>NC_062226.1:41437759-42855759 GCF_902686445.1 Sciurus carolinensis | reverse complement strand
AAAATTTTCCACCCTTTTAAGTAAATGGGCTCTTCTACCACAAAACAGTTCCATTTGATATACAGGGAATCACAATTTATTATATAGTACACTAGCACAGAGGAAGTTTGTACAATTCTATATTTTAGTCCCCAAAGACCAGATCTCCATTATGGGACAAAATTATCCTTTGAAATAAAAGTATACTATATACAATTGTGTTTGTGAGCATATTTTTCAACTATAAAATCAGTCTTGATAAATACATCCCTCAGTTCTTTTCCATGCTATGTTTATTCCGTTTGTTTAAGCCAAGAACTGGGACATAAAAGGATGCTTTCTCAAAAGACTGAATATTATAAAGTCATGCATCTAAATACACAGAACATTCAGTTTGCCAAAAACGGAATCAAATGTATGAATATGTAGTTTGATTTCTTGGTTAATAACATTTTGTAGTTTCCAGTCTGCTCTCCCACATTAGGACAAGTTCCCAAATAGAACACATTAACTATTAGAAACACTTTTAGGATAATGGAAGATGCTGAGAGACACAATGCCAACTGCCCTCCATGCTGAGAACTGAGTTTATAGACAGACAGTGGGGGTTGCTTTCTTTAGTTCTGTGGAACATTTTCCTTCAGTCACAAAATGCCAGAGAAGGATGAGGTGGGAAAACCAAGCTCTGAGGTCAGGAATTTCTATAAGCCCAGCAAATTGAGGTGTGTAAAATGAGAATGAGGGGGTGAGATTTCCAGAAAAAAAAATAACTAGACTTAATCTGAATTTACTACAATTTCCTATATAGGCAATTCATTATTGGAAGAAGTACAAAGAAACAAAATTCAATAAAACTGTTGATCTTCCAAAGAAGGGAAATGAAGTCAGGATAGGATTTAAAAAATTGAAAATAATGCATTACATTAAGTTAAAGGCATATATTTATGAGTAGTCCAGAGACCTTGGCAATCCGCAAATCAAAAACATACTCATAATTATACTAGGATATTATTTGCCTCTTCACTTCCATTTCATTAAAAGTGAACAGTGATGTTGCCCAAAAGCTCCAGGTTGTGTGATATCACAATAGATAGAATGCAGAAAATATCAGAATTCTATTAGGTTAGATTCATTGAGGGAATTGACAAAAAATAGACAGTGCTGCCATTTTTTCTTTTTTCTTTAGAAAGTAAATAAATATAGTTTTTTCCATACAAGGTTATTTAATATGTGATTATTAGTATTGTTTCTAAATGAGTTAGTATGGGTTTCTAAAACTCCCAAGTTTTAATTCTTATTATGGTAAATGTTGAAATGTATATATTAACAATAAAGAAACACCTTGAGGTATTCTCAATAATTTCTAATATGCTAAGAGGGCCCAACACCAAAAGTTTGAGAACTGCTAGTTTATATAACCTTTCATATCTCAGTATTGTTATTATCCTCCTAGTTGCACAAGAGGTCATTTTTACTCTTCTCTTTCACTTGCTTTTCTATATCCCAACTATTACCAAAGCTTGTATACGTTCAAGAAACAAAATATAACTCTGACCTGTCTACTACCTCTCATCTCTACTCCATCACCATCACTTTTAAAACATTCTCTTCTGACATGGCAACAGACCCTTCAATGAACTTCTTGCTTCTATTCTGACTTCTCTTCAATCCATTCTTTTATTCAACCAAGGAAACTTTATCCAATATAGGCTATAGCCTCAGTTCCCAGATCCTAGAAAACTGTCAAGGATGTGACATAGGATTTGGGACTTGACAATTTATCACTGATATATCAAAGGGGGAAAATAATAGTCCCCAAAATAAAAATTCATTATTTTCTATTTGAATATCTATAGAATGTGGTATTACTAATTTGCTATGTTCCTAATAAGATATAATGGCTGATCTTTTTTTAAAGGGATATGATGAATGCTGACATGAAACTAAACTACGACAACTAATGACAGTAGTAAGACAAATTCTGATTAAGGCTATTGTATTGCACCTTCTCCAAGCCATATGAATATCTTTAAAAATTATAAGAAATAGTCAATATTTGATCTTTCTGACCTATTGAAGTGGCAATCATACAATTTGAAATCAAATGTAGATTATTTTAAAGTGGGTTATTTCCTACTATTCAGATCTCATGTGTAAGACTTCTACATATATTTAGAATAATTAAGGGGGAGGGAAAAGGGAAAGGAAAGGGAAAATACAGAAGAATAAGATTGATCAGATTGTATCATGTGCATTTACAGATATGGCATAATGATTCCCACTATTATGTAAACTATGATGCACTAATAAAACGTTCAGTTTATGGTCTATATTGTTTATGTACAGAAAATTTAATGATCACATGATTAACTGGTAAAGACATGAGACAAAATATTGGCAAAGAAATAGGGAAAATAAAAGAATGGGGGAAAGTGAAGGAAAGAGTGAGTGAGAGAATGGATCTTGACTTACTTGAAAAATCTGCATGATATGCAGCATGCCAAATGGAGAAAGATGATTATCAAAAATATTATCCAGTGAATGGAAAAGGAGGAAAAGGATACGGGGAAACAGGGGAGAAGTAAACAAATCTTTGCTTAAGAAAATTTCTCTTTCTGCATGAATGCTGAACTGTAAGCAAGTGAAAGTCATCAGTAAAGGTGCATATTTGGCACTGTGGGTGTGAGGTTGCTTTGTCATTACATTTAAACTATGGATATAAGTTTGCAATTTTTGCTTATGTTCTAGTTCCTTTTGTTTTGCTGAGATTAGGATGTAAAGGGAGACAGAACTGTAAAAGCAGAAAAAATTTGGTTTCAAATATTGGTTGTACTTCTTACAGACTAGGGAAACTTCTCTGGGTTTAGTGTCCTTTTAAAAATGGAGTGAATTATCTACCTGGATCCACCACACATGCTTTGTGGTAAAATATCAGTAAATATCATGCACATGTAGCTATAATTACATATTAAATTTCAAAGATACTACTTTTGCCTTACAAAAAGGGAGGAAATAATTTGATGTGAGAATATTGGTTTTGTTAGGGCATTGACATAAGAGTGTTTTAAAGCTGAGGGTAATAATTATAGAGTGTAAGAATAATGGACATGCATACTTTACAAAAATGTTAATTTAAATATTCAGTATTGCATATATTTAAAAGACATCATATGACATTGTTATTTTTATGTTCCATCCTGAACTGTTTTATCTTAAAATTACCTTCCATCCCTACAACCTGCTGGATATTTGTTACATCACAAGAAATTAAAGACCTTGACCTACAATTTCCAATACCAAAATTTTGATGTGGAAACAAATTGTCTACCATTCAGCTTTGTACATTCTTAGAGCAAAGTAAAGTGGACTCCTGGCACTTTAGATCTAATGCTCATAGCTTTCATTTCAGTAGTGACCCCAAAGTTTCAAGATTTGTAGTCAGTTTGTCATTTTGCTAAAATATGGATTATCATTAGAAGCACTCGAAGGCTGGTGTGAAGAGTGATTCATGCAGTTTGTGAAAAAACTGAGTGACTAGAAGACACATTTAAGAAAAGTTTTGTTTTCTCTTCATTATCATTTATTCATTTTATAGAGGAAATTGCATACTTAATAGGTATTCATGAGTCTGAGGACTGACAAGCTTCCTGGAGGAATCATTCACAAATGGTGAGGGTTTACTGTACATTAAAATGTTATGCATATTTGAAATTCCTTGCCACAAACAGGTCAAACCAATGTACTGCATTTCTTTAATGCACTCTTCAGGCATAGAGTAATCATTAATGGTAGGAAAAATGTAAGCCTCATGATAAGGAAGAAAGAGTTGTACTCAACAGTGTTGAGTGTCCAGATGCTCTTGAATTGAGAGTAAAGGGACAGTTGTTGTAATATACTACTGAATATTGTTTGGCATTAAAGATTTGTTTTTTACCCTAATAAAATCTCTGAATACTCTGTAAAAGCAATGAGATAGTACAGGATTAGCATCAAAATTTCCTTTGGGACTAAAGAAGAAATAAAGGAAGAATTGCCTTTCATTAAATTTTCCTATTATGTCTTATGAAAATTGTCCCTTGAATAGAGCTGATGCAAAAAGCTTATACATTGTATGCTTCCTATTTCCTGCATAGCACCTTTTCAAAAAATTAATTATAGCCAATACTTCCAATTCAAAAGGGAATAATTAAAAGTAGCATGGGGAAATGAAGAGATAATGATGCCATTTTAAAATTAATTGAAGCATTTAAAAATTAACGGGCCTTTCTCAGAGTTAATTCCTGTTAAAATTTGATAGTTTATATATATATAATATTAAATCTGATAATATAAATACTTCAGTATTCATATTAAATCTGATTTTGAGTGTTATATTTCTGAGAAATAATATTTAACAGATCTTTTCTCTTAGTTCTTTTAAAAATCTTTCAATTTGTATAAGAAAATGATATGTTTTAGATAAGGAATTTCTTTAAATTGAAAACTATAAATTTAAATATAGCTATCTGCTAAGTTTTGTCTATGCATGGGATCTTACTGAGATCAGAGACAATGCCCACTAGGTAGTCTTTAATTTAATTTAACCACTGGAAGTATCCTTCTAATGCCATTTAAGGTTATAATGACAAAATTCTAGAAAAGAATGCTTCATTAAGCATAGTCACACATGCACATCCATACATGTAAGGGCAAACACACACAAACCCCAACCATTAGAAATAATGATGTAATAGTGGATGAAGAGTCTAGATCTACCCATCAAAAGACATAGTCAAGAGCTCCTTCTGCATTTACCTTTCTCATCCCAGGAAAGAAGGCCACAGAGCTGACCCACGTAGAGCAGTGGCAGTTCCCACCAGACTATAAGCTTTTAACTGTAGTCAGTATAACTAATTCTTTTTCACTTGATGGCCTCTTGCTGAAAGCTGCAGTGATATAGTTCTTCCCTGTTTAAGTCAATACTCAACAAATGACTGGAACAAAATTACTGGAGGTCAAGAAGAGAATATAGAATGCTTTGCCATAAACCTATCTCTGCTCTGGAGCTGTTACTTATAAAAACTCTGATTCGTTGCTTTTCCTGGAAATTTCCCCTCACTAAAAGTATACAAAATAATAGGGAAAATGGGGATCAATCTGAAAACAACCAAACTGCCTACAAGCTAACACTTCAGCCAAAGACATAACAGACAAATTGCTGGTCTTGGTAACTTCATACCTGAGCAGAGCAATGATCAACAGCGCTCATGTCTTTGCTTCCACCCTGATTCTTTCTTGCTTTTCTGTTCTATAGTTTGTCCAGCTCATAACCTAATTGTCTCAGTTACCAACTATGGACCTGATTTTTTGTTGTTGTTTTGTTTTGAATACTGGGGTTTGAACTCAGGGGCACTCAACCACTGAGCCACATCCCCATCCCTATTTTGCATTTTATTTAGAGACAGGTTCTCACTGAGTTGCTTAACACCTCACTTTTGTTTTGCTGATTCACCCTTTGATCTTATTCCTTACATTGCATTTGATTTTCCTGTTTCTATTCTAAGAACATGAGATATACTAGTCATTTTTGTTAATTATACTACATTAATTATGAAACATGTTCAATAGCTAGCAAAAACTAGATTATGTCTCACTCACATTACATATTGAATATTGGTCAATAATGTTCTGCTACTTATATAGTTTGGAATCCAGAGTTAATGAAAAGTAATTAAATGTTCCCATTTTATATGCTGCTATTCTCAAGGCAGAGAGAAAAGCGTAAAATGTATGTGATGTCTCTTAAGGGTTCTTCCCAGAGGAGGCAATATCAGGTCACACATATTTCCATAGCCAGAGCAAGCAACATGGCTGAGCTGAATGTTAGTGGGATGAGGAGGTACTGTTCTCTCACTGGCAGAGGCAGAAGAGCGGAGAATAGTGAGGCAACTTACTACAAACTTGGCCCCTGTGGCTTAACTATTCTTGCCAATTTCTGCCCACAGGACTTCAATCCCAAGTGTAAAGGTCTTGGTAGGATGATAAGGAAATGCATACTGTCATTTTCAATATGAAGCCAGCACAACTTTAGAAGGAAAACCTGAAATTGATGCAGCCCTATCTTCCACAGACATATGCTTTGATGTGACCCTTTTCCTTTCTAATGAGTCAACCTCACACATAGATTTTTTTACAGGAATCACAGGGTTGATCTTATGGAGCATCATTTCATCCAAGCTGCATGTGAGACCCGTGGGCAGCTTTGTCACTTCTCATTTATCTGTTATGATCCTGTTTTTTCCTCTTTCTTGTGCTTCTTATCCCTGTGGAGTGCATCCAAGTCCACAGGTCTATTTGAAGTGATTTTCTGCTTTGCAAGCAATTCCCAAGAGTGATATGTCAAGACCAGAAAATAAAATTAAATTAAACTAAATTAAAATGAGCCCAATGTCCATTGAAGCTCAACCTTTCAACATCCAAATTTAATAAATGAACATTTACATATCTATATATGGTTATTTCCCTAAATACACACATACACACATATGCACACACACACACACACACACACACACATTTATTACATCTGAATTTTTAGTATGTTTCAGATGCTATAATTATAAATGTGAAACTCAAATGTGTCATTCAACTGCAATGAAAAATGTTGAGCCTCTTATCATGCATTTCAACTTTTCTCCTTGTTCTTCTCCCAAACAAAATGGTTCACATCAATAAGGCTTTCTACTTCTCAATGGTTCTTAAAATCCTAGGTTCTATCAAGTCAATGTGTGGAGGAAGGATTACAAAGCATTTCCTAAAGTCTTACATATCAAGATGACACCCCAAGGATGAAAGGCCTTGGAGAAATATCTGAACAGAGTAAAAATAAATTGGCACATGGAAAAATATTCATCTTATGCCTAAAATTGATTCAGGCACAGCTCTCTGAATACACCGAAGAAAGCTACATTATATAATTCAAATGAATAAAATGTGTTAAATGTAAATTCTATCTCATTAAGTGTATTAATATATATATATATCACATGTATGTCAAGATACACACATATATTTTATATATATATAAATTTTATATATATATATATATATACAATCTTAATACAGTTGTCTCTAGCCAGAATTACTTTATTTACCACAGAGAGATTTCATGTTATAAACAAATCTCACACCAATTATCACTTCCTCCTGAATTTCATTTTAACAATATCTATTGAAACTCCCATTTCCTCCTTCTCTTCCCTCCTGTGATGGTGTGAATGTTTATGTCCTCTCTCATCCTGAAATTAGTATGTTAAATTCTAATACCCCAAGGTGATGATATTAGGAAGCTGGACTTTTGGGAGGCAATAAGATCAACTGCTCTGAAATCTGTATAGTGATCTTCAGAAACCAACTTAACTTCTCTTCACGTGAAATAGATTTTCTTGATTCTCCCCCTTTATTCTAAGTACTAAATGGAAGCATGTTTAGAGTACTGAGAAGGATGGTGGACTCAATATCCACGCTAGAGTGTTATCCTTAAATATTCCCACCATCATCAGTAGGTAAGTAAATTAGGTCAAAAAGTCTTGTAGAACTTAAAATTTTGAAGCTTTTCTTCTTTAAATATACACCAATGAAACACATCTATTTGGTTAATAATTTTCATTTCTAAATGCATATATTTGTATTAAAACAGAAATAAACTTTCCACAGCAAACTGCAAATATATAAAACATTCCTTGTCCCTGCCAGTGCAACACTGTTTCGAGCTTGGGAAAATAAGAGAAAACCAGTAGGCAGTAGTGTATGTGCACCACATGAACCCGCAATAACACCACCAGTACAATCTAGAATGCAGCCTATTCCATGTTTGCACTGAACTTCAAAATAAGATCTAAATTGGATGAAGAAGCCTTTCTGATCTTTAGAATTTGCCAGAGACTTTGAAAACTTTGATCTAATAGCATCACATTACCTTTACATCTATTCCCATTTACAGCATAGTGCATAAATAAAAAAGAGGAAGCTGAAACTTCTACAGTGCTAAAAGTTGAATCAGTATTTGTCAGAGACCATGGAAAAATATTCATCTTATACCTAAAATTGCTAAGTCCCAATTTCTTTAAACTTTAGATCTTTTCACTTACCACTAATTCCCCAGTTTTCAATATCCTCTCCTCCTCATCCAAATACAACTCTAACCCTCTCTTGCTTTACTTCAATACTCCTACCTCTCCTTCAGTTCTCTACTTAGATTACATTTCTTCCAAAATCCTTCCGAACTGTTATCTCACCTGAGTTATGTAACCATGTGCTTCCATAGCTGCCTGTACTCTCTTTTAATATGTTAAAATACTACGTTTAGACAAGTTACATTTAACAGAGTTCATTTGAGCAAAGAACAATTCATGAATTGGACAGCACTTAGAAACAATGGAGGTTTAGAGATCTTCACTCTGCAACTCAGGCAGGTAGCATTTACAGAGAGAAAAAAGAAGTGATTACAGAAGCAGATTGTTTAATTACAGCAGGATATTTGCCTTACTCAACCAGAGTGTTGAGGCATTTGTCTGATAGGCATGGTATGATCATCTAGGAGCTTGTGATTGGCTAAAGCTTGGTGGCTGTGGTTGTGACTCAGCTTTTTATTATAAGAATATATTCTTAGGTTGCAATTTATTTATATACTAAGTTAAACTGCAGTTCACTACATAGGGATTCTACTTTATTGAGGCAGTGTTAGACCAAATTTAATTTGCTTGAACAGTACTCATCACAATGTGTTGTAAATTGTAATTATACTTTATCTATTTTATCTGTCCTAATATCCAGAATCTAGCATGTGGCAAGGTACATGGAACAAGTTTGACAAATGGTTATTGAGTGAGTGAAGAAGTGCTTATAAGACCCATTTTGAGTTTTCTCCCTCTTTCTCTTTGTTAGTACACGAGTGAAATACAAAACATAATTAGAAGCTATTTCGAAAATCTATACTCCAACAAAACAGAAAACCTCGAAGACATCAACAAATTTCTAGAGACATATGAACTACCTAAACTGAACGAGGAGGACATACACAACTTAAATAAACCAATTTCAAGCAATGAAATAGAAGAGGTCATCAAAAGCCTACCAACAAAGAAAAGTCCAGGACCAGATGGGTTCTCAGCCAAGTTCTACAAAACCTTTAAAGAAGAGCTCATTCCAATACTCCTCAAACTATTCCCTGAAATAGAAGAGGAGGGAACCCTCCCAAACTCGTTCTATGAAGCCAATATCACCCTGATACCTAAACCAGACAGAGACACATCGAGGAAAGAAAATTTCAGACCAATATCCTTAATGAACATCGACGCAAAAATTCTCAACAAAATTTTAGCAAATCGCATACAAATATATATTAAAAAGATAGTGCACCACGATCAAGTGGGTTTTATCCCAGGGATGCAAGGTTGGTTCAACATTCGGAAATCAATAAATGTCATTCACCATATCAACAGACTTAAAGTTAAGAATCACATGATTATTTCAATAGATGCAGAAAAAGCATTTGATAAAATACAGCATCCCTTCATGCTCAAAACACTAGAAAAAATTGGGGTAGTGGGAACATTCCTAAACATTATAAAGGCAATCTACGCTAAGCCCATGGCTAATATCATTCTAAATGGTGAAAAACTGAAAGCGTTCCCCCTAAAAACTGGAACAAGGCAGGGATGCCCTCTTTCACCGCTTCTATTCAACATCGTCCTTGAGACTCTAGCCAGAGCAATCAGACAAACCAAAGAAATTAAAGGAATACGAATAGGAAAAGAAGAACTCAAACTATCCCTGTTCGCTGATGACATGATTATATATTTAGAGGAACCTGGAAATTCCACCAGAAAACTTTTAGAACTCATAAGGGAATTCAGTAAAGTAGCAGGTTACAAGATCAATGCTCATAAATCCAATGCATTTTTATACATAAGTGATGAATCTTCAGAAAGAGAAATTAGGAAAACTACCCCATTCACAATAGCATCGAAAAAAATAAAATACTTGGGAATCAATCTCACAAAAGAGGTGAAAGACCTCTACAATGAGAACTACAGAACACTAAAGAAAGAAATTGAAGAAAACCTTAGAAGATGGAAAGATCTCCCATGTTCCTGGATAGGCAGAATTAATATCGTCAAAATGGCTATACTACCTAAAGTGCTATATAGATTCAATGCAATTCCAATTAAAATCCCAATGATGTACCTTGCAGAAATAGAGCAAGCAATTATGAAATTCATCTGGAAGAATAAAAAACCTAGAATAGCTAAAGCAATCCTCAGTAGCAAGAGCGAAGCAGGGGGTATCGCAATACCAGATCTTCAACTCTACTACAAAGCAACAGTAACAAAAACGGCATGGTATTGGTACCAAAATAGACAGGTAGATCAATGGTACAGAATAGAGGACACAGACACAAACCCAAATAAATACAATTTTCTCATACTAGACAAAGGTTCCAATAATATGCAATGGAGAAAAGATAGCCTCTTCAACAAATGGTGCTGGGAAAACTGGAAAACCATATGCAATAGAATGAAATTAAACCCCTATCTCTCACCCTACACAAAACTCAACTCAAAATGGATCAAGGACCTCGGAATCAGACCAGAGACCCTTCATCTTATAGAAGAAAAAGTAGGTCCAAATCTTCAACTTGTTGGCTTAGGATCAGACTTCCTTAACAGGACTCCCATAGCACAAGAAATAAAAGCAAGAATCAACAACTGGGATAGATTCAAACTTAAAAGCTTTCTCTCAGCAAAGGAAGCTATCAGAAATGTGAAGAGAGAGCCTACAGAGTGGGAGAATATCTTTGCCAACCATACCTCAGATAGAGCGCTAATTTCCAGAATCTATAAAGAACTCAAAAAACTCTACACCAAGAATACAAATAATCCAATCAACAAATGGGCTAAGGAAATGAACAGACACTTCACAGAAGAAGATGTACAAGTAATCAACAGATATATGAAAAAATGTTCAACATCCCTAGTAATAAGGGAAATGCAAATCAAAACTACCCTAAGATTTCATCTCACCCCAATTAGAATGGCGATTATCAAGAACACAAGCAACAATAGGTGTTGGCGAGGATGTGGTGAAAAAGGAACACTCATACATTGCTGGTGGGGTTGCAAATTAGTGCAGCCACTCTGGAAAGCAGTGTGGAGATTCCTCAGAAAGCTTGGAATGGAAACACCATTTGACCCAGCTATCCCACTCCTTGGTCTATACCCAAAGGACTTAAAATCAGCATACTACAGAGATACAGCCACATCAATGTTCATTGCTGCTCAATTCACCATAGCCAGATTGTGGAACCAACCTAGATGCCCTTCTGTTGATGAATGGATAAAGAAACTGTGGCATATTTATACAATGGAATATTACTCCGCAATGAAGAATGATAAAATTATGGCATTTGTAGGCAAATGGTCGAAATTGGAGAATATCATGCGAAGTGAGATAAGCCAGTCTCAAAAAACTAAAGGACGAATGATCTCGCTGATAAGCGGATGAGGACATATAATGGGGGGCGGGAGGGGCTAGCATTAGGTTTAGGGTTAGGTTTAGAGTTAGGCTAAGGAGAGCGGTAAGAATGAAGGGAAGAAGGACTGTATAGAGGGAAAAGAGGGCTGGGAGGGGTGGGGGGGAGGGGAAAAATAAAATAAACATCATTACCCTATGTAAATGTAAAAAAAATAAATTAAAAAAAAAAAAGACCCATTTTGGTCCTACTGTTTCCTTTTCAAACAGATTTTTCCTTAAAGAGGTATAGATATTTCATTAAACAGAAATTTAATTTTTAAAATCTAGTTTCTTCTTTTAATTATGATGCAGATTGTATAAGACACTCTTGTAGAAGTTTTAAAATTGTAGTAAGCAGGGTAGAAAATATAATATCAGGGATTTTTTAAAGTACAGTCTAATTGAGACCAGAATGATAATAACCTAAAAATTCTGTTGGAGCAATAACAAATGTACCACTTAAAAAAATAAATTGGCAGGACAAAGGTGAGTGAGAATGAGAAAAGTGTACTACTGCCTAAGCACAGAGGTTTGATGTCTGTAATTGCTCCCATTTCTTTCTAAAATAATGTGTTGGTTATTCAGAAATCTCTGATTGAAACTATTCTACCAGCCACCCCATCTCTGAAGTTGGATTGGGTCCTGTAACTATTTCTGACCAATTAATTGCAGATAAATGTGATATAAGTGGAGAAGTTAATGGCTAGTTTGAGATCCTCCAACTTTATTTTGCAGAAATTCCATCTTAAGTGATGTTCCAGAGAATGGGATACATTTTTTTTTATATTTATTTATTTTTTTTAATTGTATACAAATGGGATACATGTTGTTTCTCTATTGGTACATAGAGTCAAGGCATACCATTTGTGTAATCATACGATTACATAGGGCAATGATGTTTATTTTTTTTCCCTTCCCCCCCCACCCCTCTTTTCCCTCTATACAGTCCTTCTTTCCTTCATTCTTACCGCTCTCCTTATCCCTAACCCTAAACCTAACCCTAAACCTAATGCTAACCCCTCCCACCCCCCATTATATGTCCTCATCCGCTTATCAGCGAGATCATTCGTCCTTTAGTTTTTTGAGATTGGCTTATCTCACTTCGCATGATATTCTCCAATTTCGACCATTTGCCTACAAATGCCATAATTTTATCATTCTTCATTGCAGAGTAATATTCCATTGTATAAATATGCCACAGTTTCTTTATCCATTCATCAACTGAAGGGCATCTAGGTTGGTTCCACAATCTGGCTATGGTGAATTGAGCAGCAATGAACATTGATGTGGCTGTATCTCTGTAGTATGCTGATTTTAAGTCCTTTGGGTATAGGCCAAGGAGAGAATGGGATACATTTTAACCAGAGTCCCAGAGCAAGGTCAATATGGAACAAACACCCTACAAATGCCCATTTCCCATGATGCACAGTCTGAGTTCCAAATAAGCTGATGTTGTAGGGCTGTTCAATACCACGCCATAACCTACTATACTCTAAAAGAATTCCTTCTGGTGCTCTTGTTTGAATAGAAATACCCAATGTGTCTCTGATTCCAAGAAGAGGGAAATTGCAATTATACAGGGAATTCTCTCTACTATACCCATGATATGTATGTGTGAAAGTCACAAAATATGTGAAAAAATGGTCAATTGCGACAAGAGCTTCTTGTAATAAACAGCATGTTTGTGTATACTTAGTCATCTGTCCTCATCTTAACCACTAGTTCTCTGACAGAAGATGGAAGTTACTTTGAATGAACTCTGCTAAGGTTATACAAAAATAAATTTTAAAAAATAGGAAAATAAAACCTAAAAACAAGTACTTAGAAGTCCCAGGAGTAATGACATTTCCTGAAGGAGCCATATTAAGTGTAATTCCACATCATATACAAGCACAAGAATGGAAAGGTATCCTCCATGTATATATATATATATATATATATATATATATATATAATATTTCAAAATATACTCTACTGTCATGTATATCTAAAAAAAAACAAATAAAAAATAAAAAGAATAAAAACTAAAAAAAAAAAAAAAGATCATAGGGGCTGGGGTGTGTCTTAGTGATGACTGCCTAGCATATGCAAAGCCCTGGATTCAATGCCAAGCACCACAGTAAACAAATAAATAAATCATGAACTGGTTTGACCATAATAAAATTAAAATGCAAGAAGAGAGAGAGAGAGAAATAAAGAAAACTGAAACAAAATGTTAACCAAAGTTTCAGTTGGTGCAATATTTTCTATCACTTTTGTAGCAAATTACTATACATTTAGACTTAGGCTTATTATAGTTCTGGAGGTCAGAAATTCATCATGGATCTCATTGGGTTAAAATAAACATGTTGACAGGACTTTGTTCATTTCTGAAAGCTGCAGGAGACTATTCATTTGTTTATTTGCTATTGTAGTTGGATCTCTCCAAAAATCTCATGGGTTGATAGCATGATCCCAAATACAGCAAGGTTCAGAGGTGGAGTTTTAAGGCAATGATTAGTGATCTTATCTAATCAGTGGATTAAGTAAGAGCATTTTGATAATTCATTGATCATGGAATGGACTACTGCGTAGTAACTGTAAGTAGGTTGAGTGTTGCTAGAGGAAGAAGGGTGACTGATGGCATGGCCTTGGGATTACAGCTGTCCCTGACCTCTTCCTTTCTGTTTCTCTCCTTCCTAGTAGTCATGACCTTAGTAACTTTCTTCTGCCATACCCTTCCACCATGATGTTTATGCCTTGAAGTCTATTGAACGTGGCCTGAAACTTTGAAAACATGAGCCAAAATTGATCTTTCCTCCTCTAAGTTGCTACTATTAGGTATTTTGGTCACAGTGACAAAAAGCTGACTAACATACTCACATTCACGTTTCTAAAGAATACTCACATTCCTTGAGTACTGGCCCCTTCCTCTATCTCCAAAGACAGTGACGTTGCCCAAAATTCTGGTCACACTGCCAGCTTTCTCCCTCTATCTCTTCTAGTCCCTTCTGTTTTTAAGGGGTCTTGTTTCATTGGGCCTACACAGATAAGCCAGAATAGACTTCCTATTTTAAAGTGAGCTGATTATCAACCTTAAATTCATCTTTAACATTAATTCCTCTTTGCCATATAAGGTAACATATTCATAGAATCTAGGGATCAGGACACAGAAAGCTTTGTAGGGGGTATAAGTTTGCACATAACTTTGAATTTAATCTGAAAACTCACTGGAGGGTGTATTTTTCTCCTCAGCTTCATATTTGAAGTAACCATTATTTAATATAATCTTATCTAGTATAGTCATCAAATACCTTCTTTGAAATAGTTACTCTAATCCTTGTTTGTGAAATGAGAAACACATTAAAAGCTGTTCAAACCTCTCCTAAGTTTTTGAGGTCACTAGAACAGAAACTTATGAGAAATTGTACCACTTTTAATAATTTGCATGTAATTAATCAACATTTTAATCATTAAAATGTGTGAATGTGCATAGAATATATGAGAAGTTATTCTTATATGTGCCTACAAATATAGTTCTGTACATATTAAGTTTCTGTCCTGAGGGAAGTAGTATGAGAGTTACTAAAATCATTGGTATTGTCATGGTGCTACCTTATCAAAAATTTTTTTCAAAGTAACCATTAAGATACTTATACCCAAAGAAAATGCACTGATGTTGCTAGCATTAAGTTGGTTTTACAGTCTTAGATGAATTCTCCTGCTCTCAGATGGAATTAAAGGGATCATTTACATATAATACTTTTCTACCTGTCAGTTGCCCAAGAGATACACATCTGGTAACCTGGGGTGCGGTTACCTGGGCTGGAATTTTTGCCTCCATTTCTCAAAGGAGGAAGCTGAATCTAACGGACACTAAGGACTGTTGAGCAGGTATGTGGCAGACCTGAAACTAGGCTGCCCGTCATTATTCCCACATTCATTTCATAAATATAGCTTATCTCTAACAGACCAATTTACTTATAAATAATGCTAAAATTTAAATTTTATTATTGTGGTTTCCATATCTTCGCACATCATCAAAGAGGATCAAAGAGAGATCCTCTTTGAATATTAGGAGGTTGGTCTGGAGACCTATAAAAATACTCATGTGACTATTAGTCATGTCCATATGAGCAATTGGGTATTATCTTCATCCATACAAACTTGAATGCATTTCAGACTGATTACTCATCAAATCTTAAAGCAAATTAAAAGTGCATTTAATGGTATATTATTAAAAATAAAATTAGTTGTCAAATATAAAAGATAAAGTAATTCAACAACAACAGTTTAGTGATCAGGAGCACATGTTCTGGAGATGTTCATTGTTTTCATCAGGGACTCACTACCTCCCACCTGTATAAATTAAGACATGTTTCATCTTTGAAAACAAAGGGAAAACATATAGCAGTATAATTGAGCAATTAGGAGAATTAATTATGAGATGACTTAGATAAGACATTTGTTCTCAACTGAGGGAACTCCTCCAACTAAAGGGCATGTGCCAATGATGGGTGTTATTTTCTAGTGTCACAATTTAGGCGGAAGTGATACTGGCACCTGGTCAGTAGAGACTAGACATGCTTTTAAACATCCTACAAAGTCCTAAGGGATAACCCATGAAACAAGGAATTATTGGGGTCAAAATATCACATTGCCACAGTTGAGAAACTCATTTATGTTCACTCTTCACAAGTGCTCAAAATTGCTACCTATTATTAATATTAGTAAATAGTCTGGTGCCAAGTACCATGGTAATTACCACAAGCATAAATGGCTAAGGTATTGGTCTTAAGAAGCCCATTAGCTATAACTTTTAATTGTAAATAATTACTATGCATTCAATGTCATCATATGCAAAGCAATATGAAGGTATTGAAATTAGTAGATTAGTTCTATTTCTGAGAAATTTGGAAGGCTCCTGTTATATTTGGATATGAGATGTTTCTCAAAACCTCCTGGAAGGCAGGAATATTCAGAGGTAAAATGATTGCATTAAGACAACCCTAAACTAAGTAGTCCATCCTACTTTAGATGACCTGATTGGGTGGTAACTAGACAGGCTGGAAGTGCCTCAAGGATGTGGGTCACTTTGGATGTTCCTTATGGTCCCTTCCCTCTCTTTCTCTCTCTGCTTCCTGATCCCACTGTGATCAGAACAGCTTTCTTCCTCTGGGCATTTCCCCCATTATGTGCTGCCTCACCTTAGGCCTAGAACAATAGTGCTGGCTATCTGTGGACTGAGAACTCTGAAACTGTGAGCCCCAGTTTTCCTGCTCCTAAATTGTCCGTGTTTAAGAGCCAATGTACAGACATCATCAGGCAATTATGAGGTAGTATAAACATACACTGCAGTAAAGATAGCCTCTTCAATAAATGGTGCTGGGAAAACTGGAAAGCCATATGTAGTAGCTTGAAATTCAACCCTTATATCTTACCATACACAAAACTCAACTCAAAGTGGATCAAGGACATTGGCATTAGACCAGAGACCCTGTGCATAATAGAAGAACAAGTAGGCCCACTTCTCTATCATACAGCTTAGGAGCAGATTTCCTCAATAACACTTCTAAAGTACAAGAAGTAAAATCAAGAATCAATAAATGGGATGGCATCAAACTAAAAACCTTAACAGCAAAGGGAGCAATCAAGAATATGAACAGAGAGCTTACATAATGGGAGAAAATCTTTACCATCTGCACCACAGATACAGCATTAATCACTAGGATATACAAAGAACTCAAAAATCTTAACACCAACAAAACAAAGAACCCAATCAATCAATGGGAAAAGCAACTGAACAGGCAGGCACTTCAGAGCAGAAGAAATACAAATGGTCAAAAAATATATGAAAAAATGTTCAACATCTCTAGCAATTAGAGAAATGCAAATTACGATTATACTCAGATTCCATGTCACTACAGTTAGAATGGCAATTGTATCAAGAATACAAACAAAAACAAATGTTGGAGAGAATGCGGGAAAAAAAAGTTCACTCACACATTGCTGGTGGACTGCAAATTGGTGCAACCACTCTGCAAAGCAGTGTGGGGATTTCTTAGAAAACCTGGAATGGAACCACCATTTGACCCAGTTATCCTCTCCTTGGCTTATACCCAAAAGACTTAAAATCAGAATACTATAGTTACACAGACACATCAACATTTATAGCAACTCAATTCACAATAGTCAAGCTATGAAACCAAAGTAGTTGCCCCTCAACAGATGAATGGATTAAAAAATATGGTATATATACACTATGGAATATTGTATAGTCTCAAAGAAGAACGAAATTATGGAATTTGCTGGTAAATGGATGGAACTGGAGACTATCATGCTAAGTGAAATAAGCCAATTCCCCCAAAAAACAAAGGTTGAATGTTCTCTCTGATGTGTGGATGCTAACCCATACCAAGGGAGGGTAGAGAGGGAAATATAGAAGTTCATTGGATTAGACAAAGGGGAATGAAGGGAAAGGAGAGGGAATGGAATAGGAAAGAGAGTAGAAGGAACTGGACATAACTTTCCTATGCTTATATAGGAATACATGACCAATATAACTGCACATCATTTTCCACAGTAAGGATGAGATCACACTTGTAATGGGTAGCACCCCATGTATGTAAAATATATCAAAATACACATTACTGTAATTTATATATAAAAACAACAAATACAAATAATTTTAAAAACAATGTAAGGGAGTCAAACTCATATTTTGGGGAAACTGCACTTATGTTTTAGTGCTGAGGCTTCTTCTTGCTGAGCCTATTTATAGATAAGCTTATATGCTGAGAATAGAAAGTCACTGATATGGAATTTCAATAGAACTACAATATAATTTCCTCAGCTTGTATGTAAGTAGTAGTATTCATTGTCCACAGTAGTTAAACTTACAAACATAAATAAAGTTACCTCTTCAAAAGGAAGGCTTTAATTTCTAATCCTTTTTTTTTTACTTTTGTATATTAAGGGATGTCTCAGGTTTTCAATATTCAAAATCTAAGTGACAATTTTTTTTAATTAAACAAGAATTAATATCAATATATTCAACCCAGAACACCAATACTGTTAAGTACAAAAAAAGAACAGTTAGTTGCCTACACTTGCAAATTCAACCTTATGTTCTTTGGCACAAATAACTAACACAGCCACATGATTGGACCAGTAATAAAATATTACTTCCTAAATGTAAGACAAAATCAATAATTAGCTGGTAAACAGAGCTTTAAATTACCTCCAAATGAACAGAGCCAAAATTAGTGTATATTAAGAAATTCTCTGTTTTAAAGCACACTACCAGTGGAGTTATAAATAGTATTAAAATATAAACCCATACATGCTCCTGACTTTGTAGTCTTACATTTCCTTCAGAGATTGATAAACAATGATGGTTTGGTGGGTACTCTTCCTTATCAGTGCATGATTTCCATGGTAGTTTAAAAAAATAACTGATTGCCCTGATGCAGCCAATTTGAGATCTTCCAAGGATGTAAATAGACAGCAGAAAATTGCAAACTGCACCCATGAAATGGGAACATGGAGAGAGCACTCCTCACTATAGGACTTAGAATACAGGGAAATGGATTTTTAAAAACAGCTACACTTAATACAGTGTTGGAACCTGCTGTAATAAATAGAAGTGGCGGCAGAGTAATGCATTCTAAACCAAAAGTCATCTGTTATATATATTTCCCTTTTATCATCAATATGTCTGAATCTTAGTCTTTATAAAATGTGATACTCCATATTTACCCTTAAGCTGCATGAATGTTTAATGATCAGGTAGGTTATGTAATATGCATAAACTAATTGCCTGTGTGCTATTCATTTTTATGCATTTTAGCTATTCAAATCTTTCCTCTCACTACTGCAAGTTAATGATTTATAGATGTGCCACAGAAAATGTAACAAAATAGGTGGCTGGACACATACAAGCAATTCCTTTAACTTTCATCCTTTCATGAGAGAAAAACGTTCAATGAGTCATTTTAACCTAGATGCCTGCAGCTGTGCCAAGCACTATCTGTCCCTGATGCAATTTACTAAGTCTCTAGGTCCCACACTGGTTAAAGCAATTCTAGTTTGCTTTCAGACGTTAGGGATCAACCTCTTTGGTTCCTTCCTCCCAACTCTGACTATTCTTGCCTAGGGCAATGCTCTGTCTCTCTAGCTGGACTGGACGAAAGGGCCGTAGGCAGAAGCAGAGTTAAAATATTCTCTTTTGGACTTTGAACAGGATGAAAATAAGATAACCGAAAGGCAGAAATTCCTGAGATGCTTATTTGTAGATACATCAAGGGTTGTGAAGCAGCCAGTTAATGTTCCTGCTGCATATTGGGAATGAAGGCAGGGCAAACTGCAGTGACTTCTAGGAACAGAAGGTATGGTGGAAATAGTAACAGAGTCCTGTGCAAGGATCAACTTGTGAGAGCAGGGTTTTCTTATAATAAGAATTAGTCTTCTAAGGAGACTTTGTGTTTTGTTTCCACTCTAATATTTTCTTATTCTTGTTGTTCTTTCTATATATGCATTGATCATCCTCTATGTAGAACAATCTATATTCAATTCTGAAAAAAAAAAAGTGATGAAATAAAAAAAAAAGTACCTTCTCTCATGAAGACTGTAGTTTGGTAGGATATACTAACATTAATAAGTAAGCTCATAAAAAATATCTTACAAACTATGATGGTGCTATGTGTGTTCTGAGGCTAGAAACCAGAGAAGACTTAACTGGACTACCCCAGAAGAGGTGACATTTGAACTTGTGAGAAATAAAAAGTTTGGTGGCTCATTTTCAGAATAGAGTATTTAGCTTTAAATGTAAAATGCCTTGAGATGAAAGAAAGGCAGGTGGAGGGGAGAACAGAATGAAAGTTACAAGCAAGTTAACACTTGTGCAAAAATTCACAGCCCCTTGACAAACAGGAGGTGAGAAGGAAGGGGCCAACTGACTAACAGATAAACTCTGTGTATGTGAAAAAAGGCATCCAATCCTACACACCTTTCCCACCACGAGAGAACAAAGGGAGGTGGGCACAACTAAAACTATATTTGTGTAAATAATCTAATAGGAGACAGTAAAATCTAGATGATGTTGGGGAAGTTGATGCATCCCATAGTACTAAAGCAATATGGAACTGGGGGAGAGAACTTGTGCTCTAGGGGATAAAATACTTGTTGTACCCAATCTGTGAGTCCCTAACCACCAGGTATCCAATCTTACAAGACCATCATTAAAATAAAGCTTTGTTTTTTACTGTTCCTTTTATTTCTTAGTCCATTCTTGGGACTTGGACAAGTGAGCTTATTTCTCACAAACTGAGGTCCAAATCATGAATAAGAATTAACTAGAGAAACCAGTGAGAAAAGAGAATTTTGAATACATGGATTAATTTCTGCAAATTTTCTGAAACCAGAGGAAGCATAATGAACCAAAAGTAAATAATTATTACTAGAACCAAGGGAAGGAATCATGGTAGGCAGTGCTATATTTTAGGTCACAAAAATACTGAGTTATTAAATTCTGACCATATGAGAAATTATTGAAGCTTTTTAAGGAGGGGGAAAACAATCTGATCCATTATAAAAATTTAAAAAATAAAGATGAAGACATACTGTTTAGGAAGATATAATAATTCAGGATGAGATAGTATTGGCTTGGAAAGGTTGATGATGGTAGACAAATTGAGAAGACGTAGATGGATATAAGAAACTTATTTGATGAGGAAATTATTTGATGAGAGTATTTGATGGAAGGTTAGAAAGAATAGAAAAAAGGATGGTTTCTAAATTTCAAGTTTGCAACAGTGTATGAATTTTGGCTCCTTTCACATAAAAAGGATGATCCCTATTTGTCTTCATTTATTTGGAAGGGTACAGAATTCAGGAAAACCATTGCAAGTCCTAGTACTAATATGTACGTTTCAAAATACTTTTGAGTAATCTAAGTAGATCTGTCTGGACTCTGCTATTTCAGTGCAGCCATGTGAAGTGAGGGCCCTAGAGAAAAATCTGCAAATGTTCACAGAGTTGGGAATTAAAGCATTTGGAATGGATAGCAAATTTTTTTTTTTTAAAGAAGGTATAGAAATAATGAGGGAGTTCAGATCAAAGTCTTAAGAAATTTCAAGATGCAAAAGTCGGGTTTCAACAACGAAAAAGATCACTGAGCTGTGTGTTTTGAAATGCTGTTTTGTACTATTTATAATTAAGCTTTTGTATTAATCTAATGTTCATAAGAAATTTGTGAGAAAAATACTATTTTTCTATTTTACATATGAGTCAACTGTGGCCTAGTGAGGATATGTGAGCAGTCTGAGGTCTCATAGCTACCCAGTGGTAGAAGGAGGTCATCTAGGCAATCAACTCAAAAGCCCACACTGCTCACCACTACCCCCTTCCAGGTACAAAGGAAGACTGGCAGAACAGAATGAGTTAGACAAGTAAGGATGTTAACATACATTTGTATTTGTTCTCTAGATCCACAGGGTCCAAGTCCAGGGCTATCATCCATATGTGACTTTTGAACAAGTGAAATATAGCTAGTCCAAACCAAGATATACAATAAGTATAAAATGAATACCAAACTCTGGAGAACTTTTACTGAAAATAAAAGTAATATAAATAAAAAATAAAAATAAATAAAATATAAAATGAAAAGTAAAAATATAATGTTCTGTTAATACTTTACATTGATTTTTGCTAAAATAATGGTATTTGGATATATTGCATAAAATAAAATAAAATAAAAATTTATTTAATGTGCTGGAAGCTTTCATTTTAACATTTTAATTTGTTTCATTTAAAACTAGAAAAATTAAATGTCCGTATGTGGCTCCATTATATTTCTATTGAATAACATAGTTCTAGATATTTCTTCCATTTGGTTTTTAGATTCTTAGATCTGGATAAGCACTACCATACATACAAATGTACCCACTTTGACACAGAGATTCTGTTCAGCCCTGAGCTCCAAGTTGGTACCCCAGGCTCTCAGGCCCTGCCCTCTCTGGTGTTTCCATGGTAACCGTGACTTAAGAGAAAGATGCTTTTTAATCTAAATCCCAAATAATTCCCTCCTCTCACTTTATATAACTTCCTAATAACTTTATGGTTATATTCTCTGTTCTTCTTTAAGAGTTTCTGAGGTTTTTGACCTCATAAAATTTTATCTTAGTGGTTCTCAGACTGATATATATTTAAGAACCACTTGGGAAAGTTTCTCCAATGATATAATCCAATTACCATGCACGATTTTATATGTTTCCTATCCTCAATGAAGGTGATATAATTTCTCCATTGTCTGACAAATGAACTTACCACATTATACCTACTATACAATATTTCATTTGTTTCCTGAGTTTTTCATTCTGTCTCTTCAGCTCAATACCCTACCTCCTTTATTCACCTGCTATTCACCAAAGGACTCAATTTCTTTCCCCGTGTTACAGCCTCTGAGAGTGTCATCCAGCAAGGGAAAGCTAACTTTTAAATCTAATCAGGATAATAGTTATCTTATGTTCACACATCTACTTCACAAGAAAATGCCCATCCACCTACCAGAGAGAGCACAGACAGAATAGGTATATGCATGTAAAATGCTCCTCCAAAATCAGAATATAAATATTTAAGACATCATTCCAGATGTAACTAAGAAATTAGTTTCCTTACAAGCAATGATGCACTCTAAAACAGGAATCTGATGGTACTAAGGAGAACAGAAGTAGATATTTTCCATGAAGCTATCGTGATTTTTTTCTTATACTGAAATTTCCTTTTGTATGTTGTAAAATCTCATGACTATGGCTAGTGAGTATTCTGAAGATACTCACTAAGATATACAGCAGAGATTTAGAAATTAGGGCATTTCAAGTCTTTTGTACAATGAAGCATTCATACACAGAGGTTAAATGAGATGATAAGTACCTGGAAAGTAAATGAAGATGTAGTAAACTAAGTTCTGTAAATCTTAGTTCTTTTTCAAAGAGATCTTGTTTATTTTCCCAATTCTTCTTTTTGCTTATGGTTCACCACATTATTTTCTCATGCAGAAATGCAGAGATTTAATTTACTCCTCTAATTATTATTTGGGGAACAGGCTGTAAAAGTACAGTCTCTCAAGGAGACGAAATTAGGACACTGATTACAGTGCTGCTCAGTTACACCACTTAAGTATACCCACATGAAAATGAAAGGTTGATATTCTACTAACTGCTAATTAGTACACAGCTAATATCTTCAGGATTTGAGTAATTCAGTGAAGTGTTTTTAAAAGTAAGCATTCAAATGAACTGGAACTTTTTCAAACCCATCGATGCTAACAGACTAAGTCTCCTTTACTCAAAATTTCACTTACATTTGATATGACATTTATATATGCTCTGTGATTCCCTACTTTTTTCTCCACTTCACTGATTTTCAGATAAAATGGTTGCTTTACTTTTATTGGAACTTTGCCAGCAGTATGACACATGCATTACAAGAGCTTTTCACCTAGATTGAAGTGAGGATCAGGGACAAAGCTAGTAGTACAATTAATGTTAAAGTGCATATTGGACCACTGACCAAATACATTTTTTAAAAGACTATATTCATATTCTATCCATTCATTCACCTATTTGGCAAGTACTTATTTGGTACCTATATTGCATCAAGGACTACAAGTTCACAAAAGAACCCATAAAATGAGAATTTTATTAAAAGGAAAGAGAAAATAGCAAACTTAAAAAAAAATAAAACACCTCAGGCTTCTTTTTAAAAAGACTGAACTTCAATAAAAGTTAAACTTGAATATTTAATAATAAATAATACATGCCTAGGTTATAATTATTTCTATAATTCTTGCAGATAAGAATGTTCCCAAAGGAAATATGTTCCAAAGAAAGGTTTCCAAAACAACTGAAGTGAACTTCCAATAAATTAAATGAAATATAAATATTTTAATTATCACATGTTCAGAGATATATGTGAAAAATAAGGAAAATAAGGAAATCCTAGGAGATCACATTGTTTTTAAAATTAAAAAACATAATTTTATTTAAAAAAATAATTTTATTTAAAAAAATAATGTTCTCACTGTGATGGGTAATTTTATCCACTTTGTTACACCATCATGCCCAGATATTTGGTCGAATGTTATTCTGGATGTCTCTGTGAAGGTAGTTTTTGAATGAGGATAACATTCAAATCAGAGAACTTCGATTAGCACCTTACCCTCTAAAACATGGGTGGGTTTCACTTCTAAGGTGAAGGTCTTACTAGAACAATGACTGACTCTCTGGAGCAGGAACAAATTCCACAAGCAGAATACCCTTGGACTTGAACTACAACTCTTCAGTCTCTAGCCTGCTGGGCCGTCCAATTGATTTTGGATCTGCAATGTCTACACAACTGAATGAGCTAGTTCCCTAAGATAAATCTCTCTCCACATGCAAAATCTCATTGTTCCTGTTGTTCTGGGGAACCCTGAATTTTTAATACTTATTCTCATATATTTCTCCAAGTATTAGGAGAGTTTGATGCTATTTTTGTCCGAGTAGCAGAGGGCAAATCTATTGTTTGCATATATTCTATTCAAAACTGTATTCAAAACTAATCTGTTTGTAAACCTGTGGATAATTTTGTTAAGAATGAAAATAAAACATTGCTATATTATAATAAATATAAACAACTTGAGATTAGAATTATGATGGAGGGTATAAGGTCCTAATTGTGATATTTGTTAAAGAATACCATTTAATTTCTAGCAAATTAAAATTTATCTCAAAAATTTGACTTCCTTTGAAATTTATGCACTTGTACTTCTAAATTTTCTCTTTGGAAACATAAGCTTAACTCGAAGATAATATTGCAGGTGCCTTCTTATGTAAAACGAAGAAATCAGATCTAGGACAAATGAATCTCAGAAATTTGAAATTCATCTTCTTGGAGTTTGTACCCTTCTATCTCCATTGACTAGCAATAGATCTCCCACAGCTATAAGGAGAATTTTTACTTAGGAACACAGAGTCCTAAGATAAACAAGGAGATTATATGATCATATATAGATACATACATACCATATATGTTTAGAGAAGGAATGATAATTATAAATAATATTTAATTAGAGAAAAAGAAATTAGGACAACAATCATATTTTAGAGTACCAAGATAATTCTTGTATAAAATATATCAAATTTTTATAAGGCATATTTTAATGTTAGAAGCACATATGCATTAATTATTTTGGTCATATATATATTTTAAAGTAGTGATTTTTTTTCATCTAACAGAGGATTAATGATTTCATGTGATAATTTATTTGATGTCATCCAATCCTATAGAACACATCTAAAAGTTCAAACAAAACAAGACAAAAATAAAGACATAAGGAGTACAGTATATTTATTGAATGATGATTCAGAAGTAATTTCAGAAGCTTGCATCATTATTACTTAAGAGTACAGATGTCACTTAAGAAATAAAAGGTCCAAATTTTTCATAGTTATGAACATCTGTGGCCATACTGTTGAATTTAGAAAATATCTAAGTACTCCCGTAAATAAAAAGAATATACTAAAATCAAAATGACTATTTAGACCCTGAATCATTTAATAAAATAATTAATTATCAATGCTAAAGAATTGATTAGTCTCAGTAATTCTAATGATGAAAATGATCACAAAGTTTAAGTTATCATTCAATAGACAAATTTTAGTTAACGTGTCAGCAACTAATTAGGTTTTATGACCTTGGAAGTTTCTTCAACCTTTTCTATCATCAAATAGAACCATAGAAACTGTTTCCACAGAAAGTACCTAGAAATGAGTGTCCAAAATATGTCTATTTTTAATAAGTGCCTCGTAATGTACAATTTTGCACATTAAGGCTAATTATTCACCTGTACCAACAATATTTTCCCAGGTTGGATAAAATGAAATCTTGGTCATGTACAAAACCACTGCAATTCAATTATGGTTACAAATCCCTGATCATTTAACAGTCAAATTACTTAATACATTCACTGGGTAAGTTTAAACATAAGTTTTATATATCATAATTTTATATTAATATATGTATAATAATCTAAGAAAAGTAAAATCTTTAAATTTCAAATGGCATAATTATGACTTGGGGTACTATTCAATGAGTGTTTCTGATATATCATTATGTCTCTTAACCAGGAATTATTACAAATTAGGAGGCTAAGGAGAACTGGAGAGACCGAGATAGTTGTGTTGTTAACTCAAAGTATCTAATGACAGAATTCAATAGTATATTTACCAATGATCTTTGACCTTTTATATCTTAAAACACAAAGTACTTTATTCTCAATGGCTCAATAAAGGGATCCTAGGCTTCAAGGTGTAGATCAAATGCAGAAGCACCTGTGAAGCACTATGAATTACTTTGTAAACCACCACCACATTAGCTTAGATATGGTGATTCACAAAGAAATCCACAGCACTTCACAGTTTGGGTAAAGTTCAGGACCTATGAACCAATAAAAACAGTACCCTTTGCCACTGAAAGTTGAAAGAATAAGTTGAGCTACTTTTATATTCTTTCATGTAACATTAAAAAAGAATTATAGCAGATGAGCTAGACAGAACAGTATTCACATTCAGTTGAAGAGAATAACCAACTTTGCAAAATCTTCCTTTAACTGAAAAAACACAGGAAACATCCAATATTTATTTTAAATAAACAAAACTTTAATACAAATAAACAAACAAATAAACAAATAAACAAACAAAACTTTAATACAAATAAATGGTCCCAGTATTATGCACCAAAGGATTTCATTTAAAAGAACTGGCAGCAACTAGTATGACATTATGAATGATCATAAAGTCCAGTTATGCTCATAGAAATAAGAGATATGGTTATTAATATACTTGTCAGAAGTGGAAAGTGAAATAAATAAGAAAACTACATATGAGTCTCACTGATAGATCACAGTGTATAAGTGCTTTTAGGATAATATGCTCTAAAAATATCCTCAGTTACTTAGTTTTACATTTTATAATCACATATTCATATTTTATAAAATTCTTTAAATGAATTTAATCTGGTTTTCCTATCATATGTGTCCAAGAAATATTTTTCATATGACTTGCTGAAACCCAGGAATTTTTAGGAAACCACATCCTAAGTTGCACATTATTACATTTAACACTGAAATAAAAGATGCCAAGAAAAAATGAAAAAAATGTTCAATAAAGTTGCTCTCTTTAGTGAAATCACTAGAATTGACCACTTTCTTTTTCACTGCTTGCCCCCATGACAACATATATCTAAAGAGCAAGAAGAAACCAAAAATTTCTATTTATAATTAATGAAAAGAAAACAATCTATAAATCTTAATGGCTTTGAATGCATAATATCAGGCAGGTAATCCATGTCTTTAAAAATTTCAACATCTTTAAAGAGAATAAGTGAAAGCCAGTGAACATCACCAGATCATAGGCATCAGGTAGAAAAAACTAGAAGCAAGAGAACTAAAGGACAATAAGATAGTATATCTTAATGATGTGCAAGGTAAAGATATAGTTGTATAAATACCCTCCAGCTCTTCTGTGTGTGTGCGTGTGTTTGTGTGTGTGTGTGTGTGTGTGTGTGCATGCACATATGAGTGCTCATGCAACACTGGGCACTAAACCCTAGGGCACTTTGCCACTGAGTTACATCCTCAGGTCTCTATTTATTTATTTATTATGTGTATGTGGCTGTGTGTGTGTGTGTGGTGCTGGGGATTGAACACAGGGCCTTAGTGCATGTGAGGCAAGCACCCTACTACTGAACTATATGCCCAACCCTGTTATTGCTATTGAAAGAGAGTTTTGCTAAGTTGCCCAGGCTAGCCTCCAACTTACGATCTGCCTGCCTTAGCCTCTCCAGCATCCTGGATTATAACATGTGTCACCTCAACTGGTGGCTCTCCAGATCTCTGCGAACAGTGTCACACTTGGTTCCAAATTGGCCTAGGCAAAACCTCTTGTGCAAAACTTAGGCCAACTTTCTCTCTGAGGTTTAGGCATTCCCACTGGGTGAATGAGATCACTGCAGAAGTTGACATAGTTTTGAAAACAGAACACCTCAGCGATGTCAAAACACTAATGTTTATCTAAAAAGAACAAATAAAAAATTTTTAAAATATTTTAAAAAGATGAGATCTTAGGTTTCTTGAATAACTGTCCCACCCCAAATATGACACTGAGTTTACCAAATAATTATAGTAAAAGAGTTCAAGGTGTACTTTATAATATTCCATCCTTCTTGTTGCCCTTCTTTCGTTAAACAAGGTAAGTATGCCTTCTGTATTTAATGTGTATTTAATGCTACATACTAATTGGGTACTCAACCTTCCTTTACTTACACATTTTTTTTTTTTTTTTTTGGTACCAGGGGTTGAACCCGGGGGCACTTAACCTCTGAGTCACATCCCCATCCTCCACCCACCCTTTTATTGATATTTTATTTAGAGACACGGTCTCCCTAAGTTGCGTAGGGCCTAGCTAAGTTGCCAATGCCGGCTTTGAACTCACAATCCTCTTGCCTCAGCCTCCCGAGTCACACTTTTGCAGGCAAGAAAACTTTAAGCCAGTCCCTCTTTAGGCTGAATTAATGTATTAAAAAAAAAAAAAAAACTCCCACATTTCTGTCAAATACGCTCTTAATTTTATATAAGAGCATGTGCTCTGAGAATGAAATGTTCTGGTTGAACTAATTTTCTGGTGCACTGATTAATTAGAAAATACTATTTTTTCAAACCCTTGTACTATTTGACTTCCAAAATAGGTGAAGTTCATTATTTCTTGATGAATTACCACATTGCTGTATTTTACTGTCTTTTTCTAAGGTTATTAAGAACCCCTGGGACATTTTCTATCATCTTACTAACATCTTTGTTACTATGAATGCAACATTTATTGGCCCAGGGTTCAGGATTTGAGGAGATAAGGTCTCTGACCCCAAGGAATTCAGTGTACAATGTTAACTGCATCTGCAGTAAGAATCAGTGTTCCTGTCCTATATGATGTTGTTTCAGACAACAACTGACTATATATACTTAGGTAGTATATACGTAGTACCCTGTACTTTCTAGATGTATCTAAGTACACTCTCTGATGTTTGCAGAGAAATAAAATTGCCTAATAATGCATTTCTCAGAGTGTATTACTGTCATGTATCTTGTGTATCATAAAACATTTAATAAAGTTATGAAAAGAATGTGTTCCAGGTACTGTGGTTTTAGGGGAGGGAGGCAAACACCAAGTCATCCAGGACAGAGGAGGGGGTGGTGTGGATCTGACCTGTGCTACATAATGTGGCTCTCTGCATGCAATTACATGGTATGAAATAGATGATATTTCTGTGTTCTGCCAACAGAATCAATCCTGAGGACTGTTAGCATGAAAGGTCACTAATGTTAGCATGAATTCAGGTAATTAACTTCATTCCCTTAGTCTTCTATAACCTGAGGGATTCCTGCTAACTGCACTTTCTTTTTTTTTTAATTAGGTTATAACTAGTCCACAAGTCTATTAGAGGACAAATGTCATCAGGGTTGTAAAGTGAGTATCTAAATTCTGATCAAACTTCTAAATGGAGAATTAATCTATACTGTATTTGATAGATTTATCCTTACTCTCTGTGTCTTACATTTCACATTTTTTAAGACTCCAAGAAAGAAAACTGAAATAAAAGGCAAAAAAGTGAAGGTAGGGCTAATATCACAATATAGGCCATAATATCTACTCTATTTAAAATAATAACTGTAGTTCACTGGAAGTAAAAGAGTTGCAGAACTGATAGAGGCATCTTCAGTTAAGGACTATATCATGCTACTAATATGACAATCCCTGCTGGTGAACTGAGTGGGAAGCAAAGATCCAAAGCAGCCTGCATCCATTTCTAGTGAAGCAAGCTAAAATGATAGAAAAATATGGCAAGTAAAATGACACGAAATAAAAATAGAATGGGAAATGAAAAATAAAATGTTTGCACAGTAAATACAATCCTTCTACTGATTGGTTTTTCCCTCCTTTTCTTAAAATTTCTTTTATTTTTGCCCCTGAACCTTAAAAATGCAATACACATCAGGAGATGAAAACAAGTTACTGCTGATGAGAGAATAGTAAAATATTCACTAGAAAATTTTGGCAAAGAGTAAGTCTGCACCACGGTGATGACACTGAAAAATGCATAATTCATTGTTAGCCCAAGACAGTGAAATCATAGTTTATTAATTTATATGATCAATTAATATAATTGTTAATAACTAAGGTAAATAAATGTCACAGTCTGTATTTTTTTAATAAAAATAGTCAAAATCTTATCCTTACTGTATCATGTAAGAGTTTAAAATAAATTGGAAACTTACAGAATTATTGGAATTTTCATTATTTTTGAAAAAATATTTTATGAAGAGCTTTCACATATCCAGCTCCCACAAAGCACTGATATTAATTCATTTATTTCTGACAACAGACAATAAAGATTATCCATCATCAATATGTGAAAACTGAGATTCAGAAAGACAGTAATTTGTTCAAGGTCAGTAAAGTTAAATGGTACAGTCAGGTCTGTCTAAAAGTTTATGTTTTGCCTTTGTCTCACAACTTCTCAGTATGCAATGCCACATAGAGCATTTGGTAGATCTATTAAGGAAAGGATATTAAGTGGAAATAAGGAGTTTGAATTATAAATTACATTATAGTATGTGTAGAATCAAATAAAGGTTTATAAGCATAAGGCCTATCATGAAATAATTCTATTGACCTAAAATGATAAAATAGTTAACTTGCAAAATTCAAAGAAATAACTCTGAAGGGGAAATATCTAGTTTACTTAGGACAAAATTTTCAGGATTTCATGTAAAATACCCATTTCCAGGGCTGGGGAGATAGCTCAGTCGGTAGTGTGCTTGCCTTGTAAGCACAAGGCCCTGGGTTCGATCCCCAGTACCCAAAAAAAAAAAAAAAAAAAAAAAAAAACCCATTTCCACAGGAATAAATAGTATACCAATGATATATTCCTTTCCAACTCACAATGATCTGCAGAAGCTTGACATTCATTAACCTTATTTGTGTTTTTCAACTTCCTTACACTAAAAAGACTCTTGTCTTAAAAAGCATACTCTGACTTATACGCCCTGAGTTGAATATAGTCTTTTTGTAATGAGTTTAGCTTAAAGATCATTAGTGTAAGGAATAATGAGTAATATTTTAGATATCAAGTTTATGAAGCAGACATCTACAGGTACTGAGCTCCTGTGAACAATGTGTGTGTGTGTGTGTGTGTGTGTGTGTATAAGCACATGCATCCACATTGGTACATGTGCTTTCCTTTTTTATCCCCAATTCAAGATTGATGCTTTTAGCAAGTGGCATTGTGGGCCAATCCCTGTCATCTTGGGAATGACTCATCCAACTTCAAACTTCCCTGCATACTTAAGTACCCAGTTTTTTATAGGTCAATTTAATTGTCCATTATTTGAAGAGAAAAAAAAAATTGCCCTGGTGGAAAGGGTATGAGAGGAATGAAAACAAATAGACACTTAAAAAAACACATTCTTTCAGTGCTTATTATTCTCCTCATTAATGAGAAGCTCATATTTGGAACAGCATTCAGCTGAGTAACTGCAAACATAATTTGGTTCCTGTGGGCTGACTTTATTCCAAACCACAATGATTACATTTTGCAGCTGAAAATTAAGCTTAGCAGTGTGGTTTTTCAGATGACAATAGAAGAGCAACATACTATTTAAGCTCCCAACTCACAACCTTTACAATATTTGATGGACTATGTTTCACAATAGTGCTTTTAATAGTATATTTGATGACATTTAGTCCTAACTGATTTGAAGATGTAACAGACTGTAATAGCTCAAACTATCTTTTGAACATGAGATAAATATAAATGATACACTTCTTAAATACATGTTTATAACTATCAAGGATTTGCATGGAACACTGAATTCAAATTTAGTTTAGATTTGATAAACATCTAATTATTCATTCATCAAAGATAGATTGAGCCTCTATTATGTGGAAGAAACTGTACGAAGTATAGAAGAACCAGAAAGGAAATACTTAATACCCCAACCTTTTTGGAGCCGAGGCCTGGGTATATGCAAACATTTCTAGTAGAGGGATAAATATAATGCAGATGAGCAAGCACAAGATCCAACAGAAGAGGTGACCACGCAGAACTGGAGTCAGAGAGGGCTTTTCAGAAGAGATACAGCCTGAATTTTCTATGGGCTGAAAAGTAGTTTACCATTTGATCAGGTGCTGGGAGGTAGCAGGGGGGCAGGGAGGAAGGGTCATAGGAAGAATGGTATCCCAGGTAAAGAAAACATTTGAAAAATTCAGGAGGCAAATGTTCTGTAGGGCATTTAGGAAACTACATGTTAATTATGTATAAGGAGAAATAGCAAGCATCATAGAAGAAGGGTTAACATTAAGTAAGATTCAGCATTTGAACTGAGTGTAGACAAAGCTTGATGGAAGGAAAACAAGGTTATGAGAAGTGAAGAATCCTTGCCCACACAGATGTCTGTTGGAAGTTGGTAATTTTGGCCAATGTGTCTTCTTCACTACTACAATTTTCACAGGGCAGCTGCCAGGAACCCACCTTTGCCTCAGTGCACATCAAGCTCCATGATGCTGTGGACTCTGATCTTCTCCCTATCCTTCCTACAATGCCACCACATATAAACATGTCTTCAAATGAAAGTTTAGATCAGTCAGTGCTCAAACCAAAATTATGATGCCTGATAAATCAAACCTTTAACAATAGATCTAAAACTTGGGAGAATCAGACATGTATTTTACAATGCCCATTTGTATCAAGATTTCTTCATTCATAAATGATTTGTTATTTTCTCAGTTCTAGATGAATAGCCAATTCAATGAAACAGTACACAATTTGATCCATGTTCTTTAAAGAGAATGTGATATTTCCAGACTCTGTACAAATACCTAATGTCTCTAGGTATTGCTTTCACATTAAATCTAGCAAAACTTATTACAATTTCTTCACAAACAAGCCATCCAACATTATTTCTTGTTACTCTGGTTCAGGTGTCAAAGACATAGGTCTTCTGTCATGTGCACCATGAAGTATTCTCTGATTCCTCACAAGATGTTGTAGTTTCTTCCTCAGGACCTAAGACCAATGTTCCTACTGTAAGTGCAGAAATTATTATGCATATGTAATGATTTCTGTGTTTGTCTCTCTGCTAATTCTTTGACTCTTAGAAGTGAGGGACTGTGCTTAGTTGTTTAGGACAGGTGAAAATGTGATAAAGAGAAAATGTTTGCTGCTTATATAATAAACTAAGGGTCAATAGTCACTATAAGTTAAAACATACAAAAAAGTCATCAAAAGAATTTAAACAGAAAATTAAACAAACTATTTGAACTTGTGAATCATAAGAGAAGAAATATAAATGACACACAAGTATATGAAAGCTTTGCTTCACTTGACTGATATGGAAAAATAATCAAATCAAACAGTAACAAGTTATTTCATCCAGCAGACTGGCAAAAATTAAAGCATATATTTAAAAAATTGAAGCATTGAAGTCAAGGATGTCAGGAAATGGGACTCTTTCTCTATTCATAGTAATGTAAGTTTTACTGCTTTTGGATTGCATAGTAGGAAATATCAACATTTATAAATGGACATACAATTTTATCTAAAATTTCTCCTTCTATATATCTACTGAAATGCTTATTACAATATATTCATGCACATATTGACTTCAGCATTTATTATTAAATTATAAGTAGGAAACAATTTAAATATGCATCAATAAAGAAATAAATCATAATTCAAAACTATTATGTAGATACTAAAATGAGGTAGATAATGATATTTAAATGACATGTAAATACCTTTAAAAGCAGCAAATTATATGAAAATAAGCCCATAACAATCTGCTGACTTTAAATTAAAGAACAATATGCATAACATAAGCTCTTTGGGAATACATAAGCAGACAGAAAACACCCTAGAAGAGGCATACCAACTTGTCTAAAATGTTTATAGTGGGGAAGTTCAAACAGGAAGTGGGAGATAAAGCAGAAATGACAGTGGAAAGCAGACTTCAATGTTTCATTAACATGCATTGTGCTTTTAGCTTAGGCATATGGTAATATATTCAGCATTAAAAATACAGAAAACTGAAAGCAGAGTATATCTTTTATATAATGTAAAAATATTAAGCTCAAGAACATTGTCAACATTGTAACAAAATAATGCTATTTATATACTCAAATGCCTGAGGATTTTATCTTTGCAGTATGCAAGGTGACAAAGTAGAGGCACAATCTCCTGAAAATATGACATAGGAACTTCAATGACCATGAGAAGCTGGAAGACCTAGGTCAAATCTCCTTGACATCTTGACTGGTAGAGTTTTATTTCTCTGAGTCTTACCTTCTTGCATATATAATGTTTACAGTAGTATTTATCCTCTAAGATTTTGAAAATCCTTGATTTATAGTAGATTAATTATTTACACTTTCTTTTATCTACTGGTACAAAAAGAAACCTTGTCCCTTTTGGAGATGAAAAAATAAGTTGTGCACCCATATGCCTTTTACTTGAGGGCAGTTTCACACTATTGTCCATGAAGTGGTGATTTCTTCTCAATTTATCATGCAATATTGCCTTTAACCTATAACTTAAAAAACATCCTGATTTTATTTTTTTTACTCATAAAATTATAGAACCATACAGGTAAAAAAAACAAAACCAAAAACTTTAGAAGTCTTTTACCTCAGGTTTTATACCTGAAAGTAAAATGATAGACATTATAAAATATCTATTGGGTTTTAATTATTCCCCCCAGAAGAAATTGTAGCATTTGTCTGAATGACTGACCCAACCCATGTTTAATCTTGAAGGAAATGAACATTTAGAGGAGAAAACCTTTCCTTTTCTTTGTAGTTAAACTTCTATCTTTGTCCTTACTGATATGAAATAGTGAAAAAGATGACATTTAAAAGGAAAGATAAGATATACTAGCAGGAAACAAGGAAACTATAATAGGACAAAATTAAATGATGTTATCTTTTGTGAAACAGTGAAAATAGGTTATAGTTCTAGTTGTAATGGCAAATTCATGACAGCATTCATCCCTTTTCCTTGATCAGATGCTTAGGTATTGATGGTAAAAAGATTTCAGTACAGTTGGATGTTGTTCCAAGGGACTTTGTACAAAAATCACTTTCCAATAAAAAAAAATTAACACATTTTCATGCAAGTGATCTTGACCATAGGTTTCAGGTACATAGTTGATTTGTTCTTAGTACTGTCAATAATTCTTAGATGAATTAGGAGAGTTTAGTGATGGACACTGTGTAGCTTGAAGATTTACACCTACAATCCTACTGCTGGAGGGGTGGCACTTAGTTTTCCACATGGGAACACCTATGTGAAACCACACACATACTTTCCAAGAGGAAGAAATAAGACAAGTGGGTGTACAGGAAAATTTGCTAAGCAATAAAACCATCTTAAATGATAATCCAGTAATATCCTTCTGTGGATTAGAACTCCATCAGTAATGACAAAAGCAAGAAATCAGGTAAACATAATTCATATTAGAACTTTCCAAAATTCAGTTGCCCAAATTTGACAATCTGTTATTTTTCTCTCTACTAGTAAGAAACTGTTTTCCAAATTAATTTCCACTGCAAAGCTAATGTCCAAGAAAACCTTGACTAAACACTTGTCCTATATAAATGGCCAAGTTTTTAAAATTTATTTTAAAATTTTATCCAGTTATTCTACATCTATTCTTTTTTGTAGTTGTTATTTTTAGGTTTACATGATAGTAGAATTTATTTTGACATATCATACACACATGGAGTATAACTTTCCTTTCATGTAGTTGTACATGATATGGAGTTACGCCAGTCATGAACTATGTATGTACATAGGAGAGTTATGTCCTATTCATTCTACTGTCTTTCTCACTCCCATCCCCATTCCCTTCTCTCCATTCCCCCACTCCCTGTCCAATCTGGTGAACATTCACACATACTTCACACACACACACACACACACACTGGTGTGCATGCATCCCTCCCCCACTCCCACCTATTATAGTCAGCATCTGCAAATCAGAGAGAACTTTTGGCCTTTGGTTTTTGGGGATTGGCTTATTTCACTTAGCATGATAGTCTCTAGTTCCATCCATTTACCAGCAAATGTCATAATTTCATTCTTAGGACTGAGCAATATTCCATTATGTATATACATCACGTTTTCTTTATCTATTCATCTGTTCAAGGGCACCTACATGGATTCCATAGCTTGGATACTGTGAATTGAACTTCCATGAACATTGATGTGTCAAATCACCATAATATGCTGATTTTAAGTCCTTTGGGTATACACCAAGGAATGGGATAACTCGGTCAAATTGTTTTCCATTCCAAATTTTCTTAGGAATCTCCATACTGCTTTCCAGAGTGGTTGCATCAGTTTGCACCACCAGCAATGTATGAGTGAACCTTTTCCCCCCACTTCCTCTCCAACATTTCCTGTTGTTTGTATTCTTGATTGTTGCCATTCTGACTAGAGAGAGATGAAATCTCAGTGTAGTTTTGATTTGCATTTCTCTAATTGCTAGTGATGTTGAACATTTTTTCATATAATAAATGACTGTTTAAAGAACTCAAAAATTAGAGATTAGAACTTGGAATTGGTCTAACTTTTCAAGTAACTTCATTTTGGGTTTATTTGATTTGAATTTACTAACTCTTATCAACTGGATTATTGCACAGGTTGTACAGATCCTGATTTGACTTTGAAAGCAGAAAGTCTTACACATGAGGGTAGTTGCTACTTTAATTATACAGGTTCTAAACTCATATGATTGTAGTCCGTGTCTAAGGGAAGAATTGTTCTCCTTCTCTTTAGAAGTTCAACAATGAGTATGCTTTTCTTCACTTGTTCTCACACATGTTTAGGCAACCGAGTATCTAGATATAAATATTTCTGTTAAATTTTATACAGACACATCTATGCATATATATATTTATATACATACACAATAGAACTTAACATCTCTACAAAATGATACTCAACACAAATTGGAAATTATTAACATTTTAGGAATTTAAAAATAATATGAATCTACTAATAAACCTAATATGATAACTGGGGATGACAAATGAAGAAAAAATGCTAAATTGAAATAACTAAAAACATTAATTTTGTCCTCTACTGATCCTGAATCATTACAGAATAATTAGAGGAAAATATTTTGGGGAAAAGAGCTTTGAATTGAGAACATTCTTGCTATTAATGAATTTTTATTTCTACCTAAAAATCAAGGAATTGTTATGAAATAATTAAAAGTCAACTTTTGGACCAGGTCTTGAAAAGCCAATATTGGTGAGAGGTTTGAGAACCTCTGGTGTCCATTCCCATTGGTTTAAATTAATCAATCCATCTTATTTTGTAACTTGTTAAATAAGATAAGTGAAAGAATAATTAAAAGAAGTTCAAGCAAATAAGCAATAAGAGTAAAAAGTTTTTATCTTCTATAAAACAGATAAATTTTTCCAAACCTTTTTTAATTATCAAGGACAATTCTTAGTGTTTAATATATACCATTTTATTAATTTTAGTAATTTATTAATTGTACTGTGCTGATATAAGATGTTTTAAACTATATTTACAGAACAAACTCATATATTTCACTTTTACTTTATGTATTATTAAAACTGGTGCACAGTGAGTTTAAATACTATAGCCAAATGTTCAGTGCTGAAACCAGGCTTTGAGTCTAAAATTTGGCTTTTGTGTTTGTATTTTTAAAAACATTGAATGACTTCCAGTTCTGAGGATTTTGTATTTTAGATAGTCTCATCATCCTTTCAAAATTTTAAATGATTTTTTAAAATGGAATCTTTCTTAACAATTCTAACATTCAAAGTTTTCTATTTAAATGAAATACAACGTTTATTCATTTAGTTGTGTATCAATGATGTGACATTTGTAGAGTGCTATTATAGGCCCTCATTACTGAGAAAGTTTGCCTGGTTGAACATCTCATTCTAGCTAAGGCTTAACTAAAACCATGACACGGGTGTTGTGAACATCACAAAAAATAAATAAATAAAAAAAATAAAGAAGGAAAACAGAAAATAGCCACCCATTCTCCCCTCTCAAAGATAGAATTCTGGACTGAACTGTGAAAGAGTTTGAGTCTGAAAACTGTTAAGTGGAGATGATGATTTTATTTTGTTTGACAGCAATGGCCCACAACACAGACATCCCTACATGCTTATCTATATGTTACAAACACACACACACACACACACAAAACAATTTGCAACCCCACCAGCAATGTATGAGTGTTCCTTTTTCCCCACCTCCTTGCCAACACCTATTGTTGCTTGTATTCTTGATAATAGACATTCTAATTGGGGTGCGACGAAATCTTAGGGTAGTTTTGATTTGCATTTCTCTTATTACTAGATATGTTGAATATTTTTTTCATATATTTTTTATCACTTGTAGATCTTCTTCTGTGAGTCTGCTCATTTCCTTAGCCCATTTATTGTGCTATTTGTATTCTTGGTGTAGAAGATGGAAAGATCTCCCATGTTCTTGGATAGGCAGAATTAATATTGTCAAAATGCCATACTACCAAAAGCCCTATATGGATTAAATGCAATTCCCATTAAAATCTCAATGATGTACCTCATACAAATAGAGAAAGCAATCATGAAATTCATTTGGAACAATAAAAGACCCAGAATAGCTAAAGCAATCCTTAGCAGGAAGAGCAAAGCAGGTGGTATCACAGTACCAGATCTTCAACTACACTACAGAGTAATAATAACAAAAACAGCATGGTACTGGTACCAAAATAGCCAGACCAATATATAGAATAGAGGACACAGAGACAAATTCACATGAATAGTTATCTCATCCTAGACAAAGATGCCAAAAACATGCAATGGAGAATAGATAGCCTCTTCAATAAATGGTGCTGGAAAAACTGGAAATCCATATGCAGCAAAATGAAACTAAAACCCTATCTCTTACCCTGCATAAAACTCAACTCAAAGTGGATCAAGGACCTCAGAATTAGACCACATACCCTTCACCTAACAGAAGAAAAAATAGGTCCAAATCTCCATCATGTTGGCTTAGGACCAGACTTCCTTAACATGACTCCCAAAGCACCAAAAATAAAAGCAGGAATCAATAATTGGGATAGATTCAAATGAAAAAGCTTTTTCTCAGCAAAGGAAACAATCAACAATGTGAAGAGAGAGCCTACAGAGCGGGAGAAAATCTTTGCCACTCATACTTCAGATAGAGCACTGTTCTCCAGAATCTATAAAAAACTCAAGAAACTTTACAGAATTTCTTTTAATGCAACAATTTGGATTTGTCCTATTGATCCCTTATTATTAGATTCGAGTTAAAGGTGTTGATTTAAAAAAAAAAATCCCAGAATGGTGGGGTTCAGTTGTCATATTCTCTTAAATATGTGTATTTTATACCTCTGGGAGTTTAATCAATCTTTTTTTTTTCTTGCTCCGGATGCTTTCCTAATCAATCAACATTTGCAGCTCTTTCAGTATCATGTGTATCATATTACCATAACTCTGACAGGTCTGTGAACGAATATGCTACTGTCATTTTTGTCATTCAATAATAATGCCTACACAGTGATTTTTGATTTTCAAGGTCTGTTCATATATATTATGTCCTTTTTTTTCTTTAAGACAACTCTGAGAGTTATACCTCAAATTAGTATTTTTTAAGTGAGTTCATCAACTCCAGCCTCTACATTGAAAATGAGATTTTCTCCAAAATCACATGGCTAGTAAGTACTAGCATTAAACTTAACATAAGATTTAGGACTGAAAAGGCAGTTCCTGATTTAGTATTTTTTCTATACCATACCACAGTATTATGGTTTAGATATTAATTGTCCCCCAAAAGTTCATATGTGAGACAATGCATGAGAGGTTAGAAGTGAAAGGATTGGCTTATGAGTTCCTCCACCTAATCAGTGCATTAATGCCCTGATTGGGATTAAGTGGGTGGTAACTGTAGGCAGATGGGGTGTGGCTGGAGGAAGTGGGTTAATGGGAACGGGCTTGCCTTTGGGGTGCATATTTTGTCATGCTGAGATCTCTTTTTCTCTGCTTCCTATTGCCATGTTCCCACCGGATTTCTTCCACCACATCCTTCTGCCATGATGTTCTGCCTCACCTCAAGCCCTAAGGACTGGAACTGGCCATCTAGAGATTGAGATCTCTGAAACTGTGAGACCCAATTAAAATTTTCCTCCTTTGTGCTGTTCTTCTCAGGTTTTTTAGTCACAGTAGTGAAAAAGCCAATGAAAACACACAGTACACTTGAACAACATAAGAAAATTTCCCAGAGAACTCCACAAAATATCCCACACAGAATAAGCTATATTTAAAATCTTCTCCAGGAAAGTTCAAAAATATGCTTCAATGTTTCTTCTAATTATCACATAAATGTGTACCTTTTTGTCCCAACATGTTCACTTCATCCAAGGGTTCCAATTGACTGAAAACATCTCTGCCTCATTAGTTTTTAATTGGCTAACACTGATACTTTTGAAAGTGACCACACTGACCTTCCTCCATTTCTGCAGAACTCCATATCCCAAGTGCCAACATGCTAAGTGCATGTAGGTGTGGTTGACTTCAGAATCACTACAGCGAACACATTTGGGTTGAATGTATAGTACTGTTTGACTTGGGAATTCCTGAGGAAAATAAAATCTGGAATTGCTGCTGAGGCAATTGACAAGGAAAAAGAGAAGGGAAATAGAAAACACCAGACTGGGAAATCAGAAAGCCTATATGAATGACTCTGATAAATCACTTAACATCTTTGAGTTAGTTTCCTAATAGTCCTAATTTTAATCCAAGTAAAATAAATGCCATTGATCTTAATTTTCTCTAAAATTCCTGTCAACTATGAAACCAGTCATCTTATTGGCTAAGCCTCAGGGATAATGTAAATAACTTCAGATGAAGTTGGACTCAACTCTTGGAAGAACATTCTATTTAAAATTCATTAGTGATCCACATAGAAGAATCAATGATTTCCTAATAAAGCATTTTAATTTTCAAAAATATAGAACAATACTTATTTAACATATATTTTCATTAGATTTTTACATTTTCTAATTTGACAATATTTAAGTGTAAAATGTAATTTAACTGAAAACTTCTTTTCCACATTAACTATCATCTTTTCATTTTCAGTGGGTTTTGAGGTTTTATTATTGTCAATTGAATGTTGGATTAAGCAATGTGTATAGCACTTAAAATTTGAAGAAGCAATGTACCACCATAGTAATAATGTTCACACCAACAATGATGATAGCAACAATAATAATCAAAATCTGTAATCATTTGTGTTTATGCTCAGTACATTCAATTTCCAAAATTGCCTGTTGCTTCTCATTTTCCTCAATCACAGATGAAATTTAATCTTGCATATTTTTGAAAATGCTTCCAAAGAGCAAAAGAGCTTAAATTCATTTAGTCACTAGAAAGGTATATATATGTATCTGCTTGCTTAAATTTGGGTGAGTTGTACCCCTAAGGTTTAGGTGTTAAGAGGCTTGGTCCCAAGGGTAAAGTACTAGAAGATACTCTGTACTTTCAAGAGGCGGAACCCAGTGGGAAATCTTTAGGTCACTGGGAGAAGCTCTTGAAGGGGACTGTGAAACCTCAGACTTTCAGATTCTCTCTGCCTCCTTGTATTTGCTCCAGCAAGGACACCTGTCATGATGTATTTACTGCCCTTACCTGAGGCCCAGTCTTGGACTTCAACCTGCAGAACTGTGAACCAAAATAAACCTCCATTTACTTCATGAGTAACTCTGTCAGATGTTTTTTTTGTTTTGTTTTGTTTTTTGTTTTTAAGTGAGACAAGATGACTAACACATTGCTTAATGGTATATTCACAGTAGAAGAAGAGATGAGGCATAACATGATTCCAAGTATGGAAATTAGGGTTAGACAGTGCAAGGTTTGAACCCATGCCCTGCCATTTATCTGCAAAGCAGGGACAATTTATCAGGATTATGGAGCTGTTCGGAGATAGCGATGTGAACTGTTCAGTGCAGTTTCTAGAGCTCTGTATGTATTTAACTCATGGCAGTTATTTTTAACTCAAATAATACTTCAGCATTAAAGTTATATATACCTGCTTAGAAAATAGTAGACCTTCTATAAAATCAGCATAAGAAATATTCAATATCAGTAACTGAAAATATTTTTGAAAATAGAGTGATTTTGATCCTCTAAAATGAGGGTTCTCAACCTTTCCTTCCTAACCATCTAATATGTGATCTCCTGGGTCTCTACAAATAGTCATGTTTTTCTTTCTTTCTTTCTTTCTTTATCTCCACTCTCACCACTTTAAAACTATTTTAAACTCTTGTCATTGATACCCTACATTCACACCAGAGCTCCTTCTGATCCACACAGTAATGATCTTAAAAAAAAAAAAAAAATTAAAAATGTGTTAAACACCCTCACCTACTTCACACATAACAACATCATCCTAACCTCTTAGCATACAGATCAAAACCCTTTAATGGAGCCCAGAATACTGAATTACTTAGCACTATTCCCCACCTGTTGAGCTCAACTTCAGTTGCTTTCTAATTCACTCTGTGAAGCATACAGAGTGTTCCTGTTGTCTAGAATAACATTCTAACTCTTTGACTCCAGTCATCGTACTTGTTCAGTTCTCAGATCAAACACAGATTCTTAAGGAAAAACCTCAGTGCCCTCCCATCTGAGGATAGGTCAGGTAATTCACAGCTACTGATTTCTCTCTTCAGCGTATGTCACCCTTGGAAATTCATACATGTTTTAGTATGTGTTTATTAAGCTAATCAATTGATCATTTATTAAATCATTACATATAAATCCAATAAATACAAATATAATGCCAATTTTTCTAAATTTTATATTTTGGGGTAGTACAATATCTACACAAAGTCAATACTTAATGAAAATAAGTTGAACAATGTATAAAAAGAAATCAGAATATTTTGTTATTGTTATTTTTCCCTTAGGGTTTTTGTTTCAAAAATACTGTGATTTTTGAAACTCTTAGTCTGCCCTTTTTTCAAAGACAGTTTGTGTTCAGTATATATTAAATTCAAAAATTATGTCCACTTACTATGTGACATCAGTAACTGTGTTTGACTAAACAACCACATCATAGTTGTTCCTATAACTTGATCAGCAAATAGTTCTAACTGGCATAAAATAGTCACTATTAGAGTGAACGGATCTAGTCCAAGGTTTGCTACCACATGGGGCTTTGTTATAGAAAAAACTATGATTTTTGTGAGAATTTTTAAGATATTTAAAGCAATGATCTAAAAGGAGCAAATGTTTAGCTATTTTAAAGACTGAAACAGATATTCGATTATTTATCTGTAAATTTCTATCAGTTGACAATTTATAAATTACAAGTTAACTATGTTTAAAAGATCAGATATTAGTCTAAGTCAAAGATTTAGAACTTAAAATGAATTTTCAAAAGACATTCAGGTATGCATGGTACTATTTAAATGTATAGCTGACTTTTGTTTTTAGTAATTAATTATAAAAGTCCATCTGGGACTGGGGTTCTGGGGTTGTAGTAGCTCAATTGTAGAGCACTTGCCTATTGTCTGTGAGGCCCTGAGTTCAAGCCTCAGTGGCACACATATATACACATGCATGCGCACATGCACACACACACACTTCTATACACAAACAAAGCCCATTTACCAAAAAAAAAAAAAAAAAAAAAAATGTATTTGAAATGATAATTGCACTGGGGGAAACTGCTACTAAAATTGGTGCTGTTATTCACTTTTAAGGAAAATATACACTGCTTATGTTTTGTTTTGATTTGTTGTTTTTAGGGGAGAACTAATTACAGCAAATGTTAACTAAAACTATCCAGTTTTATAAGATGCACTGCTTTTAAGGAGGAGAATGGTACCTTAGCTGCTGAGGAAGTGGAACATCTGAACTGGATGTTCCCATGGAGGGCTCTGGAAGCAAGTGTTGAGAATAGTGGGGAAATTCATTGCAAGAGAGGATCAGACATGGATTTAGGTGGTAAAATTTCTGGAATTACTTGACGATATTGGTGGCTAATATTTATGATTAGGATGGAAATTGGAAGCTGAAAGAATTGAATCCAAGCTAAAACTGTCCTATGGAAAATTTTTTAAATAAGTTTTATGGTTAGTCTAAAATAGACTGATCTCCTAGAAAGAGCAAACTGAATTATTTTGAAAGTCCTAATCAAATGGTAGTCACATTAACAACCATGTGAGTTAGAGAAATGTAGTCCTGAAGCTGAGGGACACAGGGACAGAAGGCATGAGTTAAATAGTATCAAGTCAAAACCAAAAACAAAATAAAGAAAAACGCTCAATGTCACACATTTCCATAGCTGCTCTCTTGTACTAAATCCTAATTTCATCTTGGTTTACTTTTAATTATCCAAGAAGATTGCTATTATACTAATTAATACAAAAAATATCAATACAACACTCTCCTTTTCCATGAAGTTGTAAAGAACCATCCTAGCATTACAAGAAATACACAGACACTGGACCCGTGCAGAGATAACCAAACAGATTCTTAGGGAGAACACTACCTCTCTCCTATCATCAAAGAAGGTGAACAAATATCTGAGAGGCAAAAATATGAATAATCTGGGGAAAGGGTGGATAGTTAACAATAAAGCAGCTATCAGCACTTTTGAGATCTAAACTTGAAGAGATTAAAAGCTAAAATAAAACTTTGCTTTAATGAGATACCATGCCATTCTGAGATACATTCAGATATTTCCACTTGGGCAATGTGACGAACTACATATTGCACCTTCAAACAGAATACTAAGAGATGGAAAGAGGGAAAGAGAGAAATAGTAGAGAAACACAAGTTAGAGCTTCATGAAGTTAACATTAATGCAGACTATTAAATTGAAGGGTATCTGAAATATATCAGACACTTAGGCAATATTCACCAGTGAGTTAACGATGTTGCATTCCTTAAGGAAGTTCATAAGAAAATATGGAGAAGAAAGCCTGATATTTGATCTACCAAAAATGAGGTGGGTTCTCACATATATAAGGCTGTGTACATTATAATGATAATGAACTCAGTGTTATGCAGACACTTTTCCTATCAATTTTTATCCCAGAATCAGGCAGAATAGTTGAAAACAAATGTTCAGTAGCTATGTTTGATCAGTTAAAGTCAACTGACATATATGTCTCATGCTATTGATCTAGGGATGGGAAAAGAGGTTCAAATATTTTTGTTTTCTCTCAGATAAATTCCATGGATTAAGACAACTGTCATAACTTGTTGGTGTTCTAACAAACTGTTGGCTAAATGGTCTGTTCAAGAGGTGGTTCTCAACTATGCCCCATTTGAAACTGATAATATATTGTAGAGACAAGCAGTTTACTACTAATATTGAAGAAATTTTAGTGGATAATTTTTTTTTAAAAAAGCATGTTCAAGGCGATATATATATTCCAATTGTGCATTCTATGAATTTTACAGAGGGCACATCATAACCATGCTACTTACAGGAGTTCACAGGTAATTTTATTTAGGTCACATCCAGCAGTGAGATCTCACAAGGACATTCATATCAAGGGTTAGATGAGAGGATGTGAGGCAAAAACAATAACATCAAAAACAAAACAAAACAAACAAACAAACAACATAAAAACCACTGAGAACAAAGAACTATAACCCCAGATTGTGAAGCAGGAAAAAGGAGGTCCAATGACTGGTGACTGGAAACACTTGTATTGAAAAATATGCTTTTGGGGCTGGGATTGTAGCTCAGTGGTAGAGCACTCGCCTTGCATGTGTGAGGCACTGAGTTAGACCCTCAGCACCACGTAAATAAATCAAATTAAGGTATTGTGTCCCTCTATAACCAAAAAAAAAAAAAAAAAAATTAAATATGCTTTCAATTGATTGAATGTGTCCCTATTTATGCCATATTAATTAAAATCAGTTGAAGAAAAACTACAGAAATAAGTTCCAAAATAGGTTTCAGTAACAAACAAAAGAAAACATTAAAAACAGCATGTTGTTTTAGAAAGAAAACCCATGGAAACAAAGGAAGAATTTGTATTCCCATCTTTTATGTAAAGAGTTTTATCGAATATTGTGAAAACAAAACTTCCAAGAATATAAAAGAACATTTCAAGGAACTTTCCTACTCTCTATGACAGAATATTTCACTTAAATCTAACCTTTACTTATAATTTGTTTTCCTAAAGTCAGTTTGAAAGTCGTTAAGTATGACGTTAGTCACAGTGCCCACTACTCCCAAATGTAACATGCACACCATAGATTCTCATACTTTATTCACCCCTCCCTTATCATTTAAATTTGCTGACCTTGTTAATAAAATGCCATGAACAAATTAGACAAGATCAACTTTGTGTGGCTTCATTAAAGGTTGTTTCAAGAACTTTAAGAACTGATCTGTGCTACACATGTGGATGCCAAATATACTTCATCAAACAACCCTGAAATGAAAAAAATAAAATAAAATCATATACATGTGAACAGGAACCCAGGAAATGCTTTCTCAGGAAAAAAAGACACTTATGGTTAGATTCCTTATGGACTATAAGTTGAAAAAAGTTAGGTAATACTAATAAAATATGAATACACATAAGTTTTAATATTTTTATTTTCTTACAAGTTCTATACATTCTCTTTCACATAAGTGCTGGATTCGTTTATCTAAATAATTTACTCCTTATAAAACCAAAGGGAATATAATTTTAAAAGGTTTGGATAAATGTCTGTTCAATTTTCAAAGATTCTATCAGGATTTTGTCTGGAAGAGAAGCATTTCTAGGTAATATTCAACCCCGAGAAGCTCATGAAGCAAACCTACTGGCATCCATGGTGACGTGAAAGTTGACCCTTGTCTAGGTGAACTACTTCTCATTTCCAAGATTGCTTTCCTGTTTATCACTTAAACTTATACTCAAAATTCAGAGGAACTGACAATAGTGGTGAGCACGAGTCACAGAATGTTGTCCATTGCAAAGCAGAAGAAATGAGTAGGCAGATTTGTGGGTGTTCCCGGGAACTCATCAGTCTCCTGTTCATTTTCAATAGGAGACTCACAAGTTCCTGCAAATGCACACAAACTTATTTTAAGCAGGCACCCTTTGCAGATAAGCAGATGGTGATATTTCCTCCACTTCAAGTGAATACAGTAATCTGTTCCCCCTGGAGTGTCCTCAGCAGCTGGGCTGGTGCTTGTGATTCTTTCCAGTGTGGTGAGTATCCTGGTCACTTTCATTCATACATTCAACAAATATTAACTGAGCATCTCCCATGCCAGTCACTGCTCTTGTCCTGAGGATATAGTGGTGAAGAATGTCTTGCCTTTATGGCAGTTCTATTAAATATTTGTCCACTTCACTTTTAAACATGCGATCATCAAAGCATCACTCTTCAATGCCCACTGAAAGGCAGTGATATTTAATTTTTTCTTTGTAAATTCCATTGTATTTGGAGTTCATAATGCAATGGGAAAAACCTAGAAATGAAAACTAAAAATTCCAGACCTCCTGCAACTAAAACCTATCAATACCACCACATTTAACCTTTTTGACTTCAGTTTTCTCATACATAAAGTAATTATTTGAGTTATTATACTTTTCTCCATTTTGTATATAAATGTGTGATTATAATAACTGGAAAGAGAATGAAAGCATATATACATAAAATATAAAGCTAACAAATTTCTCTTTTTCAATAAATATAAAAACAAAACACCTTGGATGCAACCATAAGATTTAAATATATAATTGATTACCAGCATCTTTTTCCACCAATCAAACCATAAATTACTTTTCTCATATGGAAATTTGCTTTTGTCCTGGCTTTTAATATTGGAATTTTCCCTATAGGCTTTAACTTCCACACTAGATTTTGGGCTTCAATGAGATAGGACCAGTTACTGACAAGGAAAGTAGGGTAATGGCCAAGGCAAAGATTTGCTTAGGACTAGGTTTCAGTCTTTACAGGTTTCCTGAAACTTCAAGCTACAGAAAATTCTGTCTCTGATGATTTGTTCAAGTATTAATAAATATTAAAGTGTCTTCTCTCCCCATTAAAAGAAAGCACATATTTAAGCAGTTATGCCTGTATGTGCACAAGCCCCGACAACTCATATTAAAAAATGTTCACAGCTTGTAAAACCCCCGACACACTCATGCTGGATATAGCACAGGGAACAGGTTCTATTTATTTTGCTACCTAGGTGCCTTTGTACAGGAGCCATCTGTAAAAGACTTATTGAAGAGTTTTGTTTCAAGTACTAGCTAGGAATTCATAGAAATTAATTAGAAGTTTTCTGTGTTATTTATTTTCTTTTATTTTGTTTTTCTTTTCGATGTATCCTTTCTCACTGTAAAGGGTCTAAGACCATGTCCAAGTACACCCTTATATACCAGGGGCAGCACTACCATGGAACTCTGTCACAGTGGGATGGGAGAAGAAAGCGACAATCAGTATCACCTTAACTACTCTCACCTCTGTTGAAAGCATATGATGGACAGCATTTCTCTAGATGGACCTGAAATCAGTACTGGTATGGCAGAAAGGCTTGGAGGACAATCGGGAATTTTTCTCTTACTTTCTAGTGAGTACGGATAGAAAAACTCACTGAATAATTTCCTCACTACATGGCTATAATAAAATTGATAATATCTAACTATGTAAATCACATGCTACAAAAGTTATTTGCTGTTCAAGTCTCCAACTAAAATTCCAATTTAAATTATAAGAATACTTAAAATAGCCTATACAAATAAAAGTATATCACAACTTTATCCAAAGAATAAGCATTTTCTAGGCAGAGGTACCATTCTGTTTTCTTTTAGTTTTTATACCTGCCAACTCTTTAGTAATAAAGAAAACCAACTGTGATTTGAATAGTATATTAAAATTTTATCTTACATAAGTAATAAATCAGTTAACATTTATTGAAATATTTTCATAGTACTGGACTAGATGGCTAAATAAATATGGTAGAATCCTTTCCTCATGGTGTTTGTATTAAAAATTCAGATTCTCAATCTGAGTCTCAATCTTATTGTTTTAAAATGTCAGAGTATTTTTGTTATTCATAGCATCCTCCTCCTCCTCCTCCCGCTACTCCTCTTCCTCCTTATCATCATCATCATCAAGTATAAGGAATGGAACAGAAAGAACAAATTTGGTACTACAGCTCTGCTACTAAATTTATACATTAATGCTAAAACATTGACACTAAAAGGGAATTCACAGGAAAATCCTCAAGAGCATCAGTCTAAACCTAACTCACCATAGTCATAACAATGTCAACTTTGGTAACTTCAGATTGAGTAGGATTTCTAATCTTAGGGAATTCTTTCGAAGTTCACTTAAAGAGTTATTTAAGATGATGAAAAAAATAAAGCATTCCTTGTATTTCCCATTAAGAGAAACCATTTCTTGACATTGCTATAGATCTTTGCAAATTAAACTTTCTGCTACATATGATCAATACTGAAAGAAATTATTCAGGGAACACTCATGCAATTCATTAAGCCTTAACAAGGAAAATGGGCAAAAAAGAAATGTGTAAGTATTTCTTAAGCACAGTGACATCTTTTAGATTATATATACACTGCAAAACACTTAAACGTTTTGAAGTTGTACTTTTACTTCTGTTGTAAGGGAATTTTTCCTTCCTTGTAATACTACTTTACTTATGTTACTACCCCTTTTATTGATAAGCGTTTTCTATACTTATTCTAGTCTCTAATCTTTAAACAATATAAATTGTTTAGGAACACCAAACTTATACTTTGTTCATATAATTTTTTACCTCATCAAATTACCAGGCTCAGAAAAATCAAATTAAGTGATTGTGGTAGGTTCATATAAATCTGAATTCCAAAATGTATCTTCCATGTTACAATAAACCACATCTATTAAGGATTAGTATTGAAATTATACAAAATAGGAAAATGGTTATAATATACTGAGTTTAAGAGGTGAAGTTCTAGATTCATTTTTTTTCTATATTTTTCTATAGTGATCAGGTGTGTGCCCATAGATTTTAGAGAAAATCTGTGAAGCTGGAGAAGAGAGATGGATTAATTTATTCATTCATTGATGTTTTCAGAGATTTTTTTTGACATTAAGTTCATAATCAACAAAAAATGGTCACCTATGCAGTTGTAATTATTTTTCTTGCCTATCTCTGCAGCTGAACATGGCAACAGGAATAATGACAAGTTATATCCATATATCTTATTAAAAATCAATTATCCATAAAATCAATGTAATATATACATACAACCTAAATTCAACAGCAACTTAACATGTAAAGAAAAGCAATAACAATCAAAAAGGTAATTTCTCTAGATATATACTCATTTAAGATGATTAAGCAAACTCAAGAGACTATTATTTGGCATAAGAAAAAGCAACAATAAAAACAATAAAATGTAATGATAACTTCAGTAAACACTCATTTTGTCAGATATATAAGTTTCTATGCTGAGTCATACTCAATCCATTAATATTATATCCATTAATGGTCTTTTAATAGATTTTAATTAGTTTTAATTTGGAGAAATGTTATGCTAGTGCTGCAATGACAGGAATGGTTAAAACTTAATTAATATCACACTTTCAGAAATGATTCCTTTTAAGTATCTCAAAGTAAAACGTAAAAAGTATCTCAAGACAAAAAATTCTACATATTTTTCAAATAATATGTTTTATTTTTAATTATATCCAAAGTAGGGACTACAATGATAATAATGAATGTTTCAAAATACTTCACAAATTCACTTTTTTTAAATTTTAAGAAGTGTTTTATATACCTGATACTTAGAGGTTCAAGTATTTTAGAAATACAAAGGTAATGGGAAAACATCTCTTTATGTCTTCCTTTCTCCACTGAATCATTCTGGGAGTAAGCACTGTTAATTGTTAGCATTGATTTTCCAAAATGTTTCCTATGTGTATGATGAACCATTTTTTTCTTTTTGTTTGTTTTTACTGCATAGTATCAAGTGAGTGCTGAAAATTACTTAGATACTTCTGCACATAGGATAGATAGCCATATCTTCATGAGAGCTGACTGTCTTCAATGGCTGGAATGTTCCATGACAAAAGTAGTACAATTTTAATCATTCCCCTACCAATGGCTCGTTCCCATCTATTAAAATGCAACAGTTAATGTGAGTTAGTCTATTTATGTCTGTGTGCTGTCTGATCACTTCTTAGAAAAAAGATGCAGTGTTTTTCTTCTTTCCTAAACAGCTAAAAATTGACAAATTTTACAATAGAAAGGCAAATTGCATTTCCATCAACAGAGATTATCAGTGATCATTTCTCTATGCCCTTGACAATGCTGCATATTATCATTTTAAAAAAAAATCAAAGGCAAAAAGCAGTATTATTACTACTTTCACTTTTTTCTAACGAATGAAAATTATATCTCTGAATATGTTTCATACTTCTGTGATTAGTAGTTTTCTGATTTCTCTAAATGAGTTATTCTTACTTTTTGACAATTCTATTATTCTATTTGGTTGCTCTGATGTTTTAGGATCTCTATATGTATTTATGATAGATAATAACATTGTCTTACCTATTGCAAACATTTGTTTTTAGATGGTTCTTTAATTCTTAACTTTGTGACATTTTTCATTATATAGACATTTTTAGTGTAGTTAAATCTATCAGTCATTTTGAGTCTGTACTGTGCTTCTTGCTTAGTAGGAATTTACCAAGTTAATATTTAATATAGATTGCAATATTTTCTCCTTTCATAAAGTTATTTTTAACAGTTAGATATTTATTTGAATTAGTATTAACTTTTTATATAGTGAGAAGTAACAGGTTTTTTTTGTCAACAAATAGTCAGTGGTATCAACCTTTTATCATATTATCATATTTTATATAGAGATACATAATTTTTATTAATATGACATCAATAATTTCCTATTGATACAAGTTTGTAATTTTTGTTTTTTCTTTTAATTAACTAATTAATTAATTTCATTACTGGAAATTGAACCCAGGGGCAATCTACTACTGAGCTACATCCCTAGCCCATTTATTTTTTAAGACAGGCCCTCACTAAGTTGGTGAGGCTGACCTCAAACTTAAGATCCCCAACTCCCAAGTTTCTGGGATTGTAGGTGTGTGCTATTGCATCCTTCTCTTTTTTATTTTTTAATTGACAGATAAAAATTTTTTATATTCATCATGTACAACATGATTAGAAATACGTATACATTGTAGAATGGCTATATCAAGCTAGTTAATGTATGCATGACTTCACATACTTTTTTTGTGGTAAGATATTTTGTACTTGTGTTAAATATGAAAATTAAAGATAACTGTGAGTAATCCACATGGAGATATTTTTGAGGTGGCTAACTACACAAATTCCCACTCTCGAACAGATTTGAACTAGAGATAATGATTTGCAAATTATCAATATAAAGAGCTAATGAAATGGATAATAATTAATGATATGAAATGTCCATAATGGCTGGAAGAATACAGCTCAAAAATGAACGTATAAGGACGCTGACATACAAGAGACAGAGGAAAAGGAGCTTTTATGAGTCCACAAGACAACATTGAGCAGAGAAGTTGAGGACACAGACAAGTACAATATAGAAGCCAAAAGAAGCATTCCTAAATGAAGATGTGCTTTAAACCTTTAGGCAAGGCAGTTAACATTCTTGATGTTCGTGTTAGCCACCAACAAAATCAGTATAATTTAGACATTTTTCTTACATTTGTTCCCAAGAATGAAATTAAACTTATTTGGTAATTGGTACCCATATGGTACGTGAGGCTTTATTTTACTTCGTATTTTCCTGTTGCTGTATGAAAGGAGAATATTTTCCAAGATCTGTTATGAATTTTATCATATGTATCACTATTTCAGAGCCAAGACAGATGTGACTATTTATGCACAAGATGTCAGCTAGAATATGAGCAAGAAAAATCATAATGAGACTGTTGGCATACAATTATGTAACAAGTTGCTTATAAACTTCCATTGTTATTTCTGTGTGATAGGGAAAAAATAGCTCTTTTATACTCAAGTGCTATAAAAAATGAGAATGAAACAAAAACTGTGCTATAAAACCTTTAGCTAAAAGGCCATGTGGTTTAGTGGAAAAGACACTAGTGATGTAGTCAGACTTGGATCTGAATCACAGATTCTGAGACTCACTTTGCTCACATGTAAAATGATTGTACATGTTTTGTATAGATATACGAACTTCATAAAATAACTGAGGAATATAAACAGCATCATTATTTTGCTCTACCTCTTGTTCTTTACAAACACAAGTATATATGATCTGCAGAAATAAACCCTCTTCTCTCCTGTGACATATGTAAGGCAGCAGAGAAAACTTTTGAGGCTTCGTAAATGAAAAGTGACTGAAAACGTCAAATCACAAATGTAAATGCCCTTGACACTTCATTTGAATCATTATCACTTACACTACAACCAGTCCTTTAAAGTATTTGTGAATGGTGAACAGGTACCAAAATAAATGTTTTCAAGTTAAAAAGGAAGTCATGGCAAGAAAAAGTGTGCCACTACATAGTTTAGTCTAGAACCATCTCCAAACCCTCACACACCTGTGTGTACATGCAACAAAACTCATCTCCATCAGTAATTGGACGTAGCATATATTCATATACAGAAGTTAAAGAAGAGTGCAGACATAAATGGGTTTAGGCGTTTAGGGACTGCTCCATAGAGCATATGACAGAAAATGCTAGGTATATACATCAAATCATGTTTGATTTTTCTCAATCCTAGGTATACAAAAATCTATACATTTTAGTCCCAAATTTGTTGGAACTATATGATACATTTTGTTCAATGAGAGATGATGTGTATCACTACTAGGTTGAGGCAAAGAAAAGCCTATAAGGTCCAAAGTTTAACATTTGTGCAACCATTTTAAATCCTTACTGCCATTTTATAAAATAAGTTTCATTTTCCTACCATAGAGAGGTACTTGCAAAGAAAACAAAAGTTAGCAGGTAGATCCCCATCCAAGTTTTGCTTTCTTGTCCTGGAGAGGTGCTTGCAGAGAAAACAAAAGTTAGCAGATAGTATCTCATCCCCCTCACCACCTGTTAACCAACTTAACTGAAATGTCTCTCTGTTCTCCTAGGGGTTCACCACAAGGCTTTACACATGCATTTCACAACTAGGAACAGCTAACCACAGGGCTTTACATAGGCAATTCCTAGGAATAGCCCACCTAAAGCTTTACTAGGAAAAGCCCACTGTGGGGCTTCACATAGACAGCACATGCAAGGCTACGCAAATAGCCCTATAATATACCCCAAAGTTAGACTTTCCCTGCCTTCTCTCACCTTTTTGAGCCATGGTCTTTGCCAGACTCTGACTGGCAAATAAACTTTCTGTGTGTGGATCTCTATCTGGTTTCTGAGTTGCTCGCCTGAATTTCACTTTCCTTTCAAAGCCCCTATCCAATTATTTGCTCTCATTCCCTTTTCAGTTGATTTTTTAAAAAAATAAACCTATTTAATAACTAGTTAAGAGAGAGTATTCTTAAGCCACCTACCTAGCCTCAAATTCTTTACAACATCCTATGTCTAATGTCCTCATCTTTAAAATGGAAACAAGAAATAGTGTCAATACACTGGGGTCTGAGGATCAATTTGCATCATATACACAGAGCTTGTAGAAAAATGCCAACAAAGCATTAACACTCAAAATGTTAGCTACTTCTCATGAGTACTATTCACTTGTGACATTTTCTATATATAGTTTTTGCTAAATTAAAAAAATAGTTCATCATGATAAATGGAAAATTACAGGAGTTAGATTTAGATTTTTATTTTACTTAAAACCAAACTTTTCTAATAACTAGAGGCAATGTTAGACAGTATTGTCTTTTTCATTAATTCCTCATCACAAGAAATATTCAAAAGAAGAAAAATAACTGTCAGTGATAAAGAAAATGATTCTTTCCATAGGTAGAAAAAATTCAAAATATGCATTTCCAGAAGTGTATATAGCTTTGCATTGCTCTCAAGGTGTCTAATGTTCAAAATTACCTTTCACAGGACTAGAATTATATTGCAATGATTGAAAACTATTTAGACTAATTCTTAAATAATTCATCAGACTTAACTGATGAGACAATAGGCCAAATCACTATGTACAAAAAAAGATAGTTGGTAAAACTTTCTGGAACAGTTACCATTCAAACTAATAGGGAAAATAAGGTAGTTTCCAGATAATTATTCAAAAACAAACAAATCCATAAAAAATATAATAACAAAGAATTAAGAATAACATGAGGTGCTTTACTGACTAATGTACTGACAGAATTTAAATTTGACCATTCATGAAAATTGTTAAAGGATGAGGAAACTCACCAAATACAACAGAGGTATTTGCCCAAGGTAGAAGTTTCAGGTATTCTATATCAAGAGTGTCCTTCACCAAGACTCAATTTTCTCTACTGATACTTAATATGAATACTGCATAAGTCAAAATTAATGGATTCCTTTCTTCTCAAATTTGTGTTAGAAATGCTACATTTGATGAAAAGGATGGTATTTATATAAAGTTATGAAGCTACACATTCCTCATAGGGCCAGGCCAGCCCCTGTTGGCTCAAGCTTAAGTCCCATCCTAATGGATCTAAGCACAAAGCCTGATTACACACCCCAGAACCTGACTGCCTCAGAAAACTAGGTTCAAGACCTATACTAGCTCCATGACAGCTCGAGGTTTTAGGTCAGCTCCTACAGATGCAGGTCCAGGCCTGGGCACAAGGATCTAAACTCCAGATTTACCACTACAGACCCAATCAATAGTCCCAACACAGGGTATCCAGATGCCAGGCCCCTCAACCTATTGACAAACCTGTCCAAGGACTCCAGCAGTAACCTTATCCACAGATGACAGAAATCTTGCCCGTTTACTCTGGAAGGGCTTTCTTAGGCATAGCCAGTTTCCAAAGACTGGAATGAGTCCCAGCTTCTTCAACAACACAAATACCAGTACATGATGACCACATTATCCAGAACAATTAGGGAAGGAAATATGACTCCATTCAAAGGACAAATAAAGCACCAGTAACAGACACTGAAGAAATAAAAATTTATGAAGTTCTTGACAAGAATTTAAAATAATTGTTTTATGAAAGCTCAGTAAAAACAATTGAAGTATATCAGGAAACAATAACCCTTTAAACTAGAATTTTAACCAAGATTTTGAAATAATAACAACAATTCAAAGATGTGATATGAAGCTGAAAACTACAAGGGATAAAATGAAAAATACAATGAAGAGAATCAACAGAAGAATTAATCCCATGGAACAAAGGAACAAAGGATATACAAAACAACTAAAAAGGAATTAAAAATGGTAGCAGTCAGACCTTTCCTATCCAAAATGACCTTGAATGTAAGTGAATTAAATTCTCCAATCAAAAGACATAGGCTGGCTGAACAGTTATAAAAATGACAATGCCCAATTGTATGCTGCCTATAAGAATCTCACATGTCCTAAAAAGATATACAAGAACTGAAAGTGAAAGGAGGAAGAAAAATTGATAGTCCACTCAAATGAAATCCAAAGAGAGCAGGGGTAGCTATATTTATGTTAAACAAAATAAACTTTTAAGTCAAAAATTATGAAATGAGAAAAAGAAAGTCATTATATATGAGGACACTAATTGTAAATACATATGCACCTAATGTCAAAATACCTAAGTATAAAAAGCAAGTATTAATACATTCCAAAGAAAAAGAAAGACTGTAAAATAATGATAGGGACTTCAATACCCCACTTTCAGCATTGGATAGAGATTACCTCAAAAGAAAGTACATAAGAAATATTCAATTGCATCTAAACTTAATACCCAATGGATCTAACAACATATTAGGACCATTCCATTCAACTGCAGCACAATGGACATTCTTCTCAAACTCATATGGAACTTTCTCTGGGATATATCATTTGTTAGTCCACAAAACATGTCTTCACAAATTTATGAAGACTATATCATACCAAGTTCCCCTCAAGTCACAATTTTATAAAACTAGGAATCAGTAACTATTAGGAGAAATTTTGAAAAATGGACAAATACATGGCAACTAAATAAAATGCTCCTCACCAACCAAAGAAAAAATTAAAAAGAAAAATTTTTAAGTATTTTGAGGCAAATGCAAATGGAAATATAATATATCAAAATTATGGGAGGAAGCAAGAACAGATCCAAGAGGGAAGTTTTTTAGCAATGAACATTTAGATCAAACAAAAAGGAAAATCTTAAAGAAACAATGTAATGTTAGCTCTCAAGGATCTAGAAAAAAATAGAAACAACCAAGCCTAAGATTTAGTAAAAGAAAGGAAATAATGAGCATTAGAGTAAAAATAAATGAAATAGAAATTTTTAAAAATAATACAATAGGCAAATAAAAAATAGTTTTCAGAGAAGATAAAATTAGTAAACCTTTAGCTAGAAAAAGAAAAAAAGAGAAAACATTGAAATAAATGGGATAAAAAATAAAAGGAGACATTAAACAAATACCACAGAAATACAATAAAAGACTATTATGAACTATAATTGGACGAAGTATACTTAGACACATTCTGTCTACTAAAGCTGAATCATGAAGAAATAGAAAATCTGAATTCACCAACAATGAAGAGTAAGATTGGATCAGTAATAAAAATCTCTCCTATCATCTAAAAGCCAAGAAACTGATGGCTTCACTGATGAGTTACACCAAGCATTTAATGAAGAACTAGTACCAATTCTTCCCAAACTCATTAAAATTTGAATAAGAGAGAATATTGCCAAATTCAGTTTACAAGGCCTGAATTAGTCTGATATCAAACCAAGATAAGGATTCTAAGAAAGTAAATTAAAAATCATTATCCCTAGTGAAAGTAAATGTAAAATCCTCAACAAAATGTTAGCAAACTGAATTTAAAGTCATATGAAAAGGATCATTCACAATGATCAAAGGAGATTTATTCCAGGGATGTAGGGATGTAAATGTGATATCCCACATTTACAGAATGAATGGCAAAAATCAAAATAACCCTAGTATATGCAAAAAAAAAAGCATTTGATAAATCATACATCATTTACATAATAAAAATTCTCATCAAATTAGGTATATACCTAATATTTCTTCAAATAAGAAAGGGCATGCACGAATATACCTCCAAATAAAGAATGGAATGCATGAAAAAACTAATGTCTTACATAACTTCAAAAGCTGAAAAGTTTTCCTGTCAGATCAGGAAAAGGTAGGGGTGTCTACTCTCATTACATATATCAACATATATGAATACCCCACAGGGAATCTCTACATCATGTACAACCACAAGATCGGGATCATAATTAGAATAAAATGTACTTTGTGTTTGTATACATGAGTCAAATTATAATCTACTCTCAGGCATAACTAAAAAGATCAGAAATAGTGTTGAGAAAAATAAATATCCCCACATGGAAGAGTGAAATTAGACTCATCTCACACTGTATATGAAGATCAACTCAACATAAGATTGAAAACTACAAAACTACTAGAAGAAATAGAGGAAATGGCCCAGGATATTTGTCTGGGAAATAATTTTTTTTGGTATGACAAAATCATCTTCAAGATCACAGTTAAGAATTTAAAACAGAAAAATTGGATGACAACACAAACAAAAACTTCTGAAATCTGTACATCAACAGAATGAAGAAACAGCCTGCTTGATGAGAGAAACTATTTGGAAGCAATACATGTGGTAAGGGTTCATATCAGAGACCCAAACAACTCAGCAACAAGAAAACAAATAATCCAACTAAATTGCTGGCAAAAATTTTTAAAAGCATGCATTGGGAAAAAAAAAGCATGCATTGGAGGAAGTCAACTGATACATTTTTAAAAAGTGCTCAACATAACTAATTATCAGGGAAACACAAAATAAAGTCATGATGATATATCATTTAACACCTGTCAGAATGTCTATTATCAGAAAGAAAAATTAACAGGTGCTTGGCAAGAATGTGAAGGAAACAATCCTTGAAAACCGTTGGTAAGATTGTAAATTAATAAATCCATTAATTTATTAGTTATGGAAAATAGTAGGGAAATTTCTTAAAACAGTAAGAAAAAAAATTCCATATGATACAGTTGTTCCACTTCTGGGAATGCATCTAAAGATAGAAACACAGTACCTTAAAGAGATAGCTATACTCCCATATTCAGTTTGACATATTCACAACAGTCAAGACAGAATCAACCTATATGTTCATTAAGGGATGAATAAAGAAAATGTAGCATACACACATAATGGAATACTATTGAGCCTTTGGAAATAAGAAAATGCTGTCATTTGCAATAATTGGTATGAACTTTGAAGATATTATATCAAGTGGAATAAGCCAGGCCCCAAATGACAAATACTGGATGATCTCGCTTATAAATAAAATCTAAGAAATTGAACATACAGGATCAAAGTGTTGAAAAAGGATCAGCAGGGAGAGGTTTGGGGAGGTTTTGGTCAAAGGATACAAAATTTCAGTTATATGGAAGAACCTATATTCTAGAGATTTGTACAATATGATGACCATAGTTAATAACTATGTATTATATTGTTTAAAACTGTCAATAGAGTAGATTTTTAGTGTTCTCACTATAAAATCATGAATATGTGAGGTACTATGTATGTTAAGTAGTTCTATTTAGCCATTAAATCATATATATATATTTTAGAACATTATGTTGTAAATGATAAATACATATGATTTTGTCAATTCAAAACATTTTAAGAAGAAAAAACATTTTATTGATACAAATATAGTAGATAAGCTGGCAATGGAAATTAAGTGAAATAACTTCATTCACAGTGCAAGTCGCAAAAGAAGTACATTTCTAGATTTTCAAGTAATAGCAAATACAGGAAGCACATATAATCAGTGCAATCCACAGCATCATATAGCATCTAACTGTACATTCTGGTTATTATGATTCTATTAATTTCATTTCCCTAACAAAGAGGGGATTTTCGATATTAAGGGACATGAAAGATGTATAACCGTCTCTCAGTTCTAAAGATGTCCCCCAGCCCCACTGGATACAAGTTATACACAAGAGGAAACACAATATAAAGCGTGCTGAAATAAAATGAATATAACTAAATGCAATGTTCAAGGAATGGTTCATGAAAGAGATGCGATTTGACTTGTGCCCTTAAGAAGGGACATGCCTGCACATCACAAGGATAGTGACAGTAATTCATATAACAGAAGGTAGCATAGAGTAGAAAATAGACAATAGGAAAAGTTCACATATTTTTAAAACGAATCTTTGGCAGATTGAAAGCAAACTGACAGGAGTAGTATGTTGCTATTGAGAAGTAGAGAGAGAGAAGTTTTTATAATCTGCTGTTATCATAAAGGCCCTGGCAGGCGTTGTGCGAAAACAGACAGTTTCTGAATGTTGATATGAATGATAAGAGAAGTATTCAATAAAATCACTCTGGGTGTACAAGAGCAGGTCGACAGGAGGAGGAGCAGTCGGTCAGGAATTTATCTCATTGCACTAGCAGGAGGAAATATTAGCCAAACTGAGCAAGAGGAGATGACAATCAGAAATGCATTCTGAAAATAGAAATGGTCATGAAGATTTAATACAGAGTATTATAAATGTACAAAAACTGAAGAAGCCAAGATGCCTGAGAATTTTCATATTGGGAATGGTCAGGAAAATGTGGATATAGTTTATGGGAACTTATGGAAAAGGAACCACTTCTTGAAGAAATTACATTCAAGATAACTATCAAACTTCTAAATTACAGCAGGCTTAGATATCTAAAAATGAAATTTAGCAATTTTCAAGGCAGCTACATATAAGAGATGAATGTATCTCTTATTTCAAGAGATCTTAAAATAAGATGAATTTATTTGACACAGAAAGGGAATGCTATAAGAAAGGATCATTGAGGGATATGGGTTTCCTCAGCAATGCTTAGCATCAAAATAGATAAAATGTGGCTTAAATGATGCTTTCAAATTTATTAATGTATTTGATATTAGCATTTTGCATTATAGGAGAATACCCTCTCTCTTACACATACACACACACACAATTTCTTAAGCTTGATGAACTGCTTTCTACAAGAAAATGATCAAAGATATGATATACAGTAATAGCGATATTTCAGTCAACTACAGGAAACATATACAATGACAATGCAAAATTTCTTGTCACTGAGTGATATCCTAGACTCCAGAATATCCTGCGTCATTCCTGTTTGTGGTGACACCAGTGAGCCACTCATACAAAAGAATATCAGTACAATTATGTAAAGTACCTAATCATACATAAAGTAATAAAGTGCATATTTTTTGTGGTACTGAGGATTGAATCCAGTGGGGATCTCCACTGAGATACATCTTCAGCCTTTTTTTTTAATTTATATATGTATTTTTTATTTTGAGACAAGATCTTGCCAAGTGCAGGGTCTAGCCTTGAATTTTCAAATCCCTCTTGCCCCAGGCTTCCAAATTCCTGGAACATGTGCTGCCATGTCTGACTACTATACTATACTTTTGATTATTATATTAGAGTGTACTCCTTCTCCTTATTAAAAAAAAATGTATTAAAAGCACTATGCTGTGTTATGCCTGCAGCAGTATCATCCATCTTGTGTCAACAGTGTCTGTTGATTACATCAAGAGGCCACATGGAGTAACTGACTTATGCCATCTAGGTTTGTGTAAGTACACTCTGCGATGTCTAGACAATGACAAAAGCATTGACAAACAACAATGGATTTACCCCCATACTTAAGCAAGGCCTTGTACTGAGTGGCCTATAAATAGGCGTGCTTGGAAGGATCATCTACACTAATGTGGAACAGGTATCTGATGACCTCTTTCACATTCTCCCAAAGGCAATTTCATTTTATGGTAGTGGAATGAGTAGTTGTTAAAAGAACATCAAATTTTATAAGACTGATTATTTTCTCAATGAGATCTGTTGCTCTCTCAAGTAAAAAGTAGTATTGGAAAAAAACAATCAAAAATATCATGTTGGTTGAATATCATCTTTCCATCCCCATGATAAAAATTCAGTGAGTTGCTTATGTTCAGAGGATCAAAATTGAAGAATTTACAAAAATAAAAGTCTGTTAGAGCCTGCAGTAGTGGCACAGGCCTGTAATCCCAGACACTTGGGAGGCTGAGGCAGGAGGATGGCAAGCTCAAGGCAAGTTCAGCAGTTTAGCAAGACCCTGTCTCAAAATTAAAAATAACAAGGACTGGGGATATAGCTCAGTGGTAAAGCATTCCTGGATTTAATCCCCAGTCACTCCCCCTCCCAAAAAAAACTGACTAGAAAATAAAAAAATTACTAATAGCAAAAATTTATAATTTATATATGTGTATTTGAAACATGGAGAAAACCAAAAGGAAACAATGATTAACAATGAGCAAATACTATTCATAATCTATTGTAAAAGGATTCATACATCAATTTAGTTTCAAATGAAGTCTGTTCTGCAAAATTGGAATGTCAATTATTCTTATAATAGGATAATTTCATTTACAAAATTTCTCTTTAGCCTTAACTACAAAGAAATTCAAAACTAAAGTTCTTGATACATCATAGAAACGTGTCAATGCTTTTGAGTACTACTCCTTTTGTATTTTGTGTTTTTTCTTTTTCAAATGTCTTATGATAGATGTATATATTTTAGGTTGGAATCCAATAATTTCTTTTGAAAAGCAATCTGGCAGGAATAACAAATAAATTAACAAACAAAATAACTGTACCTGGGTCTGTTTAGATATGTGTATCTTCCCAGATAATAGTGCTTCTCAAAACATGTGTCTATATGATTTTATGTTTCTTTGCAAAGACAATACACCTGATTGTGCTATTCTATTCTGTCTGACATATGTGATGTTATGTAGTAATCTTTTCACAGCAAGACATGCAAATATATCACTTATTTTAATGAAGAGAAAGGTTGCTCACACATACCATTTATATCATAGCACACTTAGAGTTTACCTAGTATTTAGTAATACTTACTCCAGTTTAAAATCAATGGAGTTTTCTCTGAAGTTATTATTCTATCATTACAATGATGAAGAGAATAAAAAGTAATTCTATAATGCAGATAATGTTTTCCCTCCTTTCTGCATAGCACATTGGTTATAGTTTTGTAGGTTTTTAAAAAAATATATACAATATGGTGATTACTGAATGTTAAGCATGTGATTGCCAATTGCCTACATTTGCAAAGAACAAACAGGATAGTTAAACTATTATGCTCCACTGATTCTTGATTTTAGAACAAAATTAAGGATAACAATAAACGTATATCAATGTCTTGGCCTTCAATATCAAGGCTTGTGAATGTACTGCATCTGCTGAATTCAATCTCATAAAGTTAAATTACTCTCATTTCCTGTCAACTTTTTTCTCCTAGTATGAGTAACTGCATCACCTGAAGAGATCACAATCAATGGCAAGGAACTGGAAATTGCTAAAGAGAGTTACAACATCAAAAGAATTCAAAAATCTCTTTCAGAAAAATGTCACATATAGTATTTAAGAAAAAAAAATGTGTATTTGATTCACTTTCTTTCAAAATGTAAAGGGCATGTTGTATACCAAATTATTCACTAAAAGTAGTAATAAACAGAAAGGCAATGAAATAACACAGAAACGATTAGCAGAAAGATTAACATAAACCAGAAGAAACAAGACAGTTCTATGTGGCACAAATGTTTTAAGCAAAACTAAAAAGAAACTTCAACATGGCCATGACATAAGATCAACTATTTTTCTGTATGCTAATCTAACAAAAAGGAAAAGTAGTACTCCTCCTCTCTCTCATGCTTCAATAGTATTTTATACCTTTATTTTGAATGGTTTTGACTAGTGTGTATATGGTACCATAAGTCATATAAATGTTGCTATTTTGGGGGCATAAAATGGATTTTTATTATCTTTATTTTGTTTACCCACCATACTTTACTCAGTGTCAATGGTTTTTACATATAAAGGTTCAGCAAATTTAAAAAATGTATCAATAATTATTACTAAATTTTAACAAATGTTTTACTGAATTAAGCACATAGATCCTTTGAAATGTGGAGATATCCATGTAGATAAACTGAAGAAAATTAGTAACAAGAAACAACATATTCTAGAAAAGATATAGCTACCAAAGATATCAATCAGGTACATGGGAAAACGAATGTAGAAAGAAAATGCCAGAAATGGAGAAAAGCAGTAAGAGTAAAGTTTATAGCCAAGAGAAGAATCAGTGTCTCCAGCAGCCAATCACATGGGAGAAATGAACTCTGCTTTTATTTTTTCTGATACCAACCACTTAGCCAGAGGAAACTTAAAACTGCAGAGAAAAGAGACTGCATAGAGCAAGAGAAGAAAAACAGTCATGTAGATCCTGTCAATAAAAAGAAACAGCAGTTAAGAGGTAGACTATGAACAGGTAAATTTTATTGGATTGTTCTTACAATTTTAAAAATTATGCATATCCTTCATATATCTATATAAATCTGTTATGCAAGTTCATTATAGAAAAAACTTCCATAAATAAAACCAAAATCAGATTAGTGCATCTACTATCTTTCTTCTTTTTCTTTAAAGAAGTACATTTAACATTCATTTATGTGTGTTTAGACATTTTCACAACATGCACATATGAAAAAATGTTCCCTAATCTGAATCATATTCATATCTTTGATCAATATCCATTTTTATACTACTAACATCTAGAAATAAAAAGGTTATGGACATAATACAAATATGTCTACTCTGGTCTGGAAATAACCCAGAACGGTAACTGAAAGTCTCCTTGATCTATTATTCATCATTTCTTACATCAAACAGCAATAATATGAAAGTGGCTCAACCTTATCCAATTTAATACAGAGTAAGTATGTAACAAGTGATTTCAGGTTGTGTTCCAAACTCCTAAAGACTATTCAATTCTATAGGATACTAATATAGTTTTCATTAAAAATTTAGAGTCATTCATAATACTGGAAGGTACAGTATGAAAAGCACATAACACTAAACAAATAATTTGCACCATATTGGGAGATGTAGAGTCACTCCACTTAGTCCAACAGACTTTTTCTGTGATAACCAAGTGATTCACTCCTGTAAATGACCTAAAATTCATACATGTATCCGGCATGTACAGTCTTCACTTAGTCCACAGTTACAGCTTTGAGAGCCATTGGTAACACATCCTTTTATGAAAATTTTTCTATATTGAATATATACTAAATAAATGTATGAGGATATAGTCATTAAGTGTGTATGTTGAATTTCTTTTCTGAGATTTTCTCTAATAAAGCATACTGTCATCCTCATGGCAACACAATTTTTTGAAATCTGAGTGACAAAATTAGATGACCTCACTCATGTTCTTCTAATCCTGGATCATTAAAATTATATTAATTTTTCAGTATACCTAGAAGCCTCTAGAGCAGAGAATGAAAAGCAGGAAGTGATTCTAAAAGAACAACTTATCAGATATCAGGCCTTCAAACACCATTCAGTTCTACAAAAACCTATGCATTTACATATTTTTTGTGCCATTAGTGGGTTTGCTCCCATTAAAAGATTCCTTTACTCCATGCAAAACAACCTGCCAGCACTCTAATAGTCAATTATATATTCGCTTTCTCCATATATCTTCTGTCTTTCCTTACTCTGAGAGGCAACTTTTCTGGGTTATTATGGAGAGTCATTGGCCAGTGTTGCATAATTAATTTCCTTTTTCTATTCACTGTTGAAGACATTAGAGAATTGCCCATATAATAAGCAGCAATAGTGAAAATCAACATCTGCTACTGGATAATTGGCCCTTAATGACGTTGAATCATGGTTCATACTCTATTATTATTTTCTCCTCACATGTAAGTTTAATTCACACGTCATGTGTCTCATTAGTAATCACTGGGGATAATCCCCCATTACATCTTTAGCTGGATACAAATGACAGATTTTTTGAGGTGCTTCTTAAATGCACACTGTGTTTAGACTGTATAATGAATGTTCAAAGTCAGATTACCAAAACTGTACCAAGATAATCACAAAAGCTATGTCCTACTTCTGTCTTCTGGATCCACAATATCACCTCCTGGGCTCCTTCAGGTTGAGTAGAATCCAGTGAACTGTGAGCAGAAGTGAGTGCTGCTTCAAATTGTTGATCCTATATCTTCCAGACCTCTCATTTCCCTCTGGGGCAGTGACCAGAAGCATTCTGTAAGGTGGCTGTCTTGACAGCCTGTATTGATTGATGAGAAACTGCATTGAGCAGAGGACATCATGTGACTCTCAAGGAACATGGACATGGATAAGGAATGAACTTATTGTTTACATCTCTGAGGTTTTGAGGATGCTTACTTTTTTCCACAAGAACCTAGTCTATTCTGACCAAAATTCACACTGCTTCAGCTGATCTAGGCAGTAGGTGCTTCCCAGGAATCTCTGAAGTGAAATTTACGTGTTCATTAAAAAAAATATTAATAACGTAAACCACATCTAACATGGTTTCCTAACAGTGTGGAAATCTTGTAATAATGATGTTGTAATAACATACAATTGATACGGTAATCATAATAATGCATATTTCCATTAGTATATGTGCAGTTATGAAATATCTTATTATGGTCCTATTATGGTCCAGCTGGCTTATGAAGGGAAACTCAGGCAACAGGAAGTTTTACAGTAGGTTTGAGAAATAGTCTACCACTCCCAATTTGATTTTAGTTTGCCATATTTAGTGTCCATCATTATAACAGAAAATAGCACAGAAATGTGAAACATTCATTGTAGCCTTCAAAGTTGCAGACCATTTTTAAGAAATGACACAGTACATACAGCAAATAAATAACTGATAATGAGATAGAGAACTAAATAAATTTAATCACAAACACTTACTGAGCATTTAGTATGTGCAATGCACAAAGATGCTAGCAATACAATGTTATATCCTAGAAATATAAATTTAACATGATGAACATGAGCTTTATCATCTAATGGATCTAAGCATATTTATGAAAATGTCCCAAACCAGAAGAGTTTAATTAAAACAAAATGGGATGATTATTTAGTCAACAGGCAGATAATTACCACAGATCCTTAGCTCATAAATTAGTTCCCTATCTTTGTTAAGCTAACAAAAAAAGCCAATGTTTCATTGCAATTATCTTAGCCTAGTATGCACCTCTGCAGCCAATTTTTGAGTGAATACAAAATAAGGCCAGTAGTTGAACTGATATGAAATAAGACTCAAAACACATTTACATTCATCTTGAATAATGGACTATGAACCTGAGCCTTTCACCTGCTTAAAAGGTTGAGAACATATTTCACATATTTCACATTAACTTTCATTTCTTGATATTTTAATTTCAAAAAGCTTAGGGATCACAATTAGGTTTAAGTTTGTAACACCTTCCTGCCAGCTGCATATTTTCCTTTTTTTTTCTTGAAAGCAAGTTAGAAAGAAGGCTAATATTCCCAAACTCCAGGTTGATATCAACACCTACCCCCCCCCCAAAAAAAAAACACTCTTACAAGACAGCCCATTAAGGAAGAAAATTTTATATAGTCTAAGTAAACTGAACCCATTACAGCTTGTATACAATCCCTTCTGATTCCATACTTACTCTCTTCTCCCCTGCACATGCTTAGGCACATGTACACACACACACACACACACACACACACACACACACCACAAATGCAAAAGTGCTTCTTATTTAAATTTAAAGAGAGGGCATAGTGCTTCACTGAGCAAAAGATCTGCTAGATGACTTATTGGATAATGTTTTAGGGAAGAATGGTCAGAAGGAATCATTTTTATAAATTCTGTGTATAATTCAGAGGAAAAACTGCAAAATGCAATGTAAACTATTTCATTATATATGAAGATCCTCAGTTGCCACTTTCCTTGGGACCACCTTGAAAAAACTGAGGTACACCAGTAGTTATTAACCCATTTATCTGAAGAGATCATGATTTTAGGCAGTAACAAAGCAGGAAGTTCATTTTCGGTTGAGCATTTAAAATTCCTTCTAGCAAAATGTTTCTGAGTGTGCACACATGTTCATGCTTGGCTTGGACTCAAAGTACCCTAACCAGGAATGTAAGAAAAAGGTTATTCTGTAGTATTTGGAAAACAATATGTATTTGCAGGTTTTATCCACTGAAGACATTATCTCTTGTGTTTTCCAGAACATAATGACCTCTTTTCTTCTCCTCTGAGATATATTTATCACTAATAGTCTATACTTAAGGATCTTAATGAGAACACCAAGACAGTTGTCTCTAGAAATTCAGCGTCCATTCTCCCTTAATCAAATCTTCCCTCCGACTCTTATGTGACCAAATATCTTCAGTTTGTCAGAAGATACACTCTCCTCCATTATCTGAAGTGTTAACTTCTTAAAACAAAAAATAGATGTTCTTAAAAATTTTTTCATGTAGGCTGATTTGAACCCCATGGAGAATCTTTTCATGGGCGACCACAATATCACATCAGCATAGCAGCCTTCACATCTCAGGATCACAGGGAAAAGACAGAAGTGGATCACTATGAACAAGCATTTCCATAAAGTTTCTCTCATCTACCCCACACCGTATGAAATACAATGTTGTTGCAAAGAACAAAAACTGGGAACAAAAACAAACATTATAATAAGAGAAAATGACTTTCTATGTGTACACCACTTAGAGTGCTCATTACAGAGCTAGGCTGATGATGTTCATACATTAGCTGTAACGTCAAACATGGCCACATGAAGTCAACACAATTTAGAATATTCCATCTAGATTGTGTTTGGGTCTCCAAGGGTCATACTATTAAATACACATCCTGACATAAGAAGCAAACATACAAATAATTTCTTTGACTTTGTTGAACACATTTTTTTATTTCATGGAAAGATTATTATTTTGACAGACACAAATTTCCCAAGAAATACAGTTTGGGAAGTCTTATTCTCAATTACTCTGTAACTAAGCAATTGTAAGAAGAAGAAATTAGTTGGTGTCTTTAGCAACTAACAATCAGAGGCTCCAAAACATGTTAGCACATTGTACACACAGTCATTTCATTCCTTCTTCTAAAGATTTACACAGAGGCAGATTTTATTGTGTATATTCTTTGATACATGTTGATACAAATTTCCTGTATTCTCTTAGTTTACCCTTGAATCAGAGCTCAGGAAACCTCCATCATAGGGTTGCTGTACAGTTCATATACCTTTTATAAATGTGGCGAATTTTACTTTCTTTTTCTTTTTGAATTACATCTTTCTTGAAATACACAGCATAGGCAGTAGGGGAAAGGCCTATGCATAACATGCCTCTTCCATCATTATTGCCTCTTCTTATCATCATGTGAAATTATTTTTCTCCTCTGCGCCCTCAGAGATGGTCATCAAGTTTTGGTTTCAGAGTAGCTGAATCTTTGGAAATGCATGGAGTTGAGTAATTTAACTGGATGTGAATGGCAACGTCTCCAATTTGCTATTGAATTTGAAAGTTGATCAACCAACAAACTCAATCCAATAGTGGCAGAAGCTAGAATTTGCTATTTAGTTCAATATGACAGAAATATATACCCTCAAATATTGTCAATCTAGTGTAAATAGGCAAGACCAGACACAAGTCTTATAAGCATGTAGTAATATGGGGAATTAAATTATCGTTAGTTTTGACAGCTAAAGAGAAAAATGGCAGAACATAGTTACTTTCACAAAAATAGTATGATTATTGGAACTTTAAAATATTTTCATAACCAAAAAAGCAATGTAGGAATATATTTTCTTTATAAAGTGCATTCCACCAAATAAAAGCAAATGAATTGGACAAGTATGATTTTTTAATTAAAGAAATACACATACTCTCACTTTCTAAGAGAAATCTAACTTTCCTATGATATATCACAGAGCAAGAGAATAGTTTATTAAAAACATTAATACATGAAAAGGCAGAAAATCTTTAACTATAATTCAATACTTATAATCCTTGAAATCAATTTTTATGCTTTAAATATATTTGATTGTAAAAAAAACAGTGTAAATATACAGAATAAAATAAAACCATGACAACCAAAATAAGGGGGAAGAGATAATTTAGATAAGTATAAACCAGATGAATACACACATACACACACACACACACTCACAAAAACACACATATTTGCTAAAATCACTTTATGGTGAATTAAAGTAATGTTATGAACTTTATGTGTGGGATTATTGTCTGCAATCGGAGCTACAAAAACTAAGTTATCTTGTTATCACTAGAGGTAACTATAAAAGTTAGAAAAGATAATTTTAGGATATTTAGAGCATTTTCTTAAACACAAAATGAAAACAGAAATTATTCTCATTTAAGGAAATCTCTGAACAATGTAGATGAAAAAAACTATTCAATTACAAATTAGGTCAAAGTTTGTGATTTACAACTCAAATAGCTTTTAAACTTTGTCATAAACTTGGAGGACACAGAAAGCTCTGACACAGTACTTGACATACACTGAGTGTGGAGCAAGTTTGCTTTTTTCCTCCTGTGATGAAAGGATCTGCCTGAAGTCACTTCTTCAGAAAATCACTAGCTGCATGGATTCTCAAATTTTAACTCTGCATTTGAAAACATTTGCAGAATTTTAAAATGCAGATTACTGAGTCACCACAAAATTTCTGAAATAGTAAATCTGGGTTGTAGCCTGAGAATCTGGATTTCTAAGAAGTTCTCAGCAGACAAGTATGCTATAGGAGCAGAGACCATATTTTTGTGATTTAAAATCCATAAGTAATCATAGTATTCACAGATTTGTTTTTTCAAGTAAATTTCTGCTGATGCTTCTTCATTTAACTTAAAATTAGGTCACTTCAATAGTAATGAAGTCTATTAGCTTATAAAAATAAATATAGATTAATAGTATTTTTACAGTAAACATATAAAAAGACTGTTAGACATTGAAAATACACTTTATTAGGCATTCACTCTTTATTTTATCTTAATAAATTCTAATTGGATTCCCTACCATATACTAGAAAGTAAGTTTACAAAGAAGAGTATTGACCGGGAACACAGTGATTTTCTTTGTTCTCTAGAGCTTAGAATTTAACAGAGGAAACAAGGAAGGAGGTATAAATAGTAACACATGGTTGGCATATAATCTTAGTTTCTGATAATGTCTCAGGATATTGTATAAAGTTTCGGACTGTCATGGGTTTCTGTATTGGTTCCCAAGTTGGACAGATGTATACCCCCAGTCCTCCACTTTTCTAGAGGCAACTTTTTTTTTCTTCATTCTCTAAATGAAATGAATCAAATACACATTCATCAATATTGGAGTAAGTCCATTTTTCTTCCCAATATATGGAAATTTTAGAAGATGAGGGGAGGGTCTGGGCTAATGTTCAACTCATCACTCACACTTGTTGCTGCATTCCTTACTTCTCATTCCACCACATGCAGTTCTGAACTCCCTTTGAAAGACAGCACCAGACAAAAATATAGTCTAAACAAGAAGACTGTTATGTATATCAGACCCTCAAAATTTGAAGTTAATGGAAGGGGAGGTGGGAAGCTACATCACAGACACCAACTAAAAATTAAATATTAAACATTATTATTTTAAAACTCAAGTCTCCAACTACAGAGAATTTTTTTTTCATCTACACTAAACTCTCAATATAATGAGGGTCATGTTCTCCTTTGTTTTCTTGTTTATTACAGTCCTTGTTTCATGTTCTCCTTTGTTTTCTTATTTATTATAGTCCTTGTTTTTCTCTCAATTCTAGGTTTCTCCACTCATTGATTCAGGGACAAAGAAAAATAAAGAGAAAAAAAGAAAAGAAAGTCTTTACATTAGAAGCTGTCACTGTATAGTTTCAGGACCCATCTCTGAATCTATTTTCATAGGTCTATGAAAGTGTTTTCTTCAAATAAACAAAAAAGTCAAGTAAATCCTTCCCATTATTTTGGATGTGAAAAAAAGCAGTGATTAACCTTTCCTTCTTATTGTTGTTTTCATGATAGCTTTTGCTTTACATTAATCCACAGACTTGTGTAAAGCAAGAGAAAACTCCCTTATTAAGTTTACAATGACACAAAGTTGGGAAGGTCAACTCATACAAAGTATGATTGAATCAAGGTACAAATTTATTTTTCTAGGCTGAAACTATGTAATAAAATTGCACAGACATTAACATAAAGTCCAAAGTTTACAGTGAAATGGAAATCAAGTAGATGTTAGGCATATTTGCTGTGACAAAGATTGCTAGTGACCTATACAATATCCATTCTCCCTTTTTATCCTAAAAAAGAAATCCCTGGCCAATATACATTCAGCTAGAAAGTAGTTTTCCTATAAGCCACACAGAGTAATGAATGAGAAACTGAAATTATTGGCTACAATATCCAGGACAGTCAAAAATCTTTCCCTTCCCTCCTCCCTTCCTTCTTGCTTGATTCCATTCAGAGTCATGCAGCTATCTTATGACCAATAAAGACCTGAGTTAGGGACTGGAGAACACAAAGCTGACAGAGCCTGTATCCTTGATGGCATCATGGAGTCTATATCACATACTAACCCACACTCCCTAATTCCAGGCTTCTATTACTTGGGACAAAAATAAATGTCTTTTGTGTTTCAGTTAGTATTATTTTCAGTCCCAATCAGTGGTAGTTAAATATAATTTCAAGCTGATACACAAACCCTACTAGCATGCTATGCTTAAACAAACACTGATTATAATGATAATGGCATGATTTTCTTACCAAAAATGTACAACATTAGACTGTAGGACAAGAGTGTTGAAGTCACAAAAAATAATCAAATAATAATCTCTCCTACTCTATGCCTGAGAGACCAATTTGAAAAACCTGTATTTATATCTAGGCAAAATATATTAAGGAATATTGACCAATCATGGTGAATCCATTCAAAAAACAATCCTGAGGAACTAGAAACCCATGTTGAAGGGGTACAGGGGTGAGAGAGAGAGAGAAGGTTTTAGCTCAAGAGATAATTTTTTCATGGAAGTACTGGGAATTGAACCAAGGACCTTAATACATGCTAGGCAAACACTCTACCACTAAGCTCCATTCCCTGGCCCAGAGATAGTATTTGGATAACACAAGACATGTTGTGATATTTTAAAGGATGCCACAAAAGAGAGATGTTTGTTATTTTAATGATGTTTTTTACACACTAAAACTATGAGCCATGAAATAAAAGAGTCAATATTATCCCTCTAATAAAGCATTCCATAATGGATTAGCCCTTTCCCTAAGGAAGTGAGTTTTCCTATTGGAATATTGAAGCAGATGCTTATCAGCACTAACCAAAATTATTATAGGAGATTCACAGATTTATTTTATTGATCCCTAAGAATTTAATAGTCTTTTATAATGCTCTAATCACAAAAAAAAACATATACAGAAAGTAAATAAGAAATAGGTAACTTTTTGAGAACTTCATTAAGAATAAATCATGTGAAAATATGTACGAATGATGATTTACACAGATGTATGTACATATATATCATTATTAAAATATTATCTATATTTTAGAAATCACTGTGAAGTTGAGACCAAAACGTATGTAAAACAGACACATCAGACCCATTTCAACTTATACAGAGTACATCCAAGTCTCCTTTTGCCCCTGCTCCTACAGACTTCCTCCATTCCCCCAGCTCCATGTTTATGTTGCTGTGAGTTGGATTAAAAAAAAAAAAAAAAAAAACCAACCAAAACTAGACATTAACAACAACAAAACTATAACAAAATCAAATGTTACTAGCAATCCCATACACAAAAGCCCTATTAGCTATCTTTAAGAATTCAAGAAATGTACCAAGACTAAACTGAGGAGTAAATATGCCCAAAAGATCTGTGTAGAATAACCCAATGGGCACACAGCATTCCAGTATGCTCAACTCTACAGGTACCAGCTTCAATTTGTGAAAAGTAGGTAAGAATTACTTAACAGATACATCCATAAAGACATTTCTCCAGCACTTACCTTACATTCCCCTCAGTCATCTGAAAGATATTTATCTTCCTACAACTCAAAATATATGAGCCATAGAGTATGGCCAGACATGATCCCACTGGATGAACTACTTCCCATTACTAATGAAGTGAAGCGGATGCACCTAATGAGTTTACTCCCATTTAACCTATCCTACAGTCAAGCTTGAGGGTTCAGCTATGAATCTGTACAATGATGATGATAATCATTACAGGACACATTTCTTACCATTTACTATATTTTCTGCCTCAGTAGTTGGTAAGCTTACATGCCAGTCACAAGGACCATCATTACAGAATGTCTTTCTACTGACACCATTTCCAAGAAGCACAATACATAACAGCATGTGATCTGCTGTGAGTTACTGTGAATGAGTAATACCACTTGATGATAAAGTCTTAGGTCAGTAGCACACAAGAGTCTATCGTCAATCTTAAAATAGCCAGAACCATGAACCATTTGTGCAAAATGACCACAATCAGAAATCATTTCTAGGCAATGTACACAAACCTAGAGGGTGCCTGGGAATTCTTTTATTCAGCAGAACACTACTAAAACATTACATGAACACAGAAGTACAAAACGAACTTTTTATTTTTTCAGTGTATTACAATTTTACATATTCTTTACAACAGAGGTATAAATCTCATTACAGGTAATCCTAAAACCAAACATGTAAAGGAAACAAAATCCACAGCTTTGTTATCCCACCACAAATACTGCAACATTATATGTCATATACTTTAAGATTTTTTTTTGCTAAACATATAGTTTATATAGGCATAATTGGAATATAATGCAACTTTTATTATACTTTCTTTCTTAATCTAAATCAAAGCATATTTTCAGGTTTTATATAAGTAAAGATACTATGATATCGAATTGCTACAATGCAATTTGTTAACCAGTCCTCTGTTTTGAGTGTTTATTTCCATTTTTCCTATTCTAAAAATCATTATGGCTAATGATTATGGATAATGCATATGAATTTCCTCTTTTAAAATAGATTCTTGGAAATAGAATCATTCATGGAACAGATATTTCAAGGCAACCCTGCATAGCCCAAATTACAGATCAATGCTTTTGAAGATCAGAATACTTTTTCTTAAATCACTAGATAAAATCTACTATCAATAATTTGATTTCATAATACAGGTGTAAATTTACAGAAGGCTAGTATAATGTATCTAATGTGATTTTAAGTTTGGATTTGCTATTAATATACCTGAATTTCCTCTTATAAATAGAAAAATATATTTGTTCTTTCTCCTGTATCCTTCTTCCATGAAAAGTTCCTGACTTGTGTCATATTCCCTCAGGACTTCATTGTGTAGAAAAGAATCAGTTTGACACACTGGTCAATAAAAATTTGGTGACTGAAAAATGACCTCACCCTTTCCTAGTTAATACTTATTCATTTAAATCAAACATACTGATCCACAACATGTTCTCTAAGACATTCCTAGTAAAGAATGCCTCTAAACTCTCATATGTAACAGTGGGTCAGTAAGGAAAATAATTTGTAAACCAGAATGTTAGGCCTTATGAAATCATAAAAAATGTTCAGACCAGTGATATTTGCTCTGTCTACACACACACACACACACACACACACACACACACACACACATAAATCTATATAGCTAAATCATGAATTGATTCTATACACATATTTGCCTGGGATCAGAAAATCCTTAGTTTAAATACTTGATCAAGTATTTAACCATTGATACCATGTCACTTTCTTTTTAACTAACATTTTCTAAAGTAGAGTAAAACCACCTACAACATAACATCGTCATGAAGATTACGAGTTGACCCTATGGAACATGTAAAACTGTCCAAAAATAGATCCATTTTATTTATTCACTGAAAAAGATTTAACCAATGATAGAAAATGGAATCACAATAGGTATTAAATTCATTTTTGTGACACATATAGGAATAAAAAAAATTGAGAATCAGTTTTATTGTGTACTGAGAGTGGTGGCCTATCTTGTTCACACTGAGAAAGTAGATGTTAAATAAATTTCAACTGTTAATTCTTTAATAAGTGATTTCAGATAAGTATATATCCGATCACTGCAGAAATGGCCTAACCATTTATTCATTCACATGTCTTCTACAAACGTGGGATCATCATTTGTGACTCTTTATATCCCCCTTCTTTAGTGTACACTTCTTGGGTTTCCCTATTTCCATTCCACATAATCCTTTACTATTTCTTAAGTTACCCATCATGAATCCCATGTGTTTCCTCTTTGACCCCCATGGATAAACAGTCCTACAAAAGACATTTCAATTACCATAGCACAAACAACCTCTCCATTTTATTTTGTTCACACTAGTGTAAATTGTTGGTTCTGTCAATTATAACAGAAAGAATTCTAACTAATGAAACACCATGTTTTCTGCACTCTAGGTAAAATTGGAAGTTTCTCTGCAAAGGATTAAGTTTATTTATCAAAGAGACAAAGGGATAGTTAAACTTTTGGATGGCAAAATTCAGTAGGTTACTTAAGAAAGTAAAAATATGTCTGGCTCAATGGATGCCCACTGCGAAGCAAAAGGAGCTGTTAACCACAGAATATAATTAAACTGCTCAATAACCTTATTGCAAATCATAACTAAATTAAAAGTATGTCTCTGTTAATTTATTCTCAAGGTAACTCCAGGGGTTAAAATGCTAAATGGTATCAAGAATGAATAAATACATGAATAAATGAACAAATGAACATTTATTGACATGTATGTAAAGTCTACAAAACTCTTTATATACTTTCTCGTAAATGTCATTACCTTGTTATGCAGGTATGATGAGGACTCTGGGCTGTACACAGAGTGGTATGCTCAATGATGGCTCTCGCAGAGATCCAGGTCTTAATCACCAGAACCTCTAACCCTTACCTTATATAGGAAAAGTGACTTTGAAAATGTGATTAAAAATCTTGAGATGGGGAGATTATATCGTACTATGTGATTACATATGTCTTCCTATGAAGGATACAGGAGATTTGATGACAAAGGGCAGCAGTAGTATAAGGACTAAAGTACACTGTTAAGCTGCTGGACTGGAGTAAGAGTCAAAGAACACAAGGCATGCAATGCTAGTAGCTGAGAAAAGAAAGGAGATGGGTCTCCTCCAACGTCTCCTGGGAAAGTTCAGTCCTATTGGCACCTTGATTTTAGCTAAGAAAAACTGATTTTGAATTTCAGGCTTTCAGAAGTGTAATAGAAAACAAGGATGTTGTTTTAAGTCAAACAGTTTGTGGTAATTTTTTCAGCACCATAGAAAACTAATAACACAGGTACATATTTGGTGGGCTCTTTAAATCCCAAGAAATTAAATGCCTCAATGACTACAACCATATTCTCCACGAAAATAATCCCCAGTGCATACCTGACAACTTCATAAATTGTAAAGAAGCATAGCAATGGGATGATGGTGATCTATACATTTATTCATTTAAGAACATTTCCATGTTGACTTAGTGACTGGCACTTTCTAAGCATGCCTGTCAAATGCTGTCCTTTGTCCCATTGGTGCTTAGGTGATGGGGCTACTACATTCGCCTAACCAGTTTAGCTAAGTTACCAGCAGAGCTCCCTGGAGACATTAGCTCTTAATGAGTGCTCAAGTCAGCTCATTCACAGGAGATGTAACTTTTCAGAGGCTCACTAGTGGCTTTTAAACTCAAGATTTTGATGGCTGGTTTGTTTTTGAGTAGCATTAGTTTCTTGATTACTAATCTGGATTCTCTCACAGAACACATTTATGTTTAGAAGTTTAAAAAAAATAAGACAAAAAAATCTTTTAGCCCCTTTGGACCACTAAAAACTGATTAGCCAAAAATACTTTGCCTAGCATCTGAAAAAAAGAGACATCTGTTGGGGACTCAGTTTAGCATGTTATAAGAGAGAATCCTAGAAGGAAAAAAAGAAGTGAATTGCTTAGCATAAAATAGGACAGGAAAAGGCCACATGAGACAACTAAATACAGATAGCATAAGAAAGAAGTTTCCCACTCAGGAGCTATCAACTGACAATTACCAGTGAAGGAGGCTCCAGAGGGAAACCTGGTCCAGGTATAAAAGCAACCCAGGAACTTCAGTGAGAAACTGAGGAAGCCTCAGAACTACTCTCTAAAATAGAAGGACCAGGGGCTGGGGAGATAGCTCAGTTGGTAGAGTGCTTGCCTCGCAAGCATAAGGCTCTGGGTTCAATCCCCAGTACCACAATAATAAATAAAATAGAAGGACCACCAACTAGTGAGTGAACAATTGACATTTGAAAGTAAAAAGGGATAATAACACTACCCTGGCAAGATCAAATAAGCCTTTGGGAAATAAAAAGAAAAAGTATTGGGGAGAAAATAGAGGTAGGCATGGTCACAGACTCAAATGATCATGTTTAGTCAAGGAAAATTTGTTTTTCAAAAGCACAGAAGAACCAGATTGATTATTTTCAATGCAAATCAGGTCATGTCACTTCCTAAAACTCTCCAGTGAAGTCATACTTTGAACACCTTAGCATACCCTTTTATGATCTGGCCCTGCCAACGTTTAGGCCATTCTTGCCCTGCATCCATTCTACTTATCCTGGTTTTCTTTCATCTCCTCAAAATTTTTCTCACCTCCAACAAGCTATTTGCTCTGCCCAGACAAGTGTTTTTCCTATCAGAAACAAAAACAAACAAGCAACAACAACAAAAAAAAGTGTTTGTGATTTTATAGTGAAGTATGACACACAATTCTATCACTTAGTAATATTGTAACTATCAATACTGTGAAAAGAAATATTTATCAACAGATGTTAAGCTGTCCTTCTTTGATCAAGATTCAGTTTTAAAACTGTGATAGATTTGCTGAATAAAAATGTTTTTGAGTGTTTGGAATCTGAAATAGGACTATGCAATAAAAAGTTAACCTTTTAGGTACTCCAACATTGGGTACATACATATTTTAAATTGTTATATCCTTTTGATTATTTGACCAGTGCATCATAACATAATCAACTTCTTTGTGCCTTTTTATAGTTTTCAACTTAAAGTCTCTTTAGTCTGATGTTAAATAGAGCCACCCTTGCTCTCTTTTGGTTACCATTTTCCTGGAATATCTTTTTCCATACCTGTACTCTCAATCTATGTATGTGCTGTATATTTCAAAATGCTCAATGAAAAGATTTTAAATGTCCTTACCTATGACATGCATAAATATGTTAGGTGATGAATTTATTAATTAGTTTCATTTAATCATCCTGCATTGTAAACATATGAAAACATCACACTGTATCCATATATATATATATATATATATATATATATATATACGCATATATATATGCAATTATTATTTGTAAACTGAAAATTAAAAAGAATTAACCTTACTAAACACAAGACTTGTCTTTGCTCCTTGCTCCTCTTCTCAAATCCCTTGTTCCTGAAAAGATTGTATTTGCTTACCTAGGGCCTTAGGCTAGACCAGATAGTTCAACAATCTGATTTATAATGGGAACTTTGGGTCAGATGGTAACAACTTGACTTCCAGAGTGAATAGAGACTAAAGGTCAGTTACGTGGGGAGTCAGCCAGGTCTGTGTAACCAAGTTCCAATAAAAACTCCAATACTTGAATAAGCTTCCTTGGTTGATAGTATTCATACAAAATGTGACACATAGTTGCTGAAGACAACTATACCATAGACATAATTTTAGGGTTTAAAATACTGAAACAATGCTATATAGTAAAGAATTAACCTTTTAGGTACTACAAGAATTAACTTTTTAGGTACTATGTTACAGACATCCACTTGGAAAAGTTTCTTTCTGAGAACTCTCCAGGGCTCTGCCTCTTGGTCTCTTCTCTTGGATGACTTATTTTTTCTTTTTCATTTTTGCAGTGCTCAGGATTGAATCCAGGGCCCTGCACATGCTAGTCAAGTGCTCTACTTCTCATATACATCTCCAGGCTTCTTGGATGATTTTAATCTGTATCCCTTACTGTAACAAAGCATTACTTATATTAATTAAATAATGAAATCAGCTTTCAGTGATTTCTGTGAATTCTCCTAGAGATGATGGTCTTGGGAATCCCTGAATTTTGTAAGGACAATTGTTTTCCTGTTGGCTATAAAAGACAAAGAGATTAGTTTCATTTACAGAAATTTTGGTGACTTCTTTAAGCACAGTCAAATCCCTACAAAACTCCTTCACTTCCAAGCAGTTCACTAATACCAAACAGAAACTTCAAGTCCAGAGCAAATAGCTATATGAAATATTCTTACCCCCAAACAAGGATGGAGAGTCTAAATCTGCAAGCAGATGAGTCCTTTGCATGGCCAGCCTTCATTCTGCATATACTTAAAAAAAAATTCAGTTCACTGATCAGAATAACACTGATCAGTTTTACCAAAGTGGCACTGAACGATCACTGTTCTAAGTGCAGGCTTCAGAACAATGCCTACAGTAAGAAGCCACTCTACCACTCATTTAACCCCTAGACAGGCAGACATGATTTAATCTTAAAACAGAATGGAGTAATCCCTGTAATCAGTGAACTCTAGCACTCCTAGTGAACAAACTGAAAAAATACAGGAAAGTAAGTAGACCAGGTAGTTCATGGAATATTCACTCCTTACGAAGAATCAATCTAACAACAAGAAAAGAGAGAGAAGGAGATAAATAACTGAGACAGGTGATTCAGTGTGCTAGAGACTGGTTCTCTAGATAGATCACCTAACTAAAACATATGGAATGAAATCACTACCCCTTAGGATCACTGTGAAGATTACAAGATAATGTAAATAGCAGGTTGAAGACAACAGTTGGTGTGTAATATTCTTGATAAATATTGCTTCTCTCTACCTCTATTGCATCTATCAAATATTAATAAGAGCCAATACCTCCTGAAGATTTTCTTACTGCTAGACACTATAATAGGCACTTTATGTGAGTTAATTTGTTTCATCTTAACAATTCTGTGAGGCTAGTGCACTTTATTATCCACATTTTACAGACGAGGGAACTGATATACATTGAAATTGAGTCATCTGCCTAAAGTCACACAGCTTGTAAGGTAGTGTTGGGATTCAGCTGAGCAGCCCAGTTCCAGGGTTTGTGCTCTGAGCCAACACACTCTGCTGTGTTTTCAACAAGCACATTAATAAATTTTTATTAAACACCTACTATGTGCCAGGAATTTATCATTGAATTATTCATTGTATTGCATCTTTGCTAAAAAGAATAGGTATTCCCACTCCAATTTTGAACTTTAGACTCACAAAGATTCATTGATGTAGCCAAGATTGCTCAGTTCATAAGCCACAAAATTGTACTTTGAATGAATTTCTGTTGAACTTTAAAGAGTGATTTGTTTCCTTAAAAAACTTCACTGACGTCTTCTTACATCAAATTCTTTACCCACAACAAACACAAGATAGCTCCATGTGTTCACATATCCACATACATTCCCATATATACAAGGAAAGGAAACATTCTCACTGTATGTATTCCTTTATAATTGCTTGTGCTAATTTTAAATTGTGATTAATATTATTTCATTGTTTTGCCTAAAAACACCTACCCTTATGCCCATTCAACTATAACTACTATTATTGGGGAGAAACAAACTTTTAGCATTAATGTATTTTTAAAATTATCTTTTTAAAAATTGACAACTTATGAAACCATAGTGTTAGTCATTTATTGATTGATGTTTGTTGATTAATTTACCTAAGCAATAATAAAATAATCATAATAAATAAAATTAGCTTTTTTTTTCATTTTTGGTACTTGGGATTGAACCCAGGGGTGATTTACACAAGCCACTTCCCCAATACTTTGTTTTTGTTTTTTATTTTAAGACAGGATTTCACCAAGTTGCTGAGGTAGGCCTTAAACTTGCCATTCTCCTGCCTCAGTCTCTGAAGTTGCTGGGATTATAAATGTATGCTATGATGCCCAACCAGGATCAAACAGTTTGGCAAAACATACAGGTTGGCAGTATTTCTGTAGAGGTGACAAATATATTCAATTCAAATGATTGACCCTAAATGCTAAATGAGATAAGTAAGTTATTTTTGTTTTTAGTGATTAGTCACTAATTATAATGTTCTTTGACTTATTTTTATTTAATTATAAATATAATACTAAAATATTTAGAAAAAGAGATGAATCACTAATAATCTCATCATCTTCAAGTAATTCATTAGACTACGTGGGTTTATTTATTTATTTATTTATTTATTTTTTTGTTACTTGGAATTTATCCAGGTGTGCATTAACATGCCCAGCCCGTTTTATTTTTTATTTGAGACAGGGTCTCCCTAAGTTGTTTAGAGCTTTGCTAAATTGCACAGGCTGGCCTTGAACTTGTGATGTTCTTGCCTTAGCCTGCCAATTTGCTGGGATTTCAGGTGTGTACCATCATACCTGGCTTATCAGTCTTTTTAAAGAATGTCCTGTCAGTACTTTTAAAAAATATCATAAACAATATATACAACAAACCCAAGGGCATAGTAAATGGGGGAAAACCAAAAGCATTTCCTTTAAACTTCAGAAAATCACTCTTATTTGATATAGTACTAGAAATTCTAGTGAGAGAAATTAAGCAAGAGAAGAAATTTAAAAGAATAAGAATGGAAAGGAAGAAGTCAAATTATCACTGTTTGCAGACAATATGATCCTATACTTAGAAGATCCAAATAACTCTAACAGAGGACTGCTAGAGCTAATAAACAAATTCAGCAAGGTAGCAAGTTACAAAATTAAAGTACAAAAATAAGTAGCTTTCCTATACACAGATAATGAATCTAACAAGAAAGAAATAAGTCCGACAATCCTATTTACAATAGCCTCAATTAAAAAAAAAAAAAAAAAAAAAAAACAGAAAGAAAGAAATTAAAGTGCCTAGAAATAAATATAACCTAGGGGGTGAAAGACCTTTACAAGAAAAACTGTAGAACATTGAAGAAATAAAGAAGGCACAAGAAGATGGAAATATTGCCAATGTTCATAGATAGGCATTATTAATATTGTTATAATGGCCATGCTAATAAAAGTAATATACAGATTCAATGCAATCCCCATTCAAATACTAATGGTATTATTCACACAACTAGAAAAGAAAGACAATCCTAAAATTCATTTGGAGGAATAAAAGATTTAGTACATCCAATGCAATTCTTAATCAAAAGAGTAGTGCTGGAGACATCACAACACCTGGCTTCAAATATACTAGAGTTATAGTAATAAAAACTGCATGGTACTGGCATGAAAATAGACACAGACCAATGGTATAGAACAGAAGACACAGGAACAAATTCACACAAGTACAGTCATCTTATTTTTGACAGAGGTGCAAAAAACACACTGGAGAGTTTTTAAATGAATACTGCTGGGATAATTAGTTATTCATATATAGAAGAATGTGACTAGATCCTTATCGTATCTCCTACACAAAATCAACTCAAAATGGATAAAAGACCTAGGAATTAGATCAGAAACTATGCAACTCCTAGTAGCTAATAAGTCAACACTCCATATAGGCATACACAATGACTTGCTCAGTAGGACGCCTAAACCTCAGGAAATAATGCTAAGATTAAATAAATGGGATGGCATCAAATTAAGACGCTTCTGTGTAGAAAAGGAAGCATTAAGAATGTGCAGAGAATCATGCTAAGTGAGATAAGCCAATCTCAAAAAACCAAAGGAAGAATGATATCGCTAATAAGTGGATGATGACACATAATGGGGGGTGGGAAGGGTTAGTGTTGGGGTTGGAGTTGTGTTTAGGGAGGGGGGCAGGAATGGAGGAAGGAAGGACTGTAGAGATGGAGGGGAGGGGTGGGAGGGGAGGGGGGGAAGGGAAAAAATGGCAGAATGAATCAAACAACATTACCCTATGTAAATTTATGATTACACAAATGGTATGCCTTTACGCCATGTACAGACAGAGAAACAACATGTATCCCATTTGTTTACAATAAAAAAAAAAAAAGAATGTGCAGAGAGAACCTACAGAATGGCAGACAAATCTTGGCTAGCTACACTTCTGTCATAGGATTAATATCCAGAATATATAAAAGAACTCAAAACACACACACACACACACACACACACACACACACAGATAACTCAATAAATAAATGGGGAAATGAACTAATACACACTTCTCAAAAGAAGAAATACAAATGACCAACAAATATTTGAAAAAAAAAGTTCAACATTTTTAGCAATAAGGAAAACGCAAATCAAAACTACACTGAGATTTCATCTCATTCCAGTTAGAATGACAGTCATCAGCAATATACATGCTAGAGATTATATGGAGAAAACAAACACCTTGACACTGTTAGTGGTATTATAACTTAGTATGACCACTATGGAAATCAATATGGAGGTTCTGCAAAACACTAGGAATGGAAACCACCACAAGACCCAGCTATAAACCACTCTTCAGAATTTATACTAAAGAACTAAAACTCATTATACCATAGTGAACACACATATTCATGTTTATAATAGCTCAATTCATTCAGCCTAGGTGTCCATCAATAGGTACATAGATAAAGAAAATGTGGTACATATACACAATGAATGAAACTATGTCAATTGCTGGAAAATAGATTGAACTTGAGAACATTATATTGAAAAAATAAGTCAAACTAAGAAAGTGAAGGCCATGTGCTTTATCTCATAGGCAGGAGCTAGAGAAGAAATGGAAAGAAAGTTTGGGTGGATCTCATGAAAATTGAAGAGCTGTCAGTAGAGTAAAGGAAAAGTACCTAGGGGAGGGAGGTGGGAGAGAAAGGTGAACTTCTGGGGTATGATATTTACCAAATCATGTTGTTATATTATGTGCATATATGAATATGTAATAAAAAATTCCACCATTATATTCAACTATAATGTACCAATAAAAATATGGAAAAAATAAATTAAAATCTAAACCTCTAAGTCTCAATTTTTAAATTCTATATATGAAATGGTATTAAATTCTGTATTTTAAATTCTGATATATTAAAATAGGTTAATATCTGTTGCTCAGTTTAAGTTTTTATAGTGGTTTCATATCTGGGATGATGGAAAAATGAATTAATTCTATATATGACTATAATTGCAGTCTTTCTATAGTATTATCTTCTAAGCATCATTGATAGAATTTCATTAAGTGTTATATTTATCTTGCCTATTACACTAATTGTCTTAATTTTTTTTAAAGAAATGGTTACTAAATTGTAATCTTTTGTTGTTTTGATAAAATAAAAAAGCTTAAATAAATATTTTGATAACTACAGCTGAGACTGTTTCCTTAGGATACCCTTCAAGAATAAGATATACTCCATTTTCCTATAAATATGTCAAAATACAATCTACGGTCATGTATAACAAAAAGAACAAATATAAAATAAATAAAAATTACTCAAGTGAGCTTCTGCAATGCTGGCCAAGGGGTTGGGAGAAGTTTGTGATGGCAGTGAGAAACCAGAAAACTAAAGCAGCATATGAATAGGTTGGTCCACTGGACTGCAAAAATATTAATTCAATAAGGCCACAGAAACTGGAGACTGTCTGAGAACTGGGCAACTCAACAAAAGCAGTTTAGAAACAAGGGATGAAATAATGTGCACAGTAAGCCCAGCCAAATGATATTTTAAGATATTTACTTTGTTCTACTTAAGTCTTTCATCTCCTGTGCTCCTCTTGTGTGGTTCCTCTGCACATCACTGCCTCAGGGGAGAAAGAGGAAATGATAAGCTTTAGTTCAGCTGGAGAGTCAGTCTAAGTAGAGATCCATTCTTCTGGCCTTTGATTTTCAAAGGTCTGAAAACTTGGAGAAGAATTGAAAGTGCTTGTTAATGAGTAATAGAAATTAAGAAAGTAGCAGAAAAAGCAGGGAAGAAAAATAAGGAAGAAAATATTACACCTAGGTTGTAGTGTTTCAACTAGTCTTAAGAGGACTCCAGGTCCTATGTACAGGTATCCAGGGTTCTCTGGAGGCAGCAATTACCCAGATTGTCCAAGGGTCATGTGGCCTAGATAAATTTGCAAGGTATCAGGGAATAGTCCAGTCTCCAAGTCTGACTGCTGAATTTGCAATCTATGCAGAATAAATCATAGATATTTCAGTATCTGCAGGGCCATTTGACCATTGTCCCTATTTCTTTCTCCTGGCATGCCCTGGTAATTATGAAAGACATAAATCCTATGATTATGTCACAACCCAGAAGAACTAGGTGATAGATCTAACCCCATTCATGACCTGAGTTAATATTTGTACAGCTGGTGGAAAAACAAATCCAGAATACAAATTAAGTGAACTACAAAAAGTAAAATTTAACACTCCTGAGATTGAGAATAAGATTCGTACCTAACACATAAGCTTACCTTGCTTATTAATCTATTATTATCCATAAATCTGTAAGTTCATCTATAAATGTCTAACTGATGCTTCTTTACCATAACATCCTTTCTGAAAAGATAGATTTTTAAAAATTCATTATTATCCTAAATGCAAATTTGATCATGCCAGATGTTTAAGTATTTGATCAAGCCTAAAACCTTTCCCTGTCCTCACAGTAAAGCCCGGAAGTCTGAATGGTTCTTCCTGAGTTCTCCTATCCATCAACTTCAAGTTCATTTGTCCTGGTGTTGCCCCTCTTCACACTTTGTGCTGCAAGCATGCCCCATTTGGCAAGCCCACAGACATGCTTTGCATTCCTGAGAGAACACACTATTCTTTGCATGGCGTGTTCTTCCTTTACCTGTAACACATCAGGACTGTAACACTGTAACACTACCATGGCCCTCCTCATCCTTCAGGGTTTGGCTTAGAACTCAACTATCCTTTGAGCCTTGTCTTAGTTCCTAAGAGAAGATGGTATGGCCCTCTTCTGGTGTCCCTGTTTCACTTGGCTCTTTTTTCTATAGTGGTCACAAGCATAATGCTCAGTAGACAATAGGATCAGTAAATATTTAATAAATTAAATATTAATGATTCTTCCAGGCTAGCAATGTAACCTTGCATTCAAGATTCATTATTTCTAAGTAATCACAGAATGACACTATGCAATATCATTTTAAACTGAGAAAATAAGAGAATATCAAAACTGAAAGGGACCTGCATCCTAAGACTGACCCCCACCCAATCTTCCCCTAAGCCTCTTTCAAAGAAGAAATATTTTTAGTCTTTGTACATCAGTATCTATCAGGCAGGAATTACATGGTAGACACTCAGAAATTATCCAGGAAAAAAGGAAGGTAGGGAGAGGTAGACCGAAGGAGAGAAGGAGGGAAAATTTGAATGGAGGGAGGGATTTTAAGCTCCTGTGGTTAAAAATTGCAGATTTTGTATGAGGCTTCACAGCCTAGATTTAGGACTGACCACTAATCCAGTGCTTCTCCTTGTAGGCTCATGCATGGCATACAGATGCCTCTGGGGATTAGTCAATAACCTGTGATAAGAGGCTTCTTGGCAATATAACACCACCATTTTTCATTATACATTGTTTTAGATTCAGAACACTCCTGTCACAGGAATACAGGCAATTAAATATTTTCCACATGAGCCATTCTTTCTTCTGGCAGAAGCTGGATTGTTTAACAATGCTGCAGAGCAAAAATAAAAATAAAAATAAAAATAAAAATCCTCCTAGAATTTCAATTGTCACGATAAATTAGATATTTGGTGATTTAGATTAAACTTGCAGTGGCAAATAAACTGCCACAACGTCCCCAGACATACACTCTATGTGGTATGGATGTCAGATTATTTTCAGTAAGTTTTCAAAATGACTCTCGAATATGTAAGGACATCATTCCAGATTAAATGACAGTTTTGAGCACGTGAAAACCCTAAACAGCATTTATAGAAGTTAGAGTCACTAATATAAAAGAGTGAATAACCATGCCATGCTTAATTTGCAGTTCTTTTTCATTTCCCTGCAGACAGCTCAGTGTCTCCTTGCTGTTTAGGAACTTGTTTTACAACACCATCATGAGCATTTCTGCCTCCGTCTGCGCAGGTACAATCCATTTTGTCTGCTACTGAGTCATTCATTGCCATTACCCAGATTTACATTGCAGGGAAAGAACAGTTGGTCTGAGTCCATTGTAATGAAGGTGTACTGCTCTAATCTGGGGCTGTTCTTCACATGCCTGCACTGAACAGCTTCACACTTTGTCAGTGACCACACAGTTGATAGAGTGACATAAAGAAAAATCTCTTGTCAGAAACATGGTGTAATATAAAATTGCTTTTCCAATTGTTTGACTCCAAGTGTAGATTAAGGAAACAGGATTCAGATGTGACAGATTAGTGAATATAGTACCAGTCAATGATTTCCAATGCTATGTGTATCTTTGTTGGGGTAATACTTAGGAAAAATGCAAATACAAACCAAACAGATATTTTAAAATCACAAAGGCAGGAGGAGGACCTGGCAACATGACTTGTTTTGATGAAGGAACAATGATGCATCACGTTCAAGATGCATTTATGAACATTGTTGTCTTTTTTCTTCTGTCTAGCAATCTGTTTTCCTTTAATGTATTACATAAACTGCTGTGTCCATCATTTTAACCATTCTCCACTCTTGTCCATCTGTTTTGGTACTAGAGACAAATTTTCATCCTAGACTTCCAACTATTCACATCCAACTATTCACATTCTCCATTCAATCACCAGGAAGAAGTGCATGAAATCTTAGTCCATTAAGGCTTTGTACTAAGCAGGTTATAGACATTATTTTAGATAATATTCAGAGAAATTCATTGCCAATACTTGTGTACTTTTGCCTTTCTGTTCGGAACTGCATAAGTTCCAGAATATTCCTTCTAGGTTGTCTCACAAGTTTCTCAAAGGTAATGTTCTCTAACTAAGAATGTGTTTCCTCCTATACCATCACTGTCTGAATCCTGGACTCATTCTTGTCTCCTTCCTCACCCTCCTGCCTAACGTTTAGTTACAAAGTTCTATCTACTTACCACTCAGGTACTTCTCAAACTAACTCTCCATTTTCATCATTACTCATTTAATTTAGGCCCTAATTACTATTCTTGTACATAATTACAATATTCTCCTATGCAGTTTATTTGCCTATAGTTACCTCTTTTTCATCTTTTCTCTGTACTGCTGCCAGAGGGATATTCCTAAAATATAATTCTCAACCTGTCTTTGCACTACTTCACTGGATTCTCCAAAATTCTTAGTTCAAACTCCTTTGTAAAGACTATAACCCTGAGTCTTAGCCTCCTTGCCAGCCGCTGCACAATAACTCTACCAACTCATAGTCATTTCTAAACACATATTTTTGGTGTTAAAAATTTTACTTCTTCTGCTTACAGAGGAAGTGAGATAATAGTGGAAGAGGGGGTATGTAATATGCAGCAGAAAGAGGATGAATATTTAGGGTGGGTCCACCAACAGGCACCAACATTTTTTTTTTTTCAGTGCTGTGAATTGAACCCAGAACCTTGTACTTGTGAGGCAAGCGCTCAACCAACTGAGCTATATCCAAAGCCCCCCCAACAGTTTTGATGAGGTTAGAGAAATACTTCCTGGGGGCCTGGAGGATGGGAATGAACCTGGCAGGAGAGTAATAGTTCTGGATCAATGAAGAAACTTGGGAAGAAGCATACATTCAGCTATTTAAAATTCCTAGCTCTTTTAATAAATAGCTGAATTTGGTTACTAAAATTAATTTTCTTTCTTTTAAAATAATTTTGGTCCACCATGACTTTCAGCTCTTATTATATTGCTTTATGCTGATCATCATGGCTCTCTTTTAACAGAACATGATCCTTCAGCAAATCAGAACCCAAAGGCAGGATGCCCAGAGAGTGGCAGTAATTTGCAAGTAGAGGAGCTAATGAGTCTCTTAGAAAGACTCTACAAATACTAATGTAAGCTAGAAGGATCCATTAGATAAATGCCTACTCTTGTGAATCTTCTTTAATTGATTTTGACTGACTAGTAGACTAATAACTTTGATGTCAAGGGTCTATGTCTTCTCCATTCTGCCACAAGTTGTAAACAATTTCATGCTGAGTTTCATAAAAATGAAACTTCATCTGTTAAAGTAAAAGGAATACTTTCAATCACTAAAAACTTCAAATGCCTCTGATTTGAGATATTTGTATTTGTTTTTTCAGTACACAAGGTTCATAATTTAATAAGCCACATACAAATTTGCTCTTTACAACAAAGCAAGAGATAAAAAGGTAAAACAATAAAGTAAGCCAATAAAAGTTCAATTTATTTTGAATTCAATTTAAATTTTACACCATGATATTTATATGTCTTAATCTAAAATTGCTTCAATTTTCCCAATGCTTATGCAAAGGGTGATTCAATTTCAGATTAATTCAGAATGCCGTGGTAATACAGCTATTGTCTACTGAATAAATCCATCATGATAACAGTGTTGTCCATTTAATGTGGAATATTCTGTTTTCTGATATCTGATGTTTGATGCTAGCTTTGATACTGCTTTAGAAATGTACTATTGTTTTAAAATTAATTTATTTAGGAGAAATCATGTCAAAAATCCAAGACAATTATACTCAATACTCATCTTTAGTTTTGTTTTAAAATTACTTTTTCAAGATTAAACACAAAAAATACAAGAGATTATGAATTTGTGGCTTAAATATTCCTAGGAGATAATTTCAGCAACTGATATTAAAGAAGGAATTAACACATTATGTGTGATAAAGTATTTTAATTTTTCAAATGTTTCACCAGCTTTACAATTATGAGGATATTATATTCAGTGAGTATTACAATTTGACCTTATTTTTTTTTTTAAAAAATCTTACTAATAATCTCAAATGTGGAACTGTCAAACCATCCTGTGCTTAAAAGGGCTATTCAGGCAATGCCCTATTACATGACCTATTTCTTTTTTCTTTCTTTCTTTTTTTTTTTTTTTTCTGATTCCATTTTGTCTCCTTCCTGCAGTTAAGATGCAAAAAAAGACCTAGATTGGGAGAGTAAGACAGAAGCAATATAAAAGCCATGCAACATAATAAACCTAGATGGATACAGAAACTAGAGATCCCTTTTTTATAGTTGCATGAAATATGAATATCCAAAAATCTTAAAATTTTATACTGACTGGTGGTCAAAATATGCATTCTGAGGGGACTATTCACATGAATTTGCCAAAATGCAAAAAACAGCTGTACCTCAACAAATTCATACATAAAATATATATTCTAAGGTCATAGAGTTACCAAATATAATTCATTTTAAAATAAGAACAAATTTGTATCATAGATTTAAGTTCTATGAAAGGTATTTCTTATTCTTAAAGCTCATTTGATTACTTTTAATTCATTTTATTAGAAATTGAAATATTTGCCCTAGCTAGAAGAAACTTTATTTCAGAAAGTTCAATCTGATTTGTACGTGCATACACACACTTACACATGAACACACAGACAAATCTATTGTTATATAAGAGGAACAACTAAACCTTATTAGGGAAACAAAGTGCTTATGTTCTAGTAACTAATTTAAAGATACTAAAATAGGACTGGGGATGTAGCTCAGTTGGTACAGTGCTTGCCTCATAAGCACAAGGCCCTGGGTTCAATCCCCAGCACCACTAAAAAATTAAATTAAATTAAAAAGATACTAAAATAGAATCATATTACAGAAAAATTAGTATCTTGGTCTAATGATTGTACAAGAGAGCAAGAATCTCAACATGAGAAAGATTAATCATTAATTAATAACTAAATAATAATAAACATCTGGAAGTTTATTTTATGGTTCAGTCCTTTTATTCACAAATAAGTTTTCACAATTATAATCTGTTACCAAATTTCATGCAAACTCAACTCATTATGAAATCAGTTCTCTAGCATTTGGAAAGAATGTCATTGAAGACACCCTTATGTTCAAATCTTTTTTTCTAATAAGTCATAGTCAGAACCAAAGTCCACATATGGGAAATTTAAAGGAAGATATTCATCAAAGGGGTTGTGGCATCTTGAAATCAGACTTTATATAATTTTAACTATGATAATATCATTAGTTATTCTTTAACAGGTGTAATGGTTAATTTGAATTGTCAACTTGATTGGATTAAGAAATGCCTAAGATTATGAGGCTTCTGGGAGTGTCAATAAGGGTGTGTCTAGGAATGACTGACATGTGGAATAGCGAACTTCAGTGAAGACCCTCCCTAAGCATGGGCAGCACCATCCAATAGGATGGTGGTTTGGACAGAATAAAAATTGTAAGAACAAGGAAGCAGCAGCAGATTCAAGCTTGATTCTTCTTGAATGGATTCTTGATTGCTGCTTGGATTGCCTGTGGATATCAGACTCTAGCTCCTTCACTCTTCCAAAGTGGACTCTACCAGTGATTCTCATGGGAGTTTCCAGAAGCCCTCAATCTCAGACTAGAGTAGCACCATTGATCCCTCTTGTTCTAAGGCTTCAGCCTCTTGGACTGTGCAGCTGCTGTTCAACTTTCCAGCCTGCAGACAGTCACTGTGGACTATCCAGCTTCTGGTTGTGTTAGCCAATCTGATAAATTCCCCACCCTATTTTTAAAATAATCATACTTCCTGTTGATTCTGTTCCTCGAGAGAACTCTGACTAGTACAACAGGCTTGTTTTTCTGTTCACATGTAAGGTCTTGAAAGCAAAAGTCTTATTTTACTAATTTCTCTATTCTAAAACCAAGCATAGTATCTGTATACAGATGATGTTTTAGTAAATATGCATGGACTAAATGCATGAGTGAGTGCAATGCATTTCTATTCCATGACCCTATATTCTCTCAGATCCCAAAGTTGATGTTTACCTTTATTAAGTTCTACAGATTAAAAAATTTAAAAAGAAGAAATGAATCAATTTCTCTTCCAGTCTTTGTCAGAATTAAGCATTCTCTATTTGTGGGACCCACAATTGTGTGTGGCTATTTGTCTACGTTTAATTTGTCAATAGTTGTAAAACTAATTAGCACTTTCACTCTGCATGAGATCAATATAATTACATAAGTCATTTCTGAAGCACTATGCCTCGCTTCATGATTCCTCCACAGCCCTGTATCTGCTTCCACCTATGGTTATCCTCTTTATGCCATAGATAAATTCCCCACCCTATTTTTAAAATAATCATACTTCCTGTTGATTCTGTATTCTGATTCTGTTGATGAATGTAGTTCCTGAACCTCACCTGTGGCTGGGAGAGACAGGTTAGCTGTTCATCTGCCAGGTTGTCCCTTTCCTGAATTCACAGGTAGGCTATATTTCCCAGTCTCCATCTTATTTCTGTCAGGTGAGTTCTAGCCAACAGAATGTGAGGAATGTGAGTGGAAGTGGGGCATTAACTTCTGAGGCTGTCCCACAAAAATACCTCATGTTTTCTTCATTCCTTTCCCCTTCTACCAGCCTAGTAAAACTAAAAGAGTGATCTTGAAATTGTATTTTTTATTCTAAACATTTAAAATTTAAATGATTTTAACTGATATAAGCTGTCATAAAAGTTCTACATATTTCTGGGGTGCTAGGTGATGATTCAACAAATGTACACTTTGTATAATGTTTAATTCAGTGTAAACATACCTAGTTCCTCAAATACTTATCATTTCTTTATGATGGAAACATTGAAAATCATTATCTAAAGTCATCTTCTGTGCACCTAAGCACATCAGAACCTCTTGCTCCTATGTAACTATAACATGGTACCCACTGATCAACATTTCCCCATCCCTCCCTCCCTTTGTGAGTCATTTGGAAAATACCAAACAATGCAATAGAAGAAGCCCAGCTCCATAAATCTCCACTTGAATGAAAATTGTTCAAGTACAAGGCACCCTCATTTCTTTTTTGACTTTAAATTACAAAGAACTAAAATTCTATTGCACTTGAGCTACTATATATTTTAAGGTTTGTTTGTTGCAAAAGTTAGTATTATCTTAACTAACAGAGTTATATTCCTTTTGTTTCACGTCCCTGCATTCAATAAGACTGTAGTGGCTAATGAAATCATAAAACAGGCACTAAAACTTTGTGTGTATCTATGTGTAACAACAGGAATGGGTAGGTAGGTTTGTGAGACTCTGGCTGGAGGCTCCCATAATGATGAAGGATTGCTGACAGAACTTCCATTACTGCAGATTGCCCCTGGTTAACAGGCAGCTTTCAGGGAACTTGTGCTCCTGCTGTTTGCAAAACTTACTTTGAATATACAATGCCAATTATAGGAACTGAACATGTCAAGATTTTGACATGTGTCTAGAGAGTTATGCAATTAATTTTATTTATGCACTTTCTGCTTTAAATGCCCCTGAAAAGAAGAAAATTGACTAATACATCTTAAAAGGAACACTTATATTTGCCTCTTAATACCAAATCACCACAACTCTTCCACACTACAGGAAAGAAAAGAGAAGAATTCAGCTGAAAGAACTTAAGTTGATCTAGTGAAGGAGTTCAGTATGGGATAAAAAATGACAAAATACTCTTACAAGTTCTCTAGTCATTAGCTGCCCAAAGCAGACAAAAAAGCTCAGAGGCTGTGACCAGTGCCAGAGAAGGCTGAGAGTCCTGACACTTCTTTTGAATGCTACAACAGCAGGGCACTTATGAGCATCAAGATACATAGATTTAATTATATTGCAATCACAATTTTACTGTCTTCTTCTAAGTAGAGAAGAAACAAACTACTCCCTATTCCATTCTCAAACACTCTGAGATACGACTTGGAGTAACATAAAATGACAGTCAAGTGCTCCTGGGCACTGAAATGCTGATGATAATGTGCAACTAAATGATCAAGTATTGTATAATAAGCCCCTTTTGCAACTAGACAGATATTTATACACATGGTGGTACAATTGCTCTCATGTTCTTAACAAAGATCTAAAAATCTTGTCATTTTGTTTTTCATATTAAAATAAATCCTTTGTTCACCTATTTGATGTCAAAGCTACTATATGCAACACATTATTATTTTTACACAAAATCAATGGCCCACTTATTATTTATTAATTTCTTCAACAAAAAATGGAAGTAAAATCAGCTACAAAAAAAGATAATGACTTGGAATGATATTTATCTTCAAAGGACTGACACTAATGTTTGAGTTATTTAAAAGATAAATATGCAAAATCTACAAGAATGACACTGAAAATGTAGGAAGCTAGAGAATGACAGACACCTATCATTTCCATTTTGCACTCCTCCCACCTCCCTCAGCAACTCCCTAGAGAAAAAATTACACTTGAGAGAAGGTCTTCTAATGTATTTTTCTTTGAAACACATACACATCTTTTAAAGTTGAGTAAAAACATATTTTGTATGTTTGCACAATTCTGAAACACGTAATCTCTGGCTTATTATATACTTTATACATGCTTTAAATATACATTCCTTAAAACTCTGGGCATATAGATATATGAGTCTTCTGTCTTACAAGAGGTAATCTGAAGAAAGTAGATAAAAGAAGAAACTTGACCAAATGACCAACAGAAAATAGATAAAGACAGGAGCACTGCTATAAGTTTGCCACTTGAAAGAAAGAAGGTGTAAAATGTTCCCCCTTTATTTCTTCCCTAATACCTTCCTTTTTTTTTTTTTTTTTTTTCCTTCTGGGATTGTCTCTATGGGAGCTACATTTTATTCTTGACCCTTCCTTTCTTTAAGCAGCCCTGAGGTTTTTAGCCCTCCCCTCAATTCAGGATGACAAAACCTGGGAAGTAACAAGAATGAGAAGTATGCTTTTGTCTTACAGAATGAAGGGAGAGCTACTGTGAAAGAAGAGGTAATAAAGTAGAAGTGAAGAGAGTAAATGGAATCTCTTTGGAACACTTTTAGGAGAAAGTATGTATGAAAGCTGAAGATTGATAAATTCTTCCTTTGAAGAAAAAATCTGAATTTACAAGTCATCTCCACCACCAAGTTACAGTTTCAACTATAACTGAGAAGCAAGTGCTGAAAAGCAAATGGAGTATGGGATGGGGGGCATGATTTGTAAATTGCATTCAGTTAAAGCAATCTACAAGAATCAAAGAACCCTGCAGCTAAAGTGGCTAATTGCAAGGGCTATGGCATCAGAATTACCTCAGTAAGAATCCTTGTCCCTTTTCTGCCACCAACTACCTGTGACATTCCGGAAAAAATATTTTATCTGTCTGAGTCTCACCTTTTCAGTTTCAAGTGAAATAGAATACCTAAGGAATGTTTCCTGGTCGATACCATCTACTCACTTTCAGCAAAATGGAATGATTTAGTTTTTTTTGCTCCTTGCCCTTCTCTGTGAAATTTAATACCTAAAAGATGACTTTTTTTTTTTTTTTTGCTTTTTTTTGTACTTATTTGTCTTCCTTATTAGAGAATAAACAAATGGAAGAGGGCTTGTTGATACTGTTCTCCACATTACTTACATTAATAGCTGGCACAAAAGAAATGCTAAGTAAATTTTTCGAAGTTCATGACTAAAATGTGATCAGTAGACTTATCTTAGAGGTAAAATCTTTTATATTGAACATTTAGTTGAAAGTGACCATCAAAGGAGTGTCAGAGAGAATAATAAAATACTGCCTTGTAGTGAGCAATCAGTCAGGAGATATGTAAAGACACAAGATCAGCTTGCATGCTGCTTATCAGAGAAGCACAAAATGTACTATGAAATAAAGCGAAGAGGCAATCTGAGGTTAGGACTCAGAGTGCAAAGGTGTGCCAAGATCTGAGGCTGGGACCCAGAGTGCCAGTCATGTGGAAGGGGACATCCTCTGTGGCAGAATTGCAACTAAAGAATAACTAAGGACCAGGTCATGGGACTAGGAGAACACTGCATCCATAAGACACCATTCTGCGGCCATTATGGAAACTTAATAAATATTTAAAATCTTTGCTCAAATAAAGATTCAAGAGGTACACAAAAGCGAACAAAATATCTTTGCCCTGAATATAAAATGATAAACCAGATGAAGGAATGGATGACATCTAGGGGATAGTGAAGAAATTCTTACAGTTGCTCAGATTTGGATGTTGTTATCTCACTAGCCTAAGTTTAAGACATCTACTAAAAGTAATGTATATATACAGTTTATTTAGATAGCCTGATGTGGGCTTTTAAAGTTTTCTTAGAATGGCTCTAAGCGAAACAACAGCTCTGAAATACATCTCAAACTTTATTAATTCTCTTGTCTCTTATTTGCCTTCTTCATACTGAATGCATGAAAGACAAATGCATTAGCAAGAAGAATTCCAAAAATTTATGACAAATTTATGTGTTGCTCTGGAAAGGAAAGGACAGAAAACAGAACTACTAATGCATCAGTGGAAAAGGTGATCAAGAGACTAGTATATGGAGTAAGATGGACAAGATAAGAAGGCTCATGGTTGCATAAAATATCTATAAAATCACCATGCTGTTCTTTGTTGAAGGACCCAGTGCTTCTTGTCAGGCTAAGATCCACTCCTCAATTTGTACCCAAAGGACTTAAAATCAGCATAGTACAGTGATGCAGCCACATCAATGTTCATAGCAGCTCAATTCACAATAGCTAGATTGTGGAACCAACTGAGATGCCCTTCGATTGATGAATAGATAAAGAAACTGTGGTATATATACACAACAGAATATTACTCGCCCATAAAGAAGAATAAAATTATGGCATTTTCTGGTAAATGGATGAAGCTGGAAAATATCATGCTAAGTGAAATAGGCCAAGCCTAAAAAACCAAAGGCCAAACCTTTTCTCTGATAAGTGGATGATGATATATAACCAGGGAGGGTGGCAGGCGGAAGAGAAGAATGAAGGAACTTTGGATGGTATAGAGAAAAATGGGGTGGGAGGGGGTGGGGGAAGGAAATATAGTAGAATGAAACAGACAGTATTACCCTTTGTACATGTATGATTTCATGAATGGTGTGAATCTACATTGTATACAACCATAGAAATGAGAAGTTGTACTCCATTTGTGTATAATGAATCCAAATACAGTCTGTAAAAATAAAAAAAAAATTAATAAAAAAAGTAGCTAGAGTTTAAAAAAATAAAAGACTGACTTCTTAAGGGAGGCACAGTATGTGGAACACTCCTGGAAAACAAATACATGGAAGAACACATGAATTCATGAGGATATATATTCTGCCATGTAATTGGCTGAACACCCATGACCAAATGAGTGAAGCTTAATAATCTGTCATATGACATTCAGCACAGCTTCATTTCTGTTCTATTTTGTTCTGTATATTAATTCAGATAGCCAGCCTCTTTCTACATTGTTCTTCTACCACCTATAGACAGCTATCTTTGCTGTCTATGTATGACACGAGACACATTTGGACATCCCATGCCACATCCATTTTCCAAGTCAGGCAATGAAAAAGAAGAGACAGCATATATCCACAGTCTTCAAGAATGCAATCTGGGAGTGACATATGCAATTTTGGCTAAAATCCCAATAGCTAGAACTTAGATCAAAGTCAAACCTAGATGTAAAGAAGACTGGAGGTATGTGTGTGTGTGTATTTCTTTTTATTTTTTGATTTATTTTGGTTTTTGTTTGGTTTTTTGCTTTTGTTTTTCAAGGAGGTTTATATGAGCACCTACAGAGCTGGGTTTAATCTGTGATAATTGACTTAACTAAGAGATGACATTCAAATACTCAAAGAGAATGGGTAAAATAAACAAACACATTAGGGAAAAACAATAATAAGGTGCAAGAAGATACCTGAGACATTTCTTTCCAAGAAAATTTCTTTCTGAGTTGTTTTAGAAAGCAGTTAATATAAGCCTACTCTACTGATGCTTCACAAAGTCTAACTCGGCAGGTGATGGTGAATTAAGTGTTCAGGAGATTAAACAAAACAAATGCAGGCTGATTGTTCCCATATGTGCTTATGCTGCTGGCTGCCATAAAACAAAATCTTTCATTACTGAAAAATTGAATTATCCCAGGATTAGGAAGCAGCTGTACCAGTTGCACCATGTCTTGGTGCCAAGATTGAACCTTGGCCCATTATTTTCTAATTTCATAACTTGAAGAGTCAATAACTTCTATAGATCAATTTTTATTAACTCGTAGAATGGGGATACAAAAATATTGAGGAGGACTAGAATGAAGATTTTGTAAAATTAATATATATGAAATAGATCTTCAATAAACATTAACCATATCAAAACCCCTGTTGATATTAACTAGTCCAGAATTTTAAAATTTTATTTGCCCTGTCAATTTTATACATGAATACATATATTTATACATATATATATTCAAAGAATAAAATAATTTGCAAAGTCCTCAATAATGTAGAGAATCATTATTGAAGTTTGTCTTTTTCTTAGCTATCTATCCTAATAATTATAGAAAGAAAGCATTCAATTTGACCTCCAACAACAAAGCTCATGGTTATACTGTAAAACTTAAAACTTCATGGAAGAAAAAAATGTTAAGTTCCAGTTAGCAGAGTACACCAGAACTGCTCTGATATGAATGGTCATATTTTAAATGCACATCCTTAGGACCCAACCTGTCTTACTGAGGCAGACACTGAGAACAGTATCCTGTGTCCTGTTTTTAATAAGCTATCCAGGTGATTGTAACCACTTCACATTTCACTTCAAAGCCTGGGAACTGTTGACCAAGGAATGCAAGTATGAAATAGTTCATGATGAGGGCATATTACCATGCAGGTGCTATGAAGAAACCTGCTGTCTTTGACCGGATGATAGGTGCATAAAATGCTAATTATCTGCCTGGTTAGTACCTCCTCATGACTCACTCCCTAAACTTCATGAGTCTTATTAAACTTCTGAGCCCAGTTTTCCCTTATTCTAGAAGATTCCAAAAAGTTCTTGCTAGACATTTGGGCCTTCGTATATTATCAAACTACTAGCACATCTAGATATATAGCTACCATTTAAGATCATCAGCAATGTTCCAAGCAGTAAGTGATTCAAACATCTTTGTAAATCTTAAAGTATAGGCAATGTAACTACCATGATTATCAAATAACAATGAGAACATTATACTGAAGTTAAAAGAGGTTGAATAACTTGGTTATTAGCTTCAAGTCTGCAAGACAAGAAGCAAATATGGGGTTATTACAGAGGAAAAGAAAAGAGAGAAAAAAATATGGCCCGTAACAGAGATAATTCTATTCCTAAAAAAATGATACCATTTACTCAGTCTAAAATTAGATGTAAAGTAGAAGTTAAGGAATGCTTGGTTAGGAGCTTCTGTATAAATTCAATATTCTTGAATTGAAAAGTAATACAGCACAGTAGGGATACAGACATTTATGGAGGTGATCTCAGAATTTAAAAACTAATAAAGCATTAGTAAAGAATGGCCTCGCCTCCTCCCCCATGCTGCTCTGGGGAAGCAGTTCTCTATTGATGTTGTAGATTCTAGCCTAATATTTTTATGATATTCCATAATTCTATAGGTTTTTACTCTTTTATTAAAAAGCGAAAAAACATTGGAACCTAGGGATAATTAAAGGATTCTCCTCTAACATTCACATTGAACATTGACTTTTTTTTTAACTCAGAGCATATAAAGTAAAAATGTATCTCCTCCCACAGAAATGATGATGATTGTTACTAATACAGAAGCAAGACTCTGCAAGCACTACTGCCCCCAAGAGTATGCTTCACTGACTTCCAAGGGCTCCCTGTTGAGTAACCCAAGCAAATGTGACTCACAGGGACAGTGTGGCATTTGCAATCACTAGGGCAAAATTGTAATTTGAGTTCAGGTAGGATATTTCAATCAACTAAATCCCTTGGTACTGCTGAATCCCAAGAACAAGAGTCTATGTTCACTTTACCAACTAATGTCCATAAAGTGTACCAGATTTCTAAAAGTTTCAATCACCGAGCTATAATTGCCCCCAAACAAATGCTGTTTGCATAAACAAAATGTATTTGAGCATGATATTATATAATACTGAATAGAGAGTAACTTTCAGATATACCTTATTTTGGGGAGCTACTAGAAATTAAACCCAGGGGCATATAATCACTGAACCACATCCCCAGCCAATTTAATTTTTTTTATTTTGAGACAGGATCTCAATAAGTTGCTTAGGGTTTTGCTGAATTGCTGAGGCTGGCTTTGAACTTGTGATCCTCCTGCCTCAAACTCCCGAGTTGCTGGGATTACAGGCATGTACCACTACACCTGGATATACATTTCTTTAATCATAAATCTTCATGGACATGGCAACAACAAAACAATGTATGTTATTTGAATCACTTTTATATCATAATATCATTATCATGGCTTCTCTTCATTAAATATTTACCGTGTGCCAGGCAGAATGGCAGGTGCTTTGCATGTATTGTCTCTTATTTCAATGGAATCTTGAAACAACCTCATGGCACAGACCACAGGAAAGGGAAATGAGACTTTTTTAAGTTACTTACTCAAGGTTGTATACCAGATAACCATAAAGTAGGGGTTAGTACTTACTGCATTAAACCTTATCATCAGCCACGGTAAATTATTTGTATAGAGGAAGCCTATAGATATTTACTTTATAGCAATGATGAGCAAGAAAATTATACCACACATTCTTCTGTGTCAGTTTTTCTATAACGTTCAATTTCTCTGAAATACCATCATCTGTATAACTAGTCAATGACTTATAGAAATCTTTTTTCTCTTTAAGAGTAGTGAAATACAAAGAAAATCCATTCACAATATTTTCTATATGAGAGAAGGCAATTGTGGCTCTTTTCAAAATGACAGTTCAAAACTTGAGAGTCTTCTCAACCTAAGTTAAATTTTTGGCTTCTCACCTATCACAAATGCTAGAGGCTACATGTTAGCAGAAAAGGCAGAGTTTGCAGACAAGTAACTCCTGCACCACTAACTAGCTTAGAGGATCTGGGACAAGGTTTTAGTTTTCCTAATTTTTTTGGTTTCATTTCTGTACCATGTAGATAATAATACACACCTCTTAGGTCTACTGTGGTAACAAGGACTAACACAAATAATGTACATACACATAGTATGAAATTAATCACAAATTTGAGTTACCTATTGTGCCCTATGCCACTTTTGGAGCAAGAAAATAATCATTGCCAAAAAAAAAAAAAGAGGCATTTTTTAAAATATCAGTCTTATAGGCTATGTTACAAATCTTTATTATTTTTTTCATTATCGGTCCATAACAAAAAAGCCATCACATGTTTGTACACTGTCTCTTTCCATTTTTTTTTCTTCTTTCTTTCAATGCCCCCACAGAGACGTTTGCTTGCATGCACATATGCACATGTGCGCGCACACGTATACACACACAAACACACACACACACACACACACACACACCAAAACCATATTTCTTGGCACTCTCTCCAAAGTCCAACATATTAAAAAGCATGGCTCTTACCACAACATGAAGCAATTTCAACATGAATTCTCCACCTTCATTTGAGACACTTCATATTATAAAGATTCTACATCTTGAAACCATCTTCATCGAATTTCCTAAATGAAATGAAACAAAAACTCTTGGAAATATGGGGGAAAAAACTTAATTTATCTAACAGTTCTTATATCAAATTCTTCATGTAATTTTCCACCTGGCTCTTTTGGCTCTGATTCTTAAAAAAAAAAAAAAAAAAAAAAAATTACATAGGTATTTCCAGGCTGCAAATATCATGCAATCCAGTCTGATGTCCCATCACTGATAATACTATTGCATGCATATTCAGATAATAAATTTTATCATGTGTTTTGTGAATCAATATGTATTCTTAAATAAACATTAGAAAATTATAAAGTATGAGAAAACTGTCACATCGAATTGAGTATTCTCAGTAAATTTGGTTCAAAATAAATGAATTAAATCTTAATAATAGCATATAGATGATGAGAGAAAATAAGAGAACTATCAAGTTATAGTTGAAGGTCAGAGAAAGAAAAATAATTTGAATATATCTTTTTTTCACTTTAAGAGTCTAGTGGAGGATCTGCAATCAGCCTCAGGGATAAGGGCAGGGCAGCCGGAGACCTCTTCAGGCGGCTCTGCCCACTCCGGCTGCGGGCTCTCTTCACGGGGCGATCCAAGATGGCGGCCTAGAGGGAGACTGCACTTCCAGTCGCTCCAGAACCCAGGAGTTAATAAGGGGAGGCACTGAGAGACTCGGACTGAAGTGGAGCCACGGGTGAGTCTGCCCACTGGGTAAAGCTCGGCCCGGGTGGCAGGCCCAGATAGAGGTGGCTTATCGGAGCCGGGCAGGGCAGCTAGAGTCATCCACAGGCAGTCCTGCGCACTCCGGCGGTGGGCCCCGCCCACACAGCCAGCTTCTCCAGGTTCTCGGAACGGAACTGGCCCGCTAGTGAGAGCCTGTCTGAACAGAGCAGGCTCCGAGTCCCGGAGCCGCTGCAGTGCAGTGTACTCCTGCAAAGAACCAGCAGAGTGCCTCGATCTGCAATCAGCCTCAGGGATAAGGGCAGGGCAGCCGGAGACCTCTTCAGGCGGCTCTGCCCACTCCGGCTGCGGGCTCTCTTCACGGGGCGATCCAAGATGGCGGCCTAGAGGGAGACTGCACTTCCAGTCGCTCCACAACCCAGGAGTTAAGAAGGGGAGGCATTGAGAGACTCGGACTGAAGTGGAGCCACGGGTGAGTCTGCCCACTGGGTAAAGCTCGGCCCGGGTGGCAGGCCCAGATAGAGGTGGCTTAGCAGAGCCGGGCAGGGCAGCTTGAGTCTTCCCAAGGTAGTCTTCCACACTCCGGCAGTGGGCTCTTCCCACACGGCCAGCTGCACGGTGCAGGCCCACAGTGAGAGCATTTCCGCACAGAGCCAGTTCCAAAACGTGGAACCAGTAGGGGGCTAGGGGCAGTATTCTTCGAATGAGCTGCTTTATCAGATTCCTCCAAGACATCAGGCTACTGAAGGCTGGGAGGTGATACACTGGAAATCTACTGGGACACTATAAGCCAATAGTGGAAAACTGCAATATCTCAGGGTCCCACTGACAACTGACCATTATGAGAAAACAAGGGAAGAAAATGTCCCAAACAAACCTAGATACTACATCAATAAAACCCAATGACAGCACAGCAGAAGAAATGTCAGAAAGGGAGTTCAGAATGTACGTAATTAAAACGATCAGGGAAGCTAATGAGGAGATGAAAGAGCAAATGCAGGCATTGAAGGAGGAGATGAAAGAGCAAATGCAGGCATTAAATGATCGCACCAATCAACAGTTAAAAGACCAAATACGGGAAGCAAGAGATCATTTCAATAAAGAGTTAGAGATACTGAAAAAAAACCAAACTGAAATCCTTGAAATGAAGGAAACAATAAACCAAGTTAAAAACTCCATAGAAAGCATAACCAATAGGATAGAACACCTGGAAGACAGAACCTCAGACATTGAAGACAAAATATTTAACCTTGAAAACAAAGTTGAACAAACAGAGAAGATGGTAAGAAATCATGAACAGAATCTCCAAGAACTATGGGATATCATGAAAAGGCCAAATTTGAGAATTATTGGGATTGAGGAAGGCTTAGAGAAACAAACCAAAGGAATGAACAATCTATTCAATGAAATAATAACAGAAAATTTCCCAAATCTGAAGAACGAAATGGAAAACCAAGTACAAGAGGCTTATAGAACTCCAAACATACAAAATTACAACAGACCCACACCAAGGCACATTATTATGAAAATACCTAACATACAAAATAAAGACAGAATTTTAAAGGCCGCGAGAGAAAAGAATCAAATTACATTCAGAGGGAAACCAATAAGAATATCAGCAGATTTTTCAATCCAGACCCTAAAAGCTAGAAGGGCCTGGAACAACATATACCAAGCCCTGAAAGAAAATGGATGCCAACCAAGAATCTTATACCCAGCAAAACTTACCTTCAAATTTGACGATGAAATAAGATCCTTCCATGATAAACAAAAGCTAAAGGAATTTACAAAAAGAAAGCCAGCATTACAGAACATTCTCAGCAAATATTCCATGAGGAAGAGATGAAAAACAACGATGCAAATCAGCAACAGGAGGCGCTAGCCTAAAGGAATAGCCAAATAAAGGAGAAACCAAATCATGTCAAAAACAAATATGAGTCAATTGACTGGGAATACAAATCATATCACAATAATAACCCTGAATGTTAATGGCCTGAATTCATCAATCAAAAGACACAGACTGGCAGATTGGATTAAAAAGAAAAATCCAACAATATGCTGCCTGCAAGAGACTCATCTCATAGAAAGAGACACCCATAGACTAAAGGTGAAAGGATGGGGACAAACATACCATGCACACGGACACAGCAAAAAAGCTGGAGTATCCATCCTCATCTCAGATAATGTGGACTTCAAACCAAAACTAGTCAGAAGGGATAAAGAAGGACATTACATGCTGCTTAAGGGAAGCATAAATCAGCAAGACATAACAATCATAAATATCTATGCCCCGAACACTGGCTCATCCACGTACGTCAAACAAATCCTTCTCAATTCCAGAAATCAAATAGACCACAACACAATAATACTAGGCGATTTTAACACACCTCTCTCACCACTGGATAGATCGTCCAAACAAAAATTGAATAAAGAAACTATAGATCTCAACAACACAATCAGCAATTTAGACTTAACGGACATATATAGAATATACCATCCAACAAAGAATGAATACACTTTCTTCTCAGCAGCACATGGATCCTTCTCTAAAATAGACCATATTTTATGCCACAAAGCTACTGTTAGTAAATACAAGAAGATAGAGATACTACCTTGTACTCTATCAGATCATAATGGATTGAAACTAGAAATAAATGACAGAATAAAAAACAGAAACTTCTCCAATACCTGGAGACTAAATAATACACTATTATATGATGAATGGATAACAGAAGACATCAGGAGGGAAATAAAAAAATTCTTAGAAGTAAACGAGAACAAAGACACATCATATCAAAATCTCTGGGACACTATGAAAGCAGTACTTAGAGGAAGATTTATTTCATGGGGTGCATTCAAAAAAAAAAAGAAGTAGAAATCAACAAATAAACGAGTTAACACTACAGCTCAAAGCACTAGAAAAAGAAGAGCAGACCAATACCAAAAGTAGTAGAAGACAGGAAATAGTTAAAATCAGAGCCGAAATCAACGAAATCGAAACAAAAGAAACAATCGGAAAAATTAATAAAATAAATAGTTGGTTCTTTGAAAAAATAAATAAAATTGATAAACCCTTAGCCACACTAACAAAGAGAAAGAGGGAGAAAACTCAAATTACTAAAATTCGGAATGAACAAGGAAACATCACAACAGACACGAGTGAAATACAAAACATAATTAGAAGCTATTTCGAAAATCTATACTCCAACAAAACAGAAAACCTCGAAGACATCAACAATTTCTAGAGACATATGAACTACCTAAACTGAACGAGGAGGACATACACAACTTAAATAAACCAATTTCAAGCAATGAAATAGAAGAGGTCATCAAAAGCCTACCAACAAAGAAAAGTCCAGGACCAGATGGGTTCTCAGCCAAGTTCTACAAAACCTTTAAAGAAGAGCTCATTCCAATACTCCTCAAACTATTCCATGAAATAGAAGAGGAGGGAACCCTCCCAAACTCGTTCTATGAAGCCAATATCACCCTGATACCTAAACCAGACAGAGACACATCGAGGAAAGAAAATTTCAGACCAATATCCTTAATGAACATCGACGCAAAAATTCTCAACAAAATTTTAGCAAATCGCATACAAATATATATTAAAAAGATAGTGCACCACGATCAAGTGGGTTTTATCCCAGGGATGCAAGGTTGGTTCAACATTCGGAAATCAATAAATGTCATTCACCATATCAACAGACTTAAAGTTAAGAATCACATGATTATTTCAATAGATGCAGAAAAGCATTTGATAAAATACAGCATCCCTTCATGCTCAAAACACTAGGAAAAATTGGGGTAATGGGAACATTCCTAAACATTATAAAGGCCATCTACGCTAAGCCCATGGCTAATATCATTCTAAATGGTGAAAAACTGAAAGCGTTCCCCCTAAAAACTGGAACAAGGCAGGGATGCCCTCTTTCACCGCTTCTATTCAACATCGTCCTTGAGACTCTAGCCAGAGCAATCAGACAAACCAAAGAAATTAAAGGGATACGAATAGGAAAAGAAGAACTCAAACTATCCCTGTTCGCTGATGACATGATTATATATTTAGAGGAACCTGGAAATTCCACCAGAAAACTTTTAGAACTCATAAGTGAATTCAGTAAAGTAGCAGGTTACAAGATCAATGCTCATAAATCCAATGCATTTTTATACATAAGTGATGAGTCTTCAGAAAGAGAAATTAGGAAAACTACCCCATTCACAATAGCATCGAAAAAAATAAAATACTTGGGAATCAATCTCACAAAAGAGGTGAAAGACCTCTACAATGAGAACTACAGAACACTAAAGAAAGAAATTAAAGAAAACCTTAGAAGATGGAAAGATCTCCCATGTTCCTGGATAGGCAGAATTAATATCGTCAAAATGGCTATACTACCTAAAGTTCTATACAGATTCAATGCAATTCCAATTAAAATCCCAATGATGTACCTCGCAGAAATAGAGCAAGCAATTATGAAATTCATCTGGAAGAATAAAAAACCTAGAATAGCTAAAGCAATCCTCAGTAGCAAGAGCGAAGCAGGGGGTATTGCAATACCAGATCTTCAACTCTACTACAAAGCAATAGTAACAAAAACGGCATGGTATTGGTACCAAAATAGACGGGTAGATCAATGGTACAGAATAGAGGACATGGACACAAACCCAAATAAATACAATTTTCTCATACTAGACAAAGGTTCCAACAATATGCAATGGAGAAAAGATAGCCTCTTCAACAAATGGTGCTGGGAAAACTGGAAAACTATATGCAATAGAATGAAACTAAACCCCTATCTCTCACCCTACACAAAACTCAACTCAAAATGGATCAAGGACCTCGGAATCAGACCAGAGACCCTGCATCTTATAGAAGAAAAAGTAGGTCCAAATCTTCAACTTGTTGGCTCAGGATCAGATTTCCTTAACAGGACTCCCATAGCACAAGAAATAAAAGCAAGAATAAACAACTGGGATAGATTCAAACTAAAAAGCTTTCTCTCAGCAAAGGAAACTATCAGAAATGTGAAGAGAGAGCCTACAGAGTGGGAGAATATCTTTGCCAACCATACCTCAGATAGAGCGCTAATTTCCAGAGTCTATAAAGAACTCAAAAAACTCTACACGAAGAATACAAATAATCCAATCAACAAATGGGCTAAGGAAATGAACAGACACTTCACAGAAGAAGATGTACAAGTAATCACCAGATATATGAAAAAATGTTCAACATCCCTAGTAATAAGGGAAATGCAAATCAAAACTACCCTAAGATTTCACCTCACCCCAATTAGAATGGCGATTATCAAGAATACAAGCAACAATAGGTGTTGGCGAGGATGTGGTGAAAAAGGAACACTCATACATTGCTGGTGGGGTTGCAAATTAGTGCAACCACTCTGGAAAGCAGTGTGGAGATTCCTCAGAAAGCTTGGAATGGAAACACCATTTGACCCACCTATCCCACTCCTTGGCCTATACCCAAAGGACTTAAAATCAGCATACTACAGAGATACAGCCACATCAATGTTCATTGCTGCTCAATTCACCATAGCCAGATTGTGGAACCAACCTAGATGCCCTTCAGTTGATGAATGGATAAAGAAACTGTGGCATATTTATACAATGGAATATTACTCCGCAATGAAGAATGATAAAATTATGGCATTTGTAGGCAAATGGTCGAAATTGGAGAATATCATGCTAAGTGAGATAAGCCAATCTCAAAAAACTAAAGGACGAATGATCTTGCTGATAAGCGGATGAGGACATATAATGGGGGGTGGGACGGGCTAGCATTAGGTTTAGGGTTAGGTTTAGAGTTAGGCTAAGGAGAGCAGTAAGAATGAAGGAAAGAAGGACTGTGTAGAGGGAAAAGAGGGGTGGGAGGGGTGGGAGGGGTGGGAGGGGTGGGGGGGAGGGGAAAAATATAATAAACATCATTACCCTATGTAAACGTAAAAAAAAATAAAAAAAAAAAAAAAAAAAAAAGAGTCTAGTGGATAATCTTATAAAATAAATGAATAAAATATGGCTTTAGGACACATTTATTTTCAATTGTCATTTTAATTATGAAAAAACATTATATATAATATATATAATATATACTATATATTATTATATGTATATTCTAGTTATGATAATTTTCCAAATTGAAACTTCATTCATAAATTTGCTGGGAATTCAGTTCTGCTATAAAAATTGAGCAAATTCAATGGCTGTTATTCTTAGGTATCTCTCTCTTTCCTTCTCTGTCTCTGTCTTTCCCTCTCCCTCACAAACATAAGCACACACAGCTTTCAAGTCAAATTTATTGTAATAAATTACAGTGCAATCACAAAAGAAGGAATGAAATCATACTATTCATCACCCTAGGTCTATACCCTTTAATAGCTATTTTAGTTTCATTACAATAGAATCTTCTATAAAATAATTAAATAAAATCCCATTATGCAAATCACAGTAATGGAAACACTGAACACCTGATTGTGTGAAACATTTCAAGCTTAAGGAGGTATGTCAGAGTGATCAAATTTAAATTAGTCATTTTGGAACAAATTCTGTTGCTTGGCTCTCCTGGTAGTTTTCTGGATTTCTCTTTCTGCAAAAATAGTAATTGTAAGTGTACTAGATGGCACACATGTTGTCTCCTTTCAAAAGTTAGATATGAAAGAGAGGCCACTGAATCCATCACATAATACTGACATCTCAAGTCTTTTTGATAGATTCACTTCGGTACAAACTTTTTGAACAAAGAAGGCTGCTGTCATTTCCCTTTCAATATAGGTCAGGCCAGGTAGAAATTTCAAATAATTATCTCTTAAAAATTTTAAATGTTTTAAAATTATCATCTCTTAGTTCCAAATTCATCCTTCTGCATCCTACTTTGAAATTTTGGTACTGAAACTCTCTACACACCACAGATCTCCTTTGCCAGCCGACTTCCTCTTAGGTTATGCAATAGGATGAACTGGAGAGAGGCTAAGGGGTAGGAAAAGGAGAAAAAGGAGCTTACTCCTTTATGTTTGCAAATGTCACACTGCCTTAGCAATCATCCTTCACACTGTTAGCAGGAATCTGCCTACAGATTTTTCGAGTCCTTCTACAGTCAATCATTTTGCCATTTCTGAGCTTCCTGAGACCTCTCTTCTGAGCTTCCGTGGAACCACCACGGACAGCATAACACCACCTCCCAGAAATATGGATCAGTAGTATTCCTCCTCTAAGCTCCAAGTACCCCAGTTCTTCATTTCATTTAAACCCTAAAGCAGCTTAAGAGATGATTCCCACATATGTTAAATATAGTCTTGTCTTAGGGCTTGTTTAGCCAGTGGAATATAACATAGTGTGACTTCTGAACCTAGAATTTAAGAAGCCTTTCATTCTTCTTCTCCTGTCTCTTGGATCTCTTGTGTCACCAAAACAACAAACCACCCAAGAGTGTCAGAGAGGTATGACATATCTGGCAGGTAGTGCCTTCTGCCAGGCATAGACACGGTCATCTCACACCATCCAGACATAGTTGGGTTGCAATACAACTCTGCTGCATGAGGACCCAGAAGAGATAAGCACAAATTCCAGCAACCTGAGCCCAGACCAAAGAGCATACCCGTAGAATTGTAAGGAAATAAAATATTTAATTCCCTAAGATTTGGGGTAGTTTGTCAAGCAGTAATAAGTTACTAAAAACTGATTCAAGTTACAACTTCCAGAGTATTATTTTAAAGTATAAGATAAAATGTATGTATAATGTCAGGGGGCAACCTCAGAAAAAATCCAAATATTTACTGAGTGTATGAAAGATTTTCCTAGGATCATCATGGGATAAATGACAACAGTCTATGATGAATACTGTTGAGGAAGTTTACTCACTCCACAAGAGTTCCGAACTGGGGTACCTAAGTTTGGTATGAGATTACTAATTCAAAGCAAAGTAAAGTTGTGATGTAATTGAACATGCATCATTAATACTCAAATTCCTTCAAGGAACCTAAACTAAGATAGATAGGCATGAGGATATAGGAAACTATATTAAGTCAGTTCTCAAACATTTTTGAATCAGTGACCAATTGAACTTCTATAATTATGGAGGACCCTGAAGATTATTAATTTATGTAGGTTATATCAATTTACTTTTATTATTTTAGGACTGAAAGCTGAGAAAATTTTTAAATATCATCATTGTCAATTATTTATTTAAACTTTAATTAATTTAAGAACAACAATAAATTCATGGCATGAAATACCATGGCATATTTTTATAAAATATTTTTTCCCATTCAAAAAATTTAGTGAGGAACAGGGGACTGTTCCACATTTTTCTGTGAATTCCCCTAAAATCTACCTTAGTGGAAGGCAGCCAGATTTACTGAACATTAAACTTATGTGATATATTTGGTGGAAACATGTGAAGAAAATCCATGCTGATGAAGACTTGTATTTAGAAGAGAGAGAAGTTTCCAAAGTCTTTTAAGATATTAGGGATATTTTTCTTCAATAGCATAGAAACATTCTGAACAGTTGTTTCTAAGAGGTGAGTTGCAATGTAAAATCAGAAACCACAATCAATTACTTTTCCTACTGTTATATTAAACCCTACTGACCTTGTTAATACATCTTTTACACATGCCAACTTGGTCATCATGCATGGGTCACCTGGCAAATACTGGCCCATTAAATTATGCATACCTTCAAAATTATCAGATTAACAATACCAAAATAATTTACATTTGTTAAGACCATCACCAATATCATCCAAAAATTTATAAGTATTAGAAAGATGATATAGTGGCATATAAAGCATTTTTGAAATTCTAATTTGCACTTGAAAGTCCACATTTTATCAATGGCAACCAATACAAATATTACATGGTAATGAAAATGACAAAGTCACTCTAACTTTCAGATATTTGCAAGTGCCCAAGTTTCCATGACTTTTATTTGAATATCATCACACTTTAAAGTCACAAAGGCATCAAATGAAAGTGGCTGGTTCAGTTTTTAACACAAATAATCACACGTGTGCTTCTCCTCAAGACAACATCCTACTTCAGTTTGCAGTGAAGGTGCTCTATGCAGACTGCACATTTCATTACGCATAACACTAAGAAGACTTATTCAGAGGAAAATTATAAAAAATAGTCCATATTACTCCATCAAGAAGGCTGCTAAGTAAACTGACTTTTTTATTTATTTATTTCAAATAAACAATGGTGAAAAGTATAATGATTGCTACCAATAGTTTGTTATCGCCAACTTGAACTGCGCTAAATATCCAACAATTTTATCTACCATTGCTTTTGGGTCATTTGGGTAATTGTCAGCATAGACAAAAAGCAAATAAGATCTTGATTTTACTTTGAAAATAGTTTTGCCTGGCACACCCTTTAAAGGCAAATGGACCTTAGGAACCACCACAGTTCAAGAGCTAGAATTTTGAAAACTCTTCTCAAATAGTGAATTAACAATAAATGAAGTGTTTAGAGTGCTTCTAGGAGTTTGAAAATAGAGAGTCCTCTTTTACACCAGGGTGCAGGTACCCCTTTCCACCCTCAATGACATAACTATAGTGAGTTACAGTGGTTTAGGCTAACATTAAAATAACTAGAGCTAAGACAAGGGTAACAGGCTTGCTCATCTGTTATCCGGAAGATCACTGTTTTAACATTGCGTGTGCCATGCCTCTCCTGGGACTCTTATGATTCTTGCCCAACTTAATGTCAGGAACTGTGAACCAATTGAGAGGTTAGAGGAGAGAGGAAGAGTTGGGGAGAGAGAAAAACTGAGCAAGGCACAGACACACAACACATGGAGTGACAAACCAAAGAAACAGGGATCAGGAGACACACAAAAACTTGGAGGGAAGGAGGAAAGAATAGAAGGGGGAGATAAAAGAAACAGAAGCAAAAATGAGAAAGAGACAATGAGAAAGTCACAGAAAGGGAAACAAAGACAACAGAGAAAGAGGCAAAGAGAAACAGTCACAGAGGAGACAAATAATTAGAGTATATTATACCGTTATATTTTCAGAGGGAAAAAAAAAGGAAAAATCTTTACTTGGGTTTTCAAATAATCACAGTTACCTAGACCATTTCTTTTCTCTATTCTGAGAGTTGGTTTACTCTGTGTGTCTGTGCACATGCACACGTTCTGTGTATAGTATGAAGAGGTTTGAACTTCCCTTCTGCCATGATTGAGAGCCACCGTGATTGCTGATGGGACAGTAAGGGACACTGTGCAGTGTAAGAAGGCAGCATGGATATTTGCAGAAGGAGGGGTCTGGGTCTGTGAGAGTGGGATCTGGCACTGTGCATCTGCCAGGTCTTCATGCATGCCCAGCTGAATGTGAGATGGATTATCAATGCTTCTATTTTGCCACTTATGCACTAGAGCTGCTCAGGCCTGCAGAACTCAACATAAAATTTTGCTTCAAACCACAAAATGCATAACTTCCTGTGAGTGAGATGGATCAAGCAATAACTCTTCCTAATCTAACCTATAACCGATCCTCTTTATCATACATTAGGTATGTCCGTCCAGATTCTTAAACAGAGAAACATTGAAGATCCACTTTTCTTTTAAATACAATTTTCAAACAACAAATCTCTAAATCTTCGTATGATCCCCACAAAAGACTGTTCCACTCATTGTGAGTGAACAATTTAAAAAACAACATATAAAAATAATGAAATGACTCCAGGTCCTTCTCAGTATGTCACTATTAGAGCTCACAGCAAATGAGATGAACATGTGTGGAGTGATAAATATGACTAGGTTTCAAATCAGTCCATGGCATGAAAATGGAAATTCTGGGCTGCTATTCACCATTATGGGAACAAAAGGCAACTTGGCAAGAGACCTCTGGGAACAGCACAAGCTCTATGAGGCTGTATGTAACACTGGGTAGAGCGGGTAGAAACAAGCTGGGAGAATGAAAGACCACCAGTGCCAGCTGTTCCAGTGCCAATGCGAGATAAGCTGCTTGTGTGCTCTTGCCAATTCAGGTGAGTTTTTTTTAATAATTTAAAACTGAACCCTGCTTTTCATTAAAGTGATGGATTTTTTTTGTATTGACAATGGTGTTGTTTCTTTATCTGTAAAGTAAAATGATAGAACTCTACTAGTATTTCCCAAACCATTCCATAAACATAGTGAAGAGAATCCCACAATAAAATGTTTGCTTAGCAAACTTGTTGACTGCAGAATCCTCTCCTTTTTTCACATCACCATTTCTTGAGATGATGACATTATTCTGCAGCATAATTTGGGAAATGCTGAAAGCTCTCTAAAATTCCTTGTGACTTGGGACCTCTGTATGTTCAAGCAGAGCTGTTGTTTAATATAGTTTAATATAGTAAGGACAAGTGACAACATGGAAAATTGGCCCCTGAAATAGCTCCATCTGCCTATGTAATCCAGGTGTTTGGACTAGGTGTATTCAGGAGCCTAGGGGTTGAGGTATCATGGAGAATGGTCTATGACTTAGCCTCTGTGTATGCAGTAGACATTGTGTTAAAAGACTGTGCATATGAAGCATGCCCTTGGAGGTACTATTTACTACCAGTTCATTTATTAGGTCAATGAGCATAAGGGAAAATTTCCTCTTGGAAAGATCAGGAAAGAAATAGAGGATGACAGGAATTTGCTACCTACTCCCCATGCAGTACAATGCCAAGTTTCACAGTACAAACTTATGCACATAAAAACTGGCAGAATTAGGAATCTTTATTTTGGAGGAGAACCAGAATGAAAATGCTGTGCCTGAAGTAAACATTAACACTTCATTTTATGGATATTGTCCTCCTTTTAGTTCAGTATTCCCTAGATTCTCCTAAACTTTATGATTCTTATTTGACTATCATCTGTCTCTTACAGGTGAGGTTTCAAAATTCCAGGTGGCAGTAATAAAGTCTATACTTATAGATCTCCCAATTCCCAATCTACAGAATAAAAACTTGGATTTATATTAGTGCAGTGGCTTGCACTTTCAGGATGTGAAACATTTCTTCATGTTTTTGCTGTTTTGACCCTGTATGTCATTGTATGTGACACATCCAAAAGGCCATCACAGAAGAGAAAATAAAATTTATAAATCTTTTAATGTTCAGTACAAAATGAATTCACAAATTACTTTGATCCCGAATTTCTACTTACCACTAAAATAAATATGACAATATTAAGCACTTATTTATGTCTTGGCAGTGTACTAAGTTCTTTACTTGCAGCACCTTAATTTCCATAATAAGCCTATAGGGTTGGTGTAATAAATCATGTTCCTTTTAATAGTGAAAAGATTAAAATTCAAAGTAGTTATATAAACCTGCTCAAAGCCAGACTGCTTTTAAGTGGCAAATCTGGTAATCATATCTATGCTTATTTGATTCCAAAGTCTAAGTTCTTAGTAACGCTGCTCCATTGTTAATTGTTTCCAGGTAATGTGATCATTGTAGCTGTCTTAGTATATTTTCTTTTACTACAACAAAATACCCAAGTCCTGGTTACTTAATAAAAAGGGAGTTTTATGTAACTCATAGCTATGGAGTTCTAGGGTATGGCCCTGGTATCAGCTTGACTGTGGTATGGATCAAATGAAGTTGGACATCACAATGATGGGGGCACATACAGGAATGAGATATTACATCTCAAGACAGGAAGACAAAGAGCAACTGCAACTCACTGGAATCCCACAAGAACTACATTAATCCCATCCAAGTAGTGCTTCCAATAACCTAACAACTTTCCTTTAAGACCCGCCTTTTAAAGGTCCCATCACCCCATCACTACCACACTGAGGATCAAGTCTTCAACATATAAACTATTGATTGGGGGACAAATCACATTCAAACAATAAGAGTAGAAAAATGTGACTATGCGTGAAGGCCTGAGTCATGGACTGTATCAGAAACCTTTGAATTATTATCTAGATGAGCTCTAGTTTGGGTTTGGTTCTGGGAACTAAAGCTGTGTCTAACCATTGCAATACTATTGACTTCAGTGTGTAGAACATGCAGCACAGGAAAATCTATAGACGAAGTCTAATGGTGACCTTGCAAGAAAGAACAGAATTGCAATTATTAACAAGGCATCTATCCAGAAGACCCAGCAAGAAGACAACAGATGAGCTCAGAGAGTGGCAAGAAGACAACAGATGAGCTCAGAGAGTGGGAGCACGGGGAGATAACGACACTGCAAGTGTGCTTGAAATGACAGCAGAGGGAGTCCAGAAGAGTCCCCTGAGGTGTAAAAGAGAGGGATACACATGCTTTTCATAGGATTTCTATGGAATGCCTACAGTCTCTTCTTTGTGAAGAGAACATGAATGCTCAGTTTTATCTGATTGAATCCACAACCCTCCATGAGCTGGATCTCTCCTTATAACAAACTGAGATCCCTTATTATACTAACTATGCCCTGATGGTCAGGCGGGTTAAACTGCTATGGGGATAGTTGTAAGAGAGAAGAGAATTAGTGAAAGAGACTCTGAGAGACTGACAGAACAGTTAGTCACAACAGCTATATCCAAGGAAGAAAACCCAACCCAGAGGATGCCAAGACTCCAGTAGCTTAGCTCAGAGTAACCAATAATGAGAGGATGACTTCAGAACAAAAATCAAGCAAAGGGAAAGGGCAAAGACTTGTGCACAGGACAGCATTCAGCCCAATCATTCAGAAACCTTGGTGGTAAAACTTGGTAGAACACAGTCGTTTGGGGAGTTTGTGGAGGCTGGGGTTTGTCACGAACCTTTATTACTTTTGTAACTACTCAGTCTCCTACTTATCCTGCTCATGTTCATCAGCCCTTTGTGGAATCTCAACAAGTGATCAAGATTTGCTGAGTTGGAATTGGGGTGAAATCAAACTAAAAGCTTCTTCACAGCAAGAGAAACAATCAAGAACATGAAGAGAGAGCCTACAGAATGGGAGAAAATCATTGCTACCTGCATCTCAGATAGAGCATTAATTGTCAAGATATATATATAAAAAAACACACACAAAAAAAACTTGACACCAAAAATACAAATGCTCCAATCAATAAACGGGCTAAGGAACTGAACAGACACTTCACAGAAGAAGAAATATGATTGGTCAACATATACATTAAAAAAGTTCAACATCTCTAGCAACTAAAGAAATGAAAATTAAAACTACACTGAAATTTCATCAGATTTCAAGGGCAATTATCAAGAATACAAGCAACAATAAATGTTAGTGAGAATGTGGGGCAGAAGTACACTCATACATTGTTGGTGGGACTTCAGATTGGTGCAACCACTATGGAAAGAATATGAAGATTCCTCAGAAAACATGGGATGGAAACACCATTTGACCCAGTTATCCCACTACTCAGCATATACCCAAAGGACTTAAAATCAGCACACTACACTGACAGAGCCACCTCAATGTTTATAGAAACTCAATTCACAATAGCCAAGCTATGGATCCAACCTAGGTTTCCTTGAACAGATAAATGGATAACAAAAATGTGTTACATATACACAAGAGAATATTACTCAGTTATAAAGAAGAATAAAATTATGGCATTTTCTGGCTAATGGAAGGAACTGGAGAATATCATGATAAGTAAAATAAGCCAGTCCCCAAAACCAAAAGCTGAATATTTTCTCTGATATGTGGATGCTAACTCATGATAAGGTGGGGCGGGTAGGGAAGAATAAAAGTACTTTGGATTAGATAAAGGGGAATGAAGGGAAGGAAGGGAAAACTGGAACAGGAAAGATAGTAGAATGAATCAGACATAACTTTCCTATGTTAATATATGAATACATGGCCAATGTAATTCTACATCATGTACACCAAGAAGAATGGGAAGTAATGCTCCATACAAGTATAATATGTCAAAATACATTCTATTATCATGTATAACTAATAAGAACAGTAAAAAATTAAAAATGAAAGATTTGCTGAGTTGGTTTGTGAATAGTCGGAATGAGAGACAAGATCACAAGACTGGGAGAGTCCATGGTGCTGAAAGGGAAAAACAAAAGGACAGTGTCAACATCATAAGACAGGAAGAATGAAGAAAGCTCCATTTGGGAAATTATATTTTATTGTCATTAGAGAACAATAAGACAGATAGAAAAGCTGACAATGAAATTAACTGAGGAAAAACGCAGGTCACATATGAGGTCTACATATACAAGTATCTCAAACACTATGGTTAGTTGGGGGTAAAAATATAAGAATAATTCATAGGTAGAAAATTCAGACAAAATAAATTTAAAAAATAGTCATCTGGACAACAGAACCAAAGAGCAAAAATAACTCAAAGAGAAGGAATTAAATTCTCTCATCATTCATATTCATATTATCTCCTCTCCCCTCCTGCCCCTTCTCCCTCTTTTCCTGTCTCTCTGGTTTTGTCTCTTCCTTTCTTTGTCTCTGTTTCTCTCTCATACACACATCTTGAACAGTGAATACCAAAATTCATACTTACTTTAGTAATTCACTTCTAATTTTGAATAACAACAAACAGAATTTATAAATGGTTGCTGTATCACAGCAATTTATGAGACCTAAAAGAGAGTATAAATGTCATCTAGACATAGTGAAATATAAAAGACATTCTGAATGTTAGAGTTCAGGCTTTTAATATATCCAACTCTAAAAGCTGCAATTATGTGATAGCAATAACCATGTGGGTAAATAGAGTGTACATCACAAAGATAATAAAAGAAATGTTCTTTCTAGGATAGTTTTAATGCTAAATTTTGTGTTTCCAACCATTGCATTTTAAATCTTTAATGTTGGTATTAAGACTTCAGCATAAGTGAATTCGATTTTTTATAGTACTGATACTCAAAGAAACAAATATTCTTACAGCAAAAAGTACACAGAGAATCTACTTTAGTGAATCTAGCCTTGGTATGTGTAGAATTTGACTGAAAACATATATACTCTTAATTATAAAAGACAGTAAAAAATTGAAATAGCCTATGTGTCCATCAAGAGAGACTTAAAAATGAATGCTGGGCAATTGATCCCTGAGATAATTATATTATTTGAAGTGTGATTATCTTCATGGGTTATGTAGGAAGGGGTAGTAATAAAGAAAGAGATATAGAAAATGTATGAAAGTATCTTAAAGGTTACCTGTATTCATTTGTAAGTAGTAGGGGAAATGTGCAATTATCATTTAAAATATTTTAATGTTATTTCACTTTATTTTTTGTTGTGGGCATATATTGCATTTATAAATGGGAAAAATCATTTCCAAAACCATAAGGCAGATCTAGCTTATAAGTAGGTTACAAAAAATTGCTACTACATTCAATAGTCTGAAAAACATTTTTATGTAAAATAATGGTAGCTGAATTATCAGAATCTCTATTTTTGGAAAAGTTGAAGTTATAATTGAAATGAATTAATATACTTATTCATTCACTTATTCATCCATTCAACGTACTTTTATTTAATACTCACTGCATGTCAATCACTACTAATCTTTTGTTAAAATGGATAATTTCTTTCTTAAGGAGTATATATCTATCTTTAAGGAGTATCAAACACCACCAAATCAGAAAATAATGGAGAAAGATTATGTTTGTTTAGATCTTTCGGCTAGGAAGCATTTTCATATTGCCAATAGTACAAACCCAATTATATACTGCCAAGTCTGGAATAATTTGAGTAGGTTTAATTCTGTAGATGGTAATACAATGTAACAGCCATAGTATTCCCAACAGCAGTCCAATCTATGTAAGAATGGAACAAAGCAACATACTGCACACAGGTTAGCCTGCCCCTTCCTCATTGTCTCTTCCTGGCAGACAGTCTCTAGATTTTTAGCTCCAAAGTGTCAAATAAGGACGCTGAGTCAGATCCCTGTCCCTACCATAGTTTAGCAATTGTATATTTGTGATATATCTGAATCAGAATTTCATAGCCAAAGAATACCTATAAAGTAACCCATAAAAGATAGCCCATGATTGTATTTTGCATGCTTATTAAAAAGAAGTAAATGGATCAAAGAAATCATCCATATTCTTTCCTTTGGGCTCTGGAAAAAAATAGAATACATACTTAAACCACAATTTATAATGTTAGAAACTCCTCCAACCCCAGAGGAGCTATTTATCTTCTCAGTGCTAAATGCAGCCCAGAAAGAAAATGAGCCGTCTGTAATGAAAAGTCTCAAAGTTGGGACTATAAACAACAGCATGCAGAGCTCTGTGCTGAATTTATACAGACTCTTACCAGTCCTTCAAGGTGAAGAAATCAATTGCAGCACAAAAAATCACCCTCTGAACCTCAAGAGATACTTTGTTCTCTGTGCTTTGCTTCTCTGTATAGTGTTCTTATTCCTGATCAAGTTCTCTCCCCGGGGAACACTAATAGGCTAACAGCTACAGAAGTCTGTTTTGTTCTATAAACCAGCAGGATCAAAGAGTGCTCTGTGGAAAACTTAATACTACTTCTGACTTCCTCCAAGAGAGCTGCTATCCCTCTACCATAAACTTTTGATGCCACTGTGGAGTCTTTTTTCCAAGCTCTTCAAACTACCTGACAAGTTTTAAGGAAAAAATATAGTTCATTTCAAAATGAAGAAGGTCATTTGGGTCCAGGGATTAAAGAGTGCACAACCTACTAAACAAACACAGAACTAAGGATATGTCGTGAGCTATTTATAAAATAATGTTTTCAAAAATGCCAGCTTCCTAAAAATACTAACCAATATCTATCAGGAGCTAGATCCTATCCAGTAAACTTTACCTATATTAAAATATTCAGTCCTTACAACAACCCTAAGAAGTTGGCACCACCAATAATCACTATTTAATAAGGAGGGAAACAGAGCTTTAGAGAACTTTAGATGAAGGGACTTACCCAAAGCCATAAAGAAAATAAAGGTTCAGGCCTTCCCTCTTCTATATTCAGGTGAGGAATTCATTATTTTGAAACCAAACTTAGCTAAAATCATTTGCCTTTACTGTTAAAATGTTCTTATATGTAAAAATCACAATAAATAATATCCAGTAAAAATACTCACTCAGGCCATTTATCTCTGTCTTCTTAATTGTATGTACTTGAGCATATCCAAACTTATATGCATACAAATTTTCAAATATTTTATGTATGAAAAGGTGGGAATACAGAGAAAAGTTAAAACGAATTTTAGAGTAAATACTCACATGTTAATAACTAGATTTTGTCACTAATATTACAGTATAATTTGCTTATTCTATATCCACTTATTATATACAATTTTGTATCCTTCTTACTTTATCTTACTTTAATCCTAAACACACTTTACTTTCCATAAAGAAATTCACCATGTCTATTCATCGAGCCATGCTAAGTCCTGATTCTGGAACTTTATCCACCTGGAAAGTTTCCTTCTCTCCTTTGATCTTCTCAGGACCCCCAATCTCGTTTATCTTTTGACATCTTCTCCATAACTCAATGGATTCATTAAATAATTTTTTGTCTATATTATGTTTCTCAATAAGATATAAAGTTCTGTACTTAAGAGTGTTTACCACAAGTGATTAAATGAGAAACAGGGGAAACAAACTTTTAATTATATTTAAGAAGCATATACATTACATGGATATTCCCTGTCATAAAACATTTTGTAGTAGTCCATGATAATAGTATAATTTTCAGAAATATTTTATATTTAACATGTAGATATTACATACTGGATTTTAATTTAGTTTCAGTTAAATTAAATAACCATATATGGCTAATGGCCACCTTAATGCAGCACAGCCCAAGACTAGTACATTAAGTGTAGGAAAGAATGACCTTCCCATTATTAATGACAACAGGTTATATATATGTGACACTATTGCCAGAAGCTCTATTACATGCTCCACATCTATAATATTCACAACACCTTATTAAGAAGAGATAATTACTTTCTTATGAGTAAAATGACTAAAGGTCAGAGATATTAAATAACTTGCCCAAGATAACACAGTTTGTCCAAGTCCATTGTGCTGCAGGGTCCACAAGCATGTCTCATGTGTCCACATGGAACATTATGCCATATTTCTGTGTTCTTTTTTAAAATTTTGTATTTGTTCTTTTTAGTTATACATGACAGTAGAATGTATTTTAACATATTACACATACATGGAATATAATTTCCTATTCTTGTGTTTGTACATGATATGGAGTTATACTGGTCATATATTCATAGATGAACATATAGGAAAGTTATGTCCAATTCATTCTACTGTCATTCCTACTCTGATCCCCCTCCCTTCCCTTCATACCCGTTTGTCTAATCCAATGAACTTCTATTCTTCCCTATGCTCCCTATTGTGTGTTAGCATCTGCATATCAGAGAAAGCATTCAACTTTTGATTTTGGGGATTGGCTTATTTCATTTAGCATGATATTCTCCAGTTCCTTCCATTAACCAGCAAATGCCATAATTTCATTCTTCTTTATGGCTGAGTAATATTCTGTCATGTATACATAACACATTTTCTTTATCCATTCATCTGTTGAAGGGTACCTAGGCTGGATCCATAGTTTGTTTTTTGTGAACTGAGCTGCTATAAACATCAATGTAGTTGTGTCACTGTAGTATACTGATTTTAAGTCCTTTGGGTATGTGCTGAGTAGTGGGATAACTGGGGCAAATGGTGGTTTCATTCCAAGTTTTCTGAGGAACCTTCGTATTGCTTTCCATAGTGGTTGTGCCAATCTGCAGTCCCAGCAACAATGTATGAGTGTACTTTGGCCCCACATCCTTGCCAACACTTATTATTGCTTGTATTCTTGATAACTGCCGTTCTGATTAGAGTGAGATGAAATCTAATTAATCTGTGTTCTTTTTAATAAACTTAAACAATTGAAGTTGTCTTGAATCTTCTCAATGTAAAACTTCAGATGATGGGACATAAATGACAAATGATGCATGTCTCTTGTTTAAAGTTGAAAGTCAATCTGAATTAAACCTAGAGAAACAGAATGTTTCATCTCCTACATTTTTGTCTACCCCATAGTAGTTTGTAATTATGATATATCTTAAACTTTTTCTTTATTCATAGTAATTGATGGCATACTTCTATCTTTGCTCAAAACACAAAAATGTATTGAATTCCTGGTACTGTTTTAGGAATTTTAAAGTATTCTACAAATACTTGTTGAGTGATAGTGGTATTAAACTGGACAACTAGAAAAGAAAGAGACTATAATGGGCTATTATTATAATAAAGCTAATATATTTTTAATAAGAAGACAGGCTTATACCAAATACTATCTTAGTATTAATAAATTCTAATTACACTATTTATTATACATTTAAAATATTATGTTTATGATACTATCCTTAAGTAATGTGTCAGAAAGTAAGATTCTTGAAATTCCTAAGCCTATGTGGGCAAAGGTCAGCATTCTCCCCTCACCTACATCTATATGAATAGTTGTGGCACTATCAAGGAATCCAAAATTGGAAATGAAAACAGTTATTACTAATCCAATGTTCTAATCCACACTGAAATACTTTCTGGAGAACACCTAATGGTTAAATGTGATTGAAACCACATTTGAAGGTTTCCTATGAACATGCATATCTTCAGTCAAAAAATTTATTTTGTTTTAGATATTGTTTCTGAAGACATAAACTTTATAGAGAATTTACATTCAACACAAACAAGGAAAATTAGTGAGCTATAACATCCAATTCATAAAGTGCATGGAAGAGCACTGACTCAATATTAGAGAACAGAGAGGGGCACTTAATCCAGCCTCCAGCACTGGTGAATGACAAAGGAACTACACCAGAGAGAGCTTAGTACAGGTATTCCTGAGCCCATCCTTAAAATCTAATTAGGAGCTGACACAGGAAAAAGGTATAGGGAGATCCTTCCAGAGAGGAAGCATTTGGGCAAAACTAAAAAAGCTGAGAAACATCATGACATACATGGAAAGCCCCCAAAAGTTCTATTTTTTTTTTCAGCTAGTTTAGACAAGATGATGTGAGAATTGCAATGCTCTGTTAACAACTCAGAACCTTATTTTAAAAGAATTAGAAGTCACTGAGGAGTTTTAAGCAAGAAATGAGAGTCTAGTGTTTTGAGTTTTGTTTTGTTCTTCCTTTTTTGTTGTTTGTTTTTTGTCTTGTTTTGTTTTGGTTTGGTTTGTTTGCACCCAGGGATATTCTACACTGAACTACATCCACAGTCCTTTTATATTTTATTTTGAGAAAGGACCTTGCTGAGTTGTTGAGGTTGGTCTAGAACTTGTGATCCTCCTGCATCATCCTCCTGAAGCACTGGGATTACAGGCATGTGCCAGGCACTCAGCCAGTCTAGTTTTAAATGAATCATAAAAGAGATGGGATTGCTGTTGAGGATAATTTTGCAACAGACCATGATACAAATGCTGGGACCTGAATTAAGATAATGGCAATGGAATAAACATGAGAATTAAAGACAGATGAGATTACATTTTGGAGTCATCATAAAGTTTATTGTTTAAAGAAGAAAAGAAGTTTTACTTTGAGGAATACTGAGTAGAGATGTATATTAACTATGCATCTCTGGTCTCTGAGATGGACAGGAAGCAACTGAAAATAAAAAATATTTCCAGGTGAGTTGCAGGACTTTTACTTTTCACCAACACACTTATCATAACTGGGCTACCTGTTTATGTTAAAGAATATAAATTTTTTTTAAATACAGGGTAAGATATCTAAGTCATCTCTTATTTGAGCCAATTGCCAATTTGTAAACAAAAAAAGGTAGAGTAGAAATGGAATGTGATTCAACCTAATAATTTGTTTGGAAGATTTCAAGATTTCATTTAATTATATCAATATTTAAGATAGACATTCATCAGTTAACTTAAAATTATTTCCACCCAAAACTGATACAGATATTTTCTTTCAAACCCAAGCAATGAGAATGCTAAAACCAATTAATGAGAATACTAATCTCTCTCGATTCTTTCCTTTTCAAGGAGGCAAACCAATATCAGGATTGCATTGCCTAGAGTACACTCAGGCATAAGAAAACATTCATTCCAACCTCCTACTAATTTAAATAACTGCACAATGAGGATTAATGCATAGAAGCATGATTCTGTGGCAATGAAAGTTTTGTGATGAGATGATTTAATCATCACTATAACATTATGGTTTGTAAAACAAAAAAGGAAAATTTTAAATGTACATTAAAAAGCATTCTCAAAAGGGACCAAATGACTTTCCTACCTGCTTAACTTACAGCTAATCAAGTTAAAAGAAAAACTCAGATACTCCTTATTTAAATCTCCCGGCTCCCTTTTTGGATTTGTAAGACTTAAAATATCTTTAACCTTTATGAAATTTCCATACAAAGTGGAAGTAATGATTTTCCCTCTCCTGACTGCATAAGAAGTAACTATATAAAAGAAAAAGAAACTATAAATAAAATATCCATTTGACAGAGTAATACTTAGGCCTAAATTTGTCTTCATGAGGATTACAGGGGAGAAATTTAAGTATCAATCTGTCTAGACAGGATGTTTGTGTGAAGCAAAACCTGAAAGCCCCCAAAGCCAACTTTAATGATGAGCTTTATCTTACTGTGTGTCCACAGAAGCTCAATCCACAGACTTAGTGACTTAAGTAATCTAGGGATGGAAGAAAACCTCCTGTCACTACCTTTCCAAATTCTGGCTAGAGCTAGTTGATTGGTAAAGCTCTTCAGCTTCTTGACAGAAACGGAGACAGAAAAGCTATTTTCTCTCAAGCTGCTGCTGTCCTTACTCTGTGAATCAAGAGGTCAAATGGAAAGACTAGAGCATGAAAAGCAAGGACTAGAGAAAACAATAAGGGACAATGACAAGTAGCATAGACATGAAAGCCCCTTTGCCCTTGAAAGACTTTGGACAAATGGTTAGAGGATCACGTCATGATCATTGTAGCACTGTTCTTCTTCCATCCATGGAGACTTTTCCGAATATTTTCACACATTTATCTTACATGATCTGTACATCAACCTTATCAAGTGCACACAGTTATTTTTTTTCCCTGAAATAAAGCAAGGTTAAGAGACATTCAAGGCACTGTGAGCTGATTATACATTCATCCTCATGATCACTGTGAAATATGTAATATCATTACTCCGATTTTATAAATGAACAAACCGATGCATTAGGATTCCGAGTGCCTTGCTAACTATGCACTGCAAGGTAAGGGTTAAAAATTGAAGCATCTTGACTTGCTTGCAGCACTGTGTTTTACTTTTTTTGTTTTTGTTTGTTTTACAGTAGACCACATTGTTTCCCATGAAAGAATTTAACTCATTTCATAAAGATACTGAGGACTCCTTCAGATGAACTGTTTTCAATGTCAGGAAGCATGATTATCTGAACATGAAAGAAATAGAATATATTATTTTTACCTTTAATTAGAGGCACACTTAACTCATCATTACTTACTGATTTATTACATTTTACATTAAGTCTTCCCTAGACCTTCAGGAAGAGAGAAACTAACACCAATTGAGAGTCAGTATGTGCCAAGTGCTTATGATCAGAACTATTCCTTAAGATTTTACTCACATTGGAAATGAAGAAATGAGGCTCAGAGGTGCCCTTGCCCATGGCCTTGCAGTCTGAAAGCTGTAGGACTAGACTGTGTCTCCAAAGCCAACCAGCTGGGTCCTGTTCCACCTGCCTTGCTTAGACTCTGTTTTGAGGGGTTGATATCCTGATTTCACAATGTTGAAGGTTTAGCCCAGTTCCTAAATAATTGTGTGTGTGTTTTCTTTTTCACTAACTTAGAAGAAATGTATGAAGCAGAGAATAAAGAAATTAACTGAATGACCACTAGAAGAAAATTTAGTGTTGGAGAATACAAACTACACCACCACTAAGTGAAGAAGTAGTTCTTAGAGGACTAAAGAAAACGCGGGAACAGAACAAAAGGAAAGAATCCTTGTTTCATTTCTGGAAGTGACTATGAGAACAATAAAGTCAAATGTGACCTAGGGCATTCCTCTGTTTCACCTTTTCCTTCAGAGAGAGAATCCAATTGCATAGACTAAGCACTTTACTACTCTTTAATTCCTCATTTCTTGCTGCCTTACATCATCCAGCTATGCTTTACCACCTTTTATTTCCCTTAGAAACAAGATTGACTTATAGTCTGAGTTGACTGTAGAGAGACCTAAGAGAAAAAGTGTATAACCCATAAACACAGTCTTGTCAGACAGGATTAGGGTTTATTTCTAACAGACATGAAGGGAACAAGTGTTTTCATATCACTCAAAATATAAGATGTATGACGTGCAGTCTATTTCTTCCTCTCACCTTTTTAGCTGAGAGACAGAGTACAGGAAATACTTGGGCAACTTCTTGATTGTTTTAAAATGGTTAAGTAAGAAAGATTTATTAAAATCATGAAATTATTTTCAGAACACATTTCTTTGCTTCTTTGCAATTAATATGCACGCATTAATGAAATATTCGCCAAACCGAATTTGGGATTTAATTCTTAAGTCTGTACTGTTTTAGCAGCTAAATATAGAACTTTCAGTCATACTTTTCTCTAAATAGTATAATCAATGAACAAAATCAGTAAGGACATTAAAAAATCAGAAATAAATGTTTAGCACTAAATAGATACATAATATATCAGACTGACTGCCAGTATAAAACTTATAAAAAGATCTCTTAGACTTACAGAAAATGGACATGCTGAGTTTTGTCCTAGTCCAAAAGTTGAGTAAGGAAATATTTTCCTTTCAAATACTGGAGTGCCTGGGTTGCATCTCCCCTTCCTTTGTTACGAAGTCTGAATCCTTATCATTCTGTTAGAAAGAGGATTTCTTGAAGTAACTTGTTATTAAAGTGGAAATCTCACTGCAAGGAATTGGTGTTGCCTTGTCTGCCTTCCCCATAGGACTAGAAGCTTCTTGAAGGAGAGGAATAATATTGCATTCACTGCTGAACTTGCAAGGCCATGACAGGGCCTCATACATATTAGTAGAGAGGTACTACATGTCTTTAGGATGAATTTATATTCCTTTAACCTCTCTGCACAGGTATAAATTCAGGTAACAGATTAGATCTCAGAAGTCCTTTCAATGTATCAAATTTTATGTCTCTATGGACTCCATAATTTCACTTTTAAAATAAGCTATATATATAATATCCTTGTTCTTGGAATTGTATTAATTTTGATGTATACTGCATAATTTTAGTGAATAAAAAGTATGCCACTGAGTAAAACTAGTTTCCTGTATACACATTCTTCTAAAATAACATGTTTATTAGCTAAAGTCAGAAATAGAAGATAATTTGGCCACACCAGTGGATAATATACTTACTTGGTCAGTCAACCAAGAGTTACATAACTATTTTCTTATTAGTGAACAAAGACAAAATTATTTTCACTTGCAAAGATCACATTTTATTAAGGAGATGTAGATAAATAATAAACACAATGTGGTAATGAATATTTTATACATTTGAAGATCAGCACTATGGTAAGAAAAAAAGAGCAGATTAAGATAGATAGGAAGCCCTATTTGAGAGTTATAATTTTATAGAAAGTGGTTAGAATATGCTCACTGCAAAGGTAATATTTAAGTAAAGTCATAAAAGGAAATATTGATACCTGAAAATAAAAATTCCAAATAAAAGTTAACAGCCAGCTCAAAGACTGGGGGCAGGTGGTATGTCTAGCAGGAGAAATGAGCTGAAGTAGAATTTGTAAGTGGAATGAAAATAGAAGATAGAAGTCTAGAAGATGAAGACTACAACAAGACTTTGGCTTTTGAATTAAGAAAAACAGGAAATCATTGGATGTGTTTGAGATGTTTGGAGACTTAAAAGAGATTATCTGGCTGTTGTGTTGAGAAAAGATTATGAACAGGCAAAGCTGGAAGCAGGAGAGCCAGTCAGGAGTCAGCTGGGATGATGCAGGTAGGAACTAGTGATTGGGACCAGGGTAGGAGCAGTAGATATAGTTAGAAGCTGTTGGCATTTGGATATGTTTGAAAAGAACTAGAAGAATTTGCTAATGAATTGATGTGGGTATGGAGATAAAAGAAAGAAGATTCAAGGATGATTCTTAGACAATGACCTGGAGCAACCACACTGGAGCTGTCATTAAATAAGATGAAGTAGACAGGACAACCAAGAACGTTATTTTCCCTTTGAAAACACAGAGGTTCATAAAAGTATTTAATGAGTTTAGGATGTCCAGTAGACACTGAAGTAGCAACTGAATTTAGAGATCTGGAGTACAGGGAAGAGCATGAGACAAAAATATGAATTTATGAGTCATCAACATATACTTGAAATTCTTTACAATGATATGGGATGTTCTCAGAAAGGAGGTCATTTTAGATAAGAAGATACAGGAAGGGGAGAGAATGGGAAGAAAATGGAAGGCAAAGCCTTAAGCATGTCAACATTAGGAAGTCCAGAGAAGAGGGCAAGTGCACAGAGGAGACTGAGAAGAAGTGTCTGATGGGATAGTATAGTGTAGGGTATGGAGTCTTGGAAGCCAAGTGCAGAGGGTGCTTTTAGAACAAGGAAGCCACTTCATTGGACATTTTGAAATCTAACTTTCATTTGACAGCATAAAATATCCAAGGCATTGCAAGCACACAAACACTGTGGGATTTCACTGAAGAATATTAGAATATTCTCTGCTGTTGGCAATATTCAGCTTACAAAGCAGTCTTCACCAAGTAAAACATCTCAAGATTATTTGGACACATAGATTAAGAAGATTTTTAAATCATATCCAAATAGTTTAATTTCCCTGATTAATATATAAAAACAGTTGTCTCAAAATATACTAGAAATGCTACAGCAATCATATTTATTTAACCTATCTGCTATATGTTATTTTTATGATTATTATTATTTTTTTGGGGGGGGTGCTAGGCATTGAACTTAGGGCCTTGTGCATGCAAGGCAAGCCTTCTACCAACAAAGCTATATCCCCAGTCCCCCTCTACCTGCTATATGTAAACCTGCTATTTTAGAAAAAAAAAAAAAAAATACTTGTAGGCCATTTGGGAAAGTATCATTATACTGCCCCAGAGTTTTCGGTGGTTAAAATGAATGTAGTGAAAATCTTGAGGGATGAAGGGGAAGGGGAAAAAGAACATATAATTTTCAGAAAACAAGATGTTATATAAAGTAATCATAATAACACTAACAAGGGGGATATAAACAATTACTTTTTATTAAGGACCTGCTATGTCCCTGGTATTGTATAAATTTTATGTCATATCCAGCCATCCCCTTGCAAATTTCTTAGGTATTATTTTCTCAGTCTTAAAGATGAGAATATCCTAATTTAAGATTGTATGACATTTCCACTGCCATGCAAATCAGAGTAATAAAGCTAGGACTGGAATTCTTTTCCAATGAATTAGGTGTCAGAATTTCTTGGTTGTATTCCTTGCTTTGCCATAAATGACCTGGTAACTTCAGTGAGTCACTTGGAATTATCTGGGCCCTACATTTTTTTCCACTGTAAACATATGGAAAGCAGCTTATTTTGAGAAGAGATTATGAGGGCAATAAGAGGCACACAGTAAGGCTTCCTTTATTTCTGTGGAAGAACTGAAAAGAGTCATCTCAAGACAGAAGATAAAGTGTTGAGCTTGAGAGAGCCTGGTCTATGAAGGTGATTTCTCAGTCATGGTGTGGTTTACACTAAAGAAAAAGAACATCCTCAGGAGTAGTAGAGGGGAAAAAATAGAGTCCACTTTCTCTAAGTTAATGAAAAGATAATGTCCTCAATTAATACATTCAACAACATTAAAGCTGAAGTTTACACTGGCCTATGAACAAGAAATGACCCCAAGGGTTACTGTGAAATGAGTACAGAAGTGATAGAAAACTGCCAAGTGCACTTATGAGAGGATACACAGGTAGTATCTTAGTAGAAGTGGAACTGAGGCAATATTAAAGGTCAAGAACCACCTTTCCCAGTTCTGTACAAAGAAATGGTCCCCTCTGATGTCTGTGAGGGTACCTGAGCTATTTTTCCCGTAAATATAAAGTTACAATTTAGAACGCTAGACAGTCAGCCTCAGCTATACTTTTCTCTTTATGCCTAATATAAACATTATTCCCAAACCATATCAGAAGTAATAAAGATTTAGCCCATTCAATTTCATACTGTGATCTGAAGAAAATAGGATCTAAAAATCTGTACTTTGGGAAGTTCATGCCAATTGATACAGACAAACAGGGAAGTCCAACACATAAGAATGTAAACACACTCGACATTGCCCAATAACTGATTCTTAGATACTAAGCAACAAAAATCACATCTGTTTTTAGACAGTTCTTACCAGACTTAAATTTAAAGTATATTTTGTGACAAAAAGGCAGCATCATTTTGAATTTCCTACTATGTTATCTATAGAGAAACCATTTTAAACCACTGATAGGATAGCATCAGTTATATAAGATACTGGTGTTAAGTCTCAAAAGTGCTGAGCTCTATAAAAAGCCAAAGCACAAAGAATTGGTATTTTATATGTTGCAGTTCAAGGATGACTACATCAGTTTTTAAAATTCCATTTTCAAGTTGTTATTTACTATTCTTAAGTTCTGAGGGGGAAAAAATGGAATAAGAGGGCCTTTTAATTCTCATTAACCTAGAAGATAAAAGTATTTGGTGGCCTCGCTGGCAGATGGCTTAAGTTAGTCATATAATGTGTGTTAGGGTTTAGTAATAATTTATACTTTGCTAGGAGAAAATAAACATAGCAATATGGTGTCATTTCACTTGGAATTTATAAATGTAAAAAAAGATGCTAACACTGAAAACTTGACATAGGTCAATGTGCCCTACTTTTAAAATTTTCTTAACTTAATAATTTGTTGATACATGTAGTGATTTATTAGTTATACTTACTAAGTTCAGATACATGGAAGAAAAAAATTATAAATATACATGGAATCCTAGGAAAACTAACCCAGAAAAAGTGTAGCCAAAAATAATTCAAACCACAATTATAAGAAACTGTTGATTATATTACAATGCATTTGGAAAATGGCATCTTTGTAACTTAGTCTCCTTTCTCAATTAACACAGCTAAAGTTCTTAGCCCCTGAGGAGGAGGAGTTGGCATCAAAAGTAATAGCTTCATGATCTTTGGGTACATTCTTGGTTCTCTAGGAAGCTGGCATTGATAGGTGTGTATGATACATGTTCATTATATTTAATTTATACTTTTTCAAAGCATAGAGTGATTTTTAAACACTACATACTTAAATTTGTAATAGGGTCTTGTGTTTTATGCAACTCTGAATCACTCATATATGACAAATCAATATTTAAACTAAATCTGTATATGTCTCTCTCTCTTTCTCTCAGAGAGAAAATAATACCATAGGAACTGTTGACAGGAAAATTTTATATATATATATATATATATATATATATATATATATATATATATAATTTGAGATAGAGTGTTTTTCCCATTGATGGACATAACTGAGTTAATTCCAGTCAGAAGGTAATTGGATCAACCACTTCTTGACTCTGAGGATTTTGTCACATATTTGCTTGTGATACATTGAGCTGAGCTGAAACCTGACACTTAGTCAGCTGAAATTTTGACTGAGCAGTATAAATGGTGTAGCCAGGTTGAAGGTTTCTGGAATCCTAAACTGACAAGCTCTATGGACATCTATAGAGGATTCCAGAGGAAGCAATAAAAAGGTCACAGGGCTGGAAAAGGAGTAACAGAGGAAGAAAGAAGAAACTGATTTTATTTAGTTAGGGACAACAGAAGGCATCATTTTCTTTTAAGTTATACTGATATAAAACAATGTTATTTAGACTACGGTAACCAAATCTTTTCTTTGCCACCATATGCATAATGGGAAAAAATATTCTTTAGAGAATTCAGAATATATGAAAACTCTCTGAAGCCCCAAGTCTTCAAATTATGGATGTACTGGATTGTCAAATGCTGAAATGGTTTATTAAGATGAATGTGAAATCTGCTGTTTTGGCAGCTTACATTAATATTCATCTTCCTGGAGTGGATGGGAACAATTATATCAGAAAATGATACTTTGGGGCTAGATTAACAGTCAACAATAGTATATTCATGCAACAAAATTTCTTGCATATTTCTAGACCCATTATAAGTCATACTGTACTGGTAATTAGAGTCTTGTATCTTCTTTCCAGTCAACAATTGTGAGACCTTGGGGAAAAAAAAAACCTAATTAAGTCTTGGTTTCCTCATTTTATAAAATAAGAATAATGCTCTAGGGATTGTCGACAGGAAAATGAGATAAAGTAGAATAAGTACTTTACACAGTGCCTAACACACATTAAGTGCTCAATAAATGTTGAGAGAGTATTTGTTTCCTTGTAAACTTGGAAGAAATAGAACAATGATGTTGGGTAAAACAGTTGAATCCATAAAGCATTTCTTATTCATCATTGCCAAGAATTTCAACCAAGACTTAGAATACAAAAGAACACAAACAACATAACAAATGAAACAAAATTATTCTTCTACTCTACCTTAAAAAAATGCTTCCTACATTGTCATTCTGAAAAGTATAAGAATAAATTATGTATTTGCTTTTAGGGAAAAAAAGAAATATTCTCATTTTAGTTTGTACAACTATGCAGCCACACATTGATTTGGAATTTTTGATTACAAATATCCTAATAATTGGCTTGGGCTGGGGTAGAGAGCGCTTTCCTAGCATATGCAAGGACCCAGGTTCAATCCCCAGTACCACCACTCCCCCCCCCCAAAAAAAAAAAAAAAAGAATGACTAATTTAAAGTGAGAATATGGATAAGTACAGAATCCAAAGACAGGAGTGAGACTTGGTACTAAAATCCAGAAACTTTAGTACTGTCAATATGCCGCATTGTTTTCTCTTCTGTTTTGCATGTCTGCTTCTTTGTTCATCTTTTTTCTCTTCCTTTCTGCCCCTGGTTGTTTTAGTATGTGTTTCTTTGGACCATATTGTAAACACAATTCTGTCTTTAGTTCCCAAGTTTTTAACTTACAGATACTTGCAAAATACCCAAGGAGACAGCACCTTCTTAGTAACAAAATTGCATGTTGCATACAAACTGCATGAACTATAATTAAAAAGAGGAAGATGTCACCAATCTCTCCAGTGCACTGTATGGTAACTTTAAAAGTAACCACTGGAATGGTGGCAAAGTTAAAAGGGATATTTCCAAAAGGAAAACTGATACCCATGGGAGTGGGTATAATTAACTGTTTTAGTAACTTGTGTCATAAGTGCCTAGGATTGTGTCTGGTCCATAACAGATGCTCAATAAATATTTGAGTTGAATGAATTCAGAAAAGCAGAGTAAAATTGGAGAACTAACAACTTGCAAAGAAAGCAGAGATTGATGTGAATCTCACTGATAAAATAAAGTCACTGGCATTATATACTAGTCATAATCAATCTGGGATCTTAAGCAAGATTATTTATCTAGAGACTGAGTCTGGACTCCGACTTCTGTTTTCTATCCAGGAATGGCTATACCATTTGAAACAAAGTCAGGTTTATTTTTCTTCTGTTTTGGATCCTTCAAGAGAGTCTAAAATCCACATCTAAAAGAATATTGACTAGCTTGACAACAGAAAAAAAATTAATGTATTCTGAAAATTTCCTTTTATTTAAAGATATCTCATCCTGTTCAACTCTGTTGTGATAGGGAATACTATAGTCCCCGTATACCACCTCAAATAAAAGCATTAATAAGAAAGCCTCATTTGTTCCTACTTATTAACCAACCCTGATACCATTCAATAAACTTCTTTGAAGTGGCAACATGTGCTGTGGACAGCAAAAATTCAACTGGCATTGAATCTAGACACCTGTGAAAAGTACAAATTCCTGACATCACCATATCTCACATCATCACATATCTCATACTCTATCTAGAATGCCATGGGAAGACGCTTTCAAGAACCTCCCTTATTTATTGATTTTCCACCAAGTCTGAGGCAAAGAATATCAGGGATAGACACAAAGATGAACAGGGCACATTCCTGTACAAGGAGTCTACAACGTCCAGTGATAACAGCTGAGAAATGCAGTGTACACTGTAAAGAGCATTAGAATGAAAATCTGGAAACCCAGATGTGACTCTGCTTTCCTCTAGAGCACACACTCATTCAACTACAGGTGTGATACAGTGGAGCAATGAAAGTCTAGAGTAAAAAGAGTTTGATTTTATTTCAGAAGTCAGAAATCTACTCATTATATAGGTCATGAGAGTGTTTTTAAAAATGTAGTGCTCTGAATTATCTACACAAGAGCTAGCATAGATACTTTAAAATGAATATGTCCGAGCATCATCTCACAACCACTGAATGAATGTGTGCAGGACAGGAGAAGGGCTAAGGGATGTACATATTAATAAAGCCTTCCAAGAGATTCACATCCATTGTAAGTTTTAAAAATGTGACAAACTAACATAAACCATCATTTAAGTCTTTCAATAATATTTGAAAAATTCCTTGGGGATAGAAAATGGAAGGAGTTGCCTGGGAAGAGATTTTGGACATTTTTATTTTTGGTGAAATCTTTGTGTTATGTGTACTTTGCCAACTTTTACAATGCAGGTCAAGGCTTCAAGTTGTCAGTTAAGTTTAGTGTTTTAAGTGCTGTAGGGATTTGTCTTGCTTATGAAACCACTAGGAGCCCAAGTGGTTTAATCCATTTCCCAATGTGAAAGTTTCGGGCAAATGTGAGACACATGTTTTCAAAAATGAGGTATATTTATTTCTGTGATAGCATGAATGTTGTAGCAAAATAAAATTTTAGTTAATGCCCCTTAGAGACTGTCTAAAATCTTTACCATATTATGTATGTGTATGCATATATATATTTATATATACATTCATTTATATAAATGAATGAACAGGGAACACTCATGTCTATAAGAAAAGGAGTCTACAAGGTCCAAGGATAACAAGCTGGTAATGCATTATATATATATTTATATATATATATATATATATATATATATATATAAAATAAATGAATCCTTACACATTATTGCCAAATATAGGTATTATTACCAAAATATAGGAAATTTTAAAGGATTGCATGTAAGAGCCACTTGACAAAATATCACAAAGGAAGTGGGATTCATTTATGTAGTAGAATCCTAGGGACTTCAATATCTAGTACTAATATAATTTTGAAAGTGTAAAACTTTAACTTGTAGGTAGCATTAATAATATATACATCACCGTCATTTAATACTACAGGAAAATCCTATGAGGGAAATTTCAGTTTAGCTAAAATATGTTTCCATTTTTTTGTTCACATAGGAATCTTTCACTTGCTAGAAACTGACATTCCATTTGGTCATTTTTCCATGTTTATTTCTCTTCTACTTTCTCTTGCTGTTTTATACATAGAAGAAATCATTTAAACTTCACAGTCAGCCAAACTTCAAGAATTGCTGAAGTTAGAGTTTATAATTAGGGATTAACAAAATATAGCCTATATGCCATTTTGGGGCCAGTCTGTTTTTGTACTGGTGACAAAATAGAAGACTTTTAACAGTTTTAAATGGATGTAAAGGAAAGCAAAGGATACACAAGACAGTCCTTAATGTTTCACAAAGTCTAAAATACCTATAATCTAGCCTTTTGCATAAATTGTATAATGCCCCTTTTATTATCTTATATAAAAAAATCCTATGAAAATCTAGTGATTAAGTAAACTGCTTTAACCATCCACTAGCAGGACTGAGACGTTCTTTGTGGAAGTCAAATAAGTTATAAGTTATCCTAAAACTAAGACAAAGTGAGAAAGAAGAGGAACTATACAATAATATAGTAATAAGCAATGCAAGTTTTAAAAAGGCAAAAAAATAGTTGTGAGGTCATTTATTACATAGATGAATACCTGTACAAATTTCAATTACTTGAAAGTACCCATGTGTTTCCTGAAAGTATACTGATATTCATAATAATAAAAAGGCTGTGTAATTACAAATTTTTTTTTTTTTTTTTGGTACTGGGGATTGAACTCAGGGGCACTTTACCACTGAGCCATGACCCCAGTCCTATTTTGTATTTTATTAGAGACAGGGTCTCACTGAGTTGCTTAGCAACTCCCCATTGCTGAGGCTAGCTTTGAACTTACAATCCTCCTATCTCAGCCTCCCGAGTCGCTGGGATTACAGGCATGTGCCATTGCTCCCAGCTAACCACACCATTTTGAGTATTATTTACTAAAACATGCTTTTAAGTCTACATAAAACTCCACTTGATAGTGAGGTAAGGTGTTACTTCTATTTAGTGTCCAGCAATATTTGGCTCAGAGGTAGAGATCGATAATGTTTGGCGAATAATGAAATAAGAGGACTTCAATCTCATTCACTCTAATTTAAAAAAAAATCAAGTTCAAGAGTAGTCTCCATTATTGTGGCATAAACTCCATAATGTGTTATTACAAACGAATAAGAAAGCACTATACATTATTAACACATCTTGCTTCTCGGTCCACTGTCCTTTGCCTGCATTGGTAGGGTTTCAAATGTCAGTCACCCAAAGCCTTCAATTTCCTCCAGTAGGGATACTCACTTCTGTCTTTGTACAACTGTAAGAACTTCTTTTAAGGATAAAGTTTTTTTTTAAAGACACACATATACGATATAATCCCTTCTCCACTCTCATTTTATCCTCCCAAAGAACTTCTCGGTTATGTCTCTAGTAATCTTATACTGCCTAATGTCAAAATGTTCTAAAACATAATACAAAATCCCTCTTCTAGCCCCTGGCTCAGCCACAGGAAAGAATGTGTGAGAGTTGGGTAATAGGTAGGAATTTCTGAAGTTTTCATAAAGGCTCAGGGTACTCAGGAAAAAGAACATTGTGAACATAGGAGACTTCTTATGATGGCAAAAACTTGTGTTCAAAATGCTAAAAGTCTGGCAGTAGACTAGTGTTAAGACAATATTTTTTCACAGTGAAAAAATATTTTACCATTTCAATCACCTTATTTTTTACCTTTCATTTTTTGATACTTGAAAACCTTTCAATCACAATGCAAAATAATAATTATTAGAATCAGAGGGCACAGGGATTTAATTGACTCCTACAGAATTTGAAAGGCGGTAAATTAATATTATACCATTTGGATGCTTTCCAGGATACACAGAATGAAAGGAATGACAATATTTTTTAATTCATTAAAATTAAAAAAATCATTTTACATTTCAAATGCAGTTAAGAAATCAGAATGAAAAAGAGACTTTCTAATAATACAAGGTTGTCTTTTGAGAATTTTTTCTTTTATTAATTTCATTGTAAATTGACAACTTATAATTATGTATTTATGGGATACAAAGTGATGTTATGACTTATGAATATAATGTTGAATAATTAATAATTAAATTGACCCAATTAACATATCAATTATCTCCAATACTTACCATTTCTTGAAGTAAGAGCTTTTGAAATTTACTTTCTTAGCAATTTTAAAATACACAATTTAGGATTATTAACTATAGTCATGATGCTGTGCAATATATCTTTTGTGAGTGTGTGTGTGTGTGTGTGTGTATGTGTGTTACTAAGATTTAACCAAATGGTGCTCCACCAATGAGTTATATATCTCTAGCCCTTTTTAAATGTTTATTTAGAGCCACAGTCTCCGTAATTTGCCCAAGTTAGATTCCCACATATGCAAGTACATGGTCTTTCTGTGCCTGGTTTATTCACCTCACATAAGATTTTCCAATTCTGTGTTCTCACAAATGACAAAACTTTCTTCCTTTTAAAGGCTAGATAGTTTTTCACTGTGTACATATACCATATTGTCTTTATCCATTCATTGGGACACAAGACTGATTTCATAATGTGGCTACTATGAATAGTGCGACGAACATAGGAGAGCATATATCTTTTTGATAACTGGTTTAAAATCTTTTGGGTAAATACTCAAAAACAGGATTGCTAGATCATATGGTAATTCTATTTCAGTTTTTGGGGAACTTCCATATGGTTTTCCATAAAGACTACGCTAATTTATATTCCCCCCCCAATAAGTGGGTTCTAAGGTTCACTATTCTCCACATCTTCACGAATACTCTTTGGGTTATATATACATATATATCAGATATCCTGACAGGTAATATGATAACCCCATTGTGTTTCTAATTTGCATTTCCTTAATGATTATGATGTTGAACACTTACTCATGTATATGTGGGCCATTTATATTTATTCTTTTGAGAAATGACAAGGGTGGTAGTATTTTGTCGACTACTTTTGCATCTTTGTTCATCAAGGAAAGGACTGGTTTGTCATTTTCCTTTTTGGTAATATCCTTATTTGGCTTTAGTCTCAGGATCTGACTGAAGTTTGCAAGTATTCCCTCCTCTTTGATTTTTTTAGAAGAGTAGGTACCAGTCCCTCTTTAAACATCTGGAAGCATTAGGCAGTGAAGCCATTGAGTCTTGGGGTTTTTATTTTTTATTTATTTATTTTTTTAAGGCTTTTTTAGATGTTGATGGACATTTATTTTATTCATTATTTATGTGTGGTGCTGAGAATCAAACCCACAGTGCCTCACACATGCTAGGCGAGTGCTCTACCACTGAGCCACAACCCCAGCCCCTCTTGGGGTTTTTATTGATACAGAATGTTACTAATTGGATCTCCACCCTAATTCTTCATAATTAAGTATTGGTAGGCTGTATGTGTGTAGAAATTTATCTGTTTCTTCTGGGTTATTCAGTTTGTGGGCTCAGGTTTTTATGATCTTTTGTATTTCCGTGGATTGCTTGTAACATCTCTTCTTTCATTTCTGAATTTATTTATTTCAATCATTTCTTTTCTTAGTTTAAATAAGTATTTATTGATTTTATCTTTTCAAAACAAACCATGCTTTAGTTTCATTTATTTTTGTTTTGGTAATTTTTTGTTTATTTCTCCTGTGATTTTTATTATTTCCTTCTTTCTGCTAACTTTAGATCTATTTTGTTCTTTTCTAGTTTCATGCTAAGTAATGTTGTCCTTGAGATTTTTTAATATAGTTCTTTATTGCTATAAAATTCTCTCTTAGAAATGTTTTTGCTGCATTCCACATGTTTTGGTATGATGTGTATCCATTTTCCTTTCTCTCAATATGTTTTTTTTAAAGACACATTTATTCAGTGTCATGATCAGGCTCAATATGTTTTTATTTTAAATTTTCATTTTAATTTCTTCTCTCATTGCTGGTTACTCAAGAGCATGCCACTTAATTTTAATGTATCCTTAATTTTCTGAAATTCTACTTATAGTATTGATTTCTCATGGTCAGGAAAGATAACTCATATTATTTCCATCTTCTTAAATTTGCTAATGCTTGTTCAACACCCTACTCTGTGACCTATTCTGGAGGATGCTTTACTTGCACTTGAGCATAGTGTATATTATGCTGTTATTGGATTGAATATTCTCTTCTGTATATGTCTGTTAGGTGTGTTAAGTCTTAAATATTGTTCAGTTTCATTGCTTCCTTATTAATTTTCTGTCTGGATGATATGTTCATTGTTGAAAGTGTTGAAAGTATTATTATATAGAAGTCTGTATCTTCCTTCAGATCACTGGAATTTTGTTTTATATTGTTAAGGTGTCCTGATATTGGATACTCAAATGAATGTTGTATTCTCTTGACTAGCTGATGCTTTATCATCATGTAATGAACTTCCTGGTCTTGTTTTACAGTTTTTTTTCTGATATAACATTATTACCCCTGCTCTCTTTTGTGTTTCATCAGCGTGGAATATCTTTTCTACTCCTTCACTTTCAGTCTATGTATCTTAAAAGTGGGATGAGTCTCTTATAGACAGCACATGGTCGAATCTTATTTGTCAATCTACTTAGTCACTTTATGTCTTTTTTATTAAAAAATTTAATCTATCGACATCAAGGAATCATGCATATGTAAGGACTTAGGATTGTTATTTTATTAACTGTTTTCTGCTTGTTTTGTAGTTATTTGAGGTTTTTCTTCCTATTTTTTGTCTTCCTTTGTGGTTTGATGGGATTTTTCAGAAATATATTTTGCATCATTTCTATTTCTGTTTTGTTCTTCTATTGAGTTTTATTTTGTGGTAACTGAAAGGATTACATAGAACATCTTATACTAAAAATAGCTATTTCAAGCCAATAACAATTTAACTTGGAATGCATACAACTTCTCTTTTACCCTCATGTACATGTTTTATATTTCTGATATCAGAATTTATATTTTCTATATCCCTTAGCAATTTATTCTAGGTATAGTTGTTATTAATCATTTTATCTTTCAATTCTTATGCTAAGGATAAAATTACTTTGGATTCAGAATTACAATCCTAGAGTATTATGAATATGGTCTTGTTTTACTTATACCATTGAGTCATGTGCTTCTGTATATTTTACATTATTAATTAGTGACCTTTTGTTTCATCTTAAACAATTCTCTAGCAACTGCTATGAAGCAGGTATAGTGTTTGTTAAGTTCTGTTACCTTTGGTTCTCCCAGAAAAAATTTCTTCCCCTCTTTCTCAATCTGCCACTGTCTGCGTTTCTTACCTCTTGCTGTTCTCCAAATTCTTCTGTCTTTAATTTTTAATAATATGATTGTCATGTGTTTGGGTCAACTCCTTTTGGGTTGAATTTGATTGCAGATCCTTGTACTTCTTGTATCTGGTGGTGACAACAATCCTCAGAGAAGAGAGTTTTCAACCATTGCTTCTTTAAATGTGATTTCTAGCCTGTTTTCTCCTACTTATCCTTCTGTGACTCCTACTATACAAAGGTTTGGTCTCTTGATACTGTCCCATAGTCTCTGTAGATTTTCTTCATTCTTTGGTCTGTTCTGCTTCTCTGATTGAATAATGTCAAAAGTTCTGTCTTGGAGATCAGTGATTCTTTCTACTACTTGATTGATTTTGCTGCTGATACTCTGTATTGAAATCTGCACTTCAATTGTATTTGTATACAACTGTAATTGTATCCTTCATCTCTAGAATTTCTTTTTATTTTTATTGTCTATATTTTTTTGTCAACCTTTTCATTTTTTTTCACATATTATTTCCAAAATTTCATATGATTTTTATTCTGGGTATTCATATAATTCAGGAAACTTCTATAAGAAGGTTATTCTGAATTTCTTGTCATTCATTTTATAGATAAACAAGTTTTTAGGTTCCATTGTGGAAGATTAATTAGTTTCTTTTGAAAGTATCTCAAATCCTTGATTTTTGCACTAATCTCATGTCTTGTATTATTGTCTGTGCATTTGAGGAAACAGCCTCCTCTTCTGTCCTTTATAGGTCTTCATTGGCAGAAATAGATATATACTATTTAATATAGCCTGTGATTCTGCAAGGGTTAGCTCTTGATGAGCCCAGATATGCAAAGCTTGTTATGGGTTCTCTTGGATGGAGCACTCTCTTTGTATCTATGTCATTCAGGGCTGCTGTTATAACTCCACAGTTCTTGTGAAATGTTGGCTAAGTCCTATGATGGCTTCTGGTCAGAGTGGTAACAGGATGTATTCCCTTGTCAGGCAATTCTGCTACATGGGATCTGTAGTTGGTTCCAAATTTAGGCCCAGTTGGTGCTGGGGACAGTTGGTACCAGAGGCTACACTCCTTAAAAATTCATGACTGTGTACTGCATCCCTGTCAGGGCAAAGTTACAGGGTTCTATTCTGATCTTGTGGGTCAGCTGGGTCTATCCCATATACTTCTTCAAAATGTGCTTATATGGGAATTTACCTACCTAAGTGGGGTCATTGGGCAGGCTTTTTGGCTGAGAAGAGCCGCTGCTTAACCTCTAGGTCAGGTGGTCTAGCTTTTATGTTCCTCTAAAATGTATGGAGATAAGTGTCTGACTGCTTGGGTGTGGTTGGTGGATGGGCTGAGGTTACTTGTGTGATTGAAGCCATCTTGGAACTCAAAGTAGGATGAACCTCCCATTGTGCTTCTGATGGTAATCAGCTTAGCTTTGCAGATAGGATATGAAGTTGGCTGATATCTCCAAGCAGGCACTCAGCTAGCAGGAGCCCAGAAGTACTATTGAAATCCATGTTTACTGTGACCTCTGCTTTTTTTGTTGTTTGTTTGTTTTGTTTCTACCTGAACATGGGTGAAATAGCTGTGTTGTTTGTTACATGCATGATGAGAGATTGAAGGGGGCTCCCTGGGATTGGTCTCGGAACATTGGGGATGCTGGATGACTGCCTCTTGGTTTTTTTTCTTCATTTATGAACTGTAGCTCCAGGGGACTCTGTCTGATGTTGCAAAATTTTGAAAGATGGAAATAACAACACTTTTGAAGTAAGATTACTTGTATTACTTCTATTTTTGTCTTCATTCAGTTGTGCAGAATCGTGGGTGTCTCAGGCTTGTTTCCAAGTATTATTAGGGTTGCTGACAAGAGTCCTGGTCTGTGGATAATTCCTAGTTGAACTTGTTATGGGACCAGTGGAACCTGAGACTTCCAACTCTGCCATCTTACTGATGTTATCCCTCTTAGTTGCACAGTAAAAAAAATGTTTATTTACCACACTTATGCAGTTCAGCAAAAACATAAATGGCACTTCGAAAATACTATAATGGATATTATATCAAGAGGATCTTTATTTAATGCCAGTAACTTAAATAGTTTTTAGACTATATGTTAAACTAACTTCAGTTCCTATCCAGTTGGTTCCTAATCTAAATTATTAGCAAAAAATAAAAGAAAAACTAAATGTATTTAAATTTATTTCTAATTCAACCAATGGGCTTCAACTGTGTCTATATTAGCACTGAATCAAGAGAAAACAATGTATATAAAATCTGAATTAACTCTGCAGGGTAGCACATGCCTGTACTCCCAGTGGTTTGGGAGGCTGAGACAGGATGATAAAGAATTCAAACACAACCTCAGCAAAAAGTGAGGCGCTAAGCAACTCCTATCTCCAAATAAAATACAAAATAGGGCTAGGGATGTGATTCAGTGTTTGAATGCCCCTGAGTTCAATCCCTGGTACCCCCCAAAAAAAATTCTTCTGAATAAAACTTTGTGAACATGCATTGATGTTAACTGCAGAACATAAATTCTGTGTTCACTATTTACATTACTAAAGCAGTGCTTCTGGGAGTAACAGAATGTGGCAAACAGTAATTTTATTAACCTGTGACATCTTAGGAAGCCTGGGGACTAGAACCTTGATCTACTAGGTTTTTCCACTAATTGACTATTTGATTTTAGGGATTCACTTAATTTTCAGGAGACTATTATGGAGCCACACATGATTTACATGCATATGCCATTTTTATATATAAATCATGTTTAGAACCTACCCCTTTGTATTCTGGTATATTTATTGTTGCAAAGGTTAAAAATGATCATCAAATACACTAGCTCTTCTTCCTAGGGATGCATTACAGTACACCCCTCATATTCCTAGAAGTTATATGTGCCATGAGACTGAATTCCAGACAATGGTATATGAGTGGATGTGATGTGTGTCCATGAAATCCTCCACTTTCTGTCTGGTTGGCAGGGAGATAACCATTATGACCTTGAAAATGGCATAATAAAGTCTATATAAAGGATGTTATCCTTGACAAAATGCTCACTGACCTAACATTATGACCTGAATGAAAAAATAGTATCTATTATGTTAAATCAGTGAAACTTCCAATATTTTAATTATAGATAGCACTGCCTTAACCTGTACAATTATAATGAATGTAGAGCATGTTGTATCACTAAGTGCTGAGAATGCCATTCACTGTATCAAGTATTGAAGAATGTAGAGCCAAGCAACTGGATTTCAGAAATGCGAGGAAGAATGCCGGCTTCACTACACGTCAGGAATCACACATGGAAATAATCCGGGAGCTAGATAAACCACCAGTGACACTGCACTATGTCTTGCAGAGTAGAGTCAAAGGTATAAAGATAGTGAGGAAAAGTCAGAGTAAGAAAGGTATGGCAGAGAAAGAATATGGAAACACCTTTCAATTTAAGATGCATGATACTTGCCTTCATCTTCTTTTGTTGTCTTTTTATATTCATTAATGTACAATTATGATTTCCAACTTAATTCAGATACTCTGAGATATATCAAGAAAGGAATTTGTAACCACTGTGTTTTCATGTCATACCTTTCCAATAAGTCACTCATACCTCATATTTGTATCTTTGAGTAAAATGCATATTTATAAGCATGGAAGAAAACTTTCAGTGGGACAAAGCAAGGAAATTGGTCAAAATAAAATGTTTGATGAATAGATAGAGGAAGATCTTAAAATCTAAGTTTAATGAGTTACCAAAAGTTAGGGACGTTGTAATACACATTCTTTTAAAAATTTTCTTTACAAATATGTATTCCCTTACATTAGGCAAGGAATATAAAATAGGTAATGGTGATCTTTCATGTACAAATATATCCTCTGAAAAGACTTATAGATCACCATTGCAACCAGTGCATTGATATTCCTTGCTAAAATTTTGTTTGGAATTAAAGAGCTAAAAAATAATCATGATGGGAGAAGAAAAGAAACTCATGGCAGTTCATCAGATAATAAGTTATATTAAACACTAGTCAGGCATTGTGCTAAAAACCCAAGATGGGATTATAAAGTCTCTGTTCTCATGGATAGTATATGGGATTATAAAGTCTCTGTTCTCATGGATAGTATATGTTCCAGGGATATTGCAATGAAAACTAAAACAGTTTAATAAATACTCTTTTGTAATACATGTTAGGTGTCCTGGAAATATATGAGGGTTTCCTAAATGCAAATGTTGTGATCTACCTTTCACATATTATGTGCTTTAATTTATTTCTTCACAATTATGGACCACTGGGTACTTCAAAAGTGTCAATTAATTCAGTCTTTCCCAATATTCCCATGAAGCAGTTATTATTACCTTACACTATACAAGAGTAAAACAAAGATCAGAAACCATGAAGCTAGTGAGCAGCAGAGCTGAAATTGGAACTCGGGCCTCTTACCTCCAAAGTCCAAGCTTAAGAGCCAGAGAAGGTACACTACTAGTGGTAATATAACCTCAAAAATTATTCGGAGAATACTGGAAAGCTCAGCAGGGAAGAGTGCTTAGAGTGATTACTAATGTCTCTTCTGGGTGCAGAAGAGGCGAATAACAGCACAAACATCATGACCGACAATGTACGTGAATCACTCTACCTCTCATGCCCACATCATGCAAAGAAAATGTGAAGATGAGGACAAAGGGTGGAATGTTTTGGATTAGGAGAGTGAAGTTGAGATGTGACTCAACGCCGTGACTATTATAGCTCACTTTCCCCCCTTTTATTTTTTTAATAGACAGTTTATATTTTTTTTTTACACACAAAGAGCTTACTTTATTTTTGTTTTAATGTAAAGAGTTTAGTTTGTTAGTCACAGGGTTAAAAACAAATCTTACTGAAATGGCAAACAAATATCATGGCCAGAATGCCTTGCCACTACATATAAAGCTAACCTGCTTGTCCAGACTGAATATAACCTTTTTAAAAACATTGTTCTCATAAAACATAAAGTAAAGAAATAAAAACATCCTTTTTCAATAGATTTCTTCCTCCCAAAAATTCACAGATATGTTAAATTTATCATTTCATTTAAACTGTTCATTTTCTGGTCCACTGCAAATAGAATCAGTACATCAGTTTACCCTCCTAGAAAAGATGAAGGATTACAAACAAGAAAATATGATGGAGAGAGTACTACTAAGCATAGTTCTGCCACATGAGTTTGGTTATTCTTCGGGGAAGTTAGAGGCCTCCAGGACATAAACAGATACTTCAGGATCACACTCTTTAAATGCAATATGAATTTCATAGTCCCTCAGTCCCCTACCCAGGCACACTCAGGTTACCATTTAATTATTGTACAGCACAGTTCTAGGGACAATAAAGCATATGAGTGGTTCTAAACTTAATGAAGATGACATTTTTCTCCCACTTCTTTGATTTGGGAATGTTTTTAAAATATTTAAATTTTATGACACACCAGTTTTAATAAAATGAAACAAACATTAATTCTACTTTGAATCAGGCACAGGACTAGTTATTATGATAAATGCATAGATTTACAAGGCTCTTAACAGAATTTTTTTTTTGTTTCCAGTGGCTAAATGAAGTTCAGTCATCATTTATTCCTAAGGGTACCATTTGAACAAGGTTCTTAATTATAATATACTGCGTTGTTAGTGTACACAAGGTTTTAATCACATTACTCAAGAAATAAATACATAAAAAGCCAGGAGTTTGCTGTCAACATAATGATCATCTAATCAGAGTGAAATAATACATACATTTTGTCCAATTCTCTCAGACATATAAGCTCTACTTCCCCAGGGGTGATGTGGTTGCTTGTAAACTGACAAAAGAAAACAGAGAATCAAGGAGGCATAGCACAGAAATTTCTCATCTAACTGTTTTGGGGAATTCTTTTGGGAAAGAGATCAATGTCTGATTTATTTCTGTATCTGTTTACCAAATTTAGGGCAGACATAGAGGTCAATAAATCTTTTTGAGTAATATACTATTTGTTCTGTAATTATGTAAGAATTCTTATAATAACTTTATAACAACTGAGTTTCTCCCCTACTTCCTTCAACCTCTATCATTTCTGAGGTTGGTAATCTGGTAAGAAGAAAATATTCCTACTCTAAAATCTATTTCTGAATGTTTCATATTATGCATTGTAAGTGAAGAAGTTAGTGCATGTATAGTAAAATATTTGGGATATTTTTCATTGATTAATGAGTATTGATAGTCATTATAAACAGTTTTAAAAGTAGAGTTGTCACTAGAAAACATTTTCATCAATGTTTGCATATTTGAGATTTATTCTTACTGTTCTAATACATTTTCACACTCTAATACATTCATAAATAAGTACATATATATTTCTGCCTGCTTTTTTCTATTTAGGCATCAAAGAGCCCCACATACTACATGTACCTCAACCCTCTCTCCAAATTCTTCCCCCAAATTGTTCTTCCTTATGTGGTAGCTACATAGACGTTAGAGAGAAAACAATATGATTTTCCTAATCTCCATCAATGTAAGCATGACAAACAATTTTCCAAGCAGTATTTTTTCTTTATTAGCATAGTTGCTTATTCAATCAGGTTACATGTCCAATTACAAATTTTAGGCATTTTGATAAATAATGTAAGCACAGCCCTGTACATATTCCCTCTCTTGCTATGAGTTAATCAGTTCTTAGTTCTCAACTAACCTGTGATTATATATTTTTGTATTAATTTTGTGAGACTATTTTAAGGAGAAACTGTATTAATATCTTAAAAGTTCACTATGCATTGCATTAAAAAGGAATAATAGGCTATTCCAAGCATCTATGTTTATTTTTCTAATTTAATATCTTTTAAGAATGAATTTTCTGGAAAATATACTATATATGTTTTTATTCTTCTCAAGCACATACATAACTTTTGTTTCTTACCAATTTTAATAAATTAATCTCCATAGATACTTTGCTCCTTTCTTTTCTTCCCCTAGTACATTCTCCTTCGTTGATTTCAAAGATATAATTGTACTCTATTTACCTGTTTGTAAATAATTATTATCATTAATAATTATTAATATTATAAAAATTATTAAAGAATATTCACAAAAGGGCATGTTATGTCCAATGTCTCTTGAGCATATGAAAACAGTACATTTCAATCTCTAAGTTATACTCTGAACCATTAAAAGCTTATATAATCGATTTAAAGAGTGATTATCAAAATTTTTAAAATCATGGAATGGATTCAAGTTTGACAAAGCAGAGTACATACATAAAGAAACAAAGAGCATTTCATGTGTGAAGTAAGGGATAATAATCTAACAAAACTTTTGCTTTTATATGCATGTGTGTCCACATATATAAGTGGTAGATTGTGATGCAAAATGTATTGCTTACTCTGAATCATAGTCAAAAATTTTAAAAACCACTTTTATACAGAAAATGAGGTCCAGATGCAGATTTCAAAATGGCAAAATCTACTTCATCATCATATGCACAGTATTATTTCCTTTTTATAATCTGATATGGTTACAACTAGCTTTTTCCTCCAATATCTAAACACACCAAAAATTTTTGATAGTTTATAAAACCAATTTTTACTTCAGCTCTTTTTATGTTGTTTTGTTAACCACATGGCTGCTCTTAAAGTTTAAACAAAAAAGAAGCATAGCACAAGGCTCACTGCATTCATAAGCAGATCATAAAAATGAGAATCTTATTTTTAATTACAGTAGAAGCTGACCTCCGTATGGAATTTCATGTCTCATAAGATCAGCAACTTCACTTCCTTGTTACAGAGGCTGCTTTGCTAAGTAAGAGCAAGGATGGTCAGATAACACATTCAACTGAAGTAGGTTTTAATAATATACATGCGTTTCCTCAATTCATATAACTATTTGTGAATCTGACCTAGTGATAAAGATCCTTACTGTAAATTTTCTCTTACAAGTTTTAATTAACTAAAACACCAAACACCCTCTCTCTCTCTCTCTCTCTCTGTCTCTCTGTCTCTCTGTCTCTCTCTCTCTCTCTCTCTCTCTCTCTCTGTGTTCAATATATGTGTGTGTATGTATATATACGTATATACACACACATATATTGAACACCAAGCACCGTCCACAAATAAACTGCTAAAAATAGTAAAATTTCCTTGGCAACCTCAAATTACAAATCCATTTTCTCTACCATATGCTGGTGGAATTTTATTTATATTCTGTATTGACTGTGGTGAACTTGCCTCTCTACTAAGTCCCTGTTTACACAGGGTTTTCATTTTATTTTAAGTAAACATTAAATCTTAGAATTGGCTTGAAATTACTTCTAAGGCTTGTCTTGGTATGACTTATGTATCTGTCCATTAGTACTCTATTTCACAATTTTGGTTGCTTGGGTTACATTCTCTTGTCTTTCCTCTTTCTGGGAAGATCTGAGGTAGCATCATTAAAGTCTTCACTGCTTTCTCTGTCTCAAAGAGAGGCATTCCTATGCCACAGAATCCTGCAGGATCTTCATTATCTACCCAATCTTTAAATTTCTATCTTTCTTTCATTTATTCTACTGTAATCCACAATTTATTACATTTGCAAAGACATTATTTTCACATATGGTCACCTTTGATGTCCCAGGGAGTTGAATTTGAACATAGCTTTGAGTGTGTGTGTGTGTGTGTGTGTGTGTGTGTGTGTGTGTGAGAGAGAGAGAGAGAGAGAGAGAGAGAGAGAGAGAGAGAAAATGTGTTTACAAAACAATGCTAATTAATGTTTTAAGTAACTAAATGAATTTATAATATGTTTCTGATGATCATCAGTAATGGATAATACATATAACAGATTCCATGTTTGTGGAAACAAAAAATTGTTCTGTGATTTTCATGTAATTTAGGAAATTTATGGTTATTCATTTTTCTTAAATTATGGCTACAAATATTTGTTATATGACTCACCTCATCTACACACATCATGATAAATACAGATTTTCCATATAGTCATTGAAAGATGACAGTGATGATTATTTAGACATGTGTGGAATAGCAATATTTTATATAGGCAAGAAGTAAAACAAATGTGCTGCTGGGGTATAGAAGTAATTTGACATATGAATAGTACATAACAGAACTGAGCAAATAATAATAATTTTCTCTGGACAAATGTTTTGTCAGCAAACACTGACAAAACACACTTGATAACACACTTGATGTGGCTGCTCTGACCTTGTGAAGGAGCACTAAGGACAGCATTTGTACCACTGAATAGAGTAGTCAATGCTTTGAAGTAAAGTACATAGCATTTTGTTGGAATTTAATATTTGGTGAACATCCTTGTCTCAAGATATTCAATGATTTGTCTGCTGAGGGGGAGTTTATCATCCTCAAAGTGAATTTACCTGACTGAGCATGGTTGTTACAAATTCTCTTGCTATACTCACTTACTGGTGAAGTCTACCTAACTCTGTTCAGGTGGTTTCTCTGAAGCTAGATCTGCTGACTTCATATTTTCATTTCCTGACTTACATGTAATTAATGTATAGTTTTTATTATACCTCCTATTTTTTCAAAGGTGTTATTACAGGTTCAATTGTATTTCCCCTAGAAAAGATATTTTCAGGTCCAAATCCCTAGAACCTTTGAATGTGACCTTATTATTTGTAAACAGTCTTTGCAGAGATAATTGAGTGAGGTCATACTGGTGTAGGTTGAAACCTCAATACACTATGGATGGTGTCCTTATAAGAAGAGAACAACCACACAAGAAGAACACCATTTGACAATGGAGTTAAAGATTGGAGTGATGTCTCTCCAAGTCAAGGAACAGCAAGGATTGTCAGCAACATCAGAAGCTAAGAGAAACCCATAGACAGATTTTCTGCCAGAACCACCATAGAAAGCCCTGAGCAAGCTGAACACCTTTATTTTAGACCTCTGACCTCCAGAATTGTGCAATAATAAAATCCAGTTGTTTTAAGCCACCTAATCTATGGTACTTTGTATTAACTGCCCTAGGAAAGTCATATGAGTGTAAAATGATACAATATGCTAGTTTTAGGTACTCTTTCATTGATCTGAATGGTTTGGCAGCATGTGTGCAAAGGTAAGGGTAAGGATTAAGCCACTACTGGTACCCTCCAGGAATCTAGAGTTTTCACCACCTTTAGTTGTCTAGACTAAAGAGACACAATACACAAGAATACCAGAGGACTGAATGGGGAAGGGTAAGAGAACAGAGAATAAAGGGGGAAAATGGCAATACATGTGAGCACAGAAACTGGGATGCCTCCCTTCAGGAGGTAGAGATGATACTCCGCTTTTTCTGAGACTTAGAAGCTGTAGGAATGTATAAATTTCATCTAGGACACTATGTGGCCTTGATCAAAATCTAACCTAGGGTCGGGGCGGAGCAGTCTTGACCACAGCTCCAGGTTCCATAGGCTCTCCACGCCCATATGCAGTTGCAGTCATGCATTGTGCAGGTCAATTCCAGAGCATGAGGAGAGGACAATGCACCTCCAGGAGAGAACGGGCACCACGAGGCTTTATTTCATGTAGGTTATTATTTGCCTAAAATTTCCTTTGGAATAGTCTCCTGCATGGACTTACAGGTTTATTTAATGATCAACAAAATCAAATTGGCTCTATTCCAACCTAAAATGACACTACACACCTCATTGTGTAGGCTAAGAAAAGCCCACATGACTTATTGCCCAAAGTAGTAATATACAGATTTATAAAAAGATTTAATTAAATATACGAAAGAAGATATTATTCCACAAATTATTCCACAAATATATTTTAGGTCTATTTTATTTTAAATGTTAGTTCATGTGAGTATAAGCTAATTTTACCTCTCTATGTGATCTCTATCTTTTTCTCATTTTTTAACTTTCAAAAGAAATAATTAGAAATCAAAAGTGAAGAAAACCCCATGACAATATTATTGCATTTTATTTGTATATACAGACATTAAAATGCAAACTTCAATTACCAATCCTGAATTTAAAACCACTAGTTCTGCCAAGTACACCAATATAAAAAATATTTGGTAAATCTGTATTTGGGTAACATATTAAGAAATGCCAGAAAATAATGACAGCACATTTGTTGATTCTTGTGTGGCACAGCCCCATGCTGCATACATTTTAACACACACATGTGTGTGCGTGCGCACACAAACACACACACACACACACACACACAAAATGTAATTTTTTTTACTTACTTAGGTGCATCTACATCTACTGATACTCACAGAATGCAAATATCTTCTTGGGGTATACAACTAGCAAGAGGAAAAGCCAAAATGTGAATTTAGGTTGATATGACAGCACATCTAGGTTCTTTCTACTCTCCCACTTTGCTATTAGAGGCACAGTAAATATCCCACACACACATACATTATAAGCTATATTAGTTCATTAATACAAACATGCCCATATGCATTTCTGTGTAACATGGAGTCATTATGATGGTGAACATAATATAAAACCAAAAAATATAAAATTCAAACTATTTGATTTTTTTACCAATGTAAAATACATTGTTTTTATAAGATTTCATGAGTTGAATCCCTATATGTGAATATAACATTAAAAATTTACTCAACAGAATTTCTTAGAGTTAATGTATAATAAAATTTCAACAATAAATCAGGGGTACTTATCAAATGTCATACACTGTAACACACTTACACACACACACACACACACACACACACACACACATATACACAACCTGTAGGAAAATCAAAGCTATATAAATTGATAGAAAATATAATCAATGTTAAGAGACGTAAACCTAATCTCTCTCTCTCCATTTCTGCTCAGACTATTAACCAACCAACCAACCAATTACTATATTTAAATGGAATTATTGTTTAATACATATTGTAACATTTATATGCTTTTAAGTGTGCATATATACATGTTTATATACACATCACACACACACACACACACCTTTTTTTGGAGGGGGTACTGGGGATTGAACTCAGGGGCACTCAGCCACTGAGTCACATCCCCAGCCATATTTTGTATTTTATTTAGAGACAGGGTCTCAGTGAGTTGCTTAGCACCTCACTTTTGCTGAGGCTGACTTTGAACTCTCCATCCTCCTGCCTCAGCTTCCTGAGCCACTGGGATAACAGGCAGTGTGACACTGTGTGTGGCTACATTTCTTTTTTAATGACTGCCACATAAAGCCAGATAGAGCATAGAAAGCCTAGGCGATAGCACTCAATAAACATTTATGGGATTTATCAACTAGCTCATAAGTAAATCATGATATATGTGTGTGTGTGTGTGTGTGTGTGTATAATATTATTATATATATATATCAACAAGAATGATACAGTGTACATTGTTTGACATTCCATGCATGAGGATTTATTTGACATTTTTGCCATGTTTCTTGCCTTTGACAAAAAATCCAGAAATTGGCAATGCAATACACTGGTTGATCTGTCAACCAATATTAATATTCATAAATTCTCATTATTTTTAGTCTGGAGGAACTCACCTAGAATATGCAGAGCTGTATAGCATATGCATCTTCTCAATTAGCCCCAAATGTTCCAAACTGACATTGAGATTTATGTGAACAACTTTGAGGATTAATCTGGTACCAGTATCTTATAAGATATGCCATACAGTTAACAACATAAAAATTCTCAAAAAAGGGAAATAAAACCTGTGGGTGGATGTATCAAAATTTTTTCTCTGGATCATTAATGAACCAAATAATAAATCATCTGAGTTCTTTTTCTTTCTCTTTCTCTCTCTCTTACTTTCTCTCTATTTCTGATAGAACAGAGTAGTGGACTTCAACTGAGTGTGAGTTTCCTTAACTGTCTTTAGTTATTAAATATTCAACAATAAGCACAGTACAGTTGCACCACTTTACATGATCAAATGAATCACAGATTCCAAGTGAAGCCCAGGACAGGTCATGACAAGGGAATGGAGAATCCCATTGGACAAGGGGGCTGCACCAAGGGTCTGCCCCTGCCGTGCAGCAAAAGGAGCAGCCTAGCAGTGCTGGGTTTGTGAAGCTGCACTGACAACGTGGTGGTGAGATCACAAGGGGCAGGCTAATGCTGCACTCTCCCTCATGGAACTTCCATCTGCAAATATACATAGAATAAGTCAAACTCTCCCAAAGTGATCTTGTTGAGCACATTGACTGAGAAGTATTAATTTTGTTGACAATATCACAGTGACCCTATTTTAATATGAGCTATGATAAAATGTCCAAGAGATTTATCATTTTTAAATATTATGTGAAAAGTATGTTAGAAATTTTTTCAAAGATCTACAAAGTTGCCAAGCATGGTGGTGCACACCTGTAATCCCAGCAGCTCCAGAAGCTGAGGCAGGAGGATGGTGAGTTCAAAGCCTGCCTCAGCAAAAGTGAGGTGCTGAGCAACTCAGTGAGACCCTGTCTCTAAATAAAATACAAAATAGGGCTGGGGATGTGGCTCAGTAACTGAGTGCCCCTGAGTTCAATCCCCAATACCCACAAAAAAGAAAAAAAAAAAAAAAGATCTACAAAGTTGTTGTGAAACTGTGTGCTTCACACTGAACACTTCTTCACAGGCCATGTCACAGAGAAGGAATTTTACTATTCTACACTAAAATATTGAGAGCATCTTCTGAATTTCATTGATAGGATATTTTATCCCAAGGTCATAGCCGACTCAGAAACAATACCACCCTCAGAAGTTGGTGGTAAGTACATCAGTCTCTCCTCTCTGTAAATAGACAGGGAAGGCACCTGCTTTGTATCCTCTCCCTGTGGGAAAGAGTTTCCATGATGAGTCTGGAAGGGTTGCCTTCCTTCCCTGTATCCCTTCTTTACTTTCCTCCCAGTGTTCATACAGATATCATATAAAGTACTTGCATTCTACTCCTATCTCTAGAGGCAGTAAAATGTATACAATGTGAAATATTTGCCAAGCACCCCCTATGTTCTAGTCACTGGATAGAAGAGATGGAGAGAGGATACAAGAGAATATGTATGTATATGTGGGTGTGTGTGTGAGAGAGAGAGGGGGGAAGGAGGGAGGAAAGAGAGACAGAAAGAAAAAAGGGATAGGAAGTTAAGGGAGTGCAGAGGATGGGGAAGGCTGTTACTATCACCATCCACAATATTAAGATAATATTGATATAAAGGCAGAATGAAATTAATGGACTACCATATTAATGTTTGCTAAATAAATGTTTTTGGCAGAGAAACATCAATGCAGGTGTACTGAGATAGAATATACTTAGGTTTTCCGTGAATAGCAAGAATATCAGCACATTTGGAATGAAGAATGAGGGAATGAATGAGGGGATGAATGAGAATAATAATGGCAAGTCAGGTAATATTTCTAAGGGATAATTTCTAAGAACTTTGGTTTATATTCTGAATGAAATGAGAACCCATAGAAGGTTCAGTTAGTAATATGATGACCTGAGTTTCAATACTGCCAGGTATTGAAGGCAGACTGTAGGAGAGCAGTATGATTCAGGCCATTTGTGTTTTTTAATTTCAGTAACTGCATGGCAGAACATAAGGGAAACTTATTGAAGGATCGGGTTTGATTATGAACATGCTTGGATTGAAGTTTATTCAAAATCCAAATAAACATGTTCAGTATGTAGTTAGACCTAAGAATATAGAATTTCTTCAGAGACCAGTCCTGGGGACATGCATTTGAGTGGTCCACATGCAGGTGTTCTTGAAAGTCATAAGACATGATGAAATTACTAGAAAGAGTGTAGACAGGTAAGAGTTCCTCTGACTGAGCATGAAGCACTACAACATTACCAAGTTTGAAGTTTAGGATATATTAACAAAGAATACTAATAAGCAGGGGATGAAGGAGGAACCAAACAGAATGCTATCTTCTTTATCAACTTTTTCATAAATTACAAACTTTCTAAAATGCAAATGTGTTCTTGTTATAAGAAAATTAAACAAGTGAAATATTTGTGCTCCAAAAATAGCTAAAATAAAGTATCAAGATTTTATACTAAAATTTATGACAAGTTCCTTACTCATTATAGAATGTGCTATTACTAGTTAATATAAAAGCAAGGAATTTCTTTCACAAATCAAGATACAATTTATGTATTTAAATTTCTTTAAAATATGAACCTAGTCAGAAAACTTACAATTTTGAAGATGAGGAAAATGTAGTTAATCCCAAACTGTAGATGTACATTGGAATCCATTAAGCTTACCTCAAAAAAGGTCCTATATATGTATATTCAGATTCAAGAGATATAAGAAGGAATCTATATTTTAAATAAGAATCTGAGAATTTATAGTACACCCTTAAACCACACCATTAACACTAAATTAAGATGTCAGTTTTCTATCTTTTATCTTAAGTATTCTGTAAATTCAAAAGCAGTATAAATGATACTGATGGTTGACTCTTCCTTCTCTCCCACATTGACATATATTCAAACTTCTATACTACTACTATGATTTGGCAATTTCAGTCTTTATAACACTATCACTGTTATAACTTTTGAAGTTGCATCTGTACATATGTAAGTTCAGGTTCATATATATCGGAATGCAATAAATATCTCAAAACAACATAGTCCTTATTCACATGGAATTTAAGTCAACAGAATGGCATCTTCAAATGGTACAGTAAATAAGAACATATAAATTTATTTAAATAACAAAGGTATAATTACAAACAGTTCTATGGAATCAATAACAGGTGAAATTAAATGTGTTGGTTTAAATAGAAAACAAAAAAATGAGAAGTGTGTTTACCCAACCAAAAGTTTTATGGTATATTGGTTAGTAAAGTACACCAAATCACTGTTCATGTTAATATCTTCAAGTACAACTTTTGAGATCTTACCCAAATGCATTAAAATGTTCATTATACAGACTATTGCTTTTGCTTTATTTTTTACATTTGAATATATCTTCCCATCATATTTCATTTTGGAATATGTACAAATTTTCCTATAAATATTTTCCAATAAAAGTATAAGCTGATAAATAAAATATGATACTTTTTAGAAATACCAGTTACAGTTTGAGAGGAATATATTACTTCTGATATGTATTATTACTCTTATATGTATTCAAATAAACAGCAAATAACAATAATAGTAATAATAAAAACAGAAATAACACATTTATAAAACAAATATTATATGCCAACATAGATGTGCTACCACTTTGTCCTTCCAACAGCTACATGATGTTCTTACTCTCTTCATTTTACCAATGAGAAAACCAAACCAGAACTTGGAAGGATTAAGCTATGCAAGTTCTCACAGCTCCTACATGGTAGAACCAGAAGCTGAATCCATACTACAGAAGCAAAATATATAGCTGAACATTAAAGGTACGTTAGTCTTTTGGAAAAAACTATTTAAAAGACAAATGGTATGATCTACCAGATCAAAAAGCCAAATGAAAGGTCCTTACAATGGCATAAGTGATGTAATAGAAAAAGAAGGGGCTGATATTTTAAATCCAATCTCTATCACTTTGTAATGTATGACAGTGAAGCGATTACTTAACCCACTCACATCTCAATCCCTTCATCTGCAGAATGGAAACATCTATTCTCACAGTGCTCATACTATGGATTCAACTAAAATATCAGTTTCTCAACATAGAATATGCTGTCATTCTGAAGTACAAAGACATCACTATATCTTTTGTGTGTGTGTGTGTGTGTGTTTGTGTGTGTCCATGTGTATTCTTATCTACATATGTTTAATATGTATTTATATACATATAAAAATGTTAACTATGAGCAGCAAAATTAAATCCTTCTCAATAAGTGAGTACAAAGCAATAGCTCGTTATGTTCTGAATGTCAGCACCATTAGTAGGTGGGAAACTTCCTCAGTAGTCTAAGCCCTGTGCTTTGATACCTATTATCACATATTGACACTATTAGCAGGTTCCAGGAACTGGCATCCTTAACTAATGCCTCTCAGTCAGAAGAGACAAGTTCACTCAATTTGCCTCAGTGAGAAAGGTCTTGTCTTCTGTAGTTCTATCTTAAGGTAAGTACAATTGTCAAGGTGAAAAAAGTGCAATTGTTCAAGAAGCAATGGTGTTCTTCCATACTCTAGCAAAGGCATTTCCAGAACCATCAGAAAGATCACCAATGCATCATCAGTTCCAAAAAGCATTTAAAGTATAAATAAATGTAATAGCTAGTCATGATTCCTTGCCCACTGGCCAGAGCTTAAATTTACCACTCATCACCAGGTGCAGTGGTGCATTCCTGTGATCCCAGCAACTGGGCTCAGGAGGCTAAGGCAGGAGGATTGAGAGTTCAAAGCCAGCCTCAGCAAAAGCAAGGCACTAAGTAACTCAGCAAGACCCTATCTATAAATAAAACACAAAACAGGTCTGGGGATGTGGCTCAGTTATCAAGTGCCCCTAAGTTCAATATATATATATATATATTTTTTTTTTTCTATATATATCACTCATCATCTATAATGAAATACCATGTGTCCAAGCTTTAGGAGCAACGTAGCCTGGCTTTTCTCAGCACTTTATTATTGACTTACAAAGGCCTTTTAATTTCTCCTCTTCTTTCTTTTGTTTTGTTTTTATGAAGAAACATTATACTTCATGAAGTAGTTCCTTACATAAAGTCATAAGCACACATCTGTTCACTAGCTCAGAAATAGAAAATTACTTCTTAATGCATTCAACCACATAAATGGCATTGGCACAATTTTTAAACAGTGTGGAGAACCGATAGGGAAAAGAGTCAGGAATAAACAATGGTAGTAATAACAATATGAATTCAAATTTATGAGTGCTAGCTATGTGTTAGGCACTGATAAGCACTTTGGTTTAACATTTAAAAATCAAAATAATTTTAAGAACTCTTATTGGGTTGGGGATGTATCTGAATGGTAGCACACATACAAAGATGTATGAGGTCCTGGGTCTAAACCTCATCACCCAAAGAAGGAAGGAAGGAAGGAAGGAAGGAAGGAAGCAAGGAAGAAGGAAGACAGAATGAATAAGTGAGTGAGGGAGGAAGGGAGGGAAGGAGGGAAGATCAGTGGAGCAAAGGAAGAGGATTGGGGGGAAGGAGGAGGAACAAGGAAAGAGAGTAACAGTGTAATGAAATTGTTAACAAAGTATGCTATGTACATATATGAATATAATACAGTGCATTTCAACCATATATCTGTAAAGCACTAATTAAAATAAAAACTATAAAAAGAAGGAAGATCAATAGAGTAGAGAAAGGGGAATAGGCAGACAGAGGTGGGGAGGGAAAGGGGAAGTACTTGGGAATAAAGTGAAGCAAATTATATTCCATGTTTGTATGATTATGTCAAAATGAACACCAATATTATATATAACTATAATACACTAATAAAAACAGTTTAAAAAGAAACAATATTCTATATATTGCATATTAAAGAAATTGATTTAAAGAAATCAAAGAACTGCCTAAATAGATTACCTAAATAGTAAATGATAAACCAGATTTTCATCATAGGTAAATTAGCTCCAGAATTTGCATACTTAACCAGGAACACAGTACTATTTCAGTTGTATCATTCTCTTCCAGGTATTAATGGATGTTATCATTCTAACATGGTAATACAATGGTAAATGGTAAATTACATTAAATATTTCTGTAATTATCATTACTATTTCTAGTAACAGAGATATAATTACATAATTAGTATCTTCTCTAAATACAAAATATAGAAAATTTCAGTGTTAGTTTTAACTAAATTAATCTTAGGGACTTCTAAAAAATGTAACTTCATACATATCTAGTCACTGGTAATTTTTGGTTGAAAGTAACTGACTAAAAATATCCACTTTTACTTCTATTAATCTGAAATGATCTTTTGTTAATATGTTTTAGAATGAATAAATCTATCCAGCACCTGACCCTCTAAAAACCACATGCAATTTTAGGGTATCAAGAAAGGCTCTTTACTATGAGTGAAAAATATTAAGTTCTAGATAAAAATCTCCAGTTAATCCAGTCACTTCCTCTTCCTACTTACCAAAAGGTTTTAATTGTAGCCATCCCAAGATGGCCACAGTGTAAAAAAGCTTTTGGCATGGGAAGGCTTAGACACAAGTTTTAGATGACTTCTCCCCACCCTAGTTGGTGAAATGGGAAAAATCTTATATTGACTACAATCGCTCCCTTAATACAGAGGAAAGGAGAAGGCATTTATTCAGCCAGATTTTTCCAACTTTAATTGTTCCCCAGAGTAAAAAAGAGGCACTCTGAGAAATTCATTCACTTTTCCAGACCTCTCAGGAAGTTTGCAAGAACTGCTTCTATGTGCTAAATGGCACTCCAGTGAGCTCTCAAAATGCATGTACCTAACAAAGCACCCAACTTACTTTTCAGATGTAGTTCATACTTTAGGGGGTATATAATTTTAATATTTTATTATGAGTTTCTCTTGGTGGCTCACTTTATAGCTCTTTAGTTGCTATAGCTATGAAATGGTCTAGATTAGCATAGAGGATCTCAAGACAATAATGTAAAGAACCCTAAGATGTTTCCAACAGTGGTGCAATGCCTTAAACTATGAAACACAGAAAAACAGCACCCTAGTGCTAGATGCCCTTTAAGCATAATTCTGTAAGAACTTTCCCTTTATTGTGGGAACAGAACAAATAACTCATAATTCACTTGCATTCTTGTGACTGACAAAATCAAAAGGGCCTCAGCTCCAAATTTAATTAACATATTTATTATAGCCTTATTGATGATGCAGAATATATTGGGTTGTGTTTAAATAAACCTCTCCTATTACCTGTGGGAAAATAAAGATTTCATCTTCTTATATGTATGTCCATGGCATATTTTCTCTAACAGGCAAAAACCGTAACAGGCAAGTTTTATGTGCACTGCCTGACGTGTTATCCACTATTTCGACATCTTAATATTCACTCCTCAGCAGACGTTCCATTTTCTTATTAACTCTCCTTTATACTCTCCACCTTTTTATTATTTACTTGACTTTCTGACATTCAACATGCTTTTATTGGGTCTTTCTCAACTTCCCTTCTCTTCCTTTTGCTCTCCTTCTCTCTAACCTTGGGAAAGGATTCATTCATTTGTTGTTTACTCAATAAAATTCATTGATTTCTAGGAGTTATTTTGCATATGCATTATGTAGATCTGTGTCGCTTATTTTGCTACATTTTAAAAGAAGATCCCAGGAAAATTCAGTGTAGCTAAATCCACATGAATTCTGTCCCCCACAAACTACAGAGAGCAATTTATATTTGATATCTAAGAGACATGAAAATTAATGCCTTGTCCCAAAGACTCTCCAGAGTACTCTGTCATTGGGTCAGGCTGATCAGATGATTCACTGCACTAGCCTATTTTGAATTAGCTATATCAGGAGGACTCTTTCCTAGGTGTCACTGCTGTAACCTAGTAATAAATGTGTAATATCTATTTATAGTTGAATAACAATTTATATTCCTCAAAACACTTTTACATAAATCATCTCATTTTATTTTCATAACACAATGAAGTAAGTGATTCAGATAAAAAATAATCCTACATATTATGGCCATCTTTATACAAGGAAAGTGAGACCAAGAAAGAGTAAATGCCTTGCTCAAAACCCAATCAATATGGCCTAGTAAATTTACCCAAATCCTGGTCAATTGTTGGTAATACAATTCTACTGTTTTCTGATTTACACGGCAACACTTATGATAACAGTAATTATCAAGTTCTCATGTGAAGGAGCTGATGTGGGTGGTGGAGACTGGGTACTGCCTGGTTCTTCTCAGAGGGGGAAGAGGGAGAAGGGCCTGCATGATGGGTGAGCAGAATACATGCAAAAACGTCATGGCCTCTGCCTCACTTCTCTCATTTACCTTGTTTTGTTAATATCTTTTTGTCAGAGTCTTAGCAATCATTATGACACAAATTATCATAAAGAAACAAAAGATCTTTTCTTAAGAATGTCAGGAAATTTTAGATTTCATAGAGGGGAATGAGAGGGAGGAGGGGGCAGGGGTATGAAAGATGGTGAAATGAGACAGACATCATTACCCTATGTACATGTATGATTACACGAATGGTGTGAATCTACATCATGCACAACCATAGAAATGAAAAGAAATACTCCATTTGTGTGCAATGAATCAAAATGCAGTCTGTAAAAATAAAATAATAATAATAAAAAAAAGTCCTCTACTCGCCCTTGCTACATTTGTTTATTTTCTTAATATCTCCTGAAGAGTTTTCCCTGGCTTCTTTGGGTAGTATCATTCATTCTTGATGAATCAGCAGGAGAATTTGGAGTCTAATGGTCTTAATAATTGTCTAAATGCTTACTAAAATATTAAATTCTGCATCAGTGATCCAACATTCAACATATGCTTCCAGTATTTGAATATCAGGAGTCAGCAAGCTTCTTCTATAAAGGGCCAGATATAAATATTTTAAGTTGTGCAGATCAAAAGGTCTGTTACAACCACTCAGCAATGCCAGTACAGCACACAAGCAGTTGTAGACAATACATAAAGAACAAGTGACACTTATTTACAAAACAGGTGTACAGGTCAGGTTGGATTTGTCCCACAGACCACAATATGCTGACCCTGATCTATACAAAGTCAATGCCAAACACAGTACATGGCTCTTCTTCACCACAGCCTGTAGATTTCAAAAACAGGTTGATGCTTGTCACTCTTCTTCACTGCTTTGCAGAAACCACCCTTCCCTCCTCAACTTGAAGAGTCACATAAGTTCTAGCTCCAGAGGAGCAAGAGTCATTGTAAGGTTCCCATCATCATAATTAGGAGCACTGAGTTTCAACTACTTCATTAGAACTTATACTTTTGAAATTGCCTATGTAGGATTTTTCTGCACTTAGTTCAGAGTTTTGTTCTGATATGCTAGTGTACACAAAAGAATTTCTTAACCCCTTCATCATGTTTGCAAGCATGGCCACTGTGTTGTCTTCATAACACACTATGATCAATTTTATTTTCTTAACTTCTGAATCTCTACTTTCTTCCTTTGTGTATTTTCCCAATCCCTAATATTTTGCCATTCCCAAGCTATTAATTTCAGTAACTCTCCTTGAAGGGTTAGATTTTGGAGTTTCTGGTTCTGGCATATAAATTCCTTAATCATGTGAGCAGGCATTTTCAAAAATTTCTTTGCTGAATTTTCCAACCAATGACATAGGTAAGGTGCTCCACATTTGGCACAAAGGACTCATTCATTTCCCTTAATTAGTGTTGCTATTGCACCAAAACCTCTTGGATTTCCCAGGTAACCCAAAGAGAAAAGAAGTCAAATGAATGCACAACACCCACTCAGTTCAGGAGTTTTTAGCTGAATAAACCATAAATTTGCCAATATTGACACCTTAAATCAAATATTCCTTGTGCACTTCATCTTTCATAAGATGTTTACTAGTCAGGAACACTAAAGTAGAATTTTTGAGTGCTTTAAATTGTAATAGTTTTCTTTCAAACGTCTAACTTATATCATCAAAAAAAGATATAAAAAACAAAACATTTTATATTTTTACTCAACTAAGACTTACAGGAAAAGAGAAAACTGAACAAGTATACTTATTTTCACCAACTAGTAAAAGGGATTCATAAGTTCATCAAAAAAAAACAACATTTTTATATTCACCTCACTATCAGGCAATCAAAAGGCATCTAAAGTCACTTAATAATTAGCTTTCAGACTTTCTTTTTAAAGTGATACAGTTTTTCATAATTTCAATATTCCAAAATGGCATAAAATATTAATGAAATGCTTCCTGTTTGAAAGAATGCAGTAAATGATGAATAAAAATGAAAAGTCCAAGTCCAGCTCTGATCCCTTCTACATAAGAGAAGATCATGGTAGCAACTTACAGATGTCTTTGTGCTTTCTCTTGCATCTCAGTTATATGGCATTTGCAACATCTCTCAGAAAAAAACTAAGTTAGATGCACTGAAACCACACTTTACCTCATCTCTAAACATTCACTCTCATTTGTTTTGTAAGACATTGATAAGACACAAGCTTGGACATTTAAAACATGGACATTCTGTTTTCATTTTTAAGTACATTGTTTTAAAAATTAATCAGGACTAAAATGAATATCTTGCTTATTTTTTGTTTGTTTTTTGCTTGTTCATCATCATGTGCTCTGCTTTATAAGGTGGTAATATTGGAAACCAAATAAATATATAAAAACAGTTGAAGAAAATCCATAAGACTAATGAAGGTTGAAATGACAGAAAAACTCAAACCATAAATACGTAAAACTGTCACTCCACATAAGTTACTAAGGGTGTCACAGTCTTTTGGAGTTAAAGCAAAAAGAGAAACAATTTTCAGGACTCTTCATGAAAATATACTATTAATGAGAGGGCAAGAACAAGTGTGTGCCATTCTTAATGGCAGTGGTGTTACTACTAATAATGACGACTACAGAATTTCATTGTGCTTCAGACCCTGTTTTGCATGACTTACAATATCTACAGAAAAACAGTCATTGTTACCCCAATTTGACAGATGAGGAAACCAAAGACCAGAAGATACATTGTTATGGTACCCAATGGTCTACATCTGGGAAGTGGCTGAGAGGGGATTATGAACAAAGACATTTGCAAAGTCCTCACTCAAAACCACTATGTTATACAGCATCTCTTCGCACATCTATCCAAGCAAAACATTTGAGACCTTAGGTAGAGTAATTGGGATGCATTAAAAGTTGCCTCCAGCAACAATTAAATAAAACAAGCGTTTCTTAAATCATCTCTCTAATCAAAAGAAAATATGGAAACAAAATTTACAGGAACCATGTAGAGGTTGTGATGGAGCTAGTACAGATTTGAAGATGTTTTTCACAGTTATTCTCCAAAATATTTGCAATCCCTGGGAATTTTAACTCAGAACTAAATATATTTATACCAAGTCATGTTTACAAATATCTGGGAGGTATTTTTAAGCACATAAAAAATTCCATGGGATTTGGAAAACCTCAAATATTGTGTTATCCTTCCACACACTGATTCAAACATTTTTTTAAATAAAAAGTAACTTTAAAGTCTGCTCCCCTTTAACACTGTGAATAAAGACTTGAGAATTAAGAAGAAAAATTGCACCATATAATACAAGGTACATGTTTTAATACCATGGAAGTGATACATGGCATAAAATGTAGGCTCTTGACTTCAATATATTTTCAGTGTATGTGGTACCCATATTTCAGAGCACAGAGCCACATATGTGTTATATGTTATATCTCCAAATATTCTTGTTTTATCTTTCTTAGTATAGAGTAGTTATTACAGCATTCAGTCTACTGGTTAGCTTTACAACATATTTGTTATTGGTGCAACCTCTTGTGTGCATGGTGGCATAAAGTAAAGGTAAGCCAGGAATGCTCTGGGAAAACCAATTACTTCCACTTCAGGTCTCCCCTCCTGCTAATCATCTTAGTCTGACACTGATCATATTTTGTCTAATGAAACTGAACAGTCCTTCACTTATTCTGCTTACTCAGGAGCAGATGCTACATCATTCTCATTCCTATAACTACACAGTGATTGGCACAGTACCTTGATCTTCTAAGGTGCTTGGGAAATGTGAATGGCACTGTAATAAAAGTTAAACACTCAATTTTCCAAAATGCAATAAAACAATGACTCTTTTTCATTAAAATTGGGGTACAGGCATGTTTCTATGTATTGATTACCAGGCATCTCCCTATTCCTTTTCCAAAGGATCTGAAGAGTTCACTTCCTACAAAATAGGTTGAGTCATATTTAATCAAAGAAGCTACAGACTTAAGCAACAATGTTCAGTGGGAAGACTTTTCAGTGGATTTTCAGGGCTGATAACAAGCTTGGGGACAGAATTTGCAAATTCAGCAACCTCTATAAAAGGAAGTCAGAACTTAAGGAAGAAATAACACACGTTACACAAAGGCATATGTGTAAGCATTGTATGTTTTGCTGAGTGCTCCCATTTACAGTTTAATGAGAGATCCAATATAAAATTCCGCTTATACCTGAGTGCTTAAGGTAAAACACTAAGACTTAACATATGCTCAAAATGATTTAGACACTCATCTTATTGGGCACCTCTATCTCTTGGTAGAGAAATGCAGTATGGGATCATGAGTAATGCAAATGTATATCTCATGGTATTATTACATGTATGGGCTTCTTTTTTAACACACTCACACAAAACTCAATTTTATTTCCAGTGTCATCCATATAAAGCATGGGCCTGGTTGAAAACTAAAAAAAGAAAACATTTCTTAGAATCTCTGAGCCCTATTTTTAAGTTTCTAAAAGTTTGGGAAAGAGAGATCAAGAATTGAAGATGCACTTGGAAGCAGCACTGGTCCTGAGCAAGCCAAGTGGCACCTAGTACTTGACTGCAAGGAACCAAAAGAGTCACTTTGGTCATGGATGATTTTATGGAGACAGCAAGAGATCGGGGTCTGTAAGAAATGACGTTATCTTCCTCTGAGAAAAGAAATAGAAGAAATGGCACAAAGGAAGTCATGGCAAAGTGAATTAAGAAAGCCAGTGAGAAGTGAAGACATTGTGCCAACTGAGCAGGGGCGTCTAGGGAAGAAACAAGAAATAGGGCTGCCACAGGCAATCTACAAAATTTAAGATAAGGCAAATGCATTATAACGTAGTTTGATTAAAAAAAAATCAAGAAAGCCATGAGGATTAGAGGCAAATAGGGCTAAATGAGGAAATGATCTTTTCAAAAGGAAGATTATTCAAGTGGGGAAGAGAATCAGTGAATTAAGGCATCTCAGGGTTTTTGCTGAAACACTAGCTCACGTGCTAGTATTTTCCAAGGCCTCTGCAAGGCTGCAGGCTACACAAGAACAGTGTTTGGAAGCATCTTCAGGCTTTGCTTTGTTCAGATGGGACTCTCAATGAATCATCACAGAGGGAAAAGGAGGAAGTGGTGGAGGTTCCAAGTTATAATTTAATAGTGAGAGAATGACGCTTGGCCAAAATGTAACAGTGGGAACAGAATTCCAAGGAAACGAGTCAAATTTGCCTTCACCTCATATATTTTCATTAATCTCCACCACATCAAAGCTATATATCTAAGCATATCTTTTGTAAATTTCCATATAAGAAGCCCTAAGGGTCTCAGATATGATTTAGTCCAATTAATGCACATTACTGATGATGAAGTAATCTGTAAGGAAAATTCAAAGCTTAAGCAATGGAACCATCACTGTAACTGTGTGCCTCTATGCCTCATTATATCCCTATGTCAAAGGGGGACAAGATAATGCTACCTACCTCACAGATCACACTAACTGATGAATAGTAGTCCCTAACAATTAATTTTTAACATAACACATACACAAGAAAAAATATTGAAACGGGGGGGGGGGGTTTAACCACTAAGGTACATCCCCTGCCCCCTTTTATTTCTTTCCACCAAGTTACTCAGGGCCTCTCTAAACTCCTGAGGCTGGCTTTGAACTTGCAATCCTCCTGCCTCAGCTTCCTCAGATTACAGGTGTGCACCACTGCACCTGGCAATTCTCTTATTTTTATTTCCTTCTTTAAAAAAAGAGTACTTAACTGCCCTTTTTCTTTATCTCGAAAGAGAGTTCATTTCAAATTGACAATTTAAAGGGATTCACACAATGTTGTGACTTTGCCAGGGAAAAAAATCTGTTGTTTTAACATTAAGACAGCACAGATAATAAATCAATATTGCTCACAGTAGTAAAGATAGAGTAGCTAAGGAAAAATATTTATGCTTATAATTATTTATTTTATTCTTTTTGCAAATCCTGGGATATTGCTCTATATTCCTGGATTATTATTTTGCTAATGAAGATTTGATTTTGTTTCACATTTTTCTCATATTACAGAGTTTCCCAAACCCTACTGATTTTCTCCTTCTTAGAATGATGGTAACACAATGTTGGATATGGAAATATCTGCAAAATATTTCCAATTTTAAAAACAAACCAAGGTACAGAGTGATCATGTGACTTGCTGAAGGACAATAATTAAATCAGCTAATCCCTGGAGAGTGTTTCCTCCATTCTCTTCTTTGGTTTGTTTATGAAAACTGAAGAGTCTGAGTTTTTATTATATTCTTTTTGTTATGCAATTTTCTTTCAAGATGATGATTGAAATTCAATTAATTCAATCAATACAGATCTCATTCTAAGTTGGTCTTTCAATTTAAAATACCCATAAACACCAAGGAATTTTTTTTTAAGCTGACTTCAAGTTTTGACATTTCATTTCTTGACACAATGTTCATAACTAAACCTTGGCTTCTTGCACACTGGCCTTTTATAAGTGTTACAATATGTTTTTTACAACATTAATCAAGCAATTAGACATGTTCTCATAAGAAAAGTAATCACTCTTCTCTATGGGTCAAATGGTATTCTCTTCATTGTGATTTAATAGCTCTTATCAAAGGGTGTTGTGCTCTTGGTACATTCTCCTCTCTTTGCCAGCTCTCAGAAGAGGAGAGGACTGCTTTATTCATCTATTCATTTGCATTTCCAATATCTGGTTTGTTAGCTGGTACTTGGTAGCATAGAATACACATTTCTGAATAAGTGAACCCAAACAATCAGTGAACCAAGCAAGGTCATACCATTCTCTTTAAGCAGAAAAAAAATTACAAAATGCTTCATTTTTGCTACATAGTCAGCATTCAAACAAATACTAGTTGGTTCAGTAGTTAAGTATCCAACAGCTTTGATGGTATCACAACAGGGAGGATCTGTAAATATCTACATGGAAAAGGTAAAGGAAATGCTTTCTGGTTAATCCAATCTTTCAAGGTTAAATAACACACAACCAAATGTATCTATCCTCCATTTTTATGCAGGATTTCTTTTCAAAATTAATATGGAAATTATTTCAGAAAATGGAGGAAAAACCTTTTATGAAACAATCTAATGAAAGTATCTACTAATTTGTTTTTCAAATTCACCTTTCAGCAGACTGTAATGAATACCTCCTTAAAAATATCTTTCCATTTGAGAAATTAAGTAATTTAAATGAATATCATAATAAATCTCTGAGGTTAATACTCTTTTATTTAAAGGATCTTATTATAATTATTATTATTATTATTTTGTTACTGTGGATTGAACCCAGGAACACTGTACAACTGAGCTTATACCCTCAACCCTTTTTCTTTTTTGTTTTGACATAGGATCTTGCTAAGTTGCTGAGGCTGACCTCCAACTTGCAATCCTTCTGCCTCAGCTTCTAAGTCCTAGAATTATAGTATGTACCACTGTGCCCAGCTGCAATTAATCTTTAATGTGACTGAAAACACAGATATAGTTGTGTACATATGCTTTTCTAAATAATAAAGTACATAATGCTTTTATAATCAAAGAAAATCCTATTCAAAAACTCATTACTTAACAAATAATGCTTACAGAGTATAGAGTTATAAGTAAACATAAGTCCTCTGAGGTGAATTTCAATGTTAAAAAAATTAGTCTTACTCTAAAATTCAAATAAATAAATATCCACGTTTACCTTATATAAAATATAAAAAGCTTTTATATATTTTTAGTATGAACTCCACTAGCACACATAACACTAAAAACCTGAGAATCAATTACTTAACCTAAAGTCATCTTAGAATATCCAAGATAACTATTTTGGAACCCCAAATAGGTTATATATTAAAAAAAATTATATCAGCTCTCTCTGTATGAAGCTGCCTGGATCATTATGTAAAATAATGTAGATAAGAAAAATATATATGTTTACCTGTGAAGTACTGGTTTTTTTTTTTGTGTGTGGTTTTTTTTTTTTTTTTTTTTTTTTTTGCCAAATGTTAACAACTTCATGTGACCAGAGAAATGTGTTCCCTCCTTTCTCCCTTTGGGACAGATTAGACTCTCTTTCCACTTGGGAACAATACACCCCTCACTTGTCCCAATCCAACAGGAACAAAAGTCTCTATTCCCCCAACCCCAACATCAACAAAAATTGCCTTCTACACTGTTAGAATTTTCTGGCTAGGGCACAGATATGATCCTATCAATTTTCAGTGCCATGTCACTGTGTAGAGAAATCCAAATCCCTTAGCATCTTCAACTAACCTGTACAGTCCTGAGAATTCTGCAATGCCTTTAGAATAGGATTTCTGACATAGTATAAGAATTACCTAATTCATAGTACATGGAGTAGACAGAATGTTGAGGAAGAGGACTGTCTTCTTCATCATTTCATTTCTAGAATTGAGTACATAATATATGCTTGATATACATTAGTCAAAATCAGTCCTGAACATGTAAACATTATTCATGGCTAAATTTAAATACAATGTCTTTTTCCATTTAAGTTATTGTGGATTGATCTATAGCTGGGTCAGTGATGATCTCATTTACCTTTAAATACTTTTATTTGATAGATCTGAAAAGAGTGTTATTCTAACAAAAAAATTACACATAGAAATGAACTTAACTTTAGAAAACATCTTACTCTAACAATCTGGTACCATACTAGAGTGAGAGAAGGGAAAGAGAAAGATGAGAGGGGAAAGTGCTCTGGAAATGTGTCTCCTGCTTAAGGCCATAATCCTTACCCCACTGAGACAGGCATTGTGCTGATTTTCCTGTTACTGTTTGAATGAAGCTATTGAGATTAATGCTTAAGAGGAAATCCACTTTGATGAAATGTGGGTTTCAATCTGGAAGACTTCAGGTCAGCTTTGCTGTAAATCTCACTCCTACCACTTTGCTGTTGTCTTTAGTTGTATTAAACCTGTCTTCCAGAAAATGGATGGCCTCCTCCCTTACTAAAGCCACACAGTGAGTCACGCTGTTCACCAGAGGGAGGAAGTCCCTTATTAAAGGCCACCAGCTGCATCTCCCTGCAGGCCCATTCACAGCATCTCCACCAACAGATGAGAAAATGTTCCCAGCACAGACTGTTTTTCAAACATGCACAAAGAATAAGCTTAATAAAAAAAAGAAAAGAAAAGAAAAAGAAATCAAACAAACAAAAAAAAAAAACAGAAAATTAAAAAAGGAGTAAATTGGAACCTCTAATTCCTGAAGATAGAAGCAAAATAAGGAATGATGAAATTCTCATGAACACTCTAAGGAATTACTTCTAGGTCAGCATCTATTATAGCTTCCCTTTGCAAATACTTAAATATTAAAACTTCTAGGTCTTTAATGAAATACTAGGTTACTTTATGTATTATTGTGGGAACTCATGTGTAGAAAGTATGCATGTTTACATATCAAACAAAAAATACAAACATAAAGTCAACAACCCAGGATCATTCTACATCTCATCTACTGGATAACAAGGCTGACTCCGTGACAATAGTCCCATCTCAATGCTATCCAATAATGCCATGATATTTTCTGTTTTGTGAGTTTCTGGTTCAAAACCTGCTTTGATTTTTACATCATCAGATAAAATCATATACTTATACTGTGTGCAACATGAAGTTTTGAAACATACATACATTATAGAATGACTAAATCTGACTAAAAAACAAAGGTGTTACCTCATGTAGTTCCCATATTGTGGTGACAATTTGTTCCATTTACCCCACTAGCATTTTTCATACAGTGTTCCATCTGTATAGATACTTTTATTATTGCTCTTGGATCATGACATTGCAATTCAACCAATCTGAGTTTAGGAATAGGGATTATGCCTAAAAGGAATATTTCCATGAATAATTCTTTGGCAAATGATCAACTAAACAAAATTCATACAATTTTCATTTTAGTGATGGACTTAAAACAAAGTACTTGCCTTCTTTAATTTCTTGACTTTTTTAACTTTTAATAATTTATGCTTAAAACATTTATGTTACATTACATGTAGAAAGAATAATCTGAATCATGCAATTTTAAAACTCATGCAGAAAAACAAGAAAGAAATGTCCCCAAATTAAGAATTTCTTCCAGGATGAATCACTGAAAATGACTTTTATTCTTTTTGTTTCTGTTAATTTTTTTTCAAAAGTAGTTTACAAAAATACATGATTCTTCTGTACTCAGAATCTTTTATTAAACAACCTATACAGCTGTGATAATCATCTACTCTTATGCCAACTAACTCTATGAACAAAACCTGGGTCTTAGTTTCCTAATTCACACATGCCCCACTTTAATTAAAATAAATCAAGTCACTGCCAGTCTAAATATATATCTGAATGATATAGTTAGAATGAAGTCCACCACTTAGCATCAATATATTTAAACTAAATAAAATAACCATAAACCAAAAGATAATGGTTCAAGAATAGGAAGGTTCATGATGTGAGATTATTTAAATAAAAGATGAAAGTGTTATATCATGCCTCAGCCAGTGTTATAAATCAGTGATTTGTAAACACAATGCACAATTTATAAAGGTTTAAAAAACATAGTTATAACATTTTATATAACATGCACGAAACACACAGAAATAAAAGAAGACAAAAATAAGTAGGATAAATAACAGGTCAATGCATTGCCTTGGGCATGCGAGGTACAGATCTTTCAAAATATTAAAGAATGCTGTTTCACCATCACATGAAGAAATATTTTCCATAATAAATCATAACTTGAAACTTAAAGGCAGAGACGACATATATTTGCTTGTTTTTCTAAAACAAAGTGTCCTAATTGTTTGATTGTTCTATGGTTCTCACAGTACAACTTTATTATTGGGAAATGAAATTTTATGTCAATAAAATTGAGTTCAAACTCTGCTTAAAATCTTACTGAATCCAAGACCATGTAATTAATTTTTCTAACCTTTACTTTTCCATTAATAGAGTAGGAATAAGACTCACCTCCTGGAAATTCTGAAAGGATTACATGAAGCATTGCATACAAAGCACTGTATACAACACTAACACATCACCAGATGTGGTAGCACACACCTGTAATTCTAGCTACATGGACAGCTGAGGCAGGATGATCTCAAGTTTAAGGTTAGCCTGGATATCTTAGAGAGACCCTATCTCAAAATTTAATAAATAAATAAATAAAAAGAACTGGAGATTCAGTCAGTAATAGAGCACTCCTGGGTTCAATCTCCACACACAAAAAGAAAAAGACAGAAAAAACTAACACAGTACACTTAGTAGATGGAGTAAGGAATACCTCTACCTTCACATGCAAGAAAAGATGCAATGGAAATTAGGTGATACCATTTTTTTTCCTGATTTTTCATTAAATGGGCTATTCTGCAAGAGGCCTGCTCATCATATGACCCCCATCCAGAAAGTGAAGAAAGGCCTTCTCACTCTCAGTCAACGCACACAGTGGCACAAGGGACACTTGATACTATCAAAGAAACCAATCCATCCTGAAGACTTTCTATTCCAGCTACTCACATGAACATTACAAGAGAAAACAGAATTATTTCATCCAGGTCAGTATGAGTGGCTTCTCAGAAGCAGCATCTAGGACATGTGTAGAGAGATGGAAGTAGGGAGGAAGGAGACTGTGTAGTTCAGGAAGATGTGTTTCAGGTGATGATATCACACAGTTATATAAAAGACATGGATTTCAAAAGAGGGCATCTGTGTGTGTGAGAGAGAAGGACGGAAACAGAGAAGACAAACGGAGAGAAACTGACTGCAAATACATCCCCCATCTTCAGATATCCTTTGAAATTGACTGTACCACCCTTCCCATGGAACAGTAGAATATATTTTCCTTTGAATGGAGGTTAGCCATATAATTTTCTTTGACAAATAAAATGTGGAAAGTGTGGTTGTGTCCATTCTGAACCTAGATCTCAAGAGGTTTTTGCACTCTCACTTATAGGTCTGCATCACCAAGGGAGCAAGACCAGCCTAGCCTGTTGGATGCCCAGATTCATGAGGCCTAATCACTTTGCTTAAGCTGACACCTAGTCAATAGTCAGACATATAAATAAGGTGACCCAGATTGGTTGTCAGCATAATATAGATGGCCAGGCAACCAGACCACATTAGCTAATGCTGGGTTTGGAACACCAGAACCTCCCAGCAAATCTAGGTTCCTGAGCAGTCATAATTGCTTATTAAATGAAGATGACTTTGAGGTAGACTGCTATATAGCAATAACAAAATTCATAGTGTCATGGTCAGGGCAAGATCTAGGAAGACATGCATATTCTAGTTAATTTCATGACAAACTGAAAACACTCAGATCTCATTTACTTCTATAATGGTTGTCCTGTAGAAACAGGAGGATTTGCCCTTTCACCTCTGAGATACTTAAAGTCTAGACAATTGCCTTCTCCACTTTAGAATGCTCAACTCCTGTCTGCAGTGTCATGTGGAGGTTAAGACTATAGACTCTGAAATTATATTTATATATATATATATATACACATATATATATACATATACATATATATATATATATTTGATATCAGTCTGTGTAACCATAGGTAAACTGCTTTATGTTTATAAACCCAAATTTCATGTTTAATATTGGGATAATTTAAAATTTGCCATAGATTTTGATGTCAGTGCTCACTGAGCATAATTGTGTTCATTGTTATTATTAGATACTCAAAAGTGTATTGCCAAAATCAAACTTTAAAATGAGCAAGCAGAGAACACAGTGGTTTTTATTGTTTCTGGCCTCACATATATAGAATTCACTATGCAACCCTCAGAAACCTCACTACTATGGGACTATTCATGCTTTAGAATGAGGACAAGTTACTAGGTTGGGAATGAGGAAAACCAAGTGATGGATTTTACATGAAGACTGCCAGTCTGACATCTTTGAACTCATTTACTTCAGTACATTAAACTCCAGGAAAACAGCACTTTGGAAGACAACTGTAAAAAGCTAGGGATGCTTCAAGCCATCAAATACATTTGTATGCACTTCAGGAGGTAGACTGGGGTGAGAGGCAGACCCTCCCCTTTCCTCATGAAAGTTTCTGCCTCAGTTACGCTGCCCCACCAAGCCATTTTTAACAAACAAAACAGTGCTGGATTGGGCAGCGTCTGAGTGGATCTCAAGTCCTGCTAAAACAAGCTTTTCATCTTCCCTGAAAAATTGATTCAAATACTTTCCATGCACATTTTCCATAACTTCAGGACTCTATTTGCAATCACTAGACTGGTTTAGAAAAACATTTTACATCAATTGCTATGATAATGTGTAGCAACTTTCAAGTTAAAATTTGGTTCTCTCTGGTAGTAGGAAGGTAAGTGTAAAGGTGCTATTTTTCAAAGAAAAAAGTAAAGGCTGCTGAGTGTCCTATGGAATGACAGTATAAATTCCACGTACTGAATCTCATTTTAAGGCTTCCAAATATAGTCATATGCACTTTATAGTGTTGCACATCTGTAAAAATTTATCATATATCTAAGGAAAATGATTGCATCAGAAAAAATATAAATAATCAAAAATGCATCTGCAATGGAATATTAAGCCAACATTATACAATTTAGAAATTTCATAATAGATATTTTATTTTCAATTTTCAACTAATTTGGATGCAAAAATTGCAAAAATAATAGGTTTCCATATATCCCTTACTTAACTTCCCTTAGTTACTTCAGATTATACCCATTTTGTCTGAATATCTAATTCCTGTTCCATGTTCCTATTTAGGATTCATTTTTTACATCGGTTTCTTAACTCTATTCTCCAACATATGAAAATTCTTCAGTCTTGCTTTGTCTTTCATAATCTAGATACTTTTGGAGAGTAACTCTTTTTTTATACAAGGTACTTCAATTTGAGTTGTCTGATGTTTTCTTTAAATTAAAGCTTACTCATTCTACTGTAGTTGGTGTTTTTGACAGGTCAACATTGTTCACTTACTTAAGGTGGTATCTGTGGAGTTTCCCTACTGTAATTAACTCTTCCCTATTAGGACTTTACAACTAGGCACATTATCCATTTCTCTTTAATTTTTTGCCCACAAATTTAGCACCATAGGTGCACCTTAATGCAACAACTAGTGCATTTTAAAAACATTTTAACATTACTATAATCAGGATGCATTTAAAATTGATGACCCCTCCCTGCTGTTCTTAGTAGTCACCAGGCAGTTGTTATGTGTGATCAAATTTGTTTCATATTTTGGTAGAATAACTTGACAAGGAATCCTGGTTGTCATATGAAAATCTCCCACTGACACACTCTGGTGAGATCAAGATGCACCAACAAAAACTACAGAATGGGTGTCAGCAGCTGTGAAGAAAATCAAGAAGATAAAAGCCACTTTTTATCATCTGGTTCAACCCAATGATTGTGATAGCATGGAGAGTAGCAAAGTGTTGTTCTTGTTTCTATTTTTAATCAGCATCTATGACAATAAATCAAAAATGTAATCAAAAAATGTCAAATCAAAATTCAAAGTTTTGGGAATGGCTTAAATTATATGATTTTTAATTGCATAAATTAGTCAAGTATTAAACTCTGTGTAACAATCCAATTGTGTTGCTGTTTGATATTATGTACTTTTTCTTCAGCATCTTTGGGATACACAAATGAGTGAGATAGTTTTTATTCATTGGCCCTACTTCCAATTATGTAGGGAAGTATTGATTTGCAGGCGACTCAAATTTTAGGTGGGAATTAGGGCTTCATTTGACAAAGATCTCAGATATGCTATAAATTTTGGTTCCTAGAGTGGTTTCCTCCGAACTGTTCATCTGACACAGATCAGAAGTCAAAGTGTTCCTCCCATGTTTCATCCTCTACTGGGAAAACAAGAGGGACACTTGGATAGGGCTGTGCATAAACCCTATACTTCAAATATTCCTAAGAAAAATACATCAAGTCCATGACAATACTTCACACAGGAAAGAGATTACTACAATAGACAAATTAGCTGACTTATTTACAGCTACAAGTAAACATTTCTGAATTAAGAAAAAGAAAATCAAGCATCTATTTTTAAGCTGATTTGCCAAATGCAGAACAATGGCTTTCAGTCTGACTTTCCCGGTATAACTGAAATTCATCCACTGTTTCCAGGACTCAGTTCCCTCATCTATAAAATGAAGCAAGTGGATACAGCAAATTTCAATGAAATTTAGGCAAATAATTTTTAAAATGTAATGGCTTCGAATAAATACATCAGTATGCAATTCATAAACTAAAGATAATTGTTTTCTTTATGAAACTTTTGAGTGTATGCATGCAGATGTATACATGCTGATGTCTCAATTTAACTTAATTTCTTCCTGGACACTGCTGTCTATAAAGTCTGAAAGCTACTGGAGTAGATCTTCTCTGAAAACTATTCTAGACTTAGATTCTGTAGTATGCTCAAATTATGTCAAGTGAGCATTTGAACTACAGAGTTTAGAAACAGATGTCAAAGCCTCTAGACCTGCACTAATGTAGTTGCCATTAGACACATGTTGCTACTTATACTAAAATCAGTTTTAATTAAACGAAATTAAATATTTAATTACTTAATCACACTAAACACTTTTTAAGTATTTTATAACCACATGGGGATAGTGGCTACTATATTGCTGAGTGCATATATAGAATATTTCTCACATTTGAAAATGTTCTACTGGAGAGCCCGTTCTCAGAAACCATCTCATGCATTTTACCAATGTGTTAAAATGAATCTAATTAACCCCATCTAGTAGAAAGAATTTGATTAAAAATATGTCATATAGGTGATGATAAAACTTAAATCTTAATTCATAATTCATACTTCAGTGCTTCATTCCCATGTCACTTGTTTCACCATCTCAAGCAATTTCCTTGCCTTGCCATTAAACTGGAAAAGATTCTTATTTTTACACTGTATTCTTTTTCTGTATTTCACTTGAAAATTATAGAATCATTCTGATAAACAACTATGGCAATCTGTTATGTTACAATCATGCATTTTCAGTGTCCATATGGTTCATCCTAACGGGGATCTTTACTTCCCTGAAGCTCTGAACACTTCATTCATTGCTATTCCTACATAGGATATGTGAAAGACAAACTTAAGGGAAAAGGTTTACAGTTTGGGCTATTATTAAGATGTTTTTTTTTTTTCCTTCTGTATTAAATTATTTTACTATAACACCATTGTTTTGGATGACTACCTTTTGACATATGGATGAGACTGAAAAACTGTAATAACTGGAAACATTTTTAAAAATGTTTACATACATTTTAAAAAAGAAATTTTACCTTTACTACCTTTTCTGGTGGAGTGAGGGCAAAGTGTCACAGTATTTAAATAATGGCTTAAGTATTTGAAAATTAAAGGATATTATTTTAATATTCTGTTTTCCTGAGATAAATGCAATAAAGTCCAATATCAGATGCATAGTAATTACTTCAAATTTGTGAAATAAATGAGTGCATAGATTAATGAATGCATATATCAACAAAATTGTTAAAAACATTAAAGATTCTTTAATAATGTGCATAGACACATAACTACACATATAAAACATTTACATTCATTCATATAAATTCTACAATATTTAAAAAGAACATTAAATATGTAGCATGACACATTATACTATGTGACGTAAATATCAAGATGTATATTAATATTAGAAACTCAGCATTTAGCCAGGTAAGGTGGCACATACCTGTATTCCTGGAGGCTCAGGAGGCTGAGAAAGGACAGTTGGAAGTTCAAAGCCAGTTTCAGTAACTTAGCAAGGCCCTAAGTAACTTAGCAAGACCCTGTCTCTAAATAATAAATAAACAAATAATAAATAAATAAATAAAAAGGGCTGGGAATGTGGGGATATGGCTCAGTGGTAGAATGTCCCTGTGCCCCCTAGGTTCAATCCCGGTTTAAAAAAAAATTATAAAAAAATTTATATATATATATATATATATATATTTAAAGAGAGAGAGAGAGAGAGAGAGAGAGAGAGAGAGAGAGAGAGAGAGAAATAAAACAAAACAAAACTCAATGTTTGAATAACTCAGGGTAGTTTGGGCTTTGGCACTAACATGTTACTGTGCCAAGTAACCTATAAGCATTTGAATTTGCTAAACGCTTCTTATAGATACCAACTGTAAGCTAATCTCTGCCACAGTTTTGTGCTTATTGTTCTTGATCCTTCTTTGGAAAAGGGCTCTCTTCATTCCATTAACAACAACAGCAAAAAAAAAAAAAAAAAAAAAAAAGTAGAAAGCCTCATGTCTATGACTTTCACCACTTCTCTGATCAATATTTTGCTCTAAACACAAGTACATTTATCAGTGGCTATTTTAAGATATCTATTTCATTATTAATCTAAAAATTATCAAGCATCACTGAAATGAGTACATTCAGAGGAACATCCTCCTTTTATTTGCATCTGGTCTCTGTTTATAGCAAGGCTGTGGTACATCCTCGCCTTTCACATCTGCTACCTTTAGTTCCATGTATTTACTGACAGTAACATCATGAACTTGCCTCTGATCTTATTCTAAAACATTAAAAAAGCTAATATAAACTTTTTTCCACTTTAGTTTGAAAGATACATCAGTGTCTGTGGAAATTTTATTAAGTTGGAATTTGAACTGAGTTATAAATAAATCATTAATGAAAATTTGTGTTATGTGTGTTGTTAACATGATAACTACACTTTCAGAACAATATGATTACAGTTTATATTCTGCATAAATTATTTGCAAAAATATCTTATAGTTTTCTAGGGCAAACTGTAGAATCAATAATTTTTCAAGACTGACCAAAATGCCACACTTTGTATACTGTGTGATATTGTGTGTTTTTATTTTACATAATGATTCTGGGTTATATGAAAATTAAAATTCAAGAAAATATGTAATAAGGAAAAGATTTTTGCTTCCACTGCCAATTTTCCAGTCAATAAATCAGTAAAGGACTTAGTTTAGTTCTTTGCTGAAAAAGACTGAAATGCATTCCAGTTTATGTACTTCTTTCCCCCTTTATATAAAAGTTTGATTCTATATAATCTCTTCCAAACTTTCCTCTAGTTTACTAAATGTCTCCAGCTATATCTCTAATCTGTGATGAAATCCAACAAATTTGTACTTTGATTTTCAGTTCTAAAATTCTTTTTCAAATGTTGAACTTTTCTTTTTTTCGTTTTGGTAGGTTTCAGGATTTTGCTGATTGAATTTTGTTGTTTATCTCTATGGAATAGTAATCATGTTGATTTCATCATCTGTATTTGAAAATTTTAATATATGGAACACCAAGAGTTCTACCAGTCTGGGATTTTTGCTGGTCCTGGTGAATACTGTGTCCTTATGAGACTGGTTTTATTTATTTGTATGCCACATGATCTAGTTAAAAATTTGTTGAAATAATTTGAGGTTCAGAACAGTATTCTCTTTATTCAAACAGGATTTTCATATGGATATTCTAGACACATTAATCCAGTAATAATGTGTTGTCAAATATTTGTATACTTCCTAGGCCACTCACAAGTCCCAAAGATATGATGTCAGTCCCTGTGAGTGAGTGCTGGATATTTCAACCTTTATTTAATCATTCATTATATATTCTTTTTCTATCTTCTTTTGTACAATACAATTCCTTAGCACTGTATTTTTTGAGATTCACTCATATATTCTTGTGAATCTAATGAATTCAGTTTCACTATGATGTAGTGTTTTGGTTTACCCTTACAGCTAGGGTTAGCATACAGGGCCCCAAAACAAACTGTAGGGGATTATTAAACTCCCTACTTTTGACAGATCCAGACACAAATTTCTACCTTTGCAACCCTGTATGGCTATCAAATTGTCCACTCAACCATTTACCACCTCAGCATTGAATATAAATTCCCCAGGGGAAGTATGACTCCCAATTTTCAGACTACCTCTCTTAAGTTTTAGTTTTTCTATTTGTTTTCCCTCAAGTTTTCTTTTTTCAATTTGTTTAATATTTCTACTTTTCTTATTGGAAGATTTAGGTTAATTTTCCTAATATGAACTACTGAAAGCTAAAATGTGAGTACTTCTTAGCCTTTACCAATTCTTCCCATTAAAATCTATTTTTTTATTTATTCTTCTTTTATAATTTGCTGTAGTTTGTGCTATGGTTTAGATATGAGGAATCCTTCAGAAGCTCATTGTGAGACAATGCAAGGACATCTTTAGAGAAGAAATGATTGGGTTCTGAAGTCTTAATTAGTACATTAATTTACTTGAATGGATAAACTGGGTGATAACTATAGGCAGGGAGTGAGGTGGGTCAGTGGGGGTGTGCTTTTAGAGTATATATTTTGTCCCTTGTAAGCGGAGTTTAGTCTCTCTCTGCTTCCTGAGCTGTTTAATGACTAAGACCTCTGAAACCATGAACCCCAAATAAACCTTTCCTCCACTAGAACTGTTCTTGTTAGATCTTTTGGTCATAGCAGCAAAAAGCTAACTAAAACATTTTTATGGTGACAGGAAAAAAAAATGCAGTTAATATGAATGTCATATAATCAACATGGAAACTCAGAAGAATTCTTACCAATTTTCCTTTTTTCCTTTCTTCTGTTTTTCTCCATTGATTGTTCAAACAAATCTCGAGTAGGACATTTTGAACTCCTCAGGTTAATTCTTATCTTTTCATTAATAGCTACCGTTCTCTTCTTGGAGCATGTGCCAGCCAAAACGACACACACATTTTTACTAATAATTTGACAAGTACAAATTAAGTAACTTTTATCTGACATGTGTGGGACCAAAAGTGTTTGGATTTTAAAGTTTTTATATTTTGGACTATTTACATACTGTATTAGTCAGGGTTCTCTAGAGGAACAAAATCAACAGGAAATACAATTATGAAAATGGGATTTATTAGATTGGCTTACATGACCAGAAGCTCGATAGTCCACAATTGCCATCTGCAGCTAGAGAGATGAAAGAACCAGCAGCTGTGCAGTACAAGAGGCAGAAGCCCCAGAACAAGAAGGATCAACAGTGATACCTTAGTCCTAGACAAAGGCTTCTGGAAACTACCTGGAGAATCACTGGCAGAGTCTGCTTAGGAAGAGTGATGAAGCAAGAGTCAAAATCTTCAGGTGATGGAATTAGCATTCAACAACCTGTTCAAGAAGAGTCAAGCTTGCATCTGCATCTGCTTCCTTGTTCTTCCAACTTTTATTCCATACAAGCCACCATCCTATTGGGTGGTGCTGCCCATGATTAGGAAGGGCCTCCACTTCAACTCACTATCCCACATTCCAATCATTCCTAGATGGGCCCTCATTGACACACCCAGAAGCCTCTTAATCTTAGACATCTCTTAATCCAATCATGTTGACAATTCAAATTAATCATTACACATACCAAATGAGATATCTTGGGTATGGGACCAAGATAACAAAATTCCTTTATGTTTTCTATACACCTTACATCCATAGCAGCAATTATAATGTGATCACCACTTACTGTTTTTGCAATATTCACAGTTATGTAATTGTTCTTATGGCTATCTTCAGCATTGTCCCTGGAGGAGTAGGAAAATTTCTTATGCTGTGATAAATATTCACTTATGGTAGTATAAGTCTCCATCTTTCTTGGCTCCTGAAGTTTATCGTTCTGCAATCCCCACCTCTTTTCCTGCAGTATACTAGACTTTGTGCCACTTGAAACCTAACAGAATGGGCTGATAAAACATATATATATTCAGTCAGAGTAAAAGGGAACTTATACCCTGACCAGAACTCAGCAGAAAATAAAAGATGGTCCATGGCACAGCAGTAAAGGACAACTGCTCAAGAGAATGAAACAGCACACTACTAATCAGAACCACATGAAATCGGCTACAGCACGCATTTGGTGTTGGGGATAAGTAATATCTTCTCCATGCACATCTTTATTTACAATTTCAGATTCTTTTATGAGCTGAAAAGCACACACTAAAAACAGAGTGAGATCAATTGAACTATTTCTACTTTGAAGGAAGAAGAGACTAAAAACATTAAGATGCCTATACTTAGCAAATGCTCAATAGCGGCTATAAACAGTGTCTGCCAACTTTATGAAATGTCCGGGAACCTTCTTGTCATTGCTCATTAGGTTTTAACCAGGAACCTATCAGTCAGGTATCCATCACTGACTACTTAAACCATCATTAGTTAGTGCTAATTGATTGCATTATGGGCTGTCTTTGCAGGTGGATCGCCATAATAATCAGGTTGTCAGCTGTACAACAGGCTACAGGTTCATACTGGTTCATTAAGCAAGGTTCTATGAGTTTGAAATATCTTAAGGTGAGCTTGTCAAACAAATCTAGCACCATCTTATGAACCAGAATTGGAATGCTCATCCAAAGTCTACACTGTTAATAAGAATATATTTTCTGGAGATTCCAACATTTGAGTATAGATTTAAATAGAATCCAATTTGTGTTGGCTCTCAAATAAGGAGACTATAAAAAATTGTGTGTACATAAACATAATAAAGCATGTTTATGGTAGAGAAAAAAACTCAGCAGGGTGCATGTTGCATTGTTCCTTTGTATTAATCAGGGTGTTTTCATTTCAGTAAAGTCACTGATGCAGAGAGAGTTACTGTAAGGCCACAAGTAGCCTTACTGTCACCACTAAGGAGGGAACGCTCTCACACAGCACCATCTCTCTGCTTCTTGTGAGGCTGCTTCTTCCCTAGTTGGACGCAACAATTCCCTGTCTTTCTACTTCACATTTTCTCTAAATTTTCATACCCTCTGTTCCTCAACTCTAACCTGTCTGGCCATTTCTAATCCATACCACTTCACAAACTTTCAGGTTCATTTCCCAAAGCCAGTTTCAGAGACAGGTTGGTAGCCTGCCTGGTCACCTGTGAGCTAGCTGCATTTGACTGAGTTATCTACCAATGGTTCAGGATGGAACAAGCAGGTAAGTATATCAGCGTGAAAAATCAAAATACAGTAATGAGTGGACAGGCACTCATGTAAATGTGTAGCACAATTATTTCAGGATCTCTGAATAATCGTATTCCAACTGATGTCTTGACTGCTTTATGCCAGTTTTTCATTTTTTTTTCTCTCCTTTCATTTCAACTTCAAAATAGAGAAGATCTACAGTTTCACTTTAAGGTTTTAATTTGAAACTATAAATATATGGAATTATTTCTGAAATTTATATCTAGGTAAAATGCTAATTTAAAACCATGATTATTGGTTATCTAATTCTGGTCATGGATTCAACTGAAAATGATTTTCTTCAGTTCCCATCTTAAACTATTATATAATTTTCTTGGTTATGTGTTATATTATTATGCAACTGCATCTCAGAGACAGCTGAAGTTTAGTAGTTGATGAAATACTTCCTGCATTGATAAAATTACCATGGGAAAAAGGTAAAGTATAAATTTGGAACTTTTATTATACTCATAATTCACTAAATTATAAACCACAATTATCCCATAGAAGTGAATATGTAACATCAACAGCTAAGAAAAATTTCACAGGTTTTTTGTTTTGTTTTATTTTGTTTTTTGGAGGTGCTGGGGATTGAACCCAGGGACTTATATATGCTAGGCAAGCACTCTACCAACTGAGCTATGTCCCCAGCCCAGAAATTTCACAGTTTTGTAAAACTAAGAATATTTCACAAACTCCATTTATAGCATAAAAATATATTCTGTTATGCATAAAAATTGGATATCTACCCCCAATGTTCATATTAGAATTTAGTTTTTTTCAAGGTGTGGTAATTAGGAAATCTGTGAACTGCTCCCTTTAAAAATCCAAGACAGAGAATTCACATGTGAAGAATTCTAATACTGACATATAAGTTATTAAGAATCCTATTTCTAAAAATCAGGATAAATCCTTTTTACCCTTTGATATGTTCAACATCATTAGTCATTAGGAACATGAAATGAAAATGACAATGGGATGTCTGTCACTATATATCTATCGGAGTAGATAAAGAAAAACTGTGCAGTCACCAAATGCTGGCAAGAACATGGAGAAACTTGATCACTCATACCTTGTTGATGGGAATCTAAAACAATACAGTCATACTGGAAAACAGCTTATAAAATTAAACACACACAATTATCTGTATAAATTACAGAAATGAAAAGACATTAGCTGGAGCCAAGGGTTGTAGTCAGGAGGCCAGATGAGAGAGGGTAATGGATTTTGCCACACAAGGGCAACATGAGAGATCCGTGTGTTATACCATACCCTGATTGTAACATTTTACTGTGGTTTTGTAAGGTATTAACAATGAGAGAAACTGGGTAAAGAGTACCTCGTTTCTGTATTTGTTTTCAACAGTATCTTTTCTACAATGCTTTCAAGTTAAAAGGCTTTAAAAAAATAGCAGCAGGAAAGTAGACTGAATATAGATGAACACAAATAGAAATGATAGAGGAATAATGTTAATCCATATTACATCTCTCACCACTGTCCATCAAACACAGCAAGGTAAGTAAGGAGCTGCAGATGGAATTTAAGCAAATACTATAGAAAAAGTGCCTGTATAGAGTGAAGAAACCTGGGTCTTGCCCCAGTTTGTTTTCAGTTGGGAGGTCTTGGGAAAGTAACTTTAAGTGCCTGAGCCTGAATATTCTCCTTGACTTTGTTTCAATTTGGATATTAGGTGTTCCCCAAAAGCTAAGGTCTGAGACAAATCAATAAAGTTTAGAGATTTAATGATTTGGTTTTTAGAGCTATAACCTAATCTGTGCATTAATCTGTTAGGGATTAACTGGGTAGTAACTGTAGTTCAGGTAGGGTGTGGTTGGAGGACATGGGTCATTAGGAGTGAGGTTTTGCCTTTTGTGGTATATATTTTGTCCTTGGAGAGTGAAGCTGTCTCTCTCTGCTTCCTGATAGCCATGTCTGCAGCTGCTTTCCTCCTCCATGCCTTTCCATGATATTCTGCCTCACCTCAGTCCCAGAGCAATGCAGTCAGTGATCTATGAACTAAGACCTCTGAAACCATGAACCCCCAAATAAACTTTTCATCTAAAATTGTTCTTGTCAGATCTTTTGGTCACAGTGATGATAAGGTTAACTAAATCAGACCTTTAGAAACACTGGAAGAAATTAATCTATTCCTTAAATCTCTTTAAATTAAATATTCCACATTGTAAGAACCTTTGGGTTCTATGCAATATCTCACTCCGAACTGAGTCTAAGATGGTGGTGTTGAACTTATTCCTTCTTTCCCTCCCTCCCTTCCTTCCTTCCCATTTTTTCTCCTCCCTTGTTTTATTACTTCCATTTCTGGTTTTGTAGACAAGTATTTTATTCTTAATTAGTAGTGCTTCCCTATCATTTATGTATTTAGGTTCTAATGCAAGAGATATTCAGGTAATATAATCCGAATATCATAGGCATATGTAAAGCATATGGTAGTCATGGCAGGAAATAGATAATATTGTGTATTACAGACTGAACTCCCTTCATTATTTTTGGTGATAGCCTTGAACATGTTAATCCAATGAATATCAGAAAAAGGTCATCTGAAGCAATACATTGTATAATGTATATGCAAGATGAATTGAAAATAATATATTAATGTTCCTCATTCTTTGCAATTTAACACATCAGAGTGGACAAATGCACTGCTACTTAGGGACAACACAAGAAATCTGAGTCCTGTCCAACTCATGTACCAGCTGCAGCCAGTCTGTATTTCCTCCGATTGTTATGCAAGAAAACTGGCAAAGGAAATGATTTACAACATTCTCATATTTCTTAAATTTCTTATATTCTACTTGCTAGAAGTAAGGACTTGGGCAAGTGTCTGCAAAGTTCTATGCTTCAGATCCCCTGCTATATAAGTGTCATAATATTACCTACCATTTGACTTTTCTGAGAATTAAATGAGTTAATACCCCCAAGGTACTTATAGGGATGACACAATGTTAATGTTATATATGTTAATTAGTTAAAATAAAGGAATGGAGGAGATGGAAGTTGGAAGGGTAGGCCAATGGGGAGACATACATTTTAGAAAAAAGACTCCTCATCTGTTTTTCTAGTAATTTACTTTAAAATTCTGCATACTCTGACATCCTCATTAGCCTATAATGATAACCAGTTTCATGAAAAAAACAATCTGCCTAAAAACTACAAACAAATAAGATGTTTAAAGTGTTCTTATTCTCATACATTGCCAGTAAGAACATAAACTGTTACTATAATTTTATAGGAAAACTTGGCACTATCTAACCAAACAATACAGTGTATGCACTTATGTCAAGACCCTGAATTTCTTTCTACTTCTAGGAATTCATCCTAAAGATATACCTCCAAAAATACATTTGCATGAGGTCATTCATCAAAGCATTGTTTATTATTGTGACAACATACATAACCTAAATCTTAAAACATAGGAGTGCTTAAATAAAATATAATATATCCATACAATGTGTGTGTGTGTGTGTGTGTGTGTGTTCATCCAGTATGATGAAGCTGGGAAAAGAAAATAAAGATCTCTATGAATTGATATGGAATTTTTTCCAGGGAATATTATTGAGTGAAACAAAAAATAGAATTATGGATGTCCTATAGTATGCTACCTTTTGTGTATGGTATAAGGAAACGTAAGAAAATATTTTTGGATCAACTAATTCCATGCAAGAATCTCAGAAAGGAAAACCAGAAACTAGTGAGATTGGTTAACTATAAGAGGAGAGACTGAAAAAGCAAAGCGTATGCATATGCTTATCTCTCTATGAGTCATTTGGGACATGAACATGTATGTACTTGAAACAACACAGGTAAGAGTGTCACTTTTCACAACACTAGTTACTTCTTTTACCATTCTGAAATAGATATTAACTGATGAATATAATTTTCATTCCCAGCTGTCAGCATTGCTACAATAATTGGCTTTCTACTACTGAGTACTCATGACGATAATGATTTTATGCTTTTTTAGCTCGAAGTATAAGTTAGAAAGGAAGAGTTAGAATCAGTGACAAGAAAAACACAGCAAGGAAAGACAATGGATCCAACTGGTGAGTATCATTAAGTTATAGTATCTAAAAATACACCCCTGCTTTAATATATGTGACTTTTGCTTTTTTTTTTTTTCTCCTCTAATGGACAGTGTTTTTCCACCTGTGGTGCTAGGCATGCAACCAAGGACTTCATGCATGCTGTGAAAGTACTGTATAGCCTCCCCATTATCAATATTTGTTACAATTTATAAACCTACCTTTTTTTTTTTTTTTTTTTTTTTTTTTTTTTTTTTAAATGTTTTTTTTTTTTTTATTTTTTTTTTATTTTTTATTGTGAACAAATGGGATACATGTTCTTTCACTGTTTGTACATAGAGTAAAGGCATACCATTTGTGTAATCATACGTTTACATAGGGTGATGTTGGTTGATTCATTCTGTTATTTTTTTCCCCTTCCCCCCACCCCTCCCATCCCTCTTTTCCCTCTATACAGTCCTTCCTTCCCCCATTCTTGCCCCCCTCCCTAACCCTCACTCTAACCCTAAAACTAACCCCTCCCACACCCCATTATGTATCATCATCCACTTATCAGCGAGATCATTCTTCCTTTGGTTTTTTGAGATTGGCTTATCTCACTTAGCATGATATTCTCCAATTTCGTCCATTTGCTTGCAAATGCCATAATTTTATCATTCTTTATGGCTGAGTAATATTCCATTGTATATATATGCCACAGTTTCTTTATCCATTCATCAACTGAAGGGCATCTAGGTTGGTTCCACAATCTGGCTATGGTGAATTGAGCAGCAATGAACATTGATGTGGCTGTATCTCTGTAGTATGCTGATTTTAAGTCCTTTGGGTATAGGCCAAGGAGTGGGATAGCTGGGTCAAATGGTAGTTCCATTCCAAGTTTTTTAAGGAATCTCCATACTGCCTTCCAGAGTGGTTGCACTAATTTGCAACCCCACCAGCAATGTATGAGTGTACCTTTTTCCCCACATCCTCGCCAACACCTGTTGTTGCTTGTGTTCTTGATAATCGCCATTCTGATTGGGGTGAGATGGAATCTTAGGGTGGTTTTGATTTGCATTTCTTTATTACTAGAGATGTTGAACATTTTTCCATATGTTGTTGATTGTTTGTAGGTCTTCTTCTGTGAAGTGTCTGTTCATTTCCTTAGCCCATTTGTTGATTGGATTATTTGTATTCTTCGGTGTAGAGTTTTTTGAGTTCTTTATAGATTCTGGAAATTAGCGCTCTATCTGAGGTATGGTTGGCAAAGATATTCTCCCACTCTGTAGGCTCTCTCTTCACATTTCTGATAGTTTCCTTTGCTGAGAGAAAGCTTTTTAGTTTGAATCTATCCCAGTTGTTTATTCTTGCTTTTATTTCTTGTGCTATGGGAGTCCTGTTAAGGAAATCTGATCCTGAGCCAACAAGTTGAAGATTTGGACCTACTTTTTCTTCTCTAAGATGCAGGGTCTCTGGTCTGATTCCGAGGTCCTTGATCCATTTTGAGTTGAGTTTTGTGTAGGGTGAGAGATAGGGGTTTAGTTTCATTCTATTGCATATAGTTTTCCAGTTTTCCCAGCACCATTTGTTGAAGAGGCTATCTTTTCTCCATTGCATATTGTTGGAACCTTTGTCTAGTATGAGAAAAATTGTATTTATTTGGGTTTGTGTCCATGTCCTCTATTCTGTACCATTGATCTACCTGTCTATTTTGGTACCAATACCATGCCGTTTTTGTTACTATTGCTTTGTAGTAGAGTTGAAGATCTGGTATTGCAATACCCCCTGCTTCGCTCTTGCTACTGAGGATTGCTTTAGCTATTCTAGGTTTTTATTCTTCCAGATGAATTTCATAATTGCTTGCTCTATTTCTGCGAGGTACATCATTGGGATTTTAATTGGAATTGCATTGAATCTGTATAGCACTTTAGGTAGTATAGCCATTTTGACGATATTAATTCTGCCTATCCAGGAACATGGGAGATCTTTCCATCTTCTAAGGTTTTCTTGAATTTCTTTCTTTAGTGTTCTGTAGTTCTCATTGTAGAGGTCTTTCACCTCTTTTGTGAGATTGATTCCCAAGTATTTTATTTTTTTCGATGCTATTGTGAATGGAGTAGTTTTCCTAATTTCTCTTTCTGAAGATTCATCACTTATGTATAAAAATGCATTGGATTTATGAGCATTGATCTTGTAACCTGCTACTTTACTGAATTCACTTATGAGTTCTAAAAGTTTTCTGGTGGAATTTCCAGGTTCCTCTAAATATATAATCATGTCATCAGCGAACAGGGATAGTTTGAGTTCTTCTTTTCCTATTCGTATCCCTTTAATTTCTTTGGTCTGTCTAATTGCTCTGGCTAGAGTCTCAAGGACGATGTTGAATAGAAGCGGTGAAAGAGGGCATCCCTGCCTTGTTCCAGTTTTTAGGGGGAACACTTTCAGTTTTTCACCATTAGAATGATATTAGCCATGGGCTTAGCGTAGATGGCCTTTATAATGTTAGGAATGTTCCCATTACCCCAATTTTTTCTAGTGTTTTGAGCATGAAGGGATGTTGTATTTTATCAAATGCTTTTTCTGCATCTATTGAAATAATCATGTGATTCTTAACTTTAAGTCTGTTGATATGGTGAATGACATTTATTGATTTCCGAATGTTGAACCAACCTTGCATCCCTGGGATAAAACCCACTTGATCGTGGTGCACTATCTTTTTAATATATATTTGTATGCGATTTGCTAAAATTTTGTTGAGAATTTTTGCATCGATGTTCATTAAGGATATTGGTCTGAAATTTTCTTTCCTTGATGTGTCTCTGTCTGGTTTAGGTATCAGGGTGATATTGGCTTCATAGAACGAGTTTGGGAGGGTTCCCTCCTCTTCTATTTCATGGAATAGTTTGAGGAGTATTGGAATGAGCTCTTCTTTAAAGGTTTTATAGAACTCGGCTGAGAACCCATCTGGTCCTGGACTTTTCTTTGTTGGTAGGCTTTTGATGACCTCTTCTATTTCATTGCTTGAAATTGGTTTATTTAAGTTGTGTATGTCCTCCTCGTTCAGTTTAGGTAGTTCATATGTCTCTAGAAATTTGTTGATGTCTTCGAGGTTTTCTGTTTTGTTGGAGTATAGATTTTCGAAATAGCTTCTAATTATGTTTTGTATTTCACTCGTGTCTGTTGTGATGTTTCCTTGTTCATTCCGAATTTTAGTAATTTGAGTTTTCTCCCTCTTTCTCTTTGTTAGTGTGGCTAAGGGTTTATCAATTTTATTTATTTTTTCAAAGAACCAACTATTTATTTTATTAATTTTTCCGATTGTTTCTTTTGTTTCGATTTCGTTGATTTCGGCTCTGATTTTAACTATTTCCTGTCTTCTACTACTTTTGGTATTGGTCTGCTCTTCTTTTTCTAGCGCTTTGAGCTGTAGTGTTAAGTCGTTTATTTGTTGATTTCTACTTCTTTTTTTGAATGCACCCCATGAAATAAATCTTCCTCTAAGTACTGCTTTCATAGTGTCCCAGAGATTTTGATATGATGTGTCTTTGTTCTCGTTTACTTCTAAGAATTTTTTTATTTCCCTCCTGATGTCTTCTGTTATCCATTCATCATATAATAGTGTATTATTTAGTCTCCAGGTATTGGAGAAGTTTCTGTTTTTTATTCTGTCATTTATTTCTAATTTCAATCCATTATGATCTGAGAGAGTACAAGGTAGTATCTCTATCTTCTTGTATTTACTAACAGTAGCTTTGTGGCATAAAATATGGTCTATTTTAGAGAAGGATCCATGTGCTGCTGAGAAGAAAGTGTATTCATTCTTTGTTGGATGGTATATTCTATATATGTCCGTTAAGTCTAAATTGCTGATTGTGTTGTTGAGATCTATAGTTTCTTTATTCAATTTTTGTTTGGACGATCTATCCAGTGGTGAGAGAGGTGTGTTAAAATCGCCTAGTATTATTGTGTTGTGGTCTATTTGATTTCTGGAATTGAGAAGGATTTGTTTGACGTACGTGGATGAGCCAATGTTCGGGGCATAGATATTTATGATTGTTATGTCTTGCTGATTTATGCTTCCCTTAAGCAGCATGTAATGTCCTTCTTTATCCCTTCTGACTAGTTTTGGTTTGAAGTCCACATTATCTGAGATGAGGATGGATACTCCAGCTTTTTTGCTGTGTCCGTGTGCATGGTATGTTTTTCCCCATCCTTTCACCTTTAGTCTATGGGTGTCTCTTTCTATGAGATGTGTCTCTTGCAGGCAGCATATTGTTGGATTTTTCTTTTTAATCCAATCTGCCAGTCTGTGTCTTTTGATTGATGAATTCAGGCCATTAACATTCAGGGTTATTATTGTGATATGATTTGTATTCCCAGTCAATTGACTCATATTTGTTTTTGACATGATTTGGTTTCTCCTTTATTTGGCTATTCCTTTAGGCTAGCGCCTCCTGTTGCTGATTTGCATCGTTGTTTTTCATCTCTTCCTCATGGAATATTTTGCTGAGAATGTTCTGTAATGCTGGCTTTCTTTTTGTAAATTCCTTTAGCTTTTGTTTATCATGGAAGGATCTTATTTCATCGTCAAATTTGAAGGTAAGTTTTGCTGGGTATAAGATTCTTGGTTGGCATCCATTTTCTTTATGGCTTGAATAATGTTATTCCAGGCCCTTCTAGCTTTTAGGGTCTGGATTGAAAAATCTGCTGATATCGTATTGGCTTCCCCTGAATGTAATTTGATTCTTTTCTCTCACAGCCTTTAAGATTCTGTCTTTATTTTGTATGTTAGGTATTTTCATTATAATGTGCCTTGGTGTGGGTCTGTTGTAATTTTGTGTATTTGGAGTTCTAGTAAGCCTCTTGTACTTGATTTTCCATTTCGTTCTTCAGATTTGGGAAATTTTCTGTAATTATCTCATTGAATAGGTTGTTCATTCCTTTGGTTTGTTTCTCTAAGCCTTCCTCAATCCCAATAATTCTCAAATTTGGCCTTTTCATGATATCCCATAGTTCTTGGAGATTCTGTTCATGATTTCTTACCATCTTCTCTGTTTGTTCGACTTTGTTTTCGAGGTTAAATATTTTGTCTTCAATGTCTGAGGTTCTGTCTTCCAGGTGTTCTATCCTATTGGTTATGCTTTCTATGGAGTTTTTAACTTGGTTTATTGTTTCCTTCATTTCAAGGATTTCAGTTTGGTTTTTTTTCAGTATCTCTAACTCTTTATTGAAATGAATCTTGCTTCCCGTATTTGGTCTTTTAACTGTTGATTGGTGCGATCATTTAATGCCTGCATTTGCTCTTTCATCTCCTCCTTCAATGCCTGCATTTGCTCTTTCATCTCCTCATTAGCTTCCCTGATCGTTTTAATTACGTACATTCTGAACTCCCTTTCTGACATTTCTTCTGCTGTGCTGTCATTGGGTTTTATTGATGTAGTATCTAGGTTTGTTTGGGACATTTTCTTCCCTTGTTTTCTCATAATGGTCAGTTGTCAGTGGGACCCTGAGATATTGCAGTTTTCCACTATTGGCTTATAGTGTCCCAGTAGATTTCCAGTGTATCACCTCCCAGCCTTCAGTAGCCTGATGTCTTGGAGGAATCTGATAAAGCAGCTCATTCGAAGAATACTGCCCCTAGCCCCCTACTGGTTCCACGTTTTGGAACTGGCTCTGTGCGGAAATGCTCTCACTGTGGGCCTGCACCGTGCAGCTAGCCGTGTGGGAAGAGCCCACTGCCGGAGTGTGGAAGACTACCTTGGGAAGACTCAAGCCGGAGTGGGCAGAGCCGCCTGAAGAGGTCTCCGGCTGCCCTGCCCTTATCCCTGAGGCTGACTGCAGATCGAGGCTCTCTGCTGGTTCTTTGCAGGAGTACACTGCACTGCAGGGGCTCCGGGACTCGGAGCGTGCTCTGTTCAGACAGGCTCTCACTAGCGGGCCAGTTCCGTTCCGAGAACCTGGAGAAGCTGGCTGTGTGGGCGGGGCCCACCGCCGGAGTGCGCGGGACTGCCTGTGGATGACTCTAGCTGCCCTGCCCGGCTCCGATAAGCCACCTCTATCTGGGCCTGCCACCCGGGCCGAGCTTTACCCAGTGGGCAGACTCACCCGTGGCTCCACTTCAGTCCGAGTCTCTCAATGCCTCCCCTTCTTAAATCCTGGGTTGTGGAGCGACCGGAGGTGCAGTCTCCCTCTAGGCCGCCATCTTGGATCGCCCCGTGAAGAGAGCCCGCAGCCGGAAGTATTTTATTCTTAATTAGTAGTGCTTCCCTATCATTTATGTATTTAGGTTCTAATGCAAGAGATATTCAGGTAATATAATCCGAATATCATAGGCATATGTAAAGCATATGGTAGTCATGGCAGGAAATAGATAATATTGTGTATTACAGACTGAACTCCCTTCATTATTTTTGGTGATAGCCTTGAACATATGTTAATCCAATGAATATCAGAAAAAGGTCATCTGAAGCAATACATTGTATAATGTATATGCAAGATGAATTGAAAATAATATATTAATGTTCCTCATTCTTTGCAATTTAACACATCAGAGTGGACAAATGCACTGCTACTTAGGGACAACACAAGAAATCTGAGTCCTGTCCAACTCATGTACTAGCTGCAGCCAGTCTGTATTTCCTCCGATTGTTATGCAAGAAAACTGGCAAAGGAAATGATTTACAACATTCTCATATTTCTTAAATTTCTTATATTCTACTTGCTAGAAGTAAGGACTTGGGCAAGTGTCTGCAAAGTTCTATGCTTCAGATCCCCTGCTATATAAGTGTCATAATATTACCTACCATTTGACTTTTCTGAGAATTAAATGAGTTAATACCCCCAAGGTACTTATAGGGATGACACAATGTTAATGTTATATATGTTAATTAGTTAAAATAAAGGAATGGAGGAGATGGAAGTTGGAAGGGTAGGCCAATGGGGAGACATACATTTTAGAAAAAAGACTCCTCATCTGTTTTTCTAGTAATTTACTTTAAAATTCTGCATACTCTGACATCCTCATTAGCCTATAATGATAACCAGTTTCATGAAAAAAACAATCTGCCTAAAAACTACAAACAAATAAGATGTTTAAAGTGTTCTTATTCTCATACATTGCCAGTAAGAACATAAACTGTTACTATAATTTTATAGGAAAACTTGGCACTATCTAACCAAACAATACAGTGTATGCACTTATGTCAAGACCCTGAATTTCTTTCTACTTCTAGGAATTCATCCTAAAGATATACCTCCAAAAATACATTTGCATGAGGTCATTCATCAAAGCATTGTTTATTATTGTGACAACATACATAACCTAAATCTTAAAACATAGGAGTGCTTAAATAAAATATAATATATCCATACAATGTGTGTGTGTGTGTGTGTGTGTGTGTGTTCATCCAGTATGATGAAGCTGGGAAAAGAAAATAAAGATCTCTATGAATTGATATGGAATTTTTTCCAGGGAATATTATTGAGTGAAACAAAAAATAGAATTATGGATGTCCTATAGTATGCTACCTTTTGTGTATGGTATAAGGAAACGTAAGAAAATATTTTTGGATCAACTAATTCCATGCAAGAATCTCAGAAAGGAAAACCAGAAACTAGTGAGATTGGTTAACTATAAGAGGAGAGACTGAAAAAGCAAAGCGTATGCATATGCTTATCTCTCTATGAGTCATTTGGGACATGAACATGTATGTACTTGAAACAACACAGGTAAGAGTGTCACTTTTCACAACACTAGTTACTTCTTTTACCATTCTGAAATAGATATTAACTGATGAATATAATTTTCATTCCCAGCTGTCAGCATTGCTACAATAATTGGCTTTCTACTACTGAGTACTCATGACGATAATGATTTTATGCTTTTTTAGCTCGAAGTATAAGTTAGAAAGGAAGAGTTAGAATCAGTGACAAGAAAAACACAGCAAGGAAAGACAATGGATCCAACTGGTGAGTATCATTAAGTTATAGTATCTAAAAATACACCCCTGCTTTAATATATGTGACTTTTGCTTTTTTTTTTTTTTTCTCCTCTAATGGACAGTGTTTTTCCACCTGTGGTGCTAGGCATGCAACCAAGGACTTCATGCATGCTGTGAAAGTACTGTATAGCCTCCCCATTATCAATATTTGTTACAATTTATAAACCTACCTTGACACAACATTATCACCCAAAGGTTGTGGTAAAGTTCACTCTTGGTGTCCTACATTCTGTGGGTTTGGACAATTGGTATAACACCCTTAGGGATTCCAAAACAGCTTCACTGCCTTCAGAGTTCTGTGTTCAGTGTTCTCAGTTCTTTCTCCACACTAATCCCTGGACACCATTGATTTTTTTTTACTGTCCCCATAGTTTGGCCTTTTCCAGAATGTAATCCACTTGTAATCATACAGGGTTTACCCTTTTTAAGATGGCTACTTTTCCCACTGAGTAATATAACTTTTTGCCATGTCTTTTTATGACTTGATAGTTCATTTATTTTAACACTGAACTAAATGTCTTTTTGTGAACTATACTAGATCTTGTGATATGAACTAGATAAAAGACAGACTCTTCTGTCTTCAACAATTCTTAATCTGCCTCCAGTCTATAATATCCAGATTTTCTTTGGGTATACTTCATTAATTTTCTAGGAGACATTTTGCTTTTCTGTTTTGGGGACTTCTTTATTAGAAGTTGTGATATTATTCTGCACAAATTTTTTTTATATGTGATTCACTAGATAGTTTCTTACATTAATAATACGTAAGATGTATTATTGCAAAGCGGTAACCAGGTTTTGTACTCAAGATGGGCTTGGATTCTGGTTCTATCCCTTATCAATTTTCATGGCATTGAGTTACCTGAAATCTTCCTGTTGTTGTTTTCATCTTTAAAATGGGAATAATAATATTGCTTATATTCAGGTTGTTGTCATGATTAAATGTGAATACCTTTGCAAGGTGCTTATCTTAGCTCAGCATCTGGCACATAAACACCTGTGTGTGAACGTGGACATTGAAGATCTTAAAGATAACTACAACATTCTAAGTATTTGGTTGAACCATATGAAACTCTTAATGCTTCACCATTCTCAACCTACAAGCAAGAAAATTTCAAATGGCTTGAATACAAAAGTGTAGAATTGATATTTTGATACCTCCATAAATAAATAATTATAGAATCTTATTATAAAGTCTTAACTATATCATTTTTATTTTCATTTAGTGAATGCAGGAACTAAAACACAGATTTCACTCCAAAACCTGTGCAATTTCTTTATTTCAGTACTGCCGCTCCTCACACATCCATACAGCAAGCATGAATTAATGCAGCTTGTAAATGATATTAAAACACGTCAACACCAGCCTAAACCATTCCTCATGATGAGATAATTTCTGCTCTGGAGATGAAAAGTATAATCATGCCATTTTTACATGTATAATAAAAGTCCTGTCACATTACATGCATCTCCTAGGGCAGGAGAGTAGTGTACTATCTATTGGCAAAATTCCATTACTCTTACTAGATAAAGCAAGTGGTTTATTTTCAGAACTTTATATTTGAAGAAATCCTTATGTGTTTAAAAAATCATTTAAGTTTTTGAAATTCAAAATTTGCCATTTTATTTCTGTTGAAGTCACATATGGCATGTCACATTTTTCTTCTGACAGTTCTCTTTACTGGGTACCATCCACTGAAGAAAGAGTGTTCACTTCTCATTTAATCAAACTCCTTGTGAGTGGAACAGAGAGAAGAGTTGGTGTTAGAATTCAAACCTTTTCTGATCTGGACCATTGGTGCTACCACTCTGGATTCTAAGGCTGGGATCCCACTCACCATTTATATTACCTGACAATTTATCAAGTAATAGGTGTCAAAAATGGCAGCCATACAATGATTAGTATTAAGATGATCCATTGACAAGAAAAGTCATAAAGAAAGACTAACCTTTTTTTGCCAAGAAATCCAAGCCTTCCATAAATGTCATCATTATATAAGTCTTAGTTCAGGTGCATGGTTTGATTTCTCTTCCCATCTTCTTAATTTAAAAATATTTCTTTCTGTCTTGGGTGTTCAGGATTTGAAAGCAATTCAACTATTAACATGTATTTTTCTCTTAAACAAAAAGTAAATAAAGCCCAGTATGGTGGTGCATACCTGTAATCCCAGCAGCCTGGGAGGCTAAGGCAGGAGGATGGAGCATTCAAAGCCAGCCTCAGCAAAAGAGAAATGCTAAGTAACTCAGTGGGACCCTGTCTCTAAATACAAAATAGGGTTGAGGATGTGGCTCAGTGGTTGAGTGCCCCTGAGTTTAATCCTGGTACAAGCAAACCAATAAACAAACAAAAAAGCAAAGAACATAAGGAGAGGGCTGGGTTTGTGACTCAGTGGTAGAGCACTGCCTGGCACATGCAATCCTCAGCACTGCATATAAATAAATAAATTAAAGAAAGAAAGAAAATAAAGGTTCATTGACAACAAATTTTTTTAAAAGAACATAAGGAGATACACTATCCAATTTTAATTATGACCTTAACTGAGAACCTTAATAGTCTTATTAATGATAAACTTAATAGTCTTGTTTTAATTCCCTTCATATTTATAAATACTAGTGATAAAAATTGTTTGGCTTTCTAAATCAGGCATATTTTAATGGCATATATTTTTCATTTCTGATGATTTGTTAATTTTGTTATCTATAGTTATTGAAAATTAAAATCATGAATATTTTCTGTGCCTAAATCTTGCTGGAAAACATTGCAAATTAAATAGGAGCACATAGTACTGGTCATTTTTTCCACATTTTTATTGGTACATTGTACTTAGCATTGGTCATTTTTATAAGCCATTGAAAACATAAATGAAAAAGAGTTTGAGAAAGCAAAATTTGGGAATTTTATGACTGTGAACTCTGTGTAGCAAAATATTTTGAATTTTCAAGGAAATACAGAGTGTGACTTTCATTCATGTCACTTTATTTAATTTAGAATCAATGTAAAAATAGTTATTCTGGAGTAATAATTGTTGCATGAAAAGTGTTATTGTAAAACTTTTTTCATTGCTGTTAACAATTTAAGATTGCAGGTTACAACTCACCTAAATTATTTCTATGAAATAAAATTGATAATCTATAGAAAATAACTTCTGACAAGTGTTCTATAAATTATATTAAGATATTGTACAGCAGTCTACATAAGATTCTAGAATGAGGACATGTTATTTACTAAAGTAAATTAAAACAGAAGAAGGTAAAGAAGAAAAATGTTGGTATTTCAAATTTACAATATCAAAATAACTTACAAAATTAAATTAGTAATGAAGCAAGCATGCATCTTCATGAGACATTTACTAAATTGATATCATACCAATGGAATCACTGGAAAGATCATTCACAATTATATTTATATAAAATCCTAAAAATATACTTCAAAGTTAATAAATTTAAAATCAACATGTGTGTCTAATGGATGTATAATGTTTTATGCATTTCTAGAAAGAAATTAGATATTCCAATTACATGACAAAATTAAGCATGCTTTTTCTACTGCATATTTTAAAATACTGTCTTTAGTTAGTGTAGTGGTGCACACCTGTAATATCAGGGACTTAAGAGGTTAAGGTAGGAGGATTATAAATTCAAGGTCGCCCTCAGCAACTTAGTAAGACCCTGCCTCAAAGTAAAATAAAAAAGACTGGGAATGTAGCTCAGTGTTAGAGGACCTCCTGGTTCAATCCCCAGTACTACAAAAACTAACAAATAAATAAATTGTTTTTCAAAAGACCCATATTTCACAATTTATGTTGTATCACAAGCAGAAAAAAAAAAAAGAAAGAAATACCATGTGATTATGGTGGCTAGCTGGTCTTTCAGAGTGCCTTCTAAGGGAATGATGACATTGAAACATTTCAAAGTTTTCATTTCCAGTTTCTTTGGTTTCTATATGTGTTTTGGGATGCTTTTGATCTTTTACTAATTTATTTCAAAGCACCGAAAGATATTTCCAAGGAATTGTTTTCCTGCTTTAATTTAGTACCTGCAGCAAAATTATAAATGCTTTAAAAGAGCATTTTGCCACTGTATCAAGAGAAAACCCTACTATTTCATGCTTTTCATAAACTTCTTTTCTGTAATCATAGTTGTGGAACCAAGGACACAGTCTCCTGGGGTCAAAAAGAGAAGAATAAACAACTCAGGTCCTTCAGGACATTTTAACCTGAATGTAACAAAGATGTCTACAAATTAGAAAGCAACCACCCGTGAAAATACACAAGCAAGCATGTAGTACACAGACATTACATTAAAAGTAAATCAAAAACAAAATTAAATTAAATTTAACACATCAAGCTAAAGTGATATAAAATAAAGATGAGATGAGCCAGGAAAGTTTTCTTGAAGAAGTTGATAATAATATTGTGATTTTAACTAAACTTTGATCCTTGGAAAGCAAAGTATATTAGTAGAGGCATATGAAGGAAAATTGTGTAGCTGATGTAGAATAATTTAAAAACAGAAAAGGTACTTAGCTTGTCCTCAAGAGTCATTCATGTTGTCATGCATGGTGATATTTCCTTCTTTCTTAAGGCTGAATAGTAATCAATTCTAAGTCCATACCATATTTTCTACATCCACTTATCCATCAATGGACATTTAGGTTGTTTCAATACTGTGAATGTCATTGAATCAAATGCTGCAATCAATGTTGGACTGTGAATCTCTTAAAGATCTCATTTTAGTTCTTCTGGATAAATATCTAGAAATAGGATTGCTGGATTACATGGTAGTTCTTTTTTTGAAGTTTTTGAGGAATCTTCACATTGTTTCTCATAATGGCTGTACCATTTTGTTGAATAGGTATCTCATATTAAGAGGTTTACAACAATAAAAACATTTATATAGCAATTTTGGGTTGTGACTAGGTCTTTGAAAAGGGGTGCAATATTGTAAAAGAGTGAAGCAGATAAGATAACCTTATACCTTTTGAGTTTTATGTTGGATAATGTAGTAAATATTACTTAAAGTCATAGAATTTCTCTTCAAATCAATGTTTTTAACTACAAGAAGAAATTTTTAGTACTTAGGAGCATAGTCTTACTATAGAATAATTCTAGAGTTTTGGGTTGTGTCATCTCCACCTTGCAATTCATATCCAACTTTCAGAATCAATGACTTATTTTTAACCATTCTCTAATCTAATAAACTCTCATCCCTCAAATCAGAATTGACCTTTTTATCCTCTATGAGTATTTTCCCTGAACTTCTATGTATTGTTAATATCAAGCAATGTTCATGGACAGGTGTAGTTGCAAACACCTGTTATCCTAGTGACTCTGGAGGTTGAGGTAGGAGGATGACATTTTCAAGGCAACCTCAAGAACTTAGCAAGACCCTGTCTCAAAACTTGAAGAAATATAAAGGACAGGGGATATAACTCAGTGATAAAAAGTTCCCATGGGTTCAATCCCCAGTACAAACATCATCTTCTTCACCATCATCATCATCATTCTTTTTATTTATTTACTTATTTATTTATTATAAACAAATGGGGTACATCTTGTTTCTCTGATTGTACATGAAGTAGAGGCATACCATTTGTGTAATCATACATTTACATAGGGTAATGGTGTTTGATTCATTCTGTTATTTTTCCTTCCCCACCCCATCCCTCTTTTTCCTCTACATAGTCCCTCCTTCCTCCATTCTTGCCTCCCTCCCACCCCCCATTATGTATCATCATCTGCTTAATAGTGAGATCATTTGCCTTTTGGTTTTTTGAGATTGGTTTATCTCACTTAGCATGATATCATCATCATTCTTTCCCCAGTTTTTGAAGTTCTTGAGAATATATCTCATCTTTATAGAGAGGTTTGGAATTTTAATATATATATACCTTTTTTATTTTTCATACAGAAGTTAGCACAAAATGAATTTATAAAGAACACAAAGCTTAAATAATCTGGTAATTGCTAACATTTTGACCCAGTGGTTGGCTAGTTCCTAATACATAAAATTATAATATAATGGTCATCTTTCTGAAACTCTAAATTAATTTTTGTTTTTCTAGTATCTATCAAAGGTGAAATACATACAATATATCTCAAATGATATATCTTTTCGAAAGTTCTATTAATGTGGAATTGAATCTTCATCTGGCTTTGAAACAATTTTGTGCACATATCTATAAACTGATTTTAACTTAAGACTTTTTCAAATTGAACACTTGATATCTACATGAAACCTTAAGTATAATGTGTTTGAAGGTTTGGTTTTGGTTTTTGACTTGCTCTACTTTAACATTCAAACCATATGCCTCTCTCTCTCTCTCTCTCTCTCTCTCTCTCTCTCTCTCTCTCTCTTTTTCTCTTTTTGTTGCGGGGTAGTGGTACTGAGGATTGAACTCAGGGGGCACTCAACCACTAGAGCCACATCCCCAGCCTCTCTTATATAAGCTGTTCTGAAACCACTTTCAGACACATGATGAAATTTTTTGATACTTACATTGTTTTGATATTTACATTAAGTTATTAGGCCCATGAGGGCCTAACTTTTTTGAAGGTTAAGTTATTGGTTGTTTATTATTGAATGCAAACATGGAAAACTGGTTCTGAATGAAAAACTTCAGAAAACTACCCAGAAAATAAATTGAGCACAATGCAATCAAATGAATTATATATGGAAAAAATGTAAAAGGTAAAACCTGAGCTTTCCTTAGAGTGTTTTAATTTACTTATAACACCAACCATTGCAATGCAGGACTTTGGTCAGAGTTAGTTACTTGTGCCTTTCATCCCAACCAATTGCCAAAATATCACCTAACTTAAAATAATTAAAATCCAGTCCAAAGGTGACTGAGATGATCTCTTTCTTTCTTTCAGAATTAAAACTCAAAAAGCAACCAATTACCAGATTAAATATGAAGCAATTTCTCTTGACAGAGCAGAACACTAGCCAAAAGCATGTCATACAAGAATTGAAGGCAGTGAGGAAAAGCCATACTCCAGTATGAACTCTGGAAAAGGCTTAGTGGCTTTCTCCCTAATATGCTGCCAGATAAAAAGGCCTAAGAAAAGTTCCAGCAGATGGGCCAGCTGAAAGCCCAGATGCCTTCTCTGATATAACACATTTTAGAGCTTCGCAGTTGGATGCTTCATCTGCTATCATTAATCTAAGAGCCCCAGAAAAGGCCTAGAAATTCTGGACACTGGAGAAGAAAGAGGGTTAGAGATAAGTGGATTGAACAATGACAAAGAGAGAAAGGAACAGGGAACTAAATAAAACCAAAACTATGATTTTTTAAAATCTGTAATTTTGATTACGTAATATAAAAAATAAAGGAACTAATAAATTTTGATTTCATGGAATAGTACCTGATAATGAATGTTTTTTCACTACTGTCCATAAACATATATGGGACAAACATATCTGAAAGTCATTTTCAGACAATAGATTACATGTAGTAATGACAGTATTGTCTGCGAGAAGGAACAACAAAAAGATGATTCACAATATCACTCTAACTTTATTCCTGGGGTTATTCTGTTGGGGGTAATGCCAAAATAATTCTTGTTCTTCCTAAGCTGAAGAGACAAAGGCCTACTGAACTGTTAGAATTTCTGAGACAAGGTTCCAATAAGAAAGGAGCAATACCAAGAGAGTTCAAGAAATCTAGATAGTAGCCCCCCACCCTTGAATCTTTGACATAATATTAAATTAAGCCTATATTGGGTCAGGTACTAGGAGCTCCACAAAATATTCAAAATATCCACCAGAGAAAGAACTCCTGGATACTTGGAAACTGAATAATTCCTTGTGCTTATACAAGCCTATTAGATATTAAAGTTCCTTCCAGTCAGTGTAGAAAGGCTTTATTAAACATGCTGGATATTCAGTAGAGAACCTAGAAAGGCCACAGTGAAAGGCTACTCTATACTTGCCCTAAAAAGGCTAAACAACAAAACTTGAAGTGATCAAACTGAACTGCAAGTCCATAAACAAAATATTGGAACCAATTTAACACTCTACTGAGGAATAGATCTCAACAATGTGGCATATTCAAAAAAGCAATTGTTTTATGGTTTAGTAAACATCAAGATATCTATGAGGGAAAACAAAGGACACACACAAGAAAATTATTTAGGGATTCTAGACAAAATAATTTAGAAGAGAGGAAGTGTGCTCAATCAAGAGTGTTATGATGAGAACCTGCAAAGATAAAACTGCCATAATAATGCCCTGAAAACATCCCAAAGATGGAAAATAAAAGAAGCCAGAGTGGTGACATGAAGCTTCATCTTCTAGGATTATAATCAGAGGTATAGAATATGCATGCACATTGGTCCATAATTACTGTTTCACACTCGCTTCAACTGACAGCTCTTCAGTGAGGGACATTTAGTCCCACACCAATCCACTTACCACTTACACACTCCACTTTCAGTATGTGCTTGGTGGTGGTCATCTTTCTCCAATACAAGTGAGCTCAGCAAGCACATAGTTCTATAATTTTATTCTGCTTTGCAATAAATTTATAGTAGTACATTTGTGACTTTAAATATGTATTTTAATAAATGAAGGTAATACATTGCAAAAATACCAAGAAGATTTGTGATATATGTGAAACACATGGCACAGTGATTAGCTCACCCATGGTTTTCAATGGAGTGCAGTTACTATTACAATAATCAGTCATCTTCAAAGATTTACAACTTGCTTAGAAGCTTAGCTTACTTATATGAAAGGCAAAACTTAGTAAATTTCTAGCTGTCTTATTAAAAATCAATATTTTAAATTTAATAATGTTTAAATAAAATCTATAATCATGAAATCATTTTATGGCACTTATGGAATAATATAGGCTATAATTTAAAATCTTTAATGATTACATTAATTAACAGTGCTATTGTTGCTGTGATTTGGAGATGAAAATTGATCACAAAATCATGACTGCATGAATATAAAAATATAGTTACAAGCCCATGAATCATGCCAAAATATCTGACATAGAAAATTCTATGTTTGTAGTTTTAAGTGCCCTCATAGATCCATGACTCAAATATTAACACTATTTGTTATCTCCACACTTCAGTGCTATATAAAATAATTACACTAGTATGATTAATGGTTGCAATAAATATGTAATTAAAATTATATGTGACAGCACTATAATCCACATAATAGGTTTATCTAATTAAATTTTCAACTACAAAACTTCTATTCTGATTAGATAATTTCTATAAAAGCCTGCTACTCAAATATTTAAAATAATACTCCTCCAGCCCCTTTTACTTATGTTTCTATGAGTCAGATAGCTAGACCACATTGAAGTACAAAGAAAAGTACATAATCTAAATATCTTTAAAAAATAATACTTACGATAGCATTGCATGTTTATTAAAAAGTTTAGTCAACACATTTATTAACTAAGAGGACTACCCCAACTGGAAAAACAAACTGATAGAGAAGCATGAAGTGTCCTTAGCAATCAAGCTTATTGATCATAATGCCAAAGAGCTTAGGTTAGGATGAGTTATGGCTGCTGACTGTTAAAGCTAAGGGAACAGAACTATCAATTTAAATTGTGTTCTCCTGGTCTGTCCTTTCCTCTCACTGTTCTAACTTGTACTTATATTTATCTCTATATTCATTTAATTTAGGAATAAAGTATGAAAGGCTTGGAGAAATTATTCAACCAAGAGTTTATCTGTTACATGCCCCTGGGTTACATTATAGTATGTGGGACTAAAACAATAAACACACTTCAAGGGCGAGGATCATAGGAATGTAAAGTGTACAACAATTTCACTGAGAATCATGCTCCCAGAACATGCCAGACATATTTGCTTTCTGTGGATTTCAGCCCTAAACTGCTCTCTACATAATGTCAGTCAACAGAATTTATAGTAATACCCAGTGATATGCATTTTTTAAATGGGCAAGTATAATATTCCTAATACTATCCAAAAGGTGCAATTCAATAGTTACTTAAATATAAATGTGACATTAAGTGCAGAAATTATAAATTGTAACATAGTTTCATTAGACATGCTTTAGGTCATGTTTTCATGCAGACAGACCTTCCACAGGGTAAACCACTAGAAGTCAAGTCATTTTTTGACTAAGAGGACTAACCTAACTAGAAAAACAAACTAAGAAGCATAAAGTGTCTCTCACTATAACAAAAACACAAACATTAGAAATATAATCTTTTTGCACAATAAGATATATATTCCACTGATCCCTGGCATCCACAGTAAACTACGAAATCTGTTAGATTAACCAAATAATTTTATGGAGAATATTTATTAATAAATTATGCATTAGCATAAATTAGCAAGGAGCTTTATCCATACAGAAGAGTAAGCAACTATTACTGGAAGTTCTCCTTTTGTCAGACAAAGATTAATTTTTAGAAATGGGTAAGGTCCTGAAAATTTGTTTTTAAATTCATTTACTCATAAGTAAAAAGTAACACTTCAAATGCATCAATCTGCACACAAATACTGCTACTTTTTCATTTTATGAAGAGAGGATTTTCATTTTCTTCTTTCTACCATAAATAAGCTTAAGTCAAGTCATTATTTCAGACATATCATAGAATGCTGACCCAGAAACATAAGACTAAAATGACTTTATACCACTTCTACCACACTCTGAAGGTGGCTAATGGTGGGAGTATACATCTGTGATCTGCACCTCTCTTGTCAACAAAGGGCATTAAATGAAAGTCTGCATGTGAGAAGATGCTGCAAATAAACTGGTAAGTTTATTATGACCAACCTAATAAATTTGTACGCTGGTGGGGAGAAGAATTATGGTCCCTAAGTATAGCAGTAATACAATATAATCTATATTTCAGAACTGAATATTATAATAATATAGAAATTCAAGAAATAAGAGGTCACTGTGATTTGGAACAACTAGCAAAGGGAGCCAAAGAACTGAAGATATTTGTTGCAAGGTGGATAGAATACTGAAAAGGAAAAAGGAAAAAGAGTAATAATCACATGGCTAGAGGAACAGCAAAACCTGAAAACTGGAAAAGATATGATTATTACAGGATAGGGGAACACAAGGATGAGGAAACTGACTGGGTTTGCTGGCTCCTGCTGAGGTCAAGTGGGATTTAGGGTGGTGAGTGAGGATAGCTCATGAAGAATCCCTGAAAGGGATTTATACACTATAGACATAAGGAAATAATAAAACAAAGCAAATGATTTAGGAAAGTTAATCTGGCATTGGTAAGCCACCATTAACAGTAGAGGTATCCAGAAATGGATCCAAAACACAACAAGTGCATCAAAACACAGAATTCTTTTAAATATTGTTAAGGCCAGTCATGAATTTAAACAAGAAGTATGCTGCAGACTAAGAGTGGTTGCATTCACTATTTTTTCATCATGTAGCCCTTCTTTATTTCTTGCAAAACAAATTTCTACTAAAATCTGTTTCCACATACTGTATTAGATTAGAATGTCACTTAAGTTTTCCCAGGTAGAGAAAAACTTTCATTAATAAGTTTTACCGATATTACTTTATTTTTTTGTTTTTTCTTGGTGCATTATAATTATAGACAATAGAAGAATTTGTTATGCCAGTTTGTATGTGCACATAACATAATCTGATCCATCTCATTTCCCTTTACCTTCCCTCAACCTTGCCTCCTAGTTTTCTCTGATCTGCTTCTTTATCGATTTCCCTTCTATGCTTATAATTATTATTTTAAGGAGTATATTATTATTATATGTGAAAGTGGTATTCAGTGTGGTCAGACCCTACTTTACTTTGAAACAAAGGCACTTGAAGAAGTATGTGTAAACTGGCATCATAAGATACTGGTTGTAATATGATATTAAAAATCAGCTTGGAAACAATATTAAGACAGACTTGCATAAAGGCCAATTTGATAGTATCCTCAAGTCAAACTGGCTGAGTAAATTCCATCTCTCTACCAAACTAAAAACTGTGCTTTCTTAGTTACGTTACTCTACCCATTATTTCATTTATTGAAAATGTGAAGAGCTTACATTATTCAAAATGAAAATTAATAAATAATAGCCATCAGACATTGTTTCTGAAACTTAATAAACTTAGTTTAATCACTAGCAGAATTTTCACTTGAATAATCCTAAGCAGACAACAAGAGCATAAGTAGGACTGTCAGAATCTACTTGCCCACTGTACAATACTTCCAGATAGACAGATAAAGGAAGAAAAAAAGAAAAGAAAGAAGAAGGGCAGAAAGGAAGGGAGGGAAAGCAAAGTAGGCAGGCACAAAATCAGGTAGGATCTCATATCAAAGTGTGGGGAGAAAATTTTATGGATATAGAAGAAACAAATCTTCCCTGAAGACAAAGAGTTCAGGAATCCTAAAATTCAAAGGACAAACAGAACACTATGATTGTATCCTAGGAAAATAAGGAAGAAAATTATAAATTTGAACTTTCTAGTAGTAAACATATTTTTTATATTTCTTCCACCTTAGCTTATCACCAAAAAAAAAAATCCTATGTGTTCTGGAAGGGCAAATTTTCTCATTTTAAATTGAAAAACCAAGTATATTCTCAGAAGCAGATACAGCTGGTAGGATTTCTTACAGAGAAGTGTGCTTTGTGCCATATAATCTATTTGTGAATTATCAGACATTTTCAGGTAGTTTTGAAGAAATTAAATGTGGAAAAAAAGTACTATCTACAGCCTGCTGAAGCTTCAAACTTTTGTTAAACTTGCTTCTGGTATGGGTTATTTTATCTCTTCACATGATGTAATGAGCTTCATTGAAGAGGAGGAAATGCAGGAAGGGTGGGAGAGGAGAGGAACTTCTTTTATTTGGTCTAATATAATATGAAGTAGGTTGTATGTTTCTGAATCAAATTATGTCAGGAAAAAAATAAAATTTAGTTTTTAACACTGTCCCCAACCACAATAAGTTTACAGTCTGCACAGTACATTTGCATTTAAGATTCCACTCAACCCTCCCAACCATTCTGGGTGACAAAGATCATTCAGTTAACTTCAAAAGAAGGGGGTCTGTCCCAAGGCCTTGAATTTCAGAGGAATTGAAAGAAGGGGCAAACTTAGGAAATATACTCCATTTTTAGATTGCTTCTACTGCACCATCAGAGCAACCTCAGCATCCTTTTTTCTTCATTTTTAATTGAAATAAAAATAACTGGGCACTTGTTATCATAGATAGAGTTGGATCATGACACACACTAAATTTTCCTGACTTTGTGTGTATTTGTATGTGATGGTGTATTACTAAAGCTGACATCATATTACCCTGATTTCATGCCTTTAAGAGTCAGACATATATACTGAATAAAAATGAACTTAAGAGATTTCCCTTTTTTCCATCAAAAATGAAATGACAATATCCTAGTGTCCTACCAAGGTCATATTTGGTACTTCTATGCATAAAATGCACACTCTCAGTGAGTATCAGGGAGATGGAATACTTAAACAGCACACATTTTGCTCCATGCTACACAAATACTGTATCATATAATCTTGTCAACAACTCCTTCCAGCTGGATTTGCCTCTGAGAATAGACTTCATTTTGCAATTTAAAAATAAGAAAATTGTTCCTTCTGTATTTCATAGGATTTCTTGAGATAGGCCAAGACTGAAGAAATTAATAACAGTTACAAGAGGAGGTTAGTGAAAATTCATTGTGTTAAGTCCTGAAAGAAATACCACCCTCTGTGTTAAATACAAGGAAAGTTAAAAGTTAACTGTCCCTAGATAACCTCAGTTTCAGTACTCAGACTGAAGTTTGCCAGGTTCCAAAGCCAATATTCCCCCAGCCATTCTTTGAATTTGGCTTCAACCTACTTAAAGTTATTGAAACTCAAATTTAAGAGCATATATAAATGTGCCACTTGCCAAATAAAACTTTTCACCATATATAGGAAAGTTACCTTAAGGGAATAAGTGGGTTAAAAATTAATAATTTATTCTCAGAATTCTTCTGCAAAAATCAAGATATTAATGATTCCCTTCTGTATGTATTCCCCTCAACTGTGATGGTTTTTGATACACTATTTTTGAAATAGTAAAATACTGATGAAAAAGCAAAATAAAGATTTAGGTGAAGTTAGTAAACAACAACAATAAAAAATACAGCTAAAGCAAAGCTAACACAGGCCTGAGATTTTTCCTCCACAATTCAGTTGAAGGGAAAGAGTCGAGTCCTGTTTTAAAAAGGTTGGTGTCAAGTGCTTTGGCATAAAGTTATTGTGGCATAACTAAGTCTTAATAATCCTGGGTACCAAGGAGGGAATTTGAGACATACATACTCAGCTATGCCAAGTAGGTTATATGAAGGCTACTCAGAGTGTTCTGCATCGTAAGCATCCAAGTTCCTCAGTGTATTTGGGATCACAGTGGACCCTAGAGATGAGAATTAATATCCCTGAGTTATAAAGTCAGACATACACTGAACATATGAATAGACCAAAAAAAAAAAATCACAGTGCTAAAATGGCTCTTTGTAAGTAACAAAGCAAAATTAACTTACAAGCATTTAGTTGATACCAAAGGCAAAGGTGGTAATATAGGGAATGGGGATGAAAGGAAAGCTGAAATTTCTCATTAATGAAGGATGTAGAAATTAATTCTATGGTATCAATTATTTCTATTTTAAGACATAGAATATAGCATAGTATTGTCTTAAAACTAAATCTGTACCGTTTGATTTTTACTCTTTTCCTTTCAGAAATAAAAGGTATGATTTTTTGGTGGCTTTCTTAATCAGACCTCCATTGTTACACTTCATATCATTGTTAGATTAACTGATTTATATAGTCACACAGCAATGATCAGGACTAACCCAGTCAGAGAGGCAAGGGCAACCTGTTGTCTAATGATGCCCTGGAGGTTAAGTATACTCTACAGTAGGGAGAACAGTAAAGTCAGAGATGAGCTCAGTGCAGAACATCACACTTCTGTAAGTCACAAAAACATCAAAAAGGAAGGAGAATCTCAAAAATTTCTTCTTGACCACAGGGTTGTGATGTTGCCTAATTCTAAATCCTGAACAAAATAAGAAAAGGTATACTCTAAATCAAGACTGATAACAAACGATAGAGAATTTAGAAAATGCTAATGCAGAAACAATAGAGACAGATTTTTAAAATGTGAAGAATTCTATTCTTGATACTGAACAGATTATAAAGAAATCTACCAGAGGACAGAAAATATTGGGACTCCCTTTTTAAAGTAGGCTATTAATTTGTGAAAATTCTGGAATTTCATTATTTACCTTGCTGAAATTTTCAATGGTATTACTGAAAGGATAAACAAGGAGAACTGGAAGTCTCAACATTATTTGCAACACAAACATCAAGCAATTTTTGACATAAACATATCAGAATTTGAAATGAAGTGAACATGTATCTAATATAAAATGTTTTTAATTGTAAAAATAAATGCCAATGCCCTACCTGTTAGAAAATCTTATTTAAAATAAAAAGGATAGGAAAGATGAATAGTTCTATAATCAGAGAACTCAAGATAAGAAATGTAATTCCTACTATGCAAAGTGATAGAAAAGTTAAAACACAGGGCTTTATATGAAACTATATAAGGGTCAATAACCATTCTTCTAAAAAAAGACAGGAAGGATTCATAAGAGAAAACAGAGTAGCACGATTTTTTAAGGATAGCTCCAAGAAAACTAACAGCCAAAATAAGCTGAGCTTTCTGAAAGGTCTACAAAGAGCAAACAGGAGACTTTAAAAGCTATTTTTAGAATAAGAACAGTGCTTCAAGGAAGATGACATAATATTAATATAGTAAAGACAAAAGCCTAAATATTTTAAATTCCACTTTCAATTTGCATTTCTCTAACAAAGTGAAAGAGCATAAAATAGCAAATAACTGAACAAAGCTTTTATGTATTTTATTCTCCCTGATCATATTTGTGTAAATCAATAACAAAGCCTCTAACTAACCATTGCAAATGAATTCAAGTCTCCAAGGATCTGGTCAGACCTTACAGAAAAAAAAATATAAATAAAAATTAGTAGCATTCAACAATAAAATCATTGATGAGAGGTGGAAAGATATATTCATAGTACGACATATTCACATAATACTAATTTTGATATAGCTGCCCACCAAATTTTAAACAATGAACAATATTTTTTGTAGTAATCATTAAACCCATAGAAATTGAAAAACAATATGGAATATCTAAAATCTCGCAATACAAACCACTGTAATTTATATATTTATTTTATATTTCTTCTCCCCCTTCCTTATTTTTTTTTTTAAGGTCTTGGGTGGAACCCACGGCCTCATGTGTGCTAAGCAAGTGCCCACTAGTCAGTTACATCCTTAACTCTTTTATAATTTTGAGACAGGGTCTAAGTTTCCCAGCCTGGTCTAGAATTGTGATCCTCCTACAAAGTGTTTGAATTGGTACAGTAGGTTTATGATGCTCATATAGTATGTCTTGTGCAACAAACTATTCCACATATTTTCTTCTTACATTCATTAAAGATAACCTAAGCTAAATAGTATCACATTTCAATAGAACTTCAGCAACTGTGCACAAATAACACTTATTAATATTTCCATTTCAACATAATAGGTAGTCCTTATCTGATCAGTGAAAAGCTCTAAAAGATAATTTAACTATAGGATACCAGATCTAGAATCCAAATTCATCCTGATAATTTTTAATAATGAACAGAACCATCACAAAATGAACCATACATGGATAGAGGTAAAAATTCCACAAGATCTCAAAACTGGAAGTACAAGTATAAAACCAGCAAAAGCAGGCCTTAATAATAGTTACATACAAAGTGTAGACATATAGTTTCCTTTCTAATGTAAATCAACAGAATAATATAAATTTTTATTACATTAAATTAGTATTATAAATTTCTCTAGAACCAAAAAAACAATCAACTTCTAACTATTTCTGGTTATTGTCACATTTCATATGGAGTATTCATATGGATTCAGTTGTGAGGAGATATTTGATTAATTTCAGAAATGAGAAGTATAAGTGGTAAGGGTACACATACCATATGACATGAGGAATCAGCCCCCTTAAATGAGAAAATGAGGATTTACCTAAACATATTGTATTCATATTCAAGGCAGTTTCACCTATTGTTCCCAACAATAAAACTAGAATGGCTATTTAGAAGTTATATATTATATTTTGTTTCAAAATACAGAACATTTTGGTAAGAACATCATGATGCAAAGGACTTCTCTTTCTGCCACCACGGCCTTACTTTTCTGGACACAATTTCTCAAAATTGATACCAATTAGTATTGTGTTAGACTGTCACAGTTGTGACCAAATACCTAATGAGAACAATTTAAAGAAGGAAAACATATTTTGGCTCACGGTTTCAGAGGGTTCAGTCCACTGTCAGCCAACTCCATTTCTCTGGGCTGGAGGTGAGGCAGAACATGGTGGCAGAAGGGTGTGATGGAGGAAAGTAGATCAGGATACGTCAAGCAGAAGCTGGAGGACAGATATAATTCCCGAGGCCAAACCCCCAGTTACCTACTCCCTCCAGTCACGCTCTACCTGCCTATAAAACCAAATTATTAATCCACAAAATGGATTACTCCACATGAGGTCAGAGCCCTCATGATTCAATCATTGTCTAAAACTCCTAACCCTGGACCTTTTTGCACTGGGGTTCATGCTTTCAACACATGAGTTTTTGGGGGATCATTCCAGATTCAAGCCATAAAAAGTGTCATATAAAATATTATAGTCCAGTAGCGTTTATCAAACACTTTTTTACAGGGAATCTCTGTTATTCAGCATATACTATTCTCTCTTTCAAAAGTATAAGACAATACACAAAGTTCTCTCAAGCCTGCAGTGCTGTGGAAACGTTTTTGAAAAGTAGTCACTATGCTATTTGGTTTCAGCCTCCTTCATTCACAATGATTCATTCTTTCAATATCAATTGTTTAATATCTGAAGCTTTAAAATTTTTCTCTGGACTAAAGATCTATTAACTCAGTTTTGGAAGCTCAGCAAAGGATTTTATAGAAGAAATACTTGAGAAGTTGGCAATAGACTTTCTGTGATAATTTTTTAGACTATTTTCAATATGTAGCCAGGACCATAAATCAGTGGTCATCAAGATATTCGACTTGATGCAACAGGACTTAGAACACAGGTATCATCAAAGTTTAAGGTTCTAAAACAGAAAGGAGAGTTTTTGCTAAGTGCTGGAGATAAAAACAACAGACACAGTTTGCTTTCATTGACTACTTATTCTGTATAAAGCACTTGGCTAACTCAAGTTGATAAATGAGTTACAAACCCTTAGGTAATTTTTAAAATGACTCCTGTTAGCTCCTGTTAAACAGATGAGGAAAGTGAAATATAAAAGTTAGAAAACTTTCTCAAAGTCATGCCTAACAAAATGGAGACAAGAGTGAAAAGTAGAGACAGTGAAAACATGGTTTTAATCAATGCAGTATTTAGAGTTTTAGGCATATTTAGAGTTTTAGGCTCCCTGCTTCTTAATCAAGGAAGACTATCAAGAAGAATTGGATGCAATACACCTTAACATAAAATACAAAATATAAAATACAAATTGGTAACCTCAGGCCTTCTGAAATTCCCTCCTCCATGGGCAAAAGTAGCAACAAGATGAAGGAGAGGACAGGAACTATAGACCTAACTAGTGGGTTAAATAACTCAAGAAGAAGAGCACAACCACAGCAGGTTCAGGCTTAACGGCAAGGCAGTAAGAGAAAGTACCAGAGGACATCCACCAACATCCAGGGGTCATGAGTGGGATCAGTTTCCTGGACACAGGGGCTGGGGAGATAGCTCAGTCGGTAGAGTGCTTGCCTTGCAAGCACAAGGCCCTAGGTTCAATCCCCAGCACCCAAAAAAAAAAAAAAAAAAAAAAAGCAAAGCAAAGTTTCCGGGACACAACCCATGTGAAATCTGGAAAGCAGATGGCAGGATCTTTCTGACCATTAACTTCACCCTATAAGACATTACTTTTTTGTCCAAAAGAAAGAAGCAAAAAACTAAAAAATGATTTTCTTATTTTTATCAGTAAACTTCAAAATAAAATAAAGCCCAGGTTATTTCACATGAATTTTTATTATCTTTAATGAGAAGGACAGAAAAAGAGAAAATATATGCAGTATGTAAACATCTATAATTATATCATGCAAATATGACTTTTAAAATGCAAAAAAAAATTCATTTAACACTTTCTTCTATAGCAAAAATGCATTGTGGGATTTCTACAGTTAAAATCGAATATACAACTATTGGTGATTGCTTATTAACTGCTACTTATGTACATATGTGTATGTGTATTTTTTTAATTTTAAAGTAAGCAGAATACAATTGGAATTGTAAAATAATTTTGCACAGAATACTTTAAGTATTGACGAAAACAAACAGGCTGTTTCTTATGTAAGCAAGTCTCTGAGATAAAAGCTTCAGAACATGCAAAATTGAAACTATTTTCTCCCCCTCAACAATGCTTTTCAAAAGATATCCATTAGAGAGATGGACACCAGTCAGTGATTTCCATAACACTAGGAATGTTAAAGTTACATATTCCAAGTGGCAGAATAATTGTGTCCTCTTTATACTTGAAATTATATACCTAAGTTCCAGTGGATGTATGCTCTCCAATGCATGCTCTCAAACAATTCTGATTTAGTCATGATTAAAGAGGAATAGACGTTAGAATTTTGATGAAAATTATTGCTTGCCTAAAATTGTAAGTCAAAAGTTAATTTATAATTGTCCCTTAGAAAAGAATTTTTATTATCTTTGTGAGTATCATCAAAGGCTTGTAAACACCTATTCCTGATTAAGACCATGGACCCTGGAGCCCACAGTGCTTCTGTTTCAAGCACTGTTCCTTCACTAGAGTGGGGGCAAACTTGGGAGAATGAGAATTAAAATACAGATAATAAGAGAAAATCACATTACACTGGATGAAAACAAGATGAGTTAATAATTTCAAAGTTCCAAGAACACGTAACTCCATAAAGACTGAATCTGTTTCTGAATTCTTGATGCACAAAATAGAAGCTTATATTAATTCATTCATTTTAAATGCATATAAACAGAGATTGACAGCAAATGGACACATAGGATCTTTTAGGGATAGTGGAAATATCCAAAGAATAAATTATAGTAATGGCTACACAACCTAGTGAATTTATTAAAACCATTACATTATACATTTAAAACAGGTGAATTCTATGGTATATAAATTATACTTTAATGAAGCTGTTTAGAGGTATTTATATTTTATATTAAGTAAATTATGTACAATATGTTATATATATATATATATATATTCATTCCTTTTTCCTTAAAATATAAATAAAAATTTCATTTGCTATGATAGTTGTTATTGAAAAAAACAGATCAACACTAAATTTGTAATTAAAGACATTGATAATTTTTCCTATGCATTTGTTGAGAATCTATTATATGCTAGACACTGTAGGATATTAAAATAAAGAGAATACCTCTCACTGCCTTTAAGAAGCTCTTCATCCATGGAAGAGGAAGGCAAACTAAGATCACTGGACAAATTCAAATGGCCACAAGTTTTTGTAGAGTATATGAGCTAAAAATGATTATAAAATTTGTAATGGTTAAAAAGGACTAAAGAATAATACATTGTGACAAATTTAAGTGTCAATAAATGAAGTTTTAATGTCACATAGCCAAACCTCATTTAAGTATTGGGAACAGCTGCTTTCATGATAGAATAATGGAGTTCAGTAATTGGGGCAGACCTCTATGTTCTACATACCCTAAAATATTGACTATCCAGTCCTTTACAGAATATGTCTGTCAACTCTAGGGTCAAAATGGAGGATGCAGAGAGGAATAATTTGTGGTTAATCTTGTCTTCCCCAGTGTTTGCTACAGAGTTTCTGACTAGGATGCTAAATACAACTGTATGATAATCTGAATATCACAGTGCCTCCACCACTGTGACTACTGGCGATTTCAGGGTTGTAAAATCCAATAGCCTATTCTAGGTACTGAAAAGAACTCTAACTATGAACACCACTATTCAGCACAACCCCCAAAGACTACGAGGACTGTTATATGTCTTGGATAGTCACAACAATTATCTTTTAAAGATCAATCCTTGACTTGTTGTTTTACAAACCTAAAAACGACCTATTCACATGACTATTAATCAAATCCATTATGCAAGTAGCTTTACATTTTATAAAGACAAATGTGTAAATGCAAGTCTTAAAGAAGATTTATTTTGATAAATCACAAATTAATTATAAATTGAATGAAACTAATCCACAAAAGAACAACAAATTAAATATGAAAACTACATATTGATATTCTCATCTACTGGTAAGGAAGCTCATACATACAATATATGGCCCTTTTAATAAAAATTATATATAAATAAAAAACTACCAAATGTACTCTTAAAAAGTACATCAGACATGAATTTCCATGCATCCTTCCTCTGGCTCCCTTTTTGAATCTATTTTTTTTCATTTAGTGCTAAATTTCACTTTGTTGTAATATGAAATACATTTTATCATCAGTATTCCTGCTAACTTAATGCAATGATGGGAAGGGTAACATTACAGTTATTTCCATAGATTTACAAGTGTAAGTTAGGATAAATGCATCAAATTTCATCATTTTGTGTATTTGTTTTCCATAAACACATATGCAATTAAACATGTTCTTGATTTTTTCATTATTTTCAGGCTACAGTATGATATTTATAAATATTCATAGATTTAAGTGTTTTTTTCCCCAATTAACCCAGAATACATAGAATTGTATCTTTCTTGGGGGAAATGCATTCCTTAACAGTATTCATAATTACGATTTAAGATTACTTAATTCTACAAAGGCAAATGCAGAATTTTTGTTATTCATGCATTATATTCAATTTTGGAAGTACTAGTAAAAAAATTCAAAAGGATATAAAAAATTCTGAACTTCACTGATCAATCAAAATTATTTGTCAAAAAACTGCAGAGGACCTCCTCAATAGAATAATAAGCGATTCATGAAATTTAACTGCCAGAATATTCAGCTTCATAAATACTTCTTTTTCATTCTTTCTAAGACACTGATGGATACTACTAGTAGGAGAGGAGTGCATTTTTGAATAGTGCAACTGCTTTTAAATTTGTTATTAGATACTAATAAGATCATTTGCTCAAATACCCGCCTTTCCTTTTGCCCTTCCTTTGATTTGGAATTCCTTTTCTTCAAATGTATAAATGCATAAAAAGATTCGGGCTGCTTCCACCTTTATTTCTATTACTTTGATCAATTAAGTATTAGGGTCATTGACAAAATGGCCTCCAAATTGAGAAGAATTAGCAAAAGGGTAAATTTGAGGTCCTGGTGTTCAAAGCAGGAAAAAGGTTATCACAGCTGAATCCATAGAAGGAGAAATGGCATAAAGAGGGTACCTAGTTAAGCACAAAATATTAGCCATCAAGGCACAACAGTGACAACCAAGAAGACAAACCTTCACATCAAGTCACCATAAGGTACTGGTGGTAGTAATATCTTCTTTGCCACACAAATCTTAAACAATATGCTTTAAATGAGAGCATGTGCCCAAAAGGTACTGGGATAAGTATATTTTATGCACAGAATAAAATTATTATAAGGGTATTACTATTTCTATTCTATAAATGATGAAGTTGAGGGTCAGAAAGATTAAGAAGTTTACCCTGATAGACACCTTGGAGACCAAGGCAGCATTTTTATCTTAATAACCTAGCACAGGAAGAGACTAAGTTCTCTGTATTAGATTCAGATCTTAGTTATGCCTGCTGTGTGACCTTGAGCAAGTTAGATAAAATTTCTATGTTCCAGTTTCCCTTAGGGTAAAAAATAATCATAATCATAATCGGTAATATTTGTAAAGTGTTCAGAATAAAGCCTGGAAGTTAGCAACTATCACATAAATTTTGGATGAAAAAATTAAAAGACAGTGAAATCTACCATCCTGTTTAATTGAAATGCACCAATTAAAAAATATGGATTTATACTACAGAGCTATAATAACAAAAAAACTGCATGGTAGTGGCATAAAAACAGACACATAAACCAATGGAACAAAATAGAAGACACAGAGACAACCCACAAAAATAGAGTCATCTGATCCTTGACAACAGTACCAAAAACATACCTTGAAGAAAAGGTAACCTTTATAACAAATGGTGCTAAAAAAACTGGGTATCCCTATGTAGAAGAATGAAAGTAGATTCCCTTCTCTCACCTTGCACAAAAATCAACTCAAAATGGATCAAAGACCTAGGACAATTATACCAGAAACTCTAAAAATGCTAGGAGAAAATGCAGAGTCCACACTCCAGATAGAGGCACAGGCAGACACTTCTTTAATAAAACTCTTAAAGGTCAAAAAATAAAACAAAGAATCAATGAGTGGAATGGCATCAAATTAAAAAGCTTCTGCACAGCAAAGGTAATAATTAAAAATGGGAAGAGAGAGCCTACAGAATGGAAGACAAATTTTGCCATTTACTCTTCTGACTGAGGACTAATATCCAGAATAAATAAAAAATTCAAAAATACTTAACACTGAAAAAAACAAATAAATCAATAAATGGGCAAAAAATTGACATTTCTCAAAACATGAAATGCAACAAGTCAACAAATGTATGAAAAAATATTCAATATTCTTAGTAATCAGGGAAATGCAAATGAAATTTCATTTCATACCAGTCAGAATGAGAAGGATCAAGAATACAATAATAATAAATGCTGCTGTCAGAGACGTGGAGAGAAAGGAAAACTTATACATTTTTGGTGGGACTGAGTTTGTGTAACCACTTTGGAAAGAACTATGGAGATTCCTTAACATTAGGAATGGAGCCACCATATGACTCAGTTATTCTACTCCCTGCTATTTATCCATGGGCTGAAATCAGCATACTATAGTTATACCTGCATCTCAATGTTTCTACAAGTGAAGTTCATAATCACCAATTTATGGAACCAACCTAGGTGTCCATCAACAGAGGAATGGAAAAAGAAAAGGTCGTTTATATACACAATGAAATTCTATTCAGCCATAAAGAAGAATTAAATTATGTTATTTGCTAGTAAATGGATGGAACTGAAGAACATCATACTAAGTGAAAAGAGGCAGACTCATAAAGTCAAGGGTCCAATGTTTTTTCTTTCTTTTTTTCACACTGGGATAATCTTTAATCTGGATGGGATAATTAATTAATTTTTTACACTTATTTTTAAATTTTTACAGACTAAAATTTGATTTTCTGTGGAAACTAGTGAAATATGAGGAATAAAAAGGGAAGATTCCATGAAAATAGAAGGGAGAACAGTAGAGTAGAGGTAGGGAATCAAGGAAAAAGGAGGAAGAATAGGAAAGGGGAGACAATGCAAAAAAATGACAAAATTATGCTATATGTTTTTATGAAAATATCACACTTTTATATAACCATAATGCTCCAATTATGGTTCCTTTTTTATACATAATCATAATCCTCCAATTAAAACAACAAATCAATAAATGGAAGACCAGTATAGTAGTGGAAGAGGATCAGCTGGAGGGAGGAGTGGAGGGAAAGGGGAAGCACTAGGGATTGAAATGAAACAAATTGCATACATTTAGGAAGATCAAAATGAATCCCATTACTATGTATAACTATAATGCACTAATAAAGACAAAAAAGTACCAAGTATATATATATCTGATGCCATTTAGGATAAAATATTCATTACGAAAAAAAAAGAAAAAAGTGGTATTAAAGTTTATGAGCTAATAATTGACCTCTGCATGATTATATTAATCTGTACTCAAAAAAAGAAATCATAAAACTTCAAATGAATAGAAAGAAATAAATATGCCCTAATTTAAATCTATGACCAAGTATGCTATCTTGCAAGATACTATTTCATCAGAATATGACCTGAATCTCTAGTTATTCATGTCAATATACCAGAGAAAAATGAAATCAAGAATAATTAAAAATAGGCTACAATAGATCAAGTATTTGTAGAAATAATATTGTCTATAGTCAATTTATTAAACATCTTACAAATATTTAATGCTTGTTAAGTTGACAAATGACAAATGTCTTTTGAACATAAAACAATTGAAAGATTAAGATTTCAGTCATGATTCCACAAAAACAAAACAATTAAAGGAAAAAAGAAACTCGAGTGGAATATAAATCAGTTGTAGAGATCATAAAATAATTTGTATTGTTCTTTTTAGGCAATCCTTATAAAAATGAAGTAAAAAAATATACCTGTGCTGACATACCATCCAAAACAAGAACTGGGAAAACATTAAGTGGTTAGACACAGAGACTTTTTAAGAAAACAGTATCAACCTTGTTAAAAATGTGAAGCCTGGGGAGAAAGGTATGTGACCAAAGGCAAGTAGCAGCTATGAGATCTCAGATCGGTGATTTGGAGTTGGGGTAAATGTCCTGCTACAAAGGCATCTAAAAATCTGAAAATTTCTAACCAGAATCAGAATACAAGTGGACTGAATTTTCATGGGATAAAGAAGCACCCACATAACTTTAGTTTTTCTCCAGTGAATATTTCCTTAAGTATAATCATCATTAAAATTGATTTTGATAAAAATATTTAAGGGGCAGATGAAGATTAAACAAAGAGAAGCAATTGAAAGGAAACTGGAGGCACCACAAGGTGGAAGGAAAAGAACAACTGTTGTTCAGGCAGAGACTTTCATTCATCTAGTTAGTGCTGACAGGGTTGAAATTAGGTCCACCAAATGAAATCCTGGAGAACCGATTTCTCACTTTAATAACTTGCTTAGGAAATGAAGATTAGCATCTGGAGCAGCATGACTAATCATGCTGGTAATAAAAGTCTTATATTTCATGTTTGTAAATTAGAAAATGAAATCTGAAGTTTGTAAGTACAAGTTTATATGTTCAAATTTATTCTTAGGAAATTTCTCTACTCTTTGACTTGGGTAAAACTTACTGACATATACTTAACTGACACTGACATTGGTCAGCTTCAAAGATTTCTAATGGATAAGAACACAGCATTTTTTACAACGTAACAGGCTTCAGTTCTCCAAATTTGGTTCATTCTTGTACACTGGATATATGTACACATATATGCCAAAAGATTGCTTGTCAAGTTAAATTATAATTAACCTTACATTAAATTTAGAGCAATCTTCAGCTGTGAAAGTTGTCAAGCCAGATAAACCAAAATAGACATATGGTTTCTTGCAATCCTGATTGACAAAGAGCAATTTGTCCCATTATCTAAAAAAAATGCTCCACTGACCACCCGCATCAGAATTGTCTGTGATATTATGTTGTTCAAATGTCTGGGTATCAGGCTAGATCTTTTGCATTAAGATTAGAGAGTCTAAGAAACTGCACTATATGTTTTAGAGTCATTATTTCCTTATATCTTTACATCACATGTATAAAATAGGAAGCACCACTCTAAAATGCACACTTTACAAATAACTTACTGCACTACTACAAAATAATAAAGCCAGGCTTAAATCCAGATCTGACTCCCTTGTGCAACACTAATCCACTGCATTTATTCTGTCTCCTTCCTAATATGAGTATAGACACAGGATCATTTAGTTTTACATGAAAGAAAAACGCTACTATGATGACTTTGTTCTGTGCATGAATTGAAGGGCAAGCATCCTGGGATTCTCTCCTCTCATCTCTCCTTTCTACCTTTGGTGTATTGAAAACCAAAGCAAGGACAAATGATGAACATAGAAGAAAGTATCTTTCACTTTCTCTCTTAGGAATCAGTCACTTAATATGAATAAACAAAAAAAGAAAACAATTAAAATGGATAGATTAAAGAGGAAAATACCAGTTAAAAGGGAAATAGCAGGGGCTGGGATTATAGCTCAGTGGTAGACCACTCACCTAGCATGCATATGGCCTGGTTTGATCCCTGGCACCACTAAGAAAAGAAATAAAAAGGAATGTAGCTTCACTTTAAAATAGCTTAATGATTCCTGTAAAATAAAATTGCAGACATTCTGATAGTTATATCTCAAATAAAGATAATTTCAGCTATTTCAGGTATCATGAAACTCTGAAAGATTCTCTCTCTAAATATACTAGTTTATCTAAAGCTGGCAAAAATATATGTTCTATTTTGAAGGCAAGAAGCCTATGGAAAATATTTTCAAAATGATAATAATCCATAACTTTGGTAAATAAAATTACTTGTCTATTATCTCACACCTTAATAATTCCATTGCCTAGAAGTTTTGTCCAAAACACACACAGATAGATAAGGAAAGCATTCCTATTCAAATATAAGGACATACAATCCTTTAACAAAGCATCCCTGTAACCTAGTAAATATGGAAAGGGCAATTCAGAATAACAGAATATGAAAAAAAAAAAAGGATATGTGCTGAGCAAATAATTGAAGTCTAATTATGCTATGGGCATACGTCCATCATAATAACAAAAATAATAGAGTTAAGTTCCTTCTATGGGTCACGCATTGTAGTAAACTCCTAACAAACCTTATGTAATTTTCTATTCACAATAATTTTGTGAGATATTCATGAACAGTAGCAATTTGCAGAAGGGTAACTGAAAAACAACAATACATTATATACCTACAGATGTCAGACGACTTTAAATTTCTAGAGCTGAGATGAAAACCCAGCATTGTGGAGTGTCAGGTTTACACTGCAAAGTAACAATGTCAAGTCATTTTACCCAGAGACTGTATTTTGTGTTAGTTTGTTACGTGGGTTTTAACATAAGCACACAGGTACAGATGATATGTTGGATGAAAGCTACCCTGGAATGTCTCTACATCATCTTCCAGGATTAGAACCAGAGGCTGTCATTCAATCCTACACACGTTCTACTTTCAGGGGTTTGTAGGCTACCATATCTAGAAGATTTCTTAGTTTTATTTACTTATCCTTATGAAGTCCCATAGCAAGTGTTCTAATATGCCCTTTACCTGATACCTATGTGCTTTTAATTCCTAGACAATTCATCAGTTACCTGAGGCGATTTTCCCACCACCCAACTGTGTTGCTTACCCTATGGTAGAAATCAAATAGGAAAGAAATATAAAAAATCTGATTTTGATCCTCTGCTGTAAAAAAATAGTTTAGTTTTAATTAATTATGAACTTTTTTAAACATTTCCCTGAGAAAAAGTTAGAGGATTCAACTCAGGTTAGAGGTATCTTTCCAAAATAAAATCAAGACTATTCACCTATAAAGTAGTTGAGATTTTAAAAGAAAAAATACAAATGTGATTAGCATTCTAATCCATACTTATTGGAAAAAAAAACTATACAAGGATAAATACTAAGGAATGGAATAGCTCTGTCATATGGAGGTTCTATTCCTAGTCTTTTGATGACTCTGCATACTGCTAAACTAAAATCAGCATAATGTACTGATACAGGTACATCAATGTCTATAGCAACACAACTCACAATAGTCAACACTTGTGTTCATCAACAGTCTACAGGATAAAGAAAATGTGTTATATATACACAACTAAGATTTATTCAGTCACAAATAATAATGAAAATATAGTATTTACTGACAAATACATGGAACTAGAGAACATGCAAAGTGAAGAATACATGACAGATTCAGAAAAGCAAGGGCTGAATGTTTGCTCTTGTGTGCAGAAGTGAGTTTGAAAAAAAGAAAGTACCCTATAGAAATAGAAGGAAGATCACTGGAGTAGAAGAAGAGGAAAAAGGGGAGGAAGGAAGGAAAAGAAAAAAAAGGAACAGTGGAATGCAACTGACCAAAATACTCTATGAACATATATGAGCACACCACAGTGAATTTCACCTTTACATATATCTATTAAGCACCAATTAAAATCAATAGATAAATAAAAAGATATATAAATAAATAAAAAGAAAGGAAGAGTAGAACAATAGAGGGAAGGGAACAAGAGGAGGAAAGGGGAGGAAAAGAGAAAGTATGGGGACTAAAATGGTACAAATTACAGTCTATACATGTATCATTATGTCAAAATGAACCCCTATATTATGTATAACTATAATGCACTAATAAAAACATTTTCAAAAAAAATAGAAAAGCAAGTACTGTGACCACCATTAATCAAAACAAAAACAAAACATGAATACTTTGGCACTGTGTTTCCAGAAGGAAATGGAAGCAAAGCAAATGGAAAATCCATCCTAATGATTTGGCTGTATTTTAACTACTTTTAATCTCTTATATGTACATTTTTCCACTTTGGAAGACAGTGTAAAACATAATCAAATCATTAGGACAGGTTACCCCTTCAATGCTTATTCAAAAAAATCACATACAAAAAGTGGATCCCAGTTGATAAAGACCAATTCTTCCCAAAAATTGATATAGAACCTCATCCAGGACTATACATAAACTCCTTTAGATCTCATAACCAGCACCCATCTCTTCCAATGTGATCTCTTCTGACCTTTATGACCATTTCAAATTCCTCTTTCAAGAGACCTTACTACTATACCTTTGTAACATATATCCATATTAAATTTAGCTTGTATCTATGTGATTATTTGATTGTTTGATTCTCCTATGAAATCATAGATTCCTTAAGAACTACCAAATGCCTAGAACTCCAGAGTGCCTGCTACCTAGAAAACACTCAGTGCATGCAGTTAAACAATTAATATGTGAATGAATAAATGTGATAATTCAAAAGAAAGAACTTGAGGAAGAGGTTGACTACCCTGGTTGTACTGTTATTTGTTTTGTTTCTTACTATTCAATTAGAAGTTCACTCATCTATTTTTTAAACCTAAATCATAAGCACTCTTCCATAATGATTTATTGCAATACCATTGTTATCAAATATTGGAATTGGTTCCCAAATTCTATTTTATCACTGTCATACCTGCTTGATTCAAATTAATATTTGGTAGCCTAGTTCACTAATTTTCCAAAAATTCATTTTATATTGTTTCCATTGTAGAAAGTCACTGTCTTATTAATGCACTCAACGGGAAGCAACTAAATGTCCTATGGCAAATAGAAAAAGCATGAATTAAACCATGGAAAATATGCAGATATTCTCTCTTGAGAAATGCAGAAAAAAAAATGATAAAACTGTAATAGCAGCTACCATCAAATAATTGTTTATCTGTAAAGGTCTACACAGAACTATAAACTCATTTATTCCTCACAATAATCCTGTGAAGGGATACCACCTTCTTTTCACTTTTTTAAAAGAAGAAATCAAAGATTAAAAAGATACAGTACCTAAAAGTGTGGGAACACATGAATAAATAAATGAATGAAGCAAACCTCTAATCTTAAACCGAATAAAGAGCAGTGTGAAGTAACAGCTACAAGACATGACTTTATTCTTGGAAGCTCCATTAAGCTGAATATTATTATGATAATAATAATAATAATAATAATAATAGTAATATCTAATGTTAATCTTACACTTAATTATGTTCCAAGTACCTTACATACATGATCTACCATATAAATTTATGAAATAAATATGGTATAACCACTATTAAATGTCATCCTCAATTTATCAACAAGGAAATTGAGACTTAAAGGGGTAGAGTAAGTTGCCCAATTAACATAAATCTGTGAGGTAACTGAGCCAAGATTCAGTTGTTAACCCCATGACTTGTGCTCTTAGCAATTCTACTACTTGTTCCTGTAAATAGTTCTAACTTCTTTCTCATCAGAGCCAAGTGCATATGGCCTCCTGAAATAATCAAGGGTTTTGTTTGTTTTTCTGGAGAATAATAAAGAGCTCAGTGGAAAAAGTAGGAAAGCAGGTTAGGCCCTTTTCATCTTACCTCCTGGCTGCCTAATTAGACCAACAAAGAGAGAAATTAATAATATGTGAGGCCAAATCATCAAGTAGTAAAAACTTAGGACCCATCAGACTCTGTACATGAATGGGTCGGAGCACACTTCTGCTGAACAACCTCTTATTGAGCCACTCTGAGCAACTTTTGTGAAGAACCCAAGAGTTAACTGTTTGAGAATGTTAATTAAGTATGTCATATATTCCTCTTTAATTATTTATCATAGAAAATTCAACAAAATAGAACCCTGAATTTTTCAGTATGAGTGAACAATCTATGAAACATACTATCTTTTACTGAGGAGGTTTTTCCCTAGACATTAAATACAGATTTTGTAGTACTGTCAAGAAAGAACAGGAAACCCAAGTGTGAATCTTCATTCTAGCATCATTAGTTGAACCTAGGTAAAATTTAACCCCTCTACCCCTCAATTTTACCATCAATAATATGAAGAAATGGAGCAAATTCTCAATATGTCTAGGAAAAATAAGTAATTGTTCACTGCTCTTCTGGAAAAGTAAGATAAGGTGAAATAAATAAATGAGCAAAGATAATTTAATTTTTAGTGAAATTAATTATTCTACATTGTAGTTTTCATTAATGTATTTCCAAACAAATGCATCTAATCAAAGACAGATAAAGAAATGATCAACACCTATATATGCAAAAATGTTCAATATCAGCAGTTATCCAGGAAAATCAAATCAGAACAACACTAAGGTATCACCTTACCCCAGCAAGGATATTCAATTTAAAAAAAAAAAAAATGAATGATAGCAAGTACTAGTGAAGATGTGAAGAAAAGGAAACCCTTGCCCTTAGTTGGTAAGAATGAAAATTAGTACTACCATATGGAAAACAGTATGGAGGTTTCTCAAAAAATCAAAAATAGGAATACCATGTTATTCAGATATCCCACTATTAAGTACGTACCCAAGGAAATGAGACATCTGTACTGCCATCTTCACTGTAACACTATTCATAATTGTCAATAAATGGAAACAAACTAAGAGTTTATCAACTGATGAATGGATTTTAAAAAAGTGGTAGAGGTACACAATGGAATAACATTTATCCATAAAGAATAAAATCCTACCATTTATGACAACATGGATGGAACTGGAAATCATTATGTTAAGTGAAATAAATCACCACAGAAATACAAGGACCACATGATCTCTCTCACATGTAGAATCTAGAGTGGACACCACAGAAGCTGAGAGTAGAATGGCTGCTACTGGAGGCAGCGGAGAGCCAGGGATAGAGAGATGGGGAAGGTTGACCAATGGGTACTACATTACTGGTAAGTGGAAGCCAGATGTTCTGGGATGCTTGCATGTAGTAGGGTGATATTGGTAACAATAATGTACTATACATTCAAAAATCTAGAAGAAAGGGTTTTTTAAGTCTCACCATAAAGAAAATGACAAATGTTTGATGAGACAGACATGTTTAACCTGATGTAAACATTATGCATCTTGTATACATATGAAAACATCACACAGTGCCCCATAAATGTGTACTACTATATGTTTTACATATCAGTTAAAATTAATTTTAAAAAGGCAGAGAGATAAGGTATGAGTTCTTCCTATGAGCTACAACTTCAGGAGTTTTCTATGTGCCAGATCTAAGCTCAGAGAATTTAATCCCACTGTTTCACCATTGTTTCAATAAGCATTTACTTTGGGGAAGTTTTTAGTTTAATAACAAGGAATAGTGATCTCTAATGTCACATAGATTCACATCCTAGTTTCATGTCTTCCCAGTGATCTGAATAAATTCTTCAAGACTGAGTTTCTCACCAGATAGTGAGGATACCTTCCTTTATTAACTGAGATAAATTATGTACCCTTCTTAAAAGCATTGGCTATAACATATAATATAATATAACCTTAATAAATGGTAGATATGCTTTTAAATTTGTTTTCTTGGGAAAATCATTACATTGTTGAAGAAGAGGTTTAAAAAAGACTAAATTTCCTATGACTGTGCACCACTAGCAAGTGTTGAAACTGGAATATAAACTTGCAACTCTCCAGGATTCTAAAGCCTACAAGCTTTCCCCTAGACCACACTGTTTCCCCAGGTCATAGCTCTTACTCACAACTCTTTTTGCCAAATGTCATATCGCTTAAACTTTTCATGTTTTGACTCTAACTATAATAAGACTATAAGTTGTTCAAATGTCTCTGTTCACGATCTCTGTTCATAATGCTCCATAAAGAGTTTTGGCCAGAAAAAAACACTAAGGATTAGGGAAACTGGTCCATATTCCTCAGTGAGAAAGGAATGTAGAATTACCCAGATTTAAGTCTCAGTTCTAGAATTTCTGTTCTAGGATTTGAAAAATATTCCTTAATTTCTCTCTGAAACAATTTCCTTGATTGTTAATGGGCATAATATTGACAGATCCCTCCTAAGATATGCATAAGTTATATGAGATAAGTGATATGCTGGCAGATATTAGGTACTCAACAAATAAAAGACCCTTTAAATATATTATCAATACCTCCAGGGATAGGGGAGTAGCTCAGTGGTAAAGTGTATGCATAGTATGAAAGAAGGTCCTGTGTTCAATTTCCAATGCCAAAACAAAACAAAATTTCCATTTATTATTACTCTATGTAATTTCCTCTCCTCATCTGTAAAAAGAATGTCCTAAGTCAAAGGGTTGCATTAAATGAGAGAAAAAAAATGGACAGATGGTCCTTAGAAGAGTGCTATCTCAGTAAAATCAGATAATGTATTTCTTTTATTAATATGATAATGAGTATAATATTGATTTTTTTTTCAGTCCCCAAAGCATTGAACATACCTAGAACTCTTGGATTCTCTATCTTTCTATATTCCCTACCATCTAAGCCTGATTCTCTAAGGTTATAGTCTACAAGGCAAATATGCAACCCTCTTCTTGTGGCAAAACTAGAACTATTCAAAACCTCTAACAGAACATGTACACAGTGTGACATTTACTTCCCTAACGAGTCAACTCTGAATACACTGTAAAGCATGACTAGCAAGGCATCTATGAGCCAGAGGACCTTTCTTTACACCAGCGATACCACTGCACACTGGCCTCTTATTCAGATGACACACAAATCTCAATTTCTTGCTACAGCAAGAACCCAAGGATAATTTTGAACATATTGCAATTTTATAACACATTGTAATTTATGAGAGGAAATAAAATTTGCTAGCTTGCTAGGCAAAATAAGAGGGCGAATAATACATATGAGGATTATTATTTTTCTTTGGCATATATATATTAAACTATAGATGTATCTCTAAATATGATTATAAGATATTTCTTAAAAATCCACAGTCTTTCAATTTAAAATGAATCTGTTTATCTGAAAAGTTTTATCAGAATAGGCAGTTCTGACAATATAAAAGTGCTCAAAAAAGTATTTCATAGCTCTAAAACCCAAGTAAAGTGTTTCTATCAATAATATTTGCATATGTCCTTCAGTTAAACTCAGTTAAGCTATAACCTGAAATACATGTTTTTGATATGACAGCAAATAATTTTACTAAAGTGCACTGTTTGCTATTATCACCATTTAAGAAAATAGGTCTGGGGCTTACTCAATAAACATGTTTGTAATTGGAGGTCATCTGACATGCCTTCAATCTTTCATCCCTTTTATTTTTGGAATGGGCTGAAAATACAGACTGTTTTCATAAAACAATTAAAATCAGTACCTTTTTTTTACTATAGGCATAAATAACATTAAACTCACTGTGCTTACTCTATAGACTATTCTAATTATATTTATTATGCTAATTCTCCTAGGACAGAGCACAGACATTTTGGTTAAATACCAATACATGCTTTTGTTGGGTAAACAATCAGTATTTCAAATGTTTCATGCTGATTCCAGTAGCTGAATAGGAGTATTCATAGTATAATCTTTAACACTCTTCTCAGTTGATTGAATGTCTACACAAAAATAATGATGTTAACTAGGGTTGAGACATGACTGAGTGACAGCACATCCGTCCAGAGTGTGCAAGGCCCTGGGTTTCATACTCAGATCCTCAAAAAATACAAACATTAAAATAATAATGATAAAAACAATAATAAAAATGAAGAAGCTAAAAAGCAGAGCAAGGAAACAATGCTTACAATGATCTACTTTAATATGAAAGGATATTTTTAAGATTAATTCAACAAAATACACTCCAATGTTTATATACTTCTTTCTGAGAGGCCTTAGGCTCCACACCTCATACGTAAATAGAATTCAGTATTTGTTCGAAGAATTTGTAAATGAATGACAAATTTGTTTGTTGGTTTTTACCTGCATAGTGGTAGACATTTTTTAAATGCAATCCAGTTCCATGAATGCCAATCATTATCTTATTATTATTAATCAGATACATGCAATGGTATGTAAACTGTATGAGAAAACAGGATTTTTCTGATTTTTTCACTGCTATATCCCCATACCTGTATCAGATTCTGGGAAATATTAGATACTAAATAAATATCTGTTGTATAAATATTAAATGGCACACCATTCTAAGGTCCTTTTTTCATCAATGCTAGGGACTGATCTAAGGTCCTTGTGCAAGCTAAGCACCAACTCTACCACTGAGCTACTCTCCCAGTCTTTATGACTTTTTTCATACTAAGAAAAAATAAAATTTAAAAAAAGGAGTGAAAAAAAAATCCATTACTATGAATTCTTATTCTGTAAAAATATACTAATTATAACTTAGTTATACATTAAGCAGATTTAATGAATGCATCAAAAGTGTGGTCATATATATATATATATATATATATATATATATACATATAAATGTACATATACGGGGGGACAATGCCTGCAATTGACATAAAGATGGGCTTTTCTCCCATATCTGTGATAATATACTCCAACCTCACAATTGTTTTTTGTTGTTGTTGTTGTTGTTTTTGTGGTGCTGGGGGCAACCTCACATTTGTAATGATATTTGTCATTTCCTTTAACTATCCATGTTCCTTTATCCACTATGACATTCCACCTACCTTTCAGATACATTATTCCACTACCTGACTACAAGTAATACTGAAATATTTTTCTCTCTGTAATGTTCCTTCCTCAGTTCTCCCCATTCCGAGTCACACAGTCTACTTTTCAAGAACCATCTGAATCACTGTTACATGGTACTTAAGTGCACATTCATGTCTGGATCTATTGTCCCTTTAATTCTCATAAGAGAATTTTTATGATTTGTTTTTGCATCTCCAGTGCCTAACTCGGTTCTTGGCACAGATAAAGTCATAAATTGCTATGTACTGAAAAGAATGACCTAATTAATTTAGCAACAAATTTTCTCATGACAGTGTTTATTAATTTTACTCATGATGAATGAAACTAATTTTATGATTTATTCAATTGAGCCAAAATGACAAACCAGAAATTTCAGATGCAGAAAGATATGAGGGATAATTTGACATTCAATTGAATATAAAGTCAGAATTTCATTAAATGCATTAATTGTTTTCCCCCTTATATGATTACTTGATGTGCCTAATCATAACATTTTTATTATATCAGAATATCATATATATATGTAAATGTATGTATATATGTATATATATACACACACGTAGAGACAGAGAGAGAGGGAGAAATAGAGTCATTTACTGCTTGTATGTTTATTTTTAAGTAATTATGATCTTGAAGTTAACTTCCACAAGAAACACAGGCTGATTGTAATTCCTACATACACAGTTATTTATTTCTTCCTCCAGATAAAAGAAAGATACATGAAACACAAATTCTTTTGAACACACTTAAGGTGATCGCGAAAATAACAAAAGGTTTTCATATTTTCTATTTGTCCAGCTTCTCTGTTGACAGTCATGACATTGGTTGAAATTTAGATTCTTCTTGAGAATTGAAAATTGCATTTCCAAATCTGACACCTCTTGGGAAATTATCAAAGGATTATAGTAAGAGAAAATTACATGCTACAAATGAATGCTCTATTTTGACAGCTGAAATATGCATCTTTATGCTTCTCAGTTATGCTAAAGGACCCCCACAGAAACACAGTCTCTTCTGTTTAGATTTACAAACATTATTTTCAAAATAAAATATTAGAAGTAGAAGGATGAGGGGGAAAAAAAAACACAAACAGTAATATTTCCAAAGTGTCTATTTTTATTAAACATTCACCAGGGTAGAAAAGAGAATCCATTTTATTTAAGCTTCAGGGTTAAATGATAGTGAAACTACTCAGCCAGTACCATTTCCAATATGCTCCAGATAGTTTGGGGAGGTTGTTTTTTTTTCCCCTAGATCTACAACTCAGAAATTAAGCCACCTGAGAAACAAAGCTTCTGTTGCTGTGTCAAAAGTAAAGATCTTCTTCATTACCAGGTATCTTACTGGAGTCACTGTAGCCCAGTGTCTATCTGGGTTACAGAAAAGTCCAAGCAAATACTGATCTTTCCAAATTTCAGGAAATTGTCCACAGCAACAAAATAATTTTAACTCTAAATTCCACATTTGATTCATTCACCTAAGTAACCACATAGATTTCAACACTATTTTCTGTAAGTTCCCAAAATTCTAAATAACAAGATAAGTAGATGAAATGAACATGAAATTTTTGTTTGGATTCTATTTTCCACTATTAAAATTATAGTTCATATTTTTCTGACTACGAAGATTGGCTTGGAGTTTCTCATCATTAATATACAAAACTGGAAGAAATCAGTAAAATGTGAATACATAGATATCCTAGTTAGTCATGTGGTAATTCAGTCATTAATGACTATGAATTTATAATACTAACTGTAAAAAAGAATTATCATAAGCATGTACTGAGTGGTTATTGCATTTCAACCACTTCGCTAGAATCCATTTCTAAGTTCTATTACTTAGTACACTATTCATATAAAATAAATACTAATGATACTTCCATCATAATGATGAGGAGACTGAGACTTGTATAGACTAAACAACATATCCAAAGCTTCATAACGATAAAAGAAGAAAATAAACACAAACTAAAGTCTTTTGGGCCCAAAACCCTTTATTACTAACCACCAGAGGATTCCAGGTATAAAAATCCATGAAGAAAGCAAGTAGTTTTATCCATTAACATCCTAGACACAGTGCCAAGGATCAAAAAGCTTCCCATTTACTCATGAAAAGGTAGTAGAGTTATATTATTGGCTTTAAACTAGGGAGAGACAAGTATAAATCACGGTTGACTAAAAATTAACTCAAAACCTAATATTATATTCACTCATGAGGTTCAATTAACTGAATTCATATAACAATTTATATATATCATAATAAATATGAATGTGATACAGTTTGCTATGCCTTTAATAATAGAGGCAGAGTCTCTATCATATGCTTGTGACCCTACTGTTTTCTTAACAAAATGTTGATGAAGCATTTTTTTTAGTGTTTACTGTCCAAGGACATCTCTAAGTTTTCTCTGGTATGGACAACAAATAGATATTTAATAGTTAGAGAGAGATGAAATATATCTGCATAAGAAGGTCTATATTAGAATGTCATTCTTAACAGTTAAAATGAGAATAATTCATATACTTAAAAACAGACCTGAAAAATGTTAATTTTTTTGATTGCTCTGCTTCACTATAGCAACAATTTTATTGTCTATGTATTCCATGGTTGGATACGTAATAAACTATTGTATAGAAAGAATTTTTAAAAATCGTATTATTTGTCATTATATTTTTAAAACAAAATCAAAATCATTTAAATTTTTTTTTTTTGTGTGTGTGTGTGTGTGTGTATGTGTGTGTGTGTGTGTAGTTTCTTCTTCCTGGCAACAATGACAAATAAAAATATAAAATAATTACTCCCCAGAGAAATAAAAATATAGAATAGTTACTCCCCAGAGAAATAATTCCCATAGTTTACAGTAGTCATACTATAATTAATAAGTCACTATAAACAGTAATTTTACTGAGAACTAAGGCAACTCAAAAGTCATGTTTTCCGCCTCAATAAGAGAGTAATATTGACATAAATACATCTGACATCCTATATTAGTTTTATAATTATTATCCTTACCATTGATAATAAATCACAAATATGTAGTATTTTTAAATTCTTGTCATTTATAAAACATTTTCACATATACAAAGCCTTTTAACTACCCTATTTTAAAATCTACACCATCAATTTTCACACAAAATTTTACCAAAAAGATTACTTAAATTAATTAACCTGTCAGTTTTTCCACAAAATTACACAAACAGTGTAAAACATAACATCAAAATAACACAGTTTAGACTAAAAACAGCAAACCACTCTCCCTTCCCTACTTTCAAAAGTCTTTAGAATAGAAAGTGGAGTCAGTGAAGCCAGCAGCAGGCACAGAACTGAAAGGTCACCTGTGCAATTTTCATCTGTAGGTAGATATAAAGGTCTCTTGAATTTTAAAAAAGAACATTAATACATAAATGAGAAGGGAAGAAAATAGTGGCAATTAAACTGCATTTCTAAAATTAGTCCAACACACGGGATTTTTCCCTTACTCTAAGAAAAAAATTCTGAATATGTTAAACTGATATGATAATCAGTTATGTAATCTGATATGTAAACAGCCACATTTTTTGAAAATTTTATTAATTTTGGCCGACTTTGTTTACTGACTTTCTAAAATATTGTTTCACAGAATTCATTAAGAAAAAAATTGCATATTTTAATGTTAAATATATTTTTGGTATCCAAACAAATTTCTGTAGTAGGTTATCTATCTTTTCGCTCATGAGTATTTAGTGAGTAATCCTTGAGAATTTCATTATCTGAGCAAAGTGACCTTAAAAATCAAAGAGGCTAGTAAATATGTGTAAAAATAAAGTCCTTTAATCACCAAGAGTCAAATTGATACTTTATCCTGACTTTCAATATCACAGGTGATTGTATCAGCCTCATAAATTAAAAGCATTTTATATTGAGGCATAAAGTGGGGAGATATTTACTCTAAATGCAAAGTGTAGAGGGCAAGATGACCAGAGACACTCAATGCCTGCTTCTTCCTCCACAGAGTACAGGGATCCTCACTAAATAGGTCATAAGCAAACACATTACTCTTCATTATAGAAGCCTTTCCAGGAAGACATTAGACAACATTTTTAATATAATAGCATAACATAACTTTCTAGAGTAACAGAATTTAATGCCAGAATGACAGCATAAGCAATTCATCTAACCCATTTATCTTAGAAATGAAGAAAGAGAGACACAGAAAAATTAAGTGGGTTGCTTAAATCTCACAGCTAGTATATCCAGTGCCCTTTACATACCTGCTTTGCCCAATGCAGCAGCCACAAGCCACTTGCACTATTAATCACTTCAGTATGACTAGCTGTAACTGAGATATGCTGTATAAGTATACAATGCACACTGAATTTCAAAGGCTTACTCTGAGAAGTAACATGTCACCTATAATTTTATATTAATTCTATGAGAAAAAATAATATTTTGAATATAGTGGATCAAATGCATATTATTAAAATAAATTTCACCTGTTACATTTTATCCTTTTTGAATATGTCTACTAGAAATTTTAAAATTATACTCATGGCTCAAATTATGTTTCTATTTGACAGCTCTGTTCTAGACCATTACCCTTTGCATTACTTTGGGCATATCTCTTTTTCAGATTTCAAGTTCATACAGTAGTTTCTTATGTGAAATTCACATCTTTTCATTAGTCAACTAAAAAAAAAATCCTCTTGTCATTCAAGATCTTGTGTTTACATAATCTAAATACCACACCAATCAACAAATGCCAAGTGAGTGTCAGAAATGTTTATAGCTTCATTATCATTCTGTCCTTTGATAAGGAGTGCTTCTCTTTGTTTAATACTCATTAATTTTACTATTCAAAGGTTTTATTCCCTAAACTCCACAATGATCCAAAATTCATTCTACACATGATAAATGTTTGCAAGGCAAAGGGCTAAAAGGAAAAAGAACATATTGAATTTTCATTGTCACAAGAGAATAATCAAAGATAATTCCAATAAGAGTAGATTTTTTATTAAACTACAGCAACACCTAATGACATTTCTCAAAATGAAAAAAAAGAATTATGTTTATGTAACAATAAAAAGTTTACCTATATTCTGCCTGAAATATGAAAACTGGCTACTTTGAAAACCTTGTGGTAAGAGGAATAATAAAACCCCAACCAAACACCTAAAACACAGCAGACTAGCCTTAAGTTGAAGTCATTTCTACATGATGGAAAACAGGGTATCTGACATGTCCTCACTGACCCCATATTTTGAAAGCATGAGCCATTTCACAGAGGCAGACAAAATACATTATCCTCAAGCCCAAATACCAGTACAAAGTCTCCACAATAAATGAATTTATGAGGGTAAGAACAGGTGCCTAATACTGGTTGTACTTTCTCTCCTCCTCCCCATAAGAAGTGGTTTCCAGATCTACACATTCCTGAGCAATATGCGTCCATTAGAAGAGGAGTAACCAACTATTCCACAGAATAGAAGGTACTTGTCATCTGCTAGCACTGTACCTAAGAACTACTGAGGATTTGTGAGGGTGGGGTCCTACTGGTATGATATCACCTAGCAGCAGCTGAGAGGTAGCTGGCAGTGGCTCTTCCTTCAGCATGGAATCATGATGGATTTCTTGTTTCATCGGTTACCAACCATTCATGGCAATTCTCACTCCAGAGCTCTTTCCAAAAGCCAAATGTTGCTACTGTTGACTTGAGGAGTTTGGAATTTTAATTTGTGTGAGGCATAATTTAAGACATGGAAGATGGCATGCTGCTGTTTAAAAAGTTAGGAGTGGTAAAACAGGAGTCTGTTCTGCCCCCTGTGATGCTGGGATGACTCTTCCTTGAACCTGAATACAAAGACTCCCAGGGTGGAAATTCATGGTGTTGTACATTTTTTTGAACTCACATTTCCTAAATGGGAGACTTATGAATCTTCAGGTTATGAATCTTTCCTGCATAGTTCCTGCCACAAAAAGACTTAATAAAGTTTATTTCCATTAACATTTTTAATGCAAAAGGAAATGTTGTTTGACATTTGGATTTCCATCTCAGAAAAAACATTACAAGTGTCTCTCAGTGAGTCTATGTAGGTAATACTGGTGATTTGATGAGTTTCTTCATGTCTGGCTTTCCTCTTCACCTAATTATTCCTTGACATTTTGAGTTTTTCACAATGTATGCTGATTTTAGTTGTTTATATTAGTCATGTTTTTGAATTGAATTATAATTTAAAGATTTCTCTCCTAAATGAGCACTACTGACAAGCACAATCATAAGAAGAATTGTTAATGGAATTTTTACAAGTTTAATGAGAAGCATAATATACTCATTCTTTAATTTCCCAAGGTAGCAGAACTCTAAGGTACAGCATATCAAACACCAAATATTTCAAAATCTATGTTTAGTAGAATTACACCAGTTCTTAACTTTCCATTTACCATGACAATATGTATACACATCCTAAACATATTACTTTTCACAAAAGTTTTTCTAAGTATTACTAGGAAGTCATTTCCCCATCTCATCATTTATAAGCAAAACAGGACCCACAAAAAGAAAACAGCATGTCATTTCATTAGAAAAAGGAAGAGTAATTGGAAGTAGTTTCATATTTTGATACTATGAAGCCTACTAAAATATCATCTATATTTTAATGTGTTAGCTCCTAATCCTAAACATATGCCATCTTTGAATATGTCCTTAATAAATCATGTCCTTACTCTTATAAGTCCTTTAAAATAGATTAATATCACAAGTAGAAAAGGTTAACATTTTCTCTATTACTATAATTGTATTAAAATAAATGAAATTCCATAGTACAAAAGGATATTTGGATACTGATGAGTTAATTCTTTATACATTCAAGCATTTCTTCATCAGTGAGCACATACTAGGCCCTGGAGGTATAGTATTGATTATGAACACTATCTATGGATTCACACAGGGAAACTAAAATCAAACTACTGCTTAAACTATTTTATTTATCTATCTATCTATCTATGTGTTTTTTTATTTATTTTTGGTACTGAGGATTGTACCCAGGAGTACTTTACCACTTTATCACCAAACTAAATGCCCAGTTCTTTTTATTTTATTTTATTTTAATTTTTTGGTACCTGGATTTGAACTCGAAGGCCCTCAACCACTGAACCACATCATCCTCAGCCCTATTTTTGTATTTTATTTAGAGACAGGGTCTCACCTAGTTGCTTAGTGCCTTGCTTTTGCTGAGGCTGGCTTTGAACTCTCAATTCTCCTGTCTCAGCCTCCTGGGTTACTGGGATTACAGACATGTGCCAGCATACCTGGGTAATTTTTCTTTTCTTTCTTTTTTTTTAAGATATGGTCTTACTATGTTGTTACAGATCTCCCTAAATTCCTGAGTCTGGCTTTGAACTTGTGATCCTTCTGTCTCAGCCTCCCTGGTCACTGAAATTGCAGGTATGAGCCACTAAACTCTGCTTATTTTATTTTTTAATTTTATTGTGCTGGCAATCAAACCCAGGGTCTTACACATGTTGGGCAAGCATTGTATCACAGAGCTGTCACCAGCCCTATGCTACTGAAAAAACAATTGTGAGAGGTGCTAGAAAGTAGAATTACAGGATGTTTTAAAAGACATAAAACAGTGTAATGATCTAATATTTAAAAAGATGAAGTTGTGAAATCCCGGCTGAGTTTGGTGGCAAGAGGTGGAAGAGTGGATACACCCTCAGCAGAAGCAACAGCAAGTATAAGACCTGAGAATGAATAAAACAGAGTGAATATTGGAAGACCATTGTAGATAGAGAGATGGCTTAAGTGTAGCCAGTAATATAGGAAAGGCTGAATTATGCAGAAATTTTATTTTATACTGCTGATAATGAATTATATCTTACAGGCAATAAAAAGGCCTTTCATAATTTTTTGCTCATAAAATTTATCAAGATAAAGCCATCAACAACATCATACTACATTTACAAAAATGTCTAAGTTCTCTCTGTTGACTTAAGACCTAATGAGAGATCAGTGAAGAAGTAACTGCAGGAGTCCAAGCAGAAGACAATGGCGGTTTGCCCTAAACTGGCAGCAATGGGGATGGAGACGGCAAGGTTCAGTGTCATAAACAGGGTTAGTTCCCCTGAGTCTCACCATTCTTATGAGTAGATGATGCTCATATTATTTATGTCTTGTAATATTCTCTTTATGGCTAAAGGATGTCATAACTTTGGCAAGGTCATTTAATTTCTTAGGAATAAGAAAAACACACATTTTATGGTATGAGAGTGTCAACACTTGGAAAGAAGTAATAGAGCTTTCATATCACCTTCAGTTCAATTAATCAAAGGCACCCACAAGTATGGCAGTAACAAAGCAGAGAAAAACTACAATGTATACTTGTAAAAATAAGTGAGGTCTAGTTGGAAACTCAAGTAAAATTCAATGTATGATAAATCTATGAAAGGGGACTCAATTAACTGGAAATGTAGACAAGCAAATTTAATTTTCACACTCAGAGAATATTTCAACAAAAATGTCAAAATATTCACTTGACTCTACCTTGAGAGAATGTCATAAAGGTATTCTTTGAGACAACATGGTATATATGTAAATACTAATATCTCATAGTTATTTTATAGGCTGACTCCTTGTTTTTAAAAATATTTTTTAGTAAAACCAGCTTCCCTAAAACTTTATGAAAATATTTAAATTATAGGTTACTTTTCAGAGATGAAACCATCAGATATGGTAAGTATACTTATATTTGTTAATAACATCTGTTGGCTTTAAAGAGGTAAAATTAGTTTGCATAATTTCTATCTCACTCCAGTAACAGAACAATGGAGACTGACATATATAGGAGGAGACAGGAGTAAATGTATTTTTTCTTAATTGTCAAAGATTTTTATTGCTTCATAAAGAATATGCTCATAATAATATTGATGTTTGAATTTCATAAAATTGGCAGTTTCTCAAGTGAAGGTATTATTTCTTTATCTTAAATGGGAAGAAGAGATCATGTATGTGTATGAGCATGTGCATCATACATACAAACACGCACACCGGGATGTCTGTTTCAGAAGAGCATGCTGGGATTTGAGGGGAATAAGGAGTTAGTGTTATTTGGTATTTTGTGTTATTTTTACATAGTAAAACATAGAACAGTATTTTGTTAATATTTGTTATTTTAAAATATATCAAATATTATGCATTATATCAATTGGCACACTGAGACATTTACTGCTATTCTAAATGTCTGAATCTATCACAGGATGTTAAGAAAGCATCCTGTTTGCTTTCTTTGTCTCTGAACAGGAAGAAAATACCAACTCAAACAGCAACATATATTATTAGTTCTGTATGTTTTGTTCATTTAGGTAAACTGAAAGTGAACAAAATAAAATAGAATCTCCAACCATATTTTAGAAAACAATAGAATATCAAAATAAATACTAATGACTATTTTTGTATAGAAAACTACATTGCTATTAACTCAATTACTATATAATTTTAATCATGATTTGCCACCTTAAAAAAATCAAGGCTGGGTACACTGGCACATGCCTGTAATCCCAGCAGAAGGATTAAGAGTTCAAAGCCAGCATTAGCAATAGGGAGGCACTAAGCAACTCAGTGACACCCTGTCTCTAAATAAAATACAAAACAAGGCAGGAGATATGGCTCAGTGGTTGAGAGACCCTGGGTTTAAGTCCCAGTACCCTAAAAAAAAAAAAAAAAAAAAAAAAAAAAAAAAAAAAAAGAGCTGGGAATAGAATCATATTTTTTGTACCCATTGTACCCTAAACCCAAATATCCTATTAATCTGTTTTAATTTTTTGTTAATAAGTTTAAAAATGCAGACTGAGCAGAAACTTAATTCATTGAATCATTTTACTAATTCTACAAATACCTGAGCAGCAAAAGTAGATCAAAGAGCAGTTTTTGCACTATACAAGCAAAGTAAGGCAAATGGTAAATATTAAATTGCAAGAATTTTAATGCTCATTAACAACTGATGAGACCCATTTTCAGTTTATATCATATCATATTTTATGCCACTCAAGAGTTAACTAAGCAGAGCAAGCTCATTCATATTGTGGATCTTGGAGAAGGTTTCTGTGTATATAACGAAAGATGACTTCTCTATATAACCTCAACCTTATCTCTGTGCAAACTTATCTATATGATTTATGTGGCATACTGCTTAAAAATTCAGTCATCAAAAGGTATAGTAACAAGACATGGGCACTGGCTAAGTCTACGAAATGGACACCAAGATTCCAGTTCTCTGGTGTTCAGGCTCTGTTTAATCTTGAATGTAGACAGGCCCCATGACTAAAATGGAATATCACTCCCATGATTTACTAATCAACTGATTAATTTTGTTTTAGCTGTAGATGGATACAATGTCTTTATTTTATTTATTTATTTTATGTGGTGCTGAGGATCAAACCCAGTGTTTCACATGTGCCAGGCAAGTGCTCTACCACTAAGCCACAACCCCAGCCTCCAATCAACTAATTTTGAAATAATCATAAGGAAGATTATATCTTTTGGAATAGGCTTAACCCAATTAATCAATCACTTTTATAAAATATTAGAAAAATGTTCCCATGCTGACCTGGAAGAAAGCACCTGCTTTATGAACTATTCATGGAGGATATCATGTGGCTGGGATCCTGGGTAGGTCCCAAAATCTGAGAGTGACTTCTTCCTTACAGTCCCACTCTCAGAATAGGGCAAAAATGGAGACTTCAGTGCTACAAACACAAGTAACAGAGTCTGACAACAATCTGAAGAAGCAAAGAAGAGTTCTTTTCCTCCTCACATCAACACATGAGGAAACACAAAAAATGAAAAGTTTTACTTCAGTCTTATAAGACCATAAGCACAATACCCAGAGGAAACATGCCAGATCCCTTAAAAACAGGAGATATTAAATATATGTTCCTTTAGCATCTAAAAACTTTGTGGTGATTAGTTATGTAGCAATAGAAAAGTAATGCAAGCATAAACCTGATCTTTATACTTCATTCTCCAAGATAAAGAACACTGTGGTGGGTATTTAAGTACTTAGAACACTAGCTAGGCAAGCACATTACCACTGAACTAAATCCCCAGATCCTTAAAGGATTCCACATTGGATAATTTTAATTGGAAACAAGATACTTGATTCAGTAGTATGCCAGGAAACTGCCATAAAATAACCTTGCTATCATTCAATCTGGGTAGGTTCTGCAGTTTTTCAACAGTTTTCTCAATTAATACTATAAATTATATGTGGCATAGATATCATCCCAATTTCATACACAATAAAACAATTCGTAGTAAAGTTTCAAGAATTATGCTACTAAGTAGGGCGTGGTGGCATACACCTATAATCCCAGCGGCTCAGAAGTCTGAGACAGGAGGATTGTGAGTTCAAAGTCAGCCTCAGCAAAGTTGGGGCACTAAGCAATTCAGTGAGACCCTGTCTGTAAATAAATACAAAATAGGGCTGGGAATGTGGCTCAGTGGTTGAGTGCCCCTGAGTTCAATCCCCAGTACCAAACCCCTCCAAAGGACAAAAAAAAAAAAAAACAAAAAATGCTACTAGCTGATTTTCTTTCTACTATTCTATTCTCTACATTTTACCATTTCCTTTTGAAATTCCCTTGGCATTCAAAGCTTCAGGAGCATACTAAATTTTCTTATGAATCTAAGGTGCCTTATAAAACAAGAATAAGGATTGTTACCATGCTTATCTTGTTCCATCCTTTAGGTCCACAGGGGCACTGTCAACCACTTCTGACAAGTGTTCCCTAGCTGATCAAATACAAGTAATATCAGCCACAGAACAACTTATACCTTCACCCTGTAAGCAAAATAATATTCATAATAATTCTATTAATGAAGCCCCTGTGATATTATATATTCTTTGTATACTTATATCTTAATTTTCACAATGAGCATGCAGAGAAGTTTTAATTATTCATCAAAAGTGAGGAAACTGAGTTTTAGAAGGATTAAGTCATTTGATGAAGGTCATATAGTTATCAATGATGAATACAGACACAAATGCAGGTCCATATACTCTAAAGCTTGTACTATTTCCATATTTCTTGTTACTATACTAAGGGAACTTTCAATACAGAAAAGTAGCAGACAGTAGGAATAATGACTACAGAGTTTCAAAGCAAACTGTCCTTTTAACTTATAACCCTATAGGCTACAGTGCAAAATAAAACCCTTTGAATCTATCCATGCCACATGCACACATTATCTTGACAGTATAAGATGCTCTTTTATGCAATATTATCTTGATTACTAATTGCTTAATGCTTGCATGCAGCATCACTGAAATAAAATCATTCTCTTCTGTGGTAAGGAAAGCTTATGCATATTATGAAAACGCACTAAATTCTCCAATTGTATTTTAAAAACTCAAATAGATGGCAATATTTCTAACAGTACTTTTGTAATAAATGATTTCTATAGTACATAAATGAAAATTTAAAACAATATTCTGTACTTCAAATTCAACATGCCTTTTTTGTTTTATACTTTGAATTATATATATCTATAAAGCTCCATTTGCTTCAGAGTTTTAGAGAAGGCTTTGGAGTCTCCATGGAATCCATGTCTTCATAAAGGTCTTCTCTACCTGTTCTCTGCAGATTATAAAATGCTACCAAATTTTCTTACACGCTTCATGGCCCCGAATAATCATTTTCTATTTTTCATTAAACAATTCAAGATTGCAAAATCTTACACAGCTTGATTATCTAGCTATTACTTCATATCTAGAAAAAAATGATATTCTCAATCTGAAAAAGAATCCTGAAAAGGACAGTTTTTCAAGGATAACTGACTGCACCATTCTTTTAGCAATCTTCATTTATCAATAGTGATTTTCAAGCATCTAGTTGTATATCACATCCTAAAACTGTATAAATCTATACAGTTGGAATTTTTCTCCTGATGTTGTATCAAATCCACTGTGACTCTTAGAATAGGTCAAATAAACTTTGTCTCTCTTATTTACCCTCTTCCTTATGCCCTGTTCCACTAGCCCCCTGAAAACTACATAAAACTACTGATGGAGTATTCTATGATTGAAAAGATACATTGAAACCTCAGAAAAAGAAATTCTCACAGGCTGCAGCAGGCAAAACCACTGAAGTGTCTATGGATAACACAGCACCTCATATCTCTAGTCTCTAGGAAGAGAATTTTTACAAACTAGATATGTCTGTTTCCAAATAATTAGACAAGGACTTCTTATTCCTACTTCACTAGTCACTGCTGCTACAGCCACACAGCACCCAGGCATTTGTTTATCAACTACATTATTTCATTGCTTAATTGGTAGAAAACCCACCTGCAAAGATGATTTTGACATAACATCAATGGGAGTTTCTCAGACTGGAAAAAAATGATGAGTCGAGCAATTAGTAACTGGAAGGTTAGACAACTAAAATGTAGAAACTTTCCACCTGTTTAGTTATGAAAGAAAGCATGTTCCAAAGGATTCAAATAATGCACTGTAGGCTTAAATAATCTGACAGTGAATTCAAAAACTATCAACCAACATACCTAAAAGAAATATAATAACTTGCCTTCAAAGACTATAATTTGCAAGGAGTCAATAAATTTTCAATAATGTAGGCTAACCGCAAGGAGCAAAGATACTACCAATTAAAAGCATATTTGTACTTGGCCACAAATGAACAACATTATAGATTAGTAGGTAATTACTTAGGTAATGTATAATTAGCATAGACTGCTTTCCCTGGGCTAACATCAGCTGACAGAATGACTTTTAAAGTTATGCATGGAGGGAAAAGGAAATCATCCTAGAATTAATGAACACATGGGTAAATAAAGAGTTAATTACATGAGTTTGGCTACAGGAAGATGCTTGAGTTCCTGTTAATTTATTGAAGAGGGCACTAACACTGTATGTTGGGGATTCACCAGGAAATGAAGCAGGTGACATGAATAAATGCAAACAAGAAAAATAAGTGATTTCAAAATATGTTTATGCAGACTGTTAAGCCTAATTATCTGCAAAGCCTACTTTGCACTTATTTTAATTCCTTCTTTTCTCTCCTTGACTTTGATGAAATCTACCCACATAATAGGTAGAACCATTTTGCTAAAAAATACAGCATTTTTCTATTTCATTCTCATGTTGGGTATAAAATTGAATAGAAATCTATGAGCCATTAGTATAGCCTGGGTTTGCATACAAGCTTTTTCCACTTATGTTGCTTGTGAGTGATTTTTTTTATTTAAATCTGGTGAATAAAATGCTATTGCATAAAGTGCTTAACTAAATAAATGTATTTCCACCTGCATAATTTCAGATGCTTAGTTGCATATTTCATGTGTTGAGATGCACACAGTAGTCTTTGCATCTTTAGAAGGCAGAATATTCTAATGACCGTCTATTTTTGTGAAAACTCTTTATGTTAATCTAACACTTTCTATGTATTCCAGCTCTCTCCACTTTATAACAGAAAATAATTCACAAGACAAATGATATGTATATTTATAAAACCTCTATGCTTTTCTAAAACCTCACTCTAACCAAATTGTATTTGATCCTTGCAATTTTGGAAGGCAGATGAATTACAGAAATAAGAGATTTGTGTAAAATTCCAGGCATCTACAACTTAATATTTGAGATGTTTAAAAGTTCATGGCTGTATCAGACTCTACCAATAATTGAATAATTAGTCTGAATTTCATACTGAATAAGAGATTAAAGGTGAATATGGAAGTAAATCACTGAACTTAGGTAAAACTAGATTGTCACACATTGTTGTCATTTCACAATAAATCTGCTTTTCTCTACCTTTTGCAATGACTAAATTTAACGTAGAAATATATATTTAAGAATGGCATTACTAAAGCTGATAATTTTAAAAGTCTCTGAACATTCAAGGCACCAAGAATAATCTGCTAGAGTTAGAAAAAAAACTACTAATAGAACCCAGTTCCTCAGCAGGCAGACCCAAGAGTTGTCTGCTACACTGTAGAATTTTTACTCATAGATCTAAAATGAAATCCATTTCCTATCCTAAATGTGAAAATACTTCCTGCCATGAGAAATGGAGGAATAAAAGGATTTAGGACCTGCAGACACATTACCCAGGAAAACAAATGCAGTAGAGATTTAAAAAAAAATAATTCTCACTGGAAGAATTAGAAATTATTTTAAAAACTGCCTAAATCTGCAAAATAATGGCACTTGACATTGTTTGAAGTATTTGGGTGTTTTAAAAATATTTCAGTATGTGGTCCTCCTAAGAAATACTTACACACTGATAAATATAAGTGTTCAAAATATTGTCTTGATAATTCTGGAAATGTTAGGTCTTATCTCTAACCACACCTTATTCTTTCTTATATGATTCCACAATTGCAGTACTTAAGAGCAGAAATAGGAAAAATACTGACCCTCGTGAGGTAGTTTCAAAATAAATAAGTTACTAAGCCCTCAGTCCTACAAAGATCAAACAAATGTTTGCACATTATTTGCCAAAATATCACAAAAAATAAAGAATACTATTTAAGTGAACTTTACTGATATTTGAAATCTGTTTGTTTGTTTTTTTAAACTAAACTTTGGGAAAATAAATTACTATTTATGAATTTTTTAAATACAATTTCCATCAAAGCTTAGCTTAGCTTAGCACATAAGCTAAGACAAACTGACTTATATTCTATACATTCAGAATAACCAGATCATGGATTACAATCCCTGCATTATGTTTTTTTAAGCTATTTTGAAAGTTTTATTTTTCTTCTTTAGCAATTACCAATACATAAGGTTCACTGGGATTTTTATTAGATCACTTTTTCTTCTCACTGTATAGTTGATCACTATTTATCCTGCAAATCAATCCTCATATGTCTTACACATTACAAATACTTCCTCCAAGTCTGTACCTTGGCTTTCTTATTTTTATTTGTTCTTTTTATTTACACATGACGATAGAGTATATCTGACATATTAATACAAACAGAGTACATCTACTAATTAGGATACCAGTCTGTGGTTGTAAATGATTAGGAAATTCACTCTGCTGTATTTATATAGGTACATAGGAAAGTTAAGTTAGATTCATTCCACTGTCTTTCCTGTTTCCTGCTCACCTCCCTTCCCTTCATTCCCTTTTGTCTAATTTACCGAACTTCTATTCCTCCCCACCCCACTCCACCCCACCCCACCCCACCCCCACCCGCCCTGCCGCCCACCCTTATTGTGTGTTAGCATCTACATATCAGGGAAATATTCAACCTTTGGTTTTTAAGGATTGATTTAATTCACTTAGCATAATAGTCTCCAAATCCATCCATTTTCCAGTAAGTGTCAAAAAGTCATTCTTTGTATGGCTAAGTAGTATTCCATTGTGTATATATACCACATTTTCTTTATCAATTCATCAGTTGAAGGGTACCTAGGATCTGCACTATGCCTTAATGCAATGACCCATTTGGCTTATTCTAAGTTGAGCTGAATTCCCTTTTCACTTAAAGGTAGGGTTACTAATGCTTTTAACTTTTCCCTTATTCTATTCTCAGCACATCTATAATCTCTCCACACTTCCCTTTTCTGATCACCACTTCTGATTTACTGTTCACTGAAACCCAGGCAGAAGTTAAGCGAGCTTGAAAAGATTAAAAAAAAAAAAAAAAAAAAGCATACTCATTGAGAAAGAATAATTTTAGATCCACTGCTAAATTAAAATGTTTTTAAAATAGAGCCTATGGATATGTAGTGTCTTCTTTCACAGAATACATGTGTGGCCTCTGTGATATTTTTTGACCAATTTTCACACTGTTATTTTTTGCATACTTCACATCCTTGAATGTTCTACCTATGCAGAATTACCAGATGCCCAAGCATCTCATCAGTGGAGAAGAGAAATTTTTGTGGTTTGGAAGGTGGTGTGCATATAATATTTGATGAATGTCCATTCACTGCAGATTTATACAGTTATTTCACATTTTTGATCTTTTAAAATAAAGGTAATTTATTTAATAAAAAATATATTTGTATCTTTTATTTATTTATTTTATTTTAAACAAATGGGATACATGTTGTTTCTCTGTTTGTACATGGGGTAAAGGCATACCATTTGTGTAATCATAAATTTACATAGGGTAATGTTGTTTGATTCATTCTGCCATTTTTTCCCTTCCCCCCCACTCCTCCCACCCCTCTTTTCCCTCTATACAGTCCTTCCTTTCTCCATTCTTGCCACCCTCCCTAACCCTAACCCTAACCCTAAACCTAACCCTAACACTAACCCCTCCCACCCCCCATTATGTGTCATCATCTGCTTATCATCGAGATCATTTGTCCTTAGGTTTTTTGAGATTGGCTTATCTCACTTAGCATGATATTCTCCAATTTCATCTATTTGTCTGCAAATGCCATAATTTTATCATTCATTATGGCTGAGTAATATTCCATTGCGCATACGCATATATATATATATATATGTGTGATATATATATATATATATATATATATATATATATATATATCACAGTTTCTTTATCCATTCATCAATTGAAGGACATCTAGGTTGGTTCCGCAATCTGGCTATTGTGAATTGAGCAGCTACGAACATTGATATGGCTGTATCTCTGTAGTAAGTTGCTTTTAAGTCCTTTGGGTATAGGCCAAGGAGTGGGATAGCTGGGTCAAATGGTGGTTCCATTCCAAGCTTTATGAGGAATCTCCATACTGCTTTCCAGAGTGGCTGCACTAATTTGCAACCCCATCAGCAATGTATGAGTGTACCTTTTTCCCCACATCCTCGCCAACACATATTGTTGTTTGTGTTCTTGATAATTGCCATGCTAATTGGGGTGAGATGGAATATTAGGGTAGTTTTGATTTGCATTTCTCTTATTACTAGAGATGTTGAAAATTTTTTCATATATCTGTTGATTGCTTGTAGATCTTCTTCTGTGAAGTGTCTGTTCATTTCATTAGCCCATTTGTTGATTGGATTATTTGTATTCTTGGTGTAGAGTTTTTTGAGTTCTTTATATATTCTGGAAATTAGTGCTCTATCTGAAGTATGAGTGGCAAAGATTTTCTCCCAATGACGTACCTTATAGAAATAGAGCAAGCAATTATGAAATTCATGTGGAAGAATAAGAAACCCAGAATAGCTAAAGCAATCCTTAGCAGAAAGAGCGAAGCAGGGGGCATCGCAATACCAGATCTTCAACTATACTACAAAGCAATAGTAACAAAAATGGCATGGTATTGGTACCAAAATAGACAAGTAGATCAATGGTACAAAATAGAGGACATGGACACAAACCCAAATAAATACAATATTCTCATATTAGACAAAGGGGCCAAAAATATGCAATGGAGAAAAGATAGTCTCTTCAACAAATGGTTCTGGGAAAATGGAAATCCATATGCAACAGAATGAAACTAAACCTCTATCTCTCACCCTGCACAAAACTCAACTCAAAATGGATCAAGGACCTCGGACTCAGACCAGAGACCCTTCATCTTATAGAAGAAAAAGTAGGTCCAAATCTTCAACATGTTGGCTTAGGATCAGACTTCCTTAACAGGACTCCCATAGCACAAGAAATAAAAGCAATAATCAACAACTGGGATAGATTCAAACCATAAAGCTTTCTCTCAGTAATGTAAAGAGAGAGCCTATTTGTATCTTTTAGATAGTCCATATGTAAGTACATAAAATATGATTGAAAATGGACTTTTAAAATTCATATATAACTTTTTGTCTTTAAAGTGTTATAGCAAACCAAATGTAAAACATATTTCTTATCCCAAAGCAATGTTTGATTGTTTTCCTAATTTTAAGAGAAAATATGTTCAATTATTTCTCTTCATTGCTCAGAGCAATTAAAGAACCTTCAAACATTCTACTCAAGAGTTCCTCAATGTTTGCTTCCAGGACCAGCAGTATTAGCATCATTTCTGAACTTGTTAGAGGAGCAAACAAATAGACCCCACTTAGGACCTAGTGAATCAGAAACTCTAGGGGCAGGACTGATAAATATACATTTTTTTTTCAGCAAAGTTGGCTGCTTTTATAAATTAATTAAATATATCCTTTTTAAATTATTTATTTTTTAATTTTTTGCAGACTGCATTTTGATTCATTGTACACAAATGGGGTACATCATTTCATTTCCACGGTTGTACACAATGTAGATTCACATCATTCGTGTAATCATACAAGTACATAGGGTAATGATGTCTGTCTCATTCCACCATTTACAAAGTTTTCTAGGTGATTCCAATGCATGAGGCTTAAAAACTGCTGCCCTACACAATCAGGTAATAGAAGAATAAAGAAGAATCCATGTGACTACTTGCTACAGTTCTAGCTGTTGATTTCTGGCTGCATCCTACCAAAAACAGAGCACCTAAGCTACACCACCAAGATGTATACCATCTGTTATTTCAATTACAGATTATATGACAAAATAATGGACACTCATGTGAACTTTGGGCACATGTATAATCTACAAGAAATCAGAAAATTTCCCAAGTGGACAACTTACAAAAGCATAATGTAAAAAATCTACTCCTTTCTCAATTAATAATCCCTGTTTCTTGTATTCTAAAAGAATACAATTAAATATTTTCTCTATTCTTGTAATATCACACTGGAAATAGGGCTTATACGAAAGGGCCCCCTATTATTACAAGCTAATGAAGCTTACACAATCAAAAATTACTTAGTCCATATCAGGGATTACTCTATGACCTTTCTATGATTTAATACACACAGAAACCCTCACCATTAAGTGATCTGTCCAAGGTCTCATATCTAGACAGAAGAGGAGCTGAAATTTGAAGACAAATAGAGTTCTCAAAAAGATACTGCCAATGGCAGAGTATGATAATTTCCAAAGGGAAAAATTCAACTTGTAAATATGTAAATATACCACCTCACTAATAACCAGACTTTCTCTTTTTCCTTTTAATTCATAAAATTGAAGCCAATACTCAATCTTAGTGACTATCCCTAGAAATTGACACTGAAGTTTAAACTGCTATACTATTTGGAAGTTGATTGGCTAAAAAATACAAAATATTAAATGAAAAAAAAAAACTAAGGGCAAAGAATAGAAAAATATCAACTATCTTATACTCAAATGATTTATTTTTAGGTTAGGCCTCAAAATTCACTAACAAAAAATTAAATTATGGAATTTTTTTGGTAATGGTTTCTCTATATTGTTTTTGGCAGGTAAGATGTTCATATTTGTGTGTGTGTGTGTGTGTGTGTGTGTGTGTGTGTGTGTTGTTGGGAATTGAATCTGGGGTCTCATACATGATAGTCAACTGTGCTACCACTATACCCCCAACCCTTACTTATTTTTCTAATGTAACCAAAACATCATTCTTAACTTTAACAAAACATATGATCTTCAGTAAACAACTCAAACTTCTGAATTTTGTGTTCAGAAACAAAATATAATGTGTTCCATAAAGAATTGTGAAAAATCAATAGAGAAGACAAATTCACCTTGATACAAAGTTTCAACTATATTGAATGAGCTTTCCTAAAAACTAAAATGCTAACTTTTCATGAAGGTTAATAATTTCACATTTTAATAAGAATATTTATTAATGTTATTATACAATTAAAACACATATTCAAACTATATTTTATGATATGCAGTTGAAGAATATAAATTCCTGGTATGTAAAGCAGGTAATAAAAGCAATAAAATCCATACTGTAGAAACATGCATTTTACTCTTTCAGAATGCAGTCATTTTCCCCATGTCATATTTTCACCAACCACACAGACAAAATAAAACCTACAAAAGTCCAAAGATAACAATCCTCTATGCAAATACTATGCCAACTGAGTTTTAGCTGTGTTTCAATTTTCATAGGGTACCAAAAATGGAAATTAGATGTACTATATTCATTTTGGACTAAAACTGGTCCTAATCAGTTGGATGTGGGCTGATTAGGGAATACTAGAAAAAAAAAATAAAGCTATTTGAATAAAAATCAGAGGATACACTAGATTATGCTGAAGGAATTAAGATACAAAATTTGACTAGATCATTACTAGAAAAGTGATTTTAAATCGTACCTTCCCTAATTAAAGATAAAATAAAACACATCTTTATAATTTCATGTCTATACCAAAATATGCTTTTGAGAAACTTTGGGCACATTCATAATTTATACATCAGAAAACATTCAATGATTGACTGGCAAAAGAAAAATTAACAAAAATGCTAAGATTTATCATCAGTACTTTCATAATTGGGAAAGCATGTCCTGTTGGACAAATTTTTAAGGTTATGAATATATATAGCCTTTTTAAGTATTAATTCCTCCACAAAGATAATATGAAATCTATACTGTCTTCATACCTTTATATGCCCTTTTATCTTGGTTTTCAAAATGAAATTTAAATTATAACTTCAAACAAGGTCCTTATTTCTCTCCACTAACTTCAAAGGCCAACAAAGACTCAATTACAACTTAAAATGCTTATCAGATTAAATATCGTGGGTGGAGTTTAATTTGACAACAGTCTTTCTCTCCAAAGATGTATAATCAATTACTTCTCAATCATAAGGTAAATCATGGTGCTTGAATTTTATGGTGAAATTCAAGAAACAAAAAGCAATAAATTCAATGACAGTCTTAACAAAGTACTAGGATGCTAGAGAATTTTCCAGAACAAAGTATACTATTTCACTCATAGCATCTTTAAATGGCTGTCACCTTTGTTCAAACTGACTTACTTTCCTCATTAACATCTCTACCCATTTAAAATAGGAAGGATAATCAATTATTCTGAATATTTTACTGAGAGACATGTCAAAAGATCGACGAATGACTAGGTGATCTTTTAATGTTCTTTACACTTCATCTTTTGGACACAGTGTGGCATATTAGAAAGGACATGCTCTGGATACATTTCAATAGATACCCAAAGCTCACTTTCTCATCCTGAAAATGAGAGCAATATCTTCTTTAAAAGATTAGTATGAAAATTAGGTAACACAATTTCATAAAATACTTAATATAGTATTTGGCACATAGTAGCTATTGCTACTAGATCAGATTCCCTAGAAGAATTACAAAATATTTAATGATCACTCTGAGAATGCTTGCAGGTAAACCTATAGGAAGAAAAGGAAACAGGAAAAGGCAGGGAAAAGAAATCCTCAATGATGTAAGCTCAGCTCAGTTGTTTGGTGGTAAATGGCTTTAGGGGAGAAGAAAAAGAAAAAAGCCCTGACTTTTACTGCTTGTCCACTTACGTGTTGTAACTACTCTTACCATAATCAGTTTTAAGTTATCCACATGACATCACTGAATGTAGAGTCTAAAAGTAAGGTTCACAGTCAGCTGTGGTGAAAGATGACTCAGTACACCATTTAGTTTAGACAAATCCTACAGGGATTTCTGGAATGTGAACAGCACCACAGAATTATCCCACCTAGAAGCAAGAGAACTGGCCTTTCATTTACAGGAATCTGTCATTTATTGAATGTGGGATACCCTGGGTACAGGGGGTATAGGGGATAATTGCCAGGGGCAGCCATCGGCCAAGAGCAATCCTCAGGAGAAAAGTTTAGCCATCTACTATTACCAGCCCACATTCTAGAGTAGCTGGGAAGGAAGTGCTTCCGCCCATTAAAGGTGACTCTGGTGGGGTAGCAATGTTATCTAATAAAGTGTTCAATAATGAGGTTAAGTTAGTAACTCACTCCTCTAAGTGATTCTTGCAGTCCTGCTTTATTCACAGTATGAGTCTGTTAATTCAACTTATCAGATAAACAAATGACATTTGAGATCATTTCAAATTGAAGGCAGTTCTAAAGTTGAGTAGTGTAGTATCTGTCTCACAAGTACATGATGGGCTGAAATGAAATATTTCCTCTTTTCTCATTAAGATCTAAAAATCAGGTGCTAAGATATCTGAGTAAAACAAGAAACACAATCTACTCCATTCTTCCTCAGAATTACAACATAAAAATTGTCAGAGATATAATAGATATTTATATTAGAAATGCTAAACATATGTAAACATAGGTCTACTAATGTAAAAAGTATAATTATGGTTTCCTAATTGGAGCATATTACAAACACTGGTCAGTTTTGAGTTAAGCATTATACCTTTCAACCACTAGATGAAATATGAACTTAAAGATTTGTATGCTTGCATGTAATTTTTATTTTCAATCATGAGAATTTTACATGTATATTTCTAAGAAATACTTATTACAAATAGGTGAACATGGATCTTAAAAATGCATGAGGTGGGTCACTAAAAAGTGGAATAATTTTGTAAGTGAAACTGATTGAACCAGATTGGAGTATTCTGTTTTGTTGTCTTGTGTTCCCATAAATTTTCATAGGTAGACAAAGTTCCAATCATGTATTTTTAAGGAGATTTTAGAAATATCAGTACCCAAGGTTTTCCCATGGAGCCACTCAAGTTAACCAGTCTTTATACCCAAAGACAATGTGGGAACTTAAGGACTTTAGTCATCAATTCCTGATCAAAAATTGAAAAACAAAATAAAAGTGGCATTGAATATCTAGATCAAATTTCAGAGGCACAATATACTTTTAAATATACATACCCACAAAAGCTTTTAGTAATCACTTTAATTTAAGCAACAAGAAAAAAAGGTAATGTTGAAACTATGGGGATGTGGAATTTAAAATGAAGGTGAGAGATTAATTTATGGTATTACTACCATAATTACTTAGTACACTTCTAAATTGTATGAATTTTGTTCACTACATTCATGGTATTATCTTTTTTTTTTAATTTTGCTAAATGTTTTCAAAAACCTATGGCCAATAGGATTTCTACCAACTGTGGTCCAATTCTATATTCTTTGTGTAAGATCTTAAATTCCTCAACGTATTCTCCAATTTAAGGTATTTCAGGTAGTAATAGTTTTATGCACTATACTTCTGAATAAATTTCTGTACCTAACATTAAACCTACACTGGAAGATGTTAATTCAAATCTGCTCCTCTAGGAATAGAATACTGCATAAGAGCTTGGTCACTGCATCACACAAACTGAACTTGAACCAGGCTTTAAAACTTATATAACAAGTCAGCTTCTCTAAGCTTCATTTTTTTTTCCTCATTTGTAAAATGAAGGTTGCAGAATCAGAATGATAGAACTGTGATGCTTTTATAAGAACTTATGAAAGATTCTAATGCAAATTAAATAAGAACTATGTACTAAAATGGTCCTACAACTGTTAGCACTATACCTGGAACACTATGAGTGCTTAGTATATGCTGTTTATTCAAATTGTGCCTAGATCTTGACTACAAAATTCATGTAGAAAGTCGAACAGAGATGTCATAATCTTCATGTGAAAATTGAGACTTGGGTATATTCATCAAAATTTCTTTGGATATCAGTATCCAAAGAAATCTAGAGGTTTACAGTCAAATTTCTGAAGACATAAAAAAGTAAAGCAGAAGGGAAACAGATTTCTTGACTTACACAAAGACAGAGATTCAGGTGTTAGTAGTACATAGCTGAATGTGCAATTAGGTCAAAAATGATCTTTGCAGTAGGCCACACAAGTTTATGATTGATAAGGTTTAGTATGTTGACAAAATTATATTAGAAAACTTATAAAAGATTCCAATGAGAATTAAACACCTGCAAAAAGTGCTAATTTTTCCAGAAATGAAGTCAGAAAAATTAGTTAAGCAAAAACCCTCAGATTCTTTGAAGACATCCATTATCCAAGCAGAAAATCTTATTCTAATGCAAACATTTAAATTGGGGCCCCAGTGTGGGGGAGGGTATGAAAACAGAATTGATAATAAAATTAATTTTGTGTCACTATTTTAACTTTCAAACTTGTACCCAAATTAAATAAACTTGAAGATAGAAACAGGAACCCAAGAATCAACTGGTAGGTTTCTGGGAGGAAAAGATTAGAAAAGAAGGAAGTAGAAATGACAAAGGAATAATACAATACAATTCAGCACAATTTAAGGAAAGAAGGAACCTACAGGATCATTTGCAAAATGAAAATGACCTACAATAAAGAACACTGTCATGACATCTCAAAACAGATCGGACTTACCATTTCACTCCATCTTCCCTTCTAGCTAGGAAGAAGTCAAATGACATTCTAATCCCCAATTATATGTATAATAAATTTTTATCTAATGGAGATATTTGGTATCTTTTCTTAATCTTTGATGTTCTGGAATTTTATTGCTATAATATTTGTTTAATTAAAAATATTATTTAATATTATTGTGAAGATAATTGGTGGTGGTAGGGATGTTCATGCATATTGTTTACAAATGTAAAATAAATGGACACAGAGTTTGAAGTTCAGACTTAAAGCTGGGGCTGGGGGCAATATTTCCAGACTTCTAGTTTTTAAAAAATACTTCAGCAAGTAAGAGTACAAAATCCATGTATGAAAGAATTTAAAAGAAAAAATCTTTGCTGCAATAATGATTATTATTTTTTCATTCTCGTAGCAAGATAAAATGAATACATATGTTCAATAATTTAAGCAATTCAAAGGTGGTTCTATACACTTTGGGATACTTCATAAAGGTAATACCTCTCTGATGAAATGGAGGACACAGTACTTTTCACTATGGGGGATAAAATGCAAATCACACTCTGTTTGCCTGTTCAGTTCTCAGTCAAGAAAAACCTACACCAGCTTCAGCAGAGGTTTAGGCTTCAATAAGAGTATATAATTAAACCTGATGGCACTTCATGTGGGAATTTATTGTCTCATAAGGCAGACGACAAAATGTATAAGATGTTATCACATTCCAATAAATTGTTTAACATTCCATCAAATATGCTTTTCTAAGCATTTACTAAGACGCAATCAGGTGAGGAAAAAGAAATGTAATCCTCTTATTTAGTGTGCATGAACATCAAACAGCCTCAGATCTTTTTAAAATATATATTTTTTCTTATTCACCTGGAAAAAATTTCAAAGGTGACTTTGTCTGCTTGGAAAAAGGTAATAGGATAGCAATGACAGGAAAACACAAAGGAGAAAGTGCTGTCATTCTTTGTCCCACACTGCAAGAGGAAAAAAACAGAATGGCCCAGCCCTTAACACAATACAATAGTGACTATACTCAATCAACAAATAGATGGTGCTAATTTTGCACCATGTCCTACAGAAAAAGTAATGACCAACTCAGATTTTGTTACTGGCTAGTACTTAATCCAGAATGTCTCAAACTTTGAAGTGCATACAAATCAATTATGTATCTCAATAAAATAGACATTTTCACCCAGCTTTTCTAGGGGTGGAAGAGAAGCCTGAACATTTTAATACATTCCTAGGTGAGGCCCATGATGCTTCTCATGGAGCACACTTTGATCAGCAAGGACTTACATAATGTATAGTCATTTACATTACACATGGTCAAGGATCACAGGACAGGAGAAGGTAAAGAAGATTAAATTTATCATTTCTCACTAGAGTATACACTTCATAACTTATAGTCAAAGAAACATAACTGGAAGATTTTCAGGTCAACCCAACACCTCTCACTGAGTATTTTCCCAGGGACATCCAGACAAGAGAAGTATTCCCTACTACTTTCTTTCAGTGTTAAATGCATGCACTTTGATAAACACTACAGGAGCATCCAACAGTACACATGGGAACATTTATAAACAAAAGTATAATCCACTCGTTGGCAGCAGTTAAGTGGTAGTCAGCCCAATTCAGTAAACTATAACAGAGAAGTTATGAAGATTATTTCTAATGTAAATTTCAGATCAAAATAAGTTAATGAATTATGTACTACCCTAAGGTTTTAATAAATATTTAAACTATTCCTATCCCAGATCTTATGCACTGAGTTAAAAAAAATACCATAGGTAATAAGGTAAACAAGCCTCTCATGCTCACAAATTCATTATCAATGGTCTTAAATAATATATTTTTAATAATCCATATTTCTTAGTTAAGATATTTCAAACACATCTGTAATCCCAACAGTTTGTGAGGCTGAGCAGGAAGACCGAGGCCAGCAAGGGAAACTTAGTAAGACCCTGTCTCAAATAAAAACAACAACAACACAACCTTCCATGTAATCTGTAATCTTTTTAATTTAAAACAAATATCAACCATATTGTTGTCTAATATTAAAGTTATAATAAGATCTGTTATTTTGTGTTTTGTTTTGGATCGAAAATGAATTTGACATATGCTGTTTTACTCTTCCTTTTGGAGTCAAACTATTGATTGATTAAAATATTTGACAGAATTAATTTATATTTTTAAAAAACTTATTAGTCAATTAAAATTGTGGGTTAGTAATCAGAGATTAACATGACTTAGAATAAGTAATTCCCAAATTTGATAAATTCATAGGCAATGGGGTTAATGCAAATATTTATGTGCTATTTAAATATCTCCCTGTTCGACCTTATTGTTTCTAATAATTGTGGGTCAAATGATGTTCTGCAATCTAGAGAACAACCAATAAATATAACACTTATTGACATTTTAACATTCTGTGAAACTACTTACACTTACTAGAGAAAAAAAGTCACCAAAGCACTTAAAGTGTGGAACACTATAAATGTAGCGGATTAATGTAAAATTAGTGAAGTATTTATAGGACGTTTAATGCTTATATTCTCATGCACATATGGTTTGTTTTAGAACTAGTAAATTTATTTTGGGATGTTCAATCATAATTATGGTAATGGGTGATTTTTATTCATATTTATAACTAATCAAATAGAAATAAAAAATCACTTTCACCACATTTTGGTCAAATACAAAAACCAGTATGATTAAATTATTTCTGATTCATATGGTTAAAAAAATGTAACATTAGTATTAGAAACCTATTAAATGAAATTATTTGATGCACACCATTATTTTTGTAGTTATTTTACAACTTTCAGAAATGTTCCCCTCCCCCTTGAGCTCTTTCAGTCTATCAGTCAATCCTGACTCAATTTTGTTGCTAACTGACAACTTAGGAGAAATGGTTTTAAAAAGAAGACAGTGAAGGAAAAAACAGTTATCTTCATAAGTTGCTTATGCAAAAGACACAATTAACAGAGGCACAAAACAGTTTACTACTAACCAGCTGTGTGATCCTGAAGATGTCATTTAACCTTACCAGATCTCATTTTCCTCATCAGTAAAATAGGTCTCATGTGATATACTATAAATAAAGCCTGCTTAGGAGGAGCAATTCAAACTAATAAGTGTAAAACAAGAATACTTTCAGCATACTTATAAAACTAATGCTATTAAAGAAACATACATTAAACACAGTTCTTCACTTAAAAATACCAATGCAAACAAACTGATTTTAAACACGGTATTAAATAAGTTAAAGCATAATGTATGTGCCACTTCTTTTTCAGATATTTGTTATAATAATCTTCTTTTGTTTGCAGATGATTTATATACAATTGATGGTTATCTAATCGCAGTTTGAACAACATGAGAAAGGAAGAAATTTTGGGATTTGGCAACTTTATCTTATAAATGCCTTTTCTGAATGATAGCAGATGGAAATTCAAGATTTTATTATTCTTTCCTTCTTAAAACCACCTCAGAATGGTAAGAAAGAACACTGGCTCAATTCCTTGAATGTAGTGGAATTTCAACAAACAAATATTGATTGAATTTCTTTTGTGCACCACGTAGGGAGTTTTAGATCCTATTATTTCACAAACAGACTATGACAGTGGCCTCCAAACTGGGATCTCTTGCCTCCAACTTTACATCACTTTCTGTATATCAATAGATACAGCCAGATTAACCTTCAAACATCAATAGGCACTCAATAAATGTCTTCTATTGATGAAGTCAAAATTCTGGTCAACTTTTATATAAAATCATCTTTAGGTGCATTTCCCCTCATTCTTTCTAGAATTAAAACAAAAATTGGAAGGGGATTAAGATGCTATACCATACTCTTCCCTATACTATTTTATTTTTTTCTAACTCTGCCAGAGTTGTCAACTGATTTATTTCTCTAAATATAATGAAGAATAATTAGTATCACCAGTCATTTTGTTCTAATATATTTTCCTTAATACATAAAACTACCTTGAAAACTATTATTATTTAAATTAGTCCATAAAAGAATTATTACAAATGTGAACACTCAGGTCAAGAGTACTTAAGTAACCTGCCATATCACATAGGAATTTGGGGTCATGATCAGAACTGAAAAATCCTCTTACTTAGCCCAACATTTCTTAAAAGCATGAAATTTCAAAGAAATAGCATCCTCCTAGCCCATGTAACTGACACATTTATTTCTTGGTACAATAGTGAAACATTTGTTGGCAATAGCTCCACATTAACTTCTAGTTACTGAAGAATGCTCCAAAACACTTTTTAATCCATCACTGTCAATCATACTACCATAGCAACATGAGTAGGGTATTTTGCCCCAAACAAAACACAAAGTTTCTCAGGGGTCATTTTATTAACAGTACACCAAAGCCTTATTTTGTCCCTATATGCAATGAGATCTATTTAATGGTCCATCTGCTAAATGAGTATGGCATGAAGAGAACTTCCTTTTTCCCTCATTAAAAGCACTGACATTCAGAAAAGGAAGATCTGTTGCCATTAAAGTTAATAATGTAAGGCTCTACAGTTAGTAGCTTCAAACTCTACAGTTTCTCCTGCAGGTTATAAAAGAGGAAACATGACTCCATTGTTTCCTTCAATGAAAACACAATATAAGTGAGTCTTTCATGGCTTCCTTATTTCATTAATGTATCCAGTATTACATCAAAAACACTATGCAAATCCTTTAGGTTCCAACTAATATTCTTATTTGGAATAAATATCTCAGTAACCATAAAGGACATGTTGATAGAAGATAAAGACAAATATATCAGGAAAAATCTTAACTAAAGATGTTCATTGTCAACCTCCTACACACATTATAAATACTTTCTTCTTAAAGTTTTTAAAAATAAAGAACTCTTTTTTATCAAACAAAAGCATTCCCATTATTTTTTCCATAAATATACAGTCTCATAACTTGGGAAATAATAGTATAATGATATATAGAGAGAAATATATACTAAGGAATATATATTATATATCATAAAATATATTTATATATTTATATAAGTACTTCTATGTAAATATACACAATGAAATATATATTTCAATAGTATTTTCTGTGTGTGTGTATATATATATGTACATATATATATGTATATATATGTATGTTAGTCAATGATTGATGAATGTATCTAGATGGATGGAAGGATGTATGGGTTGATGAATATACCAAACAACAGACAGATTATTTTACCCAATCTTGCATCATGAAAACTTCCAATGTTATTGAACAGTTTTAGGAAGTTATAAATTGTGATTGTACAATAATTCAAAATTATTTCATAATGATTTATCCATTATCTTATTGTACATTTTATAAATTGTTCAATTTGTATTGTTTATAACACTATGAGGAACATTCCTATAAAGTAATAGTTTCCTATTACACACACATGTAATATATATATATATATATACATATACACATCTATATACTTGAACTTACAATGTAGAAGGTATAATAATATTTAAGAGATTTACATTCATAACTACTACATGATTTTCCACACATGATCACAGCTGTATACACTGACTGTTCTAATAACAACATATTAACAACATATATTACAGTTTAATTTTAGCCTTATCAGCAGCATTGTTTTTCCTTTTACATTATTTTTTTGCAGTGTTGGGGCCTGAATCTAAAACCACTGAAATTATTCACACATCAAATGTCTAAATCACTTATTAAGTTACAGTAACTAGTAAACTAATAACTGCACTGCTGCTCATTCCTGCATTGCCTGATACATGAGCTTTTTGGGAGACACCTCATATCTAAACCACAACACATTCATAAGCACGTTGGGTTTGCTTATATTGTTTGCTTATGGGAAGAATCCTCTGTAACTGCCACTATACATGTGTATGGCCAGTACCTTCGTTTACTAAGAGTTTGTGTTATCTTCATTTATTAAGAGTTTGCATTACTAAATCTTTCCCTTTCTATATGCAGAGTTAAGTTTTATACTCTTTCCCAGCAGAGGGAAATGAAAGTTTCCTCTTTATTAAAATTAAAAAAGAGAGAAAGAGAGAGAGACAGATATACCTTCTAAGTAGGTTTCAAAAGCATAATTTTTTTGACGTGACATTTTTAAACCGTGTTAAAATCCATATAGCATAGAATTTACCATCATAACCATTTTTAAGTATACAGATCAATGGTGCTAAGTGTATTCACACTGTTGAGCAACCAATATCCAGAATTTTCTTTATCTTATAAAATTGAAACTACCCATTAAGCAATAACTTCCCATAATCCCCTCCTGTAGCCCCTGACAATTACCATTTCTGCCTTCTATTTCTGTGACTCTGATTACTCTAAATACCTTTTATAAGTGGGATCATACAGTATTTGCCTTTTTGTGACTTATTTCAATTAGTATAATGTTCTCAAGTTTCACCCATGTTGTAGTATATGTTAGAAACTCATTCCTTTTAAAGGATTAGACATCTTACTTAAAAAAAAAAAAAAAAAAAAAAGAGTTCTTTGGATCACCTGGCATGGGTAACTCACTACTGAAACAAATCTCTCCCAAATACCACAGTTTGAGATTCCTTCCTCTTTCTATCCATTCCTTTCCTTACTCTCACTGATGCTCTCCTCCGATAGGAAGCATCCATTATTCTATTCCCAATAGATACACCTTGAATTTTTAATCCAAGATGGAAATTTGGACATAAGGGCAGACATGGCTTAAATTTTGCCATCACAATAATCTTCAACTTTTTCTCAATGGGATTTTTCCTTTTAGCATACAGACTTACTCAATTTTCCTAATAACATAATCTTGAAAAAAAAAAGTTTTTGTTAGGAGACTTTCCCTGGTGTTAGTTACTCTCCCTCTTCTTAACAGTACTGTTTTAGATAATTAGGTGTACAAATATTGTCTCTATGTCTTGATTGTCTATGCATTTGTTCTGCATAATACCACTCCTCAAATTTATTTTCTATAAAAAACTCAAGTTTTATCTGTAAAATTAAATTGATATCTAATCATTTTATTATTTATTATCTGACTCTCAGGAGCACCTGATATGATTGCTTATGCATTTTATCTTATAATATCTCTTCATCATTGTCTCTGATAACACTTCTCTCTGCTGGTGTTCCTCCTTTTCTGAATGTTTTCTGTTATTTCCATAAAGCACTCATCCTCCTCTTCTTAAATATCACTCTTTCCCATCGGTTATTACATCCAGTCTGTTCACCTTCTCATCCTGTACAATTCTCAAAGTCATTAAAGAGTTAATCCACAACCATAGTTTCAAATGTTCAGTTCCAAATAAGCACTTCCCTTCCAGAATCAGGCCAATTAATATAGCTGCTAAGTTGATATCTACATCATCATCACTGTCTTAAAAACATTTCAAACTCATTGTACACTACTGCATATCATTGTTAGCAACTCAAACTTTTTCCATGAATAATTTAATAAGTAAATAAATGATTATTTTATATAAAAAGGATGTATCTCTCCTTCACAGATAGATGTAACTTCAATAGTTTCATCTAATTAAAATCATCTATTTGGTTATCCAGTTTTTGACCAGTCCAAAAAAATACACATATCAAACCCAGAGATTTAATACTGTGGAAAAATTTTCCTCAGTTCTGTCTGAATTCTATTCAGAGGTTTTTTTTTTTTTTGATAATTTTACCATTTCCTTGATATTTTCAGAAGGGCATTTGTGAAATTGCTGCTTCAGATATTTCTGCAGTGATCAACATTTAACCTGAAATTTAATGAGTGACTTTTTCCCATTTGGAATTTTAATTTCATCATCAGTAATTTGAGGAGGGAATTAAAAGAACCCTAATAATTGCTGAGTACTTAGCATGTTATTTATCAAGGTTGAGTATTCAATAATTGATAAGTACTTTCATATGTTTTCGTTAGGAGACTTTCACTGGTGTTAGTTACTCATATGTATCTCTTTAACTGTGCCAATTACCACATAAGTCTGTTTTATATTTAAATAGATAAAAGTTTAGTTAAGTGAGTGTGCAAAGGATGAGCAGGATTTATAAGTAAAGTCCTAAGGCTATTATTCTACATAACTTCTATTGCAGAACAAAAGCAACACAACACATTTCTTGGAATAACTTTATGACAAGTTCTAGGTATTCCTTACTCTTTACAATATGTTGCTACAACTAACTTTTTCTCACTTTCATTTATTCTACAACATAATGAAGAGTTGAGGGCATGGGTTCAAAATCTGCTCAAACTTTTGGCCCACAAGTTTTCTAATGATCTTCTTGGATAAAGTCTGACATTGTAAATGTCCATCAATCTCTTATATGATCCTGGGATGAAATGATAATGACATTTTTAGTAGTGAGAGTCTACAGCCACACTAACGGGTTCCATTACTAAGCTCTCAACTTATTAGCTATACGATAGATGGAAAGGTATTGAATCTACCTACATCTTAATTTTCTGATCCATAAAATGAAGAAGATAACAATAATACAGCTCTTGTAGAATTGTTATAAAGATAAAATAATATCATCATGTAAAATTCTTCAAATAGTGCTGGGAAATTATATGTTCTTGGCAAGTATGATATTATTTAGCATTTGATTTGATAAGGTTTCTCAATCAGTTCCAAGCTTTATTTCTATAGTTTTCCTATTATAGCTAATTTGGGATTATATTATACTGTTCCACAGATAGTTTTATTCTGCTGCAGACTCAACCAAAGAGTACCATACCAATTAAAACTCTTGCAAAATTGGAAGTTGTAGACAATAAAATCAAAATATGTGGCAACAGATTTATGATGAGCACACTAAGTATAATAAATTTGCCTAAATTAAATAGCTATTCCTCTTACTAGAAACCTTTAGAAGCTCCCTCCATCATTACTACTAAAAGACCAGACCGCCTGGCAAGACCACTAGCTCAACAATCTGCAAGAAATTTAATCCATCCAAAAACACATGAGTGAGCTTGGAAGCAGGCCCATTCCTAAATAATCCTGAAAATATTTGTTTTGTCACAGAATAGGAAGTTATACTCCATGTATGTATGTCAAAATACATTTCATCGTGTATAGCTAAAAAGAATAAAAAGTTTTTAAAAAACCGATTTGCTTTGTGATAAAACTGAAGCTAAAGAACCCAGTTAAGCCCCTCCCAAATTCCAACCTATAGTAACAAATAGTAAAAACACAGTTAGTTTAAGCCTCTAGGTTTTGGGTTCATTTTTATACAGCAATGAATAACTAATGCAAATTCTAAATATTAATACAACAACATGGCTATAGACAATGCTATATGAAATTATTTCCCCTAAAATTGTTGTATTTAAGACAATTGTCACTTTTCAATTTTGACAGAAATACGGTAAAACAAAAAGTTCCAGGCCCTCCTTTTCTCATAGGGACAAAGATTCAATAATAATGTATAGATTGATTTCCTTTGTTAGAAACTATAGAAACAAGAGTTTCCTATACCCTAGGTAAGTGCAAAACCAAACACCACACCCAGAAGTCAACTCTGTGGTATTCATTTGCCAGGATCATTCCCCTTAACAATATTGGGAGAGATTTCTTCCTCTTGTGAAGTGGGAAAGAGCTAACATAGTTGTCTAACATTGTGGTTTTTTGAGTGGGGCATGTGTGCGGAATAGTTTTTCTTGCCTGTCTTGAGAGACTGAGGGTAGATAGCATGATCTACATGCCTGGGGACCACCAAGAAAAAAAAAAAAAAAAAAAGAGCTAGATGGCTTTCCACTGCTTTGGAGGAACAGCAATGCTGCAGATGCATCCAGATATAGCACAGTGGCTTCTCCCCATGAAGAACAGAAAAGCAGGGTGTTTGTGCAATGTTTCAGCTTTTCATGGGGCCACCTGAGGGAGTGGATTCTGTCTCAGCTGTCTTAAAGTGCTGACAAGACCTAGCATGATCTAGATGTGTGGGAGCCTATAAGAACAAAAAGGAGATAGATAGCTTACATTGGCTGTAGACACAGACAGCACAGAGAAAACAAGATTATAAATTCCTGAAAAAATAAACTGACAAAACCTTTGTTAACTGGGAATGTACATACACAAGTACAGAGAAGATGCATTTATAGCAATGATTTGGGAGAACCACAGATTCTCTAGCTGTCCTGACTGGGGAAGGTCTTTTCCTTTATGATGTCAATCTATAAAGAATGGGAGAGGTGGCTTATCATATAAAGGGAACACAATAAAAAAGTAACACAGCACAAGAAGACATGAAATATAGTCAAACTAAATGAATGAAATAAATCTTGAGAATATGACCTTAAAGAAATTGAGGTACAGATTTTCCTTGACTTACAATGGGGTTACATGCCAATGAACTCATTAGAGCAAAATTTATTTCATGTTTTCTTAACAATGTCAAAATGGATTCTACTGTCATGTATACCTGAAAAGAAACAATAAAAAAATCCAAACGTGCCAGGTGCAGTGGCACATGCCTATAATCGCAGCAGCTCAGGAAGCTAAGGCAGGAGGATAGAGAGTTCAAAACTAGCCTCAGTAAAAAGTGAGGTGCTAAGCAACTCAGTGAGACCCTGCCTTTAAATAAAATACAAAATAGGGCTGCGGATGCGGTTCAGTGGTCAAGTGTTCTTGGGTTCAATCCCCAGTACCCCCCCACAAAAAAAAGCAAAACTTCACTTAAAACTCCTTGTTTACAGAACATCATAGCTTAGCAACAGAGTACCATGTAGAGCATTAATTGTTCATCTTCATACTTGACTAGAAGTTGCAGCCCTCTACCGCTGCCCAGAATCACTAGAGAATATGTATAGCAGATCACTACTTTAGGGAAAAAAATTAAAAGTACTATTTCTATTACATGCAAATCACTTTTGCACTACTGTAAAGTTGAAAAGTCATAAGTCAAACCATAGTCATGGACTATCTGTATATGTGTATATGAATTAGCTGAAAACTCAAAAAACCATCACATGGATTTGATGAGCTCATTAAAATGATACATTAAGATGAAAATATCAACCAAGATAGAAAATATTTTTAAAAACTAAACTAATTTTGGATTTCAATAATAAAATTACTTGATTGATAAAATCCCCATAAGGGTTCAACAGAAGACTTAGTGAAGCAAATGAAAGAAATATAAGTTCAAAGATAGCCCATTTGAAATCATTCAAAGAATATTTAGTCAAGAAGCAAATATGGAAACTAATAACTTGTAGGATATCATAGATCATACCAATGATTACATTATGGAAATCTCAGAAAGAAAAGAGGAAGAAAAAGGTGCAGAAGACAAATTTAAAGTAATAATGGTAGAACATTTCCAAAATATGAGAAAGGAAACAGACATCAAGAAACCTAATAGAAACCAACCAGAATGAACCTGAAGAAGAAAGATTATACCACGGCAAAATCTGACTTGTTAGAAATCAAACACCGAAGGAGAGTTTTAAAAGCAGAAGAGAGATATGATTCATTACATGGAAGGGAAGCGCCATAAGATACTAGCAGTTTCTTAGCAGAAACCACTTAGACCAAAAGAGAGTGAGATGATCTATTCAAAAATGCTGAAAGAAGATGAACAAGCCTACCAACCCAAAATACTATATACCCAAACAAAAATATTATATAACCCAGAGAAATAGTCTTCAAACATGAAGGAGAAATATAAGCCTTATCCAATTAAACAAGAATTAAAGAAATTAATAATCACCAGATACATCTTATAAGAAATGTTTAAAGGAGTCCTTCAAGATAAAATGAAAGGACACCAGGAATCACAATTGAAATATATAAAAGTATAACACTTACTAGTAGAGATAAATATTTAGACAAATGCTAAATCCCTAAAGTGCCACAATGGTAGTTAACTGTTTACTGTTAATGGTAGTTAACTGTTTAACTGTTAACCTTTAACTGTTACGGAATTTAACAGACAAAAATATAAACAATAAACATAACTAAAAAGATGTTAATGTAATACAACATTAAAAGATTCAATTTTTGCTAGCAATAACATAAACTATGTGTGGGAGGGCAAATGAAAGAGTAGAGATCATTGCTTATGATTGAATTTAAAATGTTATCAATTTATAATAAATGTTTCATGGAAACTATTAACCACCAAGAAAATACCACAAAAGTTACACAAAAGAAAAAATGACACAGAAATCAAATCATATGAGTATAAAAAAAGAACCAATGAAACATAAGAGAAAACATCAAGAGGGGGTAAGAGGGAAAAAAAAAAAAAAGATAAGACAGAATGCAATCAACAAAATGGCAAGACTAAATTCTTCCTTGTCAGTAATTACTTTAAATGTAAATTGGCTAAACAACCCAATCTAAGACAGAGTTCCTGAATGGATAAAAAAATTAGAGCTAACAATATGCTGTCTGCAAGAGAAATCTCTTTAGATTTAAAGAGACACATAGCCTAGAAGTGAAAAGATGGAAAATGATATTCTGTACAAATGTTAGCCAAAAAGGAGCAGGGGAGACTGTACTTGTATCAGGAAAAAAAAAAAAACTGACATTAAATCAAAAACTGTCACAAGACATAAAGACATCATAAAATGATAAAATGGTCAATTCACCAGGATAAATTACAATTATAAATGGAAATACACCCACTATCTGCACACCTAAATGAACGAAGCAAACATCAACAGAAGTGAAGGAGAATAAGACAATGAATTATAATAGGAGAAATTTTTAATACCCCACTTTTAATAACAGAGAAACCAAGCAAAAGATCAATAACTTGAGAGAGGATTGCAATGATTCTGTTGACTAAATGAACTCAATAGATATCTACAGAATATCTCAGAAACATAACACACAGTTTCAAGTGCACATGGAACATTCTCCAGGGTGGATCACAGGTAGGCCACAAGACAGGGCTTAAAACAAAGCATGAAATACCAAATCCCTTTTTCAACCAGAATAGAACAAAACTAGAAATTAGTAGCAGAAGGAATAACATATATAAATTAGACAAGTCACTTCTAAGCAACTAATGGTTCTAAGAAATAAATCCAAGGTAAATTCTAACATACAAAAAATGAAAACAAAAACACAATATACCACCACTTGTGGAAGGGAACAAACCAGAACTGAGAAAAGTTTATAGTAACAAATTCCTACATCAAAAAAGAAGAGGGATCTCATACAATGCAGCTTTACAATTCAAAAAACTAGAAAAAACAAATTAAGCCCAAAATTAATTGCAGAAATAAGAAACTAGGAGCAGAAATAAATGCAACAGAGAGTCAAAATACAAGAGAAACAATCAGAGAAACTAAGACTTGATTTTTAAAATAGTTAAAAAAATTTGACAACCTCTTAGACAAATGAAAAAAACAGCATGCAAAAATCAAAGAAGAAACATTAAAGCTGATGGTTCAGATGTAAAAATGATCCTAAGAGATTACAATGAACAATTATACACCAGCACACTGGATAACTTAGAAAAAATGGATAAATGACTAGAAACACAAGCTACCAAGAATAAGTCATGAAGAAATACAAAATCTAAACTGACATAGTGAGCATGGTGGTTCAATTAAGAACCAAAAATGTTCCTACAATGAAGAAATCTGAGGACCTCCCAGATTGCTACTACACTGTAGTTTTCTACAAACCATTTAAAGATGAATGAATATCAACTCTTCTCACACTCTTTCAAAACACTGAAGAGGAGGGAACACTTCTAACATATTTTATGAAGCCAGCATTACTTTGATACCAAAGCCAATTAAAAACATTACAATAAGCAGAGCGTGGTGATCCATGCCTGTAATCCCAGAGGCTCAGGAGACTGAGGTAGGAGGATCAAAGCCAGCCTCAGTAAAGGCAAGACGCTAAGCAACTCAGTGAGACCATCTCTCTAAATAAAATACAAAAATAGGGCTGGGGTTGTGACTCAGTGGTGGAGTGTACCTGAGTTCAATCCCCAATAACTTCCCCCCCAAAAACGAAACAAATTACAATAAAACTCTAGATACCTCAGATGAATACTGATGCAAAAATCCCCAATAAAACACTAACAAGCCAAATTCAATAGCAAACTAAAAGGATCAGACATCATGACGAGGTATACACAACTGGGTCAACATAAAAAATTTATTAATTTGATAACATTAACAGAAAGAATAATAAAAATCATATGATCATTTTAATAGATGCAGAAAAATTACTTAGAAAACCCAACAATCTTTCATGATAAAAAGTCAGAAACCAGGAGAAGACAAAAATTACTTTAACATAATATACACCATCTATGAAAAGCCCACACTAACATCATATTTAACAGTGAAAAATTAGATTTTCCTCTAATATCATGAATAGAGCTAAGATACCCACTTTAGCCACTTTTATTCAGCATAATACTGTAAGGAAAATTAATAATCACATTAACATGGCATAAAAATAATAAAATACTTAGGAGCAAACTTAACCATGGAGTCAAAGGACTCGTACACTAAAAATTGCAAAACATTCCTGAAAGACATTAGAGAAGACACTTAAAAATGAAAGTTTTCTCATTGGTGTGACACAAATACCAAGTCTGGTGTTGTTGGATTGGAAGCTTTATTATTGTTGAAATGTTCATTCTACCAAAACTGATCTACAGATTTGATGCAGGCCCATCAAAATACCAATGACAATTTTTGCATAAATGAAAAAAATATTAAAATCCATATGGAACCACAAGTTATTCGAAATAGCAAAAATAATCCTGAAGAAGAGTAAAGTTGGAGCCCTTATGCTTCCCCACTTTAAAATAAATTACAAAGTTACAGTAAGGAAAACAGTATGGCAGTGGCATAAAAACTGATGATATATAGAACATTGTAAAACAGAGTGTCCAAAAATAAACCTACACATATATGCGGAAATGGTCTTAGACAAGATGCTAGGATTGCACACAGGGACAAGACAGTCTCTTCAACATTTTCTTCGGCCAATTCCAGGCCCACAAGTAAAAAGAATCCAATTGGACTCTTTCTTAAACAGTACATAAAGATAATTTAAATGGATTACAGACTTGAACATAACTAAAATCTTAAAACTCCTAGAAGGAAACACCATGGAAAAGCTCCTAGACATTGGTCTGGGCAATAATTTCCTACATCTAATACCAAAAGTACAGATTGACAAAAGCAAAAATAGACAAGTGGGACTACATTAAACTAGAAGCTTCCTGGTTAGTGAATGAAACAACAGAATTAATGGTCAACTTACAGAATGGGAGAAAATAGTTATAAACCTCATCTCTGATGAGGGGTTTCTATTCAAAATGTATGAGGAGTTCCAACTCAATAAATAATTGAACAGCCCAGTTTAAAAAAAAAATGGGTGAATGTCTGTAATAGATATTTCTCCAAAGAAGACATATAAAAGGCCAAGAGATATATGAAAAGATGTTCTATAGCAGCAATCATCAGGGAAATGCAAATCAAAACTGCCAGGATGTAACAGCTCACACCTGTTAAGATATTCACTATCAAAAAAAACAACAATAACAACAAAAAACAACAGCAACAAAACCAAACACAACAAAACCACAAATTAGCAAGTGTTGGAGAGGCTGTGGAGGTATTGGAATCCCTGTGCAACATTGGCAGAATTGTAAATGGTGCAGCTGCTTTGAAACATCCTATGGCATTTCCTCAAAAAAATAAAACTAGAGCTAACATATGCACCATTAGTTCCACTTCTAGATATCTGTCTTAAAAGTTTTAAACAAACCCAACAAGATATTAATATTCATGTATTTGTTGCAACATTATTCACAGTATAAGGGGTAGAAACTACCTAAATGTTCATCTATTAATGAATGAATAAAGACAATGGTGAATATACATACAACTGAGTATTACTCATACTTTAAAAAGAAGGCAACTGTTGTGTACCACCATGGGTAAACCTCTCGGCCTTTATGTTAAGTGAAATAAACTAGTCTCAGAAAACAAACAATGCATGATTAACACTTACCTGCAGTTTCTAAAATAGTAAAACTTAAAGAAACAGAAATCAAATCAGTAGCTGCTAGGGGCTAGTGTTAAGGTACAGTGGAGAATTGCTGTGCAATGGGCAGTCTCAATCATGAAACATGGAAAAATTATAGAGATCTGCTGTATAACAATGAGTATCTAGTGAACTCTACTCAAAGTTTAATAGGACAGATTTCATGTTGTATGTTTTTTATAAGAGGTTAAAAAAAAAGAAATGGAAGTCAAAAGATAATTTATATAGGCATATTAATAGATGGATAGTTAGAGATAATTTCTTAATTATATCATAAATTTGTAGGAGGCAATCAGTATCTTACAAGAAAATTCAAGTTAAGTAATAAGTTTAAAATTCCATCAGCTAACATAATTGTTTACAAACAGCAGAAATGGGATCTGACTAATTTTAGAAGAAGGAATTTATTGGAAATGTATTAGAAATGTGTATCTCAACTAATGGAATTGGCTGGAGGGTTGAGAATCAGCTAAGTAAAAGGTAGATGCTAAAGAGGCTCTGGAAAAGAGAGGAAACCAGGCACAATTCCAAGCCAGTGTGATCCATTCAGAACTCACTGCCTCTATCACCACTACAGGGGATGACTCCTCTTTCATTCACGTCACCAGCTGAAGAGTCAAAGCACAGATGAGATGGCTAAGTTCATTTCAAGGGCCCTTTCTGTAGAAAGAAGGATCATCTGGCTGATTGGTCTCTAGTAGGTGGTGATCACAAATTAATCTCCCACCAAATCACTAATAAAAGGGGAAAACAAAAATTGGGCAAGGAAGAAATTTCATACATAACTACACTGAAGATTACCTTTTTTTTCCTGCATGCATACAAGTTATTTCTTATTTTTTCATTTATTTTAAGTAGGAGTTACCATGTTTTGAATACTGGTATTTCACCATCTGCTTTGTGATTAGAACAAAAAGAGAAGAAGAATATTTAACATTAAAGTTTAATTTTTTGAGGTTTCCTTATGCCTATGTCAAAATGTCTATTTCTTTAATTTCAAAGGTGTTTTTAGATAATTTATGTGGAGTAGAGTCAAAGTTCTGGCAGCTGTTACTCAGAGTAATAAATCATCCTAAGAATCCCCTACATGTAATTATAATATCATATTGTGCAAATGTCATCATTCATGCAGTCTGATTGTTCTAGGCACATGTAGGGATCCAGGTGTGGAGATGAAGTCCATCTGGCCAATTATCGTTGCTATTACCAGAGACAGTTTGTTTATTCCTCTATCTATATTTGAGCACGAAATATCTTGAGCCAGATCCAACAGGATGTGATAGTTTCATAGTTCTTACAAAGTAAAGAGGAAGAATATACAGTGCTGTTTTCCTAGTGGTCATTTTCTAGACCACTGTTTTCATCACTGACATACTTACATGGACAATATGAAAACAAAATTCAAACTATACTTCTCTGTAATCTCTTCTCCAAAGTGCCTGTAAATACTATATTCAGGATAGTTAGTTATCTGTCTCTATAGAGTAGAAATATTAAATCTGAGTTTAAGCCAATCAATAAACCAATCAAAATATATTTCCATATATTTAGAATATATACTAACAATTTTCCCAACTAAATTTAAATGATTACATATTTCAAAACATGTTTTGTACACATGCAAGTGTAATAACAATGCCCATGAAGATTAAGGTTTTGTTTGATTTTGTTTTCTATTTCATATAGAACTGTAAGCTTCTTGTTCTTCAATCATAAAGAGAATATTTTAAATAACTGTGTATTATAGAAAAACTATAAAAATCAGCACATAAACATGCAGAGTGAGATGAATTTCTATATATTAATTATTAAATAAATATTATACATAAATATACATACATACATGTGCACATACAAACATACACACACATAACTGAATAAATTAATATTGTATTACTGATTCCAAAGTCTGCCACTAAAAGAATTTTAAAATTCAAAAAACATAAAGTTTGTCACTAATTTGTTATAATTTGCATTAGTAGATTATTAAAAAAAAAAAGAAAAAGAACATGAAGTCATCCCTAGAGTACCTGTTAGATACAGAGACATTATCTAAGACTTCTGATGGCCTTATTAACTGCCATCAACATGAACATTACCAATTAGCATTTTTTAAAATAAATTATCAAGTCATTCATTTGATCATTCTCCTAACAAACTAATGTCTAATGACACTGTGCAAGGTATTAAAATAAAGTAGCAGAAGTTAGGGCAAAGAACATGTGTATCATTTTTCCTATAAATTTGGAAAAAAATTAATATCACTAATCAATACTTCAAATATTTCTGTAACATACCCAGTCTTTATTGTGAGCTATCCATGGGCATAATTTTGAACCAAAAGTTGCAGAAAACTTAAGACTTCAAAAATAAGATAACTTCAAATATTGGTATTTTTAAATGAAGAAATATACACAGTTCTCTAAAAGCACTATATGGTTTTTAAAGTAACTCTTAAGATTACAAATATGCAGTCCATTGAAAAGGTATCAGTCATTTGAAACTTTTTTCTGTATGAAGAAAATAACTGAATTTCTTTAAAGACTAGACAAATGGTCAGCCTCTCCAATAAAGTATGTACATGTTTTGTACATAGTACATTTTTCACAATATTCTCCAAAATTGAATGTTTCCTTCAAATATCATATTTTGTAGGGAGATTTTTTTAGAAAAACAAAATAATGAAAATAAACAATATACTGTATGCTTTAAAGAGAAGAAGCAGAATATCAACTATCAAGTATCAAAACAACCTGTGAGACCTACCAGATATGAGGAATATCTGCAATTGTGTCATTATATAATGCAGGAGATAAAAATCTTGTTTTTTAAGAAACAGGTAATTTATATCTAGGAGTAGAATTGTCCTTTGACTTTATTACAATGTATTTACAAATCTCTAAGTTTAATTAGCACACACATTTAGTAAAAGTGGAAATATGTATTCCATTACTTAGATTCACTTTGATTAGGATTTGTAAATAATCTCTATCAACATGGATCACAAAAAAAATGACATTGATAATTTCAGAGCTATTTATGTTTAGACTCTAGAATCAATCTCTATACTTTTTAATTATTTTTTTTCTGTCCTGAAGATTAAACCAGGGAGCTTTAACACTGAGAAACATTTACAGCTCATTTTACTTTGCTTAGGACATCACTAAACTGTTGAGGCTGGCCTCAAATTTGCCATTCTCCTGCCTTAGCCTCCAGAATTACTGGGATTACAGGTATGTTCCACTGCACCCAGTGCACCTATACTCCCATTTAAAAAAAATACAACTTTTTAATAGTCAAGGTAGAGTCTGAAAGGAGTCAGTAATTATCTTCCCAATATATCAAAAGTATCACAAACACCTGCCTGATATTCTAAAACTATGTTGATATATTTACTATTTAGAATAGTAAGATTTCCATACCACATTTATTTATATGAACAATCCATTAATTTCTGACAGATATATTGCTGCTTACTTGCTTGTATAATTGAACACCTCAGTTCTTTTTGCTTAAACGACCACAAATTAAAGCCATCTGCAAACTAAATGAACATGCAACAGATTCCAGAAAAATAAATAAGGCATCTAACCAAGGCTGATTATCTCCACAATTTCTTTGGGATTCAATGGCCAATTTCCAACAAACGCTTCCAAATACTCCATACAGTGGTAATAAAATTATCTTTTTAAAAAATTCTTCAACTTGATTACTTTTGAAGAGGAGACAATAATGATTTTCAATCACACTTTACATATTAATAAAAATAGTATCTATGATGGTCAAAAATAATGTTTAATAAATATAATGCTTCCATTGTTGCTGATGATAAAAATTATATATCTCAATGTATTTATCTTTTTTAAGTTGCATATTATTTGAATCTTAAATTTGGTTAAAACATTACTAATAAAATATCTCCCTAAAGTTTTACAGAGTTGGTTGATCCTTCCCTACAACATGAACCATTTCATTGAGAGACAGCAGCCCACAAGTTTTCAGTGTCTACTCTTCGTCAAAGAACATCTCACTTGTGGTCTTATTCCAATGTTACTCTTCCACAGGGTAGATGAGGAAAGAGAACTGATAAGCAATTTTTGTAGTTTTACTGAGTAAGTAAATGACAGAGGGGGAATTAAAATTTTAGTCCTTACTATATATTCATCCTACCATTAGGTAACAATTTTATAGTGTCAAAGTCCTAAAATTGTAAACATTTTATTTCTGTCTATTCTCTGGTTTTTAGCAACATTTTACAAAAAAAAAGAACATTGTTATTTGTATTATTCCCTATATTTCAATTTCTAGATGAAAAATAATGAAACATAGACAGAGAAACAGTTAATCCTAAACCATAAATGCATAGACATACTTTATATTAGTTTATTCCTGTTGGTTAGAACCTATTGTTCTTCAGAGTAAACTGTCATATTAGGGGACAGAGAAGGAGACAATAAACTCTAAGAAGATAGGCGATTATGGGATTTTGCTCTACAAGATTTATAAACTATTCATATTACAACTAAAACAATACATAAAGTTACATGGCCAGTTGTTTCTCAAAAGTTTAAAGTTTTACCATATCTGCAAAGGGAAAACTACCTTTGGCATAAAACTATTCACATATTATTCTATAACACCTACTAAAATAAGAACTTCTACTTTGTGTATTTAGTGTTTGTCACAGAATAAGGTCCTTGAGGTTATGAATGCTAATCCTAAATATCTTTAGATAAAATTCTCAGAGAATTAATGGATTCACTAACACTTTTTAGTTCAGTAAGTTAAACTTCACTGTATTACAAGCATCCTAGGATCAAGAATATCATAGCGACAATTCCAACTCAAGGAAAACTTAATCCCTCCTATTTTGTTTCTATCCATATTTTGGTTTAATAGCTCATTTTATTTTTAATAACTTATGCTTAAAGTATTTAAAAGAGATAGAGAAAGAGAGATAGGTAGGAGGATAATTTTGAATTTGTGTAAACTTATTTTGGTAAAAACAGATTATAAACAGCGTCTTCTATCAAAAATTTCCTTCAGACAAATTTTTACAGGGGTACTCTCTCCTTAACAATATTCTTCCATAGGAAATTATGAATCAGAAGATAAGTAGCCTTGTCAAAAGTGATGATAGAAGGTTAAATGACAAATACACTACTGTACACAGTCATTCCTCAGTATCTGCAGGCAATTTCATCCAGGCCCCACCGAACAAGACACCAAAATCCCTCAAGTTTTATATGAAATGGCATAGAATGTTGCCTATAACCTACACATATCCTCCCATATATTTCATTCATCTCTAGATTACCTGTAATACCTAATACAATGTAAATGTTACATAAATAGTTCTTATATTGTTTGGGGAATTGTCGCTCCCGCCAGCAAGAACGACCCGGAGACGTGATGGGTGGCAAACTTCCTTATTAACAGCTGATTCTTCTTTTTATTTCTCCCTCTTTTAGGGAAGTTATTGTCACTTATATAGGTTATATCAACTAATTAGAATATTCATGATATGTGGGGAGAAGATAGACGTATATGGGTATAACTTGAAGCACCTAAGAATCACGCAAGAATCATGCAGAGGCCCTGACCAATTACTGAGACTTCCTCAAGGTGAAGTTAGTTGTATACGTGCAGAATAGCAGTTTTTCAACCTCACTGGCAGCTTGCCAGGCGCCATCTTGGCCAGGCTCCACCTAGGGCCAGGGGTCCGGCCGAAACCCCGACAGGGAATAATAAAAAAAAAACTGTATGTGTTCACTACAGATGTAATTTTGTTTTTCAAATATTTTCAATCCATGGTGGTTGGTTGAATACACAGATACAGAACCCAAGGTCACAGAGACCTGACTATATCTTACACATTACAGCTTTCACCTGCACAGTTTCAATCAGAAACACCCACTTGCTTCTGCAAGGAGTATCATCTTTTTACTTCTCCTGACCAACAGTGAGAAATCCAGGGGCAATCTTTGCTTTTCTCAAGTCTCCCGAGCTGGCTACATCTCTCATTCCCTTGAAGCCTGTGGTACTCAGTGCTCCCCCTCTTTCAGTTCTGGCCCTGGCCCTATTCCTTCTGGAAGAGGTGGTTCCATTCCATTTCTCATCCTCCAGTTGGCCTCTGAAGACCTCACAGACTGCTCTCCTTTCCAACCAGTTCCACTGGAGGCCTGCATCACAGTAGACTTAGAAATCCTTCCATTAGGGTTGCTACTTATTTTTACCACCATCACTACCATTTTTCCTTTATTTCTCTCAGTGTCTTTCTCTCTGCCAAAGTTACTTTCTCTCACTGCTGCTCTTCTAGCAGTCTTTCTCATTATTTAATCTTCTTACAACATACATACACACAAACACACACATTTTTTTTTCTTTTTTTGGTACTAGGGATTAAACTCCAGGGGCACTCTACCACTGAGCCACATCCCTAGCCCCTTTTATTTCTTTATTTTGGACAAGTTTTCACTAACTTGCTTTGGGCCTTGCTCAGTTGCTGAAACTTAATTTGAAACTGTAATCCTCCTGCCTCAGCCCCTGAGTCGCTGGGGTTATAGGTGTGTGCCACCATGCCCCATGCAACGCATCCTTATATTAAATCTCCACATTCAGATATAATTACTATAAGGTTAGAACATTAATTTTTATGTAATAAGCACTTCATGAAATATTTGAAAATTAATCTTCATTTTATGGAAGTTAAAACATCATGCTGCATACTTTTAATACTATTAATTAAACATAATTAGGTTAATATATTAAAGATATCTTTAAAATCTTCATTTTCAGTAGGTAAAACACCTCATAGATTGTGGATGCATATTACCCAGACTTCTTTTTTTTTTGCAGTGCTGGGATTTGAACCCAGGGTCTTATGCTTGCAAGGCAAGCACTCTACCAACTGAGCTATATCCCCAGCCCTACTCAGACTATTAATTAGTAGTAATTTGTTACTGGTAGATTTCTGTTAATGGGCAGAAATAGAACACAATCATTTAGTGTCAGTCTGTTTATATGAACATAGGTTGTACACTAGTTCAGATGGGAAATTGCGCAAAGGCAAGAGATCAACTGGAACAAAACTATAAGGAAATACCAGCTTACAAATTCAAACTCAAAGTAGTAACTTCCTATGAGTATTAGGAAAGAGAAGAGAAAAATCCTATCTCAAAATATAATAACTGAGAATTTAAAATCCAAGAAATATCAATTCATATTTTGCACATTTCAAGATTTTATTTTAATGTCAGAATTAGTACATAGGCATAAAATTACTGTATCTTTCTTATAGTTCTGTGTTTATTGAAGAAAATGCAGAACACAGTTGGTTTATAACGTTGTTGAAAAAGTCAAAGGTGCTTATGCTCTAGAAGCTATAAATGAATAACAGGGACAATTCTTTAAGTTTAAGCCTAGATTCCATGTTTTTGCTAAAACTTCAAAATGTAAAACAAAATCTTTAAAAACAGAGCATAATATCTGAACTAATGATTTATTTTAAAGTATCATCAATATCCTCATCAATGTATCTCACATAAATTAAGTATCTCTTATTGGCATAGTTATTAAAAGTACTAATTTGGGGTATCCTCTCTGAATCTCTACTTGATAATATGTAAAACGGTAATAAAAATACTACCTATTTCACTTGTAAATATGAAGTGGAACAATGTATATAAAATACTTAATAAAAAAGATTCAATAAATTTTTATTTTACCTTTTAAACTCAAAGACTAGTAATTCTTTTTTGCATGCTTAATGACTATAATCTTTATTATCTCAGATAGAAATCATGTTTTCTTTTAATTGAGTACTTTATTGACACTGTTTCCTCTCTTGGCAACAGTTAATTCACCCCAACTTCAAGAATATTGCATCTGACCAGAATGAGCCAGTATGAACACAAGCCCCAAACCAAGGCATTCAGAACAGCAAAACCCAGCCTTTACTTTCATTTAGAAACGAGAATCTGGGAATCAAACATCCCCAAGTCTGAACCTTCTAAAAAGAAAACCTAGAATTCAATTCAAACATGGAAACCAAAATGTATCAGGAATGAGGTAGAGTACTTTGTCAAATACTCAAGGGCAAGATGGTTTCCGAGAAAAAAGGCCCTGACCATCTGGCCTCTTTCCTTAAGAATGACCTCGCTCCAATATTTTCAAAGGAAGATGTTTTTGTTTCTATTTCATTTCTCAAAATGAGATAAAGTGTGCTAAAAGGGATATAATGGATCAGAATAAATCAGCTCACTCACAAGAAACATTCCTGCATTGTGATCATTGACCACCAAGAATATTTTAGCACATTATGTCAAAGTGGCAAAATCCTGGGCAATCTGAGAAAAGAAAATTATTTTGTACATTATAGTGCAAGGTATAACAGAGGGAAAGACACTTTCTTGGAGGGTGGGCAACTGAGACGCTTCCTGCAAAAGATCCATTATGATACGGAAGGACTGGAGCACTGGGCCTTGTGGCCCTCATTAGCTTGACTCCTCTTCTTTGGTTGCAGGGGCCCTATGGGAGTCATTCCTCAGCACATTCTACTGGCTTCTCTCCTCTACCTCCTCATGCTCTTGAGGATAGAGGTCCAGGTATTTCTGCATGCATTCCTCTATGGCCAAGAATGGGTCTTCACAGTCTGATCAGTTGGTATCCTCTGTGTAATTGTGGAAGCAGGATAAGGCCAACTGATCCCCACAGAGGCTGCTGGCCATTCTCCAAAGGCACAGGCTATTTCAGTCAAATTTCCATTTGGCAGGATCAATCTGTGTTCCTCCTAGTTATTGCTGGGATCTTCAGTCACCAACTGTATTGCTGCAGGTTTCATGGTCTTCTTTGGTTACAAACATGATGTAACTTCTCCTTTTCTTGACCAAGAATAAGCCTCCTTCACTGCTCCATGGGTGTTCAGTCTTGTTATCGGTTCCACAGTTCCTCCTGCAAGCAGTAGGCCATAGCTGCAGGCCAGGTGCTTGGACCTCATAGTTGACTACAGAGTTTTAGACACTAGTAGTTATTAAGAAAATCTCCACTGAACAAAAATTAACTATCGAGTTCTGTGATGCTAAGAAAAATTTCAATTAAAGAACCTAGTGTGCCCATACACATATATGTGCCTATACATGTTCTTGCTAAATTTTAACATTATATTTTCTTTCATTTAATTTTGTTTTATATCTTCTATCATAGTCTTTATTTTTTGCATATTTTACACTTGTTTTAAGAGGAAGGTTGCTTGCTCACTCAGATGGACCATTTATATTAATAAGCAGACTCCATTTTTTGCCAGGCTTTCATTAAAGACGACACAATTCATTCTAATCAATTTCTTCATTTTTATTTCAAATGTTAATAATCCAATTTTCATTCTTCGCTGGGACTAGAATTTTGGCAGCACCTACTGGGTAGACAAGGAGACTATTATAGAATGTAAATCTATGAACAAAAAACATTTCAGTGTTTATTTTTATAAACATATGTCCTGGTAAATGACAATAGGTTTTTGCATTAAAAAGAGATACATTTTTGTCTATTTTTTATTTCAAATGAATGCTTAGCAACATCATCAATAAGTCTACCAAACAAGTATAAGAAAAAAAATGTTTTTCTTAAAATCCAAACATATTTTTCTATTCTTGAGGGCAAGGAAATATGTTTTGTAATTTACAGGTAATATCAAATTCAATGTTTTATTAACATGTTTGAATTTCTATACTTAGTATTTCAATAATCCAAGGCTATCAGTAGAAAGTAATTTAAATTAATGTCCATGGAATCCCCAGGTCTTTACCAAATCAACAAATGTTAAAGGAATAAAAGCACAGAACATCCACCTCAGCCTTGACTTTGTCCCCAAAGAACCTAGACAAAAATTCCCTCTCCTAAAATGGACATGAACACATTTTTATACAATTGATCTTGTAGGGGTTATCAAAGCCATGAAAAGTGAGTTAGTCACTCTTGTTCAAATTAAAGAGCCAAAGCATTTTATAGTACACTTTGATTAAAGTTGTTTTGGTTAATAGAATTTTAGTAAACAACTAAAATTCAACTTTAGTAGTCTGCTCTTAAACTCTCAAACTGGCTCCAAACAATGAATAGAAATCTATAAGAGAAGCAATATGTTTCTAATAAAAGGAGAAACTCTATTTAATTAATATATGTATATCTATATTTAAGATAATATGCTAAGAAATAAGTTCAGGTCAGTGTAGTCAAATTAATAATCTGTTTAAAAATTTGTTCAAGAGCCTGAGTTTCTGTATGATGTGATCAACTTTATTCATAAAAATTTTATAAGGAAAACTAACGTACATGTATGTTGTACTGTAGAATCCATGTATCAAAGCTTTATCTGCTGCTGAATTATGATGAGAAGATGAAACTACCATTGTAATATCACTAATAGAAAATATTTATTTGTAGGGAAGAAGAGGGGAAATCAGAAATATTGAGGTAGAAAAGGACAAAGAAGTGTCAATGTTATTTTTTCTTCTAACATAAAAATTCATATCTGCAGAGTTAACACCTCAGACTTTACAAAGGTGCACCATCCCAATGACTAGGCCATGCCCCATTCCATTTCTGATTTCCTAAGCACATCAAGTCCTTTAAAATTGTACAACAAATTAGAACAAGTAAAATTTTAAAAATTAAAAAAATTAAATAAAATAAAATGAATTCCTCAGTGGTAAAAGAGCAACAATAATAATGTGTTTAGAAAGAATGAGATGAGACAATAATATAAAGCATTTATCATAGGGACTTGTGTACAGCTTATCTCTCATTTTCGTCATGATTATTGTGACTTTGAGGAAAACTAAGGAATAATTTGCCAAGTTTATATTCCAACAAATAGAAGAAATACTGTCCTTAAGTTTTCCACTTTGCTCTTTCCTTGGCACAAACTATTGTGCTCTGATTCATAGGAATAAAAATATGAAGATATTTTCCTTTCATAAATTTAAAGTTCCAAAACTTATTTAACAGTAATTTCAAAATAAATTTTTAAAAATTAGTGGTTCGTCACTTGCACAGATGAAACATAATTCTATATTTTTCTACCCTTTTCCTATTTCACTGTCTGTCTCCCATTTGACATTGATGCTAATAATCATGAACGCTGCAGTGTTCTGACCACAATCCTCTCCCACAAGTCGCCAGGAATCAGTTTAGCAGAAATAAGTATGTGATCTAAATAGTTCTCATCATCTGTTAGAAGACTGCTGTTTTTTTTTTTTCTAGTTCCCTGACAACAAACTGAGAAAAAATAATCACAAAGATGAAAATAAACCGTCTCTAAAATAATACTTTTTACTATTTGTGGTAAAATAATCCTCGTTGTGATAATACTATTTTAACACAAATAATTACTATTTTATTATAATAATATACTGTAAAAAAGAAACTAACACCCAGAGTATTTAATATAAAATTATAAACTTTTAAAACTCTGAGATAGTGCAATGTATAAGTTAGTGTCAAATAACACTGTAGTTGTATTTCATTTCTTGGGGAGGGTGCAGGGAGGCAGTTTATTCCAGAGCAAATAGCTTACACTGCCATCTCAAGGAAACCAAGAGCATAAAACAATTTATCTGCCAGGTTGAAAACAAAAACCTCTCCTCCACTGAGAAGCCATCACAGGATGAAAGAAGCACAAGCAACTGTAATTACAAAGTAAGATTTGGACACTTTCCTACCAGGACATTCCAGAAGAAGTGATAGCAACAAAAGTCACACAGCGAATTTTGAAACGGCTCTCAAAATTAAAGCTTTGCCCTTTTCTCATCTAAGGCAACTAAGGATTGCTCTTGTTAAATATGCACTGAAGGAAAATGGTATGAAAGGAAGCAACTACAACAAAACACCCGTGTGTACTCCTCACTATGACAGGTTAATTGTAAAACCACAAACACATCCCTGAAGATGTAACTCAAAACCCATGGAGAAACTGAAAGGGGAAGGGGAAAAAAAGCCCAGTTAGACTTTCCACAATATATTGAGCAGCTAAAAGTGTCTCTAACTTTTATGTGCATCCCTAAGAACTGAGGGATTATATAGTGGTATAGTTTCAACAATATTGGGATTTTAGTTACCTTTAAATCATATTATAGCAGTCAATCAACTGTTGGCTTTAGGCAAGAAAAGAAGATAAAACAAATGATTTTCATTTTAAGCTAGGTTTTTAACCTATTTGTAGGCATGACACAGTATATATATGTACTTGGTATATGATTATATCTTATTTATGCATATAGGTGAAGTATAAATAAATAAATCTAAGGTTCTAGAATAGTTTTCATGCCATTAAATTTCTTCTGATAACTTCCAAGACTGAAGAACACGAAAAAGTTATTTGTGTCATTAAAAAGTAATTACTAATGGAACACTTCATAAAATGCTATCAATTTCACATGATTTTCCTACTACATAGTAACAGGAAATTCACTTCGCCACATTTTTCTTCTCATAAACTATTACCTGGGAATAAAGTGAGCTTCTTTTGAAAAGCTTAAAATATACTTAATATACCTTACATCTAAATATTAAGCCTAATATTCCAATTATTATAATTCCCTAGATTTGCTGTGGAATGAAACAAAGACAAAAATAAAAATGATAATGGAAACAAGTTATACAAGCAAAGTAATGTATTTAGACATTTTTGTTTACTAACACCTCATAAGATCATAGAAGAATTAGAAATTGAATTCCCTATTATCTCCAGCATTCCAACTTACATAAATAAAGGTCTTTTTAAAATAAAGGAATTCCACTCAAGAAATAATCAGTTTAAAATTCCATAAAATGTCATTGAGCATATGAGTTTCATCATGCAAAGCTGAATGAGAAAGAGTATCTGTTTTAGTCAGATTTTTCAATTGTCACTCAAAGACCTGATAGAACATTTCAAAGAAGGAAAAGTTTATTTGGTGCTCAAGGTTTTAGAGGTCTCAGTCCTTAGAAAGCCAGCTCCATTGTTCTGACCCAAGGTAAGGCAGAGCATCACCATGGAAGTACATGGTTAAGAAAACAGCAGCTCAGGACATAGCCACTGGGAAGCACAGAGAAACCAACCTCTGCTCAAGGAGGACAAAATGTAAATTCCAAGGTCACACCCTCAATATCTCATCTCCTCCAGCCAACCCCATCTACCTTCAGTTACCACCCAGCTGATCCTTATCAGGGGATTAATACACTGATTAAGTGAAAACTTTCCAACCCAATTATTCCACCTCTAAACCTTCTTGCATTGTTTCACACATAAGCTTTTGGGGGACACCTCACAACTAAACCATAAGAGTACTGTTGCAAGAAATGCTCACAATTTGAGGGAGACAGGGAAGACAGACTTGTAAATAATTTAAAGAAGATGTGAAATGTTCAGTTAGAGAAGTACAACATTTTGTGTATATCAGAACTGTGTCCTGGCTACTCAACTCCTCTTGCTATCACAATGAAGCCTGATTGAGAACATGAAGAACATTCAAAGATGAGCAGCAATCACTCTGAATACCTGCAACAAAATATGTTAACTCCCACTTTACATTTGTTTTAGAATTAAAATATTTAAGAAGTCAAGGAATAAATTGAAAATGGATTGTGGTATATGATATTTACTGCAATTGCTAGTACACATAGAAGGAACAAGACATTTCAGAGAGAAAATGGTAAAGAATGATCAGACTAAAGAAAATTAGCATTATATTCAAAAATCTACGTAGGTAAGTAATTACTCATTTAAACCTAACATTAATTTGACACTCCCTCAATTATTGCTCTTTTGAAGTCAGCAAGAATAGTAGAATTTCCTGGTCTCATGTAAGCAATAATACCTGGGGCTTATGCAACTTAATAATTGTATTCATTATCCAAACTTCGGTCCACATATGTAATACATATAATCCATGGCTTTTGAGTCCAAGACGATGCTTGATTTTCTTTTGTTTTGTTTTCTTATTTCATATATTTAGAAAAAATGAAAAGGGAATTTTTTTCTTCCTCATGCACCATTGCTACACACTTGTTCCCCTAGAGCAATATATTATATTATCTAAGAGGCAAAGGATATAGGGTATATAGAAAAGTATGTACTAGGCTATATCTATATATTTTGTTCCTCATCCTATTCACCTGCAACCTTCTAAAACCTTCATTTAAACCTTCTAACCTTCATTTAAAATTTTCCTTTTTGACAAAATTTACTTATAGGATAAGAGATTCTCTATTCATTCTGCAAGTAGGGTTGTGCATTCTATTGATAACTGAGAAACAGGAAATGGAAGAGGATTTAGAAGCTAGGCTTTTTAGCAGAATGGAGGAAGGATCTGAGTGGAATATAAAATAATGTCTATTTTCTCCAAAGCACATCCTCTTGAGACTCATCTCTATGGTGAAGGAAAGGGAAAAAAAAAAAAAAAAAACCTAAGAGTGGGTTAAATTATGGGTTATATTACAACTCTGTATGGTGTTACTCAACCACCAACCCATCTGCTCACTCATCTTTATTTTAGTTACCCGTGTGTGTGTGTGTGTGTGTGTGTGTGTGTGTGTTTCTGAAAGAGAGAGAGAGAGAGAGAGAGAACAGTCTAGATCCTTATAACAGAAACCGGAGAGCCTCCATCCTATCCATTCTATCATTGCCTACTCTTGAACACTTTAGTTAGACCTATGTCTCCATAAGGGTAAGAAAGAGAAGCCTTCACAGACCCACCCAGACTTACTCACTGCCTACCTCCTGATTTTCCCCTTGCTGGATTTGTCTGAGATCTCAAATCAAAGAGGCCTGTTTTACTCTGTGTTAAGTATGTCCCCTCCCCTTGTACCTGGGTAGGACTTTGTAATGTCTTTGACCTAAAGATTATCAATTAAGTGATGCTCTATGACTTCCAACTATAGTTTCACACAATGTTTTGTTGTGTGCTTACATGAATATGTAACAACAAACCTCATTAACGTTTATAATTACAATGCTCAAATACAAATTAAAAGCAAAATGTTAAATGTCATGAAGCTATACAATATTTTACTAAAATACTACTGAACTAAATCATCATATCCTGAGGAAAGTTTAGCAGTCAATGAAGGAATCTACAAGGAATGACATCAAGGACAAAAACGTACAACCCCAGCTGAGCTTCTAGACAACAGTGGGCCCCAATATGCTAGTCACATGTGTGAGTTATCTTGAAATTGGATTATACCCTTCCTACCCAAGCTGCCTCAGGTAAAGCACACCATCTTTGCAAAGACCTTCCCAAATTGATGATTCATAAGCAACACAAATAATTGTTCTTCTAAGCCAATAAGTGGAGATTATTTCTTATGCATCAGTAGATAGCTGACACAAATCAGTAGTCAATGTTCTGTTCTACAACCATAAAGTAATGGGGCCATACCAATATAAATATGAGTTGGTGTTAATTGTGAAATAGGAATTTCTCTAACATAGTTTTTATATATATAATCAATTAATTATATATATATCAATTATATATATTATCAATTATATATATTATCAATTAATGTTCATCCTATAATTCAAACCCCTATTAATACAATATTTTTTAATCTCCTCATTACATTTCATTCAAACTAATCTTTGCTCTAACTGGGGAAATTGTTCTGTTTTTAGAATAAAAACCATTTTCCTTAAATTAAATCAATACTTTATTAAATATATTTACTGAGCAACTAACATGTCCTAGACACTTTCCTAAACATTGTGAATAGCTACTCTATGCACTGGAGATACAGGAGTGAGTGGAAAGATAAAAGTTGCTACTCTCATAAAGTTTCTGGGAGATACAAAAATTTATGTAGATTTTTTGGGTTCTGAATAACCCAGAATTGACCATTTTCCCACAGACATGATACTGAACATAATTTCACAATCCAGACCTAATCTTAAACTTGAACATCACCAGATCTGTAAAATGTCTCCTGAGCCTTGGGTAAGCTGTAATTGATTTTCTCTAAATAGTTCTAAGTATACAGGTTTAACTTTTCAAGATTTGTAACTGCAAGAAATAGATAAAAGGAGGAGAAACGTGAATTGCGGGATGGAATCCTTTGTTAAATGATCTATCCTTTTCTTCCACTAAGTCTAAGTATTCACAAAAAATAAAGTGACTGATCTGCTGATACTTAATGTTCAAGAATTTAATCAAGCAAAGGGTAAAGAGTCATACAAAGAAATAAGCCAGTTCTTCACATAATGATAGATTTCCCATCCACTGGCTATTTAAAGTCTGATTTTCTTCAGAACAAGAGATTGGGGTTCATTTTTGTAGTTACAAATTTATATGTTAAATAGCTGCAATGCTTGTGATAGCATTATTCTTCAATAAATAAAAAAGGCACGTGTCTATTCATTCTATGTGTCTATGCCATATAGACACATACATACATGTTTAAAATATATACATATAATTAGTGTATTTCATTATCAAAATCACAGCTCCTTGATGACTTTCAAGTAGTACTAATAATCTGAGGCCAACCGTCAAATTTTAAGGATGATGGAAATTAAGCAAGTAAATTTGGAATAAAGAAAAAATTCTCTTATGCAAGTATATGAAAAATCCATTTCTTAACCTTAGTTATTCCCAGAGTTCACAAGTTGCAACATGGAGTCTCACTGGCTGAATTCAGCTCTCAGACATGTACTGTTTGAGGAAGGAAGGAAGGAAGGAAGGAAGGAAGGAAGGAAGGAAGGAAGGAAGGAAGGAAGGGAGGGAGGGAGGGAGGGAGGGAAGAAGGGAGAGAGAGAGGGACAGATAGAGGGACCACCGTTGCCAGAACATGAGCTCTTCTATTAGAAAGCATCCCTGCCACTCCCTGTTCACTCCTTCCACTCACAGGTATTTGAGTTTATGAGTCTGTCTGATCAACCCATCATTTCACAGAGGAAAAATTGGTCTGAGAATATATATAATTGTCTGAAGCACGTGCATACAGTGTGACCATTATTATAAAAGAGGTATTTTATAAAATGTTAATACATAAGTGAATGTTTTAATCACTATCTCATATACTGTATATATAATTTCCAGTTCAAAGCAAATTCAACTGAAATGTTTGATAAAGTCCTTGAATAACTTCAGCTCATCTCTCCAATTTGTTAGACTTTTTAAAATCCATTCACACGATTCATTTCTAAATTTATTACAGGCACTTCAAAATTCATTTACTTCTTCATATAATTGGATTCTCTTCCTATTCATGACGAAATGAATGAAATACTAAAAATGTCTGCAAGCAGAGAAAATTCCCAAAGATAGAAAGATACATGAATGGATAGGTAAATAAAAGTAGGAATCCCTATTAATTTTTAAGAAAGAGGTTTTAAAAGTTGTCTTATAAAATTTGAAAATGTTTCATCTAAAATGCTAATTTCTTTTTTTCTCTTTGGAAGAAATCAAGCAATCTAAAATATACATAGCAAGTCAACAGATACTTGCATCATAAACAAATAATGGGAAAATTATTTTCCTTTTATCCACTTTTTAGATGTTCAAGAACAGAACGTAAAAATCCAAGGAATCATAAGTTGGCATCTGTGCTAATCAGTGTGTCTCCTGAACAAGGATATTTTGAATAAACAGAAACAACTTTAACATAATAAGGATCTGTACAGATCACCTTTCATTACCTTGGTGCTTAGCATATTCATAATGCAGCAAATGTAGCACTTATATTTTCACAGTTAAATTAAGTTTATCTTAACCAGGATGTCAGATTGGATGTCAGCAGAAGAGATTCTCAGACATTAATGTTCTTAGTACTGCATTGTCACTTGAAAAGACAGAGAATGAGCACTAAAATCTTAAGAGCTTTATATGTGACATGACAGGATTGCTTTGGAATGAATTCCTACAACAGACAAAAAACATCTGAATAATATCCCTTAAAAAGGAGGAGTATTGGGGGAGAGACTATAAACTATAAAACTGTCTGTTCTACTGTTTCCTCCTATTAACAAAATAAGAAATAGAAACAAAACACAAACAATTCAGCACCCTACAGCCACAAAAAGCTCATATGGGAACAAAATCTCTCCTAGGTACTTCTGAACTAAGTGACATTATACACAAGGTATCTTTGCAGATAAACCATCCATGAAACCACCTAATTTGTGTTTCCCACATGCCCTGAATACATTTGTGGAAAATGTCTTATTCCACCTATTTTAATAACTGCAGGTTTCCCAATGCATCTAGCTGTGTGGCCATCAATTCTCTCTACCCAGATACCTCTCTACAGTAGCTGGTGACTTCCAAGACAATTCTGGTACCTAAGGAGACAGAAGGGAAATTAGAATTTTGATGATGACATTTCATCCATGTAAAACTATCCCTGAATTCTTACTATTTTAAAGACATATTAAATTGTTTAAATGATAGTGTAGAGCAAATAAAGTCTTGAACGAAGAATCAGAAGACCTGATTAAATTCCCTCATGTCTGAGTTTTCTCTTAAGCATGTTGTGGGGTGCAATTTTAAGAACAGACTGATCACCACTGAGAAGTCCAAATCTGAGAGTCTTTATTAGCTGGCCTGCTGACTGTCTCACACAACACCCAAAATGGCTATTGGGAGAACAGCACCAACTATAGGGTTGCAAGGGTTTTTATACCATAAGTCAGTACATCAATCACAAATGTCTGTTGCTATAATTCAAAACTACAAACTAACATCACAAGATATAAAATCATGAGCAGAAGGAGAAGTGGGTCAAAACAACTTTAGTTGGGTACAAGTTAAAGAATGGTTACTAACATCTAGACAATCACTGTTGACATGGTACATTGTCTAAGAAAAATAGGAATCAAAAAGAGAATAATTTTACATTATATAAGAATTGCCATTTTGTGTTGTCAAGTATGCTATGCTAAGCAACTGTTGATGGGTACAGAGGTGGGGTGTTCCCACAGGAGAAGTATTTCCTCCATAACATGGAGTCTCAGTGTAAAATGGAATCTGTTTAGCCATTGCCCATATAGCCTGGCCTATAACATTTCCATGGAGTCAAATATGTCAAAATGTTACAAGCAAATCATGTAACTCTTTAGATCTCAGCTTCTTCATCTTAAAAACTGAGAGGAAAGCTGTCCTTACATACATGAAAGATAAACCAAAGAAGTTAATATATGAGAAACAGCTCTATAAATTTAAAATACTGTATATTTGGTTTTATTGACTGTTGTCTGCCCACTCTGCAACCATTTTCTCACATTTTTTTCTTGCCAATAAATTGAACTTAAGTGGCAATTTCCAGATTCTGTGAAGTGAATAATGGTTTAAGCTAATCACAGGGATCTCTCCCACCCACTCCTAGGATTAGCCTGGGGAAGTGATTGAGACTCCACCCTGGCCAATGAAATACAGTGGGAATGCATGAGGGGACCAATTCTGGAAAAAGTTCCTCTCCCAGATTAAATGGAGATTCAGATGTGAAGAAGTCCTCTCCATCATCAGCATTTGCTCCTTTCCTTTCCGCACTGGACACTGTTAAGTGAAAAGGAGATTCCTCATACCTGGTGACTTAGATAAATTTAATCTGAGACAAAAGTAAATATGCTGCAGGGGATGGAAAACACAGGTGGTTTTATTCTTAGTACATTTTCTGTGGACAGAATACCATTGACAAGGCAAACTGTAAACAATAGAAGTTCATTTCACTCTTAGTTGTGGAGGCTGGAAAGGCCAAGGATATGGTGCTGGCACCTGGAAAGAGCCATCGTGCTGCATCATGGTGTGGCAGAAGGGCAAGGGAGCACATGTGAGACACAAGAGACACAAAGGGTGAGAGTAAGAGAACACACACACGTACTCCTTCATAACAAAGCCACTCCTGAGATAACAGCATTAGAAATCACTGGCCCACTCCTGAGATCACAACACTCATCCATTCATGAGAGTGGTATCTACGTGATCTGTCTGCCTCTGAAAGGTCCTGCCCCTTATACTGCCACAAAGGTAATGAAACCTTTGGAAGGTACACTCAAACCATAGCAGGTGGAAAGTGCATTGCAGATGACAGTTTTAAAACAGACACTTCCTTCCAGATATCTGTGATTAGGAAGTGTTAGCTGTGACACCTTCCTACAGGAAACATTACTGTCCTCTCCAGCATTGGCCAATGCAGTTACTTTCCAACTTACCTTCAAGGCATACATTCTAATATGTCAACTTGTTCTGTCTTTAATTCAAAATACAAATATAAAATAATTCTATCTTTTTAAAACTTCAAAAATGATAGAAGATTTATTAGATGTATTTTGATAAGCATGGTAAGAGTAAACCTCTCTGAGGAATATGCAATAATCAGAAGCCATAATGAATGCTATCTCATGAAGCTTAAAAATATATGGTAGACCAGAGAACACATGTGCCACCTACGTAAGAGAGAATTGTTATTTAGAACATAAAATAGTTCCTGAAAATAAATATAAGACAACCCAGTACTCAATACAAAATGAACAAGATCCATAGCATAAATACAAATGGTCAATAAACATGTGAAAACAACACAAAAGCAACTAATATTAAAGAGAAATGTAAAGTAAATTGAATATGAAATCAATTTCTTTAACACATTGAACTCAATGACTGATGTGACCTGATGTTGGCATGATGCAGGAAAAACATTTCATATATTTTAGTAGCAGTATAAATTTTTCCAGAAGTATAATCTGACCACATCCACAAAAATTTCTAATGTTAATATTCCACCTATTTATTGTTTTAGTCAACAAAGGGGTAGAACAATATATGTTATAAGGAAAATATCCACATATTGATACACAGAAAAGGCAAAGTGCAATAGAAGATGTACTGTATGGTGATACTTTGATTCTTAAAAATGATATATCACCATATTATACAATTGAAAGAAAAGTACTAGAAAGACATGAGAACAGTTTGCAGTTCTTGTGAGTTAGGAAGCAGAAAATCAGAAAATTTCCTATTTTATTCTAAACATTTCTTGAGAATTCTATAATGCACATTAATATATTACTTACGCAATAAAAATACCCAAGCATAAGCAAGTGCATCTTCCCTTCAAAGAAAACAGGTGAGTATAAGAAGAAAAATACTATTGGTTCTTTTAAAGTAAACTAGTACATACTTTACCAAAAAGTAAACAAGAAAATCTTTAAAGATTATAGCTAACCTCACTAAAAGTCCATTGGAAAAGTAAAAACTTGATAGACTTTGACAAAATTAATGTGATTAGAATATTTTTAAATATTCATTTTATCAATAAAGTTGTAATGGAGGATAAGGGACAATGTTAACTATAATTTAGCAATCATACATGATAATTTCAACCTACTCACTTATTTATTATGAATCCACCCAAGCACTCGTATCTCATTAATTATTGATTACTCAGAGATGGCTCTCCTCAGTTTACTTACAAATCAGAATTTGTAGTCAGTCCCAGTAAATTTAAAACTCATTTTAAATTAATGCACCCTTTGGATCAAATTGTTTTGTCAGATAAAGTTATTAAGAACAGAACTCTGGATTACTGTCTTAGCAGGAAAGAAATCCACCATCAAATGATAAAGTTTTAATTCCAGAGACGATAGTTTGGTCACTTATGAAACATGTACCAATCACTGAAATTAAATATAAATAAAATTATCACTATAAAATAACAATGCAAAGTTGCAAAAGAAAAACAATCTCCACAGTGTTGCTGATGCTAGAGTAATGTGATGACAGGGGACACACCTTGGATACCAATGTGCTCCAAATACTGCTCCTGGTAATCAGTCCTTTCTTCCACAAATCTTTATTAAAGACAAATGAGAGGGAGGGAGGCAGAGAGGAAGGAAGGAGAAAAACAGCAGAACACCTGGACTTTCAGACCATCCACGATTACCTACTATTTATTTAAATAGCAATTAAATTTAACCACCTTTTTCTTTTGAAATGATCAATCTTAGTTGGTAACTTAAGAGTAGTCTCTCTTTACAAAACCTTATACCTATATGTGTGCATGCACACACACACAATAACACATGCACAAATTGGATGTCACCCAAAAGACCAAAGCAGTTGTGCTGTGTTGGGGAAAGTGGTTCTAGTCAAAATGGGAAAAGAGTCTCCTGATAATTTCTTGGAATTGCTGCCCCAAAAGGCATTTATTTGACGACTCTGAAATATTTTAAAAGTATCACTTCTAATGCAGCAATAATTAAGTTAGTGTTTCTCCAACTGTTTCATTTTGTTCTTTTTATTAATATCAAAACACATTTTCTTTTATTTACATGGGTGCAGGAAACTGGAATCATGGCAGTTAAAAGGATTTCCCATTTTGTACCATAATTCTAACAGGAAGTCACTACCACAGAGGAGCCAGTCAGTTGCTTTCATCTCTGAGATTTTAATGTCTTGATATAATAAGAGAATCAAAGGTGATTTAGAAAAAAGAAACAACAGAGGAAAGAAGAAAAACTCCAGCCACCTCTTCTAATTACACATTACCGTGTGTTTTAGTTAGCTCTTTCAGCACTGTGACCACAAAGACCTGACAAGAACCACTAGAGAAAGAAAGGTTTATTTGGGTCTCACAGTTGCAGGGATCTCAGTCATAGATGGTTGGCTCCATTCCTTAGGGCCTGAGATGAGGTAGAGCACCATGTCACAGGAAAGCAGTTCAAGACATCACACCAGGAAGGTGAGCGAGCTCTGCTCAACAAGGACAAAATATATACTCCAAAGGCACACCCACAATGACCCACCTCCTCCAGCCACACCCTACCTGCCTACAGTTACTACCCAGTTAATCCTTATCAGGAAATTAATGCACTGATCAGGCTAAGTCTCTCATAACCCAATCATTACCTCTAAACCTTCTTGCATTGTCTCACACATGAGCTTTGGGTGACACCACAGATCTAAACCATAACACCATGTCTCTTCCAATCTATCTCAATTAACTGCCATTTGGAATTTATGTGTAAGATTAAACCTACTGAACTACAATGGCCATTTGTATTTCATTTTTTAAGAGATTTTAAGTGTCATAATATCTACTTTAAAATATCAAAGGAAAATTCTTGACTTATATACCAGAAAGGGGCCACATGAATTTGTGAAACAATTAATAAAATTCATTTTACATCTGTAACTTGTGAGAATATCCATCTAAGGCAAGAAGGATATTAAAATATCAGAAAATAAGAGCAAAATTGTAACCTTCTTTATCACATTGACATAATAACCAAGTCTAGTGTTTCTGCATCCTTTCAAAAATGGCTTTTTCCTTTTGCTGCATATATATTATACTGTGTCAGAAAGTTTGAATTCAAAATAAATGTACAAAGGACTTATAACTGTCTATGTAAAGCCATTAGTCTCACATAGATTCAGCATCGATTTTTTTTTGTCTCAGATAATGAACAATTTAAGGGATGTTTAAAATTAGATTGTACTTAATCTAAAAATAAAAATATTAATGTAAAAGAGTAATCATTTTCCTTGTTTTGAGTAAGCATTTGAAATTAAATAAAATAATCTGTTTTGTACTTTGGCTTTTGAAGTTTTACATTGTTTGAAATCACATCCTATGCATTTTCCTTTTCTCCCTGGGACTCATCATTTACCCTCCCCAAGGCAAGGATGATAAATAAGAAGTAAGTTTCACCAGCTGGCATCCTTTATGCCATATTGTGAGAAAATGAAATCAAATTTTCTTGAACTAAAGTACAGAGTAAAATATACTTGGTCTTACTATTCTCAAACCTTCCTCTTGTATCCTTTTGAAGTACACTGCTCCAAGAATAGCACTTCAAGCTACATCCCATTCCTAGGTTTAGGCTGATTTCTTGAAAACTGTTTGACAAAAGTTTCCATTAAAGTCTTTCAGCAAAGCTTTTAAAAATACATAATCTTAAATGCAGTTACAGGGACCATCCCTTTCATGTCTCACGGCAACAAAACCTATGTATTATTTATTAAGAATGAAATCTAAAAGTCTCCTACTTGCTGACCATAACTAGATGGCTTCAACACAATTACAAAGAAAGGAAGTTCATGAAGGGATGACTCAGGATCTGGAGAGCCAGGTTATAATTTTATCTCAGGTGTACCTCAGATGCCCACAGCATCCTTGTGCATAGGGAGAGACTTACTGGTAGCAGATAATATTGGACAAAGTTAAAGAATGTTTTGTTTGATGATTTTAAAGTATTTATTTTTAAAAATCTAAAATAATTGAGTGTGGCAGTTATGGAATCAGCCAGACCGGGATTGAATCTTAGCTCTGCCATTTATTACTTCTGTGATCCTAGACAAGATCACTTAGTTCTCTGAGCCATTCATTAAAATAATGGCAACTTCTATCTCAGTGTTCATTGTTCATTGAAATCAATAGACTACTATTTTTATACTGGCTTTCACTGATATAAAAATGTAGCCATACTGAGTCCTAATTCTGTTCCTTGAAGAAATAGCTATTTCACTGCCTCTAGGGGATTATGTACTTTACTGAACACTCAGTGGTAAGGTGGGCACATCTCAAGGTGCTCAGAACCTACTCATAACCAAGTTCTTGAGATCATGAGCCCTGTGGGAATTTATTTTTAAAAGCACATCTGAGGCTTTCAAAAGAAAGAATTTTAAGAATAAAAACTAATCTTTGCTTTTTTTTTTTTTATCATAGCATTTCACTTCCCTTTTCTCTATACTTCTTTTTCCACCTTTATGCCCATGGAATTTGAGCCCTAAGACCAAGACCTGGACAGCAGCCCTTGCACCTAGGTCTTCATTCAGAAATCTGTGTGTGTGTGTGTGTGTGTGTGTGTGTGTGTGTGTCTTGGGCGGGGTGGGTAGTCTCGCTAAATTGCTGAGGCTGGTTTCGAACTTGCAATCCTCTTCCCTCAGTCTCCCAAGCCACTGGGATTACAGGTATGCTCCACTGTGGTCAGCCCACTCAGGCGTCTTCACTGAGCACTTCTTCTGGCCGAGACTTGCAATATACTCTATCCAAAAACTGTTGTATGAGGGACAGATATTGAGACCTTAGGAAGTTGATTATATTAACGGTGTTAACATATTCAATCAACACAACCACTCCTATCAGGTGATGGTTAGTATGATTATTTTACACGTGAGATAACTTAGGTAGTTCACCCAATGTCACCTGGCCCCTACACACTGTCTTCTGTTATCATCCCTCACTCTTGTTTTCTCCTCAGCAGGACTACTCTGCTGGTCTCAGAGGCAGATATCCTTTGTTGAGACTCAAACAGAGCTAACATCTGCAGGACAACCGGACAGGAGAAGAGGTTGATAAACAGATACAGAGGGCTGGGTTATAGCTTAGTGGTAGGGCATGTGTTCATGCATGAGACTCCGGATTCCATCCCTAGAACCACACACACAGAAAAGATAATCAGAAACAATTGAGGAGAAGTGTTTCCCTCCCCTATTTTTGTTTGGTTACTTCTGCTTACATTCCACACACACACACACACACACACACACACACACATACATACTCACACTTGTGCTAAGATTAGGATGAAGAACACTGGGCTTCTCTTCAACATCCAAAATGAGTACATATAAAGGGTATATTATGCAAACTGTGCTTAATCTCATGTATCTGTCCTTATATTTATGCACATGGAAAAGAGTTTATCTAATCACATTCTGTGCAGGAAACCCAGCATCTAAGAGAAAAGTAAAAATATAAAAATTTGTTTCAAAGAATTGCAGCCCCCAGGGAATGCTGCTAGGAAGTGCAGAAATACGAGACAACTATCAAGTTAAATGGACAGATGTTATATAACAACATAACTGAAATTCCTACAAGCTTCAATGCAACTTTTTACTTTTATTACAAATATTTTTTTTCTTTTGCTTTCTGACAGACTGACAAGAACCAGCAGCAGGAAGGGAAAGGGAGTTATCAAATAATTCCATTCCCTCAAGACAAAAATGATCATTTGACTGACAAGTAGGAATTACAATCAAGAAAAAACTTTCAGCAACACAGAGGGGGGTTGAGTATTTTTAGCCCTAGCCAGTCAGTTGGTCTAGGTCCACACCTGACTCAGCACAGTTGTAATAAATGCTCAAAGTTTAGTGAACATGACCACCACAAATAAAAGAGGGTCAGTGAAGAAAACATTAAAATAATGATCAGCAAGTCTTAGTTCTTGGGAGAAATATTAAAATGGTATTTACCTGTTTCTTCTACTTCATAAAAAATGTGATATCCACACAAAGATAAATTAAGATCATAATAGCAGCCATGTCTAATCCTATCACACTTGGTTACAAGGCATTTTCTCTCAAAGTATAGAATTTCAAAATCACACTAGTCTTTTACTGCAATATATGGTTTGTCCCATTTTACATAAGTGGAAAGTAAAGTTTAGAGAGGTAACTGTACTTTCCAAAATTTGCATAGCCAAGAAGAACAGGGCTGAGCAAGGCAAATTTTTAATGCAGTTAATTAAATTTCAGGCCTCTTATTTCCAAAGATCTTTCCCAAAGTCCTATATCTAATTTTGTATTAGCATTCTTAAAGAAAACTCCCAAAGTGTACAATCTTCAGGAACCCAGAAAACCTAGATTTGCCCCAGAAAACTATTATCTATATCTTAACCCACATGCAAGTTACTTCTTTTTTAATGGTACGCAAAGATTTTTTTTATATTTTCATCTCCTAGTTTCTTTTCCACTAATTCTGATATTAATTCTACCTTCTTTCCCATGAATAGACTTCCTAAGGGTCCTAAAAGAAAGGTGATGGATATAGTGTTAGACTCTGCTGCTGAAAACTCTGCCCACATACCCCAAATGCCCAGGGAATAGTAGGAACAGTATTTCATTGAGTTAAAATTTAAAAAGTGAACTCTGCCCTCCTCTCTCTTTCTTACAAGTTCCAAAATCACAAAGAGTTTCCAAATATTAAACATCTTCCACCATTACCTCCCACCATCTTCCCTACCTTTACATATTTATTCTACTGGTTCCCTTTTTTTGCTGTCTTTCTGACCCTATTCTAAGCTGCTTTCTCTTTCTATGGTTCTGGCCTTGAACTTTACTGTGCATTCATACATGTGTCCATCCATTTGCTCTTTTAGTCAATCAATAAGTATGTACCAAGCACCAAGTGCATGTCATCATTATATAAACATGGAGGGGCAGAGGATGGTGAAACAAGTCTAAAGTCATCACTTTCCCCTTATCTTATGTCCTAGCTACAAAGGCAGTAAATATTGATAATGCAATGTATATTTAACGTCCATTGTGCTGTGACCTACAAAAGATACTTATTAAAACCTAAAAGAATAGAAAGGGAATCCTGCTGTGAGGGGAGAGAAGAGGAACTTCCTCAAAATAGTAATTTTTAAGTAGGGTTCTGTAGGATGGAATTAACAAAATAGGTAAAACCCTCCAGAAAGAGGAAGCAGAGCATCACTCAAGAACAAAGAAATATGATGTTCGAAAAAAACAACAAATAAACAACAACAACAAAAAAAAAAAAAAAAAAAAAGGAAGGCTTCTATGACTAGGCTCAAAGAGCTACATAGGCTGAGTTAGCAGAGGCTGCTGACATAAGCAAGGATCAAACTTAGAGCCAGTAAACTTGGTTAAAGAAGCTGATCTTTACCTCCTAGGAAACTGACATGATAAAATATTTCTTTCTATTCAAACCTAAACGTATTCCAAGATAATGCTTTCTTTCATTACTTCTGTGATGCTATATATGTCAGATTCACTCCTTGTTGCTTGATTCTATTGTTGATGGTCTTTGAGCAAAACAAGGTGGATTTTTAGACAAGTACCACTCTTTAGAATCCCAGAGAGCCTTATTTCCAAAAAAGCAGTCACATTCTTAGTTAACCTAGAAATACTGAATGATACTACTAGCTATACAGACCACTCACTTCCTTATCGTTGTATTAAGTTCTGAGTAATTAAATGTGTCATCCTCTACTTCTCTAGGGTACACTCTGAAAAAGCATATGGATATGTGTTTTTGCCCTATATTTCCATGACAAATGAGAACAGATAATATCCTGAAACATAAAGTGGGCCCTAGAAAATAGTCACCATTAGATTTTCAAATCATCATTGTTACAATATTCAATTTTGAAGTTCTATAATGATTAACTTTCAAACAGCAACACTTGAAATTCAATCCGGTAACAGTTAAAAGGGAGTAATTCAGTTAAACAACTTTGATGAAAAACACACTTATTTCATTAATTTGAATGAGCAAACAATGCAAAAGGATCAATAAGTGGGTAGGTAGGTGGAAGGCAACAGTGAAGTACAGGTCAACAGCATATTGGGGCAGAGGGGAGGGTTCCCTAACTGAATGCTCATTCACCTCGGAACCAAGGAAGAAATACACACACACACACACATACACACACACACACACACATTTTTCTTCTTCTCTTTACACAAACATGAAAATGGACAGTAAACAAGAATCTCTGATATATTCTTAGCTTGTTTCCTGCCCTTTCAACAAACTGCTATTTGCACCTATGGCTCTGTAGAACAAGGTGATCATGAATAAGAGATATAATCAATTTACAAGACTATAGCTCCTATCCTGTGTTTTATGTGAGAGGTTATATATATAAAAGAATATGAAAGAATATGCAGATCCTTCCAAGTTTTATTCCTTATAATATTTCTCTGGGTCTAGCATATTAACACTGGGCCCAGAAACAAGTAATTTTAAAATCCAGTCTACCTTAGCAGGCAAAAGACTAAATAAACCTGATATGTCCTCATTCTCTTCTATCTTAATCACCCCACAGTATTAAATATCATGGATAAAATATGGCCTGCTTCTCTAGGTTGTTTTCTCCCTACATGGCCACACACTTTTTCAAAGCCTCTATAGCATCTTTCCCCAATTCATACCTTTCCTCTATGAAGCAATCATTGCTAAAGTACAAGGAGTCTGAGTTGTCCTGGGGCTATCCTGGAAACATCCAGTCCATTTCTATCAAATAATGGCTAAAGGGAAAAAACAGGCAAAACACGCAGAACCATTGGTGCAAACATTCAGTGATGTTTTAATCACAATATCCAACACGATAAAATAGGAAAGAAATGGAAGTTGGGAAAACCAACAACAAACAATGACAGAACAGTATGAGAATATTTATGTGTACTGCAAAACTAGCTGGCCTTTTATCTACTATGTTGCTTTCTTAACATGGTAGATCTGGCTAGAATTTACTCCTTAAAAGCAGGATCAACATTTATAGAGGAAATACTCTGCACTCATAGTGGCAAAGTAACTGCTATATGTAAAAAATTAGATAGTATTTATGTAACAGCAAAGTATAAAAGAAAGGGTTTTAGGATTAGGCAGAATTCAAATAAAAGCTCTGTCACTAATTAGTAGTATGACCTTGAAAAATTGCCCAAACTTCCAAGACGATTAGTTTACCCACTTAGGAAATGGAAACTAAAAGGTTGACTTCTGGGGTTACTGTGAAAATTAATAATATTTTATTTATAGTACAAAGTGGACATTCAATACAAGGTGGCTTTTACAATTAACCATATGTCTTCTATTACTATTATGGTACGTCAATTGACTCTATTACTTATCTATCATGAGGAAATAAAAAATATTTGTGTGCCTAACTTTGAAAATAAAAGATCTCCATTGGTATCTCCTGATTATACATTATTTGGAGAGAGTTATATGAAAGTTATAACTATTGGATAATAACTGTTATTTATTAATTTTTTAACAGTATCAAGTCCAACCTCAATTTTTAACAGAAATCTTCCTCTTTTCCAAGTGTGGACAGGAAGGTAGATAAGCAACTACCTTAGGTTTCTCCTTGACAGTGTTCTCTGAGTAGCACTTTTTAAAGAGTGTCCATAGTTTTTGTGGAGCCTGGAGATGCTAAATATGTTCTGGGTTAAAGCTAATGGAAGATCACTGAACAACAAATTACATAATGCTAACTTTGAAAGTAGCATATATAAACTGTGGAAACCTTTTATACATTTGAACATTTTGAACAAAAGTTCATCAAAAGAAAGAGGCTTGCTAGTTCAGCCTTACTCTTTCCAGTTCTTCAGAGTCCATGAATATAATGTTCTGATGGCCAAATCACTTAGGTCATTAGAAACAGAAGGAAAAATTTTGAAGTTAGAAATGGAAAACTGTTTGTCTTAGAAATTAATCTACTTAAGGCAATATCATATTTTTTCACCTCTGTATACTCACTTCTTTCATTGACTGAATTTTTTTATCCTCTTTTCTTTTTTCACTTTCTTTCTTTTACTTATGCATGACAATAGAATATGTTTTGACATATTATACGTACATGGAGTATAATTTCCCATTTTTGTGGTTATATAAGATGTGCAGTTACGCTGGCCATGTATTCATATCTGAAAGTTACGTCTGATCCATTCTGCCTTTCCCATTCTAATTCCCCTCCCTTTCCCCCACTCCACCCTGTTCAATCTGTGAACTTCCACTCCTCCCTCATGCCCCCACACCTATTGTAAGTCAGCATCTGCATATCAGAGACTTTGTTTTTTTGGGACTGGCTTATTTCACTTTGCATGATAGCCTCCTCCAGTTCCATCCACTTACTGGCAAGTGCCATTTCATTCTTCTTTATGGATGAGTAATATTCCATTGTGTATATGTACCACATTTTCTTTATCCATTCATCTGTTAAAGGGTACCCAGTTTGGTTCTATAGCTTAGCTATTGTGAATTGGGCTGCTATAAACATTGTCATGACTGCATCATTGTAGTGTGCTGATTTTAAGTCCTTTGGGGTAGATGCCGAGGAGAGGGATAACTGAGTCAAATGGTGGTTCCATTCCAAGTTTTCTGAGGAATCTCTATACTGCTTTCCAGAGTGGTTGCACCAATTTTCAGTCCCACCAGCAATGTATGAGTGTACCCTTTTCTCCACATTCTTGTCAAAATTTATTGTCACTTATATTCTTGATTGTTGCCATTCTGACTGGAGTGAGATGGAATCTTAGTATAGTTTTAATTTGCAATTCTCTAATTACTAGAGATGGTAAACATTTTTTTCATATATTTGTTAACCATTCATATTCTTCTTTCACAAAGTGTCCATTTAGTTGCTTTATCCATTTACTGATTGGGTTATTTGTAAAGGTTAATTGGGGGTCTAGCTATAAGGCTTAAGGAGGGAGCTAATAAAGAGGCAAGCACACAGGATGGCAAAGAGCAAGAAGTGCTTCCATGGCAAAGCCAGTCCAGTTTTATTATCTATCCCAGGGTCATATCAAGTTACCTAGGTTACATAATACAGTTAGCTTTGCATAAGTGCAGATCACATAACTTGCTTGCTTCCCAGAGTCCACTAGTACCAAAGGTTATTATAATAAGATAATGTCTCCAGGTCTCAAGGACAGAGGAGTTGCAGAGGATTTCTTAGCCATTCAACAGAGCACCTTTTGTCCTGAGGAGTTTGCTCAACTGGAAGGACTTTAGCTCCTCCATACAATGACCGACCTGAAATCTCTACAGTTACTGTTTTTGTGTACGTTTTTTGAGTTTTTATATATCCTGGAGATTCATGCTGTATCTGAAGTGCAGTTAGCAAAGATATTCTCCCATTCTGGAGGCTCACTTCCCGTGCCCTTGATTGCTTCCTTTGCTGTTTATAAGCTTTTAGTTTGATGACATCCCATTTATTGATTTATTGATGCTTGATTTTACTTCTTGCGCTTTGGAGTCTTGTTGAGGAAGTTAGTTTCTAAGCTGACATGCTGGTTCCTACATTTTCTTCTAGTAGGTGCAGGGTCTCTGGCCTAATGCCTAGGTCCTTTATCCACTTTAAGTTTTCTTCAGGGTGAGAGATAGGTGTTCAATTTAATTCTACTATATATGGACCGCCAGTTTTCCCAGTACCATTTGCTGAAAACATGTGCTTCTCCAACATGTGTTTTTGGCAGCTTTGTTTAGTATGAGGTAACTCTATTTGTGTGGATTTGTCTCTGAGTCTTCTAGTCTACTCCATCAGTATTCATGTCTTGTTTTGGTGCCAGTACCATCCTATTTTTGTTACTATAACTCTGCAGTATAATTTCGGGTACAGTATTGTGATGCCTCCTGCTTCACCTTCCTTGATAAGGATTTCTTTGGCTATTCTGTGCCTCTTATTTCTCCAAATGAATTTCATTTTTGTATTTCTATGAAGAATGTCACTGAAATGTTGATGAGAATTGCATTGAATCTGTACAGAACTTCTGGTAGTATGGCCATTTTGGCAATATTAATTCTGCTTATCCTAGAACATGAGAGGTCTTTCTGTTTTCTAAGGTCTTCTTAAAATTGTTTCTTGAGTGTTTGGTAGTTTCTCTGGTCTAATGCCTAGGGCCTTGATCCACTTTGAGTTGAGTTTTGTACAGGGTGAGAGATAGGTATTCACTTTTTAAAAAGGCTATCTTTTATACAATGAATATTTATGGTGCCTTTGTCTAGTATGAGGTAACTGTATTTACGTGGGTTTGTCTGTGTCTTCTATTCTGTACCTGTAGTCTTCATGTCTGTCGTGATGCCAATACCATGCCAGTTTTGTTACTACAGCTCTGTAGTACAATTTAACACCACAGGGTTTTTAAAGCAGTCAGTGCAACATGCCAGATAACTCAAGTCCTAACATCTCTCTCAAAACCCTTCCCATGAAGAACAACTGAAACCCTGGATGACCAGCTTGATGGTGCCAGTAACATTCCTCTGCACCAGTGGGGCAGTGCCCAAAATACCCACAGTAGGAGTGAGGCAGGTGCTAGAAGTGGACTTCGGGTTAGAATCTATGAATCCCCAGAGAAGGGATATTTATTAAAAGTACTATAGGAGTTTTTGTCTGTGTTTTTTTTTCCCCCTTAATTCTGAGCACTTAGAACAGCACCTCACTCAGAAGGCACTAAATAAAAATTTGTTTAATTTATGCTGAAAGAATACATTATTATTTGAGTGCCCTTTTTGTTGCTGTTTAATGCCATTTCCTCTTGTTCTGAAGTTGCAAAGTCCCTCAGGACAACAGAGAATAGCTGTTTGAGATCCTACACAAAGCAGCCCTCCAAAATTTTAAGAATGTCATTAAGCTGCCCTTCAGCCTTCTGTTCATGCTGCCTACCTGTTTCTCTCTTTCCTGCTACCTACAAATGTAACACTTGAGAAGCACTTCATATAATATTTAAATGATATTTAACATCCGGAGTGCTTTTCATCTTTAGAGCTTCTTGAAAATAAAGTTAATTTAATAAGAAGATTGCAGTGAAGGAACATGCCCTTATCTAAAGCACCACGACGTGAATAACAAGGATAGAGAAAGTAATTGGACAAGTATATATCTTCAAATGTAAATATCCTTGCTCTGAACTCAAAAACACTCTTTCAATGCCAAAGATGAGCAGAGTGAGCCACTGTTCCTAATACTTTTTGTGTGAAAGGATTTCCTCAGGCTGAGAGTGGCCAACTGTGTTTGCAATTGTATAAACATAGTAAAGAGACAAGAATCTGTGTTCGGAAAACTGGAAAATATTTTTATATAGATTCTCAGAGAGCGCCACTTAATATGTCCACAAGACCATGCTGAATGTTCCAGTTAATGTCCTCACTGGGGTTAGAAGCACATTAAACTCCCACTCTGGGGGGGAGTGAGAGAAAGGAGGGGAGAGCGATTCTCCTTGCAAGTATCCTTATGCAGGTTGATAACAGAAGCATCGGAATATATCCCATCTCTATGGCTAGGGCCCCATCTCCCAATTTAAGTGATTGAATGAATTAATTATTACTGATAAGGTACCCATTACCTTAAACCACATGTATTTCTTTTAAAAATATTTTTATATAACAAGAAGCCCTTTAATTATTTCTTCTATTTACTCTTCTTCCCCACCTACCCCCCCCTTTTTCTTTTCTTTTTTTTTTTTATGGTTTTGGTTTGAGGATAGGTTTATTAAAATCTTTTGAAAATCACCTTACATGCAAGGTAATGTAAGGCATGTAATGTACAATATATGCTCTGAACTAAGTAACCACTATCAGGAAGTTTATTATACATATATGGGAATCCTAATAATGCTTACCCTTTCAGTTTGGGGGGGGTGTGGTTTTTTGGTTTGGGGTTTTTTGCACATGGTATCAATTAGCTATTGGCTATGCTACTAACCACCCCACAATACAATGGTTTACAATAACAATTTTTTTTTTCCTAAACAGGCTCTTTAGGTCCACTGAGAAGCCCCACCTATCTGGCCGTGTTCAGTTCAGCTCAGCTCAGCTAGGCTCATTCATACATCTGGTGGGTTGACAAAGAACTTGGCTGGTATATATAACTAGGTTTACTCTACAGGGTGTCTCATTTTCCTCTAGGATGGCTCAGAAATATTTTGATGGTGGCAGCAGGAATCCATAAGAAAGAACAGAACATACCAGGCCTTTTGAGAATTAGGTTGGAAAATGGCACTCTATGGAACAAAACAAGTCTCAAGGGGAGAGAAATAAACCTCACCTCTTGATGGGAAGGCTTGCAAAGACCCACTGCAAAGGGGTATGGGTACAATGAAATATTAAAAAAATTGGGGCAATTTCTGCATTCAATATGCCACATAAACTAATTGTGTACTGGGAACTGTTGTTTGCACATTACATACTTCAAACACGTTAATTAAAACACTCGCAAAATAACCCTATGAGATAGGGAAGAGGTAATTAATGCCTAAAGTAGTGAAATAATAACTCCACAACACTATACATCTAACCTTCACAAAATTTTAGAAAAAAAATCAATTTATATTTTACAAAGTGTTTTTAAATAAAATTTCTCCTTTTAATTTGGAAAATAGAAGTAGTTGATGTAGGAACAATACATCTAATACAACTGAAAAGAACAACAGTGCTATTAAAATATTTCACAATCAACATGGTTAGCTTCATTTCTAGAACATCTTGGCATGAAAAAGATTAATAAAAAAAAAAAAAAGTAAAATCCTATGCTAAAGCATACTAGCTAAAGGCAGGGGTTCAGAAAGGCTGTGTCTTGGCTTCACCACTCTCTGGGAAATGCCAATTTTTTCATTCATTGTTTAAGATTACTAATAACGCCTACTTGATATTCCTGTTTTGAGAATTTAAATGAGATCAGGCACTCAGCATAGTACTTGGTACATAAGAAAAATGATACAAGTACAATTGCACTTTATAATTTTAAAGAATTTTCACATATATTCCCTCACTTAGTTTTTATATAGACAGGAATTGTAATCATAGGCAGAGGAATCACTGTATGCTCCCAGAGTTTCAATGAGGTAAAGCCCCTCTGACAAACAAAAAGTAACAAAAAGAGGCAGAGCTGAAATCTAAACTAGGGTTTCTGAGTCCAGGTCTGGTACTCTCCTTCTGTATCTCAGCTTCATACAAAATGTTCTTCCATAATCAATCTACTTGCATACAGCATTCATATAAGCCAAATGAAATTCTAATTATGTCTTTAAAAATGAATATGTAGTCATGCCTCACTCTGCCAGAGAACTGTGAAACTCAGCAAAGGCAATTATAAACGAAATTCCTATGAAGTGAATAATTTTTTCCCGTAGTATTTTGTAAGATGGAAACAAGAATACAATTTATCCCAAAATTCATTGATAACTAAAACAAAACTCTATATGCAATTTTCTTGTAGTGCTTTAACCTCTAAGTGTACTCTGTAGAACAAGTTGTTGGTTATTTATTCTGTTATCAATCCTTTCAATCCAATATGTGTCTAGTTCAAGAAAATATCTAAAAACTCAAAATTAAAATATGATAAAACTAAACTACTTTTCTTTAGCCTTTACCAATGCTTACATAATTTTTAAAAAATCCATATGTTCAAACTAAAACTTTGCATCGTATCACTGGGTGGTACAAATGGAAAATAAATCAATTTTCTGTAGAAATGAAAAGTGTGTGTGTGTGTGTGTGTGTGTGTGTAAATTCCATCTCATTTGCTATATAAATGTAATATTCTGAGTATCTAATATAGTGTGAAAATGGAAAAGTATACATTTCAATTTTTCAAGAAGAGCATTACACTCCATCAGTTTTATTGTGAACTTCACAGTTTAAGAATTCCTAAAGGTTGAGTTTTTTAAAAATCTTTTTTCATTCTTAAAGAGCAGTCAGTGTTGAACCATAATCTAGTGACTGTTACCACAAGCAACAGATTAAAAACTCATCAGACAGATGGCTTTTCTAACTAGAAAAAAGTGTACAAAATATATGATTATAATAATTAAACATATTTTAGTTGCTAGTAGTCACTGTAAATTACTGAAAAACCAACTAAAGCAAAATTTGTGTAAACTGATTTGTTACTATCCGTTTATACTTGATATTCAGCAATAAAGTGAATCCTAAAATATTTACTTATGGTTCAAGAAAAGGGAACAATTTTTTTTAAAAAATAGTGTAAAGATACTTAATGTAAAAGCATTTGTTGTCAATATTTTTCTAAAAGTAACTTTTAGTTCATATAATTAAAATAAGTAGGAAGTACCATTTGAAAAATTAGCAAAGAAAAATGCCAACATGGTTACTGGGCAGGTTTGTGCTAATCTCAAATAATTCAAACACAAAAATAAAAACAAGATCAGTGAAGGGAAAGCAACAAGGACACTATAATCTGAAGAGCTGAGGGCTTTTTATTTAAAAATATATATGCACATTTGTTTGAAATTTCCATATAATTACAAAAAATTATAAAAGTTTAAAAATCGTTTTTCAAGCATTCCAAAATGTATGCTAATTAAGTGCTAGAGCCTTGTCTCTAATTTTAATAATTTTTAGTTTTTTAAAAATATACTTAGTAATTAATTCATTTCCAGTGTTAGTCAAACAAGTTTACTGATCTTGGATAGACAAAAAGATTGTCAGCAATCAAGTCAAAAATCAAAAAAATATTTTATAAGGTCTCTAAAATGGAGGATAGCTAATATTTATTGACTGTCACTTTATAATTTGATAAAAATGATTCTAAATGATTGTAAACACTGAATGTTTTTAAATGTATTAGTTCATGGTAAGAGATACCACAGGTATCAACACTACAGACACTGAAATTCTACTGCCTCTCTCTTAAGAGTCAATAAGAAAGTATTTCAAACACTTCATCTAACCAGGACTATCAATAAACAAGTGGAAATGAGATACAAAATTCAAATATTTCTTTAAAAGAAGAATATTCAGCATGTTAGATTCATTTAAATGCATCATCACTACAAATTTGGTATTTATAAGAAATACCTGAAAACAAGTTGAAATGCTAAGGATTTCTAACATTCATATGATTCCCCCATTTCATTTACAAGTAATAAATAAAAACCTGAGGCACATTTTTAAATTTTCTTACTCAATTTTAGTCATAATGTACACACAAATGTTTTTATATTGACGGGTATTTTATGGGATTATGGTTACTTTTTTTTTGTAGTAATGACTTTATAAATACCCATTCTTGCTCACTTGCAAGTTAGTTTTGTTGATCTGGATCCTAATTATCATTATTACTTTTATGTTTTCCATCTGGCAGGTCATCTTCAGGGTCACAAACCACTTGACCTGCTAAGAACACCAAAACCTTCTGGGGATGCTTTGCTGTCTAGTTTCTTTATGTTTTTAATACCATGGTCAAGACAGCACAACCTAGAAATCAGTGAGATAATGTTACTGTAATGCATGTTCCATTAATGACTTCTTTAACATTTTCAAAGCACCTGCTAAGTATCAGGTACTGGCTAGAATCCCAGGATATAAAGATGAATGTGATTAGATTAGTAGTAATAAATAATGTTTAGTTACAATTATGTTGTATCTGTAATAAAAGTGCCTGCCCTCTCCAACCTATTCCCAATTTCAGATCAATGTTATCAATTCCACTAGTAGCATTTATTAGTGATGTCAATTATACTTACAGTATGAATTCTGCTATAAGGTTTCATTTTAAAGCCTCAAATTAGATAATCACATTTGCATCCAGTTAATTTTGCCTTCTTTTAGAGTTAGTTGTTTAGATCCTAAAGATTTTATCAACCTGCTAATATATATGAAGAGAAATTTGATGATATGCTGTAAGAGAAATTTTTGTTCTTAAAAGTACACTGCAAAACAAAGCATTTTGAAAAGCCTGAAAACTACATTTTTCAATAGTCTCCATTATTAAAATGGAGATTCATTTCTACAGAACTAATTTTGGTCTAAGATGCAATGTGAATAATATAGAAAAACAACTTATTTCTTCATACATAGAGAAAAATGTTTTTCTCATGAAATATTATTATCATATTTCCTTAAGTTTCTGGAAAGAACCACTTGGTGATATAACATTTCATAAATGTCTTCTTGGCTCTAAACATTAGAGAGAATACATATTGTTAATCTGGCTCACTGTAGCTAAGCAGAAGCAAATCATTTTTATTTTATTTTACTGTTTTTCTGCACCTGATAGGATTCCTGTGATACAGTCAATCAGGGTGTAGTCTCCTGACTCTATAGTCTACTTACTTCACAAAGAATTCTGTGTGGACAAGTGGGGACTGAAATTCAGTCCACACTGCCAACCAGGTGGTACCCTGTTCCAGGACTAACAGGTTTGGGAAATCTTCGAAAAAGTTGCATTTCTTTGCAATTTTCTGCCCACTGATGGACTGTCAAGAGTCAGCATCTTTTAGTAATAATCACGATGTACCACATGTTAATAACAGTCTTACCTTTTTGGAGAGAGGGGAAAGTGAAGGAAGAGGTAAAACTGGAATCACCTGACTCCTTTGCCCCATTACTCATATCCAAACACACTAATAACGTGTCTTCAATGTTCTCCTCCCCATTACCATTGCCTTTGTTTAGGATCACATGTTTTCCATCCTAGAACACTTTTACTGTCTTTGATCTTTCCACCAGGTTTTCTGGCTCTCCACAATCTATTCTTACTACCTGCCAACCATTTAGCCTTAAATTCAGTAAACCACCCTCTGCCACCCATTCCCCCACTCAATTCCCTCACCCTCTGTATAAATCTGAACATATCACATTCTCTTTAGTCATCGGGATCCTCCAGGTGTACTTCCACTGTGTGGAATCCCAACTCCTTGGTTTCTCAGTCTAACGTGCTCATTTTCAAGTTTCAGCTCAAATTATCACCACCTTGTTACATAGCCTCCCCTGGTTTCAGTGGTGTCCCTATTGCAGTATTGGTCACACAGATTTGTCATTCTCTATTTTCTCACTTGTCACATTCAGCTGCTTGAGGAAAGGGACTCTTATTCACCTTTGTAATACCAATTCAGCTGGCCTCTGGAATCTGTGGGCGATTGGTTCCATGATCCACCTTCTCCATGGATATCAAAACTCACAAATTCTCAAATTCCTTAACAAAAACGATGTATTATTCGCATATAACCTATGCACATTATCCCACGTACTTTAAGTATTCCTAAATTACCTATAATATGTAATGCAATATAAATGCAAAGTAAATAGTTGCTATACTACATTAAGAAAATAAAGAAAATGCACAAATTACATCATTACAGATGAAATACTTTCCCACATATTTTCAATTCACAGTAGACTGAATCCATCGGTGAAGAAACAATGGATACAAGAGGGTTGACTATACTTAGAACAGAGCAGACACATACAAAGTCAATGAAAAAGTTATCATTTGAAAAATAAGTAAAATTTAAATTAGTAATTACCTCAATCTTCCTTTACTGTTGGAAAAAATATATTTCATTATATAATTTGCTATTATTCCCAAATATGGATAATCTAAATTGTCAAAGTTTGGCAAATCAGCAAAAAGTCCAAATTACAAAATGCTAGATATAGAGTTATATTTTTATGCCTCTGTTACTGATGCTCAAAATGCTTTCAACATTATTTTGAAATAACTTTTTAAATTATAAAAGTGAAAGTTTTTTATTGTAGAAAATTTAGAACATATACACAACCTTAAAGAATTCGATACAAAAAGGTTATAACATCACCCAGATATAAACATCATTAGTATTTTATTATTTATACTTTCAGTCTTTCTTTAATATTATGATAAACATAATTAGCAAAATGCGTATCTATATATGCATCTGTCTACATAGTAGTTTATCGAATCGCTAGGTTCAGGGGGATGCAAAGCAAAAAAAAAATAATTGTTTTCTTCATTACCTCTCAAACCACCTCTACTCTACTTCTCCTTCCAGCCCTTGGAAGATAATTTAGGACAATTGCAAAAATGCCTTACCCTTTAATTTACAAATAATAAGTTTACTTTTCATGTTCTAAACCTCATTTTGTCATTCAGTTTGAAGCTGCTTCTTCTTCCCTAGCTCATGCCTAGGCAAGTGAGTAAAAAGTTAAAGGTTGAAAAGGTCACATTTGATAATGACACACAGATGCCCCAAGAGTCGGTTCTCTCAGAGAGAACTTTGAGGGCCATTCTCCTTCCTAACCTACCTAGAGTTTTCTGAAGACCTGCAATCTCACTGCTATGAACCATGCTTTCACAGTTGCCTGTGAAAGACCCCAAGATCCTACTTCCATTTCCATGGTCCACTGTATGTAGACTTTTAAAATGGTGTCCTATCACCCTGGTGCCAACTATCAACCAGCCATAGATATGTGACCTTTATGGTCCACCAGACGAGAATCTCCTTAATATCATCAATGGAAGAAGTACAACCTACTTACAAGTAAGATTTCTTTTTTCTTTTCTCTCCTACCTCAAGCAGCTTTAGCCAGTCTTTGACTTTTTCATACAAAGATCAGATAACATGCTCTCCTCTTTCCAAACTCTAAGGAAAGAAGGTAAAATTTTCCCAATACCTACTTCCCCGACACTAACTCTGCTCTGATCACAAGGTGGTAAGAAATCCCTGAATAGTTTTATAGTATACAAGATTAGGATGTAAGTGTACTCTCTGAGATCCACCCTCAAATTTCTCCTAAGCAACCGTGTACCTTTACTCAGATTTCCTCCAGGGTACTCTGCTACAAAATTGTATTAAAATATCACTACCAGGATATGATATTGAAGCAAGCCACTAATCACATTACCCAGTACTGCTTGTACTGTGAGTGTATGTGCATTTACTTCCACAATCTTATACAATAACTAGGTCCTTGTAACCCTCACCACAATCCAAATACAAAACAACACCAAGCTCAACACCACATGGAATACCTGTGTTGCCCTTTTATTATTCTACCCACCCCCTAAACTCCCAAACCTTGGTAAACACTAATCTGTTTTCCATTTCTATAATTTTGTCATTTCAAAAATATTACATAAATGAAACTATTCAGTATGTAACCTTTTGAGATCAGCTATATTTATGTGCCCTACAGAGTCATATAAATTGTTGTAAATAACAATTGGTCATTCCTTTTTATTGATGAGTTGTATTCTATAGAATAAATACCACAATCTTTTGAATCTGTCACCTGCTTAGAACATCTGATTGTATTCCAGGTTTGACTGTCATGGATAAATCTCCTATAAATACCATTTTTGTGTTTATGTAAATATGTAGTTTATTTCTCCATGAAAAATGCCCAAGAATGCAACATCTGGGTCATATATTAACAACATGTTTAGTTTTATAAGAAACTGCCAAACTGTTCTCCAGGTGTCTGTACCATTTAACATACCCACCAGCAATGCATGAATAATCCAGTTCCTTTGTCTCCTTGCCAACATGTTCTGTTAATTTACACGTTCTGGTAGTTGGGTACCAACGTATCATTGTGTTTTTAATTTGCATTTCCCTAATGGCTAATAATACTGAATATCTTTTCACAGCCTTTTTGCCAACTATATTGACTCTGGTGGAATGTGCGTTCATGTCTTTCACCATTTTTCTAAGTGAATTATTTGTTTCTTTACTGTAGAGTCTTGAGACTTCTTTATTTTGGATATTAGTTTTTTGTCAGATATGTAGCTTGTAAACATATTCTTGCAACTTTAGTAGGTTGCTTTTTCATTCTCTTCCTCTGGGCTGTTGCAGATTTTAATTTTTATGAGGTCTAATTTATCAATTTTTCTAATTTTATGGATTATATTTATAGTGTTAAGTCTAAAAGAATATTTGCATAGCATTAATTCTGAATATTATCTCCTATGTTTTTCTCTAAAAGTTAAATAGTACTATAGTTTAGACATAAGGTATCCCCCAAAAGCTCATGTAAGAGATAATGCAAAAACAATTTAGAGGTGAAAGTATTGGGTTATGAGAGTATTAACTAATCAGTGCATTAATTTGCTGATAGGTAGTAACTGGGTGATAACTGCAGGCAGGTAGGGTGTGGGTGGAGGAAGTGAGTCATTAAGGACTTTGGGGTATCCTTTTTGTCCCTGGTCTCCACTTCTCTGCTTCCTAGTTCCATGTCATAAGCTGCTTTCCTCCTCCACGTCTTTCTGCTATGATGTTCTTCTTCACCTAAGGCCCAGAGCAATAAAGCTGGCCATCTAAGGACTGAGGCCTTCCCATGAGCCCCAAATAAACTTTTCCTCCTCTAAAATTGTTCCTGTCAGGTCTTCTCTTTTTGTCACAGACACAGAACTGATTAAAACAAACAGTTTTATGTTTTATGTTTAAGTCAGTCATCCAGTTTGCCTTAATCTTTGTTCAGTGTGTAAGGTTTAGTACAAGGTTCATATGTTGGTGATGAATGTCCAATCGCTTCAGCAGGTGTATAAATTTTAAACATATTACTCTGAGTTTTCACTTATTGGGTGATCACATTTAGATTTAGCCAAAGAAAAGCAGATTTATCCCAAAGTACATGTCCACAATAAGCTATTATCAAAACAACCCTAACTGTGGCAGACAACTTAGAATGCTGAGAGAATGCACCTACACCAACTATCTCCCTATTAAAACGAAATGACCTAGAAAAATAAAAGCAGTCTTCTTTAAATAACTAGCAATTACTATTCTTTCCTTACTAATAAGAAAATTTTCATTTCTGCCATTCTGATCTGCCCTGTTTGTAGTGGTTCATCACAGAGCCCCAGGGAAGAACACATCTTTCTTTCCCTGTCTGTGTGTGCTAGGTAAGGGCAGGACTCCTTCAAGATGTTCTCTGCAGATCCTGCAGCAGTTTCTCACATGTGGTAAAAGCTTCATATTTTTTGAATGAATGAGTTGAAAAGGCCTGTTAACAAGTCATTGTATTATGAAGAACCCAAGCCTGGGAGAGTTTACAAAACGTGTACATGGTGTCACAACCATTGAGTTGTGAGGTAGAATTCGAACCTTGGCCTCATACTCTACCTACCACACAAAACAGTGACAAGATGGTCTCTGATGGTCCCTTGCAGCTGACAGCAGTGCTTCTATGGAGATGGTACTCTGAGCCTCATTTGTAAAAGTATTTGTTGAAGTTGTGGCAAAGTTGGGAAGCCCAGCTAGTAATAATACCTAGTTTTCATAGTTTATTCAATAAATATTCATAAAAATATAAAAATCTCTATTAAGATCAAACAGCAAGATTCAGAAAGGATCAAATGGAAAACTCCATTGCTTTTATTGAACTTCAATTATTATTAAAACAGCTAAATCTGATCTGGATATACAAAATATACTAAGATTCATTCACAGATGGCAGATATTCAAGAGAATATCCAATGATTTGCAGCTCTCTGCTACAAAAATATTAACTGAGATCTTCTGATGACACAGAGACCTTATCTCAGCAGGAATTTGTACTCAATTTAAGCACCAATACCTAACATTTCACTGCACTGAATACAGTCAGTTAACTCTTCTCTGAATCTCACAGGGTGCTAGGTATCCTCCATCACTGGAAGAAAATAAAATCACACACAGCAATTTTATGTGCTCTGCTTTAGAAAATTCAATTAAGGAGAACTGAAGAAAAATGTTTGATGCTTCATACCTTTCAGACATTGTGGATGGATCTTTTTTCTTTAATAGTACTTTTTTATTTTTAAATGACATTAAATTTTCCATTTGTACCGGCTCTTCAGGATTTGCAGAATATCTTGTTACTACTTCTTATAAGAATATGTTGTCTGGCATTCACTTATATATACTTCCCATCCACACAATTTCAAACACTCAAAATAGACCCACTTTTCCACTATGTTTACTTTGTTCTTCAATATACTTTATTGATGAGCAATTTCCCTCCTTTATATTTTGGATTTTTGTTTTGTTTAATTTATTGAGATACTGAAAATTGAACCAAGGGCTTTGCTCATGCTAAGCAAGTCAGACCTATTTCTGATGTCTATAAGGAAATATCTATATTGAGATATTTTAATTTATTACAGTCTAAAAGTATTTTTATTATTTCTTCATAGTATCACCATTTTATTTAAACATCATATTTAACATAAGCAATTTGAGGCTTTTCAGTGGTGTAGAAGATGCTAAAAATGGCAAAAAAAAAAATCCTGCTTTCCTCTTATTCCTTAGTACTTTGGAAGAATCTCTTAAATGCCACCATTTTATTAATAAAATTTCGTTAAGCCAAGACTGAATACTCTTAAGTGTTCTAGGACTCGGGCATGCAAAAGAAATCTATAATGTCTTTCCTTAAAGAAACGCGTGACCTAATTTGAGATAAAAGATTAACTTAAATTAACAATATAAATACTATGAAAGTGTATACAGGTAATTGAGGTCTAAAGTGTAGCGTACAGAATTTTTTTCTAGATGGTAGAAAACAAATATCAGGTATTCTGGCCTAAGGCAGAGAAGACTTTGAAAGAAGTTTCCAGAGATGGAAAATATTTCAGGACTGGTAGATGTGCTCATCTGTTATTATAATTCATTCTTCCTCATTCTTTCTCATTATTTTCCTTGAATGGATAATACACTCTCGTATTTATCACCAGGAGCTGTGTGGCACACACAATTTTTAATTTTTTTTTTTTTTTTTTTTTTTTTTTTCTGTTTCAAGTCCGTGTAACCTCACTTCAGCTGATAGATGCCCAAAAGTTTAGGCTGTGGATTTAAGTGGTGAAATTTCACATGGCCACCAGATGGTGGCAGTGTCCAGCTCTGACATGAAATCATCTGTCAACACTGCAAATATTACAAAGAAACATTTGATGCAAAGAATGTAGAGCTTAAATAGCCAGCATTCTTTGGAAGATAGTAATTTACAATTGTGTATAATTATCAGCTACTACATTAACCTAGCCTGGACTACAGTTTGAAAATGTTCCTTTCTTAATCTACTCCACCACTTCTATTGCTCAAATCAAGTGTTAGAGCACACCAAAAGACAAAGGGTTGGTTAAAAAAATATTAATATAAAAATTTTTATCTCTTTCATGACTTGTCTTAGATCCTTAAACTATTACTAGACTTTTCATGAACAACTGAATCAGGAGACAGAAAACAATAACAATAGATAAAATAATATTTGTAAAATTACAATGGTATTTATATACCGTAATGACTTGCAAACTCAAATGACTTAAAGTTTCAACTTAGAACTTTTATAAAATAAAGCATCTCCTTTAATGGTTTCATTAAGTTTAAAATTTTATACAAGCCAAAAATATTAATGTATAATATGCATTATGCGTTTGGACTCTCACTGTCTTATCCCCCACAAACTCTAGATTGTTTTATATTACTGATAATCAGTCTAAAAGATTGATTCACTAACTGATTAAGCCAGAGCAATCTTTTGGAGTAAATGTGCAGTGACTGCAACTATTTTAACATAAGTCCTCTGAAAATGGCAAGAATAAGTACATTTTTTCTTAAGTATCTTCACTAAATTCTACTTAGTAACACTTAGCAAGACACCAAATAGCTTTAATAAGCAGTGAGTCAATTTACACCATCTAACTTTATATGTATAGCAATTTACATCATCTACACCATCTATGTATAGCATATTGATTTTAGCAAAAACTAACAATTTGCCAGAACTTCCTATAAATCATTTGGTGATTTCTTTAGGGAGGTCCTGACTCTTTATTTGTAGGCAAGTATATTTTTAATTCATTTTATACATGGCTTTAAAAATATTCAATGGCACTTGCTTTTTTTATTTTTATTTTTATTTCTGCAGTACTGGGGATTGAACCCAAGGATGCGTTACCACCCAACTACTTCGCCAACCCTTTTATTTTGAGACAGGAATTGCCTAAATTGGCCAAGCTGTTTCAACTTTCAATCCTCCTTCCTCAGCCTTTGAAGGTTCTGGAATTCCACGTGTGCACCATAGCACCCAGCACATCCTATGTCCCAGTAATCTCCGAAATATAACCTGCAACAATGATCCTAGAACAACGTGTTAAAATGAGACATTTTACATTCATTTCAGTTGAGACCTAAAATCCAAGAATCAAATGGTTGACAAGTACTTCATATGTTTAATTAAAATGCAAGATAATCTATGCAGAAATGGAAAAAGGAAATTCTCAAATCCAATTGTGAGCCGCTATTCCATAAAATTTATATGATTCAAAAGGTTGTATGTAGGGGGTTGTTGTTGTATTATAAATCCAAAAAGGTTGAGTGTGGGTGGTCATCATTGTTTTATAAATCCTGCCACCATCTCCTCATCTCAAACACTGAAGAAGCTTTAAGAACACCTCAAAATTTTTAAAAGCATATACACTGAAAGCCTGGGAGAAATAACAGTTAATGTCTGATATGCATTTTAGAATGTCTGTTACAAAACCATTCCTGGGAGTTCTAGAGGATTATTATAGTTTATGTGATTCAGTATTTTTTGAGTCATTTACAAATTGAATTTAAATGAATGGCTATGGTCCTGAATTAGTAGAGCAGAGAGAGGTGCTGGATAAATCTTCCCTAGGAGAGGAGAGATTTCATAAATATTTCCGAAAGAAGAAGGGAAGGAATTTTGAAGAATGAGCTAGCTAAGAGATGTTTAAACTCCCATCTGAAAAGGATATATACACGAACAGGGTAATTACAACAGAAGGATTGATTTTCCAGAGACTAGGGAAGAAATATTATGTACCTGGCCAGAAGAAAACATACCTCCTGGGTCACAGAAAATGTAGTTGCGGTCTCTTGAGAAATATACATCTCTTTCTGTTTCTATAGGTCACATTATGCTGCGATAAGAAACAACATTTTAGTTTTAATAACTAATGTTAACTTTCAACATGGTTCTTGTGGGTCAATCAGGGCAGAGGCTGGCTCTTTTCAGTGAAGTTTCAGTGAGTCATATTAAAGAAACAGTTGTCTTCTCTAAAGTTGTTGACTGCAGAGACAAAAGGAAAAGAAAGATCTTTGGAGATTCTTACTAGCTCAACCTATCATTGGCACTGGTCACTTTGCTTACAACTCATTAGTCAAATCTGGTCACATGGTGTCATTCAACCACAGAAAGTCAAGGAATTAAACTGCACCATGCATCCTGGAGGTACATAGTCAGAAATATTTGATAATACTCATATCTACCATACTGCCCTAAGTTAAAACAAAGAACACTTAAAAAGAGAGAGAGATGAATCCACTGAACCCAGAAGTTTATCATAGGTTACATTTAAGTCAATCCAGTCAGACTTCACACTAGTCTCTTCTATGATTCTGAGAGGCCCAGAGCAGAAAGAATGGAAGCCAATTAGGGAAGACTCAGAAAAGGCCTATGGACTCACCTTCCTCCCAGTACAAGTGGCCAGCATAAAGTTGGCCAGAACCAAGATAGGAGAAAATATTAACATTAAATAAATTTAGGTCTTCCTTATTTTATGAATGGGATGTAAAAGAAATGACCCTATTTACATGATTAGCAGTGATTGCCAATCACAATTTATGTTCTTTAATAGTAAGTAAGTAAAATATGAGGCCTATCTGACATTTTATTCATGAGCAAGAAAATATTCAACTCCCTGGAGCAACATTGAAGGGAAAGTAGAGGAGGCAAAGGGGAGGAAAACCAGTTTGCTTAAATAAAAGGCACACGTGAAAATTTGTGCTGGATGAATGGTACATTTCAGTAAAAGGCAAAGTCAAAAAGAAAGCAACTGGAAGGGGGAACTGCAAAGCAAATCCAAATAAAAATAAAACTTTCAGGATACATATCAGAAAATCAGAGTAAAATAACATATATATCCAAGAGAATCTCAGAAGCATTAAGATAAAATGTTATTAATGGAATAAGAAAAAAGTTTAGAAATCAGACTCACCATTCTGCCCTAGAGTTTTTCCCAGATACATGAAACAAAAATTAAAGATGAAAATGCTGTGAGAATTTAATGTCAAAAACACCTAGAAAAACACTCCATCACAGCAAAATGAATGACAGAAAATCTGATTAGATCCTGTAATATTGGCCAAACAGAAATACTGAGCAGAGACAAAAAACATAATTTATTTCCAACAAACTAGATTTAGGTATAGAGCAATAACCCTTTACGCCATCAGAACACATTAACAGTGGATGTCCCAGAAGCAAACTCCCATTAAATCCGCTATTTGATCTTTAATTTTTTTTTCTGTCAGTGATACTAAAAGCATCAAAAAAGAAAACAGGATTCAAATGCTGGAGAGAGCAAATGTTTAAGATATAAAAAGAGTAAAATAGTGATGATTTTATTTAAATTGGCTATTTTTTCAAGAGAAGAGAAGAACTAAAGAATTTCTCAACAGTCTTTAACTCAGGTATAAACAACTACATGAAAGTTATCATCTAGCCATGTATAACCAGGTCTTCAAACAGCAACAGTCTGATTTGTATTGTTATCCTTATTTCATAACCTATAAAATAAAAGCCATATTATAAGAAAAATGGGGAAATTTTGGTACTAAAAGGCAGTGAAATTCAGTAGAAGAAACAAATTTTTACTGCTTTCATTTTGCTTTTCAATACAAATCTCCCACATATTTTAAAAAGTGATGTACTTAATTGAATATAATTTTGTCAGTGATTTTTTAATTATATGTTTATGGGAATGACTTTGTACAGACACTGAGTATACAAGTTTATTTCATCCTATCCTGTCCTATCCTATCAAAACTCTATGCATGGTATACAGGGCAGAAAACAACATTACCCTATTTTACATATTAAGAAATTAAGACATCAAAATATTAGATTGCTAAGGTTCAGTACTAGCAGATAATGGAAGAGTCAAGATTTAAAACCAAAATCTTTAAACTTGAAAAAATCATTGCATACCACCTCCCTTACTAATTGGAAATAACATCACTGTGTTTTTTGATATAATTTAATACTAAGTGTTCTAAAACTCACATTTTAAATTATTTGGAAAAATATTTGATAAGGACTATATCCAGAATTATTTCTAAAAAGATGATAAAATATTTTTTTACCCTCTGGAATCACATGGTTTAGAAGGATATGTTATGGTCAATGAACAAAAGTAATAATTTATATAATAATATATTAAACAATACATATGCAAACAGAAGTTTGTAAAACAAAAAGGAGTTTTGTGCAGTTTCTGAAATGATTTATTGAGAATATGATTCTAGGCTAGAATAAGTCTGCCCAGATAATCTGGAAAAGGCTACTTCAGTTGGAAGGATCCTAATGTGCAAAATCATGGATATTTATTAAAAATTGAAGTGCTTTCATTAGTAAGTCCTAGATTGTTTTACTTTTAAGTATTCTTCCCAACATCTATAAATTTAGTATGAATCATTAATTAAATTCATTAGCAATTAATTCTTGTAAAGCAATTAGTACAGTTGATACTTCTATATTCTTTCTTACCATAGGGAATTGTGGATGATTATCTGCCCTAGAAATGCAAATAACTTTCATAGTGTTTCACCATTACTTCTGACAAAATATCTGATTACCATCCATACTCTAAATCTATGATTCCAAACCATTAATTTAGCCGGGCATGGTGGTGCACACCTATAATCCCACTGGCTTGGGAGGCTGAGGCAGGAGGATTGAAAGTTCAAAGCCAGCCCCAGCAATGGTAAGGTACTAAGCAACTCTGTGAGACTCTGTCTCTAAATAAAATACAAAATATGGCTAGGAATGTGGATCAGTGGTCAAGTGCCCCTGAGTTCAATCCCTGGTAACACCCCCATTCCCCAAAAATTGATTTCTGTTGAATCATACTTCACACCTTCCCTTGAGCTCTGTTTCACTTTAACATAATCATTGAACCTTTTTTCAGCCTGCTAATAATACTTATTCTTTTAGTCTTTTTTTTTTTCAACCAGCTGGGTTAACTTTTATGATACTAATTTCTCTATAAAATCTACAGTAAGGGGCCCCTAAAGATGGATAAACACGTTCACAAGCTGGAAGCCCAAGAGGACAGTAATCCAATGTACCTCTTTTACCCAGACCTAAATACTTTAATGGGCTACATAAGAAACCACAAACATGCATCATTTATTTCATTTAATTTGTATTTCATCAAATACATTATGCTTTTATCATGGTTATTATAGTTTCTCTGATAAAAGATGGACTATATTTTTTATTGAAAGTTTATACAGTACCTTGTAAGAAGAATCTCAAAAATAGAACCAACCATATATGCAAACGTTTTCTTCTTAATTTGAGCCTCTACAAAAATAAGATCACTAACTGATAAGTATGGTCTAGAATGTTCTCCACTGATTGCAATAAGAAAAAATTCTTGAGGAAAGAAATGGCCATGGACCGCTATAAATCAAATTTAGGTAGAAAGAGTTTTTATGGAAAAAATGAAAAATAACAAAACCACATATAGAATAACAAAAAAAACTGCCATGGGTTTCAGTGTTCAAGGATATTTTAGACAATTACTTGGAGAGTACGTTTTGTACGTATGTATCCAAGGTACAGGTAAAGGGACTAGATGGCTAAGGTCACTCATGTAAAGAATCCAAGGGAGGGCTGGGGATATAGCTCAGTTGGTTCAGTGCTTGCCTCACAAACATAAGGTCCTGGGTTCAAATCCCCAGCATTGCAAAAAGAAAAAAAAAAAATGAAAGGATCCAAGGGACAGTACCCATGATTTACATGAATGTTGTGATTACACCTCTCAAATACACAAGTCACCTCTTTTGCACTGATACCCCAACTCTGACACATTAATGAACTCTTCCCCAGCCTACACCAGGAATTCAATTGCATTAATCCCATTTAAATTTCTGTAACTTTGCTCAAGATTTTGAGATCATAGAAGCAATGCCACTATACAGAGTATAGCATTTTAATTGAAAAATTCCATTTTATATCTATCTTCTGAAGTCTTTTCTAGTGCCTGGCCACTAGATCTTGGTTTCTACCCACAAAGCACATAGTGTCACTGTTTTTTCTTCTCTTGTTTCTTTTGCATTACTTCTTTCTTTGACAAAACCTTAGGTGTAAGGGAGTCCCACAAAGCTCTTTTTCTTTATAAATTATTTATTTCTGTAGCATTAAATATTTTTATGATGAAAATATCCTACTTCTGTGATCAGAAAAAAGAAAAAAAATCTAGTAAAATTACATATAAAGAAAGGGGCTTTAGTCAGATGAAATAAATGAATAGTAGGTCCTAAAGGAATGTTGATGATAATAATGGGAATTACACTAAGTGAAAAAAGATTTTCATAATGACCAGGTGAAGTTAGTCTGATAGGGAAGTATAGAGTTTCCAAGATATGATGGGAAATAAGGTGAAGTAGAAAAAAATAATAATTTGTATTCATCTATTATAAAAATAGTTGTATACTGAGTGTTCCCCAAGTACCAGATACTTCTGAGAGAAACAACTCTCTCAACCAACATGGGTAAATCTCTATCATTGGATTTTGTTTCTTCATGAAAATAACAAAATTTCTTGTTATATATGTAAATTCTCCACATTGCTCATAAGTTCTTTCTGACATAGCCTGTAAGTCTCTCAAAGGCATGATTTTAACTATTCCTTTCCCACAGATAATATCCAGGTCATATCCAGGGCCTACCCTAGTGCTTAATGCAAAGGAGTTACATACTTCCTGTCGAATTGATCTAGCAATCCACCATAGATGAAGTATTGTTCTACAAACACATTTTTCTACTTCACAATTTATCTTCACAATTTACTGTTGGTAACATTAAAAGAATGAAAACATTCCTTTTATCTTCTTAACAAACCTGCAGCACAACATCAACCATGTAAGTATTCCAAAGCTTACCTATTTCTCCTTGGAGTATGTGGATTATTTTTTCAGTTCTTTGACATATGTGTTTAGACAGTTTTTGCCCTTTCCTTTCCATTCTGTCTGCCTTTTTGAGTCTTTTTCTTGCCTTACTTCTTTGGCTAGACTTTCCACTATAAATGTTGAGAAGAAGTAATAAAAGCATACCTTCCTGCCTGGCTTCCAAGCTTAGAGGAAAAGCATTTGGTCTTCCACCAGCAGGTATTATATTTAGTCAAGGTGGACTGCAGATATTCTTTAACAAGTTGAAGACATTCCTTTCTCTTCCTTTCTCTTCCTTGTTATGGAGATTTTATCAAGAATAAATGTTGAGGGGGCTGGGGAGATAGCTCAGTCGGTAGAGTGCTTGCCTTCTAAGCACAAGGCCCTGGGTTCGATCCCCAGCACCCCCCCCCCCAAAAAAAAAGAATAAATGTTGAATTTTTCTTGTACATTTTTCTGCATCTGTTAATGTAATGATACTTTTGATTGATTTTCTAATGCTAAAGTAACACTACATTTCTGGGAGGAACCCAATGTGGTCATGATGCATTATTCTTTACACTGTGTTGATATTTGTATTTGTTAAAGGTTTACTAATAACATTTAGGTCTACATAGAGGTTACTGCATTTTTGTGTTTCTAGGAATTTAGAATAATGCTGATCTTTAAGGATAAGTTGTGAAATGTACCCTCCTCTACAATTTCCTGGAAGAGTTTGTTGAGAATTGGTATTATTTCTTCCTGAAATGTTTGGAAGACTTTATTAATGAAATCATGTGCTTGTGGTTTACTTTGTGATAAGATTCGGGTGTTTTGTTTTGTTTTGGATTTTGGATTTTTTAACAGATGATTTGCTAGACCACCTATATGCCATAAAATGTAATAATTTTATATGAACAAGTAAATAATTTTTAATGATTTACAGGTTTGTACAACCATCACCACAGTCCAATTATAGAATTATTCCATCATCCCAAAAGTTTCTTCATGCCCATTCACAGTCACTCGCCACCCCAGTAAGAGGAAAGTACTAATCTTCACTCAAATTCCACAAATTTGTTTTTCTGTACATTACATATACATAGAAGCAATGGTATGTAGTCTTTCACTTCTGATCACATTCATGTAGCATATTTTAAAGATTTATCCTGGTCAGAGCATGTGTCAGGATTTCATTCCTTTTTATGGCTGAATATTATTCCACAATATAAATATTCACTATTTTGTTTATGCATTCACTGGGTATTTGGTGTGAAAAGGTTTTAACTACAAACAAAATTTCTTTAAAAGTTATCTATTTCAAGTTATCTATTTCTTCTTATGTATACGTAATGTATCTTTGCAGATTCATGAAAGCATCTGTTTAAGTTCCTAAAAGAGAAACTTAAAGTCAATTACTATAAACATTTGTAATTAACAGATATTTAAACAATATTTAAATTTTATTCCAGATGAGTTTGATTACACCAATTTATATATATATATATTTAGATATTTAGATATTTATAAACATGTGTGTCTATATACACACACATACACCCACATATAAATATACACACACGTACCTACATATACACACATATTTCCCAACTCCATGACCAACATGGGCACTGTATCAGTGTTCTCATGTTGTCCCAAGTCATTAGCAAAGTCTCTTGCTATTGTGTTAATTTGCATGGCTGTGACTCTTGGTGCTGAATAGACTGGTGACACAGATCTTAGATTCTCATTGTAGAGAGCCTTATAAGTAACAGATACTTAACAAGCATTTCCTTAATGAGATGGTAGTCTATTCTGTTTTTGCTATTTTATCAACTTTTGACTTCTTGGCTCAACAAGATCACAAGGTATTTAAGAATAAGGACAAATTCACATATTGCATTATATTCTGAATATTAAGTAAAATCACTCTAAAACAAATAAATGTTTACACACTCATTGAGGTGAATTTAATCCATTGAGACCACAGGTAGGCTTTTAGAATTACCTGCAAATAAAATTGCAAAAAGAGAAACCATTCACAATCCCAAATAATATAAATTGTAAAATAAAATATAAAGAGTGTGGGAATATATGTGTATTTATGATACATGATATTTTCACATATATCATACACATATATGCTAAAGTCCAGCAAAAAGAATATGAAGACGATAAAGTCACCTTCCTTTTATAAAATGAATCTCACCGTTTCAAAATCAACATTTATCACAGGGCAGTGCTGTTGGCTCCTCTGGTATACTGGGAGCAATATAGTTTTTATGCTAATTATTTTCCTCCATGCTGGCTACAAGATAGATATCTTGCAGCTAACCATAGTTACATTATAATAGAAAGAGATTGTATGAAGACACAAAATCCTCTTATGCAGACCAATTTAGAATCCATTTCAAAAACTCTATAGTGCTACATCTAGAAAGTAAAATGCACTGGGAATCTTACAGTTTTGCATATGTTTGTTAAGCTGAAATTTGTGTATGATTTTTATAAAGAAAATAATTCCCTCTTATAGACAATTTGATATTATGTTCTAGTATATTTGCCAGAACAGTAAAATGTAGTTTGATTTTTAGCCCAGGTTCCTAGGTTTGCATTTAGTCTTACTCATTTTGTAGAAAAAAATAAACTCATACTGACAATGACACCAAAGCTCTAGGGAAGGAAATGGTACTCGACTTATCATTGCACCTAGTAAAGATATGCTGTTCTTAAAATTAACTACTGAATAACTTAAGAAAAACAACAAATTTATTCTAGTTTCGAAATCCTAGCAGTCCTCAAATTTTATCAAAAGAACAAATAATTATTTCAATGGGTCTTTTAAACTTCTAATTCAAATCCTTAAATCACTTAGCATCTGCCCACTAATGCACTTTATGGAAATAACTTATAACTAATATTATTGGCATTAAAGCCACTAAAAGTAAATAGGACAAATGGACAGACTATTAGTGGTCCTACAAAAACTAAGATAGTGTATGAGGTTTGTGTTCAACTTCATAGATTAAACTACCAAATCAACATTGCACAAGCTCAATATCTTAAGTGCCTGAAGAAACTGAGTAATTTACCTGATTTAATAAAAGAAATGATAGTGGCTACCTGTATGATATTTACTATACATAAGAAGGAAAATGTAAAATTGTTAAAAATTTAAAAACAGGGATTTCATTGTAATTTTATTATTAAAAAATATTTAACTCTGCTTTTCTCCTGTCTCCTCTCTGTCATCATTACTGCCTTAGAACAGACCGAATGAATAGAGGACTTCCAAGTCTCACAATAAGCTTTACAAAATTTCCATATGTCACAAAGTTTGTGCCATATTAATAATAACTTTGAAGAAATGATCTCCCATACATATATATTAACTTAAAATTGATTTTCATAACACCTGTTAGAGTAGCTCATTTGGTGGGGAGGTCCTCTCATCAAAGGCATATCCAAATCTATCCTTCATTTTGTAAGTTTTGCTGGTATTATTTACATATATTTCATTTATTCTTCTTTCAAATGTTACAATGCCTAACATTTACATTCACCTGAAAGTCTTGTTTTCTTTCCCCAAAGTCTAAAATTAGGTATGATCAAATGTGAAATACAAAAATAGAGTGGGCAGACATAAAATGTCCCCTGTACAGAAATCAGCACTGAGCCTTATAAAAATAAGAGTTTTTCAAAAATCACACTGCTAGTTATAGAAGACTTAAACAGAATTCAAGTCTTCTGATGTCAAAACCAATGCTTATACTACTTATTCATACTGCCTCCTGGGGCACAGGGTTACTCTCTCTTGGGAGATTTTTGAAACCAGGATTTTCTCTCTGGGGATACTGAAGAATCATTTAGCATTTGTAGCCATTGAATGACACCTCAAAGAAGAAAGAGAGGGAGGGAGAGAAAAAAAGGATGGAAGTGAAAAAAAAAGGAAGAGGGATTTACTAAAGTCTTGGATAGAGTTAGTTTCCTAAAATGGATCACTAATTTCTGAACAGGTATATACTGACAACTATAACACAAGTGTGTGCTTAATATGAACAGTTCACATTTGATTATACTGGACAATTTGCCTATAGAGTATGAACTATGTGGAACTATGTGGAAATAAGTCATTCAAAGTACAAATGCACCATGTTCCTAGGCAGTCCATCTATCTCCAATGACTAAGTATACATCCTTCTACACTTCCCAGAAAAGTCGGTGGAGTTGAAGTCAGATACAAGAGGCATTCACAGTGAAAGAGATAATAATCATTAATGACTGAGACTCCCTAAAGAATCAAAACCACATCCCAGTGGGATTCCTTTTGCATGTGAAATTCAAAAATAAATGCCAACATTTAATATTTTAAGACCACCTCCCACTTAAATATAATGAAATAATTGTCAAGTAACTATGAATTAGCATAGATTTAATTCTGAAGGAAAAATATTAAAAAGAAGAAAGGAGATATTTTAAAGGTAAACTAAAAGAATGGTGGCTCATAGAAGAAATTGTAGAAGTAAAATACAGTTAGATAGTTACTTAGGTTAGCCTGATACCTAAGGATACCTAAGATTTAACTTTTCTCTCCTAGTCTCTTTTTATTTCCTTAGCAAATACCTTTCAAAGCTCAATTAATTTTCTTTCAGGAAATATACTATTTTATGCTTAAGTAGTTTTTAAAGTTCTTAATACCAAAGTAGACCTTAAACCATAAAAGGATGTGACTTGGTGACATATCTCCTCATCAAAATTATAAATGGAGTACCCAGAAGTTGGTTGAGGGCTATAAAAGAGGGAAATGTTCATGTAAAATCAGAAAATTGATTTTTTTTCAATCTAACATGCTGCCTTGTGGATAAAAAGCAACTAAATTGAGAATCAGTAACTGACAGGCCTGTTTGCATATAGTGACCTCCTCTCCTTGTACTACAGGAAAACATTTCCACCTAGAGTCCTTTCACAGAATATCTAGAGACCAAATGAAATCAACCATAATGACTACCAGAGTTAGATGATAATCAGTTTTTAATTGAAGCATCAAGTCAATTAATTTGTGACAACTTCCTATCACTTCTTATTCTTGACATGAAGTTTCAGAGGACATAGTTTTCAGGTCCATGGCATCCCTGGAACAGTTCAATGTTTGGACTCTTTTAAAATCACATTCATTAAAGAAAAAAAAAATCTTTAGAGATGGAGCCCTAACACTGAATTTGAGATTACAAACTGGCCTCTCTACTTTAATTTAATTAAATGTCTAGAAACACAATGTCCCTTAAGCATCACATACACAGATTCTTAATACTAGCAGATCTTTGGTTTCAAAGGTTTCAGAAACCAACTGAACCTTTAATAGGTTTTTGCTTCAGCTAATTCCATTCACCAAATAAGTGATTTTTGTCTATCTATGCAGATTTTTGTCTGTAAATGACTCACTGTCATTTCTCACAACCTAAAATTTCTAAAACAATATCATTTAAGAACAAATCACACTTTGGGAGACTTCCATAAGATATTTATTCTTGTTTCCAGACATAGCTCTATCCAATGTAATACATATCTGACAAACTTTATGTAAATCTTCTCTAAGATGATGCCATGTATTATTCTGGAATGAAAAACATCAATAAATTGTCCTGCTACTATTTTCATCAAGTTACAATTGCTATATAAAAATGTTAACTTACATATTTACCTTAATTAGTAAGGTAAGTAATGAATGCATTCTATATAAATGATGACCAAACCACTTCATCCTCATTGGTTAATCACTCCTCTGAAATTGTTAAGGTGAAATACCTGACAGTATCCCACAACACACTGCATTGGTTTCCAGCAAGAAGCACTTCATATTTTTTTCTTCCTCACACTCCAAGTGTATTAGAAGTAATGCACACTAGTAGATGATAATGATAATACACTGAAAAAAATCTCCTTTTAAAATGTTAGCCACTGCTTCCTATTTCAAAAAAAAAATCATTCTTTCAGCATGTGGCCCAATATTTCACTACTGATGGATCTTGGCTTTTCAGTATTCCTAGAATATTCCATGACCCATCATATTGTTGGTCTTCCTTTAGTATTATTCTGCAAGAGGTTTAATATCATAAATCGTTTTTGTTAACAGCCACCTTTAAAGGACCCTAAAATTGCATTACAGAGTGTTAAATGACCACATATGATTTACACAAACACAACAGCACACTGAAAAACACTCATTGCTGCCTGTCTGATAGGCAGCGGGTAATACACCAAGCTCGCACAATACACACTTTTTTTTTTTTTTGCTTAGACATAACAATCATATTCAGTGCCCTCAGTGCCCAAGGCAGTACCTAGCAGAGATGATATTTATTGGTGGCTTGAGTAAACTGATTATGTCAAAAGCAGTATGAAATGTGAAATGAATCTGACTTCACAAATAATCTGAACTCAAGGCCAATTCGCAGCAACGCCCCCCTCCCAAACACAGAAGCTTAACTTCACCCTCCTTTCTCCCTTGATGTTCTAGCCATGACTTCCTTCTCATTCTTCGCTCTCACTCTCTCCAAATCTTTCAGCAGCTTTGCTCTGTTCTCAGAGATAATCCATTGGGAAAGGGAAATCAGTAAGATGCTGAATGGGGCGACTTCACCATCAGGTGAAGAGGAAAGGGGAGGAAAAGAAGAGGGTGTGGTACTCCTTTTCTCCACCACACCCCATCCCTTGAGTCTTGCACTCCAGAACACTGCAGCTCAGAGGGGACACAGAGGGTCCAACTGGTTCACCTGGGAGCAACCCAAACCAGGTCAGCCACCAGGCGCTCTCCAGGGGGTGGGGGATGCGGGGGACTTCCTTTAAAGCAAGCAAGCAAATATTCAGGGTGGGTGAAATAGGGGTTGGTGCGAATACACAGTCCCCAGAGCACCACGGAGAGACTGAAAGGCACCTTTAGATACAGACCCTATAGATTCGCTCACACTCTCAACTCGCTCCCACCTGAGTATTTGGCTGAGAATTTACAGAGAGCGGGACACAGAGAGGACAGGAGAGAGTAGAAAGAGGGCATTACCTCCCGAGGCTGCCCTCAGGGCGCGGACTAGGATCGCTTCCCCGAAGTGGCTCCAGTTCAGGGCACAGCTTTCCAGAGCTCAGCCGGGATTCGGACCCGCGTACCCGCGGCGTCGCGCGCATACAGGACGCGCGCCGGGACTCCCGCACACGTCTCTGGACCCAGCCTGGCTCGCCTCCCCCTGCCGCGCCGGCTCCGCCACCCCGCGGGCACGCTCGCTCCCGGTGCTCGCCCCTCCGCCTCCCGGTGCCCCCACACCCACCCGCTCCGCGGCGCCCGCTGGGAGCCTCTAGCGGAGGCGAAGGGAACCGCAGCCGACCCGCGGTGCCCGGGTTCCGACGCCGGCTGCAGAGAGCCAGCCAGGCGGCGGCGTGGGCTTCGCGTGCCCCCAATCCACCGGCCGGATGCTGCCGCCGCCCCCACCTGCCCACCTGCGCCAGCCTCACCTGCCACGGCGTTGTAGCTGCTTTCGCCGGTGCCCATCGCTCTCTATGGCAACGAGCGGGTGGGTCTGTGGTGCTAATGGGAAAAAACATGTATCTCGCCAGAAAAAAAAAAAAAAAAAAAAAAAAAAAATCCACGCTGTAAATCAGCCTGGACAGACGACCCAGCCTGATGCGTATTTCCAATAGGTTTCAAAAAGTGTAAGGAAAGGACGCCGCTGCCTTCGGCTTCCTACCTCTTAACTGGACCAGCAGCACCGGCTACTCCTCGACTTGCCCACCCGAGCCATTCGCTCCGGTTGTGCAACTGCGTGGCGACACCCGAGGAGATCTTGTAACTTGGCCTAAACCCCCACCCTACCCCAACATCTATTTTAAGTTATTTTCCCCTCTGAAGATTGAAGCAGAGGTTTTGCTCTTACCTAGAGGCGCTGTTAATTCTTCCTGTCCCTAAAATCCAAAGCCAAGGATGCAAGCACCACAAGTCCAGGGGCTTTTCCTTGACTTCCTTGCTTCTGCTCTGCCGGCTTTTCCCTTCAAAGGAAACGGGAAGGGACGGCGGTTAAAAAGCCCTCGCAGTGGAGGCGCCTCCACACCTTCACGCTTGTGGAATCGGAGATCCGGACAACCTTCAAGCAGCCGGAAGCCTCCCAGTCAGTCCCTGTTCGGACAACTTGGCTGCCTATTCAATGTTCTTCTGTAACCCCACAAAAACGTCAGTCACTTCTCAGGCGTTAAGGAGGAAAGAATCAGATATTTTCAGTTGCGGCCGCTCCTCTCTCTTTCTCTGGAAACACCTCTTCCCCTATTCTCCGCTTAATTAGGAACATCTAGACTCTGCTTGGATTGGGTGGGGCCAAGGCGTAAAGGTGCTGTAAGAAGAGTCTCTCCAAGGTACGACTTCAGCACCGCGTTTGCTGAGATAACCCCAGCGCGGAGGTGTCTAAGCCCAGGAAACTTTGAGTAGATGCAGCCCAGGCCGAGCGCTGCTGGGCGGGTGGTGGGCACAGGTGAGACGGCTGCTAGGAGGTGGCTTCAAGGAGGAGGGACATCAAGCGGGCGGCGGGCGGCCGGCGGCCGGCTGCTGGGTTCCAGCAGCCCCACTCGGCGCGCGAAATGCGCGCGCACACACGCACACAGTCCCGCGCGCGCGCGCGCGCGCGCGTAGCTACACACGCACGTCCGGCCCGATGCCGGCAGCCCCAGGCCACTGGCCACAGGGAAAGGCTAGTAGAGGCTAGAGGTTCCCAGGATAGAGATAACAGGAAGACTCCATCACTCCTCACTACTTAGTAAATTGTTAGTAGTTACTCCCTGCGTGCTCTCAAGTCAGTTCGGCCACCTCGCTGCTCGCTGCCAGCTTGACTTTTTGGTACTTTCCCTGAGGCCATTTACTCTCCCCAAACCCTGAGTAAAGTCGCCCTACAAAGATTAACCTAGTTCCCATCCCCACCTTCCAGGACACCAATGCCCCTTCTACCGTGCGGAATCGAAGAAGCTGCAGCAGCTCACTTCGGAGCTGAGGGGCTCCCCGAGGTCCTTCGAATAGAAGAGCCTACGCCTCATTTTCTGGACGCAGTCCCTTCTCAACGCGCCTATCTTGCCCTCGCTAACATTTTCTCCAAGGAACTCCTAAAGCTCGCTTAGGTGTTTTTGAATGGAACTGCCCAGGACTTGCGTTGGCTATCTTTGAGAAGTGGGCTAATTTAGTATCTACGCTTATATTGTAAACTGGACGGTAGCAGGTGAACAGCTCAGCTGGAGAAAGGGGAGGGATTAGGATTCTGGAGACCCAGCCCCTTTAGCAGCCATTTCCAAGGTTTTGCTCTAGAAGTAGCTGTAGGAACCTCTAGCAAGCTTCTGTCCCAACTTCTTACTCTTCCCTCGACGGCCAGGGATGGATCTCTGGGTGCAGCACAGTGGGGCACTCCAAGCCAAAGGGTCCAGGATCATCTACTATGGAAAGAATCCTCCCAGGGGGAGTTTATCTTACCTGGACTGAACTGCAGGAATGAACTGCTCTCGGAAAGTAAACTTTTGACCATTGGTTTGTTTTGTTGTTGCTTGTTTATCAGGCATCGCCTTTTTTCTCTGCTCTCTATACCAGAAGAGCGTTACTTTGTCTTTCCAAGAACTGTACAGACTGGAGGGCTGCGGGGTTTTCCACTCGTGGCTGCTCGAATCTCTATGCTTTGGGACTTGCCGGCAGAAAAAGCAAAGGGATGCAGCATAGAGGTGGCGCTAGGTTCCTTTGCACCGGCGCGCCGCTCCTCTACAGTCTTCATCTGTGTGACTCCTGCTCAGAACCAGGGTCTCCTGACTAGTCTTCAAGTTGGAAGCTGGTTAACTGTCCGCCAGAGAGTACAGCAGGCGAATGCAGAACCTGGAGATGGGGAGCGCTAAAGTGGAACGAGAGAAGGATTTAGTAGAAAAGATGAAACTTGTGCTGGTAGGAGCTCTAAAAACGCTTCGAGCAGCTCAGAAATCAATTCAGGGCATTACAAGGTGAGCTTTGCAGCGCCTAGGAGCTGTGGATCAGTAGGCACGGGCGCAAGTTCGAATTTCAGGAATGGGCCAGTTTTAGGTTCTGCGTGAGTCAACTCTGGCAGAAGCACTGCCCGAAAGCCATTGTCGGTGTTAGGGTGATGCATGCCTGAAGACTGCCCCTTGGAACTAGAGAACAGCTGACAACTCTCTCCCACTGTGTTGTTCTGATCTTCACGGTTGCTCATAGATCCGTGCGCAGGGAGTTGGAATGTGCGTGTTCAACACCCGGCATTTCCTTCAGGGATGATTAAGGAAAGAGCTTGAAGCTAGATTGCTGAACATGCTTGAAGGAAAAGTGAACAATGAATTTGGTGGAGAGATGTTTAGTGATGGGAAAAAGGCATTTTATTCCGTGTGTTTTATTTCCGTGTATATTAGTTTGCCAGGTGCGATTTTTGAGCTTTGATATCCTAAGATGATTTTGGACACTGACTTTTTGCAGCGTTTCAAGTGGAGGATGTGCTGCAGTGTTTTCGAACCTGGTATAATCTATAAATTGTCTGCTTGCCACAAGGTTTGATGCCTCTTTGAGTTCTAATTCTTAATCCTAATTAATAAATGTCTGTTCCTGATGTTGAATGAAGTGGGAATAAGAATTATAATAAACCGTTTCCAACAAAATGCTATCTTTAACTTATGATTCCTAATTACATAATCCTATCAGTGAACAATTAAATATTGTGGTAGACTATTAGACATGAATTGCAGAGATATATTCAGGAGATTCACTTAATGAAAGAAAATTCAAAATTTAGAGCAGCCTTCTCTCCACAGAGGTACTAGTGTGAAATTTGTTTCATGGTTGTTTGTTTATCTGCAAATCACTGTCTGCTACTAAAGCCTGTCTTTAAAATAAGCAAAAACAGGTCATTTATACATTCATTAAGTTAAATATCTGGGGAGTACTTTACAGTGCTTGAGAATGCTGTGGAAAGTCAGGTACAAATCAGAGAGGGGTCTATTTCATTTGCCCTGGGTTGTGGTTTACAAGGTGTATAGGCAGCAGTGACAATCAAGAACATAATATTCTTGACATGTAAGCATTCTTTCACAAAGAAAAAAAAATCTGCATAGTTTTGGACTCTTTTCAGGAAGCATTCTCTTATTCTTATTGCAAGAATGCAATATCCTCAATAATTTGGATTTTTGAAAACCAAACTCACATTGGTTATTGTAATGCAAAAACAAAGGGGATATGAGTCACTCTTTCCCTCCTCAATTTTCATATTCTCTTTTTATGGGAGGAAATAGTTGACAATGAATAAGAAAAGCAACCTCAGAATCAAGGAATTCATTCCATTTTCTATATGCTTACATCTGTCTTAAGAATTGAGAAGAAACTATTCAATCTGAATGGTATTGTTGGAACCTATAGCCTTCCAAGTCCTACCACTACCACCAAATTAAAGTAGTTACTTCATTGTTCTAGTGTTGTATGTTTCACCATATTCTCTGAAAAGTGAAGACTGAAGCTTAGCATATATGGTATGTCTCCCAATGAAAAGTATCTTAGAGATTCTACCTCAGGATTATTGCTTTATAAAATTCATTTTCAGAACTCTCTTTACTTACCTAGAGCATAGAATTTAATCTAATGATGTATTATTGCTTTGTTATAGATTAAAATTATTCTGTTTACTGGTATGCCTTTCCCACTACACTGTGAACTCAGAATAAGGGTGATGTCATGTACAATGTTGTTCTTCAACATCTACTACAGAATCTAATTCAGAATAAAACCGGTGTATATGATAATGAAGTTAATGATAATGAAAGCCAGCATTTACTGAATAAGTGCTATGTGATGTGATTTACATATATTATCTCACTTGATCCTCTGTATCCCCAAATTATAGGGAGACTGAAGCATATGAAAATTTGCTTTCCATGACAAAGCTATTTTGTCACAATTGAGTTACCATGGAACCTATATCTGCTGACTCTGAAACCTGGACCACTGTTAACAATTTCTCAATGCGAATAGTCTGGAACCCACATTTTCACTTTTTTTTTTTTTTTTTTTAATGTTAAGAAGACAGAGAGAAAGAGAGAGAGAGAATAGATAGACACATTTTCAATTTTTTTTTAATGTTAAGGAAAGTAGATAGATAGCTAAAATAAAGGAATAGGCAAATATACAATGAACTCCTTTAGGTCTTATCCAATTTGATCAATGTCTGAATATAGAAACATTGGAATGATTTAAATATTTGTGTTAAAGTATGATGGTGTATTCTTGGCATCATTACCATTGAACACTAAATGTCAGGTTACAAGTTTCCTTCATTATTTATTTCAATATTGTTTTCCCATGTGAAAAATTATACAAGATAATGTTATTAAGAAGTTTCAGTTGTGTAAAATGAATAAGCTCTAGAGATGTACAATATCTTACCCACGGTTAACAATACTTATGCTGTACATTTAAAAATTTGTTGAGGATTAAACTAACATTAAGTGTTATTACCACAATTTTTTTTTAAAATAACACACATAAAAGCCTCGGTATATGAATTGCAATGAATTTAGAATGACATAGGAACATGCCACAAATGTGTGATTTACAGTTTCCAGTGGCTCATATTATGAAATATTTTTTTTAAATATGCCTTAAGAAAAAGAAAAGAAAGAAAAGATGAGAAAACACTCTCCATACTGATATTGGAAGGGTTGTGGAATAAGTGGGCAGATGGTGTCAAAGTTAGAGATTTTTTTTTTTTTATTCTTTGATTTTTTTTTTTTTTTTTTTTTTTTTTTTTTTGGTGCCATGTGAAAGTTTTACCTTTCAAATGAAAAAAGAATGTCATTGAGGGATTGCATGGAAAGAAGAGTATAGTACATGCATCTCTTTTACTTAAAAACAAGTTTAGAAAGAAAAAGATGGTGGAAGATGTTCAGGAACATGACCTACAGTACCTTTGCTTACCTACCACCTTTACCAGGGAAAGACCTTGGGAGAAAGGAAAGAGGGCAAGTGCTAAGAAACAGAACAGCCTGGGTGGTTCAACTAGCAGGAATTTACTTCTCACAATTCTGGAGGCTGGAAGCCTAAAATCAAGGTGCCAGTTGGTTTGATTCCTGGTAAGGGCTCTCTTCCTAGTTTAAAAACAACTGCTTTCAAGCTGTGATCTTATATGGCCTTTTCAGTATATTCACAGGGGAAAAGAGAGAGGTCTTTCTTCCTCATTTTATAAGACCACTAACTGTGGCCAACTTCAGGGTCACATCATGATTTATCTAACCCTAATTACCTTCCAAAAGTCTTATCTCCAAATACTACTTCATTGGGGGATAGGACTTCAACACATGAATTTTGGGAGAGTAACTCAGCATACAGTCCATAGTGGGAGGTGACAGGATTAATTCCTTTGTCACTTGGACATCCTCTGGGTAAACACACAAATGATATGTACCAGGAGGAAGAGGCTAGTCATCTATGAGTTCTCAGCAGGATATCTTTGGTTTAGAATTACCTGTGATGGGTAGAATCAGGGTCTATGACTCCCTGGAGAGTATCATATAGACTCTACCTAGAGATGTTTCATAATTGAACTGCTACCTCCGTGCGAAGAACTGTGTACACCTCACTTAGAGACATCTCTTTTGGACTAAAATTCAGTCATATAAAATAGCCCATAAAGTTTCTGGTTTCTGGTTTAATTCAGATAATAACAAACCTTTGCTGAAGACCTTGTATGTACCAGAAATATTCTAAGATAATTAGACTAGTGATTCATTTAATACTGATAAACCTATTCATTATCTTCATTTTATAGGCCGAAAGTAGTTACAGAAAAGTCAGGCACTTTTGCCAAGGCCAAATAGCTACTTAAGTGGTACAGGCAAGGTTTGAACCTTGGAAGTCTAAATTCAGAGTCCAGATTTTTAAACTATACCAGAAGAGTCTCTGTCATCTGTAAGGTTAAAATAGGAACTTAGCTTTACTATTCCTCATTGGTTCCTCAGACCGGAAGTGGTATGTGGCTCCAGATTGGATATTGGAGAGGGAAGTACCAATGTCAGTAACAATAACTGAGTAGGCCCCATTTGTGAGGCACTGTGGTAATTGCAGGATATGTATTATCTTACTTACCTTTCACACAATCCCATGATCTAGGCAACATTAATATCATTTTACTAATGATCAGCAGTACTACAAACTGTTTCCTCAAAGTCTCACTGCCATTCAATAAAGAAACAATTTCAGCCCAGGACCTATTGCTTTTCACCATTATGTTACACTGCCTTTAACTGAAACCATTATTTTAAACTACAATGTTGCATTTGCCACTAAGTTGCTTGCTTAAAATTCAGTCACCATTCTAGAGTTTCAATTCAAAACGCATGTTACTACAAAATAAATCGAGACCAAAAACAGAGTTGGAATAAATATCTTTCTAAGCAGTTGGAGTGTTTTGCTGAAGAAACTCCTTAAGTGTCAGCGATTTACCACTTGCCATCCTCCCAAGATAAGTGGGTGCCCTGGTGACTATTTTTGACATATTTTTGACAAGGAAGGAAATCAGACAAGGTAATATGGTCGGAGAAAAACCATAAATGGTTTTTCTTTTTGCAACTTTAGTCCATTTGATTTCTTACACAGAAGTCATGCTTGTTTTCTTCAACTATCTTTCAGTCTGTCAGTCACTAGATTCATAAGACATCTTGTAAAATTTTGAAATGCCATTCTCCTTTGTGCATTAGAAAAATGAAGCAACCAATAGAAGTTTTTCACTTCTGTCCTGTTTAAATTCCCTTTCCCTTAAATTCTAAACATAAACCAGGGTTTAGAAAAAGGAGAGTGGAGTTCTCATCTAGGGGCCAACTACTGATGGACTTAAAGGAGGTTGCAATTAACCCTGAAACTAATGGACAACCTGGAAAAAATTATCTGTAGATGCACACATCTCTGTATCATGGTTTGTCTATAGATTATAGTATTAGATGCCTTGAGTTTGAATTCTGGATCTGAGACTTCCTAGTTGTTCAGGGGCCTTGGGCATGATCTAGACGTATCCCCCAAAGGTCCCTGTGTTAAAGGCTATCAAGGCTATTGTGTCACTACTGGGAGGCAGTGAACCCTTGAAGAGGTGGCACCTAGTAGAAGGAAGTTAGGTCATTGGGGTTTCACCCTTGAAAGAGATATTGGGACCTAGTCCCCTCCTCTCTATCACTTTGCTTCCGATAATGTGAAGTAAAGTCTTCCTCCACCACACATTCCTGTCATTATATACCATGCTGCCACAGACCCAGAGCAACAAACTCAATAAGCCATGGACTTATTCAAGATAAGAAAGGACATAAATGAAGAAAAGTGTTTTGCTTTTGTTGTTGTTTGTTGTTTGCTTGCTTTGGCTGCTGGATAGTTATAAAAAGATTATTTAAGCAGAGTTTTGTGATAAATACAAATGAACATGTAAAACGTTCAAAGCAAACATGAAGTCTCTGTGTAAGAAAACACTCTAGGATGTGTCTTCAAGCAACATGCATTGGGTACAAATACTTGTTTAAAACATAGGTCTATGAATATGGAGAAATTAGAATCCTTAAACTGAGGCACTAAAAAGGATTCCTAAGGGTTGGAACTGGTTACTCTCAAATGCAATACTTGACAAACTGAAGCTGAATGGACAGAAAGAGAAAATGTGTAATGATAAAGTAAACCAAGAGACTGTGGGAATATGAAAAGGATGTTCAGATACAGGAAGTGAAACAGGTGCAACAAGATGGTTAATAGTAGAATAAATAGTTGGAAGTGGTTTTCAAACTAAATTTGAATGAGAAGGTAAAGAATCCTGAATTTGGAGATGAATATGGGGATTATAATTATTTTGATTATATTCAGAATGCAACAGTTACTGTCTATGGATCATATGGATCTAGAGGATGAATTAGGTTTAGTTGTCAGTAATTTCAGGTTTAGATAGCATGATACTTTATCTTGTAGAAAAGAAGTCTAGGGGTGAATGTTCAGCACTTATATAGTGACTCCCTTGTGTCACAGTCAGACCTTCCTTTATTGTTGGTCTGGTACACATGGCTTCCCTCCAAAATCCCTTCCATCCTAGAAGTCTATAGAAATTAAAGGGATCAACTACAATAGGACAAAGGAAGGCAAAAAGGCAACCTCAATAATGTCCCACACAACACTTGTGCCAACAGATCTTCACCCACACTTCAGTCATTTGGTCACCAGAACTATAAGACAGACTGAGGGAACTGCTCTCTTTTAGCCATGTGGCAATATGCCCAGAGATAATTAGAGATCTTTTATTGAGAGCTAAGAAATAAATGAATGTTCAAATCAGAAGCTGCCTGTTCTCTATTCCTGATCATCTTTAGCTTAAATTCATTTTCTCAGAATTATTCAATACGTAATACTGTTGTCCTTAAACTTCTCTGCTTGTTTTTACTCAAATGATAATCCTATTTTGTTCTCACTAAAATTTGACCTTGCCTAAAAAGTGTCAAATATTAATTTATCACAATATTTTGGTTTTTGCATACATGCATGAAAAATGGATTTTGAAATGTTTTTATTAATAAAGTATGATCATTTGAATAATATAACCTGGAGTCTCAAGTAATAAAATCTTTATGTGATGATGCTGTATAAAGTAGTTAAAAATAATACAAACTAGATTGACAAAATTAAACTTTTGTCAACTTGAAAACTTACAGCTTCCAAAACATTTTAACCAGTAAAGGATTATGTAATTTTCTTTCTCATATTCTTATTCTCACAGAATTCTGTCTCTTAGTAGAACGTAATTCTGAAGAAAATGTTATTCTAATGTCAATAACATAGTACAAAACACCAAGTAAAATTTCCGTTAAATTGAATGTTGTATAACATGCCTCAACCCTTTGCCAGTTGACATTGCGTTTTTTAAAGATTTACAAACATCAAGAAGACAAAGTGTAGCTTCTATTCCAAGAAGTGTACTGACAGTAAGATGAATGTGGGTCTCTCAGAAGGAGTGCCAACTCACGAGTGTTCTTAGTGGGGAGATAAAGCAACATAGTGTTGGACTCAGTTGGACTCAGTTGCTGACTTGTTGACAAATTTCAAGAAAGCAACAACCCATTTGCCCAAAAGAGTAAAAGGAGTGCATCATACAATTTTAGTGACTGCTTCTTATTTATTTTTCTGGGATACAAGTTTTTTGTGTGTGTCGTTTTGCTATTAATTAATTAATCCTTTTTAAAAATAAGTTATAGATATAGAGAGGGTAGTATTTTCATTAGTCTCCTGCCCAAGTCAACATTTTAGAGACCATTGTTTTGTTTCTCAAAATAGATAAAATTGTTAAATCACAATGATCCACAAAGTCTTAAAGGGTACTAAAGAAATTATTATTTCTTTCTTTTCTCCATTGAAATAATACGAAACTTGACCCTTCTAACAGTGATTAGAATAATATCCACCAAGAGTTGTTTACAAAATGTGAAAGAGAGGGCAACTGGTTGACTATGTGAAATACTGAATGATCTCGATTACTCAGAAAGGATTAACCATAATTAATTTTCAGAGTTTTTAATTGTGTGAATTTCAAGTATGCAATATGATTTTTTTTTTAATAACAGAACTTGAATCCAAGGGCACCTAACCACTGAGCCACATCGCCAGCCCCTTTTTGTATTTTATTAGAGACAGCTTCTTGCTGAGTTGCATAGGGCCTTGCTAAGTTGCTGAGTCTGTCTTTAACTCGAAATCCTCCTGCCTCAATCTCCCAAGCCCAGGGACTAACGGGAGTGCACCACCACGCCTAGTTGCAATAAGATTTTTTAATGTACATATACTCAGCAGAATGATTACTACATCCAAGCAAATTATCATAATTATCATATTCATCTCCTCATATAGTTACCGTGTGTGTGTGTGTGTGTGTGTGTGTGTGTGTGTGTGTGTTAAGAGCACTTGAAATCTACTCTTTGCAAACTTTCATTGTTACTGGAGTCAGTGGATGGGTGGATGAAGACAGGGAAATCTTAGTCGGAGGGTTCAAAGTAGGGCTGAGGGTACAGCTCAGTGGTGGAATGTTTACCCAATTTGCATAAGGCTCAGATTTTGATCCCCAGCACTGTAAAAAAAATCTTGAATGGATACAAAGTTGCAATTATGTAGGATGAATAGAGATTTAATGTACAGCATGGTGACTATGTTAATCATTATTCTTAACCAAGATTATAACATTCTCTGCTTCTCTCATCGGAATAGCAGACATGTAGAAGAATCTTAGATTCAGAGGTTTTGTCCAGGATATTCAACACAATGTCATGCATTTTCATTATTGTAGATTTGTACACATACAGGGTGGTAGTTTCACATAATATTATTAATATTAATCCTTGGTTCTTGGCATAAAATTATATTCATGGACTACTTTTTTAGAAATGTTAACTGCTTAAATTTTTTTAAGAATGCAATAGATAACTATAAATGCATTACCCACAAAAAGTTGGAATTTTGAAAATAATTTATATCTACCCATAAGTTTTCCTATCCTATAACTAACCTATCTTCCTACCTTCCTCCAATATCATCTTAACTTCTGTGATAATTATTCATTTGTTTTCCTTTTTACAGTTTGTCTACATCTATATCTATTCTAAAAGATAATTAATTTGTTGAATGCTATGGAAAATAATTATGCTATATTTAATCCTGAAGTTCATGTATATTCCATATATACATATATATCAAAATGATTACTATATCCAAGTAAATTATATATAATATTTGTATATAATTTATATATATAAAACATGGGATCTATATATAATGTGTGATGGTTGCTTAATTTGAAAACTCTTTTATGTGAACATGCCAAGTGAGATCTACAATTGTTTTATTGTGACTAATTCTGCTATAAATATTCTTGTATATGTTCTCTGTTATACAACGTTTAAGTAGAATTCCTGGGTCATGGAGAATATGATTTTTCAACAATAGGAAGAAATTTGAATTTCTTTCCAAATTGTTTGTATAGGTTTACATTTCCATATATAATATGTAAAATACCATGTGGTATACAGCATTTCCAATATGTTATCAGACATTTTTAATTATGTAATCAAATGCATATGAAATGATATTTAATGTGGTAGTTATTTTGAAATATTTGTGATCAATTGTCATTCTCAACATCTCTATAAGTTTGTTAGCATGTGCTGTATCACTGAGCTATATCCCACCCCTATGTTAGCCATTCTTGTTTCATCTTCTGAGAATTGCTTGCATATGACTCTTGCCCACTTTAAAATGAGTTGTTTGTACTGTTATTATTGATTTGTACTGTTTCTCTCTATATAGGTGTTATGGTTTGGATGTGAAGTTTCCCCCAATAACTCATGTGTGAAACAATGCAAGAAGGTTTAGAGGAGAAATGATTGAGTTATGACAACCTTAACCCAAACAGTGAATGAATCCCCTGATGGGATTAGGTGAGTGGTAACTGAAGGTGGGTAGGGTGTGACTGGAGGAAGTAGGACCCTGAGGGTACATATTTTGTATTTTGAGAGTAGAGTCTCTTTTTCTACTTCCTGATCACAATGTGAGCTGCTTCCCTCCACCATACTCTTCTACCATGATATTCTGCCTCACCTTGAGCACAGAGGAATGAACCTGGCTATCTATGCATTGAGACCTCTGAAACCATGAGCCCTCAAATAAACTTTTCCTCCTCTAAAATTGTTCTTTTCAGATCTTATAGTCACAGCAGTGAAAAAGCTGACTAACACAGTAGATATCTTAAAAGTTTTTGCCAACACAAACACAAATCTCAATTGTAATTGGTCTCATCTGTTATTTTATTCATATTTCTGTTTACTATTGTTACTGTGAAATGATATTGCTAACATGATCCAAGCTTAAAGTAGCACTAAACAACTAAATGGGACACCTCATGGTCTTGTCAGTCTTAAAGAAACCAATGCTGTGTCAAATATTGTGATACTGTCTATTTCATTTACCTGAGAGATAATCAAAGATCAGTGCTATAATAACTAGGTATCAATCATTGCCAACTGGCAACTCAAGCACAAAATGTATAGAGATGTTCAAAATTTCCATGATTGAAATCAAAGAAATAGTCATTGTACACTCACATACAATGACAATTGTGCTCCAAATAAATTATTTCCAGAAATGATATGTGTGTAATATTTCTCTAGTACAACAGAACATTGTTTCTGTCACTGCTTGTTAGACTAATTATATCCCCTGAAGTAGAGCAACCCCATAGAATACTGATAATTTTGTATCATTTACCTTAACCATAGAAATATAAAAGACAAACTGTTGGGCTTTTGGTTTAGATATAGAAATACAGTCAATATTATTTTACATCTTTCTCCTAAGCCATTAAATCTCTAGATGCTTTGAGAACTACTTTGAAAAACAGTTTAGTAGAATTCTCCTCCTTTAATGCAGCAGTTGTTCATACATATAAAGGAAATCTCAAACCTACTATGCATATCACCCTGTCTTCCATGCCTAAGATCTCTTTCCCCATCAACCTGTCTATTCTTAGTTTTTGCTTATTGAGACAGTGATCCAATTTCTCATAAAATTTTTTTCACTCTGTAACACAGATATTAGTCTTTGAACTTATTTTGTTTCCTCAATATCTTAATATTTTAGGTAGTAATTTATACATACACATAAAGAAGAATAAACTTTTAAAAGTTAGCTAGTAAAGATAATTTCTTACAAGGTTCTATGTTCTTGAATGAAAATTCAAGACTATCAACATAATTTCTCTGGCTGTAACATGAATGGCTCATTTAACTTAAGGTTTTCTACTGGATTCCTTAAATAAAGGGTTAAGTTTTCCCATTCTTCTTTTATTTTCCTGTTGGTTTCAACTACAATAACTTAAATATCTATTCTCAGTTTTTAATTCATGCAGTGTGAAAGTCAGTTCTTGCTTTATTTTGCTTGAAAATAATATGTGTATTTCTACAAAGGTAAAGGTAGAAGTATTCTTTCTTAACGTATGACTGACTTTCCTCATAGAGCTAATAAAATCCTTCAGGAGCTACCTCTGTATCTTAAGCATCAGTTGTTATCCTTACCACTTATAATTACAATATACTTATTTAGATGTCTGACTCCTAGAATAGATGGTCTCTTAAACTCTGCAAAGATAATAATTTATTTCTCCATTTTCTAGCAAAATTTTGGGCACTTAGGAGGTGATGATTAAATATTTAAATAACTCTGACTTAGAGAATCAATGTTTATCTGTTGCATTACAGTTGGATTTGTGTTCAGTATTCTAATGTACTCAAAACTCATATTCTTTATTTATTATGACTATTAAACTACTTGAAATAATATCTTATGATCACAGTTCCTTCCATCGTTTCCAATTACACAACTAACCTATGTTGATAGGAGGGTTAGAACAAAACCCATTTGGAAGAGCCTTATGTAGACTGTTTAGGGTGACTAACATTCATGTGGACATTGCCATTCAAAATATGGTACACTTTTTAATGATTTCTAATACCACTCAGACTGAGAAGACTTTCCTTTAACTCTCATGCTTTATAACTTCTTTCTTTTGCATTATTTATTGTAAATATAATAAATCAAAAAATTGGAGAGTATAACAATTATGACATATTTACTGATATGTACTGATAGAGCTCCTACATATTTGGAGGCATGAAGAATGATATTTGGCAGTTTTCTTTCAAAATCTTAGTAGAATTTGTGTGATATATGCCTATTTTGCTTGTTAAAATCCAAACAGCTGATTCAGTAGTTGCAGAGAGATCTGGTGTTTGAAAAGTGCACTGTGTTTCTCAACTAGTGAGTGGATTGCTGAGGAGGGGAGCAGTCTTGTGGAGGTTACTCAGGAGCATGCTGCTGTGGGAATTCAGGAGATCATAATCTTTATGGTATATACAGTTCATGGCTATTCATTGCTATTGCTTTTGTTTATTTCTGGCCCCACCATTCCTGTTTCTGTGGTTATAGACATAGATGTCATAGTAGGCACCTGGTGTTTACTTTAATGCTGTATATTGATTACTGCTGCTGTTGCTAGTTTATTTCCTCCTTTTCTGTGAGGTTCTAGTGTGAGACTTTGAGTTCATGGGGTAGAGAGTCTACTGCTGAGCTGCACCTCCAACCCAGTTAAGAGACAGCTCACCGTGCTCCTTACACAACCTAATCTCGCTCAAACTTTAGCCATACATTTGCTCCTAAAGCAACAGCAGAGAAACATAACACACACAAAAAAACATAGACACCACACCTAAGAGACCTCAACCTAGTCCACTCCTATAACTTTAGAACACATAGAATTTTCAAGTTAAGAAGAGCTCTCAGACAGGTTGCACCCCATATATCCTGCTGCATATAGCACAACTACCTGACCTACTAAAAGGATCCTACTCTTGTGAGAACTGCAGATAAAGTGGGATCCTCCAAGCTCTCACACAGCACACACTGTATCAAAGTACACTAATCATCACCAAAGAACAGCAGGGAAACTATCATGAAACCCACTTGGAAATATATCCAATAATTCACAACAAACTGGTATGTCAAAACACTTCACCAAAGAAAGTTGTGTATTTAAAAGACCCTCACATCAAATTGGAAGAGAAATCCATACAACAGATGCATAAATCTCAACACAGGAATAAATTAAATATGAACAAAAAAGTACCATCATGCTTCCTAAGGTTCACAATTCATTGACTCCAAAGATATCTAAGTGGATAAAATACAAGAAAAAAAACAGTCAAAAGAATGATTATAAAAACAATGAGTGATTCCTAAGAGTATGCAGGAAAAACAACTGAATAAATTAAGGAAGTCAGTACAGGACTTGAATAGAAATTCAATGTATTGCTAGAGATATTGTAAATGAACACTCAGAAGTGAAAGACACAACAAATCAAGTAAATGTTCAACTGAAAGTCTATTTAGTAGGGTACAGCAAGTACAAGAAATTCTCAGAGTTTAAAGACAAAGTGTACAGCCTTGAATATTCAGACACTATTAAAGAAAAAAATATAGAAACTATCATCAAAATATACAAGAAAACTTGAACAATATTAAGAGATCAAACAAGAATCATTGACATCAGAGAAAATACAGAAATACAAGCTAAGGGCATTGATAACATTTTCAGTGAAATATTAGCAGAAAGGTTCCAAGCCTTAGGAATGAAACACACATCTAGGTACAAGAAAATAATAACAAAAAATTTTTCTAAATCTTGAGAATGGTTTGGATATCCAAATACAGGAGGCATTCAGAACTCCAAAAGACAAGATCACAAAAAGATTGTATCCATGACACATTATAATAACAATAAAAAAAATTACTATACATAGCAAGAACATAATTTTGAGAGCATCAAGAGTGAAACATCAGTATACATTTAAAGGCAAACCAATCAGAATGACCACCAATTTCTCAATAGAAACCTTAAAACACAGGAAGGCACGGACTTATGTATTTCAATTCCTGAGAGAAAATACCAACCAACAAAGATTGCTATATACAGCAAAGCTATCCTTCGGAATATAAGGAAAAGTAAAAATCTGTCAAGATAAGCATAAACTACAAGAATTCATGACTATTAAGCTGCAAAATATATTTAAAGAAATTCTACACACAGAAGAAAATTTTTAAAAGAGCATCAGAGTTTGGAACTGGATAAATCTCACTAGAAGAGTAGTTAAGCAAATGAGAATTATGGGAAAATTAAACTATAAAAATAATAAAATGGCAGGAAGTAATAAATATCTCAACACTAATATAAATGTTCTCAATTTTCCAATTAAAAGACACAGACTGGCAGATTGGATTAAAAATAAGATCCAACTGTATGTAGCCTGAAAGAGACCGCCTCTTAGACAAAGACAGACTGAAAGTGAAAGGATGGGTAATGATATTTCATGCAAATGGAGCCCAGAAACAAGCATGAGTATCTATTCTCATGTCCGACAATGGAGACATCAAACCAAAATTAATCAGAAGAGACAAAGAAGATCACTTCATACCAGTAAAGGGAACAACTCAATGAGAAGGTACAATAATCACAAATATTTATGCCAAAATAGTTGTTCATCTAATTATATAAAACAAAATCTACTCACCCTAAAGGCTCAGATAGACACAATATAATGTTGCTGAGTGATTTCAACATTGCTATTATCTCAGCAATAGATAGTTCATCCAGATGTAAAATCAGCAAAGACACTTTAGACCTAAAAAATACTATGAATTAAATGGATTTACAGAATATTTCATCCCAAAGTGCCTCAATACACTTTCTTCTCAGCTGCTCATGGAACCTTCTCCAAAATAGACAATATTTTAGATCACAAATCAAGTCTAGCTCATACAAATGATATTGATATAATTTCTGGGATCTTCTCAGATCATAATGAAGTGAAATTAGGAATTAATAGCAAGACAAACTACAAAAACTATATAATCACATGAAGATTGAACAATATACTATTGAAAGATGGAGGAGTATTAGAAAAAATATGGGAGGATTTTAAAATTCTTAGGATCAAACAAAAATAGAAATACAGCACATCAGAATTTTTGGAACACTATGAAGAATTTCGAAAAGGAAAGTTTATAGCTGTGAGTGCCTACATTACAAAATCAGAAAGATCCCACATAATCTGATGCAAGGTCTTAGAGAAACAAGAACAGACCATTTCAAAGTCAATAGAAAGAATAAAATAATTAAAATCAGAGCTAAAATTAATTAAATAGAATAAGATAACCAAGGATTAATGTAATAAAGAGTTGTTTTTTTGCAAAGATAAACAAGGTTGATAAAGCTTAGCCAAACAAATCAGAATAAAGAGAAAGAGAACTCTATTTAATAAAATTAGAGATTAAAATGGAGAGAGCATCATAATGATAGTATTATGCTAAGACAAATAAACCAGACTCAAAAAGCCAAGAGTCACATGTTATTTTTTTCAAATGTAGAAACTAGAGAGAAAAAAGGGGGGTGGGTAGGATCTCATTAAAACAGAAGGGAGACCAATAGAGTAGAAAAAGAAGACCAGAAGGAGGGAAGAAGGAGGGAAAGAAGAAATTCTGGAAATGGAATTGACAAAATTATGTTATGTGCAGATAAATAAATCCCACTGTCATGTGTAATTAAAATGAACCAACAAAAATTTTAGTGTAAGAAATAAATAAATAAACAAACAAATTGAATTATCTTATCAAATCAATTGTAAGATGAGACTTCAGGACCGCCTTTAGAAAAATCTGAGAAATCACAGAAGACTTGAAAGAGATTTTAAAAGGATGGTTAGTTTTGAAAAACACACATTGATTAAGAAAGGAACCAGCCACAGAAATAAATAGCGGATATTTTTTAACTAATAATTTTAAAGAAAATTTAGAAAGTGAAGTAAGCACTAATCCATGTATTTTCTAAGAGTGAGGGAGTATATATTTTTTAAATAAATGGGAGTTTCATTTACCAAATGAGAACATAAAAAAGGCCTATTTTACTTTCCTCCAAGTATAACTTTTGGGATAAAATTTCAAAATTTTATCTGGATTCAAATCTTGTGGTGTAAGTATATTTTATATGGTTTTGTTAACTTAATATCAAACTGGTAAGAGGATTCTAATATCAAACTGATAAGAGGGCTCTAGTAAATTGACTTAAGTTTCTGTCTTTGGTTTTCAGATTCAATCAGTGCATAAGATCAAACCATATGAAGGATGCAGATGTCTCCAAGTTCGGAGACATTGCCAATAAAAACAAGGATGGAACCAAGAATGAAAATGATTTGGCAATCTCCTCATTCCTGTTGAAATTCTACAGGAATTCTAAGTCCAGCCTGTTTGCTATAAACATCAACTACAAAGGAAAGAAATGTCTTGGCAACTCTCTCACTGGAGAGGACATCTGTGTTTATTCTGATTGATGATGTGATATTGTTACAACACATTTTACATAGTTTAAATTACTTCAGATGAAACACAGAGTCAGGTTTACATGAAGTAATAGCTACATAAAATATGCTGCTACTCAGAGCACATAAGAATTGTTTCGTTACATGGTCTGCCATATTTTTGAATTTACAGTGTCAAAATAGATCTGTGAATAGAAAGCTGGACAGCATTGCAGATTATGACGCTACACAAATTTTCTGAAACAGGAGTAAAACTCCTGTTAAAAAAATAAATGTATAAGGGTTTCATGGTTGAATAAGTATACAGTATTAATTGGTATACAATATTAATCATAATAAAAAGTTTCTTTACTGTATAACATCTCCAATTTTTTCTAAGTTGCTTGTGCCCTTTTAAGGAGTTTATAGAATGCAATATTTTCCAAAGTTATTTGACCATGGTGTGCTACAGAATACCTTTTAAAAAAAACCCAGAAGGCCAGGTGCAGTGGGTCACACCTGTAATCCCATTGGCTCTGGAGGCTGAGGCAGGAAGAATCAAAATTAGTTCAAAATTAGTCTCAGCAACTTTGCAAGGCCATTAGCAACTCGGAGAGACCATGTCACTAAATAAAATATTAAAAAAGGGCTGGGGATGTGGCTCAGTGGCTAAGTGCCTTATAAGGCACTTATAAGAAATAATATTTATAGAGGAAGTAGTTAATTTATACTGTGCCCTATTTCAAAGGGAGAATCAGGTAGATAATTTTAGTTTCATTATAAGAAAAACAAAAGATATTCTTATAATTGTTTTAAAAAAAAATACTGAGTGACCAACTGCAGGTAGGATGTAGACTCCACCACGTGCAGCTGGGAAATTAGAGGAGATGACCTTGAAGTCAATGTAACACTTGCCATTTAATGAAACTTATTCCAAAACACTTCCCACTGCCATGTGTGAAGAAGGATTCCAGAGGTCCTGTGCTCCTGGTTTTAAGACATTCTCAAGACTTAAATTCTTTTGTCAACATGTGCCTTGAAAATCTTTTATTATCATAGCTTTTATTATGGTACTAAACTAGTTACTGAGATAGGATAGAAGAAATAGGAAAGAAAAGTTCAATTCAGAAGTTGCATATACTTTTCCAGGCCCATCATTCCCTAAGCCAGTCTCTCTTCCAGGATTTTCACCCCTAAATTCCTAGGAAATCTGTAAATCTACCTGTGCACTGTTAATTAACTCTCCATAAGAAAAAACTGTCATAATATTTTGAGAAGACTATAGAGGAACTTTCTAGCACTATCCGTTGATCAGATGATGAAGAACACATCAGCCTAAGGATTTGGAGATTGATCAGAAAATGACCACAAGAAACTGTCCTGAGATAAACAGAATAATATTATTCCTATATACTTTTCCATTTTCATCCCTCGTGAAGTTTCCTTTTAAAGAAGAACTGGCACCCCAAACACCTCTCTCACTCTCTAGATGGCTCACTTTCTCCCTTAAAGGAATATACCTTGCTTTCTGAAATAAATCTCCCTGCCTCTACTATGCCTCAGTACCTTCTCTATGGGTACTCCTTGGACCCTTGTCTGGAGACAATTCTCCCATGACACTACCATCATTTCTCTTTAGATTCTAGCTGGGTCTTCCTAAATGCTGGCAAGTTTCCACTTTTTCCTATCCTTCCCTTCCTACCCCATACTGCACCCTAGGCATGTGCAACCAGAGTAGTTTTGAAAACTCTAATACTGATTAAATCATATCTATTCATCTTACACTGAATTCTACCTATACTATCCTTCATATTTTCTTGTATCTTATTGGGTTCTTCCTCCTCTACTTGGGTTAATTATCCCCAGAATGTTCTCCTGTTCACTTGGATCTATGTTTAAATGTCACCTCTCCAAATGAGCCTCTCTGATCCACTCTGATCGAAAACTTGTCCCCTTACAAACCTTCCTATATCCCCACCACCAAGCCCAGGATCCAGGTCATGCTCAGTGATAATCTTATATTTTACATGGTTTTAATCTTTCTCTCACAATAGACTCTCAGCTCAAAAGGGCAGAGACTTTGTTTTCTCATTATTAATTTATTTCTCTTAGAACAGTGACTTTCACAGCAGAATGTTAAATATTATTTTTTCATACACACATACAAGTATAGTTAATTTTCTTAAAAGTACCTGAATAACAAAATTTTTTATGTAAGATAACTATAAAATGACTACAAGTTTGCTGTTATAGCTAAATTAATAATGTTGGTATGAAGCAAAAATATAAAAATATGAGTTCATCAAGTCATTTTAAAGTAGCCTATATGGCATGATTATTTTTCAATTGGTCAGGGATATAGAAGAAACAGTCATTTATAATCCACATTGCAACAAGTTGCTAAGGTAACTATAGCATGTCTAAAACATTTTATCACTTTAATAACTATATAGATTTTCAGTAAGAAGCACACAAGACATATCAAGTAAGATGTATCATTGTGTAAATTAGTTTAGTCTAGAAACCAAGTTGCATATTACATATTTACAAGAGGTGCTTTTCAAGGACATTATCTCATAAGAATCAAAGACTAAACCTGCCTAAGTATTAATAAGAATGCCACTTAGAGCACAAAATTATTTCTGAAACTTTGTCTTTATAATTTATAATTTCATAAATTCAAAAATATACAAATTAATAATTTGATCTAGGATTTGGCCTAATAAACTATGTCAAGCCTGAAAAACCTCGAAAGGATTTTGTGGATATTTGTTTATATTTTCTTATTTAAGAACAAAACCAGCATGCACACATTATTATATAATGTGAAATGTACTCTTTCTAACCACACTTTATACACATGAGGAAATTGCAAAAAAGGGTTTGAATCAGCACTTTTGTCAGATAATCCCACTACTTCAAAATGAAGACAGTAACAAAGTTCAAGAGTCTTATTCCCAGGCCTGTGCCCTTAATTGCTGTCATCTTCTCGCTCTTTCTCACTCTCCTTTCTTTACTAGACATTCATAACAAAACTTTATTTTTCTTGGAATTTAAGTTGCTAGGGTTCAGAACTTTGTAAGATATATTTTCAATATTATATTCAATATAATGAGATAGTTAGCATATGAATAGAAGAGGAAGGGCAGAGGTCAGAGGAGTTTGGTGTAACAAAGGGCACTTTATGCAATTAGCATACATTAGAAGTCTGGGCATTTGCATTGCCTGAGATGTGTCTGTCCATCCTATTTGATGATTGATTTGATAGACAGCAGTTACTTGGTCCATCTACTTAAGATCCATAACCCAGTGCTATAGGACTCACACCACCTAATGCACAAGTAAATCATGCTACACATGTGCTCTGCCTAGGGGGAGTTCTGGGTACCAGTTTGAGTTAATGGATTCCCAAGGAGACTGGAAACAATCACCTGGGAAGCTTAAGCTAGGGATTTAGATCATCCATCTTCCTTGCCAATTTCCTTCCAAATAATTGACTAAAACAACAACAGCTACAGCAACAGCATTTATCTTATTAATGGTAGCTAAATGCAGGATCTGGACAAATGTGATATTTGTTTCTATATACTAGGAGCGAAAGTTCTTAAAGAGATTATTGGTTAGACAGTTCATTAGAATTGATATTTGATTTCTCAACAAAAATCCATTGTTTCTCTAAAAATCTAAAAGAAGAGTAAGCATAAATTTGTAATCTAGGTTAAAAGTTTCTGGATTTCACTTCTAGAATGCAATTTTTTTTTGTAGATGTTATCACTACTCCAGTGTTTTATATATCTAAATAATTATACTTACAACATTCTTTTGCTAAGAAGTGCTTGACAATTTTCCAACACAATAATATTTCATTTCTTACCGTATTTCACAATTCTTAAAGCTAGTATTTGTATTGACATTTTTTACCAAGGGAAAACATAATCAGAATCTAAGTTTTAAGTGAAAAGGCCAAGATGAATTCACATTTTCTGATTGTCAGGCCTATGTGTCTCTAGAATATCATCATAGGTTCAGAAAGAAAGTCACTTAAAAAGTGTTTTTTTTAGCCAGAGAAGTCATTTAAGTGGCAACTGAGTAGTCAACTTTACTGTATTTGTTATAGTAAATACATGACGAGTGTGACAATCCTGTCACATTTGGTAATCAACATGGAGGGCACACTAGATTAAGAGAAAGTGGAGTCTTCCTTCAGTAACCACCCTGTGCAACTTTCTGTCATTGGTGGCCAAATTATTATCACTTGCAAAATGAGGAGGTAGGGTCAAGTGCTCCCCAAAGTCATTAATACACTATTTTTCAAAATATGATTCAACACAATATAATATTGAGAATATTGCATTTTTTTATATCTTAATGTCTTTTAATTCCAGCCATTCTAAAACCTCTTCTGGAAGATGGAGAATTTTATTCTATAAAAGGTTCTCTCTCATGTTTTCAGCATTGCCAGTACCCATAACTAGCACTGTGTTAGTCGTTTTTTTGTCATTACGATCAAAATACCTGACAAGAACAATTTAGAGGAGGAAGAGTTTATTTTGGCCCATTGTCAGTCAACTCTGTTGCTCTGGGCCCAAGGTAAGGCAACACATCATGGAGAAGGCATGGTGTAATATAACATAAAGCTGCTTCCCCGCCCTTTATGCTGCAGTTGTTTCCCCACCTCCCAACTTCTTGTTAGTCTGTGAACATCCTAGCTAGCTATTGGTTCATCAGTCAGCTTGCAAGCATCCTTTTCTGTTTTTGGTCCCATTAATCTATGGAATTCGACTGCTTAAGGATAGCTCCCTGCCGTTTTCTCTCTCTTCTTCTCCTCACATTCATGCTTTCTCTCTCTTCTCCTCACATTCTTGCTTCTCTCTCCTCCTTGCTTTCATGCTGTCTCCTCCATTTCAATCTCTCCTGCGTGCATGCCCTTTCTCTTTTCCTCTCATCTTCTCTCTTACCCTGCAGGGAGATACTCTGTTTGCTTAAAAAACTCCCTTATATGAGTTCCCGTGTCCAGAGTGGTTTCTGGGTTCTTACATTGGTGCTGTGACTTGAATGGGCTCTTCCACTGTCTCTTAAGCAAGTGGAACCCCATCTGACGCCCTAGTGCCCCCCAGACACAGCCTCACCTTCCATTCACCTGGACGCTCTGCTCTGCTCTGCATCCATCACCAGACTTCAGATTGGTGAGTTCCCTAGGCGAGTTCCCCTAGGCCGACTTAAATACTCCTCTGCCGACCTGAGACATGACCATTGAGTGTTCAGGGACCTCGAGGCAGCTGAAGGGTGAGGGTACCCCCAGCCACAACTTTTATGGTTACGGCTGGCCCCCTTAGTTGGCTTTATCTGCTGGGTGGGTTCCTGATTTTATGGTGGAGATTCTTTCTCAGGGTTGATTCCCCTCTTCACGCTCGCACTCGCTCTTGAAAACCCTGATGTCAGGTCCTTAACTCCCTCAGCTTTTGCCTGGCCCACATTGATGCTTGTGTGACGACACCATCAATGTGCTACCTCCTCGTCTCCAGCTGACTACTCTGGCCTTGGGATGCCCAGCCTCTGGATGCCCTGACCACAGACTTGGCTGTATCAGTCTTCACCATGGGATCTGGGTCCTCCATTCTGGCAGATGGAAAGGGATTCCTTATAATGAATAACTCAGCCAAAATTCAAGATAGCTATTGCACAAACTGAATGTTTTACTGTTGGTGATTCCATTTTGTATTCTCCTTGTAAAATTAACTTGAAATAGTAAGCCATCACCTATAGGACAGATAATGTTGACCCCAATTAGGTAAAAGGGGGTAAATAACTGTAAAGTCATACTTGTGTTAGTCCACTAGAATAAAGACTGGAAGCTACAAAAGAGAGATTCTTAGGCAAATGTGCCCGATAACTATCAAGAGAAACTGCCAGAGTCATAAGTTTTTAGTCAGTTTAAGGCCTACAGACACAGGTAGGCTTAATTTATGTTTGCTAGTAACAGAAATATAGAGATCTCTACTAAATGTTGAGTTTACATTCCTGATAACCTGAACAATGTTAAAGTTCCCAAATAAAGGTCTTGTCCTCTCCAGCCTTTGTTAGACCTTGTTATGGGAACAACTTCTCAGTTCTTCCACCCCCTGGTGAGGAATTATTGACTTTCGTCATCTTCATGATATGCATTGGCATGTTCCAGATTCTGCAATATTTATATTGTATTAATCTCATTTCAGTACTCATGTCTTGCTGTTCTTCTCTCATAGAAGCACCCACTCCCAGATGCCTTTACAACCTGCTCTTCCCCAATCAGACTTCTACCATGGACCCCTCCATTGATCGAATTTCTAAAAAGGGAACTCCAAACTGCTTGCCCCATGCTGCCCACCTCCAGCTCAAAGAAGACAGAGCAGTCATTGTCCCCCTTTCTCTACAGCAGTAAGGAGTTCCTAAAACTACAGGGGGGAATGAAGCCAGAATTGGGAACAGGCAGTTAGTGTAGAAATAGGGGATCAGTCAAATCGAGGAAATGAAGTCCATGAAAGCCATCTGCCTCTGGAAGTCTGTAAGTTGAAGACTGACCCTGGGAGAATGAACTTTTTACATCTCACCTGCAAAACCAGGCCTAGTCACGTAGGCAGGAAGGAGAGATAAGCGGGGAAAGAACTGGAGAACAAAAGACACTGCAGTCATTTCCCTGCCTCCCAACTTCTTGTCAGTCTGTGAACATCCTAGCTAGCTATTGGTTCATCAGTCAGCTTGCAAGTATCCTTCTCCATTATTGTTCCCGTTAACCCACGGAATTTGACTGCTTAAGGATAGCTCCCCACCATTTTCTCTTTCTTCTTCTCACATTCATGCTTTCTTTCTTCTCCCCTCACTTTTTCTCTCTCTCTTTTCTTCGCTTTCATGTTGTCTCCTCCATTTCACTCTCTCCTGCGTGCATGCCCTTTCTCTTTTCCTCTCATTTACTCTCTTACCCTGCAGGGAGTCACTGTTTGCTTAATAAACTCTTATGTGAGCTCCCGTGTCCAGAGTGGTTTCTGGGTTCTTACACTTGGGACCATGGTGACTGGGAAGTAGAGAGAGAAGGGGGAAGGAGACATAGAGAAAGTTAACCTTTCTATAGCATGCACACAGTGACCTACCTCCTCCAGCATTACTCCACCTGCCTACAATCACCAACCAATTAGTCCATTCTAATTAGAAAGGATCGGTAAGTTTATATCACTCATAATCCTATCAGTTTGCCTCTGAATATTTCTGTGTTAACACAGAGCTTTGGCAATACACCTCATTTTCAAACTATGACTTTCTGTACTTGGTCCTCAAAAGCTAATGTTCATCTCACAATACAAAATGCATTTGGCTTATCTCCAAGAATCCCATAGTTGTGACAGTTCCCAGGTGCTAAGTTTCACCTGAGATGCAAGACAAATTCTTGACTGTGAGTTTCTGTAAAATTCAAAAACAAAGTATATATAATCAATATGCAATGGTACAAAGTAAATAAACATTCCTATTTCAAAGGGAAGAATAGTGGCAGAGAAAGAAGGGATGGGACTAAAATCCACATAGGTAAACGGGTTCTATAATTCTATGTACTGCTTTGGAGAGATGTTGCTCTTCAAAGGGCTTGGGAAGCCCCACCCCTTTGACTTTGCAAATTTCAGCACACATAGCCTCTCTTTTAGCCTGGCTCCTTTCACAGTCAGAAGGTTTTTGGCAGATGTTCCATGTTATAGGCATCTCTTAATTCCTGAGGACTTCATTTCAACTTTGGCTTCATCTTCACACCTTTGTGCATTGCTCAGTCCAGGACAGCCCACAGAGATTCTGACCCTGCTATAGTTTGCCTGATCTATGAGGCCTTCTTTTGAGATCTCAATGGAGGCCTCCATGATCCCTTAGCTTCCAATTTCTGTATTTTATAAAAACCAGTACCATATAGATGATGCCAAGGTCTTCTACCAGTTCATGTAATATCTGAACCTTCTTGGGATCACGACTTCAGTGGCCTCTGAGCTCAATTAAACACCTTCCCAGTCCCCCACCCCCTGTCTATGGGTAGATATCCTCAGGATCTCTTCTCAAAGGAATTTTTCCCTCCTTGAGCCATCTTGTGGTCTTGCAGATGACCTGAAGCCATTTTTTACTAGTGTCTTCATCTGAAATACTTATCATCTCTGTAGTGGTTATAAACTCTTCAGCAAGCATACTTTTCTTGGTACCGTTTTTTCTTGTGCTTTTATGATCAAACTGTACAATTTAAAAATACTCCAGTTTTGCTTTCTTTTCCAAATTCTTATGGTAAACCTGGCTAAAAGTTGCCAGCAAAATCCATGACTCAGACGGAATGGTATGCTGTCTTGAAACTCCCTCTGACAGATTAATTAATCCCTCACTTTCAAATTCAGCCTCACACAAAGTCTCAGGACCTAGGCAAAATGTAGACAAGTTCTTTGCCAGAATATGACATGAATGATCTCTAGTCCCATTTCTAAGAGCCCCCATTCCCCTATGAAAACTCATGAGTACAGTCTTTATGGTCTTCATTTTTGTCAGCATTTTGGTCTTCTGAGTTCCCACCTGAATCACTTATTAAACTTCACTTATAACATTCTAAAACTTCTCTGGCCTACACCTCCAAATTTTTCCAAATTCTTCCTACAAAACAGCACCAAGGTTTTTGAACCACATAGGTTGGTTTAGTCATACCAGCAACCTCAGTTCTTGGTACAAATTTCTGTGTTAAGTCACTCTGTGTTTCTGTGACCAAAATATTTGACAAGAAAAACTTAGAGGAGGAAAAGATTATTTTGGCTTGTAGTTTTAGAGGTTTACTCCATCACAGTTGGTTCCATTGCTTTGGAACTGAGGTGAGATGGAGCATCATGCTGAAGGGCTTGGCACATGAAAGAAATTCAGTTCATGGAAGGTCAGGAAGAAAAGAAAGGGAGCAAGGGGCTTCTGGCATGCCCTAAGTGAACTCCGTTTTCCAGCTGTACTCCACCAGCCTATCAGCAATCTATTTAAACTAGGAAGGACCAATTAGGTTATAACTCTTACAATTCACTTTTGAATTTCACCTCTGAATACATGGGAGCTATTAGAGGACACTTTGTATCCAAATCATAATATACTTAAGAGCCAGAATTGCTGTCTATTACAGGGACTATAAATTCATGGATACTTGTACTGTAAAATTTTATTTTTTATTATTTTCTTAAATTGTGACAAGCTAATTGATTATTGCAGGGCACAAATGGTCTTTTGAATTTTGAATTTTTCTAAAAAAATTAAACCACAACATTCAGAAACATTTAATCAATTTGGAATAAAAATTAACTTTGAGATCTATTCCTAATACATAATTTCTAATACATAATACCAGTATAATCATCCTCCTCACCATGTAGAAAATACATGTCAATATATCCACCTTGACAAAGTCAATACTTTGTATGAAATTTAGGAAGAACAAATTTAGTTCTCAGGTATTCGCTTTGCCCTATCATAAAGAGAAAGAGGAAGAACAGTGCCAGCTATTAGGAAAGATTTTGACTAATGTTTTTTATACCCAGAGTCACCTAATATTTAATGATGTAATATGTTTAAATATTGTTTTGGTTACATGGAAAGAACATTAGACATAAGGATAGAAATTCTGAATTTATTTCATTATACAACTTATGAGTCTCTCTTTATATTCACATACAAAATGGGAATAGTACTATACAGTTTGTAAGGTTGTTTAACTATTAGATATGGAATACTTATGCTAACTTTTATAGAGGACAAAGCTAGCTACAAGTACTGAGTATTGTTTATTACATGGATACAGTAAATATAAATAGGACTTGTGAACCTTCTTAAAAAACATTCCTTTACATGCAAAAAAGGTAAATTTAAAAGTTCTTTACTTTCGTCATTCATCTTTTATGCCAATAAAATTGATGCCTATCTAGGTAAAGCCTATCCTTATAAATAGATAAACTTCCCACTTTATGCCATTTTAACACCCATGTTGCATTAGAAGGCAGAACCTGGAGTCCAATATCAAGTCGAGATAGGATTTTCAGCAATAGTGGCAGAAAAAATGCATTAATAATAATAATACAATTTTGATTTATAGTGATTGCAGATGTCCATAGCATAAATACTCCTACTATGGTCAATCCAAAGCTACCAACTTGACACCAATGAAAATGTAAGCAAGGAGAAAGGAGCAGGGAGGAGAAGACGAGCTAACAGCTCTTCGAACAAGTACAATCCAGATCCAGCAAATACCTGGTTTAGGGCCACTGATATCTGTTCTGCTATCTGATCAATTTAAGTAAATTCAAACAAAAATGTTTGGGGTGCTTATGTCTTGCCCTCATTTCCAGAAGCTTCTGATTAAATCAAGAATTTAACCTGTTTTTCCCCCACTTATATTTTATAGGAAAATTGAAAATTTCAATGTTCTCAAGATAAAATGGTTTTGAGTTCAAAACATATTTCCTTTTTCTATTCCTCTGTCCCCAAAATATAGCTCAGATTATTGTTACTTATTGGGAATGAGAGTGTAATATCTCTCTTGATATATAAAGAATCCCATGATAATTATGTTAAAATAAATAATTAAATCAACATTATAATAACTATATTTGATTTATAAGATACTAAAGCAACAGGTAAATTATTAAAAGAGAAATTTGAACAAATATGTTATATAGCAGTTGATATTTTGATTATCAGTAAATATCATTTTCATAGCAAAACATCCATCATATTCCTACCAATTTAGGACATGTGGTATGGTATGCTGGCCAAAACACTGGCCTACGAGAAAAAGAATTCTCATTCTCAGGCTGCTTCTAATGCTACTACCAAGCAATTACGTGATTAAATCACAACCTATTGTCTCCATCCCTGCTTTTCTCTTATTGTAAAATGGTAGGATGGTAATTTAATATATTCAAGTGTTCTTTCACATTTGAAACTACCTGAATTTATGATTCATGGTGTTTAGTGACAAATACTTTCTTGCATCTATCTAGCTTTAATTTTTTTGTTTTTGAATAAATATTTTAAGCTCCTGCTCTTGGCAACGTAACAAACAGCTAATATGTTTGAATTTACACATGCCACATGCATATACCACATGGATAAACTATTGTATTATCTAACCTGGAGTTGATTCCAGGATAAAGTTCCATCCAATGCACTTCACTAGAATTCTCTGTATACACTGTGGACATCATATAAAGAGCCATCATCATGGCTGGGTTTATTGAAAGAATAACAACATGTCCACCCAATAGTAGGTCAAGCTCTGGCTTGATTCCCCTCTTTTTTGATATAAATAATTGCCCACTCATTTTATTGAATCCTATCTAAAATACTATTGTGTTTTTCATAATTTGTTTCTGCTTCTTGAGTAAAGTCCATAGATTCTTATGTCTTAATCTGTGAGAAAGTTATACAGAAATTAGACTTACACCATAATTCAATTACACTAAATATGGCCTCTTCAAAGCAGCCTCTCAAAGGCACAATAAGCAAATAGTATAGTTTTCACTTGTATTTAGCATCTAAAGTATTTAAGATTGTAAAGAATAAAAGTCATAACCTTCTGTTTATGCACATTGTTAGGGGAAATGGAGGACCTTCACGAAAGTTGTGAAAATAAGATAAATTGATAAATAAAGAGATTTATTTATCAATATAAAATTTTATGAAAAATTTATTTTTAAGAGCTACTCCATAACATGTAAATGTTGCTTTCCCCAAATCCTAAATTATAGATAATCTGTGTGAGAATGTATTCGACTATTGCAGGCTATACTATTCGCTGTGTAAGTGGAGTGTGTGATCACAAATTACCTTAAACAATGAGGGTCTCATCCTTGCTGGTGGTGAACAGATTAAAAACTACCAAATGTCACAAGTACTGAAGTTGTTCTCTTTTATGTAGCAGGTTGTTCAGGAGAGTTAGTCTATTTGTTACCTGATTAGAGCTTTCAAATGTCATGGAATGCTTGGGCTTTCCAACCCTGACTAAGACTTAAGAATGATGGACACAAAATTATATGTAATCATGTTCTGAATTATATCATTTACATCAGTCCTGATCTGTAGCAAGACTGTCTTAGGGACAATTTTAATGGACTTTTGAGAAGAAAGGATTACTTTTTCCCCCTAAGGCAAGCAGCTTTCACTTTTAAAAGTTTTGTAGCCAAATATATGTGAATTAATTTGAAGTTTAACTGATGCTATGTGTTTGGAACTCAAATGTTTGTCCTCAGAGAAGTTTATAGTAAGCTGCAAAAGTAAACAAACAAATAAATGAAAGCTAATGTAAATAGGGATTTTAAATATCTTTTTAATTTTCTATCTATTCCCCATTGTCCATATAAATCCAGGGAACATTTTTACTGTTTTGTGCCTCTCCCTAATGTAGAAAAGGGTAATTTCTAAGTCTTAGCTCTAAGAGAAAAGGAAGATCTACTATCTTAGTTGGTACTGTTTTTGTTTTGTTTTTTGTTTTTTTTGGTTTAGGATACAAGCATAAGCTACTTAATAAGGGGATGTGTTCTGAGAAATGTGTTTTGGGGTCATTTCTTCACTGTGCAAACATCACAGGTTGTGCTTACACAAACCTGGGGATAGAGGTCAGTCATGTGATGTGGCCTCAATGCATTCGAGAAATATGGAATAATGGGGTTGTGAGGCTGCTGCCTGCAGAATACAGCATATTGCTTTACAGTAAACTTTGTTTTTAGGTAGGAATACACTCTAAAAAAACAATTTAAATTGTTGTATAATAAATATAAAACAAATCATAGGCAAGCATGGTGTTGCATACCTCTAATCCCAGTGGCTTGGGAGGCTGAGGCAAGGAGGATTTTGAGTTCAAAGTCAGCCTCAGAAACTTAGCAAGGCCTTATGAAACTTAGTGATACCCTGTTTCAAAATAAAAAAATAAAAGGGTTGGGGAGGTACTTCCCATGGTTAAGCTCCCCTCAGGTCAATCCCCGGTACTAAAAAAAAGAAAGAAAGAAAGAAAGAAAGAAAGAAATTATAATAGTCATTTATCATCTTTAGCAAGCATTATATGTTTGTTGTGTTGTACATAATTATTTGTGATTCACTTTTGTGTGACTGGCAGCACAGCAGGTTTGTTTATATACCAGCTTTGCCACAAACATGTGGATAAGGCCTGTGCTGCAGTTTTGGTTGCTACAGTATCACTAGGAAGTAAGAGTTTTGAGCTCCATTTTAATTTTTTGAAATTACCATCATATGCACTGTCCACTGACTGGAACATTGTTATGGGGCACAGGACTATGGTTACTCCATTTTATATTTTAGGTATACAATATAATGTTTGATACTAGATATACATAGTGAAATGTTACTATAGTCAAATTAATATTATCATCTTCCATAATTACTGTAAGAAATCCCACGAAAACCACGCCAGACCCGGGAAATCACATAAGGGAATTTATTAAGCAAACAGTGTCTCCCTGCAGGATAAGAGAGAAAATGAGAGGAAAAGAGAAAGGAAAAGAAAAGGGCACGCGCTAGAGAGAGTGGAAAGCCAGGAGGATAGAGAAAAGTGTGTAGGACAGACAGAAGAAGAATGGAAAAAAGATGGCAGGGAAGCTACAGTAAAACAGTTGAATTCTGCCGGGCTAACAGGGGACCAATATCGGAGAAGGATACTTGCAAGCTGACTGATGAACCAATACCTAGCTAGGATGTTCACAGATTGACAAGTGGTTGGCAGGCGGGCAAAATGGTTGTACCTGATGGGCGGGGGAGCAGCTTTATACATTACGGTTACCTTTCTGGTGTTTGTGGTTAGAGTGCCTAAAATCTACTTTCTAAGCAAATTTTTAGTATAAAAATAATATTGTTAACTATAGTCTTCGAATTGAACATTGGCTGTCTAGACTTACTCATTTTACACAGTGTAAGTTTGTGTCCCTTGACCTACTAACTCCACATTTCCTCTACCCCACCCCTAGTAATTAGGAGATACTGCAATTTGTGACCACATGAATGAATATGGAAAGCTTTATGGTAAGTAAATTAAGCCAAAGAAAGAAAAATAAGCATGATCTCACATGTAGAATACAAAACTGTCACTACCTTTTTGGAATGCAGATGGAGTCTTCAGGAAGTCCTATAAGAGGGAAAACTACACAGGGAACCACCTTTGGGTCTTTGAAAATCCATATTTTACTCACTAAGATGGTACAAGAAACAAAGTAGATAATGGATAACAGCTCTGGTATTCTGGAAATCACACACACACACACAAACACACACACATACGCACATATATATCATAATAAGTTTTACCTTTTCCATTTTATATTTACCTTTTTAAAGCCAGTGGTATTATGGTTTGGATGTGAGGAGTCCCCCAAGGACTCACATGTGAGACAATGCGAGAGGGTTGAGATGGAAAGTGATTGGGTTGTGAGAGCCTTAACCCAATCAGTGAATTAATCACTGATACCACCAATTACTGGTGACAGGAGTTCCATTTCCCAGGTGTGAAGATTAAATACAGGATAAATGTCAAGGTGCAAAGTAGAAAGCAAGCTTTATTTACATAAGAGTAACACAGATTTCTCCAGGGAGGAATAAGGGGGCCATAGCTGGTATCCTGGTGTCCCAGGAAGTGGGATTGTCCTGCCTCTTTTATACATTTTAGAATTTCTTTGTTCTCATGACCTCTCCCCCTATCCTATGTATGTGACCCAGACCAAAGTGACTGGTGACCAAAAGGTGGGCCAAGGGCAGGAATGAAGCCCCCAAACCCTCCAGGCAGAAAGGGAGTGGACCTGGAGACATTCATTAATAGCCCCTTGTTGGGAGGAAAAATTCCCTGGAAGCAGGTCACCTGACAACAGGTTGCAGAAGGGGGAAGGGTTCTGGGGGTATTGGTATTTCAATAACCCAGAGGCAGGTGACTTTGGTTATGAATAAGGGGCTCTGTCTTGAAGATATTAACATTCCATTTCCTTTGAATCAGCTGCCATCTTTCCAATTCTACCTGATCATCTATCTACACTAACTACCTGGCCTTTCTTCTTGCTTCATCACCTGATGGGACTAATTGAGTCATAGCTGAAGGCAGGTAGGGTGTGGCTGGAGGAGGTGAGGTATTGGGGAAATGGTTTGGGAGTGTATATTAGTGAGTGAAGCTCTCTTTCTCTCTGCTTTCGGATCATCATGTGACCTATTTCCTTTGGCCACACTCTTCCTCCATAATATCCTACCTCTCCTCGAGTCCTGAGGAATGGAGCCTGCTGTCTGTGGACTGGGACCTCTGGAACCATGAGCCCCCAAGTATACTTTTCCTCCCCTAAGATTGTTCTGGCAGATCTTTTAGTGGCAGCAACAAAAAAGCTGACTAAAACAAGTAGCATCAGCATAAGTCAATATTTCACAGATAAAGAACTGCTAAGTCCAACTTCTCTTATAAACAAATAAAGCATATGTAGAGATTACCAACCTGAATCTCAGAAAGACTTTGAAAAACAGAAAGATGAGTTCTTAAGAAATACACTTATAAGAGCAAAGAAGGACCCTGTAAAAACTCTTTTGAAGTGAAAATGGGAGAAAAGAATAAGCCTGACCCCCAAAGAACAGTTTAGCTGTCAGAGGGAAGAAGAATTTCGAGAGCAGTGTGGTGACTTTATGTTCTTGCCCTGATTGATCTCTAGGATTGAGAAAGAAGGGGTTGACATTAATTTCTGCAAGAATGGTTTCAATACACTCTCTGGAATGCGGAGTCATCTATAAAGGTGTTTTGAAATCCTTCTTACAGGGTTACCTTATTCAGCAGAGGAGCTTTGGTACCTATCTCCCCTTCCCTTCCCTTCCTTTCAGCTTCACTTCCCTGAGCAACTGGATGCTTCAGTGCATTGGTGCTGGTTCCCACTGGGGGAGAGTCACAGAAACAATACCAGGAGGAATTGTTTAGGCAGTAAAACCTTGGTTATTACCATTAATGTAACTTCATTTGTCCAAAGAGAGCATGTAACCCTGAATGAGTATAGAAAGCATTTTCTTCCTTGTCCCTATCCTGCTTTTTATTATGTATACATACATACATATGGAAAAACATTCTTTCAAAGTCCTGGAATTCTAATTCAGCACAGACTATTGTTTTAGGTCAGATTCCTTAAAAGCTGAGCTCAAGATGGGAATTGTTATGCAAATGAACTGAGAGTGTACTATCAGACTAAAACCATAAGAGGGTGAGAAAAAAGCACCTAGAGATAAAGGAGGAAAGCAAAGGGGTGTGTTCAACTCATTGGTTTTCAAGATGTTGTACCTAGACCAAAAGCACCAGCCTCAGAGAATGTGCTGAAATTCAAGTTCCTAGGCTCCAATAAACTGAGTCAGAAATGCTGAATGCATGGTCCAGTAATATGTGTCCTAAGAAGTCCATTAGGTGATTCTGATGCACACTAAAATTTGGGAAGCACAGGTAGAACTAATGTTTAACCTTAGCCTGATTTTACCAAGAACCCTGGGAATGAAATAACTACAGACTTTTTTCCTTTTCAGAAGCAACAGAAGCAGAGTTTAAACTCCCTGTGAATTGGCTGCAGACTGCCCTGGGGTTGAAACATTGCCTCGCAGGCATTTCTGAGTGAGATTGATAATATGGACTGTTCTCAAGGGAAAAATGCTGTAGTAGACTTCCGGTACAGAGCACTTAACAAGAGTCACCAACAGCATCTACTACAACTGTATGTTCTCCTGTTTCAGTAAGCATTTCATCACTGTGACCAAAATACCTGAAATCAAAACAAAACAACTTAGTGGAGGAAAAGTTTACTTTGACTCACGATTTCAGAGTTTCAGTTCATGATCTTTGACTCCACAACTCTGGGCATGAGGTGAGGCAGAATATCATGGCAGAAGGGTGTGGCAGAGGAAGGCAGCTCAAGACATGGCAACAAGGAGGAAGAAAGAGAGCTGTACTCAACAGGGACAAAACCCCAAAGTCAAACTCCCAATGATATTTTCTCCAGTCACCCCTACCTGCCTACACTGACCACTCAGTTAATCCATATCAGTGAATTAATTCACTGATTATCTAATCATCTAATCATTATCTAATTATCTAATCATTATCTCTCATTATCTAATCATCTCACCTCTGAATGTTCTGACATTGTTTCACACATGACTTTTGGGGGACAACTCATAACTAAACCATAACACCTCCCAAATAGAGTTTAAAAAATAAGCAGAAATCCAGAGTTCGCGAATGTCCTCCAGGCTTTAAACAATATAACTTGGGTGTCTACTACTTCTTCACTTAATGTTTTCTTTTTTCAAACCAGCCTTCTGATCCCCAATTCATAGAGAAAATTTCAAGCCTAGAGCACTGTGGACCTACAAGAGAAGAAAATGGAACAGAAACTACTAACTGTGGTAAATACCTCTCTTTCCTTTAAACATCTAATTTAGTAGCTATGTATTGAGCACTCCCTGAGTGCTAAGGAAAAGAATTCTCTTAAATTTTGGTTATTGGGGGAGAGGACATTGAGGTGGGCATGAAAGGGACAATAGCAATTCTCTTCAGTGTGAGGGAAGCCTCATGAATTACCCTGATTAAAAAGAACTTCCAGGAATAGGTCCCAAGTCTGAATGGAGAAGACTTGTGGACTAAACAAAGTTGGATCTAGCCCAGTGCCACAAAAAGAGACCTATACCCTGATGTCCTGACCTGTGCTATTACTGTGACATTCTCTTGCTTGTTTCTTCCTCTGCTGATGCTCATTCTTGATACCTGTGGCATGACAACTCCCAAAGGGAGTTCAGTGTGTTAATCTCATTGATCTCATTCATCTTCTATCTGCCTTTGCAGCTGGATAAGCTTCAAAATCCAACTCTGGCTGGAAACATTCCCTGAGGAAGTCTTATGGTCTTAGATCTATACATATTAGTACTTGATTAATTTTAACTCTGAACATTGATGTATACTAATCTTGATTGTCTACCAAATTTGGAGACTCTTTAAAGGCCAGGAGGGATTTGAGAAGATGGTGGAAGTGAGCTAGGCAGTGAATCCTGAGCTCTTCACAACCTAGAAAGGAGTAAGTGAAGGAAAAGCAGAATTGAGAGGTAAGTGACAAAATAAATGCTCTAGACCCGATATTACACAATCTGAAACCTGGGGAGACTGGAAAATAGATTACCAGAGGAAACAAACTCATGGCACTCTAATCCCTGCCAACCTAAAACTATAGATGAGAAGGGGGAGGAGCAGCAAAAGCAGGGAGCAGACATTTTCTTAAGCTTACCCATTTAAAATGGTTGGAAAGACAGACAAAACTTAAAGTGCGACAGTAACAGAAGCCTCCTTAAAAGAGTGTAAACAGTTTAAAACTAAACTGGGAAAAGAAAGCTGAACCAGGGGTCCACAGCCATCCTGGAGTTCTTAACAGACCAGTGTCCTCTTAAAGCAGTCAGGCATCTCCCCATGCCCGGACAGCTGCAAATTAAACTAGAGGGAAGTACCCTGCAAGGGGACCTCTTAAAAATCCAGCCAGAAAGAACTTGTAGAAAGACCACTGCTAGCTCTAAATCACTGAAACCCCCTCCCAGTCCCATGAGCCAATGGAGCAGGCTGGAGGGGACCCGTGTTGGGGAAGTGCATGTGTGGTCCTTCCTTCTCAGCTTCTGTGACCCAGGCAAGGGAAAAAGCTCTGCACAGCATCTTGTCAGTTGCTCAGATAGACAACAAGGAAGCAGCTTTGGCTCCAAACGAAGGAAAGCAGATTTGCCAGACCCAGACCACTGACATAGAGGGGAGGCACTTATAGGAAGATAGGGATAGTACCCAGGATTTGGATCACAGGGTTCAGATGGCAGAGCCATATGAGAGGAAAGTTGCCTGAATATCCAGTGATATAAAGACCCAGTGGGAAATTGCCTGAGGCTACTCAGCAAAAAAAAGACTGATACCAGCCTTAACAGGTACACAGACTGAACTGGGAACACAACTGGTAAGTGATACAGCATTGTTTGGATACTTGTGGGACCTTATATCAGAGTTCATGTGCAGAAATCAATGCACACCCTTCACAACCTGGGTCAGCAGAAACCAGAGTCTGAATGAACCAGTGGAGATACTTCACTACCATACCTCAGAGAGCAGAGTCAGCTGGAGAACACTTCTGCACCACAGTTCACCCTGGGTGAAAATCCACAACCAGAGTTTCTGCTCTCACAGTCAGTCACCAGGATTTTCCCTACCAAGAAAGGGTCCAGTAGAAGGGAACAGATAAATGGTGAACCACGGCAAGCACAGGAACACTCCAGAGCTTGCATCCTGAATTTCTACATACAACAGAAACAGCCAACTCATACATCACATCCTCTGAATACTCTGCTGCAAGCCTCTGAGCTGGCAAACCAGAAATTGCTTGTAAGAGGATCATAGCAAATAGGACATTGGCTCCTGTGCCATGCAACTTGGGAGAGATCCACTGCCAAAGACTGATGGACATCTGCTAAATGTCCAAACCTCAGTGAAATCCAAACCAAGATTCAACAAGAATTTTCTTTGACTGGACATGGTACACTATAAACAACTATAATGCCAACTTTGATCATATAAATAACTCCTTAACTTGAGTGCTAACACAATAGCCAACATCATACCTTCAACCCATTTGAATGTATTTATTACATGGTTTAAAGCATTTATTGGAATCAATCTTCTTATCTTTAGTTTTCTACCTCTAATTTACACTTGCTTCTCTACCCCTACTTTTCTTCTTTCACTAACAGTTAGAACTTCATATAATGCCCATTCATCTATCTCTCTTTTTCTACCTTGATATATATTACCCTCTCATATCTCCTTTCTCTCTCTCTCCTTCCCTATTTGCCTAATCTATCTTCCTCCCTCCTTTTAGCTCTCGTTTAGGAGTATAGTAAGTTTACTAACTTTAGCAACTAATTTTTGACCTGTTTCAGAACTGTATTATATGTATATTCCTGAATTTCAGGAACATCAGATTTTATTCTTATAAAAGTTTGAATAGAATGAGGCTTGACTCGGAAGTGATTTCATTACATAAAACTCGGTGGAATTTCTTAAATTGTTCTGATATCTGGATCAGCAGAGGTCACACATTGAATTAAATATCATTATCTGAATAATCACCCAACCCAGGGATCTTAAGAAAAAGAAGATCATAAAGTAGTCCTTCATTTATAAGAAGTCAAAACCATATCAATCGATGGGTAGACATAGAAACAATATGGAAAAGCAAGGGAACAAACCATCCCAAACAAATGCTTTAACAACAGACTTCACTGATATCATGGTAGAAGAAATGTCAGAGATGCAATTCAGAAAACTCATAGTTAAACTATTCTATGAGCTAAAAGATAATATAAGGAGTAAATTGAGAGAGAAAATACAGGAAGTGAAAGATCACTTCAATAATAAGAGATTCTGAAAAAGAACCAAACATACTTGAAATGAAGAAATCAATAATCCAAATAAAAAACTTGATAAAAAACATAACCAACAGATTAGATCACTTTGATGATAGATTTTCAGACCTCAAAGACAAAGTATATAATCTTGAAAATAAAGTTGCCCATAAAGAAAAGATGTTAAGAGACCGTGACCATAATATAATATTCAAGAAATCTTGCCAACATCAAGAAAACAAATTTAAGAATTACTGGGGTAGATGACAGCTCTGAAATATAAGGTAAATGCATGCACAATCTTTTCAATAAAATAATGCCAGAAAATTTCCAAATCTTAAAAACGAGAAGGAAATTTAAATGACAAGAAGCAGATAGAACTCCAAATCTACAAAATCACAATATATCCTCTCCAAGACACATTATAAAGAACATGCATAACATACAGAATAAAGACAGAATTTTAAAAGATGCAAGAGAAAAACATCTGGTCATATTTAGGGGTAAACCAATTCAGATTTTAACTGATTTCAACACCCACATCCTAAAAGTTAAGAGGTCTTGGAATAATATATACCAAGCTCTGAAAGAAGACAGATGCCAACCAAGAACCACCAACTAAGATTAAACTTAAGAATTGAAGGTGAACTTAAAATCCACCCATGATAAACAGAAGCAAAAAGAATGCATAACCCAAAAAGCTTACACTACAAAACATACTCAATGTAATATTTTATAAAGAAATGAAAAATAAAAATAAAAACCAGTAGGGACAAATTACACCAGAAGAATAGTCAACCAAAGGAGAATTAAATCCAACATAAACACTAGAAAGAAATCACAATGAACAGAAATAAAAATCATCTCTCAGTAGTAACATTGAACGAATAATCTAAACCCTTCAATGAAAACACATAGGTTGGTAGATTGGATTAAAAAACAGGACCTAATAATATTCCATCTGCAGGAGACTCACCTCATTGGCAAAGACATCCAAAGACAGAAGGTGAAAGGATGGAGAAAAAATATGCCATTCACATGGCTCTCATAAACAAGTCCAGTTACTATTCTCATATCAGATAAAGTAGATTTTAAGCCAAAATTAATCAAAAGAAACACAGGTCATTTCATACTGCTTAAGGAAATCTTTCCTCAGCATTAGATAATGATCATAAATATTTATGCCCCAATGAAGCATCTGAGTATATCAAACAAACCCTTCTCAATATTCAGAATCAAATGGACCACAAATAATAATGCTGGGAGACTTTACCATGTCTCTTTCATCACTGGATAGAACATCCAAACAAAACCTAAATAAAGATTCTACAGAACTAAAAAATACAATTAATAATTTGGACCTAACAGACATCTCTAGCACAATGACTATCCATTAACGATTGAATTCACTTTCTTCTCAGCAGCACATGGAACATATTATAAAATAGATCACATTTTAGGTCACAAACAAATCTTATCAAATACAAAAATATAGAGATAATAACCTGCATTCTATCAAATCTTACTGGAATCAAGTTAGAAATCAGTGATAAGGTAATGATAAGATAAAAAAAATAGAAACTACTGTAACACCTGGAGATTAAATGATATACTTTTTTGGGGGGTATCAGTGATTGAACTCAGGGGCACTAAAACACTTAGCCACATCCCCAGCCCTATTTTGTATTTTATTTAGAGACAGGGTCTCAATGAATTGCTTAGTGCCTTGCTTTTTGCTGAGGCTGACTTAGAACTCACATCCTCCTGCATCAGCCTCCCGAGTCGCTGAGATTACAGGCACGTGCCAGCACACCTGGCTAAATAATACACTTTTGAATGATGAGTGGATAGCAGAAGAAATAAGAGGAGAAATTAAAAAAAATACTTCAAGATAAAAGAGAATAGTGATAAAACATATCAAACTCTCTGGAACAGTATAAAGATAGTTCTAAGATGAAAGTGTATAGCATTGAGCTCATACATTAAGAGAATAGAAAGTTACCAAATAAATAATCTAACTTTACATTTCAAGCCTCTAGAAAAAGAAGAACAAACCAACACCAAAAGCAGTAGAAGACAGGAAATAATTAAAATTAGAGCCAACATCAATGAAATTGAGATTAAAAAAACAATACAAAAGATCAACAAAATAGTTGATATTTTGAAAGGATAAACCAAATTGATAAACCTTCAGCCAAACTAACCAAAAGAAAGAGAAAAAACTCAATTTATCAAAATATGAGATGAAAAAGAAATTATCACCACAGATACTACTGAAATTCAGAGGATCACCAGAAACTACACTGAAAATTTGTACTCCAATAGCTAGAAAATCTTGAAGATATGGACAAATTCCTAGAGACATATGATCTACCCAAATTGAATCAGGAGGATATATAAAAAAACCAAAGAGATCAATTTCAAGTAATGAAGTTAAAGTAGCCAGTAAAAACCTTCCAACAAAGAAAAGCCAAGGACAGGATGAATTCTCAGTCAAGTTCTACCAGACATTTAAAGTAACACCAATCTTCCTCAATTATCCCATGAAATAGAAAAGGAGGGAACCCTTCTAAACTCATTCTGTGAACAAAGACAAAGATATATCAAGAAAAGAAAACTTCAGACCAACATCCTTGATGAACATAAGTGCAAAAATTCTTAATAAAATATTGACAAACCACATACAAAAACAAATTAAAAAGATAGTGCACCATGATCAAGTGGGTTTCTTCCCAGGAATGTAAGTTTGGTTCATGGTTCACATATGGATATTAATAAATGTAATTCACCACATAAATAGACTTAAGGACAAGAATCACGTGATTATCTCAATAGAAGCAGAAAAGGCACTTGACAAGGTACAGCACCCGTTTATGTGTAAAACACGGGAAAAGAAAAGGGATAGAAGGATCTTACCTCAACATTGTAAAGGTTATATATGACAAACTCAAGGTCAACATTATTCTGAATGGAGAAAAACTGAAAAACATTTTGTCTAAAGATAGTAACAAGAAAGGATGCACTCTTTCACTACACCTATTCAACATAGTCCTTGAAATTCTACCCAGAGCAATCAGGCAAAAGGAGGAAATTAAAGGGATACAAATAGGAAAAGAAGAGCTCAAATTATCTGTTTGATGATGATATGATCCTATATTTAGAAGACCCAAAAAATTATACTAGAAATCTTCTAGAGCTCATAAATGAATTCAACAAAGTAGCGGGATACAAAATCAACACCCACAAATCAATTGTGTTCCTATACTCCAATGATGGATCTGCTGAAAAAGAAATTAGGAAAACTATTCACAATAGCCTCAAAAAAAAAAAAAAAAAAATAAGAAGAAGAAGAAGAAAAAAAAAACCCAAACAAAAACAAAGCAACTTGGACATCAATCTAATAAAAGAAGTAAAGAGCTTTTATAATGAAAACTATAGAACACTAAATAAAGAATTTAAAGAAGTCCTTAGAAGATGGAAAGACCTCCCAGGTTCATGGATATGCAGAATTAATATTGTCAAAATGGCCGTGATACCAAAAGCACTATACAGATTCAATGCAATTTCCATCAAAATTCCAATGATGTTCTTCAGAGAGATAGAAAAAAGCAGTCATGAAATTCATTTGAAAAAGTAAGAGGCCCAGAATAGTCAAAGTAATCCTTAGTTAGAAAAGCAAAGCAGGAGGCATTAAAATACCTGACCTCAAATTGTACTATAGGGTTACAGTAACAAGAACAGGATGGTATTGTCATTGAAACAGGCATGAAGACCAATGGAATAGAATAGAAGACACAGAAACAAACCCACATAAATACAGTTTTCTGATACTAGACAAAGCTGCCAAAAACACATGTTGGAGAAATGATAGTCTTTTCATCAAATCGTGCTAGGAAACCTGGAAATCCATATGTAATAGAATGAAATGTAACCCCTTATCTCTCCCCCTGCACAAAACTGTACTCAAGATGAATCAAAGACCTAGTAATTAGACCAGAAACTCTGCAAGTGCTAGAAGAATATATAGACCCAACACTCCAACATGTCAGCTCAGTTCATAAATTGACTTCCTTAAAGATTCTCAAAACACAAGAAGTAAATAAAAAATGAATAAATGGGAGAGCATCAAATTAAAACTCTTTTTCACAGCAAAGGAATCAAGAATGTGAAGAAAGAGCCTACAGAATGGAAGAAGATCTGTGCCATCTTTTCCTCATTGCATTAATATCCAGGATATGCAAAAACCTCAAAAAACTTGACACCAAAACCCAAATATCCCAATCAATAAATGAGCAAAGGAACAGGATGAACACTTCTCAAAAGAAGAAATACAAATAATCAACAAATATATGAAAAATATTCAGCATCCCTAGTATTTATCAAATAAATACTACATTGAGATTTCATCTCACTCGATTTAGAAGAGCAATTATCAAGAACACATGGAGAAATAAATATTGGTGAGGATGTGGGGGAAAAGATGCACTTGTCTATTGTTGGTGGGACTGGAAATTGTGCAACCACTCTGGAAAGCAGTATGGAAACTCCTCAGAAAACTAGATATCAACCACCATTTTTTCCAGTCCTTGGTATATATCCAAAGGAGTTAAAATCAGCAGACTGCAGTGACACCCACAAAAGTGTTTATAGCTTCACAATTCACAATAACCAAGCCATGGAACCAACCTAGGTACCCTTGGACAGATGAATGGATAAAGAAAATGTGGTATATATATATCCTATGAAGTATTACTCAGTTTAAAAAAGGATGACTTTATGGCATTTTCTGATAAATGGATGGAATTGGAGACCATCATGATAAGTGAAATAAATCAGTCCCAAAAAGCCAAAAGTCGAATGTGTCCTCTGATATGCAGAAAATCCAAAAGAAAGGGATTGATGGAACATGTAAAAGAAAGATCAGTGGAGTAGACAAAGGGGAATAAACGGAAGGGAGGAAAAGAGGGATAGGAAAAGATAGTGTAATGAACTTGACATAACATGCCTATATATATAAATGAATATATCACAGTGAATATCACCATCATGTACATCCACAAGACCCTAATTAAAAGAAAATTGGGTAAATGGTAGAAAGATTAGTAGAGTAGAGGGAAGGAAGCAGATGGGAGGTGTTAAGTTACTGTGGACTGAATTAGAATAAGTTATATCCCATGCTTCTATAATTATGTAAAAATTGATTCTGTTGTCATATATTACTAAAAATAACCAATAAAATAGGTTTCATTAAAAAAAAAAAAAAACTTAAGTCCAGAAGATTTTTCTTACATGTACCCTATGTTTAGATCCTCTTTGGAAGCCAGCACAGTCCTGGAAAAAGTATATTGTTTAAAAAGCAAACAAAGAAAACAGAGAAATAAAAAATCTTTTGCCGAATTGATTTCTTTGATTCTATCAGGAGTTTTTCACTTCTCTGCTTAAAAACAATAACCATACCGAAGTAACATATAAATATAAATCAACTGCAAATAGTAAAAACCTGAAGACTACTACTTCCTATTCTCTAAGCACACACAAAAGCAATGTTTTAACACTTATGTGAGTCTTTGGGCCTCTTATATCTGACACCATCCTTATATTTTAACACAATGCAATTTTCTTTCTTTCTCAATTTCCCACTGCTATTGTTTTGTACAATGCTTAGGAAATCCATGGACCACACATAAATTGTTATAGCTGAGTTTTGTGTTCAACATGAGTTTGTTTCAGATATGCATACACATATACACACTACAAATTATCATCTCAACTTTCCAAAGAATGAGAATTTTAGTTTTCCATTAATAGCCCATGGAGTGGTGTGTACAGCACTAAACTATGAAAACTTGAACTGGAAAAGAGCTGGCAACAGGTTTAAGCATCAAGAGCTCCACAAGTCAGCTGAAGCTGAGTCATCTCAGGCCTCATCAGGCAGAGCTGATGAATGACTTTTCATGTTTATGAGGAGGATGCTAGAGGGTAATGCTAGTTTCAGACAATTGAAATGCAACGACTATCACAAATCATAAAAGGCCAATGGTGTCACTTTTTTAGCATTGAGATCACAGAGGCTAAGTCTTGATATGCTGCTCTGAGCTGCAATCATTTATACAGAAACCACTTCTCTTTATCTTGAGTTCCTTCCCATCTCTTTTAGGAGAAAGAAAAATCTTTTATTTTTTTAAATACAAACTCAAATCTGCTGTTTTCACTCAGTCGATTTCTAACTTTTTTATTGCAAAGAGCAAACAAAATAAGACTTTGTTCTGACACAGAATAAAAGAGATACCTTCTCTTCAGTGAAAATTGCATCAATTCAAAAGCAGACGAGGGAATCATCTAGCTAGCAAACAACATGAGTTGTTCAAGAAGGGAACATATTACATACGGTGTATTTTATTCTATAAACTGGTTAGTACATTTTAGATGGATTGGAGCCAGCTTGCAGGAAAGAACTATCCCCAGGGATTTTGTCAATTCGCAAACAATATTACATATTAATAATTTCAGTACTAATTAAATATTTTTGTTGTTTAAATTATTGATTGCTTTGGTTTGAACTTGAATTCTAATTCCTTGCTTTTTCCCCTGTATAGGTTGATATTTTAAGTATGATTTTAATCAGAGTAATTTAGTATATTTATATGTTATTCTTATGATTCTTTTCAAGGCTACTTCTTGAATTCAGTTTGTGCCCATTCTCCTTTAAAGAATTCAATGCTAAGAAGGTTAATTAACATTGCTTCTAGGACACTCGCAAACCACCACAAATTACTTTATATCTCATGAAACTTCACCAGTTTTTAGAAAAAAATTCTAAAGAAGACTGTTCTTCAAGCTAATACCTGTAAAAGACATAACAATTTTAATTGTTGTTATTATCATTATTATTTTACATTGGAGGAATTATGTAGCATTTTTACATAAGACTATTTTAGTTTGTATTCTTTTGGAAATTCAGCATGCAAACATTATAACCTCAAAATCCTAACCATCTAACCAAATTCCAGGTTTTGTTTTCTTAGCAAATGTTACAAAAGGCAGATAAAATATTGGAATTTGGATTTGAAACATAGAAAATTTCAGTAAAAATAAGTCGGTTTAAGGGTTTAGACTCTACCATTTACATCACATCCTCTAAGAGTCATCCTCTGGAGAAAAAATCTGAGAATAGAAGAAAGGAAGGGAGGAAAGAGAAGAAGGAAGGAGAGAAAGGAGTTGATCAGAAGAAAAATTAATGGGGGAAGATGGAGTAAATTACCAGAAAGATAATTTTTTATAGGGTAGGTATAAAAATCATAGCATTAAAATAAAAATGATTATTTATAATTTAAATTAGAATTCAGAAATGTATTGACTGCTATATGCTTATTCAACAGAACTGATATTTTCATCTCTACTGTTATTCTTGATTACTAGTCAAGTTGAAGTTTTCCTATTTGTAAAATTTTTTTTCTCTCCTCTAGAACTCTGAAAGATTGATAATTTTTCTCTCTTTCCCTGTCCCTATTTGGCATGGAATTTTAGAGGAATACCAGGGCACTCTGGTTTCTCTCTAGTTTGAGAGAACTGATAATTAAGACTTGTAGTAACTAACAGGAGAGAAATAAGGGAAAATTCAGGATTAATCATAGTTAGTGTCTTAGTCTAGTCCATTGTGCTTCTTTGGAATAAAATTCTATTTGAATCTGACCAATAAAAAGGGAATTACTATTTTGTAAGAATAAAACAGGCAATCTTATGAACATGTAAAGATGGGAAATAAAATTAAATGACCTCATAGGGAAAAAAATAAAGAACTTGGGAAATAAAGTCTTGATTTCTCTTTCTTTCACTTTCCATATAGTGCTTTCCTTTCCAGTGGTATATTATGGGGGAAGATGTAAGGTTTCCTTTTCCAAATGTATTATATGGTCTTGTATATATTTAAACTAGATAAAAGAGTTGCTGGACACTTGAAAATAAGCATGTGATGATTTTGTACTGTGTCAGTTTAGCTAGACTAGAACTATGTTTCCTAGAATTTCCTTCCACATAAATTTCTAGGTTAAAGTTGTAATATGTATTACAAAAAAGTAATTCCCTTTTTATTGGTCAGCTCCAAATGAAGCACAATGACCTGGACTATGATACTTTGTTCTATATATTGCACCAGATTTGGTAGGCAAAAAGTAAAATAGTAGCCCTTTTGCTTTGAAGCTGATTCAGGGCACCAGCTTGGAAGTTGCAGATTAAATGGTTTGGCTATTGTTTATTTGTTCTGTCACCTTGCTGGCCATACACAGGAGTAAGTAGTTCAGCATTTACCTGGACCCCTTTTATAGTTGCTAAATTCAGAAGGAAACTTCAAGGCAATTCTGTGGCAAAAGACTTCTTTCAGGATCATGTTGTTTGTGGTTGGACTTGGGTTTTGATTGGCCTTCGTGGGTTCTACTTTGTCCTGCCTCCTCCCCATTCACTCAAAACACACAGTTTAATTCCAGCTTTGCTCCCTGAGACCTTGACCGGCTGACCCATAGTGATTTCAGGTCGAGCACAGACAAAACGAGAATAGTATTGTATTAACTTCTTCATCCCCCAAAGGTGTGAGATCCAATCCCTATAATAAATCCTTTATTCCATACCATTGAAGTGAGGGTGCCACCCTGATCAAAACTTATACAGAATTGATAAGCAAAGTCACTCCAAGGGAATGAAAATTCATGGATGAGTTATGGGAATTGATTTGGTGCTATCTGTAACTTTTTTTGATCTAATTAGATCTAATGGCATTGATGAAGCTGTTGCCACTGACAGAGAGGACACAGAGTTTATGACAAGCAGTGACAAAAAATTTCTTACAATGCAACCCGTAGACTAATCAAGTGCCTACAGAAGGAAAGTCTGGGTGGCTGAGTGTTTACTGCCATAGTTCACTTTCATTAAAGAAAAAAAGAAAGAGGATATCATTTGGTTATTTTTAAATGTGCCCCAAAACTAGGTAAATAAAATGGTCAGCTCAAGGCTTTCAGTTTCCATGATATGGACCAGGTAAAGAAGCAGGAATCTCTTGGTGACTCTTCTTAAAACAACTCTTATTTATTGGAGCTGTAGGTAGAAACTTTGAAACAAAATTAAAACCAAAATGAAAACCAAACTCAGTCTGTGAGTAAATGGGTTTGATTCAAGCAAATTGAATTATTTATAGTTTCACAGTATCTCTTATGTTAGATTTAGTTTTTAATTGAGAAAATGTTATACCCTGAAAGCTGGGGCTATGTCAGCAAATCTGAAATCAGGGATCTTGAGCCCTTAAATTCTGCACACTTCACCAATAGAAGGAGCTCTTCCTGATGAGGAGGAAGTTTCCCTTTCTCTAAAGAATTTCAATGGTTTTGCAAGAGACCCATGGTTGACTGTTGATTCTCTTTCTGATCTATTTTTACAACCTGTAATTGTTTCTAGAATTATTTGCAGGCTCAGGAATTATCAGAACCCTATAGTTAAATGACAGGGCTAATTAGTTAGGGTTTTGTCTTAGGTCCTCTCTAGAAAACTACTCTGTTGAGAAACATTTTCTGGACTGCTACTCAGTCTTTGTAGAATGGATTGTTTTACTGGGGACCCTTATGTCATGATGTGACCTGAACTGTGCACCAGGGAATAAATATTTCCTGATTTTCAAATCTTAAAGTTGGACACACATAGAAACATAACATACAGGTATGGTAGGTAGAGATGGACCTCAAGTAGGCCAATAGTCAAAAATAAGTCATAGGAGCAAGTGGTGCGGATGCTCAAGGCCCCTACTTCCTCTATGCTAAATTCTTGCTCTCACAAATGACCTCTATATTTGCTTGCCCAAATAACCTCAAAAGAAACTTCTCTGAGATTCATTATCAAGGAAGAGAAGAATTTGGAACTCAGTAACAGATTGTTCTGCTTTGTTTTCTGACATTACCCCAAAGGGGATGGCAACAACATTGTCATCCCACGTCTGGGTGATACTGAAGAAGGGTGACTAAGGAAAGCCCTCCCAGAGAGTAGAATTACAAATAGTACATTTTATTGCTTATTTTGTCCAGAAGGACATATGGCTAGAAATATGACTAAGGTATAGATAAAAGCTGATACAGAGGCAGAAACTAATCGTTCTGATGGGTACTCAGGGTCTTGAAAAGGAACATAACTGGAAATTTAGTCATAAAGAATTAGGGAAGAAATATTGAAAAGATCTCTCCAAAGGAACAAAGACAAACAAAACAAAACAAAACAAAACAAGAGTTATGTGTGGTGCATGAAAATGCTCATCAGAGAGCAAATTAGGAGAAAAGGATCATAATCTATTATGCAAGATGATCAAATCTTTTCTTTCCTTTCCTTTTCTTTTTTTGGTACTGGGGATTAAATATTAAATCTAGGGGTGCTTAACCATTGAGCCACATCCCAGCCCCTTTTATTTTTTATTTTGAGACAGGGCCTCCCTAAGTGGCCCAAGTTGGTCTTGAACTTGCTATCCTGCTGCCTCAACCTCCTGAGCTACTGGGATTGATCATCAGTTGTTTAGATCTAAGTCAGCTCCTTTTTCCCAGTCATTTATTCCTTGCCCAGTGGGCTTGTAAACCAAGTAGTAAGGGTGGCAGGGACAGAGTTTATGCACAGACTAAGTGACTTGGACTTTCATTCTTTAATCTGGTCACAGATACTACTGAGGGCCCAATTTGCCAATATCAGAACCTAACAGTGAGTTTCCAATATGGCATAATTTCCTGGGTTCATTAGCCATCCACTTGGTGATAAGTTGATTATGGTGGGTCATTTTCATAATGGAAGGGCCAATAATTGGTTTCTAACTGGAATAAACACTTCAGAAAAAAATTTACCTTCCTAAAATACAGTGCTTCTCTCAAAACCACCATCAGTGCATTTACAGAATACTTCACTCACCATTATAGTTTTCCTAAAAGCAATGCTTTTGACCAAAAATTCTATTTCACAGTATATGAAATATGCGAACAGGTTCATAGTTTTGAAATTCACTAATTTTAACACGTTACTCACAATTGCGAAACAGTTTGAAAATGCTCAGTGCCAGACAAATGATATCCCACAAGATATGACATATGCTTTAAGTTGGTGACCAGTATGAATCTGTTTCTTTCATATTCAGGATTTATATAGTATGTACAGGCAAGGTTTCTGTTTCCCCTAATGAGCAACTAATGGAAATTTTGTTTCCTTTCCCTGCAGTTTTTGTCTCCAGTGCTTCCTCCAGGGGTCACTTTAGATCCCTCAGGTCAATGAAAAGAGACAAAAAGAAGAATTACTATCCTGACTGGGGTGATTAATCCACACTGTCAAGGGGAAATTGAATTGCTACTAAAAGTGGAGTTAAGGAGGAATATGTTTGGAATACAGGAGATCCTCTGTAGTAACTTTTATTACTTCCACATTTTATGGCTAAAAGAAATCACTAACATCCTAATACAGGCAGGACTGTTATTGGCCTCAATGTTTCTGTAATGAAGTTGAATTCTACAATGAGGCAGGAAATCATGGCCAGTCCTGATATTTATTGAAAGTAAAGATAATACAGAATGGGGCATGGGGAAGATTATAAATACCAGCCATCACCATGTGACCAATTGCATAAATAAGGACTATCATTATTATTGTCATTTCTTGATTTTAAAAGAAATATACTCATTTATTTTAGGCAATTCTTTTATTTATTTCTATTTTATTTCCCTACCATATAACATAACATATTTTAATAATGACTAACTTTACCTTAGTGTTCATGTTAGGGGATATCAAAAGGAATGGTTGTGACCTGGCTTAAAGAATAGTCAACAATCCCTCAATTTTGATCAAGTAAGGGATTCAATTCCTCATTTGGTGTAATTGTGTTTTTATTTTATGATAGGTGATTGCATCAAGTTAGGCAGGTATCTAATTTTACTAATGCCTTTATTTAGAAATTAGGTATAAAGATGTCCGCAAGGATGTTATTTTGACAAAGATAAACTCTAGTTATTTTATAGTGTGTCAACCTGGTTAAGCCAAAATTTTCTCCAGAATCCCCTTCTCTTTATGGCTTCAGGTTTATGTTGGTGAAAAAAAAATTTGCATGCATTCAGAGGTAGAAGTGAGGCATCATTGGTCATTATATGCTGAAGGTTATTATAGGACAGCAGCCATCACTGCAGCTTGTGTATTTATCAGAGAGTTGCTGACTGACCTTTTGGCGTGGGACAGAAGCCAGACAAGCCTGCAGCTTCTTCTGATTATATCCCTGCGTAGCTTTATAGTAAGGTCTCTAGTTTGGGGGCAGGTTACCTAGGTAATCATGATTGGAAGTGGTTTCTATTTGTCCTTATGGATACCAGTTTTTTATTACTTTTCACTGCTTCATGTCCATCTTTTTCTCTTGCCTGCCATCCCTTGTGATTCACAGTCCCATCTTAAGATCATCACCATAAGAAGAGACAAGTGTCTTCCATGAACTGTGTAAAGTCTAATCACTCTAATTCTCTTATTTCATATTGCCCATTGTAGCTCTGCTTCTTAGAATGTTAATTGAAACAGTTGATGAAAGATAATTTCTAATAAAGAATAAGAAAGGAACTTCCTATTGCAGTTTTTGCTAATTTATTTCATGTGGTCATATTGTGCTGGAAGTTTCCTGTTGGGTGAACTTTCTCAATTTTTAATATCTAGAAGCATACATTTAATGTGTTACATCAGCTGCCAGAGCTATTGCAGTGGACATCTCTAGATTATAGGAAAGTTATGAGGTCAGGCTTTTTGTGTCTTCACTAAGATAGTGATTGCTGATTTGGTAAGTCCAGAAATCTATGATGTGTCTGGAAAAGAGCATATGCCTTCACATCTGCTGTTTTCTGCTTGAGAGAACTCATAATCCCATGCTGTTTTGTTGGTTAAAAATATCCTACTTTAAACACAGATAGTGAGGGAAGTGACCAAATTGTCCTGTTCGACTGCTGTATCCAAAATAAATTGGTTTCTATGCTAAAAGTCCAAGAGAGAGTTGGTTTAGAGAATTATTCCTCTATAGGAGAAGTGGGATCCTCCAAGTGAATGAAATAAAAACCTGAGAGAAATTATTTAGGAAAATTTTGATCTGAATCCAAGTCACAAATGTGGTTTATTTTTTCCCAGGACACCAATGTTCATGCTTGGTATCTAGGCTAGGATTCTACAGTGTGGTGATGGTAAAGAAGATAATATCATGAATGACCTCTGTGAGTTTGCTATCTCTTTGTACTTTATGGAACCTCAAATTATATTGAGACTTATGATCTCATTTAGGAACCTTCGACTATGTACAAATTTTAAAATTGGAACACAGAAATAGCAGAAAATATATATTTACTTCTGTAAAGGAAATGTATAAAAATATTTGAATATTTTATCCAAGGTATCTCCTAAAATTAAAAGAGAGGAAGAAAGAAAAAAAAAAAAAAAAAAAAAGAAGGAAGGAAGGGAGGGAGGGAGGAAGGAAGGAAGGAAGGACCTATAGTACTCATTAAAAGAAGAGTTAACAAAAGAAATAGATGGACTTAATTCTCTCAATTTGATAATCATATTTCCTCTCTTGTATTTAAAAGTTGAACACTAAATGCAGAAATGGAGAGAAAACACTCCTGCTCCCTTATAAAATGCTTATAAAAATGCTCCCACATTTTTATAATTGGAATTCCTCTCCAATAGGATGAACTCTATTGCACATAGGGTGACATCTCATTTGGAACTGCCTGTGTTTCCTGGAAGGGGAAAATTGGTACCTGCAGGCTTGAGTATTTTGAAAGTAGACACCAATACTCTCTACTCTAAAAACTTTGTTTGCATAAAGTGTAATATTTGAAAATATATATATATATATATTAAAACTTAATAAGGTCATAATGGATGAATTCAACATGAGGATAGTATCTACATTTGTAAAAAAAAATAATTTTTAAAAGAATATCAAAACTATTACCAGGGTTAGGGTTGTGAATCAATGGTAGAGTGCTTGTCTAGCATATGTGAGGTACTTGGTTCAATTCTCAGGACCACATATAAATAAATGAATAAAATACAAGTCTATGAACAACTAAAAAAATAGTTTAAAAAACTAATAAGAATACATTGGCAATCTTTAGTCTTGAGTTTCTCTGGACCAGTTACTCTCTAAGGCTTTGGAGGTTATGAGATTCATTGACCATTGGATCAGAGAAACTAGTACTAGTCCTTCCCTGAAAAGTAATTCTAAGACCCGATGTAAGTAGCAGAGCTTTCTGCTACCTTTATCACACTTACCCTCTTTCTAGAATTAGAAGCTGGAAATATTTGTATAAGTAGAATTTGACCAAACTTGTGAAGACAAACCTACTCTGAATGTGAATTCAGTGTGCTCTGTACAAAGAAACAGGTAATTAAATTATATTTTAAGTGTTAAATGCACTAGAAAATTTATTACTTTTTGTCTCTTTCCATAAATGTGTGTTTGTTACTCTCACATAAATAAGTACATCTAAAGGAAATTCCCTTCTATGATTTTCTCAGGATTGAAAATTTTATTATAAACATTATGAGATATTGATGCAACTATTAATTCAAGCACAACTTTAACAGTGATGTTCAATTGAATGTTTTTCTCCTCCACCTCTCCACACACTCCCACACTAAAAGCTACACAGAATGAGAGGCATTAGTAGCTAAGGTAACTCAGTTCTCATAATGGGAAAATCTAAGTAGATCTTACAATGAAGGATGGTGAAACATGCATATAATACTGTACTTAAATTCTTGTGCTGATAGGGCTCTTTTAGTTTACAAAATAAGATTAAAGGATCAATAATGTCAGGTGTTTAAAGCCTTTAAAGCCAAATTATAATATCTACATTAAGTTATTTTTATCATACACAGACAAGAAACCAGTATTTCTATTTCCAGCTGAGTTCAGTTCTAAGTTTCTCCATCAACTTATTGTGTCCCCTTGGCAAAGTTTATTAACTTCATGGTTTTCCATCATCTGTTATATGGGAATAAAGTATTTGACAAAGTTCAATGACTCTGTGAAGCAAAACCAGGTCATATTTGTGGCATATCATCAGATCTTACAGGATGAAAGCACTCTAAAGCATGGGGTTTTGTAATATCTTTTTTATTTTTTTCAAGAAGGAGCAGATGCTGATATTTCTCTAGGCTAAAACAATGAAAGTGGATCTATAAAAGTTTTCTTTATTACCAAGATAAATTTCTAGACATTTCATCCTCATGTCTCCACAAAGATTGGTACTGTTGGGTTATACCATTGACAGATGCTATTTTTTACAGGAACACTTGCCAACTGATTATTTAAAAAGTCAAGATTATGATTTATTCCCAATATTATTTCAGTATAATAATTTGCACTTCAGTCAGGAATAAGAAAAGACAACTCTGGTGAAAACTTTCTGGGGACCTAGTTTTTGGTACCAAGGAGGGTAAGTGAAAACTATGGTCAGTTCATCTCAAAGAACAAAAGGAAAAATAAATATAACCTAATACGACTTTTGCTGTGTTCTTCCACTATTTTAAAACAGGCATTACTAAATGAATTCTTACTTTGTTTTCACATTACATGCTTTACAAAATTATGTGTGGGAGCACTCACAAGAGAGAAATTGCTTGTAGTTTCCATGAACAGGCTAACTGCTTTTTTGAAATGTGGCAGGTAATTGGAACCTTTTAAAATATCCTCCATTTTCATTTCAGATTAAAAAGATTGCTTTTAGAGTCACAGCATTATCCCAGATAGATGTAATATGACCAATATCCAGTGTGAAACAATAGCATCTTCAATCCCAGGGCCTTTAATTCATATTTCTTTTCATGTGAATTATTTTAAAAAATATGACAAACAATAAGCATCTGACTCTGGCTGTTTCTGTCAGGGAAGTATTATAAATTTTAACTATGTAATATTTACATCAGCACCTCTTTTAATAACAAGTTCAAAATTAAATGCTTCAGCTTACAATCTCATATTGATACCATGACCACATTAAACTCATCATTAGTTGAGCTTTCTGTAGTTCCCAGATAATTTAATTGAAGTTATTTTCATTTCTACGAAGAACAAGTTATTTATTGCTACAAAAAATAGATTACCCAACATCAGACCAGTGTGACTGCCTCAATGGATATGTGGATTAAAGTAAATGACAACAGATGTTCATTGAGCACCACTTGTATACAGAATACAGTTCTTTCTAATCAATACAAATAATGTAAAAAGTAGGCACTTTGTATATCCATAAGGAAAACTATTCTTTTTATAGGAAACCTTCCATAATTAATATCTTATTATCTGATTTAGTCCTCACAGTCTCATTGGATTTTGTTCCATTCTTAATGAGCATTTTTTCAAATGAACAAACTAACATTTAGGAGTTACACACATTTTACAAAGGTTACAAACCCTAAAGTTGTAGTGCTGAGATTTTAAGCCAGTTCTATTTGACACGAGGGTTCACACATCAGTTGTCAAAGCTGTCAGTAAAAACATTGTTCATGTCCACGGTAAGATTGCAAGTAGGCCCCAACTTAATAATAAATAAAATTTCCAAAACCTTTCCTGTTAGCTAATTTGTTTAGATCCCAGTTTCTTAGAAATATAAGGCACAAAAGCTATTCATGCAGCTGTATTATTGTACAGACTGCATTAACCAGAGTATCCAAACAGCATTTTATATTTACATATATATAAAAATATCTTCATATATGTAAATATGTATGTGTATATATATATATATATATATGTATACACGTGTGTGTGTGTGTGCATACACCAGCCCTCAGCATAAACTTCTCACACCACTTCAACCCCTCTTCCTACATACCACTACTGTAATCCCTGCAACAAAACATGATATTCCATGCAAGTCATAGTCTGCTTCAAGAGTTCATTGGGGAAATAATTCTGTCCTTAGGAGAAACCAATTACTGATATAGAAGAGATAGTAAATTTTGATTTCTCCATCTCTCTTCTAGTGAAGAATTTCATAATACTCAACTTGCATTAATGAGCAGAAAGGAGGAGTACTTACTCTTTTGTTCTCAATGAAGGGGCACATTAATTTGCAGCAATGTTCATTTTCATCACCTATGTCACATTATAGCACATTTATCAATGATTTTCTTAACATTAACTCTATAAAAACAAGAAAGACTTGTAGAATTTCAGAGAAAGTTGAGCAGAAGTCTATATCTTCATTTTCAGTTTCTATAATGGGCTAGATATGGGAGACTCCATTATCCCTGTGCCTTCAGCTTTTGTCCTTTAATGGAACCTTCGTCAGTGCAGATGTTCCTGCAATACATGGTAGCAGATCCAGTGAACCATTCAAACGTTTAGGTCGTTTTTTGCAGTGTTGATAAGATACGACAGATTACATTAATTTTCATAGACTTAAAATCAGAGCTTCAATAACATAAGTGTAGTAAGTGAACTATTTTATTTTCACCTTCCCAAGACATGTTTGTAGAATAAAGTAGAGTAGATCATGAGGAAAAGAACACTGTGAATAATTTTCCAAAGGAGAGGAAAAAATACTTGTATGATTTGTGTCACTACAATAAAAAAATAGCAGCACATCTTTCAATTATTTTTCCTGTTTTAAAAAAATTGCAAAATGTAAAGCTATCACAGAGAAATATTTCCAACCCCTTAAGGTATGTAAAAAATAGAACAGTCATGGAACTTATCTTAAGAGACTTATGACTTTTGTTTTTTTTCTGTCATGGTGAAGTATATGAGTTATAAAGTTCACATGACAGAGATAAATCCAATTAACCCTTTGTGAAAAGATAAGATTATCTCTTTGGTGTCACAAAGGTGAGCCCTGCAACTATGAAGTAGCCAAGTAAAATATTTTGTCACTTTGTTAACATTTAGTTTTGGTCTAGATTATTTTGTTATCAAATTTATAATATTTATGAACACAAAGTTCTTCCAGGGTTATATCTGTAAGAAACAAATAAGTCCAGTACTTCATCATGTTATCTGCTGGCTATTTATAAACTCCTTGTGACACATTCAAAAAGGTAAGAAGAGTTGCGCTGGAGTTCTCTTATGTTAAAGTGGTGGTTTCTTTCCTTTTTTTTTTTTAGTTTCAAAATTTAATGGACTATTCTCTAGTAGTATGGATAAAATTGAGAAAAATGCATTATATATTTTTTATTTTTTTCTCAACATTTTCTCCTTTTGAAAGGTGCTTACTTTTAACAAGACATTTTATTAGGAATTTTCTACATCCAGCAATTTCTTTGTTTTACTATTTTTAAAGTTTTGTTTAATGACTTCCTAGGTTTAAAGGTATACTTATGTTCCCCTATGCTCCATAAAAAAGAATAATGGAAGCATTGGAAAATAAAACGATAGTTTAGTAACAGTTTTCTGTTATCTCATTCCTTTGGAAAACTTGATTGTTTTCTCTTAACCCCAGTACCTCTAAGCCAAAATGGGACCTCTTGAAAAAGATAACCCCAGCTAGAAAGTAAAGAAAAAATGAAAGAACAAGATATATGCTATGAGGATGACAGTCTGAAGAGCACTAGTAACTTCACTTGGTATCAGAGAAACAATGACATTTTTTGTTCTCAAAGGGAGGTCAGGTTTCTGTGAACTTAATGAACCCATAATTTGCTCAAGAAAAGAAGTCAAGGATATTGTGTAAGCCTGATCTTGTTCCTCAGTTAGCTTTGTCTCCAAGAGAAATGATAGTAGCCTTCAGATCACAACCTTATCTAAACTACATATAACTTATGTAATGGTTAATTTGTCAACTTGATTGGAGTAAGGGATACTGATGATTGAAAGGCTTCTGGGCATGTCAAGAAATAATTGGAATGTGGGATAGTGATCTGAAGTGGAAACCCTCCTAAGCATGGACCCAATAGGATGGAATAAAAGTTGGAAGAACAAGAAGCAGATGCAGATGCAAGCTCCACTCTTCTTGAACAGTTTCTTGATTGCTGCTTCCATCCTCTGAAGATATTGGACTCTCGCTTCACTTGTCCAAAGAGGACTCTGCCAGTGATTCTCCAGATAGTTTACAGAAAACTTGGTCTCAGACTAGGGTAGTACTGTTGATCTTTCTTGTTCTGGGGCTTCCTTATTTTGGACAGCACAGCTGCTGGTTCCTTTAGTTCTCCAGCTGCAGATGGCCATTGTGGACTATGCAGCTTCTGGTCCTCTAAACCAACCTAACAAATCCCCTTTTATAATCATACTTCCTGTTGATTCTGTTCCTCTAGAGAACCCTGACTAATACATCTTATAATAATATATGTAATTTTTTCTCATTTTAGAATATGGTTAAGTCACCTCATCTGAAATTAATCATTTTCTTTAGAGAAAAGATGGAGATTCACACTGTTTAAAAACTTGGAGGGCTGTAATAAACTTCAAGTCAACACATGAACCATGTGTAATTTTCTGCAACAGTTCTACCTTATAAAAATATAATGTGAGCCACACATATATTTTTAATTTTTCTAGTAATTCCATGAAATATAAAAAAGTAGATTAACTTAGTTTTAACAGCACATTTTGTTCAATCTAATATATCTAGAATTTTATTACTTGAATAATAAATATAAAAATTTTAATGAGAAATTTCACAGTTTTGGGTGCTAAGCTCTTGAAGTTTAGAATTTTAAAGTAAAAATAATTCCTTATTTTTTATTCATGGTACCATGACCACAATTTACAGGGAAATGTACTTTATATAGTGAAAAGAAATCTCAGTAACTGGGCATTGTGGAGCACACCTGTAATCCCAGAAGCTCAAGAGACGATGCAAGAGGATCATGAGTTCAAAGTCAGCCTTAGCAACATCCTGAGACCCTAAGCAACTCAGTGAGATCCTGTCTCTAAATAAAATATAAAAAAGGAATGAGGATGTGCCTCAGTGTTTAAGTGCCCCTGGGTTCAATCCCCAGTACCCAAAACAAACAAACAAACAAACAAAACAACCCCCAAACCTAAATAAAACCTCAGGAATATACATCAAATTGACATTATGTTGCATTAATTAATAGCTGCACTTTTAGCAAACTGTGGTCATGACAGTCCTGAAGAAGAAGAATTTCCTGTTCAAACTACAATAATATTTTTTACTGTGGATCATCATCCTTTCTGTGGGAGAATTTTACAGTTCTTCTAATGCATTTGGATGACTGTCTCACAGTAACTTCAACTTTCCTAAATATTCCTTGCTCTTCTCCTGCTAAGAACAGTAGTCCTTTTCTGCTACTGCATGGACCACTACCATCATCAGGTTCATAAGCATCACCATAGGGACTGCCAGAATTTCTTCCCCCCAAATTTCCCCCTTTCATGTGTTCCCTATGTGATTGTTTTTGTCAACTGTAATTTCTGAAATCATTATAGTTCCTGCCACCATAGTTAACCACCACCAAAATTTCTTTCTTCATTGTAACAAACATGTCTTCCTTCACCCACCATATCCTCTCTTAACTGTTACAACCATGACCAGTGTTATAAATGCCACCTCCAAATCTATTATATTTACCATTACCTCCTCCATAACTACCTCTGCTGCCACCACCTTCAACACAATGCTCTCTTGCTCCACCAAAGTTTCTACTACAGCAAAAATTACCTTCTAAGTTTTCTCTATGACCTTAGAAGTTGCCAAATCCACCTCCATGAACTCTGTGTGCTCTAGATGACTGCATCTCCTGTTTCGAAAAGAACTTTTCACTTCACAAGTATATGTATTAATAGTGTGGTATTTCTGAATAACAATTTTATCAACTATATATTCGAAAGTTATAAAAGCAAAATTTTCCCACCTGACCTGACTTCTATAATTTCTATGGTTTAATCCTACCATACTTTTCAGAGTGGTCTCTAAAATTATATTATTCTATATCCTCCTTAATACTATCAAATTTTTTCTTCACTATTAGGTGGGTACTGGACTTTACAGAATTCTCTCTACAAATATCTGTCTTTGGTTCTACAACACACCTATCAATTTGTGTGGTAGGAACAAAGCGCTAAATCCGTATTTTTAACAATAGTAAGTCACAAAATCAAAGTCCCTGGAACATTTTATTTGAGGGTCTCTCATGACCACACAATCTGCAAGTGTGGCCCATTTATCTTAACATTCTGTTAAACTAATATCTGTAATTTTGAAGCTCAAATCACCATTAGACAGCTTCCTTAACTGCTCTGCTTCCTTTGAATCATGGTCATTCATTTTTAGACTGGACTTGCCTCTTTTAACTGTTGAATTTAACATGAGCTCTCAAAATCTTGTTTGCCTTTATCTTTAGAGTTCATCCTTATGATTTTTAGATATGCCATATCTAAAAGGTATAATAGCCACATTGGCAATTGGCTACCATATTGGGCAGTGTAGGCCTATAACAAATAGCTACTTATTCAAAATGATTTAAATGAATGAACCAATGAGGAATGAAAGTATAAGAATTATGGGGTAACATTAATATAAAAACTCATGAACTTGAGAGAGATTATGATAGAAATTGTATTACACCAGGAAATAGGAGATATGCATTTTAGAGAACATCTGTCCTTACTTCATTGTAAGGCTAGTCAAATAAGCTAACCTCCATAGTTATTACTTCCAAAAGAGGTCAAGGTCAATATCTTTGTGTCTTTCTAAAGTGAATACAAGGATTTTATGGCTAATATCTAGGGTATAGAAATTTTAGCAAGAAAGTTGAGCCATTCTCATAGTTGACCAATATCAACAACCAGGCTCTTACCTTAAAAATGTCATCAGCATCTCTTCATGGTGGCCTTATAGGGCAATCATAATAATTTTAGTAAATCTTGGTAAATCATCACCTAAGATCCACTTCTGAGATTTCCACATCTAGATACTATATTTTTTCAGCACAGCTAGGATGAATCTTTTAAAAATAATCTCATGTTTAACATGTTCAAATTGCATGTATAAAACTAGATCAATTAATTAACATTGATATTATAAGAGGACTCAGAATACTTAGGTGTGTATGGAAAATTCTCTTCTGATATAATAATTTAATAGATAAATAATACATATAAATTTAACAAATGTCCATTTAAGCTGAAAAGTAAACGTTACATAAATGTTCAAACCCCACATGACTTGGCATAGAGTCCATGAAAATATTCTGCTCAGATGACAAATTTAGAAGATCATAATTGATGGATTACCCCACCTGCTATACTGGGATTCCACTGCCTTGTTTATTCTGAGGTCACTGCAGTGAGTCATGGACTCAGTGTGAAGTTACTTGGGTAAGTCCCTTGTGATGAAGGACTACTCTAAGAGATGAGCTTAGCTCCAGGACTACCAAGTGGTCTTCACAAAACTTTATTAGGATGCGTGACTATTAAAGAATTTTCCTACTAATGCTCCTGCCTTTCTCTACCCTATCTCGCACATATGGGGACCACCTCTGTGTTTTATGGTAGTCTAATCCTTTTACGGTTATAGCATTATTTTTGAATATATTTAATCACATTTTGGTTTAGTCCTATAGATTTCATTAAATTATTTGCATATTCCTGTTCTAACCAACAATATATTGTAGGCCTTAATACTTTTAAGTTTATTGGAAGTATTTTACTGGGTTGTCTAAGTAGTGAACACCAAAAGATGTGATATGAAACGATAAAGGGTTTTGTTGTTTTTAAAAATTAAAGATTATCTAAAAATTATTGTCTAAAATATTATGCTATAAATCTGTTAAGCATTAATGTATTTCATTATGTTAAAAATATGCTGTTCATAAATGCTGTGGACAATAAATATACACATAAATCTATAACCTGCAATGTCACAGTATTCAAATGAATTAAAATAAGAATAGTATGGAAAATTAAAATGAACATTGTAATAATTAAAATAAAAATAGAATGTAATGATTCTGAGATAATAGTCTATTTTATGTAATATACTAATTAGAAAATGTCTACATATTATCTTTAATTCTTTTGTACATTAAAAATTCTCCAAAATTTGTACAAAGAAAACATGTAAGATAGTGAAAGACTGTGTATATATAACTCAAAAGGTAGATCAGAGATCAATGTAATAGATGTTTTCAAAAAGTTGAAGAGATGTCATGTAGAAAATTGTCATTTTTTTCAGTGTATCTTCAGAGAGCAATGTGCTGACAGTTGATAGGCAAGATTTTACTCAATACAAAGAAAAATATCCTCAGAATAAGTTTAAGTCACTTTTTGGATTCAATTACCTGAATTTAATATGCAATTTTAGGTGTGGGTGAATTGTAATTTGGAAGAAAAACAGAATATATTCCTTTACTTTCTCTGCTCTTGTAAATCAAAATATAAATATATTTTTATTAGGTTATCCACAATAATGAATGACACATTAGCCAGAAATCAGGGATGAAGTTATCAATACAAAATGTCTACTGAAGAAAATCCTTGTCTTGGAGAAGATGTTTCCTCAGTAATCTCTTCTGAGTGTTTCAGCCAGTTCTCCATGACTTTCTGAGAATGGTCTATCACAGCATCAGCTGATACCCTCTTAAAGATCTAAAAGCCTTCCTCTTTCCTTCTTCTGTCTGAATCTTATACTTCAGGGACTGTGTCAACTGTTTCAGTGTTCACTGGTCCTGGCTCCCTCTGAAATTCTTTGGCACAGTTGTTTTGTATGTCTGTCATCATCCGTGGAGAAGAGTAAGGTAACGTTATACCAACACAGGGAAACACTAAGAATATCAATAACTGAATATCTGAATATGTAGGTTATCTGTACATACACATGTGCACCTATGCACATGTACACAATAACCTTATTAATAGAACTTGTACTTCTCCTCTAATTATGATTGTCCTGTAAAAAAAATCCCTCATTAATTTATAAATTAATAAAATACCTTTTGTGCTAGGGACATGGACAAACAATTGTGATGTATACTTTGAAGGGACTCATTTTAGATGAAGAACACAGGACGAGAACTCCTACGGCAAGTCCCTTGTACTTTTGCACATGATACTCCAGCATACAAGTGACCTAAAGAGATAGCTGATGAAAGCATGGAAAGTTGCTCTCTCTTGTGCCTCAGCACACTTCATTCTGGCTCTTTACTGACTGAACGTGGCCAGTGTTCTCTGTTTATTTTAAAGGAGAGGTGAAAATGTAATATAAAACCCAAGAAACTAGATTCAGTACTGCAATTTCTAACAATGGTAATTAGCTGAAAGCATCCTGTGCTAACTCAAAGATTACTTAAACACACACACTAACACACACACCCCTCCAGTGGCAAGAGTCTGTTGGAACAACTACAGCTTAGACCCTCTTGGACTGCTGGATGGAATGGATCTGTTGTTCACTTTCAAGTCTTCTTTGTAGACAGAGCACACTACAGTCATCTCAGCCAAAGGCTTGCCTCAGAGCACTGTGGAGTATGCAAACTCATACGGTGAATCCTTATCTTTACACAGCAGTTGAATATACAGAATTAGCTACAAGTCAACTCTGACATCTTGGTAATTTTGGAGATAATTTTTTAAAAAAGATCTCACTGACTCCTTCAAAAAGTGCCTGCAGTTACCTCATGGCTGAACTGGTTCCAGTAGTTTCTCCTGAGACCCTAGGCTTTTAGATTCATGTCAGCCTCTAAGATTACTATGATTCTGCATCTATGTACTCTTCCAGGAACATTGCCAAACATAAGAGTAGAATATACTTCCTGTATTATTAATAAATAAGTCAAGTCCACTTTCTTCTAATTAGATTTTGGTCACTTTTTTGGAAATGCATTACCTTGAACTAACTAATGCAATTCACCTACTATTCCTCTATCTACCCAGTCTCTTAAGAACTTCCACCAGTCATTATGTGTATCATCACCAAAGAAAAGGGGGACAGTAAAACAACATGTTGCTGAATTTCCCTTTCTGTTTCCTCAAAACTAGCCAAGTTAAAAGAACCATTAGCAAGCTTGGACCAGAAAGTACAAATACATATCATTTAGGAGCACTGACTTTCTCTTATGCATATTGGGAAATAGAACAAGTTAGTATTGTCTATAAAAAGCTACCTTCTTGTATATTAAGACAGTTGCTCCTTGGGGTGCTGGCATGTAAGCAAACTAATGTTGATGATGTCACTGCTTCTGTAGCCTAACATATAAGATCTTTGAGTGGGGACTAACATGGAACTGAGGGCACTGTGGAAAGGATATATTATGCCCATCCAGATGATTGCCACTGGACAAAATGTAAGAGAGAAAGGAAGCTGCTTGGCAAAGCACAGTGAGGAATAGAAGTATGACCTATAAGCCTGTTGCCACTAAACTCTTTGGAGTAGTCTCTGGTCTCTCTTTGGAGTAGTCTCTGATCTCTTACAAGCTTTCTCCAATATAGCATATATCTCCCATGCAGTCTCTGGGCATGTTCTTTGCCCTGCATGAAACTTACCTCCCTACCCTTGTTCAGCTAGACTGTATACATGAGAGTTTGACATTGCATTACTCACAGAAGAGAAAGTCATCTACTAATGTAAAGATTTCAGCATCTATGATCCTTGTTCAGATCATTTCTAAAGAATTTAAGTGAAATGAATTCTAGAGCAACAGCATGTCACATTCTCTTATTTGGAGAAATTCATGCTATATGTAACCTTTTTTCTGTCTTTTCTCATGCCTCACCATTCTTGATAATATTCTAGTTTTAGAACCAAGAGGCAAGTTCATGAAGAGAATTCAGAATTGTGTGAGTAAGTTGGTTTCATTCAGGGCTAGGGTTGATCACAACTTTGAAGTTCTAAATTTCATCATTTTCAATGAGCAAACACTAGTTACTAATCTCCCACAGTTTCTCAAAAGACTGGCTCAGAAACTGGGTCAATTATATCTTTATTTCTAAAATAAGTAAATAAAGTAAAATGATAATACTTTAGGATCTCACTAACTACTTGAAAATACAAATACCCTGAATTTGCTCTTATCTTTGCCAACATACATATTTTGTTTCTTAGCAGGAAAAAAATGTCCCTCACTAAGGATTATTTATGAAAACTCTACAACTTAATCCTTAATTTAGCTAGTATATCTCAGTTGAGAAATTCTATCCTTTTTAATGAAATTCATCAGTGTTCATGATGGGAAGTTAACTGATCTCTGTTAATTTTTTTCCCCTAGAGGAATTGGAGATATATCAAGTTTCCCTTTCCTGTCTGAAAACTGAAAACCCCAGTGCAAACAGTTTTAATAAGAAAAGGCATTATCTCCATGATAAGAAGTCTATGTACAAGATGAGCTCAGGCTCCTGGACATGGAAGCTGTGGCTCAGCTCTCTCCAGCCCGTTTGCTTTACCTTCCACCATATTTAACTTCACTTTCAGAATAGGAGAGGTACAACTTCTGGACATTGACTGTAGAGTTGGCAGTATCCATTGAAAGGAAATGTTCATCTCTTCTATGTCCTCCTCTTAGCAGCAAGGACCTCCTGCCCAGAAGTTCCACAGAACTTGGGGACTTGTTCACATCTTGTTTACCTGCATCTGGTCATTTGCCCTCTTCTACATGTAGAGTGGCAAGGGAAATGTGATGGGCTTAGACAAATAAATCATTTAGTCAACCGTAGATGACTCTGGTAGCGAAGAAAGTAAATATGAGTCTACATATTTTTAAAAAAATTTGAAAATTTTCATCTGTAAATTCTTTCAAATAAAAGGACAAAAGTCTACATGAATGATCAAATCTCCATTATTTTAAAAGACTATTTGCAAAGTAGTAATCTTCCACTGAAAAATTATTAACTCAAATTCTAAAAGATGTGATTTTTAACAACCTCAAGTGAAACATTTGATTTGGTGTCTTCTACTGTATTTAAAAGAAGGTCATCTAATATTAATGAAGACAAATGATATAAAAATTATGAAAAATGAAACATTTAAATTTCCCTCAAGCTGCCTTCATTCTCAGATTATTGATTTTCACTGTTTAGTTTCCAAAAGGTAGAAGTCACAGCTGCTGTGAAGTAGCCTTATCATTCTTGGAAAGAATGATGATTCAAATTTTTTGTTCGTTTGATGATTTATAGTACTTATGAGATCTTATTCCTCCTTCTGGAAAAATATAAGAAATATCCATCACATGGTATAGCTGTATCTGCAACCTCTCTCAAAGGTCCACGTGATGATTGGTTGGTTGCCAGCCTGTGGCACTACTGGGAGCTGGTGAAACCTTTAAGAGGTGGGATCTAGAGGGAGTTCTTATGTATTGGGATTGTGTTCTCAAAAAGGATTTTGGGACCCTGATTTCTTCCTTTCTCTTTTTTATGTCATAGGCATGAAGTAAGCAGCTTTTCTCCACTATGCACTTCCTGTCACTGTTGTCTGGATTTCCCTTTCATGCAGCATCCATGTTCCTTGTGGTTTTTCTCATGATCAATTTGGGATACACCATTTCCATCTTTTGCTAAATTTCTGCTAAGCTGACCTAATCTTTTATTTATTTATTTATTTATTTATTTTACTTTTTTTTTTTTTTTTTGCAGTGCTGGGGATTGAACCCAGGGCCTTGTGCTTGCGAGGCAAGCACTCTACCAACTGAGCTATCTCCTCAGCCCTGACCTAATCTTATAACTTGGTTAACATGCCCAGGTCTAGATGGGCAGTTCAAAACTCATGGTCATTTGGATGTCCAGTGTTCAGCTTCTGCTTCTACATGAGCCCCATAGCATTCCAAAATTGTATTAAGGAAGTCATGCACATGTCTGCCTTATTTAGAATATTCTTGCTCCAGAAAAATTTGGGTTTCTCAAGAGGCATGTGACTTCCTCTGGTGAATGCATAATCCTGCTCCAGAATTCCAGGGACCTTGTGATTATTCCACTGGGGTATGTGACAAGCTCCACTTTGAATCTTTTCTAGTCATAACAGCTATAACATCATAGAGTCTGCAAAATCACATGGCTTGAATGTCAAGGCTATGATCACTGCAACCTGTATCTACTGATTTTTTTTTAAATTTTTTCCATGACCTATTCATCTTCTGTAGGGCTGGAGTGGTAAATTAAATGGAGAACTGATAGGGACAATCGCCCTAATTTGTTTAGATTATTATATGAGGTGCAATATCCATTAAGCTTCCAAGGATGCAAATATTGGTTTTAATTCTCTAGCTTGCTTTGGAGAGGGATAATTTCAGAAACTTCCACTTACCCTTTTCACTGCTGTAGTTCTTGTCTCTCAGGACAAAAGCCACTGTTGTATTTATACCAGTTACCAAGCAAATCAATTTGAAATGCCAGTGCTTAGGTCTGTCAGCCAAGAGGAACCACTTATCTGACCATGACCTGGCCTCAATTTATTATGTGATCCATATGTAACACTTTTTTTACAGGGGTCCTAATGATGGTGTGGATTCAGATTACCAATGACAACTCAGACCCTGAATCCAACCGTCCACAAACGTCTAGGTGTCTCTCTTTATTTTGTTATGCAGTTACCTGAGTAAATGGTCATAGGTCACTTTGAAAAGGCATTGGAAAAATCATTGCTGTATAGTTTCTGTAGTGGCCTTCTCAAAAAATTGTAAGCATTTTCTGTCAATGAGTTCTTCATATAACAACAGATTTAATCTAACTTTGGATCAACAGTCATGATTTTTAGTGGGATGGTTTCCACTAGATACTTAGTCATCCATTGTTATTTCATCTGTTGGAAAAATGCTCATTTATTTTGTGCCTAGGCAAATGACTTTCTTTTAATCAGATCAGTAACTCTCTACATACTAGGAACTCCTGGTTGCCTCTCCAGACTTTCATTACAATAATTGAAGTACTTTCTTTTCTGATGCTTGAGAAACATCATCTGGTCTCTGCTTTTTCAGGGTCATATAATCTTCATTGACATTGTGAGACAAGTTCTATAACAACCGCTCTACCATCAACCCTGGTTGGGAGAAGAGGTCATGACTAAAACTTGATGCTGATTCTGTTGCCATCATGTTTCTTATGGCCTTGATAAGTGGTGGGTCCTTTGGACTTTTTTCTGGAATACAAGAATCTGGAGGATTTGGTGGGGTATATACTGTATATACATTCTCAAATTTACACTTTTAAGAATATCTTCTTTCATATTTTTACTATGGCTTTTCTGTTATTTCAATTTTCTCCATTATGGTCTGTCCTACTGTGTGCTTCTAAGCATCATCCTACTATGAAGTTTGTGACATCTCCCTGACTCCTCACCAGAATGTTCAATCCAGTGTTTTCCTGGTGCCCTTCCAAATCAATGCATTCTTCCAGAGTCAATCACATGTATTAATAGCCTTTATGAAGCACCTTCAGAATTGAGTCTTGTCTTCACTTCATTAGAGTCTGCCATTTTGTGTCAGCTAAGTCTTGCAACTCTTTTGCTACATAGTCCACTTTCTTACATATCAAGTGTAGCAATGCCCCAAGAAGGTCACATTCTGACTTATACCAATTTTTATCACAATAGTCAAGAAGAGGTAAAAGATCACATCCTGAGAAGTAACTAGTTATTTTTAAGGAAGGAGAGGGTTGTGTGTGTGTGTGTGTGGAGTGTGTGCGCACGTGCAAGCTGCGCACACGTGCATGTATACTGAGGAGACAATGCACTTCTTCAGGCTCAGAAGATTAAAAGGTGATAGAGGATTCAAAATAGACAAGGGAAATTCAATTAGATATCATCAGTCAATTTAAGGGAAAGAATGTCAAAACCTTAAATTTTCCAAATGAGCACCCTGATCTTAGCATAACAGACTTACCTTAGACTGGTGTTTAGTTCTCTTTGCAGTTCAGTCACTCAGAGAATCAAATCATAGATATGGTCCTTAATTTTCTCAGCCCTTTTCTTTCAAGAGATGAGATCATCTGGATTTCACACTTGTCTTTCAATTGTCTGTTACTTGTCTTCGGTTGTTCTTTATATTTCTGCAGTGAATTCAATAACTTCTAGAAATAGTAATCTATTACTTGAACTCATTAATGAATCTCCTTCTGTTGGTACTGTCAAAACTTACCTGTTCAAGTTTTAGTAATTGGACTTCCACCTTGCATCAGGGATAATTTCTGTTCCTCCCTACTGCCAGTGATAGGATATTCATCCAGTAGGATGAATAGGTGTGACTAATAAAAAATTCCATCTTATTGACCACTTTCTTGGACTAGTTATACAGCTACTATTTCAATTTGAGGGTCTCAGAAGTAGATGCTGAGACAATATAGGGTGTAAGAATTTTATTAAAGATCAATACATGTCAAAGAAAGGAGAAGGAACTATACTGAATGGATGAAGGACTTGCGATAAAGGGCCCCCTGAAACCTTGACTAATCCAGTGGGGAACTTTAGACTGATTATTTGTTGACTGAGTTTCCCTACCTCAAGCCCAAGTGGCTGACTGAAACCAAAGTAGACCCTGAAGGATGTGACAGATGGAAACCACTTGTCAGCTGTATTGCATAGCTGGGCAATATGTTACTTTGAGGTGGTATATGATTGTTGCCACACCATGTTTACCACGGGTGTGGAAAGCTTCTCTAAAATATATTCTTTTACCTTTATACTCTAAGTAGGGTAGAGTTAAAAAAATCCAGGCAGATGAGAAACTCTCTTAACTCTAAAAAAACCTTAATAAAAAAAAAAGAAAAGAAAAAGAAAATCTAGACTCCCCATACACTATTATTTCAAAATTGTGTTAAGATAAAACTATACTAGGTTGAAGAAAGCTTGTTTTCAGCAACCCGTTTAGAAACTTTGAATTTTCCTTCCTGATGATGCAGAGAATTACAAGGCTGAACACACCATGAATGTAATTCACCAGATTCTTATTGTCAGGGCAACCATCCTGGCAAGGTAAGCACTTTTTTGTCCAAAGATAATCTTTTTTTTTTTTTATTTTTAATGCTCTTTCCCTAAGGGTATAAAATAGTCTTTCAAAATGAAATAGTTTGTGCGGGAAAAATGTTGCAGAACCCTAAGTAAATCTACTTAAAATGAGAGACTTTCTGAATTTTCATGTAGTTTCCTATCTTTCTGCTTTAAACTATGGTTTCAAGTATTTTATATATTTCTTCACACAAATAAGGTCTAGTTTCTTAATATTTACTTCCAAAAAGTAAATAGTAAAGAAATGGGAAGGTGGGTTATCTCAAAAATCATGACCCCCACCTTCTCCTTAAGGAGGAAGTTTCAGTTAAGAATTTGTACATTGGGTTTTCTTTTCTGTTTGGTACTGGGATTGAACCCAAGTGCACTCAACCACTGAGCCACATCCCCAGCCCTTTTTTATATCTTATTTAGAAAAAAGGTCTCACTGAGTTGCTTAGGGCCTCACTAAGTTGCTGAGGCTGGCTTTGAACTTGCAATTCTCCTGCCTCAGTTTCCCTAGTCACTGGGATTACAGGCTTGCACTTCCGCACCCAGCTTGTAAATTGGGTTTGATAAGTATAATTTCATTTTAAATTCAGAAATATGTAACTTTTAATTCTTTGTGATTCAGTAGCACACTATAGCATCTTTATTTTGTTCAACTCAATTTAGAGTCATTATTATGTGACAGGTATTAATTATATCAGGGGTTGAGAATACAAAGGTAAATGACATATGGATAGCATGCTATTAGTGCTCATGCAAATGTGATATTTGAAATTAAACTGGGATTTTAGAGGCAAGAGAGTGTAAATGGCACCCTAAGGCTCTCTTGTTAAAGGATATATACATGGAAAATGTACGAAAACCTCATTATCTGGATTCTTCACAACTTACCTATATACTCGATTCCTGTGTACATGATCAAACACAAATCCCTGTTATGTCAGTGCGGATCTAAAGACAGGTCCTCTTAAAGTTCAGGCTGACATATCAAAGGGTCTAAAAAAAGAGACTTCGGGAGTGTTTGTAGCAAAACCCTCACTACTCACAAATTCCTGGATAGGAAAGAGTAGTTGGATGGTGGATGCTACCTTGTTTAAGAACTTCTCTCAAAACCAGACATGAATGTTAATAATATCACACAATTTCTGTCATCTTTTAATGTATTATGACTTTACACATTTATTTATAGTTGATTTTGAGTCATTGATGTTACTGCTATTTGGAGCTACCCACAGATACGAAGAAGTAAAAAGGAAATCATTCATGCACTTTTTCTGGGATCAATAACCTCAGAGTCTGACTGATTAGTGTCCTTAAATGCTATCACAGTTGATTGCAGAACCCTGAGAACAAAAGTGTAGGTGGTACAGAAAAGATTGTTTTTCTCACTGTGAACTCTGAATTTTTTTTTCCCCTCTCAGGTTATGGAAGGAGGATCCTAAAGGAAAATGTAGGTCAAATGCTTTTATCCCCTGCAAATTTCATAAGAGCAATCACAAAATCACAGTGACTAGCCTGATTTTCAGTGATGGAAAGAGATGGGCAATAGGTAAAGAAAGCAAGGGACAAGCATTTTTAAACAGTATTCTAAAATACAAAGTAACACATGTCATTTTTTAAAAAAAATTAGGAATGTATTAGATTAATTTAGCCTGATTTAACTTTGGTTTATTAGGCTGGGCTTTTCATATGACTACTTTTAGTGATTATCATATTAATGCGATGAAGTGAGAAAAAGAAATTGAAATATGTTCAGAAGGCACCATGTCTAATGTGCTCTAATTCCCTAATTAACACACAGTTCTTCATGAAACGATTATTTCCTAAACATATGGATATTTAAGAAGCTGGAGCTGCTTTGTTCATTAGTATAATTATTGTAAAATCAGATCTACACTTTTATTTATGTTAGTTTAAAAAAATTATAATCATTTGGAGTACTATATGTTATTTAAATGAACTTGTCTTGTATTTCAAGAATAGTATTATTTTAATTGGGACTGTATCAATTTAATTAATAATATAATTAAATATATCATGAAATTTTCTATTTCATTAGAATTGGTTATGATGAATCTGCAATGCTAACACACTGTGAAATGTTTGAAGAGTGACTGCAATTAGGAAAGTAATGCAAAAATCAATGGGGTAGTCTTGGAAAAATCACTCTTATTTCTTAGGTTAACCCATTAGAAAAGACAGCATTTGACTTGTCTGGTGTTTCCAACTACAGGGTTTAGGCATAATAACATAGCAGAAACAGTTATGATATTAATCATAAAAATTTTCTATGTAATGGGATGATGGTTTGGGATATTATAAAGTTCTCTCTTATCAGTATTTTTCTGCTGCAATGACCAGTTCTTGAGGTGGGGACTTGTGTCAACAATGAGAACAACAAACAGAACTCAAAAGGAATAAAGGATAAGACTCAAGGTCAGTTTCCTTCAAAGAATAAAAACCAAAGGCCAAATGTTTTCCCTGATAAGTGGAGAATGATATATAATGGGGGTGGGGGGTGGGAAGTGAGAGAACAACGGGGGAACTTTAGAATATGTAGAAGGAAATGAGAGGAAGGGGGGTATGAAAAATGGTGGAATGAGACAGACATCATTACCCTATGTGCATGCATGATTACACGAATGGTATGAATCTACATCATGCACAACCACAGAAACGAAGTGATGTACCCCATTTGTGTACAATGAATCAAAATGCAGTCTGTAAAAAATTACAGCTAAATAAAAATAATAATAAAAAAATTTAAAAAAGAAAGAAAAAAAGAAATGGTATACAATTTTTGTGCCGGGGGAGAAATTGTGGGGAGAGATGAGGGGGGAAAGAAACAGAGACAGAGCCAATTGGTTAGACACAGCATTTTAAGCTATTGCATACAAATATTTTTGGAAAGACTAGAGACAATCTGATAAACTTGGTTTTCATATGTAGCCTGATAATATTGTAATGAGGCTCAACACTTCAACCTTTCCTTATTCCTATAGCTTGATAATTTCAATTAACTACAGGGGAAAAAACAAGGAAGGAACAAAGGGGAATATAGAAAATTCCCAAGTTAATTGATATAAAAATAATTGCCTCAGATTGGGGTTTTTATACTAGTGTCTTTAAAACTGTTAGGCATAACTCATTGGTGTGACTTGAAAAAAACTTGTAGGTTAAAAACTGCATAAAGAGGGGGTTTCAAGATGGCGGACTAGAGGGAGGCTGCATTTCATGTTGCTCCAGGACGCAGGATTCAAAAGAGGAGATAGTGAGAGACTTGGGACCAACTCAAAGCCGCCGGGTGAGTCTCTCCCATTGGGGAGGCGTCCCAAATGGGGTGGTAGCCCCGGAACGCAGGGAACTTTGTGAAGTAGAGTTGCTCGGCGAGATGCCCTTCCCCCCACAGGAGCGGTAAACACGGACAACTGGGATCATCATAGAGGAGGCGGTTCAGCACAGCGATTGGACTCGGAGCAACCACTGGGGCTCCAGGCGGCTGCCTGAGGAGGAGCTGCGTGGCGAGATGTTTGGACTCAGAACGACCGCTTCTGAACATCGGGAGGTTGCCCGGAGGAAGAGGAGAAGTGCGGCAGGTTCCTTGGTCTAGGAGTGACTGCATCAGAGCCACAGGTGGTTGCCAGAGGAGGAGGCGAGTGGTGAGTTGTTTGGACTCAAAGTGACCACTCCTTAACACCTGGGGGGTTACCCTGAGGAGGAGGAGGAACAGGGTGGGTCTCTTAGACTCTGAGTGACTGCCTAGGGCTACGGGCGGTTGGCGGGAGGAGGAGATGCGAAGTGAGTTGCTTGGACTCCTAGTGACTGCATCGGAACACTGGGCAGCTGTCCGGAGGAGGAGGTGTGTGGTGGGTCTCTGGGTCTTGGAGCTATTGTATGGGGCTCCAGGTGGCGGCTCAGAGGAGGGGCCACATAGCCAGGCGATTAGGTGCAGAGCAGGGTACCAGGACCGGCTTCTTGGTGGAAGAGCCGCACAGAGACACGCCTAGGGGCGGAGCGAAGGTTCCAGGACTGCGGGCAGATTCTCTGAGGAGAACCAGCCTAAGGAGACTCGTCTGCGAAGGGTGAGGCTCCCAGGCCCAGGAGGTAGGTCCGGGCCCCTGGGAACATTGCAGAGGAAGACAGCCCAGCACAAGAGGTAGTTGTAGATTGACGGGAACCTCTAGGAGGGGAACTGACCAGCAAGACCTCCTCACTGAGTGAGTCTTCCCTGCCAGGTGAGGTTTTCCCACAAGGACGGTAAAACCAGAGACACAGGCACAAACAGGACTTGCCTCAGCCTGCAGCCTAGTTCCCCTTTGGATGACCATTGGTCAACAAGTGGAGGCACCTCTGCCCACTATCAGGGAATATACCCCACCTGAGGGTCACCATCCCTAGAGAGGCAGCTTCCTTGTGGAGCACCTCATTATCAACTTCCTCCAAGTCTGCAGGCTACTGAAGGATAAGAGGGGATATACTAGCAATCTTCAGGGACATTATAAGTCAATAGAGGAAATCTGCAATATTTTAAGGACCCACTGATTCCTGAAAAATATGAGAAAATAAGGGAAGAAAATGCCCCAAACAAATCTAGATGTTACATCAATAAAATCCAATGACAGCATGGCAGAAGAAATGACAGAAAGGGAGTTCAGAATGTACATAATTAAAATGATCAGGGAAGCGAACGATGAGATAAAAGAGCAAATGCAGGCATTGAATGATGAGATGAAAGAGCAAATGCAGGCATTGAATGATGAGATGAAAGAGCAAATGCAGGCATTGAATGATAGCACCAATCAACAGTTAAAAGAGCAAATACAGGAAGCAAAAGATCATTTCAATAAAGAGTTAGAGATATTGAAAAAAACCAAACAGAAATCCTTGAAATGAAGGAAACAATAAACCAAATTAAGAACTCCATAGAAAGCACAACCAATAGGATAGAACACCTGGAAGACAGAACCTCAGATATTGAAGACAAAATATTTAACCTCGAAAACAAAGTTGAACAAACAGAGAAGATGGTAAGAAATCATGAACAGAATCTGCAAGAACTATGGGATATCATGAAAAGGCCAAATTTGAGAATTATTGGGATTGAGGAAGGCTTAGAGAAACAAACCAAAGGAATGAACAATCTATTCAATGAAATAATATCAGAAAATTTCCCAAATCTGAAGAATGAAATGGAAAATCAAGTCCAAGAGACTTATAGGACTCCAAATACACAAAATTACAACAGACCCACACCAGGGCACATTATTATGAAAATACCGAACATACAAAATAAAGACAGAATTTTAAAGGCTCTGAGAGAAAAGAACCAAATTACATTCAGGGGGAAACCAATAAGAATATCAGCAGATTTTTCAATCCAGACCCTAAAAGCTAGAAGGGCCTGGAACAACATTTTTCAAACTCTGAAAGAAAATGGATGCCAACCAAGAATCTTATACCCAGCAAAACTTACCTTCAAATTTGACGATGAAATAAAATCATTCCATGATAAACAAAAGCTAAAAGAATTTACAAAAAGAAAGCCAGCATTACAGAACATTCTCAGCAAAATATTCCATGAGGAAGAGATAAAACACAAAGAAGCAAATCAGCAAAGGGAGGAAATATCCTAAAGGAACTGTCAAATAAAGGAGGAACCAAGTTGTGTCAAAAAAATAAATAAATAAATAAAATTTTAAAAATGAACCAAATGACCGGGAATACAAATCATATCTCAGTAATAACCCTGAATGTTAATGGCCTGAATTCATCAATCAAAAGACATAGACTGGCAGATTGAATTAAAAAGAAAGATTCAACAATATGTTGCCTGCAAGAGACTCACCTCATAGAAAGAGATACCCATAGACTAAAGGTGAAAGGATGGGGAAAAACATACCATGCACATGGACTCAGCAAAAAAGCTGGAGTATCCATCCTCATTTCAGATAATGTGGATTTCAAGCCAAAGTTAGTCAGAAGGGATAAAGAAGGACATTTCATACTGCTTAAGGGAAGCATAAATCAGCAAGATATTACAATCATAAACATCTATGCCCCAAACAGTGGCTCATCCATTTATGTCAAAATAATCCTTCTCAATTTTAGAAACCAAATAGACCATAACACAATAATACTAGGTGATTTTAACACGCCTCTCTCACCACTGGACAGATCTTCCAAACAAAAACTGAACAAAGAAACCATAGATCTCAATAACACAATCAATAATTTGGACTTAACAGACATTTATAGAATATACCATCCAACCAAGAGCGAATACACTTTCTTCTCAGCAGCACATGGATCCTTCTCTAAATAGACCATATATTATGCCACAAAGCTAATGTCAGCAAATACAAGAAGATAGAGACACTACCTTGTATTCTATCAGATCATAATGGATTGAATTTAGAAATAAATGAAAGAGTAAAAAACAGAAACTACTCCAACACCTGGAGATTAAACAATATGTTATTATATGATGAACGGATAACAGAAGATATTAGGAAGGAAATTAAAAAATTCTTAGAGGTCAATGAGAACAAAGAAACATCATATCAAAATCTCTAGGACACTATGAAAGCAGTACTTAGAGGAAAATTTATTTCATGGAGCGCATTTAATAAAAGAAGTAAAACTCAACAAATAAACGACCTAACACTACAGCTCAAAGCCCTAGAAAAAGAACAGACCAAGACCAAAAGTAGTAGAAGACAGGAAATAGTTAAACTCAGAGCTGAAATCAACAAAATTGAAACAAATGACACAATACAAAAATTTGACAAAATAAATAGTTGGTTCTTCGAAAAAATAAACAAAATTGATAAACCTTTAGCCACACTAACAAAGAGAAGACGAGAGAAAACCCAAATCAATAAAATTCAGAATGAACAAGGAAATATCACAACAGACATGATTGAAATACAAAAGATCATTAGAAGCTATTTTGAAAATCTATACTCCAACAAAATAGAAAATTTCGAAGATATCAACAGGTTTCTAGAGACATATGAATTGCCTAAACTGAACGAGGAGGACATACACAATTTAAATAGGCCAATTTCAAGTAATGAAATAGAAGAAGTCATCAAAAGTCTACCAACAAAGAAAAGTCCAGGACCAGAGGGGTTTTCAGCCGAGTTCTACAAAACCTTTAAAGAAGAGCTCATTCCAATACTTCTCAAAGTATTCCATAAAATAGAAGAGGAGGGAACCCTCCCAAACTCGTTCTATGAAGCCAATATCACCCTGATAACTAAACCAGACAGAGACACATCGAGGAAAGAAAATTTCAGACCAATATCCTTAATGAACATCAACGCAAAAATTCCCAACAAAATTTTAGCAAATCGCACACAAAAACATACTAAAAAGATAGTGCACCATGATTAAGTGGGTTTCATCCCAGGGATGCAAGGTTGGTTCAACATCCGGAAATCAATAAATGTAATTCACCATATCAATAGACTTGAAGTCAAGAATCATATGATTATTTCAATAGATGCAGAAAAAGCATTTGATAAAATACAGCATCCCTTCCTGCTCAAAACACGAGAAAAAATAGGGATAGTGGGAACATTCCTTAACATTGTAAAGGCCATCTATGCTAAGCCCATGGCTAATATCATTCTAAATGGTGAAAAACTGAAAGCATTCCCCATTAAAACTGGAACAAGTCAGGGATGCCCTCTTTCACCACTTCTTTTCAATATCGTCCTTGAAACTCTAGCCAGAGCAATTAGACAGACCAAAGAAATTAAAGGGGTATGAATAGGAAAAGAAGAACTCAAACTATCCCTGTTTGGTGATGATATGATTATATACTTAGAGGAACCAAGAAATTCCACCAGAAAACTTTTAGAACTCATAAGTGAATTCAGTAAAATAGCGGGATATAAGATCAATGCACATAAATCTAAGGCATTTTTATACATAAGTGATGAATCTTCAGAAAGAGAAATTAGGAAAACTACCCCATTCACAATAGCATCAAAAAAAATAAAATACTTGGGAATCAATATCACAAAAGAGGTGAAAGACCTCTACAGTGAGAACTACAGAACACTAAAGAAAGAAATTAAAGAAAACCTCAGAAGATGGAAAGATCTCCCATGTTCTTGGACAGGCAGAATTAATATTGTCAAAATGGCCATACTACCAAAAGTGCTATACAGATTCAATGCAATTCCAATTAAAATCCCAATGATGTACCTTACTGAAATAGAGCAAGCAATTATGAAATTCATCTGGAAGAATAAGAAACCCAGAATAGCTAAAGCAATCCTCAGCAGAAAGAGTGAAGCAGGGGGTATTGCAATACCCGATCTTCAACTCTACTACAAAGCAATAGTAACAAAAACGGCATGGTATTGGTACCAAAATAGAAAGGTGGATCAATGGTACAGAATAGAGGACACAGACACAAACCCAAATAAATACAATTTTCTCACACTAGACAAAGGGACCAAAAATATGCAATGGAGAAAAGATAGCCTCTTCAACAAATGGTGCTGGGAGAATTGGAAATCCATATGCAACAGAATGAAACTAAACCCATATCTCTCACCATGCACGAAACTAAACTCAAAATGGATTAAGGACCTCGGAATCAGACAGAGACAGTGCATCTTATAGAAGAAAAAGTAGGTCCAGAGCTTCAACATGTCGGCTTAGGACCAGACTTCCTCAACAGGACTCCCATAGCACAAGAAATAAAAGCAAGAATCAATAACTGGGATAGATTCAAACTAAAAAGCTTCCTCTCAGCAAAGGAAACTATCAGTAATGTGAAGAAAGAGCCTACAGAGTGGGAGAAAATCTTTGCTAATCATACTTCAGATAGAGCACTAATCTTCAGAATCTATAAAGAACTCAAAAATCTCTACACCAAGAATGCAAATAATCCAATCGACAAATGGGCTAAGGAAATGAATAGACACTTGACAGAAGAAGATCTACAAGCAATCAACAAACATATGGAAAAATGTTCAACATCTCTAGTAATAAGAGAAATGCAAATCAAAACCACCCTAAGATTCCATCTCACCCCAATTAGAATGGCGATTATCAAGAATACAAGCAACAATAGGTGTTGGCGAGGATGTGGGGAGAAAGGTACACTCATACATTGCTGGTGGGGCTGCAAATTAGTGCAGCCACTCTGGAAAGCAGTGTGGAGACTCCTTAGAAAACTTGGAATGGAACCACCATTTGACCCAGCTATCCCACTCCTTGGCGTATACCCAAAGGTTTAAAATCAGCATATTACAGAGATACAGCCACATCAATGTTCATAGCTGCTCAGTTCACAATAGCCAGATTGTGGAACCAACCTAGATGTCCTTCAATTGATGAATGGATAAAGAAACTGTGGTATATGTATACAATGGAATATTACTCAGCCATAAAGAATGATAAAATTATGGCATTTGCAGGCAAATGGATGAAACTGGAGAATATCATGCTAAGTGAGATAAGCCAATCTCAAAAAACCAAAGGACAAATGATATCACTAATAAGTGGATGATGACACATAATGGGGGTGGGAGGGGTTAGTGTTAGGGTTAGAGTTAGGGTTAGGGAGGGGGTCAAGAATGGAGGAAGGAAGGACTGTATAGAGGGAAAAGAGGGGTGGGAGGGGTGGGGGGGAAGGGAAAAAATGGCAGAATGAATCAAACAACATTACCCTATGTAAATTTATGATTACACAAATGGTATGTCTTTACGCCATGTACAAACAGAGAAACAACATGTATCCCATTTGTTTACAATAAAATAAAAAACAATTTAAAAAAATCAAAAAAACTACAAATTGAAAAAAAAAAAACTGCATAAAGAGAAAAATAACAAGTATTTCCTAGAAAGTGGGAAGTGTTGTTAGTTGGTTTTTTTTTTTTTTTTTTTGTACTAGTGGTTGAACTCAGGGGCACTCAACCACTGAGGCACAACTCTAGTCCTTTTTTAGTATTTTATTTATAGACAGGATTTCACTAAGTTGCTTAGGGCCTCATTAATTTGTTGAGGCTGACTTTGGACTCATGATCCTCCTGCCTCAGCTTCCTGAGATGCTAGGATTGTAGGTGTGTGCCACTATACCAGCTGTTAGTTGATTTTTGAAGTTTGGTTTTATATCAATAGCAAATCTAGATATCTATATCTGTATACACACTGATATAGATAAAAAAATCTACTTCTTACTGTGAGTAGATTTATACAGAACTATGACTTTTTTTAAACTAACTAGATTTAAAAAAAAATTAAATAGATGGATAGAAGAACTTTATTTTATTTATTTATTTTTATGTGGTGCTAAGGATTGAATCCAGTGCCCTGCACGTGGTAAGTAAGCACTCTAAAACTCTCAGTTTAAAAACTGGAAGACATTAGATTACCTTGAATAAAATTTGAGTTTTCTTTTTATATTAAAAAATAATAATGGAAGCTCAGAACAAAGATAACACCAGTTATTAAAAATAAATTTACATTTCCCCATAGCTGAATTCTGGTGTATAATTTGTACTTGATAAACTAAAAGTAGTTTCCAGTACTTCAATATGTGTGTGGTTTCATTTTTGAAAACAATAAGAGAGTAAGATTACCCTTTAAGCCCTTCACTTTCTTTTGTATTCTAATAAATATTCTTGATTGAATGAAAGTAGTAGAGTTATAACCAAGTTATTGGGAATCACATATACCCTGGAAAGTATCTGTAAATTTTTATATTACACTATAATTTACCACTAGACTTATAATGAGAAATGTTCATTCTTCTTACATTAGGAATCATTTAATTGCCACCAGTCTTATTCTACTTGTCTTTTAATCCTTGGGGAAAGATGAAAGCTTTGAGCAATTATGGGAAGATAAAATAAGGAAAAGGTCCTTAGAATTTTACTAGTGCTTCTGCCTATTAGATGTCTTAATACAGGCAATGCCTACCCCTTCACGTGATGGCACATTTGTTCATTTAGGTGTCTTTAAGACTAAAATAACACATTATATGGCCTTTAAGGGACAAAGGGCTAAGAAAAATAAATATTAACTAGCTTCAAAAGATCGCTTCTCTCTTCCTTCCCTTCCAAATCTCCATGGTTGGTGAATTCCTAATTAAGACGATTCTTCCTGAAACTGCTCCCCTCAGTGTTGAGGGTAAAGACTTGACCTGAAAACATTTTGGGTGGATTTTCTGGGGCACCAGGCTCTTCATCTTAGGATGCTTCCACCTCCACTGTTCTTGAACTGACCGCCTTGACAGAAACCGCTGACAGGTGGTGAATGTCCCCAGGGTAAGACTCCTGTTCTGGCTGTTCTTGGCACACTAGTTTTCCATTTGATGTTTGAAATATATGTAGCTCTGTGCAAACAAAATCTCAGATTTTCATTGAAATTGTTTTGAATCTATAGGTCAATTTGTCTTCCAACTAATGAATATGGTATATCTGTTGATGTAGGCTCTTCTTTGATTTTTTTTTTTTTTTTTTTTTTTTTTTTTTTGCGGTGCTGGGGATTGAACCCAGGGCCTTGTGCTTGCGAGGCAGGCACTCTACCAACTGAGCTATATCCCCAGCCCTTGATATTTCTTATGTTTCTTTATAAAGTTGTACATTTTTTCACAGTGAAGGACCAGCTGCGTGGCTTTACAAAAATTATCTCTAACTTAGTAGATGTCACTAATACTTTTTTAAAAGTGTACTTTCTTTTTCTTGGGGGAGTGTAGGGCAGTACCAGGCTTTTGTATACCAACCATTGCTCAGTTATTTTGATAGAAGTGTCTTGTCTTCTCATAATTTGTAGGTTATTTTGTGTTTTCTGTGTAAATGATAAAATCTATAATTAAACAAAGTTTTATTCCATTCTCTTCAAACTCTAGACCTCTGAATACTCAACTTATTAAACTGGTCTTAAAATGAGGCTACTGAGTAAATGTCAATAAAAGGATGATAATAGACAATCTTTTCTTTTTTAAAAAAAAATCTACTTATGTCAACTAAAGACACATGTTATTTTGTTGTACTACATATTGAACCCAGGGTATTACCCATGCTAGACAAGTAATGTCCCACCGAGCTTTGAGGAAGGACCTTACTATGTTTTCCAGGGTAGCCTTGAACTTGTGATCCTCTGGCTCAGGCTCCCAAGTAGATGGTATTATAGGCATGCACCATTGTGTCCACATAAAACACATGTTCTTAACCATTATGCTTAGATTGCTCATGAGAGTGACAATTTATCTCCATCATCTCAATTTATTTATTTCTCTTTTAGCTATATTTATAATCATGCATTGACATAAACACAAAAAACCTAAAATAAGTTAAAAACATGTTTTCTCTCTCCTTTTCTATGCTTTGTTGGTATGATTGATAAACATGAAGTAATGGCTATCATGCAATTCATTTTACTTTCTCTTTTCATGTACATTTGTTTTTAGATTGCCTAAAACACTTAAATTCAAATAAATATGATAATAATAAATAATAATAATGATGAAAGTAAACTATATACCAATAACCATGATAAACATAGAGGCAAAATTTCTTAATAAAATATTGGCAAACCACATACAAAAACACATTAAGAAGATAGTACACCATGATCAAGTGGGTTTTATCTTAGGCATTAATAGGCAGGAAATACAGAGAACTCAAAAAATTTAACACCAAAAAATCCAAATAACCCAATCAATAAATGGGGTAAGGAACTTAATAGGCACTTCTCAAAAGAAGAAATACAAATGGTCAACAAATATATGAGAAAATGTTCAGCATCTCTAAATTAGAGAAATACAAATTAAAACTACAATGAGATTTTATCTCACTCCAGTCAGAATGGCAATTATCAAGATTACATGTACCATTAAATATTGATGAGGATGTGGGGAAAAGGGTACACTCATACATTGTTGGTGGGACTACAATTTGGTGCAACCTCTCTGGAAATCACTATGGAGATTCTTTAAAAACTAGAAATGGAACCACCAATGACCTGTCTACTCTACTCCTCCGGATATATACAAGGAATTTAAAATCAGCATACTATAGTTACAGCCACATGAATGTTTATAGTAGCACAATACAAAATAGCTAAGCTATGGAATAAACCTAGGTGCCTTGCAACAGATAAATGGATAAAGAAAATGTGGTATCATGATGGAGTATTATTCAACCATAAAGAAGAATGACTTTATGGCATTTGCTGGAAAAGGATGGAACTAGAGACTATCATGGTAAGTCCTAAAAAGTCAAAGGGCGAATGTTTTCTCTGATAGATGGAAAGTAATCCAAAGTAAGGGGGGATAATAAAAAAAGAATTAAAGAAAGAACAGTGGAGTAGGCAAATGGGGAATGAAGGGAAGGGAGGCAGGATGGACTAGGGTAAGACAAGAGAATAAGTCTGACCTAACTTTCCTGTGAACATGGATGAATATTGCTCAGTAAATCTCACCATCATGTTCATGCACAAGACACTAATTAAAAAAAAAAAAAAACAAACTGCAAGTAAATAGCAGAAAGTTCAGTGGATTAGAGGGAAAGGAATAGGGGGAGGGAGAAGGGCAGGAAAAGGCAAGTACTGGGGACTGAATTAGAAAAATTATATTCCACACTTTTACAATTATGTCAAAATGAATCCTATTGTCATGTATAAATATAAAGAAACAGTAAAAAGAAAGTAAACAGTAGGTGACTCCACAAATAATGTACTATGAGCCATTTCTGCCCTTGTCCAGAGCAAATTGGGGCGTATCTCCCTCTAAAGGAACACTTCCGTAGTTCTAGTCAAAGGTGCACCCGCTGAGACTCTGAATTCTACAAATGCACTGTTTGACATGAGAGCTCTATTTCTACGCAGCCTTCATCTCTAAACCTTAAAGTCCCCCAATAACTACACCTGTGACAAGAACCCTTTTATCCCTCACTACAACAAACCATATGTGGGCAGATTACTTTGCTTATTTTTAGAAGCAGTTTTAACGGGAGCCCTTGTGAAGACACAGTGTACCAAACATACCATTCCAAACAACTAGCATGACAATTCTACAGCCCCAGATACCTCGAAACCACAATGTGTCACTCCTAAATGCTAACTGACTCTACTCCCCTAATATTAAACACAAAACTACACAGGAAATGTTGGAAACTTGTATAAATTATGGGTTTGTTTGAGCCATGAAGGCAGGGAAACTGCTTTTCTGGGGACTCCTGGGTGAAATTCTCCCTGTGAGAAAGCCCAGATCATGCTGGTGCCCTGACTCAGCTCACAGACCCAGGTTCAAACAGCCATCCGGAGATGGGTGTAGTCTGCCAAGTACCAAACAAACTGTTTTTCCCCCACTCTTATCCTATTTTCCTGAAGGAGCTCTTTACTGATCCCCTTTGATCTCTACCGCTATAAATAAAGCATTTGCAGGGTTTTCTGTTTTTTAGAGTCAGACCCATCAGGTCTGCTCAACTCATCACGCCCTCGCTTATGTTTCTGGTCTTCTGTGTTTATTTTGTAATACTACTTTCATAGCTTTCATTTCCAGCTAGCCCACACCTCCAACAGTTACCCATTCCCTCCCCACACAGGTCATGGGAAAGAAAGGAAAGATAGAAAATCAAATATAAATAACACAAAACTGTCTCAAATCATAAACAGACCCCCTTTTTGTGGGGTAGCATATGTTACAAATGGTCTACTGTGTTTTCTGAGAATGAAGTAGACAAAAATTAGAAGTTTGACAAATTTTTCCCTCCTTTTCCAGCTTCTGCTTAGACTTCTTGTATGTCCAGTGTCCATGATGACAAATCATCTTTCAGTCGTCATTTTCTCAGCCATGCTGTTTTCATGTGAACCTTCAGTTAACGAATGAAGTTTAGCCATGGGTACATCAAAAGTAGTCTTTGCAAGAGAGCAGGTTTTTTTGTGGGGTGGCAGGGTGTGGTGGGGGAACGTTCAGAGTCTCATAACAGAACACAGAGAAGTTAAGGGCCAGGCTAAATCTGATGGCATGAGTTGTTGCATTTCTGATTTGCTGATTTCCAAAGCTTTGTGGTGTGCCTTTTGTGACCAATCCACAGCCGCATTCCTGTCATTGACACAGTACCCTCAGCAAAGTGATACAGTAGCCACCTTTCATTTTCAAACAGAAGAGTGTTTTCTGATTTTAAAACATTAGGATGAAGAACTTTCCCCAAAGCTATAGGACATCATTACAGATATACCCGTGGCTTGGTCCCAATTTTCTTTCTGTAGTTGCAAGTCATCTGTGTTTTTTTCTTAGCATCTTCTATCTTTAGCTCGGTACTTGGGAAGTTCCTCCAAAGTGACCTACAACTTTCTACATCATTTTTGTAAGTAAGTGAGAGCAGATTGCTCTCACCATTGGATGATTCACTCCTTGCTCACAACAGATTTCATGCATGCTGCTATGCCATTATACTGCCCAGTTTGTTGGGTCAGTTTGGCCTTCTTTCCCAGCTTGTATTTATGTATAACTCTGCTGGAGTGGGTGGTTGCAGATGAATGTGGGTTCAATAGTCTCTGCCTTTTTATTTTCAAAGATATTTTTTATCAGATTAATAATGTTCCTATCTCTTCCAGAATTAGTAAGAGTTTCTTAATTTATTCATTAATTTAGGTTGAAATTTAACATTATGCTCTACCTACATTTATTTGAAATAACAATATTATTTCTCTCTTTCAATCTCTTCATGTGAAGGATTTTCTAGGCTTGAGTTTGAGGAAAATCAGTTTTATACATTTGAATTTTATGTAATTTAACCTGTTGTGTGTCCAAAGGAATCTATGTATTTTTTAGTTTTTTAATTTTATTGAAATGTATGTCATAACATATATATGATAATTTAGGACATTTTCTCTATTGTATCATTAAACTTCAAGCATATTGTTGTATGGACCTATAATTCATTTACTTTGATTGCTATTTTATATTTCCATAGATAATTTATTGTGAATTTACTCATATCAGTTAACAGAACCTAATTATGGACTATAAAAATAAAGACAGAGTGTGATTGGCACAGGAATAGAAAGTAGACATGAATTCTTAGGACTTTGGATACACCTATCTCATCAGTAAGGAAAGGTAGAGGAAGATTCAGTTAAAAATGGTGGAAGATTAGCTACCCACAAAAGTAAAATCATCCACAGATTTTTAAAAAACTGTGAACATCTTAATAGAACATATTGATGAACATATTTGAGGAACAAAACATTGACAATATTTGACAATATTAAATTAAAAAATTTTATTCATCAAAAATAATCCTAAGTGAAAACTTAAGTTACAAATGGTAAAAAGTTATCAGAAATGAACAGTTGACAATGAAATTTTATCAAGACTAGCTAAAGAGTTACAAATTAACAGGTAGAGCATCAAAAGCTGAAAAGAAAAAAACAAGACAAGGTCATCAAAGGCATTTCACATTAGAGGGAATACATATAGCTACTAAATAGTTGTTTAACTTCATCAATGGTCAGGGCAATCTAATCAAGAGCACTATGAGACAGTTTTAAGTTTATGATATTAACAAAAATGAAAAAATCTTGACTGTATGCAGTACTGGAAGTCATGTAGACTTAATATCTCTTATAAACTTCATGGGACTGTGAAATAATAAAATCAGTTTGATGTCATCTTGTACCTTTACCTATTATGACACTATAAAGGATTTAAACCCTGAAAACAATTCTAATCTCACATACAAAGGTACAGAGAAACTCCTATTTCTATTTTGAAAGATGTGTACAAGAATGTTTATAGCTGTACTTTTCATAACAGCAAAACCCTAGAAACAACTTGAGTGCTCATTAACAAAACAAATGAATACATCATCTATTTATATGATGGACTATGAAACAAAATCCAAATTGAACCAATTTCAGTATTGATGCAGATGAATTTTAATGGCATATTATTTCGTTTTAAAAATCCTCTGAAGTAAAGTTAACAACTGAAATAAAACATTCTATTGAAACATCTGAATGAAAAAGTCTTAAAAATAGGAAAGCAAGAGAATGATGAATACAATAATGTTGGTGATGGTTTACTTGTGTACAGGACAGGGAAAGCCCAGGCAAATAGCAGAGGTGGAAACCATAGAACCAGAAATGAGTGACCATCAAGAATCTGCCCTTCATTTTAGACAGTATGACCACAAATGTTTATTACATTAAAGTTAATAATCACATAAAATTTAATATTAATACAGCATACATACATAAACATACATACATATGTAAAAGAAGTCCACAAGGGGACCGACTGAATAACTATCACTACAAATCCAAAGACTTGAGATCCTTTAAAATTTCAAAACACAGTATGTTCATACAAGTTTTCTGTTTCTCTTATAACCTAAATGAAACTTTGTTAGCATAAACTTGCACTGACATATATTTATAACATCTTCAATAAAAACATTGCCCTGACATTTGAAAATTTATTAGTGATTTGGAGAGCTTTAAATGACCTTGCAGCTACTATCTACTACTAATATACCAGGAAAACAACCAACAGAATTTTGTCTTGAATATCTAAAGGTCTGATGGAGATGTTTGCTGATATGTTTTATGTCTGATTCCAGTTCCTTGGGGTTCTAAGGAATCAAGGATGGGGGAAAAGACAAGTGCATAGAAGGGGCAGATATTTTCTATACTGGAATCTAGGGTAGAAGTAAATTCTTAATATAGCAAAGGGTCAAAGCAGAGGAAAGCCAGATTTCCAAATAATGCTACAATTTTTCATTCCTTAGATCCTATTTATCTAAACATTTAAATATTTAGTTCTTATGTCCAGCTTAACCTACAGTTTTTTGTACACTAGTCCTCCCTTAACCACGGTTTCCATTACTGCTATTTTAATTATCCTTGACCGACTCTGGTGTGAAAAATTAAATGGAATGTTCCAGAAATAAATAATTTATAAGTTTTCAGTTATACCCAATGTTGAGTAATGTAATGAGATCTTGTATCATCCTGCTATGTTCCATCCAGGAACTAAATCATTCCTTTGACCTGAGAATCCACATGTATATAAGACCTGATTAATCATTCAATAACCAAGTCAATTATGAGATTGACTTGCAATATAATAGTGCTTATTTTCAGGTACTAGCAAAGCTACATCTCCATGTCTACCTAATTCACCAAACTTTATCATAGAGACATTGTATCATCTCAAATCATCACAAGAAGGATAAATACAGGACAAGCCATTATGAGAGATAAAGAAAAATTATATTCTTATAACTTTTATTACAGTATATTATAATTATTTTATTACTAGTTATTGTTGTTACTCTCTTACTGTGCTTGCTGTATAAATTAAATTTCATCATGGTATGTATGTATAGATAAAAGTCAGTATATATAGGTCATGGTACTGTTGGTGGTTTCAGGTATCCACTAAAAATGTTGGAAAATATCTCCCACAAAAAAGGGGGGACTATAGGTAAAATTTAATGTACAAAGACTGGAGAAAATAATTATGAATTTGAAATGGGTTGCTTCTTTCAAAAAGACTAAACTTTATATCATTACATAGATATTCTTTACTAAGAATTCCCCATAATAATCATTATTTCTTTGACATTAAAAATGATGGAAAAAACTACATTATTGGGTAAACCCACTAATTAGATCTCACTGATCCTTCAGATTGTTTTCATGCAGTAATATGGCCAGCTGTGCTTCTTGCTTGAGAGATAGTAAAGTATAAATTAGCTATTTGATGCCTACTGCTTAGCTATTTGGTGTTAAGTTAGTAACTTAACTTTTCTGTTCCCTGGCTTCCTCATATGAGTATAATAACGATGATATCCATTTGACAGGTTTTTATATGTTTATAGGCCCAGATGAAGTAATATATATGGCACATTTAGCACATTTCAGACTTGTATGTGTCTGAAAAATTTTAAGTGAAACTGAAAATGATTAACTGAAGAAAGAAAGAACATGTTTGTTTTTGTATCTTGAAGGCATATCAGCAACTCTGAGCCTAACTCTGTGATCCCTTTCACTAATTCTCTGTCTCTTCCTGTCAACGTAGAAGGAAATGTACTAGATTGGTGTTGGTGACTCACTTGCATCACTTTAATATCCATGTGACAGGCACTTATTATCTCTCTGTGTTTTTCCCTTGTGCAGTTTTGGAATGGCATCTATATATTTTGCTTTTATTCACCTGAAAACAAAACAAACAATAAAACCCCTCAAACCTAAACAATGCAAACATTCCCTGTCCAAACTAAAACACTTGGAACCAGTTCTTGTGCAGCATAAATAACCAGAAAATTTTGTTCCATACCAGAAAGATGGAATTTTAAAGAGAAATTGATCAAGAGTTAGAAACATTTAAAAAATATGGAAAATGTTGATAATTTCCAGAAATACAAGTTTATTGACCTCCCTAAATTGAATATTATCCAGATCTGAAGTATTCTTCCGCTCTAATTGGTTTACTTGAAATAGAAATACTGAATCATATGATTCATAAATATTTATATTCCTAATCAGTATTTTTGGGCATGTGAATCAACATATGTAAAATAAAAATATTTTAAGTGTTATTTGTCAACAAAAATACTTTTAAAAAATGTATTTAAAAAAATGAGTGGTCATATTAAAGCACTCAAATGCTGTAATAATATGAGATACCATCCATGCCCAGAGAGAGAGAGTCATTTAATAGATAACAAAAGTATACACATTCTGTTTTACTTTATTGAGATCCAAAGGGAAAGGGTATATTCATACAACTCAGACTACATACTTTATTTTAAAAAAATTCCAATGAAAATATAATCATGCTTTTTTCATATTAGAAAATTAAAGGAAATGAGCTTTCAAGATTCTCATCTGAAAATTAAATTGAAGACTATATTCTTAATCTATATGAACTCTATGTAACTCACTGATCATGAATTGATCACAGCTCATATAGCTATAGCTCCCACCAATGACCTTCTTGACTCTTTTTCCCAGTTTTACTTGTATGTTTAATTAAATCAATCCCATTTCTAGTGGGATCAGGAGCCTCACACCAGCCTTCTTATTTAAGTCCGTCTGTTCCATAAACAATTCACTGAAAAGCTTTTCTATGGAAACAGAAACAGTTATCCCACAGCTCATCCTAACCCTGCTATTATGTCATTACTTTGTACTCTGATAGCATATCTTTTAACCATCTTTTAAACCAGGGTTCACAACCTTGGAACTATAGATATTTTGGATCAGATATTTTGGGGTATGTGTGCATGAGGGGTTTATTTGTATTGTTTTGTAACATTCCTGGCCACCATCCAGTAAATTACAGTAGCAGTCCTCCAAGTAGGAACAATGAAAAATGCCTCCTGTCATTGCCAAATGTACCCCAAGAGGTAAAATCGCCCCAAGTTAAGAAGCACTGTCACACTCTTAACTTTGATGACAAGCTCAAATTCTTTCCTTTTTGAGCAATATATCAAATATCATATGTCTTAAAAATTTATGGAATTTCAGTCTAACACATGAAGTCTGATTATTAATTTTTAATATTAGTGGATACTTTGAGGAAGGTACCTGTTGGATTCATTCAGTATGGATGAAAAAATATAAAATTTCATTCTTAGTAGCCATATTATTAAAGTTTATTGTGAAGAACCTTTAGATACTGAAGGACAAAATAAATTGGAATCACAGTACTTGACCAAAGTTCCTGCCTCAGATTTCTGAAAAAAATATCCTAACCTCACTCTAAGGAACTATGATTTTTTAAGTCCTGTCCTAAGAATATGGGCCACAACCATAACTTAATAATTATTTAAAGATAACCCCTACTGAGCCTTTTCTCTACTGAAGTTTCTGTTTAAAGGCTAATGTGCAAGGCTGTTAAATATTTAAGAGATATCTAAAAGAAGGAAGTGGAGAGACACAAATCACAACTATAAAACCCTTAGGCAGATTAAGTCAGAACTGAGGAAGCATTTTATTTCCTCTCTGAAGTCCTAATTTTTTTTCTCCCTGTTCTGTTTTCTTAGGCTAATATGCCTTAGACTTCAGATCATCTAAGTCCTGATGTACTAATCTTATATCCTATTTTTTTTTCAATTTCATTTTCTTCCATAGTATGTCTTCTTTGACAACATCTTCCCTTTTACCCATTCAGAAATAGGAAATAGACTCAGTGTTTTATCAGAGAAGGAAAGAAATGTATGGCTAAACTAACCAACCAAATGTATGCACTAAACATTCTTTCTTTCTTTCTTTCTTTCTTTCTTTCTTTCTTTCTTTCTTTCTTTCTTTCTTTCTTTCCTTCTTTCTTTTTTTCTGAATCAATCAGTATCTTTTAATCTTCAGGATGCTGGGTCCCCAGATACCCATTTGATATCTTACTTCATTTTCAGACTGTATTCTTCCTCACTTCCTTCCCAGTGAGTGCTCTGGGCATCTCATATGTACAAACAGAGAAGAATAGAATTATTACAGGAGCCCTCAGGAGGGAGATGATAGGAACTGGCAAATGCACAGCCACAGTAGCTAGAATGGGTCAGAAGCCCATGTGGGTGACCCTGTGGTGAAGTATTGGTGCCTTAAGAGGGCAGAACTACTCAGGTCTAGCGTGCATCACTGAAGATTGGATTCACCTGCTGGGTGACTCGGATGAAGGTAGTTCTCTGGCTCAACTTCTTTAGCTTAGCTGCTCCCACAGAGGTGCATGTAGATCGGATCCCTCCTAGGATGTCACGGATGGTATGTTCCACATCCCCTTTAAAGGGGACTTCCACTGTCTTTCCCTCTGAGGTTCTGTACTCTGCCTCACCACCAGCATACTTCTTCATGGCCATTTCAGAACTCATTCCATAGAATAGTTTGTACTTCTTGCCTTCCCTCTCGATGAGCTCACCACCTGACTCACTGTGCCCAGCCAGCATGCCACCCAGCATCACAAGGTCAGCCCCTCCCCCAAAAGCTTTGGCCACATCCCCAGGACAGCTACAACCTCCATCTGAAATGATGTGACCTTTGAGGCCATGAGCAGCATCTGCACACTCCATCATTGCACTAAGATGTGGATACCCAACTCCAGTTTTCTTCCAAGTTGTACACACAGAGCCTGGCCCAATACCCACTTTGATGATGTTAGCCCCAGAGAGGATCAACTCTTCCACCATCTCTCTTGTTACCACATTCCCTGCCATGATGGTGTGTTGAGGGAAGCGCTTCCGTACATTCTTTACAAATTCAACAAAGTGTTCAGAGTAGCCATTTGCCACATCTAGGCATATGTATTTCACCTGGGGAATAGCTTCCAGGATCTGTTCCAGTTTGCTCAAAGTCAGAAGAGCCTGTCCCTGAGCTGGCAGCCAGATACTCAAGATAATCAGGATTCTGGCCCGCAAACTCTTGCCACTGATGAAGGCTATAATGTTTATGGACAGCAGTGAAGAGGGAGAACTTGGCCATTTCGAAGGTACCCACAGTATCCATATTAGCAGCAATGATAAGGATGCCAGTGTACATCTGCTTTGCATTCCGAAATGAAAAGGATCTTGTGAGATTCACCTCACTTCGAGACTTAAGGGTGCTGCAGTTTGGCCTCGAAAGGACATCCTTGAAGTTCAGTTTCATGTCATTGTCGATATGAGGCATGGCAGGGGACTCGGGATAGCCTCCAATCTGAGTGTTCCTGTTGCCTTGGCCTAGGTGGCAGTTGACTGAAGCTCCCCTTGCTTAACAACTAGCCTCATGCAGCCCAGCTGAGCCTTGTCGGGTCACACTAACAGGTTCTGCTAACTCTGCACTAGACATCTTTACTCCTCTGAATGCAGTGTGAACAGAAAAATCTTTCTCCATCAGGAGTTGTGCTATATATACTTAAAACCAACAAACCAACAAACCAACATAACACATGACAAATATCAGGTTTTATTATTTTGGTTTATCAGATTCATGAGTGAGTGATTTTTCAATTTTTCTGAATTTCAACTGAAGTCGGTCAGTGGGATAATTGGGGGAAAAATGAAAATAAATTCTCTTACCAGGTTACGTCTGTACAATGTGGGCATTCAAGACCTATCGTTCCAGTCCCAGTATCTTATGATGAAATTAATTCATATTTTTATAAACTGCTGCTCTTGTTTTTCATTGAAAATGATTCAATTCTAACTTCAGGGAAAGTATCTTGAAGCTAATTCCAGGACCTTGATTACCAAAAGCAAAAGCAAAGTCCTAAAACTGTCAAATGATAGCAACTGATTCAACCTCCTTAATATTGAATTGTTTTCTGGTTAAGTTAACACACATTTCAAAACTTATAAATCGCTGGCTTTTGGCACTGACACTAAACTTAAAGTGATGATATTTCAAAGAAAACTGAGATGCAAAGGGTGTTCTGTTGCATTTTCTTTAAGGTTCATCCACTCTGACTTTTACATGACTCGTTAGACATTAGCCTCCCTGTTTTGAAAAGGCCAGGTACATCAGGGTTAGTGCCGAGGGTGAACACCATCCGTTCGCACTTTATCACTGTCAGCCAGCTGCTGACTGGCTGCAGTTTACATTCCACAGGTAATGGAAGGTGTCAGAGCTATTTCAACTCTTATATAAGTCAAAACTTAACAAAAGGCTCAGGGTTCCTGATTTTAGGTATGAAAGACTCTTTCTACACAAGTCCTTCGAATACCCTACATTCAATTTTCAATGAGAATATAGTAATTATTGTCTGTAAGTATATTTCTCTAACTCACTAATGAACTCAACAGTAGAACTAGTTGAACTGGTTCAGGATTTATTATTTAAAAATGTAAGTAGATATAAGCTGTACTTGAACTTTGCTTCAAATATTTGATTTAAACTGGATTTTAACCAAGACTAAATATCATAGTAAGATGCACATCTGTTGCCCTCCATTCTGTAACTCACAGATGATGATTCCAGAAATGTAAATAACAGCATGTTCTCTCTTCACTCTGTTACTTATCTTACTGGCTCGAATCTAAGCACAGCCCAACAGACTACAGTGGCCAAACACTGATAATTTGTTTGGGCATTGAGCAAGAATTTTATGTCACTCCATTACAGCTTCTCACACTTTTTATTTTTCATTCCACTATGGCAGGCTAGTCTCCCCTCTCACACTGCCAGAGGCTACCAATCTGTAGTAAGTCTCAGCTTCACACCCACTCAAAAAGGATCAAGAGGATAAAAGGGAAGTAGACCGTAGCTGTTGCTTCCATTCATACTTCTACTCATAATATTTCTGAATCCTTAGAGGATTTGTTTAGATCCTAAGTGTGGTTTTTAGGAAAGGACATGAATTGTATGTCAGGAGATTTGAGTTCCAATTCTGATCCTGAAATTCACTAGCTGAAAATATTATTTCTGGCAGCAATATTTCCCTATTTACAATTAAAGAATGAACTAGATAATTTGTAGGTAATATTTAGCTTGAAAATATATATTCTTCAAGTAGTAATAGTGCATTTACTTTTTTTCTTAAAACAAACAAACAAACAAACAAGATGCTTTACCACTGAACTATATTCTTAGCCTGTTTAATTTTCTAATTCGAGATAGGTCTCCTTAATTTGCTGAAGTTGGCCTCAAACTTGCAATCCTTGTGCCTCAGCCTCCAGAGTAAATGGGATTACAGGTGTGCACTACCATGCCAAGCAATTACTTTTTGAGTAAATAATTATGTGTGTGCTTTCCATTCTCAATTATTGAAAGAATAACAATAAACTGAAAGTTCTTGGTTTTGGCATTAATATCACCATACTAGTAGTGTTTACTTTTCACAATGGTTAATTTTAAATGTAAACGTCACTAAGCCCTGAGCCGAGTCCAACTATCTGGCTAAATGTTATTTCTGGATATGACTGTGAGGGAGTTTTTAGTTGAGATTAGCATTTGAATAGGTCGACTAAATAAAGCAGATTATTCTCCCCAGTGTGTGTGGGCATTACATCATCTGATCCTATGAAGATCTTCATAGAATAAAAAGGTGGAGGAGGGGAAAATTCACTCTCTTTGCCTGAATTCTTGAACAGGGACACGGTCTTCTGCTGTTGACTAGGACTTACTCCATTGACACCTCTCATTCTCAGGTCTTGGGTGGGGACTGAAACTATAGCACCATTCTTTCTGGATCTCCAGTTTCAGATGGTAGATCATGGGACTCCTTAGACTTCACAAGTGAGGCACTTCCTTCTTTATAGTGAACATAAACATCTGTATCTAGAAAGAGATACATGGATAAAATATATATGTGTGTGTGTGTGTGTGTGTGTGTGTGTGTGTGTATTATATGTATACTCTATAATAAATATGTCTGGAAAGAGATATATCCAATAAATCATTTATTATTTTTTCTGTTTTCCCTGGAGAAGCCTGAGAAATACACTTTTATTTTTATAAACTGGGCTTTTCAAAGTTATTAGAAAGATAATAATCCTTATGTTGATTTATATATTTTCCCCATGTCTTTCAGAACACTTTTATATGTTGCCTTGTTCATTTTTCATTTTTTAAAAAATTGAGAATCACTTGATTTAACTTGGCAGATATTACCATTTACATTTTTTTAAGAATGATGAGTTCAAGATCAAGAGAAATTATGTGGCTTAGCAAATACCTTGTGGCTTCTTAAAAATCAATATCTTATTGTGAAATATAAAGAAACAGGCATAGAACTTACTTTGTAGTTTAATAATACTTGTAATGAGATCACTTATGTAACTTCCACACACGTGAAGTACTGGTACATTACTAGTATCCCAGAAATCTCTCTCTCTGTCCCTTCCATGCCGATTGCTGGTTGTTTGCCTTTCACCTATGAAGCACAGTTGTTCAGGCATGCTGAAAGAACTTCACAGAAGGGAGGAACTTCTCTTTATGTGCTGCCTTTGGCTTCTTGCTCCTGCCACCTTGTTGATGAAATAGTTTCTCAATATGGTGATGTCTTGACCCACTCTTGGAGACTACCTGTCAGTCCCAGGCCTTCTTGCACCCTGGTGGGGTGTCTCTTGCTTGTGCAGTGATTGTGCGCCAACTTTATCTTTGAAAATTTTACCATCCTATAGGATGCAAACACAGCTTCTCTAGGAAGTATGAATCCAAGTGTTGGGAAGGGGCACCATTTACAGGTATATACTTCCTTGAGTATGCTCCTCAACAGTTTTGGTTCGGATCTGGAGTGTTCCCTGAAGTCTCATGTGTTGAAGGCTTAGTTTCCAGTGCAGCAAGGTGTGGGATTTTGGGGAAGCGATTGGATCATAAATGCTCTGACTTCATTTGTGGATTAATCCATCAGTAGCTGAATGGACTACTGAGAGGTGGTGGAAACTCTAGGCAGGTAGTTCATGGTTGGAGGAAGTAGGTCACTGGGGACATGCCCTTGGGGCTTTCTCTTGTCCTGGGCGTGCGCTTGCGTTCTCTCTCTCTCTCTCTCTCTCTCTCTCTCTCTCTCTCTCTCTCTCTCTTTCTCTTCCTGAGCTTTCTGGCTGCTAGAAGCTGAGTAGCTTTCCTCTACCACACCTTTCTGAAATTATGTTCTACACTTCCTCAGGCTCAGAATCGAGCCAGCGGACCTTGAACTGAAACTGAGCCAAAATGAATCTTGCTTCCTTTAACTTATTTTTTGCAGGTATTTGTCACAGTGATGAAAAGCTTACATGTCTCAATAAGCTGCCTAGACTGACCTTGAACTTGTGATTCCCCTGCTTTACCCACCTAAGTAGCAAGGAGCTGGGATTACAGGTGTGCACCACTATGCCTGGCCCCTTTCTATAAGTGTATTGGTTAGTTGGCTTTCCCTTTTGTGAAATGCCTGATTTAAGTCTTTTACCTATTTTTTAAAATTGGGTTGTCTGACTTTTTAGGAGTTTTCTTCACATAAAATCTGCATATAAGTTCTTCAACAGCTGGATGTATTGCAAATAGCTTCTTCTATTTTATGACTTTTCACCTTTTTTAATGGTGTCTTTTGAAGATGGTAAAATTATGACCATCATTTTAACATCCTTGAATTTATTAGTCTTCTTCGTAGTCACTGTTCTTTGTGTTTTGTTTAAGACATCCTTTCTCACTGAGGACATTAATTTATTCTTCCATATTATCTTCTAAAAGCTTTATGGTTTTGCCTTTCACATTTAGGTTTTTAATCTACCTGGAATTGATTTTTTTATATGGCATGGATGCTTTTGCTATTATGCCATAATTTCTAAAAACCAAATGCACATAAGGTCACCATTACCATTTAGTTGTGAGAGAGGTAGCCCAATGTAGAATGATGCTGAATCAAAGGGAAAAAAAAATCTTTTCTTTTTAAGAAATGAGACCCATAATTAAGCTTTTACTGAGTACCAGAAACAATGGTGTTTTACTTACCTAACCTCAAAAAAAAAAAAAAAAAACCACACACACACAACTTCATTTTACAGATAAACCAATTAAGGGTTAGAGAATGTAGGAAACTTTGCTAAATAGCATAGTAGCATAAATTTGAGCAAGGATTTAAATCTTTAGCCTTTAACTAAAAAACTTTGGCTACTTGTATTTTTATAGGGATAGAGATTGTGTGTTTTTGTGTGAGTATATGAATTCCCTTATTATTTTATTTTTACTTCCATGCCTTTGAATTTGAATTTTCCTGGAGTTCTAAACTATCTCTAGCTTGATCCTACCTTGTTCTACTTCAAGTTTTGCTTGTACTAGAAATCATCCCATTTTCACTACAAGTGTTTTCTTGCATTGTTTTCAAAATAGTCCCATTTTCAGACTTGTGCTTCTATTTTATTATTTATTTCACTGCACTCAATAAAAATGTTTCATTCAAGAAATGCAGCAATGTGACAATTTCCTGGAGTTCAACTTTTTGGTAGCTATGATGACGGGAACATTTGAGGGTTCTGGCAATTTCCTACACAATTCACATTAGGGGTTGCTGGGTCAAGAAGGTAAATTTTTGTCCCCTACGTACCACATGAAACTCAATATACCAGCTTTGGCCAGAGGAAGTCCAGTTAATCTGATGCATTTTGGAGGCTATCAATATTATTTTTGATAGTCAAGAGAGGGAAGGAGAAAGTGCTGGGGAGTGATATTGACCAAATTATATTGCTATATTGTATACATGTGTGCATATGTAATGACAAATCCCACCATTATGTACAACTAAAATGCACCAATAAAAATGTGGAAAGAAAAAAAGTACTGATGCAAACCAGCTAAAGTGCATAATTTTAGGATGCAGTGGAGTGCCTTCGATTACACAGAAATGAGATTGAAAAAGATAAAATCCATTTCAGAATATTAAAAACTTAAGGTTTATAAATCTAGAATTAATAAACAAATTTTGTAAATATAAAAAGCCAATGTTATTTGTATAATAATAACAAATGGATGGAAGATAGAATAAAAATTATTTGTAAGATATTAAGAATAGTAATAAAAAAAAAGAACATGGGATACCACTATACTGAAAATAATGAATCACTGTTGAGAGAGATTAAAGATAGAACAATAAATTTAGAAGTGTGTCATGGGTAGAAGAGCTAGTGTTGTTAAGATATATGTCCTCAACAACTTCAAAATTATCAAGATAAAAACTTCAGTCTTTCTGTATTTTCCTTTGTTGATGGATCAAAACCTGAACATTCTTTATTATTTTTTTATTTCTTTGAATGCTTTCAAACTTTATATATGTGTATACACACATACAACCATACATACACAAATGCATAAGTATATGTATGTCTATATCTTTGTTCAGGTCAAAGTACCCATTCTATGATTTCTTTGCAGCTAGTATTGACACTAAAGCTGGATAACCCATTTTATTGGAGATTATCATGTATATTGCCTCAATAGTAGCATCCCTACCCTCTGAACACTAGTTTCAGTAACACACTTCCCCACAGGTTGTGACAAAATTTGAGTCTTTGCCGAATGTCCCCTTTGTGGTTGAGATATGAATTTACCCCAAAGGCTCATGTGTGAGACAATGTGAGAAAGTTTAGAGGTGAAATGATTGGATTATGAGAGTCTTAACCTAATCAGCATATTAATCACCCAATAGGAATTAATTGGTGTAGGGCAAGGTGTGGCCAGAGGAGGTGGGTCAGGGCGGTATGTCTTTGAGGTGTATATTTTTCCCTGGAGAGTGGAGCTCTCTCTCTCTGCTTCCTGGTGCAATGTTTTGAGCTGATTTCTTCCACCACACACTTCCACCCTCATGTCCTACCTCACCTCGGGTCCTAGGGAATAGAGTCAGTCATCTTTGAACTCAGACCTCTGAAACCAAGAGCACCAAAATAAAATTTTCTTTCTCTAAAATTGTTCTTGTCAGGTCTTCTGGTTACAGTGGCAAAAAGACTGATTGAAATGGTCCTTAGGAGGCAAAACTACCCCAATTTCAATTATTGACCTGGTATGAAGCAGAAATCTCACCTTTATAATGTCATTTTCATTCTCCCTTTTCATTTATTTCTTTCAAACATTATGTCTTATGTTGATCCTTACCAACAGTTTTATTACAGATGGAGCCACTTGTAATTATTTTATACTTTCATGCGATTTTATATACCAGTGATTGTAGAATAAATTCCAAGTTTCTTAATACGGCATTTAAAGCTCAACCAATTTCTCCAGTGTCTTGTGTCACACACCTTTCTTCAGATAGAGTATTCTTGCAACATGAATTTTTAAAATCGCTCCTGGCACATACTACATGAATTCTACCTTGTATCACTTCTCATTATCGCTGCTGCTTTTCTTCCCATAACCTGTGAATGAGATATTTCTTATGTGGCCCTTCAAATCCTCTTGGGTCTACTACTGGCTTCAGACCCCATGTGAGAAGTCTGGAGTAGCTTCAGGTGACCGACCTGATGAAATTCTTCCTGTTTTACTCCATTTCTTAGTATTCTTCTGAGGATCAATTTCTTAAAGTGCCAGCACACAAGCTTTAATCTCAGACTCTGCTTGTGATGAATCTTAAACTAAGACAGCTTGACTACTTTTACTCATTCATTAAGAATCTTCTTAGGTATAATTATTTCTAGAAAAGACACTTTTGTCTTCTTCCCCATTTCCCATTTCAACCCCGAGTGGGACAAAGCTCAATATCCTTTTCTTATTATCTACAAACCATTTTGAGATATGGGCCTAAATTGTATACTTACAATATCAAGGTACTGCCCTGAATAATGATAGACCTATATGGTTATAATGATATGTTCGATATCAATCTTGAAGAAAATAATTCATTTTGTAATTAATTCATTAACATATTCACCGATTTTCTTCATTTGTCTTCTACCAGCATTTTGGAAAGAAAAATGCATTCTCTGCTGTGTCGTTTTCGTTAGCATATTACTAGCTTACTTCTAACCACTATAATCAAATGTAACTTCCCTCTCAAAATGTAGAACAGTATTTTAATTGCTAAACTCAGTCCTTCTCTTAGTCTTTCTAAAACCTAGCATTGTTGACCACTTTTTCACTCTTGAAACTTTCTTTGCTTCTAGAGTGTTGCTGGTTTTATTCCTTTTTCTTCTGGATCATTCCTTTTCATTTTTTTTTTTTTATTATAACATTTTTCTTCTGTGTTCAGACTGAATTTTATTTCCTTTCTATTTCTACCTTAGATTTTTTTCTTTGCTAGGTCTATACATACCTGCCAGGTGCTTGCATAAATGCTGGCAACTTTAAATTATAGGTACTTGCTTACTAAATTAGAGTATCTGAATGTGGTTTAGGTACTGCTAATTCAGAAGAACCCAAATTTCCTAAATTATTTGTTTTTCTCAAACAAGATCTTCTTTCTTAGAATTGGTCAAAGATGGCAAAAGAATCAAGTGGGGTATCATTATATCTTTTTCTAGTTGATATATATATATATGTGTGTGTGTGTGTATGTATTTTTTAAATATATATTTAAATATTTTATTCCTATCTCTAATCTTCCCAGACAGTCTTATTCTCTGCAATCCTTACCTGTAAAACAAATCCAAACTTGTCAGGCTTATACTTTAATGCTTCAAAGTGGTCACTGAAATAGAAAGATGATTTCTGATATATTTAGAATGGAATTCAGGACCTTCCATAACAAAGCTCTACCTTCCCTTCTCTCCACTTCTTTCATTCATTCATTAATCAGTTTTGTTATGTTTGTCGTTCTGTTTGTCACTGCAAATATGAAGTTGACAAAACACACATGCCAATCCTCCTCCTAAACCTTTAGTCCCCTCATACATCCAGTCACCCCTGAACCTACATTAGACTACATTTGTATTTAACGTTCAAATAGATTGCAAAACGATTAACACCTTCAAGTTAGTTCATACATCTATCACCTCACCTCATTGTCATTTGTGTGTGCATGGTGAGAACATTTAAGATCTACTCTCTTATTAAATTTTAAGTACATAACTATTAGAACCTCAGAAAATATTCATCTTGTAAATGAATATATGTTCCCTTTCACCAATATCTCCCTATTTTCTCTAATCCCTTACCTCCTGGTAACCATCATTCTACTGACCAAGTCTACATTTTGACTTTTTCAGATTTTACATATAAGTGAGGTCATGAAGGATTTGTCTCTCTGTTTGGCTTATTTCACTCAACATAATTTCTGCAGATTCATCCATGTTGTTGCAAAGGGCAGGATTTTCTTTTTTCGTTTTTTTCACCTTTGAATGTTTTATGGAATTCAGCAGTGAAACTACAGAAGCTGGGCTTTTCTGTAATTGGGGAATATCTATTCTTGTTTCCATCTCAGTATTTGTTATTGATCTCTACAGAGTTTTCATTTCTTTATGACTCAATTTTTGTAAGTTAAATGTTTCTAGAAATGTATCCATTTCTTTTAGTGTATCCAACTTTTGGTATAATGTGCATCATCTCATGATTATTTACATTTCTGTGGAATTAGTTGTAATGCATTTTATTGCATTATTAAAGTACAGACATTAATAAGAATGGGTGGTTTAAATAACTGGCAGTATTTATAACTTAACTCATACATGTTTATACACATTTTAAAAATATACTGTATGATGTTAGAGAAGTTAGTTAGCTATTTTGAACTTTGTTATTCTAGTTGGTAGAATGAGGTAGTAGTTCCAGTTCTAAATTCTTATTCTAAATTTTTAATTCCATGATCTACAGAACTGTTGCAATTAATAATAATAACATAAAGTTTGATAGTATTTAATTGTTTATAATTAATGCCTTATCTGCTTTAGTCTATTTTTTTTAGATAAACAAGTAATTACTATTATCTTTGGAGATGAAAAAACCAATGATAAACCTTAAATGACTTTGGCATGTCAGTTAGTCACTTAAAAGTACTCCTTCTGTTTTCTAATCTAGTTTGCCTTTTCATATCCTAGAAGTTTATAACCAGTGATCTTGAGACCCCAACCACAAAAGTCTCAGAGACCTAAATTTTAGATTTTATAAGCATAAATAGAAACATTCACTCCGATTGCAATCATGCTTGTGTAAATACCTGGGATTTTTTTAAGACCTTGAGGTTTTAATCATAAAAAGTATAAAAGCATCTAGTTTTATCTACATAGTATTTAGCTAGGTAGCTAGATACCATTGAAATTTGATTTATAATTTTATGACCAGGATGCAATACAGTTTGATAGAAAATAAAAGGACCCAAAATACAAGTACTTGGATTCCAATGTCTATTTTTCCTCCTCCTTAAAATGCCTGCCTTTTATTATGTCAGATTTCTTATGTGTGATACAGAAAATTATTATTCCACCTAATTTTTTTTTTTTTTTTTGGTACTGGGAATTGAATCTGGGGTGCTCAATCACTGAGCCATATCCCAAGGCCATTTTATTTCTTTTTATTTTGAGACAGAGTCTAAGTCACCTACAAACTATGCCACTGTGAGTGGCTATAAATTCTTGATAATGAGGATGATGATGATGTGTTTGTGTGCGTTCCTCTGGTGTTATAATTTAAGTTCTCTATTATATCTTAAGCCTTTTCTTAGGGTACGTACAGCAGTAAAGACTCCCTTTTACTATGTTAATTCAGTTTTTAATAGGTTCTTAAGTTCCCACAGCCAGGAAGGGAAATGCAAGGAGAAACCATGGCAGGAAATGGAGCAGCCATGGTTTATTGGGAAATCGTAGTATGTGGCTATGCCCCTAATACCTTGCACAAACATGGTTGTCCTCATTAATAAGGGATTTCTGAGCTGTTGTTCCACTAGACTTTGATTTCCTTGATTAAGAACCTGTTTCTAATTCATCTCTATGTTCATAAAAAAGTTAATAGAAACAAGAATCTAATAAATATTTCAGAAAAGGAGGAAAACACAAGACCCAGCTCTGCACTTTACATTTGTAAACTTGGGCAAAATATTTAATTTTGTCCATTATAAGATTATACACAATATTATTTTAACCTTTAAAGGTACTTGGAGTTTGTTTAAAATCAGTAAATGCTCATTTCTCTTCAATTAATCTTGAATAAAGCAATTCACAAATGCTATTTGAGGTAGGATGTTTTGAGCAAAGTCCCTAATATGTTAGTCCCCACAGAATATTCTGGAAATAGCAAAAATGATTGTAATTATAGTGAAAATATTTTATAAATGGGATTGAGATTAGAAAGTATTTAGGTCAATGATGAAGCTGTAGAGATAGAGCAAGAATATGTTGTTACATGAATCCATACTCAATAATTTTGTCTTTTTCTTTTAACTAATGGGCAACTATGGGGATTATTGTAGTTGACTCGTGCCCTGTTTAGATTTCTTATTTAGAAATAGTCATTGGGCAGCAGTTAGAAAATTAATATCCCTGTAGGTATCTAAAAATGAGATGAGGAAGTCTAGATGGGTGCCCTAGTATTGGGGATGGAGCTGAGTGGATGGATGGGAACCACATTTAGATGCTATGTAGATAGTACTTCATGACAGATTCATGTGGGAGAATGGTAGAGAAAAATGATCTAAGGATGATTCCAAGATTTCCACTAGATGTAGGACTGGTTTTGGTGTTCACTAAGACGGGAACACTTCACATGGTAATATAACTTGATGAACTTTCACTGAACAAGAAAACAATACAATATAAAAATGTAACTATCATTTATTAAGCACGTAAACTGTCCCATACATTATGTGATTTAACCTTCATACTGCTCCTTTGAGCTGGATATTAATTCCATTTTACATGTAAGAAAAATGAGACCCAGAGATACTACGTAATTTGCATAAATTCATTGAGTAGAACCAGAATTTGAGTGTATCTAATTCTAAAGATTATGTTCTTAAATTATTTGCTGCGTTATATTTCATTAAAGGTTTGGGAAATCAGCCAAATTAGGAAAAAAACAAAGCTTGTGAAATTATTTAGCCCAAGGCTATAATGACTTAAGGAGGGTCACAGGATAGTGTCAATAACATGAAGCTTTCTATAAATGTGATGGACTGTGTGTGTCTTCCTTTCTTTCTCCCTTCCTTCTTTTCTTTTCTTTTCTTTTTTTTTTTGATAGACCAAAAATAAATAAAAAAATAAATATTTTGTGGACTAAGACTAAAGTGAAAGCAACATTAATAATTAGTAACAAGAACTTGCTAAGCCAAAGATTTAAAAGGCATCAGAATTCAAATGAGAATTAAATAGACTGAAAAAAACATTTGGGGGAAATGTAGGAGGAAATGTGTGGGTATTTTGTTTTAGAAATTTTTAGTACTATATATGCTTTGCTTCTGCAAGATGTTGACCTTACAGAAAGGAAGGAAGGAACCTTAGACATACCAGAAAACAAAAATTGCAGCAGTGAAATAAACCCCAAGGACCATAACCAGGTTAGATGCAGAGGAAAAACTATAGATGACCAATAAATACACTAACTGTAATGTACAAAGCTGCTCCCTCAGACCTTTCTGGTGTAGCCATTTTCCCCGCCTCCCAACTACTATCAGTCTGTGAACATCCTAGCTAGCTATTGGTCCATCAGTCAGCTTGCAAGTATCCTTCTCCGTTATTGGTTCCCTGTTAGCCCGGAGGAATTCAACTGCTTCACAGTAGCTTCTCAGCCATCTTTTCTCATCCTTCCCTCTTTCCTACTCACTTTCTCTATCCTCCTCACTTTCACACTCTTTCTTGCGCTCGCCCTTTCTCGTTCCCTTTCTTTTCCTCTCATTTTCTCTCTTACCCTGCAGGGAGACACTCTGTTTGCTTAATAAACTCCCTTACGTGATTTCCCGTGTTCGGCGTGGTTCCGTGGGATCCCTTACACTAACATTATTAATCAATGAAAGGACAGTTAAAATAGTAATTATATAGTGTTTTTAAATCTGTTACATTTGAAAATATTTTTGTGATAATATTGTCATCTAGGATGGGTGAAAATAGCTTCTAATAAGATGTTAATCAGAAACAATAGTGACAATAATAAGTGTAAACATTGTGAGTTTTCTTTCTGACTGGTATTATTCTGGGTACTGTTCATAATTTTGTTTATGAAATCGTAGCAGTGATCATACAAAGTAGTTTTAGGAATCTTAGTGAACAGATGAGGAGACTGAGCCACACAGAATCAGCCTGTGGTACTCAGACAGCTTGTTTCAGGCTCTCTTGTTTATTGCTTTTTGAACATATATTCGTTTCGGAGGGTTCTTAAGGAATTAGTTAAATGTGCAAGCCCTTTCACCCAGCAATTCAAATTTCTTTTAAAAGATTAGAAAGTGGGTTTCTAGGGGCATGCCCTTTGGGTTTACATTTTATCCCTGGCTGGAGGAGTTGTTTCTTTCTCTACTTCCTAGTATCAGGTCCAGATCTGCTTTCCTCTGCCACCATGAAGTTCTGCCTCAGGTCAGAACAATGGAGTTGGCCATGTATGGACTGAAACCTCTGAGACTGGGAGCCTCACATAAGCTTTTCTCTAAAATCATTCTTGTCAGGTCTTTTGGTCACAGCAACAAAAATCTGACTAAAACAGAAACTGTGACAAAAATTTATGCAGTAATGTTGGCTTTGCAGCATTATATAATAGTAAGAAATCAGAGACTGCTTAGTGTCCAATTAAGAATGAATAGTTGATTTTATTAATACTGTGGATGCAATCTATAGCATAATACAGGACAATTTAATTACATGGGGATATAATCAAGGGTTAAATTAGTAAGCAAATAGCAAAAAGATTATTTATGGCATAATTATAATCTCTATAAACACAAACCTGTGTAAACATGTACATACACAAACACTTGCACTTAAGTCTCTGTTGTTCACAGAAATGTCGCCATTTTTATCCCTGGATGGTTAGAATATTGGCACTGCTGAATTGCTTGTCTGTTTTTCCATAGTGAGTTTGTTAAAAAAAAAAAAAGTCTTTTAGTCATTATGATAAGCTCAACCAACGTGACTCTTCATGAGAGTTAACCAAGTCCAGCAGAAACTTTACGTGGAGGACAAAAAGGTATAACTCAATTGCCAGGTGAAAAATCTACATATTTTAACAAATAACTTTGTCAAGGACAAAGTAGATGCCTGTTGTGTTGAAAGGAATAAACAATAGAAAGGGGACTCTTCATTTCCCACTAATGTATTTTCTAGCACTTGCTTTTAGTGTTTCTGAGAGACTAATCCCTCTTTGTCCTAAATGATGGCAGTTTCACAGCTTCCTGTGGTGGATAGATTGTTCTAAAAACTCACAGTTTTAATAGTCAGAGCAATCTTTCCTGAGAATCCTTTCTAAAAGTTTTCTCTCAATTTCCTCCTGGTCAGTCTTCCTTGCACCATGCTAATTATTGATTGTTTCTAACCTTTGCAGACTGACTCATTCCTTTAGGTTTTTATGGCTTTCGATATTTCCTTTATAGTACAATTCACTTGTATCCTCATCACTTTAGTTTGACTTTTTGTGTGTCTTCCACTTGATTCATACTTTTTGGTTTCCCATTGTGCTTATAGCTTTTATTCTGGGTTAGCAGCATTTAAAACATCTGTTAGAAAATGTGATATCTGGTCAGACTGCTGTGGTTTATACATTGTTAACTTTTTGGTCCTCAGAAAATGCACCTAAAAGATGAACATAATAAATTCGCCTTCGCTTTGTTTAGTAAACAGAAATATGAGCAATTTATTTTCCATGGATGATTAAAAAGCTTTACTGTGAAGCTTATTGACCTTTTAAGCTGAAGTTCTGCCAGACAGTGTGACATTCTGCCTTAGTCTATGACCCACGAGATTTTCCCCATAGGTTGTCATTAGGAAGAGGAGGAGGAACAGTGTGCTGAGGATGCTGAAGGACGGTTTTCTTGTTCTCTCTAGACTATGTGAACTCTGCCTTACCAGGAAATTCAGCAGAGGCTCTGGAACTGGACAAGTCTGAGTGTAAGGCCAGACCTGTCATTTCTCCAGTTGAATGACCACAAGCACATTGCTGTGTCTTCAATCCTTTGTTTTTTTATTTATAAGAAGGTGAGACCTTACACAAACTAAATTTATAGTATTGTTGTGAGGGCTAAGTAAAATAATCTTTCAAAAGTATTTTGTGTTTTCAAGATGTGACAGGAAAATGTTTGAATGAATCAATGAAATAATTAGTTTTTACTCTTCATATTCTTCTCAAGTGTATAATGACAGGCCTTAGATACTAATTCTGATCTTTTTGATAATGCTCCAACGATGCTGTTTTTCCTTGCACTATCCGTAGTTCAAAATGTTCATTTCATTCCAAATGAGCATTATTTCTCAACAAGAAAGGATGTTTAAATATTTCATGTGTAACTAGCATTAATCATGACCATAATTTCCATCTAATGATCCTTACTAGGAAAATTATCTACCATAAACAAAAATAAAAGTATAACTAAGGATGTAGTTATCTGTCTTAATTTGTATGCAAATCACTGTATAGAGACCAGCCACTTGGTGTTCTCTCACTGTCCCATAACACAGATGAATCTGTTTGCTTCCTTGATGCTGCCAATAGGAAATGCCTCTGGTTCAAGGCCTGTATCTTGGCATTAATGCTTCACTTTCCCTACTAGTTCTTATTTTAGATCATGGTTTGTCATTTGGTGGCTTTGCAGTGCTATCTGCCAGTTACATCTATGGGCTTTTTTTTTTTTAATCCAGTAGTGGTATTAGCCACATTTTATCATATTTTTTAAAAATTATTTATTTATTTTTAAATTTTTTACAGACTGCATTTTGATTCATTGTACACAAATGGAATACATCATTTCGTTTCTATGGTTGTGCATGATGTGGATTCATACCATTCGTGTAATCATACATTTACATAGGGTAATCATGTCTGTCTCATTCCACCATTTTTCATACCCCATCTTCCTTTCATTTCCTTCTTGTCAGGCAGCCCTACCCCTAAAGCTATCCCAAATCCTGTGTCATTGAGTAAATTGCTCACTCTGTCCGGTTTTAGATTCTTTACCTATAAGAAAGTCATAATAATAATTTCTATTTTAAGAACTTATTTGGATAATATTAACAAAGTACTTAGCACAAAACTTGCCACCTTTTAAGGACTCAATTTCAAATATTTTATTACCATTACAACTTGGTTTAAATGGTCAAAGTAAATATTTCTATTATAACATAGAGGAATAAGACCAAAGATGGAATAAATTTTGAGGTAGGCATGTAAGAAATTTCTTATGTATTGCCAAAAGCCAAATAAAAATTTAACTAATATCTTATTTGTACAGAAACCATTCAGTTGCTTTTTGAAAGATTTAAATAAGAAACTGATATGAAACAAGAACATTTTAATTCTCCTGATAAAGGAAGATAAATTGTATCATACAAATGCACAATCATTTATTATGAGTTTAAAGAAATAATAATATAATCAACTGAAGAAGATGAACATAGGGGAGCAAATACCTAATCCAGTCTTTAGACTGGAGATTAGTATACAGAACACACAGTACATGTGGCATAATAAAAAAATTAAAAAATAAAAATTTTTTTGAAAACTAAACAAAAAGAATTTGTTTACAAGGAGGGACATTCTTAGGTGGGAACTTTATTTATATATAGATGGGAATTATTATAATTATATATATTTTATAAATTATATATTACATATATAATATATAGCATATAATATGTTATATATAATGGTTTATTGATATAATTATATTGTTATAATATTAATATTATGTTGTTATTATTTATAGGGACCATGGAACTTAAAGAAACTATGTCATTTTTCTCCTCCTAGTTTGCCACCCAGTTGAATTTTTAAAATTATTTGATTTACATAGTTATTGATGAATGTCCTAGTTTTGGTTCTGTCAGAAGCAGCCTCTGAGATGAATTTTCCTATTCAGAAAGAGTCATTTGGTAAACATCCCTGGGAGGGAGAAGCAGTTTGACTGGTGAGTGCAACTGGGAAAATCAAGTTGTCCTTCAGATCTAACAGCCTCAGCTAACTCTGAAGGGAAATCTTATGCAATGGCCCCAGGGTTCCCTTCCTCCACCTCCGATACCTAGGTCTTTATGGCCCCACTTCAGTCATTGCATATGGGTCTGTCCAAGTGTATGACCTTCAATGTAGCAATTCCCTGCAGCTGAGACCATCCCTAGAGTAGCCAACTGATGAGGGCTGTCCTTTGGGAGCTTTCTCAACTCCTGGAGCAAAAAGGCCTTGAAACTGAGTGGTACATCTTCATGTCCACCGTGATGACCCATAACACACCCAAAGTCCTTTCCCCAGAAGATCTTCATAGCAATGACCTGGAGGTTTATACCTACTCTATCTCTGATACTTGGGGGAAGGTGAATGACCTGTGTAAATTCAAAAATCCCTTTGTGACATATCATATTTACCAGTACCTGAAAGTATCCCTTAGCCCTCCCTTAACAAAGACTTAGCTGTATCAATCTAGGCTGCTAACTGTACCAGCCTTTCTACCTGTTCTATGACAATCCCCAAAGCACTGGACAGTCTCATACAACCAGTAATCTATTCCTTTTTATCACAATAGTAATTAATGACCTGGTAGCATCCCTTCTACTTCTTTCTGATTTGAGTTTACAAAATTTTATTTTAGATCTGTTTTTTTACTTAAAAAAACAAAAAACAAAAGAACAAAACAAAAGAGCAAAACCCTTTCTTCACAATGCTTTGATCTGTATTTTCCACATGATTGGCAGCTGATCCCTTAGTTATGAGACACAATTTCATCCCAAGTTCTCTTTTCCTTTCTCTCTCCTCTCTAACCAGTACTTTGTTACAAATATCAATATTTTCTCCTCCACTGTGCTTTATTTTTTATTTTTACCTGCTCTTAACAAAAAAATAAACAGGATTCCAGGTCACAGAAGTAACAGTAGGTAGTTTATCAAAGAGGCAAAAATTCTTTACCCTTTGAACTCTGGATGGGTGTTGAGGGAACTATGTGTGTTCACTTATTTAAAAAAAAATCATTCTCTTGGTGGATGCTTTCCACTATTATGTGATTATTTCATTCAGTTCTCATAGATTGTATTATACTTTATGAACAATCTGGCTCAACCTCTTTTTCTCAAGCCTTCAGTCTTTTAAGGTCCTTTTTGCTTATTGATTCACTGAGAATAAAGCTAGTAGATACGATATTGGAGAATAAAGTTAGTAGATGAGACATTGTAATGTGTTTTATACCTATTTCAACATATAAGTTTATTTTTCAGTGCTTTCTCCCTTATTAGAGGAAGTGTACTTTCACCTATGAATTAGTTCCCAGGCTTAGACTGAATAAAAATGATTAAGAAGAGAAATGGAGAATTAATGGATTGCTTAATTCTCTTTCACTGCAAGTGATTTGGAGCCAAATAAATATTTTTATTACATGGTTCCTCTATCTACTTCTAATCTCTCCCCTCAATAAAATTTAATTAAAAAAATACATGATACTTAACCGCTGATGCTATCAGCACTACAGGACAACATCTATCTGTTGTTGTTGAATGTACTTGGTATTTCCAATGGATTCTAAGGTCCTGTTGGATATTATATAATCTGCATGTTCAACTTTTTAAACAATTACTGGTGATATAATGTATTTATCGGCATCAAGATTGATTGGTTCAGCTACCTGCATAATCAAGAATGAAAATTACATCTGTTTACAGCTCAAATTTGAAAATCCTTTTCTTTGAGAAATACTTAGTTTACCACTAAGCAATCATCTAGTACTCAAGAAGCACTTGCTCAATGGTGCTTTAGAATACTGCACTAAAAAGTGCTAAAGACCAATAAGACAATTGAAAGGCCATCTGTTATTTGGAGATAGATGGAGATGGTCCTTAGAATTTTGGGAAAAAATTTATAATCCCAGAGCAAAATCAGCCTTAGATTAGGACTATAATCCATATAAAAAAAAAACAGTGCTTCTCTATTGTCCATGTTAGAAATTACTTCTGTTCCTTGATTTCTGTAACACCTCTTTAATGTCAGATTCAACCTCATGTAACCCTAAGATTTTGCCACTGTGGATCCGATATTTTTTAAAATATAACATATCAAAGTTGATAGTAATTGGATTTGCTTACTGGATAATTTTTCGAGGAAGAACTATTGGCACAATTATCCATATATTTATAATATATTCAAATATTGAATTTTAAAGGGAAATTTAAGTAAAAAAAGACCTATAGAGTTCACCAACAAGTAGAAAAATAATTTATCTCTGTGAAATGGAACACTTGACACTAAGAATAGTGAGCAAACTGGGGAATTTAAGATCAGAAAGAGGGATATAATCTGTGTTGTTCAAACCTTTGGTATATACAGATAACTTTATGTGGCATCCTAAATTACACAATTTAATTTTATAAAAGGATGTAAATAATTCCACGGACAAATTATTTTAACTCTTAAATAATAGTAGCAAAACATACTGGTGCCTTTCCACAGCGAAGTCAGTGTTCTCCAGAGAAACAGATCCAATGGTTCTGTCTCTCTCCCTCTCTCATGTTATAAGAAATTGGCTCAAGTTATTTATGGAGGATAAATCTCATAATCTTGAACTGGATTAAAGACTTAAATATAAGGCTTGAAAGCATAAAATTCTTACAAGAAAATATAGGGGAAAATCTCAACATTGGTCTTGACAATGTTTTTGTAAAGAACATCAAAAGCACAGAAAATAAAAGCGAAAATAAGCAGATAGGATTATATCAAACTACAAAGCTTTGGGATGGGAAAAAATAAATTAAATTAAAAGCAATCTGTGGTATGGGAAGAAATATGTGCAATTCAAAATCAAAAAAGATACCACTTCACATCACTTAAAATGGATATTATAAAAAAGACAAGTGGTAACAAGTGTTCTCAAGGATATGGAGAAACTTGTGTCTAGTTGGTAAGAATGTAAATTGGTGCAAACATTGTTTGAAACAATACAGAGAATACTCAAAAAATTAAAACTAGAACCACTGACAATCCAGGAATCTTCTCACTTCGGGCTATATAATTAAAGGAATTGAAATTTGTATGTAAAAGAGAAATATGTCTTGTCATGTTTGTCATATCATTTTTCACAATAGCAAGAAGTGGAAAACAAGTGTCTGTTGACACATGGCAAGATAAAGAAAAAGTGTGTGTGTCTGTATGTAATAGAATATTATTCAGCCACAAAAAGGAAAGAAATTCAAACACTTCCAACATGGGGGAATCTGGAGGACATTTTGCTAAGTGAATTAAGTCAGATGGAGAAGACAAACACAGTAGGATCTCACATGTGAATTCTAAAAGACTCAGACTCATAGAAACTAAGAGTAAGATGGTGGTCACCAGGGTCTGGGAAGTAGGATAAATGGGTAGATATTGATCAAAAGGTTCAAACTTTCTCTAATAAGATGACCTAGCTCAGGGATATAAAAAACACTGTGGTGACTATTGTAAATAATAATGTACTGTTTACTTGGAATTTGCTAAGAGAAAAGTCAGCTCTTAATAATGATAACTAGCAAGTTGTATGTGTTAAATAGTTTAACTATGGCAATCATTTCCCTTCGTTCTGTCAATCAAATCATCATATTGTACACTGAATATATTAAATTTTTATTAGTCAATTATACTTTAATGAAGCTAGAATATTTTTGAGAAACACAACATACTCTGATTACTGAGTCAGGAAATGCTCATTTACCTAGCAATTTTAAAAACAAACAAACAAACAAACAAAAAAAAAACTTTGCTTACTGGGTATGTAGGTTAAAAAACTAAAGTTAAAATTTGGTAAATTCAGTTAGGTAATTTTGTTATTTAGATTTGCAACTTTTTATGGAGTATTACTTGTTAATGGGACAATTGTCATTAAAAATTGGCATAAAATAAACTGGCTACAGTGTCAGAATTTTAATTACAAAGTGTTAAATGAAGATCTACAATCTACTCATAACTAACAGTGCTTTTTTTTTTTTTAAGGAAAGTTTTCTGTACCAGTCATATAATCTTTAAACATTCTTATTTTTTCTATTTTTGTCTTATGCAATAGAAACACAATAGTGTGTATAGCATTTGTGAATAAAAAAATGTATAAATACACAAATACAGTTAGTATGTTCAAATTTTTAATATTTTACATGATCAAAATAAAATTCAGAGACTCTTCTTGTGATCTACATCTTTTTCCCCTTCAGGATAGTGTTCATGTTTTGCTGCCTTCCTGAAAGGCCCTGGAACTCATCCTTTCATCTCTTGGTTTTATTACTTGAGTACTTAATTGGATTGCTCATCTAATCTTGGCTCAAATGACACTTTCTTAGGGAAGCCTTAACTGATCTCCAGAAGTTATTTATTATGCTCTCCTGCCTGCAGTTCTTTCTAATTTATTTCCATAATGCTTAAATATAGTATATAACTTTGTATTAATTTCCATGATTATTTGCTTAATGTCTACCTGCCACTTTCCACCCCAGCTAGCCTCTCAGCTTCAAAAAGGCAGGGCCTATACCTCTCTTATGGTTCACTGTAGTCATGTGTGAATGAAAGTATTTTTCTTAAAATCATTGTGAACAAATACCAATTCAAGGACTGGTATTTCAGAAACTTAAGTGGGATTAACCTTTTCATTTTTACAAATAACAGAAGTGAAGCCAAAAGAGATGAAATTATTATACTTAGATATACATAGTTCTGACACTAGAAATTAGGTCTTCTCATTCCCAACACAGAGTTATTAAAACATTCATTTTTATTAGTTTTTATGTCACATTGATTTCTTGGGCTATGTCTCTAATCAGTTACCAACCTCTCTGTTCCAGAAACTGTTTAATCTCCAGAATTTTATGGGGCAGGGAGTTTTTGTTCTCTTTAAACAAAATGAAACAAATTTACAAAATCGTACAAAATTGTATATAAAACTGAATTTGTGTAGTAGGTTATTTAATATACCAGGTGTAATTGCAACATCAAGAGGACTAGAAATAATTTAATCACTCTTCAAAAAAGTAACTGATAGCCAAGGATAAGATGCCCCTAAAATAAAAAATCTGAAACTCAACCTCCTTGTAGCTTGATCCCAATAATGACTGAGGCCATTCCAAAGCCTTCTGACTTGACAGAAGAGAACCTGTGACTCAGCAAATCACAGAGAAAAGACACAGTGATTTTAAGTAACTTTGGTTAAATAACTTAGTTTTGCAAATATAATCACATTGTTAAGCTCTTCTCAGGCCCTTGGAAGAGAACAGAAATGAGGAGCCTTTGAAGTAAGTTCCATTAACTTTACAATAAAGACCCCTGTGCTTATCTCTTTTGCATAACAGTTCTTGAATTTGCTCTCTTAACCTACCTGCTCCACTTACCTCTACTATATATTGTGTATGCTCAGTAAATTGAATTTATCAGACTGACAAGTTCCTAACACCATCTTACTAGCTGGTACACTATTTTTTCCAGTCCCCTATTGATTTATTTGTTTTGGTTTCTCTCCTTCCAGATTTTGTTTAGTTTTAGAGAGAGAGAAGAAAAACAAAAACAAAAACAAAAAAACTGAACAAACAAAACAAAGCAAAACATAACAAACAAACAAACAAAAAAACACCTTAAATTTTAACATCAAAAAGATTCTCTGGAGAGCTTGTTAAACTATGGACCCAATTTAAAACATTTATTGCTCCTACAGATTAAAATGGGACATTAGGGTGTTACCAGTGTTATTGCTACGTACATGTGTTCCCAAGGTGTAACAATTAGTCTCATGAAGGACATACATTTCCTTTAGTGCAGAAGGGAGTAAGAGTTAGGCATAACTAAAAGATTAAAATGTGATTTTCTTTCGGTCAGTAGGTGTCCCTCTCATTTTCTAATACTCTTCAGGTCCACGGCTTCTTTGCCTATATTAAAAATGCTTCTCAAATGAGCATACTACAGTAATGCAATCACATCAATTTTTATAGCAGCTCAATTCACAATAGCTAGATTGTAGAACCAACCTCGATGCCCTTCAACAGATGAATGGATAAATAAACTGTGTTATATCTACACAATGGAATATTACTCAGCCTTAAAGAATAATAATATTATGGCATTTGCAGATAAATGAATGGAATTGGAGAATATAATGCTAAGTGAAATAAGCCAATCCCCAAAATCCAAAGGCCAAATGTTTTCCCTGATAAGTGGATGATATTATATAATGTGGGTGAGGGGTTGGGGAGTGAGAGAAGAATGGAGGAACTTTAGATTATGTAGAGGGAAATGAGGCGGGGTATGAAAAATGGTGGAATGAGACAGATATCATCACCCTATGTACATGTATGATTACACAAATGGTATGAATCTACATTGTGTACAACCATAGAAACGAAATGATGTACCCCATTTGTGTACAATGAATCAAAATACAGTCTGTAAAAATAAAAAAAAAAAAAAACTTCTCCACCCACTCTGTGTCTTGTATCTTTGCCTGTTGAACTTCCATTGTTTTCCATGAGCCTTTTGCTCCTTTCTTTCCTTGTATTAACTTCAGTTACATAATGAGAGAATGTGGGCTTAAATATTAATAGATTTGAAATTAAATATTGTATCCACCAGTTATCAGTTATAAAAACTTTAGAAAACTAATTTTCTTTATCTGTAAGTAGAGAAAATAATCACTTCTTCTGAATGATGTTTTGAGAATTAAAGGAGTTGTGGCATGTCATAAAGGATCAGTATTCTGTATACAGTAAGAACTCATTGTTACAATCATTTCCTACTTTCTTTAGTTTTTAAAAAATTTTTTATAACTTTATTCTATTTATTTATTTTTAATGTGGTGCTGAGACGCCTTCCATGTGCTAGGCAAGCACTGGACCACTGAATTACAACCCCAGCACTCATTTAGTTCTTTTATGTATGCTTATTGTTTGTTTAGTTCATTCAGCACTTATTATATCCCCCTTAAAGATGATATTTGTGCACTCAGCTCTCTGAACTTAACTTTAAACCCTGTATGCAAAAGATCTATATCCTTTCATCCACATATTCTTCACAGTGGCCAGAACAATTGTTTGGCACCTATGAGACATTAAATAAATGCATGTAAAGCTGAACTTATTTGGATTGATTGAATGACAATAATGTCTGACACAATAGCATCTAGTGTTGGAAGCAGGAATTATGAAGGCTATAAGTAATAATAATAATAGCCATCCCACCTATTATTCAAATGTAGAGTAGACTTGGGGCATGAAAGTTTCATTTTCAATCTTTAGAGATAGGTTCTTCTATTTTCATTCAAATATTTTCTCCAGAAATGCAGGGAAATGAATGAGGGAAGGAGAAAGACAGAGAGAGAGAGAGAGAGGGAGAGAAAGAGAAAGAGTGGGGAGGAGAGGAGGTGCACAGGCGGACGGAGAGAATCTTTTTCTCCATATATATGGTCATTTGATCTTTGACTTTCTGTCAGCAGTTACTCATCCTGAACTTTTCTGTAGGATGCTAAGGAAAAATTGATTCCACATGTGTCTGAAGTCTTACTACAGGTGAAAGTTTAAAAAATTTATTATTAACCAAGAATGATTTTCTTCTACTTTTGCTGTAAAATAAATTCATATGTTGTATAGAATTCTGTGCTAACAATCTTTTTGTAGATGAATCTCTTATTATACAATTCAGTATAACTCTAATTCATGTATAATGATTTCTTTTGTTATCTAATCTTTTAGTTATTACTGATTGCTCACATTTACCATATTGTTCATAACAAAGAATGCTTGGTCTGATGATTATTGTGCTAAATGTTGGTAAAATGTGATGGCATAATTAATTTAAAGAAATTTAGTGCAATTCTCCACTTCAATTCATCACAAACCTTATTGGTTTCCCTATGGAAACAGGAAGGGTCAGTCTTAGTAGGTCTAAGAATAATTCTAAAACCTTAATTGCTTTTCTATTAGTTGGTGGTTAAGAATTAAGTGCTCTCTTTTTCAAAATGATAAGGCTATTAACTGTACAATTTCTTTTTGGAACTTGTTATTATGATTATCTGATAATGCAACCTCTTTTGTATTTCTGGGGACATTTATTTTAAGAGCCTTCTTGCACCTCTACAAAGTGGGCAAAGTAAAGCAATTCCAACTTTCAAATTAATTAATTAAAAATGAAAAGCTTTGTTCATTTTTTCCCTTATATTTCATATGCTTTGGAAAATAATGAATTTCTATATAAAACACAGTATATTTTCCAGGAATCATTATAATTTTAATTTTTATAACCATGATAGTTTTAATCATATTGTTGTCACAATAGTGATCTTAAAAAAATAATTGAATATTAAACATCTCTAAATGCAATGTTCCTTGGAGATGAACACTATTTTTAAATCAACTAAAGTATGAAAACTATCAGTTTGAAAAGTTTTAGATAACTTCATTTTTATTATAATTAATATTTCATTTTAATAAATAGTTAATTCTATTGCATTCAGTGCCTCTATTTGAGGATATACTAGTAATTTATGCCTTTTTCCCCTTTTCATATATTTCAATATTGGAATGTGTTCCACTTAAAAGAAAATATACTATATTTGTATTTATTGAAAATACATTTGCATTGGTTTTATCTGTGCATATAGTCAAGGAATTATTTTTTGTGGGTTTTAGTGCCATTAATATTGTGTGGATATACTAAAACTCATTTGCTATATTTGATAAAATTACACCTCTGTTTTTGTTGTATTGTCTGATGTTGAGTTAAAATGAAGCTTATTAAATCACAGTTCCCACCTGTTCAGTGGCTTTTATTGAAGATAAATGCCATGCATATCTGTTCAACGTACTACATCTATAAGTGTGCTTTGTTTGCTTCCATTTTTTTGCAGGATTATTTCTTCTTTGTGTGATATTAAATACAGGCCCTTGATTTATGTTTCCTGTGATGGGGAAGTTTTCAGGGTTTTTGATTCTTACTGAGTGCAGGCTTAAATATTAAAATAATATTACAGATCTACATTCTTTAGAAAGCTCTATTTTTAGGTAAAATGGAATCACATGTGCTCTATAGTGCTATCACAGAATGTGGTTAACCTTTCATGAAACAAGAGGATTGGGTCTCAGCAGGTAAGATAATAGAAGCAGTTATATGTTTAGCAATCCCATTTCTTTTAGTCTTCTCTCCCTTCCATCTGCATTTTATTCTCTGCCAGTTGACACTTGGGCAGGGTGGGAGAAAGATCATTAAATGCTCAGCCTGTGCTGTGGGGGGGGGGGTGGCAATATGAATCAGAAAATCTATCCCTAATTCTACTTATTATTTCTTACTGAAACCCCTGGTGTCTCAGAATTTAGCCTGAAACCCTCAACCTGAGAACATGTACTGTGAACATCCTCATTGTAGACTGCTGCAACTAGAGCAGCCCTTTCATCTCCTACCTCCAGAAAGGATTTCAAAGAAACTGGAGATACACTGAGAAAATTCTCTTTCTTTATGAGGAAAGTCATAAATAGGAGCAAGAAGTTGTGGGATTACCCCTGTCTTCTGTCTGGGAAAGGGTTGAAGGAACTGCCTAACTGAAGCAGAGTGAAGGAACCCCAAGAAAATCATTCCAGAAATTCAAACTAACTGCAAGAAGGGGAGCGGGCATCCTATTCTTGGACTGAAAGCTTGTTGAACTGCAAATTCTAGTCCTAGCGATACTGCTAACAGAGGTTATTGCAAGAGAGTTCTTACTCCCCAGCAAATGGCATTTAAGGCCAATCAAGAGGTTGGTGGCTCTACCCTGCCTGGAAAATTCTGAATGTAGAAGATTAGCTGGAGTATTCAGATTTTTGCAGGATAAGGCAAGAAGAGGCTGCAGCAGAAATCATCTCTATTGACTCCAGTAGGGAAGGATGTATGAGTTCCCAAGGTCTAAGTAATTTTTAGAGCTCTAGCAGTTGTGAAAGAAACTCAATTAAGAGAGTAAACCAATGAGGTTGGGACTTTTATCAGAAAGCACGTACAGTTCTTCTGCCAGAGACAAGAGATAGAAGAGGGTGTAAGTGGCCAGGCAGGAAAAGCATCAAAGAATTAGAGAAAATAACAGTGTGAAGATAGCTGCAAGGGTCAGAGGAGCAGAAGGGGGACATTCCAGAGAGCACACATTGGAGCCTTAAAGTGGAAAATCAGTTTCTGGTTGACACCTCTGATGGAGAACACAGAGAGCCACGTTAAGAAACAAAACAAAACATTATACACATAAAGCCCTTTGCCATTCTTCCTCCCAGCCCTCTTCCCGTGATCCCGCAGCAGGATCAGTCAGGAGAAGAGGGATGTGGAGCGGGAGAAAACTAACTGAATGGAAAATAAAATCAATTTCATGCCTCCCTTCTGTACTGGCAGGTCTGAGAAGGGCAAGAAGGGAAGACCAGTGGGTCCTATTTGAAGTTGTTTAGTTAAGTGTGTGCTGGGTATAGCAAGAGAATTGATAGGTCTGATCCAGATGCTGTCCAGAGGTAGATATACCAGATACCACAGAATGTATAGGTACTGGGAGAAATCTTTTCTGATTATAATTTACTAGATTCAACATAATCATAAACTAATTACTTGTTTTTAGCATCTTGTTCACCTATGTTCTGGTTTTTATTTTGGGATTCTGTCTGCTTAACTTTATCCCTGGCCCTAAGAATGAAGTATATGGCTCAGGCCAAATAATTCAGCACAACCTCATGTACAAGGCACATGATTGGTTCAAAGATTGTCAGTAACCAAATACCTGTGAGTTAGGATCCTTGGAAAGAGTTAAAAGAGGGCCAGCAAGTCAGTTGTGGGTAACTTGGCACACTGACGCTGCTGTGTCTTCTGAATCTAGTGTCCCTGGCAATGACTGTGGCACCTAGGATTCCTGGTCTTTTATCTCAGTCATGCTCTTTGGACTTGTACACCTGCTTCTGATAGACCTCTGGACCCATGGAAAGATTTGAGATTGGAGAATGTAATAAGAGAAAGATGTCTCCTTTTAGAGACTCTCAGAACATTATCAGCTTAACTGGAACAAAGTTGTTATATTCCAGGTCTTCAGGAATTGCTTGACTATAAGGATGAAAATTCTGAAGGTGCTAATGGTGCTTGCTTTTACAGATATGGTGGTATATATCTGGGTGAGAGCCATCTGCATGGGTTGGAGTGTGACCAAATACAAGGATTGCTTCAGGGAGATCCCCATCATCAGCCAGAATGTTAAGTTCATTTTGTATATTTCTCTAAGAATCGCATTTCAAATAAAACAGTTGCACAATTTGCTACTATTTATTCTCTGATGTCAAAAGAAAAAAGACATTCTGGGGGAACACTTTGGAAGCTTATATCTAAATTTCAAGGTAGACAAATTATTAGTATGAAATGCTCTGTGATTTTTATTATATTACTTCTAGAGTACAGCTTGAAGAACTACATGAAAATCACCAGATCTAGTTCATGCACTATCCTGACTTTCTTTTAAGAATGCAATGAGAACCACCAAGGATCTGCATACTGACAAAGGTATTTACTCTTCTATTCCAGTTCATGTCACATTAGATAATTAGAATCTCACACATATGATGTTTGTTGAAGTGATGTTCCTCTGAGGAACAGTGAATGATTCTTCAACTGCCTGTATTCAATTGCACCACAACTTTCAGTAAAGATTTCTGGAGTAGCACTCCTGGCTGGTTCGGCTTATGGATTGAATATCTAATTCCTTGATGCACAATATTTCAAAAAGAATTAAACCTATATGTGGGTATGTGACAGAGGTATCTATTTATGAATCTCCTCAGTTACAACAGCTACCTGGAGACCTAGCAACACCAACCATGAAGCCCAGATTGGTGCATCCCAAGCAGACAACCAAAAATCAGAAAAACATTCCACAGTGGTTACGGACATCTAGGACACCTGGAAAAATCAAATATGGTCTTTATGTTAAGTTTGGAAGGGTGATGTTTATGTATTTGTGTGTGTGGGGGGGTGTGTTCTATGGGGGATCAAATCCAGGGCCTTGCCCAGCTGTTCATACTTGAAACCGAGTATTTTAAATCTAATTTTCATAATTAATTATTCTGGGTAGAACAAATAGAATGAGAAATCTATATGTTCTTTAAATTTCCTAAAAGATGAAATTGCACCTATTTTACACATGTAATATCGCAATTAATTGTATTTATTTTTCAATATAAAAGTTTTACTTAACATTCCTGTCCTGTGCACAGAAAGAACTCCAGAGTTCTTTGGGAAGTCTTTGAATTTCTGCTTTTATGCTTTTTGTTTAGTCTACTAGAAATATTTTCTCAATAATTCCAGTTAACCACTTAGACATCTTTTTGTTATTTGAGATCCTCCATATTTCATTTAATAATGACAATTGTTATAATTATTGTGTTTACCAGTGAATGACCATAAGTAAGCAGAATATGCTTTTCCTGTAAGGGTACAGTCAACCACTTTTCAGCATTTATGTAAATTATTGTAACTCTGAAGTTTACACATCATTTTTCAATTTACGTGTAAAAAATTATTACAGATAGTTCTCCATTGATCTCTGTGAATCTACTCTGTAAGGTCTTATAGTCAGAGGAAAATTTTATACATGTTTTAAAACACAGGGCAAAGTGGTGGTTTCCAAACTAGTTGATTTCAAAATTAACCAGAGAGTTTTCCAATGTCCTGCCCAGACATACTGAATCAAAATCTCTAGGGCTATAGTGTAGGAATCTCAAACAAAAGAAAATAAATAAACAATCATAAACAAAAAACTTCCCAGTTTAGAAAGTGACTATGTTAAGCTGTATCATGATACCAATTTGCTGAAGTAACAGAGAGATCTGTAGATTTCATTTTCATTTATTAAAAGGTCAGACTTACAGATTCTTTGGAGAAACAAAGTGAATCTCAGGGCAATGCAATTAGAATACAAAGCTGCAAATTAAAAAAAAGAAGAAAATGACTACAGAATAGTCAGTTAACCAAAGCGTTCAAATCTTAAATGTGTTAAGTCCTCTGAAAGAAGATATATTTTATATAACATCCATACATTTTCATCAGGGCAAAGTCAAAATTGTTTCTGTCATCCTCATTTTGAGTCTCAGAGTTCCTCCTACAGTCGCAGAGAATTGGTGCCAAGGCACAGAAACCCATGTGTTCTGAGCTAGTCTACCAGCTGCCAAGTTTGAGAGGCAGAACTAGAAAATCAGGAGATTGTGTTAGTCATACCTCACATTCTTTCATTGTGACAGGAAAATATATACTGCATTTACCACAAATGTTTATAGTAAAACTTTCTAATTTAAAAGGGGATTTTTACATATCTGAAAATACTTCAAGGTGAAACTCTTAGCCTTTCAAGTATTTGGTAACAATGTTGCAAGTATTTGTAGTTTCAGAATGGATGTTTCAATGCATTGAGTTCAGTTCCTTCATTTGTAGATGAAGATGCTAAGGATCAGAGGATTATACTTTTATCTAAATATTCATGCCTAATTTGACCAATATTTGGAAAAAGAATATCTTTTTTAACCTTATTTTCCATAATTATGAATTTGTTAAAAAAAACTAAAAGTATACTATGTTAGTGTAAATGATTAATATTTTTGTTTCACTGTTCAAGTAACAATGAAATATAATACCTTGAATTGATGTAATTTTTTCTTTCTGTTACAATAGTATGCTGTACAACTGAGATAATATTGATGATTTTACTTTGAAAGAATCCACTATCCCCCAAATTAAGTTTGCTTTTTAAATTTTGGCACTATTAATGATCAATTCAAAGGAGAAGGAAAAATGAAATATTGTTCTCTCACTTCTTAATAACTTTTTTACTTTGTTATTATGGTTATGGAGAAAAATTACATGATTGAGGAAGCTTTCTCCTGGTTGGTTTTGAATTATTATGTTCCCTGAAAAGCTGTTAGGTTCAAATTTTCACAAGATACTGGTATTATTTTCACCAGAATCTGATTAATTCACTGTGGATATAAAGTGTATTGAAAGAATACAATGTGCTTTTTATAAACTGAACAGATAATTAAAGTGGCATCATTTTAAAGGAGCGGGTAGCACAAATATTCTACCCCATAGTCAATACTTTCTAATACATGCTTAAATGTTATCATTTTCTGACACTGTGAAATTCTTACATGAAGATGTTTATTTGTAAATGTACCATAATATTTTGTGTAATGATTTCTTTATGGCAATATCTCGAAAACATGGAAGAAAATTTTCATCCTTGATTCAGTTTGAGCCATCAAGACTGAACAAAATGTATGCTATGTTCTCATGGGAAATAAACATCTTTTGTCTTAATAAAATATTTCTAAACTGGTCTTTCTTTTCTAATTGGTGTGAAGTAAGAAATACATGGAATTGTCACCAAAAGGCATGGCACTTTTTGGGGTGGAGCTAACTTTATTAAAGTTGAAGCAGAAAGATGGTGAAATGCTGTGTCCTTGATGACATTGTGTTCTCTGGAATCAAAACAGCCCCAAAGTTTGGTCTCTCTTCTGCTTATCTACCACTATTTTTTTTTTCCTTGCGGTGCTAAGGATCAAATCCAGGGCCTTGTGCTTGCAAGGCAAGCACTCTAACAACTGAGCTATTTCCTCAGCCCCTATCTACCACTAGTAATGCCAGTTTTATCTTTCTTTCTTTTTTTTTTTTTTCTTTTTTTACAGATTTATTTATTGGTTTCTAATTGATAAATTATAGTATACATTTCTGGGATCTAATGTGATGTTTGGTACATGTGTTCACTTAAGCAAATTAACATATCTACCATATCACCAATTTGTCACTTTATTGTGGTGTATTTTTTAAGCTGGGTTTTCTGTTGCTTGAAAAGGAGTGCCTTAACCAATAGACCATTTTAAAATCTAAAATTGTACCATATGCTGCTGTAATTGATGCTGCATTTTTCCGTGGGTTTTTATCCAAATGTAAATGTTGTAAAGCCTGAGGCTAGATAAGTGTATCCATTTATAAATGAAATAAATAAATAACCTCTAGTCATGAAAACTGCCTCAGCAGGATTATTATAAAATTCCCCTAGGAGTATCATGAAGAATAAATATTAATACCTTTTAATTGATTTATAGTTTATACTATTGACAAGCAGCATGATGACCAATTTTATATATGAGAGCAGATAAATATTACTCAGGAGAGTAAATTCACATCCTTATCTATTCCAAAGTAATTTTCTAAAAATTGTTTTTGTGTCCTAGTTATTTTCTTAGGGAATGAATCTTTTATTTGGAATGCAGTAGTATGGAAAGGTTTGTGTTCTAGTCGTTTTTTTTTTTTTTTTTTGTTGCTGTGATCAAAATACCTGATGGGAACAATTTTAAAAGAGAGAAAGTTTATTCTGGGGCTCATATTTCAGCGGTCCCAGTCCATAGACAGCTGGCTCCATTGCTCTGGGCCTGAGGTGTGGCAGAACATCATAGCAGAAGAGTATGGTGAAGGAAAGTGGTTCAGGACACAGCAGCAGGAAGCCAAGAGAGAGAGAGAACTCCTCAATATGACAAAATATAAACCTTAAGGGTATGCCTTTATTGACCTAGCTCCTCCAACCACACTCTACTTGTCTACCATTACTACTGAATTAATCTCTATCAAGGGATTAATACACTGTCTTTGTTAAAACTCTCACAACTCAATTGTTTCATCTTTAAATTTTCTTGCATTGCTTCATACATGGGTTTTGTTTTGGGGAGACACTTCCTATCTAAAACCACAACAGTTTGTCAAACAATTTCTTTGTAGAAAGCTTGGTTAACAATATATATGACCTTCATAATATAATTAGAAAAAGTTAATAGAGATGGACTATCTAAAAAAATGGCAAGAAGTCATCTTTTTTGAGGTCATTTACATCAGTCAATCTTTTAAACAATGACATATTTGTCCAGTTAATTTTTTCTATGGGGGGATTTATGATCAGGTTGTAGTTTAAAACATGTTGCTTTTTGAGACCTCAATTCTACCTTAGTGCTTGATTGATAGTCACTCTTTCCCTGAAATATGGGCAATTTGTATATTTTGAGGACATAGTGGTAACTACTATCAACCGTCTATGGAAAAAAATCTGCATTATTTTATCCTCACATCTCTTGATGTTCTAGCACTGATAGGATCCTTAGAACTTTTAATAAGCATATTTGAGCTGTTCCATAACTCTCTCACCCTTCCCTCATCAATCTTTAACAAATAATCTCCTCCGATACACATTGATAATGACTCTTTTTATTGTGATTCGTTATTGATACTAAGCTGTCCCTACCCTAGAATTAAGATGCATTTTATCATATGTGACTGTATTAGTTAGCTCAGCCTATGGTAACTAAATACTTAGACTGAGTGGCTAAACCAAAGAAATATAATTTCTCATAGTTCTGGAGGCTAGAAATCCAAAATCAAGGTCCCTTGCTTTCTGGTGAGGGGTCTCTTTATGGCTTGCAGTTTGTGGTCTTATCATTCTGTTCTCACATGATCTTTCCTTGCAGAGAATACAGAGAGACAATAATGTCTCTGATGTCTCTTCTAACAAGGAAACTAATCCTATTGGATTATAACTCCATCCTTATGACCTTATATAAGGGGTCTGATTTATAAACACAGTCACACTGGGGGTTAGGACCTCAGCATAATAATTTTCAGTGGGATACAGTCATTCAATCTCTAACACTGAAGAACTGTTGGAGGGTAACTTTCAAAGTATGTATTTTTTGAGGGATTGAGAAGTCTAGGAGCTGATGGCAAAGGGGAACGCTTTCTGTGGGATGAGAGAATTGAAGCATGTTTGATTCCAGGTCAATGGTTAGAAACACACCAATGGGATAAATATGATCATAGAATATTATCTTTTTGAAACTCTAGGATGAAGAAACTATAAAAAAAGAATAACAAATATCCTATATTTGTACCTCCTTGGTAGAAAATGATAGTGTAATATATCAATGGTCTTGATGTCTAAGACTTCTATTCTGAAAGGGAACTATACTAGACTTTTGTCCAATGATCAGAAGTATGTTTGTGATTTTGTGAAATCATTAGCATCCTTAATGTTGACACTGGCAGACTCTGAACAGTGGCAGGTTTAGGGTAAGCTTTAGCTGGCAATGAGATGCTTCTGGTCAGCACTGTCAAGGTCCTTTTGGGAGCAATGAAAATCTAAACTAGTTTAACAGAGCGGTAAGGAATAAAAGATAGAATTCATATAGTGTTTGTGATTTTTTTTCCCATATAAACATGTGAAATAAACTCTAGGAATTTTGCAGTGATTTGGGATAACATTACTTATAAATAATAAATGCAGAATACCTGATAGGTACTAGGGCGTAGGCTACCTTCTTAACATCTAGTATTTCAATAATCCTGTGAAGTGGGTACTAAAATTTTTTCCCTTTTAATGATGAGAATGACAGATGTTTAGTGCCTTGACTAAGATAATTTAGCATGGGACAGAACTGGCATTAGAAGCCAAACAGTTTGACCGTATATATTTTAGGCATGTGATTTTTGAAACTACTGGAATTCTTACACTTTGTGTGAGTACTGCTCTAATGTTATCTCTAACTCCTAAGCCAAGAGGAATTTTGAAATTCACGTTTATTTAATAGGCACACAACAAGGGTTGGGGGATTAAAACAATGAAAATACTTTTAGCCTGACAATAGGATATTAGCTATAATTTATTTCAACTGGTTAATTATATATCCCAGTTCTGGAGATCAGAGAATAGCTTCCTTCCTTCCCTGCAAATTAAGTCCACTTTTATTCATCAGTTCAAAACAGTTATTCTAATTGTCTAGTTGCCATATACCAACATTGTAGTAGCCCCAAGGATGCAGTGATGAATAAAAGTGAATAGAAGCTCTTCTCAAAAAAAAAAAAAAAAAATTCCTCTTTAGCAGGTAAGTAGCAACTGAAGAGCTGTGAACAGTGGTTAATTGATTGATTAGCGGTTTCAAAGCACAATGTTTTGAGGTGTTAAAAATTCTGTGACCCAGCTAAAGAACTACCAGACAGTGACTTAAAAACTAATTAACATATGCTGCAGGATCTTATGAACCTTTATCTCCTTCTATTTATTCCGTTTTGTGTCTATTCTTTATCTTCTGTATATGTCCCCATGTTTTCCTCTTAGAAAAAATTAAACTGCATAAAATGTTTCTAAATTACTTCTGTTTATTTTTCTTTTTCCCATTAGAAAGGTGGGAAAAAGGTTAGTGTGTGTCTTCAGTTCGAGAGGGACAGTGAAGTCCTTGCTAGAACAGGAGATTCTGCCTTCAGCAGAAGGGGCACTCCCAAATGACCAGGCTTTCAGGTGGCCGATGAAATGGGAAAAGGAACTGGGGCAAGGATGGTCTCCCAGGCAAGAGGAAGAATCCATTAGAGAGACAGCTTCGAAATATTCCTCTTCCAAAGAGACTGAAGCCAAGTTTCCATATGACCCATCGGGGACAAAGTTCTTAAGTTGTCTTACTTCTGTCGTCTCCTTTCCTTTTCCTTGTATGTTTTCTGAAAGGACAAATTATCAACTCTCATCTACCTGAGGGAGAGGGAAGGTTTAACACTGCACAAAGATTGAGTTTTTGACTATTGTATAGGACAAGGCACCTTATGGACTAAATTGAGACTGAAATATGTAATTTGAAATGATCTAAGAATATTTTATGTTGTCTAAAGGTGATCAGAAATTATCTTTGCTGTAGGGCAGAGGTCAGCTAGCCCTACAATGAAAGGTGTGAAAATACAAAAATAATTTTGCTTTCTAAAAAGCCCACTGTTTAATTTTAACCCGTGCATCACTATAGTTACATTTGCACATATGTGCCAACAGCTCTAGGGTGTATTCTGGGTATAAATTTGTTGAAACGTAGGCTGTGCACATATTTCACTTTAAAAAAATGATACTATATTGGTTTTGATTAGACGACCTTAATGTTTCCCTCTGTTGGAGTAAACTTTAGACAGGTTTCTTCCTGATTCCAGGCTCTTGACCTCCCTCTTGCCCTGGCTCTTACAGAATCTTGATGGCCTAAACATAGAGGTCTCTTTTCTTGCTTGTCTTAAAGCATTTACTAAAGAAAACTTGTAATTGTAAATCCTTTCTCTGCCCCTTTGGATGTTAAGTGTCACTCAAAGGCCAGGTGTTAAAAGCCTGGTCCCCAGGCACTCCTGGGATGTAGTCACAACTTTAGGAGATGAGGCCAGATTGGAGGTCCTTAGGTCACTGTGGGTGTGCTCTCAAAAAGGCTCATGAGATCTCTGTCCTGTTCTCCTTTTTACCTCCCGGCCATGAGGCATACCTTTTTTTTTTTTTTTTTTTTTTCATAAATTTATTCTCAATTTATTTTTGAAAGTTCACTTACTTTTATCTGAATGAATAAAACTTTCCCAAGAAATTAAATAACTTATACATCTAAGAGATTAAGCATATGTATACATGTATGATGAACCAAAAAAAATTTTTAGATGTTCCTTCAAACAATTCATTGTGTAGTAAGCTATCATCTTATATTTATAAGACTAAATCAGTTACTTAGTTTCACACTTTAGTTAGGAGTTAGAAGTCTATTCCTCTAGTAGAAGAGATATTTTTCTGTTATAAAAATATATTAAGCATTGAATATGCTCATGCTCCTTTTAACATGAAATTTCAGTATTGTGGGTTTTTTTATTTTTAATGATTAAATAGCGAATAAAATAGCCCTTTTTGATACATAAGTAAATTTTTGTAACCATTAATAAAGTCAAGCTATACAACAACAAAGTTTCCCTTTGACTTTCTAAATGATTCCTCTCCTTCCTTGTATGACTATGAGGTATACCTTTTGCTCCACCACCCTGTCTGACTGTTGCTATCCAACACATCCCATCCACCAGAGGCCCAAAGCAATGCATCTGCTTGCTCTTGGACTAAATCCCTTAAAATTTGAAACAAAATAACCTTTTATTTTTGGACTTATTTATGTCAGGTACTTCACTATAGTGACAAAAACTTGACTCATATAATAGGCAAATGTTTTTAAAAGCCTCTATTCAGTTTTATAACCCAGGAATGTCTTAAAGACCTAGAAGCCAACCTTTAAAAGGCAATTATCAAAGAAGAGGGCGTCCCTATCTCCCAGTCTACAAGGGAGAATTGGAACCTAACTTTAGTGTAAACTTGCTCCATGCTGTATAACTACTTACTGTCTTGAAAGTAGGAGAAGGTTTACTTTTCTTTTCAATGAGGCCAATTGCAAACATACATGTCGTATGATTTCCCTTATCCCTGATCTAAAAATCTTTCTTACTCTATTCTCCAGCAGAGTTGAGGTCAAAGTGAGCTCTGGCTCCCTTCCCTACCACAGTGGCCTTTAACAAAGTCTTACTTGCCTGTTTCACTTTTCCCAGCTCAATTTTTTTTTCTTCTTTTTTTTTTTGCTTTGACATTTCCAAATTACTATATCTGCAACAGTAGATGAGAAATTCTATTACACTATTTTCTTGTCACAGTTTAGCATTTTACTCTTTTTTCATCATGGTTGATATGAAATTACATGTCTTTATATTTTAGAAACGTTTTTGTAGTGCATTATAGTTATATATAATAGTGGGATCCATTTTGACATAATCATACATGTATGGAATTAATTTATTCCATTTCAGTTAAATTTGATTATCATTTTAGTGTAGAAGATTGATCTTCCCTCTTCTCATGTCTTTAGTGAATCTCCATGTTTTCATCTACTCTGAAATGCTCAAGTTATTTGCTCATTTCTGTTTTTTTTTGTCTTATTGATTTTTTTAGACTTTTGCCATTCAAAAGACTAATGCTTTAAGAGCATATAAACTAATGAAAATGGATCCTAATTCAAGTAAACAAATTATTAGAAAAATATTTTAAAGACTGGGAAATAATTAAAAATAGTGGAAATAATTGATGGTATCTATATATTCCATCTTTATAATAGTAAAGTTACAGAACTAGGGTGTGAATATAGGGAAGAATACAAGGTGGACCCAATATTTAGATCTCTTCCTGAAGGTAAATGATATCAAATTCAAGTAATGCAAATACATTACAACATTTTATGTGCTCCTGAATATGATTCAGAAGTTATGAAAGAGAAGTAGAAATCAATGTCATATCTGAAGAAAGCACATCAAACCTGGGAGGAAAAAGCATGCAATTGTGTATTTCTTAGATATTTCTCCTATTATTCAGTTAAACAAATTAAACACTCAACTTAGGGAAAACAAATAAAATATGCTCCATTCAGGAAAAGGCTAAAAATAGGTAATAATAAAGACAAATGCAGTAGTGATTACATTAGAAAATTTAAAAATGAATAAATTATACATATGCCCTTGGGATTATTTTAGAAAAACAATGTGAGAAAAATCTTTGAAAATAAAAATTAACAGAAAAAAAGAGAAAACAAAGAAAAGAAATAAAAATAAAACGTTTTAGCAGCCTATGTTCATATTTTCAAAAAATTTAACTTTATTAAAATGTGATTTGAGTAATATAATTGAAATGATGCAATTATTATATAAATTAGATTTCAAAAATATAGTGGGTTTTATTAAACTAGATAACTAGTAGTCCTCAACCATTATGCCTCTACAACTAAGAAGTGAACGTGAACTTTCACAAAAATGTGTTCCCCTAAGGAACCGTCTTTCAATCTTAAGCTTAATAAAACTACCTCACTGAGTTTCAACGTGGTGCCAACCAGTGGACCACACACTGTGATTGTCCTGTTGTATTTCCAAAAGTCTTCTAGAAATTAACATAAGGCAATTTGTAGTATTGTTTAAATTACCTATATGCTCACTGATATTTTAATATCCTAAGTAATGGGCTATCAAATTTCACATACAATCTCACAAGTCTGGGTCACAGGTTTTTGTGAAAACATGTTTGAATGGGGATGAGTAGGTGATGTTTCACCTGTGGTGCCAACTTATCCACTGTTTTGTAGGTGAGTTGCTGGTAAGAAGGCTGTCTTAAATCCACCAAGGTTACTCTCTTTGGTAGACAGGTGGTTCCTGTACTGACTACTCTTGGTAGTGCTGGTAGACTGTTCTTGGTAGTACCTGTTCAGCCTTCAATTTTTGCCAGGACAGGTGGTTTCCATGAAGGGTTAGGAGACAGTTTCTTTTGGTTCCACTTCTGGGAAGATAGGAATCACTGGATGTGGAGCTTATTTACCAGCTTGCAATCCGTAGAGTAGTGGACCCAAGTTCCATGAAAGTACAGAGGAAGCCAGCAGACCAGCATAGCTGCTGTTTCCTCTGCATCATCACTTCTGCTGGGAGCAGATTTGTTCACACTTTAACCCATTTTCACCAGAGGAAATGTATTATATTTTGCCTGATCATCTGCTCTATTATTAATGCGATTTAGAAATTTTCTTTACTTCTGTGAGTACATATGGGGAAGACAGTTGGGGGTAGAGAAAGGCAGACAAATGTTCAGTCTTCCATTGCAAACCAGATGCTGCCTGACTGGAAGTAAGAACTACATAAATTGTTTGGCCAATCCCTGCCAACAACCTAATGTCCACTAGTGAAAAACAAAATTGGTACATTCTATCAAATCTGACACATTTGTTTCCAACCTTATCTTTTGTTTACCCATACCAGGGATTTTCAATGTTTTCCAACAAGAAAAATCATCCCTGGCAAATTTCAATAGTTTGACAGAATTCTCAGTAAGGCATAAATGATAATTTATAATCAATGTGCTTGAGGTTTTTCAGAGAATCCTAGATATAAAAGAATAGCACATAATAGGATTTGCTTCTCTTTTTAACAGCTAGCCTTTTAAAACAGGGTTATTCTCATTCTGTGCAATTCCATGTGACATTAGCCAAAATATACTAAACAAAATGGGAGAGGGACAGGAAAGAATTAATAACCTTATGGAAATGAATACACCTTTTTTTTTGGTACCAGGATTTAACTCAGGAACACTTGACAACTGAACCCTATTTTGTATTTTATTAAGAGACAGAGTCTCACTGAGTTTCTTAACACTTTCCTTTTGCTGAGGCTGGCTTTGAACTCTAGATCCTTCTGCTTCAGCCTCCTAAGCTGCTGGGATTGCAGGTGTGTGCCATGAGGCCCAGTAAATTAATACACTTTCAAATTGAAGGTAGGTAGTAGTGTTCTAAGTTTATCATGTATTGCCTCATTCAATCTGTAGAGCAGTCTTCTGACTCTGTTAACCTCAGTTTATAAAAACACTGAACAACAGAGAAAGTGGATACCTGTTACTCTAGGATTTGCAGCCAATACACAAAGAATTAAAGCTGCAAATACCATTTTATGCAGTGCAAAATATCATACTAACTCCTCCACTGCAGTGTATCTCTCTTTACCTTCCTTTCATTGGTCCAGGCAACAATTATTATACCAGGCACTGTACCTAATTATCAAATGGTGTTACATTTAATTTTATTTCAATTTAGTAGAATAAAATAACCTAAAGTGCAATTCTTTTTTTTTTTTTTTTCCTGGAACTAAGAATTTAACCCAGGAGTGCTTTACCACTGAGCTGTATTCCCAGTCCTTTTTATTTTGAGACAGGCTCTTGCTAAGTCACTCAGGCTGTCTCAAAGATCCTCCTGCCTCAGTCTCTGGAGTTGCTGGGATGATAGCTGTGTACCACTGTGTCCAGCTAAAGTGCAACTTTTGAAAGTCAAATTAATTTTTATCTAGAAGAAATATTCTTCCTCAGATATGTCTATAATGTGGAGATATAATAAAAACTATTAAGATACCAATAACAAGCTTTTAAACTTACATGATTTAAGTTTATTGAGTGACAAATAACAACTCTTCTCTGTGAAAGTAGCTTTAGTGTTTATAAACCCTCTAATTGCTTCCCTATTACTTTAAATTTTTGTTTGTCATATATTTACATTATCTCAATTTATAACATTCTGAAATCATAGTTCCCATAGTTACATAGTGATAAGATTTGTTCTGTATTTAATGGATTCCATACTCACTAATAGACATATAATTTTGTTTTAATGGGCTGAATTACATTTCTAATTAAATTTAAATTTTGAGATAGGTACAGATTCATATGTTTTTTCAAAAAAAATAATGCAATTCTGTGAATGGCAACATCTTTCAGAGCTATGGTAAAACATCATAACCAGCCACCCGTGGTGGTGCATGCCTATAACAAGTGAATCAGGAGGCTGAGGCAGGAGGATTACAAGTTCAAAGCCAGCCTCAGCAACCTAGTGAGACCCTAAGTAACCAGGGGAGAGCTTCCTTTTCACTAAATAAAAGATAAAAATGGTCTGGGGATGTGGCTCAGTGGTAAAGTGCCCTGGTTTCAATCCCCAGTACCAAAAATAAAGAAAAATATTCACAACCCTATTGAACATTGATACAGTGAAGAAGTGAAGACAGCATCTCTATCACCATCAGAATGGTTCATGTAGCCCTTTCATAACCATGACTTCCCATATTCTCTGGCAACTACAAGCTAGTCTCCATGTTTTTCTTTTTTTTTTTCCCCCCTCCCTAGTATCTGGGACAGTTCTTGTAAATCATAATTTATAGTTGTAAGTCTTCATTTCATAAATATTACAGTTGAGAACTGATATTTAACATGTTTAAATTTGCATTTCTCTAAATACAAGTAAGTTTGAGTATATTTTTATAAGTTAAAGATCCATTTACATGAATTTTTTGGTGAATATTTATATTTCCCCCATTTTTATGTCAGAGTTATGTTCCTTGTCCATCTCTGTGTGTGTGTTTGTGTTACTGGGTATTTAGCCCAGGGAGGTTTCACTTCTGAACTATATTTCCAGCTCTTTTGTATTTTACTTTGAGAAAGGGTCTTGCTAATCAAATATATGAAGAAATGTTCAACATCTCTAGCAATCAGGGAAATGCAGATAAAACCTACAATGAGATATCATCTCACTCCAATCAGAAAGACAATTATTAAGAATACAAATAATAATAATGCTGGTGAGGGTTTAGGGAAAATGTACATTCATGCACTCTTGGTTGGACTGCACATTAGTGCAACCACTCTGGAAAGCAGTATGGAGATTGCTCTAAAAACTTAGAATGGAACCACCATATGACCCAGTTATCCCATGCCTTATTCACCCAAAACAACTAAAAACAGCATACTACAATGATATGACTGCCTCAATGTTTATAGCAGCACAATTCACTATAGACAAGTTATGGAACAGGCCCAGATGCCAATCAAGAGAAGAATGGATTAAGAAAATGTGGTGTATATATACATATAATGGAGTTTTTATCAGTCATAAAGAAGAAATAAATTATGGCATTTTCTGGTAAATGGATGAAAGAGGAGAATATCATGCTAAGTGAAGTAAGCCAGTCTCAGAAAGTCAGGGTTAAATATTTTATTTCCATTTCTGTAATAATGTCATTTCAAGAAATAAAAATATCAAATACTCCTCCTCCCAACTTCCTTAAAGTCTCTTTAAATTATGGGATAAAGAAGAGGAGGGCAGAGTTAAACAGAGTGAATTGCAAAATATATTTCTAATTGAAGTTTTTATTGAAATAACTGTAGATTCACATGTAGTTATTAGAAATGTTACAGAGAAATTTCATCTACACCTTGCCATTTCCTCCAATGATGGCATTTATAAAACAACACTTTAATATCATAATTCAGATATTGATTTTTATGCAATTATAAATCTTACTTCCTCAATTTTACTAGTACTCACAGATGTGTCTGTATATGTGTATGTTCATGGGTGACTCTGTGTGTGTGTGTGTGTGTGTGTGTGTGTGTGTGTATTATTTCAAAAAAGTCTTTGGAAGTACTTCTTTAAAATTCATATTATTCAGTTTTTTCTTTGAGCTTGCTGGTTTATTCTTTTATTCTGCTGAACACTTTTTCAATTTATTTTAGCATATGTGAGGTATTAAATTACAATTTTACTTCCTATATGGTTAAATGTTAATGGCATTGATTCAGGATATATAGGGATGTTATTCTGCTTCTTATGCTTTTATTATAATCATTTCATATGAGTTTCTGCTGCAAACATTTTTTGTTTAACTTTTGTATGTGAAGTCCTTACCTGGTGCTTTTAGAGGGGGTAGTGGACACGAAAGTTTATCATAATTTTACCACTTTAGATGGTAAAATTCTGTTGTTCTCACCAATAAATCAAATAAACCCTCAGTTTCTTTCCTCATTGTTTCATAGTTTTCAGTATGCAGATATTTCACCTCTTTGGTTACATTTATTCCTAAGTATTTTATTCTTTCTGATGTTATTGTAAATTGAGGGGGGAACATATGCCTAGAATTGAATGTCTGAAGATGATTTTAAGGTATCGAAAAAGAAAAGACCTCGAGTTTCTGAGAACTTCCTCCTCCACTCGCCACCTGCCTCAGCCCTCCCACCCTTACCTGACCTCATCTTTTCTATTCTGCTCAGCAACACCTGCGCAATGCAGAACTTAGATCTGGTGGGTTGATATCAGTCTCATATAGTCCTGATTCCCTAATAGACTTACCAGTTTCAGACATTCCCAAATCCCTGCACCCTTACCTAAGTCGGGGCCACCACTTGCCCTTCCAGCTTTTGCTGCTTTGCTTTGAATGGACAAAGAGATTTTGCAAAGCACATGTGTTGCTGGCTTGGGATTCTCTAGATCTGAGAACTGTCCAACCCCCCCTTGCTTTCCCTCTATTCTCTCTACTGGATTATCTGATGTCGAGTAGGTCATTTAGCTTTGTCTTTACCTACTTTTATTTGGGGGTCTTGAAGTTATCTTCTCACTTTAACTGTGTCTCAAAGAGTTCCAGAATATGTAAGTTCCATTTCTCTATCTCAACTACCCTTCCAGGATTCTGCTTATTCATATTGAACTTCAGTCTTTCTGTCTTTAGCTGGTGTCCTGTTAAGCTCTGCTCTATTGTCACTATCACTTCACATGGTACATTTTTTACTACCCTCAATCATCACTTCCATTACCTATCCACCTATCACATTATTATCACCTTTACTGAAATACCTTTCCAAGGTCTAGCCTGCTGTGATTTTAAAAATGTGAACTATACAGTAATTGTTGTTCCCCCCAGAGTGTTACATATAAATGTATGAGGGCAGAGAATGAGCATCTTGAGCAATGTGAAAAATATGCAAAATAGAGAGGCAAGAACATATTTATGTATTGATTATTTACATTTTATAGCTTCCTCCAAAAGGAAGGTGAGGAGCTGGTATTATACTTATTTTAATTATATTATATCTTTACTTTTTCCAAATTTTTCAAATCCTTGTAGATTTTGTGTTATATAAGAAGAGAATGAATCATGCAGCCCCTTGTCTACTTGATTTACTAACTACTTTTCTTTTCTTCTCACCCATTCTTCCTTCCCATTCATGTTTTCCTCTTTTTGCTCCCTTTTTATTTTCCTACTCATTATAATGGCTTGAATGATATATGATTACATATGCTTCAAATCTAGTATATGACAATGTTCAGAGGAATAATAAATGCATTAGATGAAAAAACATGGCTCCACTTCTGTCCTGGTGATTTAAATTTCAAAAATAAAATTTGGCAGCACTGGATATGGAAGATCAAATTACAGCATGAAGCTAACTGCATAGAATTTAGGATGAGACTTTAAAAAGGCTTGCAGCAGCAGTGTTGTAGGCAGCAGTGACTATAATTTTGTCAACAATATGAAATGGTCATTAAGATGCTGAAAACCCTTAGCTTGTAATGATTAAGAAGAAAAATTAATGGGAAAAGCACACTTTTATCCAGAGCGAGACTGGCTTTTAGATGATGGCATAATTTAAGTATCTTTGTCATATTTGTGTCTGCATTTTTTTATTCTCTTATTTGTATATACTGATAAGTTATATTTGTGTTTATTTACAGGGTATATAGTAATAGTATGATTTTAATACAATGTGGGATGATTAAATGAAGATGATTAACATATCTGTCACCTCATATAGTTAACATTTTGATGAGAACATTTGAATTTACTCTCAGCAACACTGAAATATACAGTATTCAGTAGCTATATTAAACATCTTGTGTAATAGACTGAAAAACATTAAACCTTTATTCCTACCTAAATGAGGATTTGTATCTTTAAGTACCATCAAATAATAATCAACATGAAATGACAAGGGCATCATTTGGTTTGCCAGGTCCACACACGCCCACCTGGTATGTAATGCACTGGATTGGCAATTGAACTAACCCTCATCCAGACATAATGGAGAGCTGAAAATCACTAACGACACAAGAGCATTCATCAAAGCTGCAATGGGTGACTCAAAACCAGAAACTACAAATGCCTGCTGAAATAAGTTACGGAGCGAAGTTGTGAATGATTTTAAAAGGCTTCCTGGGGATTGATGGGGAAGTTAGGAAAATTATTCTTGCAGCTAGACAAGTTGGTACAGAAAGATTTGCCAACATGCTTGATGAAGAAGTGGAAGAATATATTGAAGGCCACTAAGAAGTGCTAACAAATGAGGAGCTGTAAGAACCTGAAGAGAAGTCATCCACAGAGGAAGAGGAAGATGAAGAACCTGGAGGAGAATGAGCAATATAGACAATACAGACGTTACCACTTTGCTGAAGTGTTTCAAATTTCATAGACATTAAAGTACAAAATTATGAAATACAATCCTTAGATAAAATACAGCATTAAAGTCACCCACATGGTCACCAAAGGATTACAGCCTCTGCAACAGCAGCACTTTGATGAGTTATAAAGAGACAACTTCCAATACCAATGTTCTCCTAAAAGGTATTTTGGGAAAAAAATAAAAACCTACAAAAATTAAGGCTCACCATCCATCAATGTCATCTGCTTCTGATATTCAAGTATCAGCATTGTCATGGCTGGATGGGCTAGGGTCACCGGAAGCCAGTGATCCTCCTTCGGTTGTGTCTTCAGAAGGTCAGGGAGAGCCGAATGCTAAGGCACAGTGTACATGTCGCCCATCTCACTTCATCTCCTCATGTAGGCATTAAGTCATCTCACATCATAAGAAGAGTACAGCACAACAAGATATTTTGAAAGAGAGGCAGACTGAATTAATATAACTTTTTACAGTACTTTTTTTTTTTTTCTTTTTATTGTAAACAAATGGGATACATGTTGTTTTTCTATTTGTACATGGCGTAAAGGCATACCATTTGTGTAATCATAAATTTACATAGGGTAATGTTGTTTGATTCATTTTGTTATTTTTTCCCTTCCCCCCCTCCCCTCCCACCCTTCCCCTCCATCTATACAGTCCTTCCTTCCTCCATTCCTGCCCCCCTCCCTAAACCCAACTCCAACCCCAACACTAACCCTTCCCACCCCCATTATGTGTCATCATCCACTTATTAGCGATATCATTCTTCCTTTGGTTTTTTGAGATTGGCTTGTCTCACTTAGCATGATATTCTCCAGTTTCATCCATTTGCCTGAAAATGCCATAATTTTATCATTCTTTATGGCTGAGTAATATTCCATTGTATATATATACCACATTTTCTTTATCCATTCATCAATTGAAGGACATCTAGGTTGGTTCCACAATCTGGCTATTGTGAACTGAGCAGCTATGAACATTGATGTGGCTGTATCTCTGTAATGTGCTGATTTTAAGTCCTTTGGGTATAGGCCAAGGAGTGGGATAGCTGGGTCAAATGGTGTTTCCATTCCAAGTTTTCTAAGGAATCTCCACACTGCTTTCCAGAGTGGCTGCACTAATTTGCAGCCCCACCAGCAATGTAAGAGTGTACCTTTCTCCCCACATCCTCGCCAACACCTGTTGTTGGTTGTATTCTTGATAATTGCCATTCTAATTGGGGTGAGATGGAATCTTAGGGTGGTTTTGATTTGCATTTCTCTTATTACTAGAGATGTTGAACATTTTTCCATATGTTTGTTGATTGCTTGTACATCTTCTTCTGTGAAGTGTCTATTCATTTCCTTAGCCCATTTGTCAATTGGATTATTTACATTCTTGGTGTAGAGTTTTTTGAGTTCTTTATAGATTCTGGAGATTAGCGCTCTATCTGAAGTATGATTGGCAAAGATTTTCTCCCACTCTGTAGGCTCTTTCTTTGCATGGCTGATAGTTTCCTTTGCTGAGAGAAAGCTTTTTAGTTTGAATCTATCCCAGTTATTAATTCTTGCTTTTATTTCTTGTGCTATGGGAGTCCTGTTGAGGAAGTCTGGTCCTAAGCCGACATGTTGAAGCTCTGGACCTACTTTTTCTTCTATAAGATGCAAGGTCTCTGGTCTGATTCCGAGATCCTTAATCCATTTTGAGTTTAGTTTTGTGCATGGTGAGAGATATGGGTTTAGTTTCATTCTGTTGCATATGGATTTCCAATTCTCCCAGCACCATTTGTTGAAGAGGCTATCTTTTCTCCATTGCATATTTTTGGCCCCTTTGTCTAGTATGAGAAAATTGTATTTATTTGGGTTTGTGTCCGTGTCCTCTATTCTGTACCATTGATCCACCTTTCTATTTTGGTACCAATACCATGCCGTTTTTGTTACTATTGCTTTGTAGTAGAGTTGAAGATCTGGTATTGCGATACCCCCTGCTTCACTCTTTCTGCCAAGGATTGCTTTAGCTATTCTGGGTTTTTTATTCTTCCAGATGAATTTCATAATTGCTTGCTTTATTTCTGTAAGGTACACCATTGGGATTTTAATTGGAATTGCATTGAATCTGTATAGCACTTTTGGTAGTATGGCCATTTTGACAATATTAATTCTTCCTATCCAAGAACATGGGAGATCTTTCCATCTTCTAAGGTTTTCTTGAATTTCTTTCTTTAGTGTTCTGTAGTTCTCATTGTAGAGGTCTTTCACCTCTTTTGTGAGATTGATTCCCAAATACTTTATTTTTTTCGAAGCTATTGTGAATGGGGTAGTTTTCCTAATTTCTCTTTCTGAAGATTCATCGCTTATATATAAAAATGCCTTCGATTTATGTGCATTGATCTTATATCCTGCTACTTTACTGAATTCACTTATGAGATCTAAAAGTTTTCTGGTGGAATTTCCTGGTTCCTCTAAGTATACAATCATATCATCAGCAAATAGGGATAGTTTGAGTTCTTCTTTTCCTATTCGTATCCCCTTAATTTCTTTGGTCTGTCTAATTGCTCTGGCTAGAGTTTCAAGGACGATATTGAATAGAAGTGGTGAAAGAGGGCATCCCTGCCTTGTTCCAGTTTTTAGAGGGAATGCTTTCAGTTTTTCACCATTAAGAATGATATTAGCCATGGGTTTAGCATAGATGGCCTTTACAATGTTAAGGAATGTTCCCACTATCCCTATTTTTTCTAGTGTTTTGAGCATGAAGGGGTGCTGTATTTTATCAAATGCTTTCTCTGCATCTATCGAAATAATCATGTGATTCTTGACTTTAAGTCTATTGATATGGTGAATGACATTTATTGATTTCCTGATGTTGAACCAACCTTGCATCCCTGGGATGAAACCCACTTGATCATGGTGCACTATCTTTTTAATATGTTTTTGTATGCGATTTGCTAAAATTTTGTTGAGAATTTTTGCGTCGATGTTCATTAAGGATATTGGTCTGAAATTTTCTTTCCTCGATGTGTCTCTGTCTGGTTTAGGAATCAGGGTAATATTGGCTTCATAGAATGAGTTTGGGAGAGTTCCCTCCTCTTCTATTTTTACAGTACTTTGTTATAATTATTCTCTTTTGTTATTAGTTATTGTTAATATCTTAAAGGGTCTAACTTATAAATTAAATTTTAATAGGTATGTATATACAGGATAAAACAGTATACAGAGTTCAGTCATATCCATGGTCTCAGGCATCCACTGGGGAGTGCCATATTAAGAGGACTACTATAGCATTTGTGAAAACTACTGAAAAATAATTTAGGAAAAGGGAATGTATTAGGGAAAGAAATTGACCAAAATATGCTAAGTGCATGCATGAATATGTCACAATGAATCCCACTGTTATATACAATTATATTGCCCCCAAATAAATAAACAAATTATATTTAAACACTAACAAAAGAGGTAATTAGCCTCTACTAGCACTGCAATCTAGTGAGATAATTAAAACTAAAATACAGTTTCTGAAAATGAATATATATATATATATATATACAGGTTAAAATGTGTTAGTGACTTGTCACTCTTCCATTGCCTTTGATTTATAAGTAAATCTTGAGTTGGCCCCTCTATCCACATTTACTTTAAGATTCATGGGAGCTATTTCTCATTAAAAGTAAATTGATTGTAATACCATCACAAAATTTTCTTCCTCTAAAGCATAACGAAGTGGCCAAAAATGACTTATGAAGCAACAAAAGCAACCCCAGATTTCCAAAACCAACAATAACAAGAAGAGTGACAACATGAGTCATAGAACCCAATCTGGTGTAACAAATTACAAAAATTATTCATCTAGCCTAAAAGCAAAAATTAAGAAAAATATGAGGCACAAAGAGAGGTGATGCAAAGATTGATTCTTGCCCCAGAAACTTCAGTGAAACATTGACCCAACTGTGCACCTTGTAATTTAAGAGAGAGAGAGAAAAAAAAAATACATATATATATATACACATTTTTTAAAATAGTTTCTTTTCCCTAAAGAAGAGTAAAGAAATAGCTGCTGGAGAGAGTGGGGCCATAAACAATGAAGTTGAGACTTTTTTTTTTTTTGATAGAAAGGAAGCTTCTGAAGCCAGACACTAAATTAGGAACACATTCCAGAGTCAAAGGAGCAGGAGTGACTAAGAACCAGTGGGTTCTCCTCCTAATAGAATGGATGCTGGGAAAGGCATTTAGAAGGATTGTAGGATCCGTTTCTCAAACTGCAGCTTAGACTTATTTCCATTACTTTTCCCTCAATTCCTTCAAGTTATAAAACAGAAGATCAAGCAGAAAACATCTCAATCCCTTAAATTATGTCTTGAAGATAGAACAAAATTTTTAGAGATGAAAACCAACAGAACACATAGGGAGAGTCAGATATGCCTTATTAAAAAATAAAACAAATTGCACAATCAAGTAAAAAGGATAAAACTATGCAATGTCCAGTATTTTCATATAGAAGAAAACAGCTCAACCCAGAGAAGCAAGATACTCTAGTCACTTAAGTGATACAATACAGCTAAATAACATCATTTGTGAGAGCTCAAAAACCAGGTGGTAAAACAATTTTATGATATGGTAGACAGAATAACAGTCCCTGAATGATGTCCACATTCTAATCCCTGGTATTTGTGAATATCTTATCTTATATGCCAAAAAGTGTTTTGCAGATTTGATCAAAGTTAAGGAGTTTGAGAATAGAAATAGTGTGTGTGTGTGTGTGTTTGTGTGTGTGTGTGCACACACACACTATATGCCTATGTCCAATGTGATCACAAAGATCCTTTTAAGGGAATGAGGGAGGCAGTAGAGTCAGAGATATAGAGATTTGAAGATACCCTGCTGACGTCTTAAAGAGGGAAGAAGAAACCACAAGTAAAGGGGACTTCTAGAAGCTGGAAAATGCAAGGAAACACTCTTTGTTATTACCTCCTGAAGGAATACAGCCCTGCTAATCCATTTCAAACTTCTGACCTACAGAACTATAAGAAAATTAATTTGTGTTTCTTAAGCCATTAAGTTGTGGTGATTGGATACAGCAGAAATAGGAGTGTAAGGCAAAAACATGAGAAGAAAAATTACACACTTAATAAGCAAATTGAGGATTAAGTAAATATCATTAAATTTTAAAAAACCAGGGAAATGAATCGATTCACTGAAGTGAGTGGACTTACTCTCAAGCAGAAGAGTTTGAGAATTTCAATAGATAGATATAGAAAAAAACAAAATGTTTGAATAAAAGCGGACACAGGGATATAGTTTACCTTAAGAAAATACCTAACGGTTACATACAAATTCTGAAAGTATGACAAAATTTTCATTTGAGGATCAAGGGCATCAACAAATATTCTCATGCATGGAATCCGTGCATGGAACATAAGCTCTTTCAAAAAATAAAGTTGAAATGAAATTTGTGGTTCCACTTCCAAGAAAGCAAACTGGACATTTCTTTCCCCTACTTCTTCAAATACAACTGAAACCACTGAATAGTACATCAAAAGTAAACACAAAAATGTTACTGGGTACCCCAGGCAGTGGTTTGAATTTGGGGTTTTCAATAGATCAGATTAGGTCACCCATTGCATCAATAGTCCGATCAACAAAGAGAAAAACAATTTTGAAACAAACAAACTAACAAAATTTATTTATTGTTTGATGCAAATCACAAAGAGAGCCAGTAAATCTCCCTTTCCCCAAAATGACAACAGGTTTAGTTTTACATTGTGGGAAGAACTGAAGAGGGAAGGCAAGGTGTATGCTTCTGTATATTCCTTGAGACTGTGGGATGGGACCTACCAGCCAGCAAGAGGGAAGTTGCAATTCTGATTTTGCAGGCTCTTTTGGTGCTAGAACTTGATGTGTAGTTTTGGTTTGCATTCTGTTTTATAGGAAGCTGAACGGGAAATAGAGTATAGATTGAGTGCTTCTTTTAAATCTTTCAATTTTAAAGGAGCCCTGTTACAAGAAGATTTTGAAAGACAGAAGGCAGACTGAGTAGAGACTTCTGGATTAAAAAAAAAAAATGGCAAGGTAATGTCCTCCTATGATTCTCTTTTCCCCTCATATCCTAGACTGAAAGCTGAAAAATCCAGCATCCAGAAATGCCAACAGAAGCATGGAAAATAAATAAAACCCCAGCAAAATACCTGCTCACTCTGGCCAAAGGACTAACAATGGATTAGGTGAGCAAGAAGGAAAATTTTAAGTATGAACCCCTCTATTACAGAAAAACATTTTTGTTTGTTTGTTTGTTTGTTTGATTCCATCCCCTATACACTCTCTACCAACCAAGGAGCCAACTTAGTCATTTTTGGACCTAGTGTCCCCAAACCCTCAAACACCAGTTGGTGTCAGAGATGATCAAATAGAAAGCCAGGATATCATCTCCATCATTGGTCCTGGAGTACCCTCATCATCACCACCATGGTGGAAACCATGTGGGAAGCTGGAGTTCCAGAAGACAGCAAGCCTTACTCAATATTAAAAAAAAAAAAAAAAAAAAGAGTGAAGGAAAAGCTTGCACTGGCTTGGTAAGAGCTTGAATGGAGAGTTGGAAGTGAAGAATGAAGAGACAAGCTTTGGGACAACATGGGATAAAATGAAAAGGGCAAGAAGGGAGGTGGAAGAGGAAGTTATAAGAAGTTGTAGATCACAAGTTCATGCTCACTGAGAAACACAAGTGATGTTTTCAATACATACTGAATTAATTTGAAAAAAAGGTATTCGAAGAAATAACATATCATCCAAAGATTTTATATCCAAAAATATTATTGTTTAAAACATATGTACCACAGACAAAAGTCATGAGCACACAGAACTCAGGTGGTATTTCCCCAATAGCATATCCTGATTACAAGGTTTGAGAGTGCACTTCAGACCACCAAAATGACTGGAAAAAAATGAACAGAAGGATTAGACATGGGCATTAAGTATGTATTTACACATGGAGCTAACACTTGATAATGGTGATAAGAGACTGTATAGTATGCGATGCCAATAATGTGATGGTAAATATTTAATAACTGTTTCCCTGAAAGAAAAAAAAAACCAAAAAAGCCCTGATTTGTGTTTTCTGATTTCTGTGGTATAAATACTCTAAATACAGACTCTTTCAATCTAACAATTTAGAGGCTCCTACTGGTAAAAGATGGGCAATTCCAGCATCTGTAAAAATAAAACTGCTGTTAACCAATGTGTTTAAATCCAAGAATTCATTAGGATACAAAAGAGCAAAAACCCATCAACCCCCTCCCCCAAAAGCCCTCTCACCTCACACAACTTCATTGAACACCATCAGAGGACGTGATGAGGAATTAAGCTATTCTGAATACTCATTTTACATAAAAAAGAAGTATTTGTTCAGTCTCCCCTATAAATAGTAATTTACCGAAATAAAATATTACATGAGAAGAGGTGGACCTTTATAAAAATATTTCCCAGTTTTAAGAACATTTTCATGCATGACAATAACAGTGAAAATATAAATACTTTGCAACTCCTAATGAATGAGGGATCTAAACACCGATCATTAATGGCTGCTGGCATCACAAAGGAGACGACATGATACTAAGTGCCTCCTAACGGAAGTACAAAATGCATAAGAGCAAATGGTGCTGCAAACGCGGAATCTAATTACTAATTTACAGGGAACACAGGAGAGAAATGAACATGTTAAATGATGCCAACTGGAAGGCAAACAACACATCCAGACCGTGGGAAACTCATGGGACAAAAACCACCCTGATTTCTTCAAAATGGATTGTTAAGAAGATAAAAACAGAATGCTATAAGTTGAAAATAGATTTAACAGCTCAATGAACTAATCAAAATGTATGATCTTGATGTTACCAGGATACATGAGGGTTGTGAGGAGGACCCCCAAAAGAAGCAGACCTCAACTCAGGCTGTGAGGGTCCTTAGATTGTGGAAAGAAATTTAAGGGTGGCTCAAAGTAAGGCAGAGATTGAATTTATTGAGAAAGAAAGAAGTCCACACTCTGAGAGACAGTTTAGAGTGTGCTTATTAGAGAGGAACAGGGTAGCTACATCTCAACCAGGCGTCTTTATACATGCAAAATCTATAGTACAGAGACATGGTCTACGAAGGTGTTTTTAGTTTTCCTAGGTGTTGGTAACTAGGTATGTTGACCATTGTCAGAATGGGGGATCATTTCTTCTTTTGATATGAAATGGAAAAGAACCAAAGTAATGCCATTTGGTTCTGACCTGACTCCATTGTGTGCTTGCTTATAATGTTTTCTTTTCAGCCTCCTGATAGTACAGTAGGACCTTCCCATGTCCCTGACTATGGCCCTGATGTATAACAAAGGGACTCTAAAATGTATACTCAAAACAATTCTCTCATGTAATCAAAATATCTATCTCAACAGGGTCTTTCTGACCTACATATGCCTCAATTGTTCTTGTGGTTTTTACCTTTATAAACTCTGTACTTCCAAAATTCAGGTGCTGGGAGTTCTTTGAGGAGTTAGCCTGATCCCAACTGTTTGCCTGGCATGCACATTAGGGAACCCTTTTTTCCCTTTCAATTTGGCTCAATCTGCCTGGTGGTTTGTAATTCTCAAGCACTTCATATCAGATGCATTCTGCTTTGTGAATTTAAATAGTACTATATTGGTATATCTATAGATAAGATCTAATTGACTTAATGGTGCTTTTGTGATCAAAGTATGTGAAAGTGACTTTTAAATCTGGCCTTTAATCCACATAAGAGTGGACTTTTAATCTGGACTTCAAATCATGGCCATGCTTGTTTGTCCTGCACACCTCTTTCTCCCTATCCTTATGTCTTCTATTCTACCTCACTGCTTGGATCCCAATTTGATCAAATATACTGTAAAAATAAAAAAAAAAAAATGATAATCTATAAGAGCATATGCTGTCTACATATTTGGTGATATTAGAAAATATTTTATGGGGGTATGATAATGATATTCTGATTATCTTAAAAGGTATTTATTGTGGGGACTGGGGTTGTGGCTCAGTGATAGAGCGCTTGCCTAGCATGCATGAGGCAGTGGGTTCAATCCTCAGCACCACATAAAAAAATAAATAAATAAGCAAAAAAAGGTATTGTGTCCATCTACAACTAAAAATATATTTTTAAAAAAGGTAGCCATTGTGTTTTAGGCATATCAACTAAAATGCTTATTGTACATGAAATATTATTGTCTCGTGTTTGTTTCAATAATGTAATAGAAGGTGAACATGTGAAGTTATGGAGAAGATAAGAATAAGAATGGCTATTCTTTGATAGTTGTTGAAAATAAGCTATTGTCGTAAAGGAATTTTAAGTATGATTTTTCAAATGACTTTATATATTTGAAATTTTCTATAATAAAATAATTTCAAATATAATCTTCTAGCTATAATGTATAAATTATGGTACATCAAGGTGGATCATGTATTGTTTATATCTAAAAATTATGAAGAAATCTGAAGTCAAGTGTTGTGGTGGTGTTTTCAATATATCACTGCACTAGAGATAACTGTACTTAATATCACCCACGCTAGGTCACTGAATATACTACCTTAGTCTCAGTTAATGGTTGGAAGATCAATATTATTGCACTAAACTACAATCATATATGATTCTAGCTTCCAAATATTATCAGGAAGAGTCACTGAACTCATAAGATAGTCACTTCACTTTTATCTATATGGGAAGGCAAAATTACTATAATATTTAAAAGAAATCATTTGTATTCTCAAGAGTACATGTTGCTTTATCATAGATTTCATAGAATGTAGAACTGTTCCAAAATATATGAATTTTTAAGGTAAAAATTTTATTCATCCTTTAGAATTTCTTAAGTAAGAAATAATATAATTACCTTCTTATTTTAAGTCATTTTATTAAACATTGAAATAAAATAACATTTAAAATGAACGTATATGATAGAGAAATGAATGAGAAGTAGAATCTGTATATCAACAAAGAGAATGTTACCAGTTCATCTTTAAAAAAAAATTTTATATGTATTTTTAGCTGTGGATGGACCTTTATTTTATTCATTTATTTATATGTGGTGCTGAGAATTGAACCCAGTGCCTCACACATGCTAGACAAGTGCTCCACCATCGATCTACAACCCCAGCCCCACTTTTAGAATCCTTGTTTAAAACCCATCTTCCTCCCCATGTTCCCATAGGTAATGACTATCCTGAATCCTTCACTTTATTCACTTGGTTTTCCTTATTGTTTAATCCAACATGCCCTAATAATATATTATTTACTTCTTCGGGTTTTAAACATACATTACTGGAATCATGTTGCATATATTCTTTTGTAACTTTCTTTTTGTAAAATAACATGTTTTGAGATTCATCCATGTTAATGACTTTTATTCAAGTTGATTCATTTCCATGTCATAAGTATTTGAATTTATAAATATGCTTCCTTTTATTTTTTTATTTTATTTTTTTATTTTTTTACATTTACATAGGGTAATGATGTTTATTTTATTTTTCCCCTCCCCCCACCCCTCCCACCCCTCTTTTCCCTCTACACAGTCCTTCTTTCCTTCATTCTTGCCGCTCTCCTTAGCCTAACTCTAAACCTAACCCTAAACCTAATGCTAGCCCCTCCCACCCCCTATTATATGTCCTCATCCGCTTATCAGCTTATGCAGTATTTTGTTGATAGAAATTTTGGAATTTCTAAAGTGTCCAGTTATGAAGTTTCTGTGAATACTTTCAGTGTACGTATACAAGGGTTTATCCATACACATGCCCAATATTCACGCTTAATAGTTTCCCTAGTGTGTGTGTGTGTGTGTGTGTATTTATATATATATATAAATCCAAATGTGGAATAATTGGTCAGAGGACAAATACATCTTCAGCTTAACTAAGAAATTAACAGTTGTTTGTTCATGTGGTATCATAACCAATTTACTTTGCCATCAGTACCACATAAAGGTTCTAATTCCTACACACCAACACCAGCAATCCATACAGCCAAATTTATGCCACTCTGGTACGTGAAAATATATGTCATTTTAGTTCCCATTTCCTCAACTGCTAATGTTATTAAGCATCCTTTGATGCTGTTTGTGTATTTGTGTTCACATTGACTTATTTATGTTTTTCCCCCAGCTTTCTTCTTGGTTGTCTTTTTCTTTTGCTTTCTTTATAGTCTTAATGTTATGGGTGCTACGGCATTATCCATTAATGAGTTACAAATAATTTATCTCAGTGTGAGGGTTATGCTTTTAATTTATTTATAGTATCCTTTTATAAAGATAAAAGAATTTATAAAGATAAATTCTTAATTTTAAATAATTTTTATAGATATTTTCCTTTGTTTTGTGCACTTTGTGTTAGATAAAAATTCTTTCTTATCTAAAGGTTATAGAGTGTCCTATGTTGTTTTCCAAAAGTTTATAAATATTGCTTATTATATTTTAATCTTTGAATATTCTGGAATTAAGATGTCAGATTTCCATACTTCATTTTGTAGTATGGAATCTCCATCTACCACATCTGTTACTAAATATCATTGTTTTAACTACCATATCTTTAAGACAACACTGTTCATCTCCAGTTTATTCTTAGTCTTCAGAACCTCAGAGTTCTGGACCCTCTTGGCTCTTACAATTTCATATAAAAATTGTAAAAGTTAAAATAAGTCTAAAAATATTTAACTATCATGTCATTTTGATCAGTATTTGGTCGTATTTATAGAGCAATGTAGAATGAATTGGTAACTAAGCATTATTATCATGTCTATAAATTTAGTATATTTTCTGTTTCAGTGTTTTAAAATGTCTTTCAATATAGTTTAATTATTTTTCACAAATTTAATGCATTTCCTTTGTTATGTTTCTTCCTAGGTGCTTATATTTTGTTTGTAATCATAGTTGATTTATTTTGATTATGTAGTCTTTATATTTTTTGTTTCCAGTTTTTTATTGGTATTCCTAATGCTGCAGTGAGTTCTTTGTATGCCTGTGGTTAACATATGAACATATTTATACCAACTGGAATGCTAAAAGTAGGGTTCCTGCATCATAAGACATACATGTTTATCCATGTACATGGTAAATTTGACCAAAGAATTGTACAGATAAGTTGTAGAGTAGGAGAGATGAGAATTTCAATTTCTTCCCACTTTCATCCACACTGATATTGCCAGTATTATTATTTTTTTTACTTTTAAATTTGTTTTAATTAGTTTTACATGACAATAGAATGTACTTTGATACAATATGTATAATGGAGTATAATTTCTCATTTTTCTGGTTGTATGTGATATAGAATCCCACTGGTTGTATAGTTATATATGTACACAGGGTGATAATGTCTGATTCATTCTACTGTTCTTCCTTTCCCCATGACCCCTCCCCTCCCTTTAATCTCCTCTACCTAATCTAAAGTAACTCTACTCTTCTCTAGTCACTCACCCCAAAGTGAATTAGCATTCACATATCAGAGAAAACATTTGGCTTTTGGTTTTGGGGATTGACTTATTTCACCTAGTATGATATTCTCCAACTCCATCCTTTTATGGGCAAATGCCATATTGTCATTCTTCTTTAAGGCTGAGTAATATTCATTCATCTGTTGAAGGGCATCTAGGTTGGTTCCATAGTTTAGCTATTGTGAATTAAGCTGCTATAAACATTGATGTGGTTGCATCACTGTAGTATGCTGATTTTAAGTCCTTTGAGGTAGATGCCAAGAAGTGGGATAACGGGGTCAAATGATGGTTCCATTGCAAGTTTTCTGAGGAATCTCCATACCACTTTCCATAATGGTTGCACCAAGATGGCAGTCTCACCAGCAATGCAAGAGTGTACCTTTCCCCTGACATTCTCGCCAACATTTATTGTTGTTTGTATTCTTGATAATTGACATTCTGATTGGTGTGAGATGAAATCTTAGAGTAGTTTGATTTGCATTTTTCTAATTGCTAAGATGTTGAACACTTTTTCTTATATTTGTTGATTGATTATATTTCTTCTGTGAAGTGTCTGTTCAGTTACTTAGACCATTTATTGATTTTTTTTGGGGGGGTGTTAATTTTTTTAGTTATTTATATATCCTGGAGATTAATGCTCTATCTGAGATACACGTGATAAAGATTTTCTCTCATTCTGTAGGCTCTCTCTTCACGTTATTGTTTGCTGAGAAGAAGCTTTTTAGTTTAAGTTCATCCCATTTATTAATTCTTGATTTTACTTTTTGCACTTTGGAAGTCTTATTAAGGAAGTCAGATCCTAAGCTGCATGGTGAAGATTTGGGCCTACTTTTTCTTCTATTAGGCACAGGGTCTCTTTATATTAATGCTAATGTATAGTAACACAGTTGATTTAGAATATTTGGGAGAAGAAAACCTGATAACAAGTTATGAATTCTAATAATAAAATACAGATTCTTTTTAATTTTCTATAATGGTGATTTTCTTTGCAAATACTGTTATTATTTTAAGTATTTACAATCCTTCATCTTTTATTTTCTTGCTTTATCTTCTGCCACCAGGGTGTTCATCATAGTAGTGAGATGATTTTTTTCCTTATGTTTATTCTTAAAGGAAATACATTAACTTCCATTAAATATAATAGCAACCATTTGTTTTTATGAAATTATAGCATTCCTTCCTGCAGCTATTTGCTAAGAATGATGCTTAAATGCTGTAATTTATATAGTGTTATCAGATATCTATTGGGATGATTTTATGGTATATTTTGATTGCTGTTATCTTGTTTAGAATTTTGCATGTACAATAAGTGCACATTTTGCATCTATATTGTGCTATTTTTTCCTTATCTTTCTCCATCTGCTTCTGCTCTTAAGATTTAGGATACCAGCATTTTAAAATATATTGGACAGTTTTCTTCCTTTTCTCTTTTATGGAAAATTTTGTAAACCTTGAATTTACCTGTACTCTAATTGTTAGAACACAGGAATAAAGTGATCTGGTTTGGGCATTTTATTCACAAGAAAATTTAAATTACTTTAAAAATTATTTTAGGGGTTAAGAAACATTAAGATTATTAATTATTTCTTGATGTATTTTATATCTATTTTAACTGTGAACTGAAGGCAGAAACAATATCTGACTAATATATTCATATATACAGTTCTAGTGTTCCTAAATTCTTTTTCTCAGTAATGAAGTTCCTTCATTTCATATTCCTTCACATTTAACTTGCTAATGAAGTGTTGTAATTATAATGTATGTTTCTTCATATATACTTTTCCTTCCCATGAGACATCATGTAATCAACATTCATACTAGATTACATGAAAGAGTTTATAGAAGAGCACAATTAAGAATAAAAGTGTATTTTCTACAAAACTGTAAGAAATCAGTGAGCAGGATGTTCATTTTGCTGCTGATGAAATTAAGGTGGATGATACGAAGCAACACTAATATTTAAGATGAATGCTACAGAGATTAGAAAATCAAACTTTGAGTGGGAAAATCCACAAACTAAAGTTACTGAAAGGAAATGCTTTGCCTGAGTAACATCTACTGGGAGGTAACGAAGAAGACACAGCACACTAGAGTCACTGATATTCTTTCCATTAGTGTTCAGAGAGTTTTCTCCAACTTCTAGCACCTGCATTGTTCCCCTCCCCAAATTATTTTTTTAGCCATTGGAGCTGTTTAGCCAATTTGGCAGACTGGCAGTGTCTGGATTTGGTGATTCCTTTCCCCCCCTGAGTTCCTTTCCTAATGGTAGTTGGGGCCTAAATACTCCAGCTCCATCTTCTTTCTGATGGGATAACTCTGAGATGAATGTGTTACAGAGGTCTGAATTTTTTCTACTGGGATTAACCTTGATCGATTCACACAGCTTATCGTTGTCTTCCCTTTTCTGTCTCATTTCTCCACTCTCCTTCTTCTCTTTCCTAGAATAATCTGAACTGGCTAATTAGAGTTGAATGCTTTTCTCCAGGTTGGTTTATTTGGAAACACACACCAAAGCAGAAATTGTCTTATGACATAGACCCTCAGGATGAATAGCTACAATTGGAGAATTCACTGACCAAAGGCATCACGAATTATATTGCTGATGCTAAATGGCATGATGATAGTATGTGGTGTGTTTCTGCATCATGAGTACAAGGACTTTCACCTTTTCCTCATTTGGAAATGAATTCACATCTTACTCTGTACTCATTTGATCCTGTCTGCCCCATAGGTGTTTCTCAAGGAACTAGAGCATTTTCATCTTTTTATTATCACTGTAAATATGTCGAAGTTCGATTTTTTTCCTACCTATCTTCCCATGTACAATAGCTTGCTAATGGGTCCTTCCTGCTTCCCGTTCTCATCTGCTACCTGCTTCCCAATATTCTTTTTTTTTGCGGTGCTGGGGATCGAACCCAGGGCCTTGTGCTTGTGAGATGAGCACTCTACCAATTTAGCTATCTCCCCAACACCCTCAATATTCTTATGCAAAGTTTATTTCTTCCTGAGAACTTACATACTTTTGCTCAAGGCTCCTGTCACTGACTTATTACACTCTTTCAAAACTCTCAACAAATTTTAGAGACATACTCATGACTATTGCCCTTTTGTTCTTTGAAAGGCTTATTTCTTCTCCACCTTATATTTTACCATTTTATTTTCTCATTTCTGTTGATAACTAGATATAGTCAATCTGGATTACCAGCAGTGACACCAAGAAATATTAGGAACCACAGTAAGAGCTTGTCCTCTTTTTGTGGGGGGTTACAGGGGATCAAACTCAGGGACACTCAACCACTGAGCCACATCCCTAGCTCTATTTTGTATTTTATTTAGAGGCAGGGTCTCACTGAGTTTCTTAGTCCCTCACTGTTGCTGAGGCTGGCTTTGAACTCTTGATCCTCCTGCCTTAGACTTCCGAGCCACTGGGATTACAGGCGTGTGCCACTGTGCCCAGCTTGTCCTCTGTTTTGATTGAAGAATAAGTAGTATTTTAGATAGTGAGAGTAGACGCTAATCCTTTTAAAACAGTCTAATATCATTTTATTATTAGGTGTACTCTCATACCTCTTCTCTCTTATCTCCATCATACTGAGGAGATTAATCCTTATCTGTTTTATACTTCTGTTTTAAAATTTACATGGGCCAATAGCCATTAAATTCTGAGTTCTTGTTAATTAGGATACTTCAGCTTCTTTGTGACTTTCAAAGTAGAGAAGGTTGGTAATGAAAATAATGAACAAATCTCTTCCTGTATGTATTTATTCATGCTGTGTAATAAGCACTTGACCAATCCTGAAGATACAGATCTGGAGAATATCTGTACTCTTGGTCTTCTCATAATCTAAAGGACAAGAGTCACTTTGTAGACAAATAATTAGGATACTATGTGTCATATACCAAGAGAGAAAGCTGTAAGGCATTGCCTGCATTAGAAGCACTCTATCAATTCCAGAGTTTGGAAATGGGATGCAATTTGTTATCTCCAGTATTGATTCTACTCACCCTTCAGAGTTTCTAGGGTGTTTCATTAATATCTATTTCCTGCTATAACAGTTATCCTTTTGAAATAATTACTTGCTTATATGTGTATGTTTTTACGCGAAACTAAGGAGAAAGAGGCACTGTTATCTTAAGGTATATTTAAGATCATGTCGCACAAGTTGTCTTCAGAGCAAATCATTCTTCTTCTGACTCCATTTTGGTTATTTTTCTCCTTTATCATGGTCTATACCTCATAGCTGAGTATAGAAGGAAAGTGGGTAACAGCAATGACTTTAGAATCTCAACTAGTTGCTACTAGTATATCCTTGGGTGAATTAACCAATGATTCTGAGCATCTCTTTATTTATGTGTAAAATAAGTTAATGCCCATTGTTTAGTGCTGATAGGAAATTAAGTAACTAGATAGAGAAGAATACCTTGAAAATAGTAAATATTGCCTAAGTTATCTTGGTCTCCTTTTTCTGTTATTTAACTGGCTTACCCAAACAACTTTAAAATGAATATTGGTACAGTAGATAAGGTACACCCATTGGTTTACAATACAGTTGAAATACATTAGCAATAATAATAATAGTAATAATATAGTAAAAATAAAACTGGCTAGGGAAAGTCAGGAATCAATTCTAATAGTTGTCTAATACATGAAGAAGTTAAAACAACAAAAACATACTATAAGTGTCAAACATGCTTGGACTTCATAAACACACAATATATATATGTCTTCTTCTTTCTTCAAAGTTTAAGCAAATGATAAGAATTTTATCAATCACCCTGGGTTAGGGATGTGCTATGTGCTATTACTAAACGACGAGGTTACGTTGTCCCTTTATCACACAAGCTAAATTTGGTGTGTGAAGCTCATGCCTTGAGAAGTTCAAGGGAAGCCTACATGGACAGTATATGGGAGGATGCGAGTATGATTCAATGAGAGGACATCCCAAGAACAGAAACTCAGGGAGATATTTGAATATGGAGTAGCAGTTTATTCTTCAGAGAAACAAGGGAAAATTATTTCCTGTGAGAAAACATGGGAGAAAAAGATATAGTAAGGGAGGAAATGGTGAATAGATTTTACTTTTTTGCTGCTCAGAGATGGCAAGTGGATGGCAGTTTTTGAAACTACCTCTGCACACATGATCTTCTAATCCTTATGGAAGTTTAAAGTAAGCATACTCTTCTTTTTCATTTATTTACTTATATTTTGGCCATACTGGGGATTGAATCCAGGTCTCCAGACATGCTAGAAAAGTACTATACCACTGAGCTATAACCCCAGTCTGTCTTTTTCTTTCTTTCTTTCTTTCTTTCTTTCTTTCTTTCTTTCTTTCTTTCTTTCTTTCTTTCTTTCTTTCTTTCCTTCTTTCTAATATATTGCAGTTCTGGGTTTAGCATTTTCTATAGTACTAACCAAATAAATAAATAAATAAATAAATAAATAAAATAAGATGATTGTGTTTGGGCAGGTAAAAGCATCTGAGAGTCAACTAGAGTTTGACAACATTTATTGTGTCCCTACACTTTTTTATTATTATCATTTAAGGTGATGGGGATGCAACATGACCAACAGCTGATCCTTCAAGGAAGTCACCATCTTGTGAACTGAGTGCAACTATGTTGTGCTCAAACACATTCATTTGCCATCACGTATGTGTCCTATATTAGAACAACAACATGACACGGGAAACAAAGTTGAGGATATGTTCCAATTCAACCACTTTGGGAAGCTTTATTTATTATAAGAATTATTTTTTATTATAAAAATAATTAAATAATTCTTTTTGATAGAGTTTTTCGAGTCAACCAAGAGTAGAACAATGGTGAGGGTCTCCTGGCAGTGAACACAACATGAAAAGATTTACAAAAGCAGGAACCAGCATAGTACAGGTAAAGAAATGAAAGAAGTTATTTATTGCAAGATCCTGAGTTAGAAGGCAGGGTTGAAATTGTTAGAAGTTAAGATGTGGAAAGCATTATGTAATGAAATAAGGAGATTGAACAGGAATGAAATTCTGTATATTGTCAAAAATGCAAATTCTACAGATGGTGTCTTTTTGTGGTCCATATTGAATCAATATTAAAAATTGGATATTTCATTAAAATGTCAGATATTTGGCGTCTCATGACAAGGCTTTTCTGTCAGCACTAATTTTTTCATGGCAGTAATCTCTTGGATATGAGAAGGCTTCTGCTCAGGCTATGCATTCTCTATTGTGCCATTGTGGTTACACTTTCCACAAAGTTTATATGTGCATGTTCACCTGGCTACAATTTATTTATTTTTTTTATTATTTAAAAAAAATTTTTTTAGTTGTCAGTGGACCTTTATTTTATTTATATGTAGTGCTGAGGATTGAACCCAGTGCCTCACATAAGCTAGGCAAGTGCTCTTCCACTGAGTCATAACCCTAATCCTTTATCTTTTACAAGTAGAAATTTGACTTTGCTGGTTCTACTCCCGATATTTGTTTCCACATGAGAGCAGACTATTAAAATCCTTGAATCTGCGGCATGACGTATAAGTGCAGAAAGATGAAGGATATATTCTTAGGCAGGTCAGAATAAGAGTAAGAAACATGAAAACATTTACAGAGTCATAATTCCTATATGAAGACTAACTAGAATTGTGCTAATATTGAGCAAATTTCAGTCATTTTTTGGATGTGGAGAAAAGAGAGGAATTCAGGATAACAATCAGTTTTATGGATTGGATGGCTATGCTGATGATGTGATCTGATGAAGATAAAAGATGAATAGAACTGAAGAAGAGAGAGAGAGGTATTCAACTTTGGACTATCTGAGATTTAGTTCCTGCAAATATCCAAGGGGTCTTGTGAGTAGTGAGTTGATACATATAAGAAACTAACCAAGAAATGAAAAAAAAAATGTGTCTGTCAATTGATGCATGGATTAAAAAAAAATGGTACATTTACACAATGGAATAATATTTAGCCATAAGGATAAAATCTTGTCATTTGTGACAATATAGATGGAATTGGAGAACTGTTAAATGAAGTAAGTCATGCACAGAAAGGCAAGTACTGCATGATATCACTCACATGTGAAATCTAGGAAAGGTTATCTCAAATAGAAAGTGAAAGTAGAACAGTGGTTACCAGAGGCTAGGGAAAGTGGAGGGGGTTCGGCAGAGATGGGGAAAGGTTGATCACTAAGTATTAAGTTATGCTTTGGAGTAAGAAGTCTGCTGTGCTACCGCACAATATAGTTACTATGGGTAACAATAATGTATTGTCTGTTTCAGAGAATTAGACAAGAAGATTTTGAATGTTTTCACCATAAGAAAAACTATAAATATTTGAGGAGATAGATATTTTTACTCAGATTTAAATATTATGCCATGTATAAATGTGTTACAATATCACATGGCACCTCCTAAATATGTATGATTTTTATGTTTTTATCTATCAGCTAAAATACATTTTTAAATTAAGGTTAAAGAAGCTCAATGGAACAGCAAATATAAGGATTATAGTTTGGGAAGTTAATATTACATAGGTGGTATTTGAAAGTAGGAAAACAAGTAACATCTTAACGTGATTATTAAGAGAGAATACTGGAAAATAGATAATGGAAACAGAAATATAGGAGTAGATGATCCCAAAAAAAGGGAAGAATGATTAGACAGAGAGCATAAAAATAATCAGAAAAAGTACTCACTATCTGAAAGGATTTGGGTCCTGAGTTCATCCAACACGAATTCCTATGGCAGAGGAAATTTGGTCTTAGAGATTCCAGTGGGGTAAGGAATTTTAGGTAATGAGGGTTGGTGGTTCCAAAGTAAACAGATTCGTCCAATAAGAAGAAAGTTGAAATTCATTCATACAGGAGTTATGGTGATCTGTGTTTGAGTTTTGGTGTGGTGAGGAAGACAGATCAAGAATCCAGGGAGCTAAGAAGTAAATTGAAGGTATCTAGAGTCAGTGAGATTAAACCATTTTCAAGAAACTTGGCTCAGGAGAACAGGAAAGTAATGAAGTGATATCAAGAGTTGAATACAAGACTTAGGAGAGGGGTTACATTATGTAGGAGAGATTTGGGCATGCTGTTCATTTATCTCTGATTATATATTTATAGAAATGTCTTGTATGGATTTCAAAGATAGAAGCCAGACTTGATCTTGTTCCCCTGGAAATTTATCCCAAGGTGAAATTGATGTCTTTTTTTTTTTTTGCACTGGGTGTAATTACTAAGACATTTTTGAATTAGCTTAATGATATCGCCCATTTCACATTTCATACATATATGAATACTTTATTCAAATATCATTCTCTCAAGCTAGTGTAAATAAGGGTTTTATGGCATAACTCATTTTTTGGAAAATATTCATGGGCTTTTAAAAAATGCTATCATTCTTTTCAAATAGTACTAAATTATATTAATATAGTGCTTGAATTTTCTAGGTGATTTGTTGTGAATTTTTTTAGCATGGCAGCATTTTACAAAATGTAGAGTCTAGCAAATGGATTAGAAATATTAGCTTTTGTATATACTGGATCTGTGTCCAAGGTAAATATATAATCTTGTAGTATATAAAGATATGATAACATGTTCCATTAAATGATTATTAATTTAATGAGAAATCATATAAATCATTCAGTTTAGGGTTTATTCAAAAGTGAGTATATGATAAATATTAAATTTATTACTTCCAACACTCACATTTTGACAGTAACTGCACTAAAGAGTCAGAACTAATATAATGCCCACTTTTTGGTTGTTGTTTTGTTTTATTTTTGTGGTACTGTGGATTGAACTCAGGGGCACTTTACCACTAAGCTACATCCCTAGTCCTTTAAAAATTTTGTTTGAGACAGGGTCTCACCAAATTGTCCAGGTTGATCTTAAACTTCTGATCTTTCTGCCTCAGCCTCCCAAGTCACTGGTATGACAGGTGTGTACCATTGTGCCAACTTTAATGACCAATTTGAAGATGAAGAAACAAAAGTCTAGGTAATTTTATTCTCTCATAGAGTAATTATTCAATACTTTTCTAGAGGTTTGTAATGTTAGGTATTTAATTAAAATGAATTATGAAATGCATGCATAGATGTCCTAGGACCAAAGTAAACACTTATCAAACATGGCTTTGGGGGCCAGGTAATTAATTTTGAATAGAAATTTCTAGGAGATGACATAGTGCTTTGACAACATCCTGATTTTCTGTTTTACAGACAGTTTGCTTATACTCACGAAGAAGCTCCTAAAACTTTTCTCCTCCACCTTCTTCTTCTACTATAGCAACAGTCTATAATAAAGCAGATTCCATTGTTCACCTCTAACTAATACTATATTAAAGCCACAAAGTGTGGGTCATAAAGATGTTTCAGGATCAGCTTTAACAAATCATTAAAGTTTATTTATTATCAACATATGAAATACATGCAATTTGATATTTCTAAGGTGTTCATGGATCTCAAGTAATTTATTCTTTTCTGGAGTTAAATATTTCCTTTCTGCTTAAAAATGCTCTTTGCTAAGTTGATTATCCATTTTTTAATAGCTAGATAGCCTGAACCTGGTCATAAATATATAATTAATAGAGTTAAAATTAATAATGTTTTAATGTAACTTGAAGTTGTCAAATTATGACCTTTTTCATAAAAGTAAATTTATTCCATTCAAATCCTATTGTCTGAGAGAATGAAAAATGTTATACAACTCTAGAAAACTGTCAAGATAGATAATTATTTAGTGTCTGCTTTTAATAGCATCACTAGAAAGACCAACTAGAAATATGATGTAAACATGACAAATCTTTTTAGATTTTTGCTAAATTGATCAAAACATAACAGCGTTTTCCCCCTGGGAGAATTTTAACTCACTTGAAATGAGATTTCAAAAACATGCTAATACAGAATTTCCCACTTTGAAGGGAAATAGATTAAGTTTTCTATGTAAGAATCTTATTTGAATCTTAAAAATATTGAATTCTGAAACAGAATGTCCAGCTATACAAAATGAATAGGTGGCAATATTCTGTGTGCACATATGTGTGTCCCTGTCCCCCAATATAACACTAGATAGAATCCTGGAAAAAAATTAAATGCAGGTGAGAAATTGAGAGACATCAATTCTTTGAAAAGTAACTACAGCTTTGAGTAAGAAATTGGTAGTTTTCAGCCTTTTGACTGGGTTTCTCCATTCCTTACCCACTCTCACCCTTCATCAGAGAAAAGTGAAAATTTCTCATCAGGGGTTTGGTTGCAAAAAACAATAGCTATGTTACCAGACAGTGTGGACTCACTTGTGTGTACAGTTTGAAAACTCAAGACTTCACAACTAAATGTGGTGAATGTAGAAGAAAACAAAAGGAACAAAATGATAGTTGATACCCATAGATTGATATTGGTTGGGGTGAATATTGGACCAGCCAGAATTTTATCAGAGATTCTGGAAATAACAGAGACTTAGAATGATCAAATGAACCTTTAATGCAGCACTGGCTCTCTGAGAATTCTTGCACATGAGAGAATCAAGTGGAAAGCAAATATGAAAAGATTTTAGAGTAGTCTGATACTTGACTATACTCACCAACCCACACACAGATTGGTCAGTAGAGAGAAAGTTCAAAGATTATGGGGCATGACGTCTACTCAAATCACTGATCATTAAACTCTGGAGATACAGGAACACTCCCTAAGAAATGAGGTTTAAAAATTTTTAAAAAGAGAGAATTTAAACTCAAAAAATACATAGCAAGGACCACATACCGTGGGGGACACAGTGTGTACAGTTCAAGTCTGGGCCATTTAGTCACTTTATTTATTTCTACATTATGATACTGGGGATGGCACCCAGGGCTGCTCTACCACTGAGTTACATCCCCAGCCCCTTTTATTTTTTATTTTGATACAAGGTCTTACTAAGTTATTCAGGCTGTTTTTAAACTTTGGATCCTCCTGTTTCAGCCTCCAGTGTAGCTGGTATTACAGGCATGTATCACTATGACAAATTACTTTATAAAACAAGGAACCACAAAAGCAATTTAGAATTTTAAAAAAGTGATCACAAAAACAATTTAGAATAAGAGATTTCATATATATGTGTATGTATTATATATATATATATGTACCATACATATTATCAGCAATTCTACCCCTAAATATTTGTCCAAGAAAATGAAAACATGTGATTCTACCTGTACTTATACACAAATATTCATGGAAACATTACTCGTAATAGTCAAACAATAAAACAATTCAAGCATCCATCAACTACTAGATTAATAAATACAAGTGATATGTACAATGTAATATATAATAGGATATATAATGGAATATTTCTCAGCATCACAAAGCAATGCCATCACTAAAACACAACAGCTAGTTGAATATAAATGATGAATTAATTATTCTAAGTGGAAAAAGTCAGACATAAAATACTATATGTTGTATAAGTTTATTTAAATAAAGTTTCTCTTAGAGACTGAACTATAGAGATAACAAGGAGATAAGTGGTTGCCTGGAACTTGACGTGGAGCATATATTGACTTCTGATAGTGATAAGGGAACATCTTTGGATAATGAAATGCTATAAAACTGAATTACAATGATGATTTAAAAACTGAATTTACCAAGAAGTCATTGCACTTAACAATGGATTTTATGTTTTCAAAATTAAAGCTCAAAAGGCAAAAAAATCATTAAACACCTAATACATAGAGTATACTTATATATCCTATTTGCTTTATTTTGTCTGAACATGGGTTTAATTTCCACCTATCCATAGGGAATACTTTCAAGTCATTCCTTAATGGCAAACACAGTACCAATGTCTTCTTTTAGGCAGTTTCCAGAAAACTTTCTTTGTGAATTAAAGTCATCACACTATAGTGATACATACATAACTATGTTTATAGCAGCACAATTCATAGTAGCCAAACTATTGGAGCAGCCTAGGTGTCCATTAATGGATGAATGGATAAAGAAAATAAACATAAAACTCTGGAGTTTTATGAAGACATAAAGAAGAATGAAATTATGTAATTTGCAGGAAAATGGCTATAATTTGAGAATATTATGTTAAATGAAATGAGCCCGATTTAAAAGTCAAGGGTCTTATGTTTTCTCTCATATGTGGAATCTAGAGAGGAAAAAGGAAAAGAAAGGGAGTGAATCTCATGAAAATTGAAGGGATACTAGTGGAGTAGAGGAAAAGGGCCAGGTGGAGGGAGTTGGGAAGGGAAAGGAAATATACTGTGGAATCATATTATATTGTTATATTGTGTGCATGGATGGATATGCTACTAAAGAATCCACCATCATATACAACTATCATGCTCCAATAAAAATATGGAAAAAAGAAAACCTTCTTTGTAATAGTAATTTAAAATCTACTATTGAATCCTAATTTTAGGAGCTTTACCCTTCAATTTTAGCAATTCTTAAATATCCAAATTATAACAAGGAAAAACTTATCTTTGGAGAAACCAAATCTAAAATGTACCTGCGCTTCAAAAGGCTAAAAGTTTATTTTCCCTATTATAGAAACTATTAATTCAGGAAATAATGTTTCTCCATCAATAATGATGGAAATTGAGTTATCTACTTTAAGTTTTATTATTGTGATTGTATTTGGTTACAAATTTTAGTGGTAAAAGATCCTAGGGTATGTAATAAATTTAGCATTAAACGTGCCTTCCAATTCTTTTAAATCCAAAGCAGCTAATAAGCAGTGATGTCTACCAGAGTTTTTCTGCCTTCTTTGAATTTGCTATTAGTAACTCCATTCCAGAACTTCAAGTTTTATTTAAGAACATTGAACTATTTGTGTAGATTTCTAACTTTCTTAGACCATAATACCACAGGTGAATGCATTGTGATTATCTTAGGGAGTGGTACTCATGATTCCTCCTGACTTTTCCTCATTAAACACATAATACTTTATGCATTTCACTCTTTGCTTTGGAAGAAACCCACAAGGAATGGGCAGAATTTCTTGTGTTTTCTGCTGATGGTAATATATCTCACATTTATTTCTGTGCAGTTCTCCTTTGATCTTTAGAAGCATATCATTGCTGGACCACTTGACATTTCCAAATGGATGCCTCATAGATCAAACAAAATTTTCCATAAGAAACTCTTGATTTTATCCAACAAATGTTACCTTCTTTTTGAGTTTTTTGCTCTTTCAGTACTTGTTTAAACTATCCACCAGCCATTCAATCATTAGCATCTTCCTGTGCCTACAAATATATCCCATGCCCATTCATTTTCTATACTGACACTATTTTAATTCAAACTACTGGAATTATATCTTATATCTTTTCCCTTGAACAATCTCACCATCATGCTTTATCTTCCAGTTGAATGTTACCATATAGCATTGCAAATACAAGTTTCTTACCATGCTGTATCACTTTATGCACAGATTGACATTTGTATACTTTTCAAATTCATTTCATTCTACTATCTCTTCCATGTATATTTTGACTACCTTGGCCTTTAATTCTCTCATGTTAGTCAATTCTTTTCTCACTTCAATATGTTGACTCAGTCTTGTTTCTTTCTGTCTGGGGAAAAAAAAAGTTTCTTATGGGTCTCAGATTAAACTTCATATCTTAAAAAACTTTCCCAAACCACAATAAGTTTTTCAGCCTCTCTGCATTATTTTGTATTATTCTCCTCTCCATTACGTTGACACTTGTAACACTCTCATATGAGAAAGCTGTTTGCACGTAACATGTATTGCATGCACTACAGTTATTTTTTATTGCAATTATCAGCTATCATTCACATACCTCAAGTTTTAAGTATGCATTATATACACTCATCTATATTAATGTTGTACTACATTGCAGCATGATAGCTCTTAAGGGAAATGCTCAAAAAATGTATATTTAGCACCTAGTTCTTAATTTCTAGAAACTGTATCACTCATATGAACTCAGGAAAAAAATGCACTCAATAAGCAGTGTGTCTTCATAGTGTGTATATGAACACAAAATAATTAATGTCTAAATTAAGCCCTGTAGCTACTATCTATATTCCTAAACACTCTGCAGACTGGCAAAGTACCCTCCTACCCTGCCTCTGTGATATCTCCTGCAAGTCATCATCAAATGCAGACTGATCACATAGATTGGTTAGCTTTTCCAAACACAAGACTCATTTTAGAGCTTAACCCCTATCTCTAGACACTACAGAACAAAGGTATGTTTCCAGAAATTCTGAATTTGTGAAGAAATGACATTTTTGAAGAATTGCAGAAATCTAGAAAACAGTAATTCATCTCAATTTTTCCTTTTTTTGGGGGGTGCTGGGGATCAAACCCAGGGCCTTGTGCTTACAAGGCAAGCACTGTATGGACTAAGCTATCTCCCCAGCCCCCATCAATTTTCCTTTTGTATATATTCATTTTGTTAGCCAAAGCATAAAAATTATACTTAGAATACTTACTAAAAATTAAATTAAAATAGTTGCATATTAAGTTTAAAATAATAGTTTGTTTAGGCTCTAATTTCAAATTTACTTAGAGGATTTACTTTTATACATGTTTAATTGTTACAAATGACATTGCAAGCTGCTGAGATAAAGAAATTGAACATGTTATATTTTTGTCCATTTATCTGAAACAGGAAATGACTGAAATGATAAGAAATTAGCTAAATAAAGTCATCATTTGCAGACTTGTTATCCACCATGTTTAAAACAGATGTAGAAATACACAGTTCTGGAAAAGGAACTAAGATAATCCACTAGGTCTTCCAGAAGAATCAAAAGTGGAAAAGGGAGTTGTTACAGAAATTGAAGCAGGATCTAGGTGTCCTCAGGTCAGGAGAGAGTCTCTGGACATAGGAAGGGCAGAACCCAGCTGGAAGTATAAGTAGAAAAATTTCAGTGTGAATGTAAAAGGTCATGGAAAAAGTGATGGGATTTTAATGAATAGATATCATAAACCTAGATGGAGCTGGATCTTTTAAAATTAAGTTAATTTTATGTTTGATACAACTATTTGAGGTAATCATTTTCTCAACTTGCTTATAAGACATCTGAAAGTCAGTAAGTTTAATTCATGTAAGTTCATAGAGTTAGGAAGAAGCCTGACCATTACTAAAGGATATATGTAGATCCAGAACCAAGTTCTTACTGTTAGGTGATCCAATATCAGGTTTGTTTGTTTTTTTATTCCCAGAGAAGGAAGCCCAGAAACAAAACTACATAAAACCACAAAATGGAGAGGTGATTATTACTGCTATAGTGTTCTACCTAATGCATACTTGAAGGTTTGGTTGTATAAGTCTTATCCTCATGCCCTTTATAATCCAGTAGGGAAGACAGATAATGAAAAACGAGAATCTAAATATATGACATGAATAGCATGTAATCCATAGATGTTTTGGAGAAAACTATAACTGCCCAAGTGAATGGAATCTGACGGAGGTTAGATAAGGACCATTTACTAGTTTTAATTACGTTGCTAGGAAGGGCTCTCTGAAAAGCAGATATTTGACCCAAGAGACCCATTTATTAGTGAAGGAGAGACCTTGAACATTGGTCTTCTGTACAGCCTAGAAACTAGAAACTTAAGGCAAGATCTTTATTTGTGAGCAATGTTAGGAAGACCAGTATGGTTAGCAAAAAGAGAGGGAGGCAGCTAGGACTGTAGGTAAGGTAAGGGACAAAGAAAATAGCTGGATTAAGTAAGTTTGTATACACTGTGGTAAAGCATTCTTATGCGATGTAAAATGCTCAGATTTTGAGTAAGGGAATGTCAGGAGCTGTGTCCAATGTAAAAGCACCTCTTTTGCTGCTTTGTGGGGAATGGAACATCTTTAAAGCAGACAAACCTGTGAGGAGGTGGTGACTCAGGTCCAGGAAAGATGGTAGTGGCATGGAATTGGGTAATAGGTATTTAAGTAATGAGAAGTAGTCACATCTGAGATATATTTTCATGTCATCAATATAGAAGCAAAGCCAAGAGGGTAGTTGGAGTTTGGAACAGTTCACCCCTGCCACTAGATCGAACTGGTCATTCAATTGCTACTCTACTTGGTGGGTATTTCAGCTTTGTAACCCTCAGAAGTTCAAAGTGCCCCCAGGATATTATAAAGGAGCCATGCAACATCTGATATCCTCATTTTCTGAGCTCCAATATTCTCATTGTAAATATTCAGCCATACTGCTAATTACACTCCGTATATGAATGGTCATAATCAGGGGCTTCTGGTTTGCAATTGTCTCATTTTGATCAGAGCAGAAATTTTGCAAAACTGAAGGTTTTTGTGGTGTTCTCTTGTCTTTAAAATAATTTAGTTAATTTTTTGGAGCTATTTTGGGATTTCCACATAGACTTGGGTTTGTCATTGTTTTTATTTTTTGTTTTGTTTTCACTCTGTTGAGCTCGATGCTCCATGTAGGGCCACAGTAATGTTGTGGAAGGAGGATGCTAAATGATGTTGTTGGAATTTTCCTGTATGTTCAGAGTAGGAAAGCATTTTATTTACATTATTTCACTTTGGCTTCAGATTAACCACTGTAAAGTTGTTTGGTTTTCATTTACAGAGAAGAAATTGAAGATGACAGTTTCCATGCCATGATCAAGGTGGTAGCAGTGTGGGATGGAGTCAAAATTTGGGCCTTTCCCTATCATTTCCCTGTAATTGCAAAGCATAGATTCTTTCTATTGTATATGCTAGACAGATTGCAGACTGAGTTTCTAGACCAACCCCTGAAGGAATGCCTTTTCTCTTCCAGAACTTTAAAATTTCTTTCTGACATCTAGGCTAACACTGCTGCTTATTTTATAATCCAGTCAAATGCAGCAGCAGTTTTATATTTCTGCCTTTGAATCTCAGATCCAAGAAACTGGCAGCAGCATGAATTCCTCAGTGTAAAAGAACTGTGATGATCTGACTTTGTCAATTGGTTGACACCAAATTCTGTTAGTCATAGAGGACTTTTTTGTTGATGTTAAAAATCAAAATAGTTGCGAGGAATGAATTTCAGCAACAATGTAAGAGCGATCGAACTTAAACAAATCACTCTTTTATAGAAGACCTATAATAGAAATTATTTAATCTGTGTGCCATTTCACACATGAATATACTGCCCTTTGATGGTATCCACCATTTTTTGTTTGTTTGTTTGTTTGAAGAACAGCATTTTTCTTTTGTTTTTATTGACTGGGCTTTAGGGGTCATATCCAAGATGATCATTATCCAGTGTCAAGAAAAATTTTCCCTTCATTTTCTTTGAATGGTTTTATCAGTTTAGGTCTTATGTTTGAGTCTTTAATTCATTTTGATTTGATTTTTGGGTCTTGGGTGAAATAGGGATCCAATTTTATTTTTCTGCCTATGCATACCCTTCTTTTAAACACCATTCGTTGAAGAGACTATCCTTTCCACATGGTGTATATACTTTTTGTACCTTTATAAATGTATATACATAGATTCTTTCCTGTGCTTTCTATTCCATTCCATTTGTATTTGTGTCTGTTTTAATGCTACTCCCATGATGTTTGATCACTATAGAACTGTATGTTTTGAAATCAGGCAGTATAACATCCCTAGCTTTGTTCTTCATGCTCAAAATTATTTTGACTATTTGGGGTCTTCATATGATCCAGGAATCAACACTTCAGACTGCATATCCAAAGAAAATGAAATTAACATCGAAGAAATATTTAAATTTTCATGTTCATCACAGCTTACAATTGCAAAAAATGAAAACGACCTAAGATTCTATTGATGGATGAGGGGATAAAGAAAACGTGACATGCACACATACAAAAACAATGAATATTATTCAGCCTTAATATGAAATAAACACTATGACTTTAAAAACGTGGATGAAATGGATGAAACTGGAAGACAAAATGCTAAGTGAAATGCCAGTCACAGAAAAGCAAACTAGACGTCACTAGACAGCTCATCACTTAGACATCTAATCTATAAATGCTGAACACAGAAGTGGGGGGGCTGTCGTGTGGGGGAAATAAAGTGATAATGGTCAAAGAAGAAAAAGTTTCAAACTTACTTAGGATGAATAAGCTCAGAAGATCTGATGTATAGCTTGATAACTGCAATCAATAATATTGTATTATAAAATTGAAATTTACTAAGAATAGATCTTACAGTTTCTCACAATTCACAAAAATGATAGCTGTGTGAGGTTATAGGTATGCTAATCACTCAATTGTAGTTATCATTTTATAATGTTAGATATATATATATATATGATGTAGATCTTAAATATACACTATTTTCTTTTCAAGTTATATTTAAATAAAACTAGGGAAAATGCTGATTCTCTAAAAAATCAATCAAATTGGTAAAACTTCAACAAGGGTGACAAAGATAGAAATGAGAAGACAAAAATCACTACTATCAGGAATGAAATGGGTGATAGTGTTAAAGATCTTACAGTCATTAAAAGATTAACAATGGAAAATTATGAACAATTTTAGTCTCATAAATTTGATAATAACACTGAAGAGACAGATTGAAAGAATAAAATTTTCAATTATACAGGATGAATTAATACAAATTACTAAAGCCTCAAACAAGATAAATAGATAATGTGAATAATTCTACAACCATCCAAGAATCCAAATTCATAATACAAAAAAAAAAAAAAAACTGGCATAAAAATCTCTAGGCCCAGATGGTTTCACTGTAGAATTCTATTAAACATTTAAAGAATTAGCACCAATTTACATGATCTACTGCAGAAAATAGAAGAGAGAACATTTCCAAACTCATTTAATGAAACTACTATTACCCTCATAAGACAAAACAGTAAAACAGTACAAAAAAGTAAAGAAGAAAAAAGCAATTATAGACCAGTATTCTTCATGAATTTAGATGCAAAAATTTTTTATCATAGCATTAGCAAGTTTAAGATATAATGAATAAAGGAATTACATACTTAGGAAAACAAGGAGTTATTTCACATATGCAAGTCTGGTTCAGTATTCAAATATTAATACATGTAATGCATTATATGAACAGGCTAAAGAAGAAAAGTCATGGGAACCTATTAATTAGCTCAGAAATAGCTTTTGCCAATGTACAACACTCTTTCATGACAATAAACAAACACAAAAAACAAAACTCCTGGCTAACCAAGGATAGGGTGAAGCTATGAACATCCTCTACTTTGTATGAGTGCCTACTAAAAACCTAAAGTCCTCCTTAGTTGTGAAAGACTAAATGCTTTTCATTTAAGACCAAGGACAGGACAAATGTAAACTATCACCATCATTATTTAACAATTACTAGACATTGTTGACAGCACAAAAAGGCAATAAAAGAATAATAGGCACAGTGGTTAGAAATGGAAAAAGGAAACTAAATCTGTTTGTGGATAAAATGATTGTCTTCATGAAAATCCTAAGAATCCAAAGTAGAAAATTCTAGAATTAATAAGTTAGGACAATTGTAGGAAACAAAATGACCATTCAAGATTCAATTATATTTCTTTATTATACCAATAAGCAGATAAAAAACAAAAAAAATTAAGATTATGAATATTCAAAATAAAATGCATTATAGTAAAAATGTAATAACATGTACAGAACTTCATGCTGAAAATGACAAAGTAGTGATGATTAAATCAAAGATCTACATGAGACGTTACTTGAACTGTGGACATGAATTGGAAGACTCAAAATAGTAAATGTTTCAGTTATCTCTGATATTATAAATAGGTTTAAAGCAATTCCTATTAAAATCTCAGAAAGATTTGTTGGAGATACAGGTAAGATTTTTCTAAAAATTTTGTGGAAAGATAAAGGAGCTGTATTTACTAAGTATATGTTGAAAAGAAGTAATAAACTGAGAGAAATATAACTATGTTAACCAAACTTTTTTATGTTAGCAGAAGTTTAGATACATTAATGAAGCAAAACAGAAAAATCAGAAATAGACTTGCAGAAATTTGCTTAATTTTGAAAAATTATACAAAAGTGATTCAATGGAGAAAGACTCAGCAAATTACTCAACAGAGGATACCCATAACCATAACAAAATAATACATCTTGAATAATATCTTACACCTTATGTAAAAATTAACTGAAAATTGGTCTTTGACTTAACTGTGTTTAAATCACGAAGCTGTAAAACTTTCAATTAAAAGCATAGAAGAAGAACTTTTGAATCTAAATAAATAGTTCTTAAATGACACAAAAATCACAGTTCAAAAAAGAAAAAAATTAACTTGATTTCATTAAAATAATAAGTGCTGAGTCTGTAGAAGACACTCTTATGAGATGTAAAGGAAAACTATAGCAATGGAAAAGTTTTTGCAAGTCATATATCCAACTAAGGACAAGTATCCAGAATACATAAAGAAATTTCAAAACCCAAGAATAAACAAAAAATGATGTAATTCCATATACACAGAGATTATGAATAGACAAATCATGAAATATAGCATTGAGTTTGAAATTAAGTTCATGAAATGATGTTCAACATCCTTAACCATTAGGTAGATGTCAATTTAAACCACAATGAGATATTACTACTTTCCTATCCTAACAGTTTAAATAAAACCAAGTGACAGCACCAAATGTTGATGAGTATGTGGAGAAACTGGTTTACCTATATACTAGTTTTCCCTTATTTGCAGGCAATATGCTCTATTAACCTGTGGATGCCTGAAACCACAGGATAGTACAGAGCCCTATGGGTAGTCATCCTTTGGGGTCAATGGGGAATTGATTGTAGGATTCCTGTGCATACTAAAAATCTGAGGATACTCAAGTGCCTTCAATAATGTCACAGTATTTGCATATCACCTACATACATACTCCCATATACTTTAATTGATCACTTGATTACCTTTACCTGTAATACCTTATATAATATGTAAAGAGCTGTTATTCTGGTTTTTTTAGGGAATGATGACCAAAAAAAAAAGTATGCGTATGTTCAGTATAATTACAGTTGAAAGATTGTTTTTGGAGTTTTTCAGTTGGCAGTTGAATCCCCGGATGCAGAACACATGGATCTAAACTCCAGCTGCCTGCAATTCTGCAGAACCAGCACCGTTTGGTTACCACTAAGGTCAGTCACCATTTAGAGCACTAGCCAAGTCTCCTGGAAATATGGCCACAGCAGTCTCTGAGTGATTGTGTGTTGAACACAGTGAAACATATTCCTAGGCTGCCATGTGCAAGCAGAGTGATCTCATGGTTTCTTCTTAAAGGAATTTTTACTTTTACACCCTTGAGCCTGAGATGGGTGTTGTCATCTGAAATTTGGAGATTCCCTCAAGCCATCCTTCTTATTGCCTCTACAAAGTATTTAGCATCTTTTTAGTGACTGTAAAGTCTTTAACAATGACAACTTCCTTAACTGCAACATTATCTACACTTCTTAGACCAAACTGCAAGTTTTTCAAATCTTTCTGCTTATCATAGTAAACTTGGCTAAAAGCTGCCAGCAATATCCATGCCATCGCCAGAATGCTCTGCTTCCTTGAAATTTCCTCTGTCAGCTTAATCATTCTATCACCTTTAAATTCACACTCACAAAAATTTTTAGGACCTGGGCAAAATGTAGACAACTTTGTCAGAATGTAACATAAATATCCTTTAGTCCAATTCCCAATAGAATCTATCTTCTCCTCAAACTCCATGAGCCCATTCTTTATTCAGTTCTATCACATTCTGGTCTTTTGAGCTCCCACCAGAAGCATCTACTAAGTTCCACTTTACAACATTATAAAACTTTCTCAACTGACATCTTTAAACTTTTCAGAGTTCTCCCCACCATGAACCAACAAACGTTTCTGAACCACATAGTCAGGTTAGTCACAGCATCGAACCCACTCTTCGGCACCAATTTCTGATTCAGTTAGCTTTTTTATTGCTTTGAAGAAAAGACCTAAAAAGAACAATCAGAGGAGAAAAAGTTTATTTGGGATTCATGGTTTCAGATAGTCAGATCAGAGTCAGCTGACTCTACAGTTTTGTTCTCCAGGTGGTACAGAACATCATGGCAGAGGTGCATTGCAGAGGACAGCATCTCTGAACATAACCAGGAAGCACAGAGAGCTCCGCTAACTGGGCACAAACTATACACCCCAAAGGCAAATCTCCAGTGACCTTACCTTCTCCAGTCACAACCTACCTGCCTATGACACACCCAGCTAATCCTTATTAGTGAATTAATCCACTGATTATGTTATATCTCCCAGAATCTAATCATTTAACCCCTGAGCATTCTTACATTGTCTTTTGGGGGATGCCTCATGTTCAAACCATAAAACATTCCCTGGCCCCAAAGTCTCATACCCATCTCAAAATGAAAAATATATTTAATCCATCTCAAGAGTCCCCAAATTCTTTGCTGTTCTAAACTTGCACTAATACTCATTGTATATATTAAGTGCTTTGCTGCCTTGAAATTTCTACCACCAGATGAACTAGTCTATAATGTTTAAACTCACCCTCCCCCAAAGTCTCAGAATATAGACAAAATGCATATGATTTCTTTTCTATAGCCTAACAAGTGTGGCCTCTATTCTAACTTCTAAGAGAATCTTCAGCTCCATCTAAAATCTCATCAGTCTGATCTTTACTAGCTCCATTTCTGTCAAACAGTCTGGTTATCTGAGACCCCACAAAAATGGTACATTAAATTATCCTTATAGCCTTCTAACTTTCTCTACTTCACTGCTCCAAACTCTTCCTGCAAATCAATTTAAAAAGTTCTTTGACATTGTAAGGCATAAAAAATGGCAAAGATCTCACTTATCAATATTTTCTGTATTAGTAAATAATCAGTTAGTATGACAAAGACCTCAGGTAATCAACTTATAAAGAGAAAAGGTTTATTATAGCTTAAGGTTTCAGAAGTTACAGTTGATAATCTGCTTGCCTCATTGCCTTGGGTAAGAAAGAACATCATGGTGGGAGTGCCTAGTAGTACATATTCACTCACTTCATGGCCAGGAGCAAAAGAGGGAATGTGGAAAGGGCTAGGATCACACTGTTCCTTTAGAAGACACGATTCAAATGATCTCAAGACTTCCCAGGAGGCCTACCTCTTAAAGTCTCCACTACCTCTCAATAGTACCACAGGCTTGGGATCATTTTTCGCATATAAAACTTCGGGGAGTATTCCAAAACCAAAGTGTAGAATCATTGCAGATGTCTTCTGACATAGCTAAAGAATATAGGGATAGTCTGTCTATAATTTCTTTATTCTACCCAACAGAGCTATCAAAATTTAGTTCTTTTATTATCAATAGTTTAAATAAAATTTTATTAGTAATCATATTTAGTGGTACAATTTGCCTATTCACCTAAATTTTTGAACACTCTGCCCTGGGGTTGAACCTCAAAGCAAAGAAATTTAACAATCTATTTTTTCTCCATGTTGATGATCAGTTCATAAATATTCTTTTAGCAATTCCTGTGGACATCTTCTTTCACTTCAGTTTGTGTTTTTTCTACATGAGGATTATTTCAAAGATTTCCCACAAGAAAAATGTGTATATCAATATGTTTAATAATGTCTAGTTCTTTATGATCTTATTAAAAGAGCAAGATCCATGCTTCAATGTTGTATCAGTGAGGTTATTGTTTTGAAAAACTGGTGACCCTTAATTCTTTCTTTTTATTTTACTGTAAAGGTTTATTTGGAAAAACAGGTGCCAATTATAATAGACTTATCTGCTCTATGTTGTTTGGGGTAGATATTAAAATAATGAAATTTAAAACTTTCTTGTGCCATACAATATTTACTAGGATTAACTCACTCAAAATAAAAACAAGAATCACTATAACTTTTACTTTCGTTTTAGCCAGGGAAATATATTCTTCATGAAAACTGTCTTATTCAGGCTGTCTTCTATTCTCCTTTCTCATCTCTGAGGACTAAATAACCATGAAAATGACTCTAAAAATTGTTCTCCAAAAGTTTGTATAAACAGCTTATATAAACAGATTTGTTATTTAGAAGTATCACTTTACCTGTAGTGTGAAAGCTATGTCATTTGTGGAGTAGGAATGACTTTTTAAAATCTTTTTTGACCTTTTCTATCATTTTTCTATTTCACTGAGTTTAGAGTTCAAATGAGATTACCCTGGGATATTGTTTAACAATACAAGAATTAGTTAAACCAATGTAAGCCAACATTGTGTTTACTTAATGTGTTCTATCATCTTTATTTATCACAGAGAATTTGCAGAGATAATTCACCTTATCAGAAATGTGAAATTCCATCAAACCAAGTTATCTCCATAGCTTCACCAACTATACTGTCATCTCATGAAATTTTAATAAAGTTAACAATAAACTGTAATGAGTTTAGTGCTACAAAATGGAACAGCAAAAAGAAAGAAGAAATATGAAATGCCAAGCCAGTGAAATTAACATTTAAAGCAGCAAGGAATACCATTCAGAATTTCAATGCACGCAAGGCCCCTAGAAAAGGCATTCATAAAGGAGAGTTTCTAAAATTTTAGTTGCAACTTACATAATACTTGAAGGGAGCACTAATATCAACTTGATGACACCATATTAAGTTCTCCTTTCAGAAGAATATAATTAATTACTTCACCACCATTACTTCATAGTGATTTGAAATAATTCATCTCTGATGTCAAGAAGCTTTAATATATTATCTTATAAATTTAACAGTTGCCTAGTCTCTTTGGACAGTATGGAGTTATCTTTAAGTCAAGTGGTTGAATGATAGAGACAAAACAAGAATCTACTTCTTCGTTTCCTAAGTCCAAATATTCTCTACTAATATGTGTAGTCTATTTTGAATAGTATAGGAATTATTTGCCCCCTATTAGATTGTGAAATACCTCTGGACTTACAGAAGATCACCTTTTGTAACCAAGTTAATATTTAGATCTTAACGAGAGGAAAATATAAAACAGTAAAGGGAAGGATCTTAAGAAACTACCACATTTAGAAATGCTGAAGGAGTTGAAATAAATAGAGCTAGGATGTGGAAGGAAATCTGACAGATGTCTTTAAACCTAGGATTGTTGTGCCTAGCTTCCAAAGTTCTAACATGTGGAATTAACATGGAAACAGGCTACAGTTCAGTATCTAAATTTAGAAAATTGGAAACCCAGTGATGGACTACATTGACTTCTTAGTTGCAAGTTCCCCACAATTGAAAGTATTCAAATAAAACCTCAATCACTTTTTCACAGTATGTTTTCTAAAGAACTTCCTGCATTGTGTACAAGGGTGTATTAGGTGAATATGATCACATTACTCTTTATCATTCTATGACTAACATAATAAAAGGAGATGCTAATATATCCAATTGCCTTGTGATAGGTATAATGACCTGATATCTCATGAGGACAGTCTATCATTTATAATAGACAAATGTAGTTGAAAGCAGTGGAAATTAACAACAGGTACTAACTATTCAAGGTCCTTTTACCTATGTCTAGTTGTTTTCATGCAAATAACTCAAATATATTTTCTAAGCCATAATTACAATATTATGTTGCTATTTATTGTATAATATATACTTCTAAAAACTTAAACTTCCATATATTTCTAATCTAGTAAAAATTATATCAAACCTTGGAGAGTCTTAGAGAGCCTTGTGATGTTTCATATTTTGGTAACTTGTAACTACTTCAAAATAATGATGGAAATAAGTCACTTTTTTTTTGTTGTTGTTGTTCTGAGAATGTCCTGAGTTTTTTCCATAGGCACCATCCTTAAGAGATTCTCTTTGAAAGTTTCTCCTGGTTCTTGAATTCTAGTAAAATGTATACATTGATGGTACTCTTTCCAATGTGGGGAGGTATATCAAGTTAATGTGCCTGCTAGTTCCTATAAAAATCGAAGGAAGGACACATGCTATGAATTAATCATCTTTTCATTGCTGGGACCAAAATACACAAAGACAACATAGAGGAGGAAAAGTTTACTTTGGCTCACAATTTTAGAGATTCACTGAGGTCAGTCTACTCCATTGTTCTGGGACTGAGTTGAGGCAGGACACCATGGCAGAACAGCAGCAGTGGAGGATAGATATTCACTTCATGGCAGAGAGAGAAAGGGGAAGGAGCCTCAGGGAAGATGTGACCTTGTAGGGCATGTGCCCATTGACCAACCTCCTCCAGTCATACCCTACTTGCCTACTGTTTACTACCAGTTATTCCATTCAAGCTAGGATGGACTGATTAGGTTATAGTTCTCATAATCTCATTATTTTTACCTCTGAATATTTCTGCATTAACATAGGAGCTTTTGGAGGACACCTAATCCAAATTATAATATACTCTAATGAGATTTATCATCATTTTCCTAGGATGCTGCATTAAAGATCTTTGAATGCAAGATATCAGAATTTTGACAAAAGTATCAAACTGGGAACTATCCAAATCAGAAAGAACCTGAATTAGGTATTTACCTCAAGAATTTAAAATAATAAGGCAACAAATTGATTACATGAATGAAGCATTTAAATAACTAAGAAAATGTGAGTTTTCAGAATTTTTAAATATATAATGATATGTATGTACTATACATATACATACAAATATGCATATATATGCAAATATTAATACTATTTATTAAGTACATATTACTAAATACTAATACTAAACTTTTATACGGATGTTAAATTCCAATTTTGACATTTGAGTTAATTGTCTTCTTTGATCATTCTAAGGGAATTGCTGCACATTCTGTTTATGTCCTATTTTTAAATTATTAAAATTGTCTAGTTCTGTAGTGTATAATAATCCTTTTCTTTGAATATAATTACTTATTATTTTTCTCTTATCAACCTTTCATAATAATTTTGTATTAATGTATTTAAAACATATCAAATTATCATTTCTTTGTTAGGACCTAAAGTTTAGTCCTCATTTAGGTTGTATTCACCTAATATTTTATATAGAAATTTATATACTTCAATATTCACTTTCTAAAGCATGCTTTTTGTTTTTCCAGGGCAATTCAGTGAAACATTTTTCTCCTCTTCATTCACTATCATTTGAGGGGACTGTATTTTCTTTGGTGACCTCATAGTAGAGGAATTAGCTGTTATTACTGGTATGTTATATTTAACCATTGAGACAGAATTATTTTTAGTGCTGTGTTGATTGCATAAATAGAGTTGATAATTAATTTCTAAGTGTGTGGTGGAGGTGATGTATAAATTTGATTGGAAACTAACCATGGAGTCGCCAAGGTTTCTGCAATATCTATGGCTATTCATTTGGGTCTTACATAGAGTGTAAATTTAAGGCACAGAACTTCTCCATACCAATTCTAATCAGATACAATATCAAAACTCAAATAGAAATGTAAAGTTTTGCACTTTAACTAGACGTCCATACCCAATCACTTTTGGGAGATCATGTCAACTCCTGAAGTCCACCATTACTCTGCAAGATAATGCTCAAGGAATCCCTCATTTTAAGGCAGTTACTGATCCCAAGGACAGTAAGTAGTCTCCTGTTATTATCAGTTTAACTTTCCTTGGTTTCAGGTACCCGTGGTCAACTGTGACCTGAAAATATTAAGTGGAAAATTCCAGAAAATATATAATTAATAAAATTTAAATTGCATGCCACTCTGAGTAACCTCAGGGTCCCATTCCATCCACTCTGGATCATGAGTCATTTGTCCAGTCTCTCCATGTACTCACTACCTGCACGTAGCAGTAGTCTCAGTTAACATTTTGTGCTACTGCAGTGCTTGTGTTCAAGTAGCCCTCATTTAACTTAATAATGAAAGCAAAAGGAAAAAATTGTGATGCTGCAATTCAAATATATTAATGAGAAGCTGTAAAGTGCTTCTTTTAAATGAAGAGATGAAACTTCGATACGATATTTTGAGGTGGGATAAAGAGAACAGGACAGAGAAAGAAAGAGACAGACAAACAGAGGTACATAGAGGAAACAATTACATAATTCATAATATTATGCTATTTTAGTTATTGTTAATCTCTGTGCTTATTTAATAAGTTAAATTTTATCATAGATATGTACATGAAAGAAACTACTGTTTATGTACACTATGTACGATAGTGTATATATAGGTGTTATAGTTTCGATACAAGTTTTCCTCCAGAAGTTCTTTTTATATTACTTTTATAGACTGCATTTTGATTCATTGTACACAAATGGGGTGCAACTTTTCCTTTCTATGGTTGTGCATGATGTAGATTCATACAGCCAATCCCAAAAAAACCAAAGATCGGATGTTTTCCCTGAGAAGAGGATAATGATTCAAAAGTTCTTTTTGATGCAGTAATATTCAGAGATGGAATGATTGGATTATGAGAGTTGTAACTTAATCAGTCCATCCTAGTTTGAACGAACTAGGTGATAACCGTATGCAGGTTGGGCATGGCTAGAAGAGTTGGGTCACTGGGGTCATGCCCTGGAAAGGCTCTTCTTCCTGGGGCTCCTTCCCTCCTCTCCCCGTCTCCAATATTCTTGATCCAGTCATGAGCTGAGCAGATTTCCTCTGCTGGGTACTTCCCTCATGATGTGTTGCCTCACCATGGACTGAAAACAATAGAGTAGACTGTGTTTGAACTCAGACCTCTGAAATCTTGATTCCCAAGTAAACTATTTCACCTCTAAGTTGTTCTTCTCAGGTATTTTGGTCAAGTGGTGTAAAAGCTGATTAAGACATTAGGGTTTGGTATTATCCACTGGCCATCTTGGAACTTATCTTTCATAGATAAGAAAGGACTAGACTGGAGCGGTGAACACGGACAACTGGGATCATCGTAGAGGAGGCAGCTCAGCACAGTGCTTGGACTCGGAGCAACCACTGGGGCTCTGGGCGGCTGCCTGAGGAGGAGCTGCGTGGCGAGCTGTTTGGACTCAGAACGATCGCTTCTGAACACCGGGGGTGCTGCCTGGAGGAAGAGGAGAAGCACAGCAGGTCACGTGGTCTAGGAGTGACTGCCTCAGAGTCACAGGCAGTTGCCAGAGGAGGAGCTGCGTGGCGAGCTGTTTGAACTCAGAACGACCGCTCCAGAACACCGGTAGCCTGCCTGGAGGAGGAGCGCGGTGGGTCACTTGGTCTCAGAGCCACCGCTCCTGAAAACCCCGGGGGCTACCCCGAGGAGGAGGAGGAGGAACAGGGCGGGTCACTTGGACATGGAGTGACTGCCTAGGGCTACGGGTGGTTGGCGGGAGGAGGAGACGCGAAGTGAGTTGCTTGGACTCCTAGTGACTGCGTCGGAAACCGGGCGGCTGTCCGGAGGAGGAGGTGTGTGGCGGGTCTCTGGGTCTTGGAGCTATTGTACGGGCTCCAGGTGGTGGCTCAGAGGAGGGGCCGCATAGCCAGGCGATTAGGTGCAGAGCAGGGTCCCAGGAGCTAGGTGGCTTCTTGCTGGAAGAGCCGCACAGAGACACACCTAGGGGCGGAGCGAAGTTTCCAGGGCGGCGGGCAGATTCTCTGGGAGAGGCAGCCTAAGGAGACTCGCCTGGGAAGGGTGATGCTCCCAGGCCCAGGACATAGGTCCGGGCCCCTGGGATCGTTGCAGAGGAAGACAGCCCAGCCCAGGTGGTAGTTGTAGATTGAGGGGAACCTCTAGGAGGGCAACTGACCAGCGAGACGTCCCCACCGAGTGACTCTTCCCGGCCGGGGGAGGTTTTCCCACAGGGACGGTAAAACCAGAGACATAGGCACAAACAGGCCTTACCTCAGCCCGCAGTCTAGTTCCCCATTGGATGACCATTGGCCAACAAGTGGAGGCACCTCTGCCCACTAGCAGGGAATATACGCCACCTGAGGGTTACCACACCTAGAGAGGCAGCTTCTTCGTGGAGCTCTGCATTATCAACCTTCTCCAAGACTTCAGGCTACTGAAGGATAAGAGGGGATATACTAGCAATCTTCAGGGACATTATAAGTCGATAGAGGAAATCTGCAATATCTTAATGACCCACTGATTCCTGAAAAATATGAGAAAACAAGGGAAGAAAATGCCCCAAACAAATCTAGATGTTACATCAATAAAATCCAACGACAGCATGGCAGAAGAAATGACAGAAAGGGAGTTCAGAATGTACATAATTAAAATGATTAGGGAAGCAAACGATGAGATGAAAGAGCAAATGCCGGCATTGAATGATCACACCAATCGACAGTTAACAGAGCAAATTCAGGAAGCAAAAGATCATTTCAATAAAGAGTTAGAGATATTGAAAAAAAAAAACGAAATAGAAATCCTTGAAATGAAGGAAACAATAAACCAAATTAAGAACTCCATAGAAAGCATAACCAATAGGATAGAACAGCTGGAAGACAAAACTTCAGATATTGAAGACAAAATATTTAACCTCGAAAACAAAGTTGAACAAACAGAGAAGATGGTAAGAAATCATGAACAGAATCTCCAAGAACTATGGGATATCATGAAAAGGCCAAATTTGAGAATTATTGGGATTGAGGAAGGCTTAGAGAAACAAACCAAAGGAATGAACAATCTATTCAATGAAATAATATCAGAAACTTTCCCAAATCTGAAGAATGAAATAGAAAATCAAGTCCAAGAGGCTTATAGGACTCCAAATACACAAAATTACAACAGACCCACACCAAGGCACATTATAATGAAAATACCTAACATACAAAATAAAGACAGAATTTTAAAGGCTGTGAGAGAAAAGAACCAAATTACATTCAGGGGGAAACTAATACGGATATCAGCAGATTTTTCAATCCAGACCCTAAAAGTTAGAAGGGCCTGGAACAACATTTTTCAGGCTCTGAAAGAAAATGGATGCCAACCAAGAATCTTATACCCAGCAAAGCTTACCTTCAAATTTTATGATGAAATAAAATCATTCCATGATAAACAAAAGCTAAAAGAATTTACAAAAAGAAAGCCAGCATTACAGAACATTCCCAGCAAAATATTTCATGAGGAAGAGATAAAAAGCAAAGAAGTAAATCAGAAAGGGGAGGAATTATCCTAAAGGAACTGTCAAATAAAGGAGGAACCAAGATGTGTCAAAAAATAAATAAATAAATAAATAAAATTTCAAATATGAACCAAATGACCGGGAATACAAATCATATCTCAATAATAACCCTGAATGTTAATGGCCTGAATTCATCAATCAAAAGACATAGACTGGCAGATTGGATTAAAAAGAAACATCCAACAATATGTTGCCTGCAAGAGACTCACCTCATAGAAAGAGATATCCATAGACTAAAGGTGAAAGGATGGGGAAAAACATACCATGCACATGGGCTCAGCAAAAAAGCTGGAGTATCCATCGTCATTTCAGATAATGTGGACTTCAAGCCAAAGTTAGTCAGAAGGGATAAAGAAGGACATTTCATACTGCTTAAGAGAAGCATAAATCAGCAAGATATAACAATCATAAACATCTATGCCCCAAACAGTTGCTCATCCATGTATGTTAAACAAATCCTTCTCAATTTTAGAAACCAAAGAGACCATAACACAATAATACTAGGTGATTTTAACACGCCTCTTTCACCACTGGACAGATTTTCCAAACAAAAATTGAACAAAGAAACCATAGATCTCAATAACACAATCAATAATTTAGACTTAACAGACATTTATAGAATATACCATCCAACCAAGAGCGAATACACTATCTTCTCAGCAGCACATGGATCCTTCTCTAAAATAGACCATATATTATGCCACAAAGCTAATGTCAGCAAATACAAGAAGATAGAGACACTACCTTGTATTCTATCAGATCATAATGGATTGAAGTTAGAAATAAATGAAAGAGTAAAAAACAGAAACTACTCCAACACCTGGAGATTAAACAATATGTTATTATATGATGAATGGATAACAGAAGATATTAGGAAGGAAATTAAAAAATTCTTAGAGGTAAACGAGAACAAAGAAACATCATATCAAAATCTCTGGGGCACTATGAAAGCAGTACTTAGAGGAAGATTTATTTCATGGAGCGCATTTAATAAAAGAAGTAAAACTCAAAAAATAAATGACCTAACACTACAGCTCAAAGCCCTAGAAAAAGAAGAGCAGACTAAGACCAAAAGTAGTAAAGACAGGAAATAGTTAAACTCAGAGCTGAAATCAACAAAATTGAAACGAAAGAAACAATACAAAAAATTGACAAAATAGTTGGTTCTTTGAAAAAATAAACAAAATTGATAAACCTTTAGCCACACTAACAAAGAGAAGACGAGAGAAAACCCAAATCACTAAAATTCGGAATGAACAAGGAAATATCACAGTAGACATGACTGAAATACAAAACATAATTAGAAGCTATTTTGAAAATCTATACTCCAACAAAATAGAAAATTTCGAAGACATCAACAGGTTTCTAGAGACATATGAATTGCCTAAACTGAACGAGGAGGACATACACAATTTAAATAGACCAATTTCAAGTAATGAAATAGAAGAAGTCATCAAAAGCCTACCAACAAAGAAAATTCCAGGACCAGATGGGTTCTCAGCTGAGTTCTACAAAACCTTTAAAGAAGAGCTCATTCCAATACTTCTCAAAGTATTCCAGAAAATAGAAGAGGAGGGAACTCTCCCAAACTCATTCTATGAAGCCAATATTACCCTGATTCCTAAACCAGACAGAGACACATCGAGGAAAGAAAATTTCAGACCAATATCTTTAATGAACATCGACGCAAAAATTCTCAACAAAATTTTAGCAAATCGCATACAAAAGCATATTAAAAAGATAGTGCACCATGATCAAGTGGGTTTCATCCCAGGGATGCAAGGTTGGTTCAACATCAGGAAATCAATAAATGTAATTTCACCATAAAAATAGACTTAAAGTCAAGAATCACATGATTATTTCGATAGATGCAGAAAAAGCTTTTGATAAAATACAGCACCCCTTCATGCTCAAAACACTAGAAAAAATAGGGATAGTGGGAACATTCCTTAACATTGTAAAGGCCATCTACGCTAAACCCATGGCTAATATCATTCTAAATGGTGAAAAACTGAAAGCATTCCCTCTAAAAACTGGAACAAGGCAGGGATGCCCTCTTTCACCACTTCTATTCAATATCGTCCTTGAAACTCTAGCCAGAGCAATTAGACAGACCAAAGAAATTAAAGGGATACGAATAGGAAAAGAAGAACTCAAACTATCCCTGTTTGCTGATGATATGATTGTATATTTAGAGGAACCAGGAAATTCCTCCAGAAAACTTTTAGATCTCATAAGTGAATTCAGTAAAGTAGCGGGATATAAGATCAATGCACATAAATCTAAGGCATTTTTATACATAAGTGATGAATCTTCAGAAAGAGAAATTAGGAAAACTACCTCATTCACAATAGCTTCGAAAAAAATAAAATACTTGGGAATCAATCTCACAAAAGAGGTGAAAGACCTCTACAATGAGAACTACAGAACACTAAAGAAAGAAATTCAAGAAAACCTTAGAAGATGGAAAGATCTCCCATGTTCTTGGATAGGAAGAATTAATATTGTCAAAATGGCCATACTACCAAAAGTGCTATACAGATTCAATGCAATTCCAATTAAAATCCCAAGGATGTACCTTAGAGAAGTAGAGCAAGAAATTATGAAATTCATCTGGAAGAATAAAAAACCCAGAATAGCTAAAGCAATCCTTGGCAGAAAGAGTGAAGCAGGGGGTATCGCAATACCAGATCTTCAACTCTACTACAAAGCAATAGTAACAAAAACGGCATGGTATTGGTACCAAAATAGAAAGGTGGATCAATGGTACAGAATAGAGGACACGGACACAAACCCAAATAAATACAATTTTCTCATACTAGACAAAGGGGCCAAAAATATGCAATGGAGAAAAGATAGCCTCTTCAACAAATGGTGCTGGGAGAATTGGAAATCCATATGCAACAGAATGAAACCAAACCCATATCTCTCACCATGCACGAAAGTAAACTCAAAATGGATTAAGTATCTCAGAATCAGACCCGAGACCTTGCATCTTATAGAAGAAAAAGTAGGTCCGGAGCTTCAACATGTTGGCTTAGGACCAGACTTCCTCAACAGGACTCCCATAGCACAAGAAATAAAAGCAAGAATTAATAACTGGGATAGATTCAAACTAAAAAGCTTTTTCTCAGGAAAGGAAACTATCAGCCATGCAAAGAAAGAGCCTACAGAGTGGGAGAAAATCTTTGCCAATCATACTTCAGATAGAGCGCTAATCTCCAGAATCTATAAAGAACTCAAAAAACTCTACACCAAGAATGTAAATAATCCAATTGACAAATGGGCTAAGGAAATGAATAGACACTTCACAGAAGAAGATCTACAAGCAATCAACAAACATATGGAAAAATGTTCAACATCTCTAGTAATAAGAGAAATGCAAATCAAAACCACCCTAAGATTCTATCTCACCCCAATTAGAATGGCGATTATCAAGAATACAAGCAACAACAGGTGTTGGCGAGGATGTGGGGAGAAAGGTACACTCATACATTGCTGGTGGGGCTGCAAATTAGTGCAGCCACTCTGGAAAGCAGTGTGGAGATTCCTTAGAAAACTTGGAATGGAACCACCGTTTGACCCAGCTATCCCACTCCTTGGCCTATACCCAAAGGACTTAAAATCAGCATATTACAGAGATACAGCCACATCAATGTTCATAGTTGCTCAGTTCACAATAGCCAGATTGTGGAACCAACCTAGATGTCCTTCAATTGATGAATGGATAAAGAAACTGTGGTATATGTATACAATGAAATATTACTCAGCCATAAAGAATGATAAAATTATGGCATTTGCAGGCAAATGGATGAAACTGGAGAATATCATGCTAAGTGAGATAAGCCAATCTCAAAAAACCAAAGGAAGAATGATATCGCTAATAAGTGGATGATGACATATAATGGGGCGTGGGAGGGGTTCGTGTTAGGGTTAGAGTTAGGTTTAGGGAGGGGGTCAAGAATGGAGGAAGGAAGGACTGTATAGAGGGAAAAGAGGGGTGGGAGTGGTGGGGGTGAAGGGAAAAAAATGGCAGAATGAATCAAACAACATTACCCTATGTACATTTATGATTGCACAAATGGTATGCCTTTACGCCATGTACAAACAGAAACAATATGTATTCCATTTGTTTACAATAATAAAAAAATAAATAAATAAATCTGAAAAAAAAAAAAAGAAAGGACTAATGTATTTAATCTTTCCTATTTCAAACCCAGAGAGAGGCAACCAAAAGTAATGATTGCAAATGATTTCTGAGGAAATGGGCAACAGAAAAAGAAACAGAAGTCATTCTGCTGAATTAAGAAATTAAAGCAAACGTATTTTTATTTCCTATAGCTTCTGAAGATTTAAGATACTGAGGATGAACTCTCCCATTTCTTTTTTAAAGACACAAAATTGGAAAGTAAAGCAAACAGAATAAATATCAGTGTTATTGAACACCAGTTGCTGATGGAAAACAAGTCTTAGTGTTTTTCTGTGAACTTAACCAGAGAGAAAGCTCCTCCAGAACAAGTGGGAAATATTCAGTACCAGAAGAGTGGATAAGCTCATTTTTCCTTTCCATCACTCTTCAGATATATGAATTTAACTTGGTATGGTGTCAGACTTATGTTCTTCTGCTGTTTTTATTTGTAAGGATCTCTGATCATTTCTGTTTTCTTCATCAAAGGATCCTTTTCTTATACAGATGGACCTTAACTTAATTTGCAGTTATCCCACAGCATGGTACATGGTGACCATGGTGAAAGACTGCTTTTTCAAGCTGCAAATATGACATATAATTATAGGATACTTTGCAAAATTAGAATTTCAAGATTTTTTCTCAAAAAAAAAAAATTCATCATGAGGCAAGTAATGGGAACCAAAACATGCCTTGTTTGTAAGAACTACACAATGATTAAATTGGTAACATGAAGTTTAAAGATGGGAAACCAAAGCAAAATGCATAGTATTGAATTAAGAAGTGAACTGGAATCTCTTCAGTTTAGGTATGAGATTTTTATTCACTTTATTCCATATCTCTCTACTTCAATTTTTTCCTTTTCCCTACTGATCTATTTTCCCATTGTAAATTCCTCAAATGGAAGTTTATCACATATATCTCAATCCAGATTGAATCTTAAAACAGACAAGCAAGAAAATGTCAAAGAAATAGCTAAATTTAGAGTAGCTCTCCTCTGGACTTACATATGGACTTTATCTGAAAGACTGAAAAGCATTCTTTAGTTTAATGAATTTAATATGATTGGGCCCTGGATTGAAGTATGGTGTCATTCAACCAGAAGTTCAACTTTTTGTTGCACCTGATTCCAGTTAAATCTTTTATGAGACAGACAACTGGAAAAATTTGAAGCTGATGCCACAAGAATTGATGCCAAAACACCTCCAAATATGATTTTATGCGATATCATATCCTGTACAGTTGTAAAAGTTGTTAAGAACCATAAAAGTATTTAATATAAAATAATAATTTAAAAAGAAAAAATAAAATACATATACTCTATTCTCCTTCAGCTGCGTGAATGTACTTGAATTTATATAAAGACAATTAAACTGCTTGAACATATTTATTTGTACTTTGAATACTAGTTAGACTCTGAACAAGTTTAAGCAGGAAATTATGATATTTAATGTTTTTGTTATCATAGTTATTTAAAGAGAAATTCAAAATTTTTCATAAATGAACATAATACACTTCCATTTACATGAAACAGTAAAAATTACAGAATTTAAAGAAGTCAAATCATTTCTCTCCTCTATAACGCTTGTTTTGATTCCTCTGACGTCTTATTTTTGGTTTAGTTAATCTTGATAAAAGGAAAAGAGTTGCTGAAAGTATGTGGTTGAGGGATGACCTGGGGATACAATATATTAGTTCAACTCTCTTTTTAAGTCCTCACATATAGAACATTTTTCTTTCCTATCTCCATGAGTAACATGCAATAAGATAAAATGACTGTAATTAGAAAGACAATGTAGAAGATATGGATTAGCATAAAGTTTATTTCAAAGTTCTGTGGAATTTTTTCATTGGTAAGTCTAACACTTGCAATTTTGACTGCTCTCTCATGCTCAAAATAAGGTGTGAGTTTGCTGAGAAAATGAGTGAAACCCTTATGTCAAAAGTTAATGTGGCTGAGTTTTACTACTGCTTGGGATCTACTGACAAAGCTGATTCCTCCATTTTCCTTTATTAATTTTTAAACTCTGAATATGGTAAAGTGATTAAGAACATATCTGTGTATATGATATATATAATGATATATATAATATCATTCTATTAAAAATGTGAGGTCCTAAAATACAGAAATGCTCCTTCTGGTGATATATTGAAGATATCTACAAATATTGGTGTTTCTGACTTCTCTGATATGTAACATCCAAGGGATTTCTGCAGTTCTTAAGGAATGATGTCTGTCCTCCCTTTTAGAGACAATTTATCTGTTAAACACAGTATGCACAGTGCCTAGGCCTCACAATTATAGTGGCCCATGAAAGTGTTTTAATTTAAAGAAAATTATTAGAAAAAATAAATTGTAAGGTTAGGGAATATGTTTTAATATATAATTGATATAGTTGTTTTATGCTGATATATTTTAAAATGTAATATTAATATGTTTTATTAATATGGAAGAAGTGGTCTATAAGGGCAAAAGTGCCTAGGGCCTGTAAAAATCATAAGGCATCCCTGCTACTATTGACCTGTAGACAAAATGGAAGAGAAAGAGAAGAAAAGAAATGTGTTTTGCACAATGGTTTAACATTAGGCTCTTTAGATTGAGGATATTCCAAAAATAAATTTCAACCAATTTATCAATCACTCATTGAATGAATTCTAATTTCCTTTAAGCTGAAGTGATAGCCATTAAATGAATGTATTCCAATGGGTTTCAATCAGTGGCCAAAACACTATTCTTTGCTATATTCAAGTGAAAATTGCTATTTCAGTGTAGGTCTGTTTCATCAGTCAGTCACTCAATCAAAGGCAGGACTAGTTCTTCACTTTAGTGCATCCCAGGTTGGATGATCTGTGAGGATATGATTGCTTCAATCATCCATATGAATGCAGCACCTGGTCCCTCTTCAATATTTTATGGAGCATAATACTTCTGAATGAAGACACCACAACCATAACTAGCAGATGCCAAATGCATCATGAGATGGTTTTATGCAACTACAAATAAATTTTTGCACATGGTTATTAGCACTGTGTTTTTGCAGGCTGAACATGGGACCAGCATGAGAAAATGGGATTCTTGCCTGAGCTTTGTTTTGTCTTTGACTTTGACCAAGCAATGTATTCCATCTTGGATTGCACGTGAAATGAATCCAGAGTACATTATGTTAAATCAAATAAGTCAGACACGGAAATGATCTCTTTCATATGTTGAAACTAATGAAGCTGAATCCATGGAAGTAGAGAGTAGAATGTTGGCTATCAGGGTGTTGTGGGGGGTTGTTGGAGGGATGTTGGTCAAAGAATACAAAATGTATTTATTTATGTAAATTGATAAATAAATAATATGTAAAGTGGCTTATTTCTGGCAACTTTTCAACCTCTAAATATTACTAATTCCCTAAAGCTATATTTTCATTCATCATATATGTGTATTTATCTATACACATATAGATGTAATCTCATATATTATGAGATTCCCCATTTTTATATATGTAGTTATAAATTATATATATGTATAACTATATAAAAAATTATATAATTATAATTATATTTTTATATAATATATAATTATTGTAACATCTATTATATAATATCTGTATAAAATATATATACATATAATATATATATATATAAAATCCATCTCCTTCCATCACCTGGTCCACTGATTATTCTTGAAATTTCCTGTAGGCATGTACATTAAACACTGCTTACAGACTGTATTCTGGGAGGTAATCTGATAATTGCTACATATTAAAATTCCTCAGTTCATATTCACGGAAAGGTCAGACACTACTCTCTTGAAAAGCTGGAATCTGAGGCTTACTTGGCCTTACCTTGGATGCCTCATGGAAGTCATGCTGTCTCTTCCTTTCCTGATAATTTTTTTTTAACATTTTACCATCAGATTAGTGATCAACACTCTGTAGATCTATTTGTTAGAACTGACAGTTATTTTTTATTACTAGATTGATAAGAGTTTTAATCATGAAATAATGCTTAATTTTATGATGTTTCTAAATTCAGTGAGATGATTATATGACGTTCTTACTCCTTTATAACATTTTCAATTGCACTGATTTTATTCTGTGCCCTTTTTTCATACCTAACACCATAGATGAATTATTAATATCATCTAAATGAAGTGATAAATCATTGTTACAGAAAAAATGTATTTTATGGGATTTATAAAATTTGGTGGATGTGGCAATAATCTGTTCCTAGTTTTGCTGAGTAGTATTCCAAAATATGGGTGTAAAACATTTTGTTTAAACCTTCCCTCATGAAAGGACATTTAGGTTGTTTCTAGTTTGGAGCTACTATGGATAAATTTGCTATGAATATTTGTTTATAGGTTTTTGCATAAACAGGTTTTGCTTTCTAATTTACATCACTGTTTTCCTTCATTAATGGGTCATTACTAAAAATGAATAATAAATCTATATTATGTCTCTTAAAACGGAGGAGAGATTAAGAGAGTTTAGTCAATGGATACAATGTTGCAAATTAATAAGAAGAATAAGTTCTGGTACTCTATATAAAAAGTAGTGTGGATATACTTCACACTAATGTATTGCAGCTATCAAAATAGAAGGGAGAATCTGAATACACTCACCTTAAAAACATGAATAACAGTTTAAGGTGATGATATGCTAATTACCCTGATTTGATCACTACTCAGAATATACATGAATCAAAATATCACATTGTGCCACATAAATATGTACCAATATATGCCAATCAAAAATAAAATGCTCATAAAACCCTTCTTTAAAATCCTCACTTTCCTCTAGTTAGAGCTTTGTTTCTCTATTCCTCTGTCGCATGAAAATTACCTTGAGGCGATTGTAGCTTCCCAGTATATTGCTACACACACACTATTTCAGATATCATAGAACAGGAACATTCCCAAAACAAATAAAAATGCTTTGAACATTTGGTTTATTCAGTCAATATAAAATACATGATAAGAATGAAAGAAAGATTTGAGATTAGCTCAGAAACTTACAGGATAAAGTATAAACAGACTAGAAGGTAATTCTCTCTGAATTTGTGTTACCCAGTGCTCATATATCTTCTTTCACCTCATTACAAGACAACAATCTGGGAACTATGTTCGCATCTGCTGTTTATTTCATGCCCTATATACATGTCTTGTGATATCCACTTGCAGAATATATAGATATCCCTCCTATTCTTTATCTTTACTATTCTGGTAAATGTCACAACCATCTATGTCTTTCAAGATTAGCTCAATGTTAACGTAAAACATTACTTGGGAATTAATTTCTCATAAACCAACGAGAATTATTTTATTTATTTATTTATTTATTTTGCTTTCCTAATTCTCTACCAGTTAGTCACAAGAATTCCCATGTCATCAGAGGGATGAAGGATCACTTTCTCAGATAGAGTTTTCCTGACCACTGGAATGGTTTAGAGAATGTTAAGTTCTGTGAGACAAAAAAATCGTAGGGAAGAGTATAAAGAAGGATAGGTGGTGATGGTGAATCTGGCCCTGATTTGTCCAGTGGTCAGGAAAACTCTGAGAAAGTGATAGAACTTAACATTCTCTAAACTCTCAGAAATATAAATACGAATGTATGCCTTGCTTTTCTGTCTGAAATCCTACTTTCCTCCAATAACTGAAGGCTGCTAAGAAAGGAAGACTCAGAGCACACATAATAATCATCAACTGTATATGGTAAAATACATGAATAAATGTGAACAGCAGACATAACATTTTATTGCTTTTTCATAATAAAGTGTTTTCTTGCCTTTTTATTCTGGATTTTCCACAATTGTTGTTTCTTTTGTGAAGTATACATCACACCAAAGCATGCTTTAAGGTTTCTGGTTTTGATGTCTCTTAAATGTGCTGAGCACAGGTGAAAGGCAGCAAAGCCAGGAGGAAAAGCCATCTCCTGTGTCACAAAATCTGGCCCAACAGGTGTCTCCCAGACACCCACCCCGGGACAGCCAGTGCAGTTGAAGTACTGGGGCTAACTGGGTATTTTATGGTTCTTTATCTTATGCCAATCTTCAAGATAATCCTGTGAGTTAGGGAATTTTTTAATACTCTTTTTTTCATAGATAAACAAGTTTAGGGAGATTAGGTGAACTACTCAAGGATTTGTAGTTGATGGCAAAACTCAATTGAGTTCCAGACCCTGTATTCATTCAAATACCCCCCACATTTTCTTTATAAAATACGCCAGCATGTAATACACACAATTGAGTTATTTGTGAATTTCTAATCATTGATACTATAAGAATGGTTTAATAGCTGCTCCTAATCTGGTTCTTTCAAACTCCTGTTTCCCACTGAGTAAACAAAGATGCCTAATGATAAATGAATAATTTTTCATTCAATTTTGGGTCTTCATAGAGTATTATTCTAGTTTATATTGGTAGCAGGTCCTGTTCATTTTCAAAGTATAATATCTTAATTTGTTTTAATGCTCTTCTCTCTGCTTCACTGTACCTATTAACTAAACTTTAATTTTGTTAAAATAACTTGGTATTGCAACAGACTAGATCAAGAGGGGTCAAAGTGATGACTCCAGATAGAGTGGGCAATGATGCTTTCTGCAAATTGATTGTCACTGCTTCTTCATAAGTACTTGCTCTTTAGGTGTACATAGTGGCCAAAAGTTATCTCTTTCATGGAGCACAGTAATGCATTATTCAGAGGGTCCACTGCTTCCTAATTGCCATGTACTGAGTTACTTTCTTGCTTCATACCCTTCTGCCAAGATGTTATGCCTCACTTTGGGTCCAGAGTACTGGGATCAGCTATCTATGGACTGATTCCTCTGAAACCATGAGCACCAAATAAACTCTTCCTCTAAAATTGTTCTTGTCTGGTCTTTTGGCCACAGTGTCAAAAAAGCTGACTAAAACACTCATTATAATTAGTTTTCCTTTTCATACCAGGGATTAAACCCAGAGGCACTTGGCCACTGAGTCACATTCCCAGCCATTTTTATATTTTGTTTTAACCGGGTTCTGCTTGAGTTGCTTAGAGCCTCATTGAGTTGCTGAGGCGAGGCTGGTTTTGAACTTGCAATCTCCTGCCTCAGCCTACAGAGTCCCTGGGATGATAGGTGTGAACCACTGCAACCAGTTCAAATGTTTTATGTGCCTATCCCCATAAAAATATTTTTCCTTTCATTATAGACTATGATGAGAAAACATTTCTTGTTATAACTCTCTTCTTGATTTTATCTTCTTACAAATCCCTTCCTTCCATTTAATTCTTTTAATTCTGCTTATGAACTTCTTACAACAAATATTCCTTGAACATTCTGAAACCTTAATAAATGGCATTGAATTCCTAAAAGAATATTTTTTAGTGTATTGTCTCTTCCTTTTCATTTCTTCCCTCCTTAACCTTTAGCTATGTAGTCACCATCCACATCACTCATCCTAGATTAAGGAATTCAAACTTATCAAGTATTTTCTTTGGCATTTTCCTTGTAATATTTTGAACATCAGTATTAATATAATAAAATTACATAGATTAATTGTTCAGTTTTTTGAGTTTCTGCAGTTTTAAACACCAATGAATCTATCAAACCTCCCCCAAATGAACCCTTGTGTTCTTTCCAGGAAATTTTCTCCTCCAGAGGAAACCATTTTATGATTTTTTTCCTAGATTAGTTTAACCTATTTTTAGATTTCATATAAATGGAATCATAAAATATGTATCATTTTATATTGAATTCTTTGCTCAATACATTGGTTTTCAGATTTATCAGTATTGTTATATTCATCATCAATGTTTGTGCGTTTCTATTGCTTTTTTAATTTAATTGTATGATTCTAACACATTTTAAAATTTGTACATTTGTTTATTGACCTATATACTATTTCTAGTTTTGGGAAATTATGAATGACTAATAAAGTTTCAATGAATATTTTTGCAAAAGTTAATTTGTGAATATGTATTTTTATTTATCATAAAAACCAAGGAGATGAATTTCTCGGTCATACAGCACACAAATATTAAACTTTAAGTTAAACCCTGCCAAATAACACTGTATGGTAGTTGTACAATTTAACATGTCTGCTCATAATCGTGAAACAGTTGTAGCATGGTCTCTCCTACACTTGATACTAACAATCTCATTTATTTTAGTTATTTTTATGCATGTTAAATGGCATCTCATTAGTCTTTGAAGTTAATTTGCCTAATAATAAATAGTATTGAGAGACTTTGTGCACTTATTAGTTACTTGCTTATTTTGTTTTTGAAGTGTCAATTCAAAACAATTTAAATGATTTTATTAAGTTGTTTATTAAGTTGTTTATCTTTTCATTGTTGGTTTGTATGAGTTACTTAAATGTCCTTTAGTAGTTCTTGTTAAATGCATACACTGTAATTTTTTTTCTCTGCAGCTCATCTACTAATTTTCTTAGTATGGTCTCTGATAAACAGAAATTTTAATTTGAAGAAACTCCCTTCATTGAATTTGTTCATTTTAGATATACATGATAGTAGAGTATATTTTGACATATAATACATTTATAGATTATATCTTATTCTAATTAGGATCCTATTCTTGTGTTTGTACATAACGTGAGATCCTCTGTGGTATATTCATATATGAACAAAGGAAAGTTATGTCCAATTCATTTCACTATCTTTCCTATCCCCACCCACCTTCCTTCCCTTCATTCTTCTTTGTCTACTCCACTGAACTTCTATTCTTTCCCCTGCCCTTGTTGTGTGTTTGCATCCACATATCAGAGAGACCATTTGACCTTTGGTTTTTTGGGTTTGGCTTATTTCACTTACCATGATAGTCTCCAGATTCATCCATTTACCAGCAAAATTCTAAAGTTATTCTTTTTATGGCTGAGTAATATTCTATTGTGTATATATACCACAGTTTCTTTATCCACTAATTTGTTGAAGGGTACATGGGTTGGTTCCATAACTTAGCTAGTGTGAGTTGAATTGCTATAAATATTGATGTGGCTTTGACACAGTAGTATGCTAATTTTAACTCCTTAGGATATATACCTAGTCATTGTATAACTAGGTCAAAAGGTAGTTGTATTCCTAGCATTTTGAGGAATTTCCATATTGCTCTCTACCAGAATGGTTGTACCAATTTGCAGTCCCCTCAGCAATGTATGAGTGCACCCTTTTGCCCACATCCTTGCCAACATTCATTGTTACTTGTATTCTTGATTGTTGCCATTCTGACTGGAGTGAGATGGAATCTCGATGGAGTTTTAATTCTGCAATTGCCAGAGATCTTGAACACTTTTGCATATACTTGTTGAAGTTTTTTGGGTCTTCTGAATACAGAATCATGTTGTTGGCAATAGTTAAAGCTCTTTGTTCCTATTTGTATCCCTTTACTCTCTTTCTTTTGCCTAATTTATCTGGTTAGAGTTTCAAGGACTATATTGAATAGAAGGGGTAAAATAGAGTATCCTTGTCTTGTTCCTGTTTTTAGAGGGAAGGCTTTCAATTTTTCTCCATTTAAAATGATGTTGGGGGGGTGGACCAAGATGGCGGACTAGAGGGCGGCTGCATTTCACGCTGCTCCAGGACGCAAGATTCAAAAGAGGAGATAGTGAGAGACTTGGGACCAACTCAAAGCTGCCGGGTGAGTCTCTCCTGTTGGGAAGGTGTCCCGGATGGGGCGGTAGCCCTGGAACGCAGGGAATTTGTGAAGTGGAGTTGCTCGGCGAGACGCCCCTCCCCCTGCTGGAGCGGTAAACACGGACAACCGGGATCATCATAGAAGAGGCGGCTCAGCACAGCGCTTGGACTCGAGCAGCCGCTGGGGCTCCGGGCGGCTGCCTGGGGAGGAGCTTTGTGGCGAGCTGTTTGGACCCAGAACAACCGATCTGAACACCGGGGGGTTGCCCGGAGGAAGAGGAGGAGCGCGGCAGGACGCTTGGTCTACCAGTGACTGCATCAGAGCCACGGGCGGTTGCTGGAGGAGGAGCTGCGTGACAAGCTGTTTGAACTCGGAGCAGCTGCTCCAGAACCCTGGTGGCCTGCCTGGAGGAGGAGAGCGGTGGGACGCTTAGTCTGGGAGTGACTGCATCAGAACCACAGGCGGTTGCCAGAGGAGGAGGCGAGTGGTGAGTTGATTGGACTAAAAGCGACTGCTCCTGAACACCGGTGGCCTGCCTGGAGGAGGAGCGTGGTGAGTCACCTGGTCTCGGAGCCACCGCTCCTGAACACCTGGGGGGTTACCCTAAGGAGGAGGAGGAGGAACAGGGCGGGCACTTGGACATGGAGTGACTGCCTAGGGCTACGGGTGGTTGGCGGGAGGAGGAGACGGGAAGTGAGTTGTTTGGACTCCTAGTGACTGCGTCGGAAACCGGGCGGCTGTCCGGAGGAGGAGGTGTGTGGCGGGTCTCTGGGTCTCGGAGCTATTGTACGGGGCTCCAGGTGGTGGCTCAGGGGAGGGGCTGCATAGCCAGGCGATTGGTGCAGAGCAGGGTCCCAGGAGCTAGGTGGCTTCTTGCTGGAAGAGCCGCACAGAGACACGCCTAGGGGTGGAGCGAAGTTTCCAGGGCGGCGGGCAGATTCTCTGGGAGAGGCAGCCTAAGGAGACTCGCCTGGGAAGGGTGATGCTCCCAGGCCCAGGAGGTAGGTCTGGGCCCCTGGGATCATTGCAGAGGAAGACAGCCCAGCCCAGGAGGTAGTTGTAGATTTAGGGGAACCTCTAGGAGGGCAACTGACCAGCGAGACGTCCCCACCGAGTGACTCTTCCCGGCCAGGGGAGTTTTTCCCACAGGGACGGTAAAGCCAGAGACATAGGCACAAACAGGCCTTGCCTCAGCCCACAGTCTAGTTCCCCATTGGATGACCATTGGTCAACAAGTGGAGGCACCTCTGCCCACTAGCAGGGAATATACGCCACCTGAGGGTTACCACACCTAGAGAGGCAGCTTCTTCGTGGAGCTCTGCATTATCAACCTCCTCCAAGACTTCAGGCTACTGAAGGATAAGAGGGGATATACTAGCAATCTTCAGGGAACATTATAAGTCGATAGAGGAAATCTGCAACATCTTAATGACCCACTGATCCCTGAACAATATGAGAAAACAAGGGAAGAAAATGCCCCAAACAAATCTAGATGTTACATCAATAAAATCCAACGACAGCATGGCAGAAGAAATGACAGAAAGGGAGTTCAGAATGTACATAACTAAAATGATTAGGGAAGCAAACGATGAGATGAAAGAGCAAATGCAGGCATTGAACGATCGCACCAATCGACAGTTAACAGAGCAAATTCAGGAAGCAAAAGATCATTTCAATAAAGAGTTAGACATATTGAAAAAAAAACAAACAGAAATCCTTGAAATGAAGGAAACAATAAACCAAATTAAGAATTCCATAGAAGGCATAACCAATAGGATAGAACAGCTGGAAGACAGAACTTCAGATATTGAAGACAAAATATTTAACCTCGAAAACAAAGTTAAACAAACAGAGAAGATGGTGAGAAATCATGAACAGAATCTCCAAGAACTATAGGATATCATGAAAAGGCCAAATTTGAGAATTATTGGGATTGAGGAAGGCTTAGAGAAACAAACCAAAGGAATGAACAATCTATTTGAAGAAATAATATCAGAAAATTTACCAAATCTGAAGAATGAAATGGAAAATCAAGTCCAAGAGGCTTATAGGACTCCAAATACACAAAATTACAACAGACCCACACCAAGGCACATTATAATGAAAATACCTAACATACAAAATAAAGACAGAATTTTAAAGGCTGTGAGAGAAAAGAACCAAATTACATTCAGGGGGAAACCAATACGGATATCAGCAGATTTTTCAATCCAGACCCTAAAAGCTAGAAGGGCCTGGAACAACATTTTTCAAGTTCTGAAAGAAAATGGATGCCAACCAAGAATCTTATACCCAGCAAAACTTACCTTCAAATTTGACGATGAAATAAGATCATTCCATGATACACAAAAGCTAAAAGAATTTACAAAAAGAAAGCCAGCATTACAGAACATTCTCAGCAAAATATTTCATGAGGAAGAGATAAAAAACAAAGAAGCAAATCAGCAAAGGGAGGAATTATCCTAAAGGAACTGTCAAATAAAGGAGGAACCAAGATGTGTCAAAAATTTTAAATATGAACCAAATGACCGGGAATACAAATCATATCTCAATAATAACCCTGAATGTTAATGGCCTGAATTCATCAATCAAAAGACATAGACTGGCAGATTGGATTAAAAAGAAAGATCCAACAATATGTTGCCTGCAAGAGACTCACCTCATAGAAAGAGATACCCATAGACTAAAGGTGAAAGGATGGGGAAAAACATACCATGCACATGGGCTCAGCAAAAAAGCTGGAGTATCCATCGTCATTTCAGATAATGTGGACTTCAAGCCAATGTTAGTTAGAAGGGATAAAGAAGGACATTTCATACTGCTTAAGGGAAGCATAAATCAGCAAGATATAACAATCATAAACATCTATGCCCCAAACAGTGGCTCATCCATGTATGTTAAACAAATCCTTCTCAATTTTAGAAACCAAATAGACCATAACACAATAATACTAGGTGATTTTAACACGCCTCTTTCACCATTGGACAGATCTTCCAAAAAAAATTGAACAAAGAAACCATAGATCTCAATAACACAATCAATAATTTAGACTTAACAGACATTTATAGAATATACCATCCAACCAAGAGCAAATACACTTTCTTCTCAGCAGCACATGGATCCTTCTCTAAAATAGACCATATATTATGCCACAAAGCTAATGTCAGCAAATACAAGAAGATAGAGACACTACCTTGTATTCTATCAGATCATAATGGATTGAAGTTAGAAATAAATGAAAGAGTAAAAAACAGAAACTACTCCAACACCTGGAGATTAAACAATATGCTACTATATGATGAATGGATAACAGAAGATATTAGGAAGGAAATTAAAAAATTCTTAGAGGTAAACGAGAACAAAGAAACATCATATCAAAATCTCTGGGACACTATGAAAGCGGTACTTAGAGGAAGATTTATTTCATGGAGTGCATTTAATAAAAGAAGTAAAACTCAAAAAATAAATGACCTAACACTACAGCTCAAAGCCCTAGAAAAAGAAGAACAGACCAAGACCAAAAGTAGTAGAAGACAGGAAATAGTTAAACTCAGAGCTGAAATCAATGAAATTGAAACAAAAGAAACAATACAAAAAATTGACAAAATAAATAGTTGGTTCTTGGAAAAAATAAACAAAATTGATAAACCTTTAGCCACACTAACAAAGTGAAGACGAGAGAAAACCCAAATCACTAAAATTCGGAATGAACAAGGAAATATCACAACAGACACGACTGAAATACAAAACATAATTAGAAGCTATTTTGAAAATCTATACTCCAACAAAATAGAAAATTTCGAAGACATCAACAGGTTTCTAGAGACATATGAATTGCCTAAACTGAACGAGGAGGACATACACAATTTAAATAGACCAATTTCAAGTAATGAAATAGAAGAAGTCATCAAAAGCCTTCCAACAAAGAAAAGTCCAGGACCAGATGGGTTCTCAGCCGAGTTCTACAAAACTTTTAAAGAAGAACTCATTCCAATACTTCTCAAAGTATTCCAGAAAATAGAAGAGGAGGGAACTCTCCCAAACTCATTCTATGAAGCCAATATTACCCTGATTCCTAAACCAGACAGAGACACATCGAGGAAAGAAAATTTCAGACCAATATCCTTAATGAACATCGACGCAAAAATTCTCAACAAAATTTTAGCAAATCCCATACAAAAACATATTAAAAAGATAGTGCACCATGATCAAGTGGGTTTCATCCCAGGGATGCAAGGTTGGTTCAACATCAGGAAATCAATAAATGTCATTCACCATATCAATAGACTTAAAGTCAAGAATCACATGATTATTTCGATAGATGCAGAAAAAGCATTTGATAAAATACAGCACCCCTTCATGCTCAAAACACTAGAAAAAATAGGGATAGTGGGAACATTCCTTAACATTGTAAAGGCCATCTAGGCTAAACCCATGGCTAATATCATTCTAAATGGTGAAAAACTGAAAGCATTCCCTCTAAAAACTGGAACAAGGCAGGAATGCCCTCGTTCACCACTTCTATTCAATATCGTCCTTGAAACTCTAGCCAGAGCAATTAGACAGACCAAAGAAATTAAAGGGATACGAATAGGAAAAGAAGAACTCAAACTATCCCTATTTGCTGATGATATGATGGTATACTTAGAGGAACCAGGAAATTCCACCAGAAAACTTTTAGATCTCATAAGTGAATTCAGTAAAGTAGCGGGATATAAGATCAATGCACATAAATCTAAGGCATTTTTATATATAAGTGATGAATCTTCAGAAAGAGAAATTAGGAAAACTACCCCATTCACAATAGCTTCGAAAAAAATAAAGTATTTGGGAATCAATATCACAAAAGAGGTGAAAGACCTCTACAATGAGAACTACAGAACACTAAAGAAAGAAATTCAAGAAAACCTTAGAAGATGGAAAGATCTCCCATGTTCTTGGATAGGAAGAATTAATATTGTCAAAATGGCCATACTACCAAAAGTGCTATACAGATTCAATGCAATTCCAATTAAAATCCCAATGATGTACCTTACTTCTGTACAAGTAGAGCAAGCAATTATGAAATTCATCTGGAAGAATAAAAAACCCAGAATAGCTAAAGCAATCCTTGGCAGAAAGAGTGAAGCAGGGGGTATCGCAATACCAGATCTTCAACTCTACTACAAAGCAATAGTAACAAAAACGGCATGGTATTGGTACCAAAATAGAAAGGTGGATCAATGGTACAGAATAGAGGACATGGACACTAACCCAAATAAATACAATTTTCTCATATTAGACAAAGGGGCCAAAAATATGCAATGGAGAAAAGATAGTCTCTTCAACAAATAGTGCTGGGAAAACTGGAAATCCATATGCAACAGAATGAAACTAACCCATATCTCTCACCATGCACAAAAGTAAACTCAAAATGGATTAAGGATCTCGGAATCAGACCAGAGACCTTGCATCTTATAGAAGAAAAAGTAGGTCCAGAGCTTCAACATGTCGGCTTAGGACCAGACTTCCTCAACAGGTCTCCCATAGCACAAGAAATAAAAGCAAGAATTAATAACTGGGATAGATTCAAACTAAAAAGCTTTTTCTCAGGAAAGGAAACTATCAGCCATGCAAAGAAAGAGCCTACAGAGTGGGAGAAAATCTTTGCCAATCATACTTCAGATAGAGCGCTAATCTCCAGAATCTATAAAGAACTCAAAAAACTCTACACCAAGAATGTAAATAATCCAACTGACAAATGGGCTAAGGAAATGAATAGCCACTTCACAGAAGAAGATCTACAAGCAATCAACAAACATATGGAAAAATGTTCAACATCTCTAGTAATAAGAGAAATGCAAATCAAAACCACCCTAAGATTCTATCTCACGCCAATTAGAATGGCGATTATCAAGAATACAAGCAACAACAGGTGTTGGCGAGGATGTGGGGAGAAAGGTACACTCATACATTGCTGGTGGGGCTGCAAATTAGTGCAGCCACTCTGGAAAGCAGAATCTGGAGATTCCTTAGAAAATTTGGAATGGAAACACCATTTGACCCAGCTATCCCACTCCTTGGCCTATACCCAAAGGACTTAAAATCAGCATATTACAGAGATACAGCCACATCAATGTTCATAGCTGCTCAATTCACAATAGCCAGATTGTGGAACCAACCTAGATGTCCTTCAATTGATGAATGGATAAAGAAAATGTGGTATATATATACAATGGAATATTACTCAGCCATAAAGAATGATAAAATTATGGCATTTGCAGGCAAATGGATGAAACGGGAGAATATCATGCTAAGTGAGATAAGCCAATCTCAAAAAACCAAAGGAAGAATGATATCGCTAATAAATGGATGATGACACATAATGGGGGGTGGGAAGGGTTAGTGTTGGGGTTGGAGTTGGGTTTAGGGAGGGGGGTAGGAATGGAGGAAGGAAGGACTGTACAGATGGAGGGGAAGGGTGGGAGGGGTGGGGGGAAGGGAAAAAATGGCAGAATGAATCAAACAACATTACCCTATGTAAATTTATGATTACACAAATGGTATGCCTTTACGCCATGTACAGACAGAGAAAAAACATGTATCCCATTTGTTTACAATAAATAAATAAATAAATAAATAAATAAAAAGAAAAAAAAATGATGTTGGCCTTGGGTTTAACATACGTAGTTTTATACTGTTCATGTATGCTCTCTGTTTTTCTAGTATTTTGAGCATGAATGGATGTTGTATTTTGTCAAATGTTTTTTTCTGCATCTATTAAGATAATCATGTGATTTTTATCTTTAAATCTATTGATGTGGTGAATTATGTTTATTGAATTCTGTATGTTGAACCAACCTTGTATACCTGGGATGAAACTCATTTGATCATGGTGCACTTTCTTTTTAGTATGTTTTTGCATGTGATTTGCCAGAAATTTATTAAGAATTTTTGTATCTATGCATCTATGTTTATCCTGGATGTTGTTCTGAAGTTTTCTTTCCTCGATGTGTCCTTGTATGGTTTTGGTATCAAGGTGATACTTGCTTCATAGAATGATTTTGGAAGGGTTACCTCCTTTTCTATTTCATGTAAAATTTGAGAAGGATTGGTGTTAGTTCTTCTTTGAAGGTCTGGTAGAACTTAGCTAGGAATCTTTCTGGTCATTGGAGTTTCTTTGTTGGTAAGCTTTTGATGGAGTCTTCAATTACATTCCTTGAAAATGATTTCTTTAAATTCTCTATGCCCTCTTTATTCAATTTTGGTAGGCCCTATATCTCTATAAATTTATCTTTTGATTAGAAAAATTTAGGCCACTTACTTTTAATGTTATTATTGAGAAATGATTTTTATTCCCTGTCATTTTGATTTATCTATGATCTACAATTAATTAATTTCTCCTTTGATTGACTATTCTTCAGTGTGGTTCCTCCCTTTGCTGTTTTTCAAATTTACTTTTCATTTCTTCTTCATGAAATATTTCATTGAGTATGTTTTATCATGCAGGCTTTCTAGGTGTGAATTCTTTTAACTTGTTTATCATGGAAAGTTTTATTTCTTTGTTCTGAAGCTTAATTTTGCTGTCTACAGTATTCTTGGCTTAGCATCCATTTTCTTTCAGAACTTGGTATGTATTATTCCAAGACCTCCTAGTTTTTAGGGTCTGGGGTGAGAAATCAGCTGAGATCTGAATTGGTTTCCTTCTAAATTTTACCTGTTGCTTTTCTCTGGCAGTCTTTAAAATTCTATCCTGATTTTGTATGTTAGTGTTTTCATAATAATGTGCCTTCCTGTCAGTCTGTTTTAATTTTGTATATTTGGGGTATTGTAAGTCTCCTTTATTTGATTTTTCATTTTATTGTTATGATTTAGGACTTTTTTCTATTATTTCATTGAAAATATTGTGCATTCCTTTTGTTTGTACCTATGAGCTTTCTCTATCCTAATAAATCTCATATTTTGCCTTTTTATGTTTTCCCATACATTTGGAAGTTCTTTTCATATTCTCTTAACATCTTTTCTTCATAATAATTTTATTTTCTAGATTTTATATGTTGTCTTTATTGACTGAAATGCTATCTTCCAAGTGTCTAGTCTGTTGGTGTTCCTTTCCATTGAATTTTAATTTGGTTTATTGGTTCCTCCATTTCAACGATTTCTGCTTGATTTTTTTTTTCAAAATCTTTCTTTATTGAAGTGATCTTTCACTTCCTATATTTTCTCACTGATTTCACTTCTTACATCATTCTTTGCCTCACAGATCAGTTTACCTATGAACTTTCTAAATTCTCTGACATTTCTTCCACTGTGGTTTCAATGGATTCTGTTATTGATATATTTTGATTTGTTTGGGGAGGTTTGTTCTCTTGCTTATTGATGTTGTGTGTCTACCCATCTAACAATATGGATCTGAGGCAGTAGAGATTTTAGCCTGTGGTCTTATAGTGTCCCTGAAAGTTTCTAGTACCTCACAGTCTAGGGGGAGACAAATAATAATAACTATTAATGAAAATAATATATAGCATTAAATCAAATAGTTCCTGCTATGACATCTATAATGTTAATTGTCACAACAAACAGAAATGATGTGATTATTTATTGCCCACAGTAAAAACGGTAAGTTTGCAAAAGGGTTTACAATTTTGAAAGGTAAAGAGGGAAAGAGCAAAGAGATGTAGGTAGGATGGGATGCTTGTGAAGGAGGAGGAGAGAAAATAGAAGTAAAATTTAAAGAAAGATTGAAAGAGAGAAAAATAGAGTTTGGCTGTTAGCAGGAGAAAAGAAAGATAATCAAGGGAAATAGGTAAGTGAGAGAAAAAATATATAAAATAAAAGTTAAATAAAAGAAAAATAAAGGAGTACAAAACAAAACTGAAATATACTAATCAAACATCTTAGCCCTCAAAAGACTGAGTCATGAAAAATAATTACCTTCAAAAAATGCTAGAAATGAGAAAAAAATACAAATATGTATAAGTGTCCATGAACCATTCAGCTGACCATTAAACAGAGAAAAGAACAAGGTTAAAAAAAAATTCTCAATGAAAATTTAAAGAATTGCTTCCATTAGCAGTTCAAAAAATTCTTGGCTTCACTTATCAGTAGTTTGGTGAGTTGGGTTGGAGCATGATGTTTGCTCCAGCCTCAGGATAGGGTATCTGGAGTGTTCTGTGGGAGGAGATCCTGTATTCAGAGCTCCTGGACATGGGGTTTAGTCCTTGGTAGCTCCAGGTTCTTTGTTGAATGATGAATTGGTTTGAAGATTTTAAATTAATGTACTCCCATGACTCTGAATTTGCAGGTCCATGATGGGAGACTGCACCCCAGGAATCTGCCCTGTAGTGGAGTAGCCAATCCCTTGACCCCACTGCCACCTGCAGATCCAGCGTTTCTTGGTCTCTCAGGTGTGGTCTCCAAACTCAATCACTCTTGCACTAGCTCTTTCAAATTCCTGGCCAGCTAATTCTGTAATCAGTTAGACTCAGGGGAAGGGGGTCAGGTGGGTTTTCATGGCCTATATTTCTCTGCATAAACCTCTCTGTGTGTCTGATTTTCTCCTGGTCACATAGGCATGCTCTGTGTCCTGAGGTATAGGTTTGCCAGCTCATGTTTGGTAGGATTCAGCTCCCACATCTGCTGGCCACTGTGGTGTGACTATAGAATGGCTTCTTCATCTGTCTTCCACCCACCAGGACACATGCAGCTTCTTTCCTACACAAGGGTATTGTGCAGCATACCTTTCAGGTAAGTCTGGCAGTGTCTGTGATCTCTGATCTCTCTGTACCCAGACACACCACAGGTCTCCTTTAATTCTCTTATCCCTCCACTTTCCTAATGAGGCCACCACTCTGGCTGGCATTATCTGAAGCTGTGGTGTGGATGATTTTATTCTTATTCTATTATTTCCATCTTCCTGAGTCCCTCATCTGCTCTGAATATCTAGAATTAATTTCAAGTAATTAATTTTTTCACCCACCTTTGACCTTACTGAGAAACTCTCTATCTGCTTTCTTGGTTTCGTGATGTGGAGCAGCCAGGAAAGTGACCTTCTTTCTTCTGTCATCTTGACTCTGCCTCCCTACATTGAATTTTTATTTTATTATTAGTATATTATTTTGGCATGCTTATGAAATTATGGTATGACCTATGGTTGTAAAGATAGTGCTATGCAGTTTCTTCTAGAAATGCTATGGTTTATTATCTTACATTTTAGGCCTGTGATGTTTCCCAAAGTAATGTTTTTGTGTGGAAAGATTGAGGTTTTGTCTTTTGTCTTCATATGAAAATCTATTTTTCTGTACCAAAATACTTTACCAGCAACTTTTTGAAAATCAGTTAAGTATATATGTGTGAGTTTATTGGTCAGTACTCTTATCTGAGAATTTTTTTATATTTAGACTAACATCACAATGGCTTGTTACAGGAGTTTTGCAATATGTTTTGAAATTAGATAATTTAAGTTGTCTAACATGCTTTGTTAATCAAATTATTTTGACTACTTTAGATTGGTCTAAAGATTTTAGTATCAACTTGCTACTTTTTACTAAATATTGTTCTCTGTATTTGATTGAAGTTTTATTGAACTTAGTATATAGAAATTTGGGGAGAATAATTTTTATTTTCCAACATATGAATGCATTGTCTTTTAAACAATTCTTTAATTCTCTTAACAGTTTTGTATTTAATTGTAACTTTAGTTAGACTTGTTTCTAGATATCTGTTATGATTTGATAATTTCATAAATGACATTTCTTTCTATTTTTATTTTTAATTATCCTGACCAATATATTAGAAAATTAATTTTTTGCATAGTGACCTGATTATTTCTAGGATACTTCTTTGGTAATTTTAATAGCATTTTCTATTTCTACAACAATATAATCTGTAAATAAAATTATCTTTTAATTTCTTATCTCAATACCTTTCATTTAGCAATCCTAACTATCTTGTCTTATTACATTGGTAGGATTTCCAGCATAATATTAAATAGAATTAGGTAACTCATATACTTGACTTAGCTTCTGACCTTTGGTTAAAATACTTAGTGGTTCATAATTCAATATTATAATTACTTCTTAAGTTATGTTGCTTAAATTTATTCAGTTGAGCAAATTCCTTTTTATTTTATTTTGCCAAGATTATTTTCTGTAAAACCATAGTTCAGCACTTAAATTTATCAAATACCTTATGCATCTGTTGAATATGTAATTTTTCTTCTTTACATCATGAGTTACTTTGCTTTATGAATGTTAAGCTAACCTCATATTCCTGAGATAATATACAACATGCATTATGTGATATACTTTTTTTATTATAGTATTGAATTCATTAATATTTTCTGAATTTTTTTAAAGATTATGTTCATTAAGAGGTATTAATCTCTATGTTTTAATTATATCTTCATGTTCTCTCCTATATTTCTTGAAAACAGTTTAAAATTCTGTTACTTTATCTTCAAAATTATTATTTAAATTAAACTGCTTAAAGCTTAGATTTAATACTATGCAATTTATCCTTTTAATAGTCCCCAACTCAAGTGTAATCCTTCCTATGGAACACCGGAAAACATCTGGAACTTAAGCCACTTCACTACTTTAACTTATCTTGTAAATGTCTATACCCGGTGTAACTTTGTAACTAATAAATCACAAATTCAGCTTTTATGGACTCAAACAATCTTAGCAGTTCTTTCCACTATAAAATCCAAAGGTTTTTTTCATCTATTTCCTTTCCTCAAGGCATGGAACAACCTTCCAGAATCAGACTGTGATTTTCCACCTCAGGCTGAAGCTGGGAGGAGACCCGCCGCTGGCATTGAGTACTGAGAACTCATAGTGTGTAAACTGTCAGCAGTCGATCAGTGGAGAGAGTGTTGCCAGCAATGGCAGCTCTGTGAAAAGGTGACTCCTAGCAACAGATCGAATGTGACTAGTTCTATTTGGTTTCTGACCTAGAGTGATTTTCAGATTTTCTCTAAATTCTGATCCCTCAGAATCCTTTTCCAAGAAATTTCTCTTACAGTTATTCAGAATGAATTTCTGTTCTTTTTTCCCAATCTAAATATTCTGTTAATATCTTTCATATGGAAAATGATGAATATTTATTTATGATATTTAAGATGAATTTTATTGAATGTGTTAAACAGAAATCATGCCAGAGATAATTAAATCTTTAGTAATCATGGTTGATCTTAGAAATCTGCAATGTGGTACCTTTTTAGCTACCTGACCACAAGTCAGTGGGATATAAAGCAACTGGAAACCTTATAGGTTATTGGTATTGTTGTAATTTGGTAGAATCAGTCTGGAAAACTGTATCGCATAATACACTAACATTGTACACACATATGCAAAGTGATATTGAAATTCAAATCCTAGGTACACACTCAAGAGAAATGTAAGAGAATTTCACACATAAGAATGCAACATGAGCATTATTCCTAATAACATCAAACAGGAAAAAAATCTAACATTAATCAAAACAAAAATGGGTTAGAAATAATGATATGCAGCAAAGCAAATTAAGCAAATATTTCTGTTCACAACAACATGGATGGATCTTGCAAAGAGCGTGGTGTACAAGAAGGGGGAGTATTCATATTATTTGGTTCTATTCATATGAAATTCCAAACAAGAAGAAATAAAGCTATCTTGTTATAAGCCAAAGCAGTTGTTACCTTTAGTATGAGGATGTGTAATGAGTATCTGCTACAAGTCATAGCAAGTTTTTGTATCAATAACATTGTCTGAACCTGGATATGGTTACAGATTTTTTGATCTCATGAATGTCCACTGAGCTGTGTGTTTTTGATACTTTGTATATTTTCAGTGTTCTTCATATTTCACTAAAGATGTTATTATAGAAGAATAATTAACAGAAATTTAAAAATTATTCACACTAATCAAATTGTCCATTTCAAAGATGTTTTAGTTAGCTTTTTCACTACCGTGACCAGAAGACCTGAAAGAACAATTAGAGGAGAAAAAAGGTATTTGGAGACTCACCATTTCAGAGGTCCATAGATGGTTGACTCCATAACTCTGGGCACAAGGTGAGGCAGGATATCATGACAGAAAAGTGTGATGGAAGAAAGTGGCTCAAGACATGACATCAGGAAGGAGAGAGAGAGAGAGAGAAAGAGAGAGAGAGAGAGAGAGAGAGAGAGAGAGAGAGAGAGAGAGAGAGAGAGAGACTTCCCTTACCAATGACAAAATACAAACCCCCGAAGCATACCCACAAGACCCACCTCCTCCAGGCACACTACCTGTCTATGGTTACCACCCAGTTAATCCTTATCAGGGTATTAATGTACCGATCAGGTTAAGGCAATAACTTAATCATTTCACCTCTAAACTCTCTTGCATTGTTACATACATGAACTTTTTGGGGACACCTTATCTCTAAACCATACAAGACATACTGCTAAAAAGTGGTATGCAATAGTTTATAACACTCTACTATAAATTGTAGGAAGAATTAGAAGGGAGGAGCTTGAAGTGTACCAACACACACACAAAAATAATGTTTAAGGAATTGAAAATGTTAATTACCATGCCTTGTTTATTATATATCATACACATGTATCAAATTATCATACTGCAGTTCACAATTAAAAATAATGTACAATTAAAAATGTACTATTAAAAATAATTCTGAATGAAAATAATTCTTTTACTTAAAAAGTACGTTACTTAGTGCATTTTCATAATTATTCATAGAAGGTAAGTTATATACTGAATTCATATTTTTAGTAATCAAAGTCTTATTGAGTATGGGTTTGATTGTTTAGAATAGGTAAAAGAAATACAATTTTTTCTTAAGTTGCAAAACAGACCAAATATACACATATATATTATATACATGTTTTATAATACACAAATAACATTTTATATGTTAATATAAAATCTCTGAATGGGTTTATTATAGAAGCAATTCTGCATATCTCATAGCAGAATAATATACAGAGAATTTCACTTGGATACTCTGTATATTTATTTTTAATATTCATACTATAAAATCAGTCTTTAAATTTCTTATAAGGTTATTTATTATATTTCCTAAAAAGATTGAGATTCTAACTTTCTCCAGTTACATATGGGTATCATGTATTTGTTTATGGTCTATTACTTTTCCATTTTAATCCATTTTTTGCCTGAAATAATATTTATATTAAAATATTAACTAAGGGAAAAATACCATGTCTTTCTTAATTATTTAAAAATCATAAAGACATATCTTTTATCTGAAATAAAAATAACAATGATAATGAATAAAAGAAAATAGAGTTATAATGGGATTAATTCCCACAAATATCAAGAGTATTTGGAGTGAGGAATTTTTCCACTGAAAGAAAATGATAAATGAGTTGCATTCAGCTCTTATGAAAGTGAAAGACTTCAATGAAATTTTACATTGATAGAGTGCCTCAGGGTGTCTACTTCCAAAGGTACAATGTAGAGTCAAAAATTGATCCTTGGGGAAGACAATCTTTAAAGTTCCATAAAGGTCAAAGCTGTTCACCTCAAGGTTGTTTCTTAATGGCTATTCTGGATCATTGTATAGTCAATTTGATTGATTGTGCCATTTGAGACACCTAAAAATGCTGCCAAAAAGCAGTCAATATGTTGGTCACTTGTAGACACAACGTGAGAAAAGTCAAAGTTTTCTATTTTCAAATTGTGCTTCATGTAAATTTTATTTTGTAGTGCAAAAGGCTTGGGGTCTATAGTAATCATCTGAAAGTTTTTTTTAAATATTAAAATACTTTAATACACCATACACACATATATGTGCTGTTTATTATTTGCCTCTATAAATGTCTATTTTTACACATTTATTTCTTGGTCCTAATAATTTGATATTTGTAATGATGGACATGTTAAGAATTTTATTACATAATAGTACTTGAACTATTAGGTTTAATAAAAATAACACAACATCAAAATCATTTCTTCCTCTAGATTCCTAGTTTTAGGACGACTAGTATCTTCCTAATTTCTGTAAACTGAAAGACAACAAAGTTGTTATGATTGGAAACAATATGGTACTTGAAAGTCAATCAATGGTTAACTTTCTCACACTTTTATTCAATTAGAGAATATAAATCATGTGTGCGTTTGTTGCTAAGTACTAGGTAATTATACAAAACTGAACAAGATACCAAATTCCTTTGAAATACAGATTCTTTATTTTAACTAGTAACTTCATCTGTAAGGTAGGGATTAATAGCTACATCTCCTAAAGTGACTGTGAAATTTAAACAAGATAATCTAACACTAAGTAACATGCTTAGCAGAGTACATGTCATACAGTAGTACCTAAACAACTTAGTAATGATGACCCTATTGCAGTGGACAACTCTCTGGACACAATGAGAAATTAGTAGGCATGCTAACACATGTATTGTGAAGTCATGAATCAGGAAAGAGGAGAGTGCCACATTTAAATAAATCCAAGAAATCCAGGTTCTTCTCCAGTGTTAGAGGATATTGCTGTTTTATTTTAGGAGCAACAAATAAATGGTTAATTTCCATTTAATGTCCTTGAAGTATGAAAAATGTGCACCAAACCTTAAAATCAAACTCAGTGCAGATAGCTACTCACACTAAGATAAGTAGGCACTGAGACCTAGTGGAATGAAAAATAGATTCCTCCATCCCATCTTACACTCTTTCCAGGTCACAGCACATGAAAGTGAAAAGGAGGCAGAAATTCTTATTTTGTTCAGGTTATAACAACTTTTGTTTCCTCCATCACTATATTTGTGGTTTTTTTTTTTTTTTCTCTCTTTACTTCAGAGGAGACAGTGCTTAGACTCAAATGTAAAAATGTTAAATGTAAATTTTATTGTTGAGGAAGAAACTTTTGGCCATAAGAAACTGAAAGGCAACTGAAAATGGCTTAAACATTAAGACAATTAATTGTTTTCACATAACAATAAATCCAAAGATAGCTTGAAGGTATGATTAGGCAAGTAAGTTATTCACAGGCAGAATTGCCTTTGCATATTTTATCTGCTGTCTCCAGTATATTGTTACACTTCCTACACATACATGAGAAGGCATTCCTAAGAATCTTTACATGGATCACCTAAGTCCAGAGACAAAAATGAACAGGACTTTTTTTTTTCTTTACATTTTATGTGTCTATTTAAATTTGAAAGAGTCACAGAGGAAATCTTTAGAAGGTCATATGGTTTTTTGCAATTTAATCATTATAAAAGAGAAGCACACAATTGACTTGGGCAAATCACTATTTCCTCAAGTCATATTGCATAGAGAAATCCAAAACAAGGTAGCATGGAAAATTTCAAAAACACCCGGGGATTGACACCTTACTGTATTTAATACAGACACAGTTCTACACATTCAAAATAGTTGTTTGTTAATAAATATATTGAAAATTTTTTCAAAAATTTATCACTCATATCAAATAACAGTTTTTTACATGGATGTTATAAATCATAGCAAATATTAGCTGTCAATTATTGCAACAAAATATTGCATTTTAAAAGATATTGTCAATTTATCTACTAATGCATTAGTGGTCTATTTCTATAGCACATCCACAAATACATAGTTTGTTAAGTTATTATCACATTTCTGGACCATTAAGAAACTATTTTATTTTAATTTTTAAAAATTCAAAAATAATAATCTCCCTGTCATTTATGAATTATTCTGTGATGGCTGGTTGTTTAGGGAGTTCATTATTTTCTCAGAGCAATATTGCTGCCCTGTTATTAATGCAAAAACCAACATTATGCTTATTATTAATTATAGTATTATATAATTTCCTAAGTTTGAAAAGAAAACAATGGATTCAAAAAAGCACTGGACATTAGATAACAATTTGGTTAAAAACATAAATTTTATCCATTAAAAAAGACTATATTTGCATCTGTCATGTAATGTATACACACATGCATGCCCACAAAGAGTGGCTTTCTTTAAAATTGATCAACCACTTTCAGGAAATTGGGTTCATTGGTGTTATCCTTGGTGGCTGGGAAGGATTTCTAATAGGAAGATATTAGAATCAAGACAGTCAAGGTTCTACCTTTCTAGCACTGCTTAATAGAAAAGCATGGAAATGGAGAACAACTTTGAGAACAAGTTAATAAGTAAGACAAATCTGGTTATGTGAACAATGGAAGAGGAATATGGGTACCAAAACTTTTTTTGAATATTTTATGGAGAGTTGTAAATATCAGGATATGTACTTCTTCTGTGGCATATTATTTTTTCCTGTGGGTAATGGACAAAGATTGGAGTTGCTGCAACAAAAACATAATATTTTAAAAAATTGCCTTAAGGAAAGATTAATCTGAAAATAATATGTATAAGAAAGCAGGGAAGAACAGAAGTTAAAAAGACCAGCTGCTAGATAATTTTACTATTTAATTAACCATGAGAATTTTTAAAAAATTTTCATTAGTTTGAAGGAAGAAATAATAAATAACTTGGAGTTAAAAATATTTTGATAAGTAGTTAGCCTAGTGACTGTTTGTTGGATAAAGGAGAGAAGCAACTTGAAATTTCAAATCTATGTGTGCATAAATGTGATACATAAGATTACAAAAGAAAAAAAGCTGATCTTATGTAGGTGGTGGGAAGAGACGTATCATCTTTCAAATATTTTGAGTTTGGGAGTTTGGATGTGGAGCAAAGTCCCAGTGGGGAGTGCTTATTTTTTGAGAGTACAGAAATATAATTTGTACTTGGAGTCCATGAGCTGGATTGGTTACTAACCTCTACACATGTGACTGCTGGGTATAAATAAAATTAATAAACAATATTTTTTCAAGAAATAATACATAAGTATAAAATATAGATTCTTGAAACTTAAATGGATACAAATGATTGATATAACGGAGACTAAAAGGAATAACAATTTTACATTATCCTGGGACTATTGTTGCTCAGGGAAGAACTTTGGAAAAAAGAGGGAGTGAAAAATAAGGTTCACATCTTGCAGTAACAATGAATATGAAGGATGTAGAAATGTCTTCCGAGTTGACTTGGATAAATTTGGAGAAAGTTAAACAGGAATGGGTCAGATGGCTGTGGTGAATTTAAGAAAGACTGGTATAAAATGATCTGCCACATTTACCAATCCAAGGAGGAGATGCTGAGTTAGAGAATTGATATTGTAGGGAACCCAAAGATCAGTCTAAATGAATAATACTGTGAATTTTGCTAAACACAGACTAACACCTGGATGAAACATCAACATTCAAATGAGACCAACAACTCATCTTGATTTCAAAGTTTTATTAATATAAAAGACATTTTCGTAGTCATAGGTTGTTGAAACCCTAGCTGCCTTTGACTTCCTTCTTGCTTTATTCCACATCTAAGTGGCATCAAAGACAGTCTGTTGTAGGCAGCAGAGTATGCTTTAAATTAGATATGCACTCATATTTTAGCTCTAAGATTTATCAGTTTTGAGGCCAGGCACAAATAATTTAGCTTTTTTTTGGTTCGATGTCCTCATATGTAAGATAAAGACAATTCTTTTAATGTTATTGTGATATCAGTGTGCGAGAAGGAACTATTACAGATGCTCTTCAACTTATAATCAGGTTATGTTCCAATAAGACCATTGTAAGTCAGAAATATCTTTAAGGCAAAAATGTATTTAATACTCAAACTACTAGTGACACAGAGCCCTGTGGAGTTATCTGTTGTCCATCCTCTTGATTGCATATCACCAACCTGGGACAATATGAAAATTCAAAGCCTGATTTCTACTGAAAGAGTATGGATTTCACATTATTGTAAAGTTGACAAATTGTAATTTGAAACATCATAGTTGGGGACTGTCTATAAAGTGCACAGCATTCAGTAGGAGCTCAAAATCTGTTGGTTCCATTCTCATGCTCATTTGTCCTTACCTGTATATCAATAGCATCTAAATAATTTCCCTTTTAGCAACAGAAAGAATGAATGATTCTACTGGTTTGAAACTGGGTTTGAAGATGGTTTTAATACTTCAGGGACAATAAAAATTGCTGGACTAAATAAGAAATATGTCTACCTATTGTATATCTCCACTTGATTGCCCCATTTGACACTTAATTTTAATGTTTTTCTAACATGATCAAATATGTATGCATGTATATGTATATTCCTCTCAGTCAGAAATAATGCAACAATCCTGTTGATTCTACCACACCCTTTTATAATCTGTTGCTCATCTTCACTCCCACTCATTTCACTCAGAAATCAATCATCTGGTCTCTGGTCTTCTTTTCAGCTACATATTCCCATAATTACCCAGTACCATATACACTGACCTTATTTTTGGTTATTCAAACTTGTCTTCTTTTATTTTCACATGCCTTTAGTTTTGAATGACCATCATCCTCATCTATCCAGCTAACATGTCCCTCCTCTTTCAAAATTTAAAGTGACATTTTCTAAGAATATCTTCCACAGCCTCTCTCTCCTTACCAATGAGAAAGTGTTTTTTCTTTGCAGTTTTTTATGACATCACCATATATTACTCTAGTGAAGCTCTTCAGTGCCTCATATACTCTTTAATGTGGTATTTGTATTCATAATGTTTGACATACAGTAGACTTTTAATAAGTGCTTATTGGATAAAAATATTGATTGACAAACATTGTAGAGTTTGAATTATATAACATGACTCCAATATAAAATAAGTTGAAATCATCTTGACATTTGTAGTATAAAGAAAACTGGATTGAGTTTCACATGTGTGCAACAGTAAACCTAGCTTTGCAATTTTGACAATTGATTTTTCTGAAGCATTTACATAAATCAGAAAAATCCTATGCAACTGGACTAAAGCACTTAATAGATCGATGACTAAATTCTTATGAGGAAAACTATAAAGAAATGGTATGAATCATTTCAGGAAAAAGAAGTTTACTATCCCACTACAACTATTTGAAGAGTTCCCTCACAATAATGATTAAGAATTTTCTTTCTTATCTTTCATCTCCAGAAAAGACAGAATAAGTTTAAAGCTTAAATTGTAGTAAGGATTTGGATTAGCATTCTACAGAGACCATTATCTATGTGTGGTTAAAAGAACATAAAAATATTCCATTTTAAAATAAAATTAAGAACTGAGAATTATAATTTTTTCCAGAAAATCCTGAGACCCCTGCTGACCCTAAAATAAGCATAGTACTAAAGAAAAGCATCAAAGGAAATATTAATATATACAGCATTTGTTCTCTTTCTAGTCATATTGTAAGCAGATTATTTTGTGCATATAACCAAAACCAGTGAACAAATAGGAATATTATGCCCATATGAAGGATACTTGTCTCAATTTAATTACGCACTTACATAACAGACTACCATTAACTCTGCAGGCTCTTGGAAACTAACAGGGGTGGTAAAAAAATAATGAGTGCATTTAGAAACCAGAATATAAACCCAGGTATAGCATAGTATTTTAAAATGGAATTTCTTTATTATTTGAACAAGTATTTCATGCATTGAAAAATAATTGAAAGCAAAAAGGGCATAAATGGACTTATGGTTCCATTCCAGTGCTACTCAATTCTCTTTCCCCAATAGTATTCCTGTAGGATCAAGTGTAATTTCTTCAGAGTTGCATAAAAAGGCCTTTATATTCTTGTGTCTGCCCACTTGCCAACTCAACCTAGTTTAATCTGTATTCACTCTAGGTATAGTAACACCTCCACCCCACCTCCTACACATTTTGTACCTTGCATTTTGACTTCATAAAATATCTCAGTAATAAGTGTATATCAGTGCACATTGATATAACTCATTTTTTTAAAAAAAATGGCTGCATGTTATTCCATTTTAGAATGGTAAAATAAGCTATAACACCAATGACTTATAGTCTCAAACTTTCCCAGCCAGTAACCTAGAGAAGACTTTCCATTTGTATTGGTATAATCTGGTGAACAAATTAACATGTGAGTAAGCATTAGTTATTCAGAGCATGTGAATATTTACTTTTCAGGAAAAGCCACAAGGAAAGCAAAGAGAAATTCTTCATCACTGATTGTATTTTAAACACATACCAGATTGTCTTAAAGTAACAAATGTCCATAAGTAAAATTTACTAAGTTCTATTATTTGCTATGATATATTCAGAATAGTCCACTGTCTTTGAGAATTGGTTTAATAATTAAAGATGTAGCAGGATACTAGAGGTATGTTGAGAATGCTTATGACTTATTGGATACCTGGAAACTTAGTAGGAGTATGAAGCATTTTGGGTAGATATAAGATGACAGAGTTGATGTCCTTCTCTTCCTGTGCCTCCCTTATGAGTATTAATGCCCTAGAGGACTAGAGGTACAGAACTTTCACAAATTATGTCACCTTCCAGGATTTCATGGAAGTCTGTCACTGGGGCACCATGACTATGAGTCATCCCTGTCTGTCCAGTGTCAGGAACAACCATTTTCTCTCTAGGTTCTAAAATTTTCATTTTAATTCATTCATTAATTTATTTTACTTCTCTGTGAATTCACTAGAAGCTGGGTTGATGAAATTTAGCCATTTACTGGAAGTTTGAGAGTGGTAGTCAATGTGGTATTGCTGAGGGTGAGTAGATAGAGCAGACAGGAATGAGAAACCTGAGCACAGGCTGAAGTGAATGCTGTTCTCCTATGACCTGGTTCACCAGAGGCCGGCCTGCTGTGTGAGGACTTCCCTCTTACCCTTTCTGGATCTGATCTGATTCCTAAAACTTTTATACTCTCTAATATTTTACTCTAAGTCATATGGCCTTATCAATTATTTAGTTCACTTCTGCTGTGGGGAAGATATATTTAGTAGGAAAGACAGTGAAGGTGAAGAGAAACTTTGTTTAGAAATACCATAAACCTTGTCCTCAAAAGTGGAAAAAACTTAAGTCAATCAATCCTTAAAACCCAGATATGTGTAGAAAAGACCTAAGTAACAGAAGTTTTCCCAAAAGGGACAGCTGATTTAAATTTTCACCCCTGTGTCATGAGGGGAATGGCCTAGAACACAGATCACCAGATGTACTGAAAGAACTGAAAAGCAGCACAGAATGAGGGATGTGGAGGACCTGTGTTCTTGATATCCACATCCCAGGCCAGCACCTAATGCCCACACAGAACTGGTCAAAGAACAAAGAAAAAATGGTAAATGGAAGAAAGCAAGTTATTAAATGTAAACATTTGTAAATGGGCAATAGTTCCTCCTGGAATTTTTAGAATTAACTCTTCAGAAAGAGAAATGAAGAGTAATGGTTGTGGGAGGAAGAGACTCACGATTGGTAAATCATTGTCATACTTTCCCTGATGACTGTGGGTGAAAGTGAGGCAGGGTTCTGCTCCTCAGGCCAACCATTCAGATTCTGAAGAGGAATAAAATGAATCCTATCGAGACAGCATAAATGCTGCAGGGAGAGAAACTGGCAACTCCTTTTGCCTAATGGATGATCTATAGAGTAATTAAGAGAATAAAATATTAAGTGAAGACTCATGTAGGATAGGCATTCTAGTGTTCAGAAGCGGAACCAAAAAGGAGGGCCTGTTCTGTCTGGCTGGCTGAGGTTTGGCAGGGCCTTGGGTTTTCTGGGGCTGAACAGAAAGAACGTCATCACAGAAATCAAGGCCTACATCAGGAGCTCCAAGAATGTACTAGAGATGCAAAACTGTCAGTCCACAGAGTGGACTCAACTCCATGGGACTGTAGCGTTTGGGTCCAAATCTCTTGGGACACAGAAAGTGTGAAGAGCAGTTAGGAAGCAGTGTGAGGGGGTTGGATACAGTGACTTAGGCTGCACATCCTCACTGAAGAAGGTAAAAGACAAGTCAAGTCTCTGAACAAGTCCAATAAACAGGGATACTGGAGAGACAAAAAAAAAAAAAAGAGAAAAGAGAGAGAGAGAGAGAGAGAGAGAGAGAGAGAGAGAGAGAGAATATCTTTTCAAATTGTTGATATTTACCAGATGAATAATTTGAAGAATATGGAGACTTCGGTTTGGATATATGTAATAAAAGGATGGAAAACCACTGGGGGGAGAATGGGTTTGCTCAGGGTCTGTAAGAAAGGAAAAGCCAGTATGACTCTCTCCCAGTCTTCTGCAACAGGACAGGATGTAGCTTTCTTTGGGAGATATGGCAGAGGAGGATTTTCTGTGAGAGAATTGACCTAAGCAGCTCCTTCCTGGATACTTGTGTTGGTTTGAAGCAGAAAGAAAAGGACGTTCAAGAACATGTTATATTTATGTCGTAACCAATGGAAGGGGAGTTTCTGGAGAAACTGATTAGGATACATGGTAATTATTTGAAATGATAAAAGGAGAACTTTGAATCATCCTATTGTCTATTTTGACCATTCTTCCTGTGAGGTTCAGAGTCTTTGGATTCCTTTTTCCTTTTCTTTCTCTCAACTAGCTTTAATTTCCCAGTTTTAATGTGTTTAACATTTAGTAAGTATACATTTAATAAAAAATAATAAATGTTGGGCACCAGTGAGCTACACCGACTGGTGAAGAAGTGAAAGTAGGACTGTAAGGTGGAGTGTGCAGTGTGCTCCTGAGACAATTTCCCAGTTTCCTGTGGTTTGGACTTTACAAAGCTCATTCCTTAGAACTTGTATATTCTACCCAGTTGGGTATTTGGCCAGTCTCTTATTCTGTTACATGCTAGACAACTTTCGAGTGAGGATGGGGGATTGAAATGGATGCCTAAAACTGAATTCTAAGGAGCAATGAAAGGAAAACAAATTTGTGAGTTTTAATAAATTTGAAAAACCCAAAGACTTGAGAAATGTTTGGTACTGTCTAGAGAGACAGTATTTTAAAGGACTTCTAAAGATTAGAAAAATTTTTTTAAGAAATCTTAGTTCAGTGTCTGAGGTCAGTAATAGTTTGAGATGTTTTAAAGTCCAGGGAACACATATAAAATTCTATGGGATACAATGTGTCCAGACCTTGAAAAGTGTTTATGGTCCAGTCTGAATCAAGGATTAACTTGTCTGGATGACACTGTCATAAGAAGAAGCATTTTGAAATGATTGAAGGGGTATTTTTGATAGAAATACTTCTATTGAAAACCAGATCAGAGAATAAAATCTGGGTAACTGTTTCCAGATTCTTGGATTTGATTTAAACTGCTTTATAAAACTCTCTTAGAACATTGCTACATTCACATTAGCCTGTTTTACACTTTATACTATAAAAATGCTTTCCCACAACTATCTCAAGTTGTGCAAGACCTGGGGTATGAAGTCCTCTTGGTGAGGAGTGGCTAAAGTGTAAGCAGTAGCACTGGTTTTGAGATAGCATTCCCCTAATGATTTTTAAGCCATTCTAAACCATATAGCTTATTGACCGTGCCTATTAATACATTTTTCTCTAAGGGTGAACCTTGTCCCTTATTGAGATACACCAAATTCTTTTTTTAAACCACTTTATAGAGGTATAATTGATATACAAAAAGTTGTAGATGTTTATTGCATAGAACTTGATGTGTTTGGAAATAAGTATATTCCTTTGAAATCATCATCATAATTAATGGCATAAATGTATCTATTACCTCCAAATGCTACCTCTCTTCTCCTTTGCTTTTTTTTTTTTTTTTCTTTTGTGGAAAGAGCACTTAACATAAGATACCCTTTTAACAATTGTTGACATATACAATACATGACTGGTAATCACTTGCCCCTTATGTTCAACAGGTCTCTAGAATTTACTTATCTCACATTACTAAAATTGTGCTCTTCGACTGACACTTTACATTTCTCTTTCCCCCTGGCCTCTACAAATTAACATTACAATTTCTGCTTCTGTGCGATTGACTATTTTAATTGCATATATAAGCAAGCTCATGCAGTATTTGCCTTTCTGCTTCTGAATTATTTCACTTAGCAAAATGTTCCCCAGATTTATCAATTAAGATTCTAAACAATAGCATGCAATCATATGAAAATATAAAACTCACTGCTAAAAGCAGATACAAACATAGAATACTTTATTATGGTAATGATGTCATGCAAATCACTTTTAACCACAGGATACAAATTTTAAAATGAAATCAGTGATAATATAAGCACAAAATTTGGGGGGTGATCCAAGATGGCAGACTAGAGGGTGACTGCATCTCCAGTCGCTCCAGAACCCAGGATTCAAGAAGGGGAGGCATTAAGAGACTCGGACTAAAATAGAGCCACGGGGTGAGTCTCCCCCACTGGGTGAAGCTCGGCCTGGGCAGCAGGCAAGGATAGGAGTGGCTTATCAGAGTAAGGCAGGGCAGCTAGAGTCTTCCCCAGGCAGCCATGCACACTCTGGTGGTGGGCTCCTCCCACACGGCCAGCTTCTCCAGCTTCTCAGAGCAGACCCCCCAGTGAGAGCCTTTCTGCACAGTACCAACTCCAAGTCCCAGAGTCAGCGCGGTGAGCTCTGGCCCTCAGGCAGCTTCAGGGACCAGGACAGGGCAGCCAGGGACTTCCCCAAGCAGCCTGGCCCCCTCTGGTGGGAGGAGTCTTTCAAGGCTCCCTTCTCGGAGCAGAGCGCCCAGAGAGAGCCTTTCTACACAGAGTCAGCCACAAGTCCCCAAGCCAGCGGAGAGCTCTGACCCACAGGCAGTGTCTGGGACCAGGGCAGGGCAGTCAGAGACTTCTCCAGGCAGCCCTGTCCCCCACTGGCCACAGGCTCTTTCCACGGGGTGATCCAAGATGGCAGACTAGAGGGTGACTGCATCTCCAGTCGCTCCAGAACCCAGGATTCAAGAAGGGGAGGCATTGAGAGAATCAGACTAAAATAGAGCCACGGGGTGAGTCTCCCCCACTGGGTGAAGCTTGGCCTGGGTGGCAGGCATGGATAGGGGCAGTTTATCAGAGCAGGGAAGGGCAGCTAGAGTCTTCCCAGGTAGCCCTGCACACTCCAGCGGTGGGCTCCTCCCACACGGCCACCTTCTTCAAGCAGGCCCCCCAGTGAGAGCCTTTCTGCACAGAGCCAGCTCCAAGCCCTGGAACCAGTAGTGGGCTAGGGGCAGTTTTGTTCGGAAACACTACATTTTCAAGTTCCTCCAAGACTTCAGGCTACTGAAGGTTGGGAGGTGATACACTGGAAATCTACAGGGACACTATAAGCCAGTAGAGGAAATCTGCAATATCTCAGAGTCCCATTGACATCTGACCAATATGAGAAAACAAGGGAAGAAAATGTCCCAAACAAACCTAGATACTATATCAATAAAATCCAATGACAGCACAGCAGAAGAAATGTCAGAAAGGGAGTTCAGAATGTACATAAGTAAAACAATCAGGGAAGCAAATAAGGAGATGAAAGAGCAAAGGCAGGCATTGAAGGAGGAGATGAAAGAGCAAATGCAGGCATTAAATGATTGCACCAATCAACAGCTAAAAGAGAAAATACGGGAAGCAAGAGTTCATTTCAATAAAGAGTTGGAAATACTGAAAAAAAAAAAAAAAACAAACAGAAATCCTTGAAATGAAGGAAACAATAAACCAAGTTAAAAACTCCATTGACAGCATAACCAATAGGATAGAACACCTGGAAGACAGAACCTCAGACATTGAAGACAAAATATTTAATCTTGAAAACAAAGTGAACAAACAGAGAAGATGGTAAGAAATCATGAACAGAATCTACAAGAACTATGGGATATCATGAAAAGGCCAAATTTAAGAATTATTGGAATTGAGGAAGGCTTAGAGAAACAAACCAAAGGAATGAACAATCTATTCAATGAAATAATATCAGAAAATTTCCCAAATATGAAGAATGAAATGAAAAACCAAGTACGAGAGGCTTATAGGACTCCAAATATACAAAATTAAAACAGTCCCACACCAAGGCACATTATTATGAAAATACGTAAAATACAAAAAAAAGACAGAATTTTAAAGGCCGCGAGAGAAAAGAATAAATTACATTCAGGGGGAAACCAATAAGAATATCAGCAGATTTTTCAATCCAGACCCTAAAAGCTAGAAGGGCCTGGAACAACATTTACCAAGCCCTGAAAGAAAATGGATGGCAACCAAGAATCTTATACCCAGCAAAACTTACTTTCAAATTTGACAATGAAATAAGATCCTTCCATGATCAACAAAAGCTAAAGGAATTTACAAAAAGAAAGCCGGCATTACAGAACATTCTCAGCAAAATATTCCATGAGGAAGAGATGAAAAACAACGACGCAAATCAGCAATGGGAGGAATTAGCCTAAAGGAATAGTCAAATAAAGGAGAAACCAAATCATGTCAAAAAACTAAAATGAGTCAAATGACCGGGAATACAAATCATATCACAATAATAACCCTGAATGTTAATGACCTGAACTCATCAATCAAAAGACATAGACAGGCAGATTGCATTAAAAAGTAAAATCCAACAATATGCTGCCTGCAAGAGACTCATCTCATAGAAAGAGATACCCATAGACTAAAGGTGAAAGGATGGGAAAAAACTTACCATGCACACAGACACAGCAAAAAAGTTGGAGTATCCATCCTCATTTCAGATAATGTGGACTTCAAGACAAAAGGAGTCAGAAGGGATAAAGAAGACATTACATACTGCTTAAAGGAAGCATAAATCAGCCAGACATAACAATCATACATATCTATGCCCCAAACATTGGCTTATCCATGTACGTCAAACAAATTCTTCTCAATTCCAGAAATCAAATAGACGACAACATAATAATACTAGGCGATTTTAACACACCTCTCTCACCACTGGATAGATCTTCCATACAAAAATTGAAGAAAGAAACCATAGATCTCAATAAAACAGTCAACAATTTAGACTTAAGGGACATATATAGAATATACCATCCAACAAAGAACGAATACACTTTCTTCTCAGCAGCACATGGATCCTTCTCTAAAATAGACCATATTTTATGCCACAAAGCTACTGTTAGCAAATACAAGAAGATAGAGATACTACCTTGTACTCTATCAGATCATAATGGATTGAAATTAGAAATAAATGACAGAATAAAAAACAGAAACTTCTCCAATACCTGGAGATTAAATAATACACTATTATATGATGAATGGATAACAGAAGACATCAGGAGGGAAATAAAAAAATTCTTAGAAGTAAACGAGAACAAAGACACATCATATCAAAATCTCTGGGACACTATGAAAGCAGTACTTAGAGGAAGATTTATTTCATGGGGCAAATTCAACAAAAGAAGTAGAAATCAACAAATAAACGACTTAACACTACAGCTCAAACCCTAGAAAAAGAAAAACAGACTAACAGCAAAAGTAGTAGAAGACAGGAAATAGTTAAAACCAGAGCTAAAATCAACGAAATTGAAACAAAAGAAACAATTGGAAAAATTAACAAAATAAATAGTTGCTTCTTTGAAAAAATAAACAAAATTGATAAGACCTTAGCCACACTAACAAAGAGAAAGAGGGAGAAAACTCAAATTACTAAAATTCGGAATGAACAAGGAAATATCACAACAGACACAAGTGAAATACAAAAGATAATTAGAAGCTATTTTGAAAATCTATACTCCAACAAACCAGAAAAACTTGAAGACATCAACAAGTTTCTAGAGACTTATGAATTACCTAAAATGAACGAGGAGGATATACACACCTTAAATAGATCAATTTCAAGCAATGAAATAGAAGAGGTCATCAAAAGCCTACCAACAAAGAAAAGTCCAGGACCAGATGGTTTCTCAGCCGAGTTCTACAAAACTTTTAAAGAAAAGCTCATTCCAATACTCCTCAAAGTATTCCATGAAATAGAAGAGGAGCAAACCCTCCCAAACTCATTCTACGAAGCCAATATCACCCTGATACCTAAACCAGACAGAGACACATTGAGGAAAGAAAATTTCAGACCAATATCCTTAAAGAACATCGACGCAAAAATTCTCAACAAAATTTTAGCAAATCGCATACAAAAATATATTAAAAAGATAGAGCACCACAATCAAGTGGGTTTTATCCCAGGGATGCAAGGTTGGTTCAACATCTGGAAATCAATAAATGTCATTCACCATATCAACAGACTTAAAGTTAAGAATCACATGATTATTTCAATAGATGCAGAAAAAGCATTCGATAAAATACAGCATCCCTTCATGCTCAAAACACTAGAAAAAATTGGGGTAGTGGGAACATCCTTATTAACATTGTAAAGGCCATCTATGCTAAGCCCATGGCCAATATCATTCTAAATGGTGAAAACTGAAAGCATTCCCCCTAAAAACTGGAACAAGGCAGGGATGCCCTCTTTCACCACTTCTATTCAACATCGCCTTGAGACTCTAGTCAGAGCAATTAGACAAACCAAAGAAATTAAAGGGATACAAATTGGAAAAGAAGAACTCAAACAATCCCTGTTCGCTGATGACATGATTATATATTTAGAGGAACCTGGAAATTCCACCAGAAAACTTGTAGAACTCATAAGTGAATTCAGTAAAGTAGCAGGATACAAGATCAATGCTCATAAATCCAATGCATTTTTATACATAAGTGATGAATCTTCAGAAAGAGAAATTAGGAAACCTACCCCATTCACAATAGCATTGAAAAAAATAAAATACTTGGGAATCAATCTCACAAAAGAGGTGAAAGACCTCTACAATGAGAACTACAGAACACTAAAGAAAGAAATTAAAGAAAACCTTAGAAGATGGAAAGATCTCCCATGTTCTTGGATAGGCAGAATTAATATTGTCAAAATGGCCATACTACCTAAAGTGCTATACAGATTCAATGAAATTCCAATTAAAATCCCAATGATGTACCTTACAGAAACAGAGCAAGCAATTAGGAAATTCATCTGGGAGAATAAAAAACCCAGAATAGCTAAAGCAATCCTCAGTAGAAAGAGCGAAGCAGGGGGTACCGCAATACCAGATCTTCAACTCTATTACAAAGCAATAGTAACAAAAACGGCATGGTATTGGTACCAAAATAGAAAGGTGGATCAATGGTACAGAATAGAGGACACGGACACAAACCCAAATAAATACAATTTTCTTATACTAGACAAAGGGGCCAAAAGTATGCAATGGAGAAAAGATAGCCTCTTCAAGAAATGGTGCTGGGAAAATGGACAACCATATGCAACAGAATGAAATTAAACCCCTATCTCTCACCCTGCACAAAACTCAACTCAAAATGAATCAAGGACCTCAGAATCAGACCAGAGACCCTGCATCTTATGGAAGAAAAAGTAGGTCCAAACCTTCAACTTGTTGGCTTAGGATCAGACTTCCTTAACAGGACTCCCATAGCACAAGAAATAAAAGCAAGAATCAACAACTGGGATAGATTCAAACTAAAAAGCTTTCTCTCAGCAAAGGAAACTATCAGCAATGTGAAGAGAAGCCTACAGAGTGGGAGAATATCTTTGCCACTCATACTTCAGATAGAGCGCTAATCTCCAGAATCTATGAAGAACTCAAAAAACTCTACACGAAGAATACAAATAATCCAATCAACAAATGGTCTAAGGAAATGAACAGACACTTCCCAGAAGAAGGTATACAAGCAATCAACAAACATATGGAAAAATGTTCAACATCTCTAGTAATGAGAGAAATGCAAATCAAAACCACCCTAAGATTCCATCTCACCCCAATTAGAATGGCGATTATCATTAGAACACATGTAGAATGTGTTCTTACACAAGCAACAATAGGTGTTGGCGAGGATGTGGGGAAAAACGTACACTCATACATTGCTGGTGGGGCTGCAGATTAGTGCAGCACTCTGGAAAGCAGTATGGAGATTCCTCAGAAAGCTTGGAATGGAACCACCATTTGACCCAGCTATCCCACTCCTTGGCTTATACCCAAAGGACTTAAAATCAGCATACTACAGAGATACATCCACATCAATGTTCATTGCTGCTCAATTCACTATAGCCATATTGTGGAACCAACCTAGATGCCCTTCAGTTGATAAATGGATAAAGAAACTGTGGCATATATATACAATGGAATATTACTCCGTCATGAAGAATGATAAAATTATGGCATTTGCAGGCAAATGGATGAAATTGGAGAATATCATGCTAAGTGATATAAGCCAATCTCAAAAAACTAAGGGACAAATGATCTCACTGATAAGTGGATGAGAACATATAATGGGGGGTGGGAGGGGTTAGCATTAGGGTTAGGGTTAGGTTTAGGGTTAGGGATAAGGAGGGTGGTAAGAATGGTAGAAGGAAGGACTGTATAGAGGGAAAAGAGGGGTGGGAGTGGTGGGGGGGAAGGGAAAAAATAACAGAATGAATCAAACAACATTACCCTATGTAAATTTATGATTACACAAATGGTATGCCTTGACTCCATGTACAAATAGAGAAACAACATGTATCCCATTTGTTTACAATAATAAAAAATTTAGCACAAAATTTGTTATTGTCAACAATGTAGAAATAAGTAAAATCTGGCATCAGTTACATAAACTGTGATGGGTGCTTTAAAGTGTAGTTTTTGTATGTGATTTAAGTTGTTCCTATTTTAAAATGGACTGCTGTAACTATAAAAATTTTAACACAAGCAACATTGCAATCATGCAGACATCCACACAGAGTAGATACACATAAATGAGTATAGAAAATAAGTACACTGATACATCAAGTTGCAAAAGGATAAACAAGTAATGACCAAGAGAAATAGAAAACCAACAAACAATTGACACAGTGGCAATAGTAGTCCTGACCTATCCATGATTGCTTTAAATTTAAAAGGACTATACTTCCCAATCAAAAGACAGAGTGACTGAATGGATAAAAATCAGGATTCAATTACACACTGACTATAGGAGTCTCAATTTAGATTTAAGGACATACATGAGCTGAAAGTGAAAAAATGAAAGAAAACACCACTTGCAAATGTCAATAAAAAAATACCACAGTGGTTACATTTTAAGAGGACAATCAGAATTTCAGTCAAAAACTACTGAATTCTGAACAACAGAGGCTCTGGAAACTAGTGACCTTCATTATTTTAAATCACTGTTTTTTAGTGGGTGGTGACATTTTTGTTGTTATAAAAGTGTGTATGTGTATGTGCATGTGGGGGATGTGTTATTGACTCTAGTTGGTAAAGCCTGTGATGCTTTGAACACACTGTAAGGTAGATTCTCTTTTTCAAAAATTTCTGTATTAAAGAAGATGAGAAAGACTATTTTAAGTATAAGTGAAATACTTTTTAGAATACTATATTAGAATGCAATAGATAAAAACCTCAGATTCATAATTTATTGTTATTGCAATAAAAGTAATTTCTCATTTTATTGCATTAAATGACAATTATAGGTGGCCAATCATTGATTCTAATCTCCTGCACTGTGCTTCAACAAATAAGACTAAATATTAAGAAAGGCATAACTCATACTAAAAGTCAAACTGAAACCAAATTGTTTTGTGAATTTCTGAGAAACCAGGAAAGAGAAGACAGCCAAATTCCCAAACAGATCAATTTCAATGGGCATGGCAATGAAGTTCCCTCTGTTTTCATCCTTACAATAAACAACCTGAAGTAATACGATGTCAACCCATCAGTTTTCTATTGTTCTGTTGTCACCTTATAAGGAAAACAGAATCATGGACTGCTTCAGGTGGGAAACATATTCTGAGAAATGAATTCTTTGATGATTTTGTCCTTTGGCTAACATAGTATCATGTACTTAACACAAACCTAGATGGTATAGCTTATGGAATAGCGAGGCTATAGGGCATGTACACATGTGAAAATACACACACACACACACACACACACACACAGAGACACACACACAGTATAGCCTATTGCTCCTAGGACTATAGTGTACAAAATACTATGAAATGTGTCAACAGCAAAAGTAAATTATGCATTCTAGTGATACAGTAAACACAATATATATGAGACTGCTTCTGGCATAACATGACATACAATAATATTTTCCTGTTTAAATAACTGAAGGAGTACACTCTAAAATAATGATAAAAGTATAGTATAGTGTGTTAGTCAGTTTTCCATTACTGCAATGGAGTGCTTGAGATAGTCAACTTTAAATGGAGAAAAATTTCATACATTTTACAACTTTGGAGGTTTCAGTCCCTGGTCAGTTGGCTCCACTGCTTTTGGACTTGGTAAAGCAGAACATCATGCCTGCAATTAGTGACAGAGAAACTATCACCACATGACATCTGGAGACGATGTCATGTGTGACATAGCATGAGTGTGCATGTATACTCAGGAAAGAGATTGAGGTCTCATAATCCCCCTTGAGGACATACCCTGCAGTGACCTAAGACCTCCCAGTAGGTTCAACTTCTAGATTTCAGCACCTCCTAATAAAGACGAGGGGGACACCAGACCTTTAACACAGGGCCTTTGGGGGGGGGTCACTTATCAGAACTATAATATATAGTAAATATATAAATAAAGAAGTCAGTTGTTTATTTTTATTGGATATTATGTACTGCACATAATGTGTAATAATGTATGATGGTATGTGCTACACTTTCATACAACTGGCAGCAGAATAGGTGTCATCACATACAGGTGAGAAATGTTTTGTGTTATAGTGCTCAGATGACTGTGCTGTTCCCAGCTCTCTTATAATCTTCTGGGACCAGAGTCATATATATGGTACATCATTGACTAAACCTTCATTATGTGTCACATGACTATAACTTCTTTTCTTCTTTTATTGCGTGTGGGTGTGGTCTCCCTATGGTTACTTGGGCTGATCTTGAATTCCTACACTCAAGTGATCCTCATTCCTCAGGCTCTTGGGTACTGGGATTATAGTTCCACTGACTCTAACTTTGAAATAACCAATCTGCTCTGTTTCTGCATTCTTTTGCCTTTGTCTGTAAAACCAGCGTCCTCTGCACAGTCTTTCAGAATGATGCCAAACACAGGGATCCTTTGACCCAATGATGATGGAAACAAAATTGAGTTAGGTGAGCAAACACACAGACAGACTTTTATCTGAACTTGTGTTGAAAGGAAGACACAACTCTGAAAACTTGCCAGGCTGACTCTCTGAATGAAAGAAGTTCTCTTATTGGTGACTTGCAGGGGCAAATGCTATTTGGCTTTAGGTGTATTCTGCTTAGTCATTTTGCCCTGTACTAGAGAAAAGTCATTGATGTTGCCCAAGAGACTATATAAAGGGTCCATTGACCTCAAAAATGCAAATTTGACCCTGTTGAGGGTGATACAAATCAAGGCTCCTGGAGTCAGTCAGGCTATGAGCCAAAGCCCAGATGTGCATTTGCCCTTTGTTCCTGTCTCAAGAACACTTACTCTGTTTTATACAAGGAAATGTTGCCTAATTTTAGAATAAAAAACAAAGCCAGTTAAGATCTTTGCTGTTTATTACGGTGATGCACACCTGTAATCTCAGCTATGCAGAAGGCTGGGGCCTGAGGATTATGTTAGAGGTCATCCTAGGCAACCTACTAAGAACATGTCTCAAAATTAAAAAAAAAAAAAAAAGATACTACCTAACTCCATCACTCTTCCCTACTTTACTTTCCTTTTTCATCTACCATCATGTAATAAAATGTAAATTTACTTAACTTATTATCAAGTGCCCTCCTCCTACCTACATTAGTTCCATTATGGCAGGGGTATTCATTGGTTTTCTTTTAATCTGCATTCTTCACAATTAAAAAAAAATGTGGTGCAAAATAGATATTTGTAAAATGATTTAAAAATTGCATTTTGATTGGAAGAAAACTTTGGCCATGATTCTAGAAAAGAGTTAGAGAGCAGAGCAGAAGACAGTGAATAGGAAACAGACATGGGAAAGATATAGAGAAAATCTAGACTTTCTCTTTCAGAATACCCACAGAGTGTCCCTGAACTTGGTACTCAGGAGGTGCCAAACAGAATTCTAGATTATCCTGCTAAGTCATGAATAATGAGCTATTAATAATCTAGTGCAGATGAACATACCTGACAGGAAACAAAGATTCTGAAATAAATAGAAATACTGGAGAAAATATGGCAATGAACCATATTACTATACTTCATGTAGCTTGAATAGACATTTCACGTTTATCATAATTTAAGCATTTATCTTGCAATGTAGTATTTGGTTACTGAACAGAAAATGCATGGTTCCCGACCTAACGAGATTGTGAGTAACAAACCAGCACGTATATTAACAGCCTTATTGATAATCAACCTATTATGTGGAAAGCAAAGTCCTGTGACAACTCTTCTAGGATTGACTGACAAGGAGAGAAGTTGCAGAACATGTCAGTTAAGGAAGACAGGCTATTAGTAATGGGGTAAGAGCTTTTCAAATTCTGAAATATTTACTACTGTGTGAAGGATCCATCAGAGTTATTTGTGCAGTCTATTACTCAGTAAAAGGACCTATTTGCATATAGGTTCCTGCTGTGAGATTTTCACACAACCAAGCTGGTTAAGACAGACTTGTCTGTTTTGCAACCATTGATAAGATTGGACAGACTGCCAAGGTCACTTTTTCAGAGACACTCTCATTGTTTGACTGTTTGATGGAGTCAATAGACGTTAATTGGCGACTTTCTCTGTGCCTATCAGTAGTGTGTCATGATTAAGAACAATGAGTTTGAAGTCAGACAGAAGTTGGATCCAAATAATAGTCTTAACAACTAGCTCTTTAAAAATGAGTTAAGTTCTGTGTCTCAGTTTCAACATCTACAAAAGGGAGGGAATATTAGTTTCCACATACCATGTTGGGGGGTTTAAGAACTTTGTATAAAAGTGCACTTAGCTTTCTGACATGGTAGACCCAGTAAAATGTATCAATTTTTTTTTTCCTTTTCACTAGGAAAGTAGAGATGCTGGGAAAGCATTGAAGACCACCCCATGAGTGACACTTAGATGGGGCTCAAAATAATTCTGAGAGTTTAAATGATACTGCTGAAAGTTAGGCCCACATCTTCTAGTTGCATGTGTAATATTATATGCCAGGAATGGCATCATGCAGAACATATCCTCCATAAGAAGATAAGTTGTATAGTTTTGAAGCTGTGCAGTAAGGGAAATTTTCACAGAAGCTATGTAACTCTGCTGGATTCAGTGAACTGAGATCCTTTATTTAAGGGAGGAATTTAGGTAGAGATCACTCATGACCAAGGGAACCAGTTAGCTAGCAATCACAGTAAAGCTGAACTGTGGGAAAATTTCTTTTCTCTTGTGTCAACTTCTTTCTCAGACTGCATGTTGTCTATGACTCTATGACTGTCTGCCTACCTCTACTTCTCACTGTCTTCCCCTACCATCTCTCTTTTTTACTCTTGATTCCATGGTCTATACTACAAAATTTATATAGTTTTGAAACATTAAGAGTCAAGGATAAAAGTTTAAAAGAAAATGAATACCTTATAGATGGAAGGAGAGGCATTGGAGATCAGACTGACCATTCATCTTGCAAAATAATAAACAAAGTCAAATAGCATGGAGTACTAGAATCTTGCCATGAGATGACCCAAGGGAAGTTAGTCAAAAGAAATCAGGGCTTTAACTGGCATTTCAATTTCTAACAGAGCAACACTTACTTCCCTTTTGGGTTGTTTTGGAGCAAATGTTGCCCATCAAATAGTGATTTGAACATAGTTAGCCTTTTAGTCTTCATTTATGGAGACTCACTAATAATCGGACTGAGAGGGAATAGTTTACCTAGTACTGTCTTTGCTGCATGATTTTTAAATGACCTTGAAGGAAACACCCAAAAAACAAGGAAGAGTTCATAGTAATGAAATACAATATACTCTTCAATAATAGAAATATATACCAAGCCTTGTTGCATCAAGTGGGATTCAGATAAATCAGAGTCAAAGTCATCAATCTCATGCTTGTGAATACTCTTAAGGTGTCATGAGAGTGAATGATTTTGGATAACAAATTATTGCTGCAAAATATAAAATATTAAGAAAAATAAGCCAAAACCAAAAAATCAAAGGTCAAATGTTTTCTCTGATATGTGGATGCTAATTCACAATAAGGAGAGGGGGCTAAGAAAGAATAGAGTTACTTTATATGAGGTAAAGGATAGAGAAGGAAGGGGAGGGGGTTTGGGGGTTGAAAGGATTGTAGAGTGAAACAGACAGTATTACCTCATGTGCATATATGACTGTATGACTGATGTGATCCAACAATATGTACAATAAAAAACAAGAATATTTTATAGATAAAACTTAGAACCCTGAGTTCCCCCTTTGCTGTTACATTTATTTTCCACTTCCCTCATGAGCACTATTCTCAATTTATGCGAGTTTTAATGCTATTTAATATTAATATACTGCTTTACTTTTGGGATAAAAGGTAGGGAGGTAGGAATATACTCAATACATCTGAATTGTACTTATAATAACAGTTAAAGTGATAAACTATATGTATTTTAACAATAAAAATACAGGAAAATACAAAAAAGAAAAAACAATATTGAATTTATGTCTAGAAGCATGATCTCATTTTACCTCAGTTTATTTCTCTTTAATTATAATTTCTTCTTTGACTATTTTTTTGAAAGTTGCAATTTGTGTGTTTGAAGTAGTTTTTATTCTAATACTGCTATAGATAATTCTTTAAATTTCTCTATTGAAGAGAAAGTGGCTAAGAATTGATAGATTTTTAGAGCATACATATTTGAGCATATGAATATACAGCAATGGGGAGGGAGAATTACTAGAAAGCAACTCTTGTGACTATTGACCTGTCTGAAATTAACCTTCTTTGCTTCCATTCTTACTTCCCTTTCTCCTCTGAATCCCATGTTCTTTTTCTGTTTTCTGTTTTGCTGCTTATGTGTTTGATACAGATTTGGGGATGTTCTAGAAGACTGATGCCTGAGATTGAAATGAAGGCAAGTCTGTGGCAGTGGGGGAGTTTATAGTATCATCCTCAACTTGTCTGATTGCTTAATAATAAAGGAATAATAGCTCATTTTCAATATTGGAAAGAATCTATGAAGCACTGGCAGATATATGATCATGACACCTTCAAATCTGAACCTTGAAAAATACTTCTTGAACAATCTGGTTCACATTGGAAAAAGACTGTTGACCTCCTGGAGAAGTGAGCAACATGAATGGAGGCACCACATAAGGTGTAGCACTGTTGGTGAAGCTGCTGAGATGCACAACTCGGCAAGGAGTGAGGACAAATGACTAAGCACGTGTGAGAAGTACTGCTTCTATTCGGAAGTAGTTAACATACCCACTGCCAGAATGTAGAATTTTTTCTCTGCTTACAAAACCCTCAAGGCATGGTCTTAGATTGTTACATGTGAAATGCTCAGAGTAGGGAAGCTGCAAGTCAACAGAAAAAGTCTGTGGTATTTAAGTGCCCACAGAGTGCCTGTGGCATTTTGGGTCTATTCAGTAGCCTGGTGAGTTTCAAAACGTGAGGATGACCAAGATTCAACACGAGATCGTAAATTTCCTATCTCATTCTTTTCTCATTGTCTGCTCTCTTCCATACATCTATGACTACATGTGGACACACTTTTACCTCATTGTAGCATAGACACTCTGAATGGGAGCAAGAATGCCATTAGGAAAATTTGATCAGGAAGATCATTCATAGGATAAGGGTAAGGAGCTGCATTCTAGAAAGAATATTCCAAAAGAGAATCATTGAGATTTGGTTGAGATGACATGCCCTAAATTCTAGAATTTCAAAGCAAATTAGAATTTGAGGACCTTTTTTGGGAAACTTAGGTAATTTGAGATATTTGAGTGACCAATTAAGGTAGATTAAAGAGTGTTTTATATAAATGATGAAAGAATATGAGAAATTCTTATTTATGGCTTAAAACTTAGTCATTCAATCAGTTTATTGGGATTCTATATTGGTTTTCTGGCAGGTATAGTTGAGTGTCAGAAAGCTTTAGTGGTAAAATCAATGAGGAAGCTAAAATTGACAGAATCACCATGGAAGAGTCAGAAATGCTTAAAATAAATTTTGGAAGGATGTGGATAGGTGACTTTTCTGTAGGTTAAATTGTTAAAGCGCTTAAAATACTTTATCCTCTTCATAAAAATAAAACTGCAGCAAAATAAAGATTTTTCTATGGGATCCTTAAATGCAAGGCAAATTTCCAGAACTAACCATTCGCATGACACCTTCACTTCTGACTTTTGCTCAGAAAGCAGCAATAATGAACAGACTGGAGAATGGAAGAAATAAGGTTTGGGGCTTTCCCATGATACTTTATACTGGGTCTCTGAGTGAAATCTAAAGATGATCCAATGTTATATGGAACTTTAGTTCCAATCCCTCCCAATTCCAGTACTGATAAGACCAAGAACTACAGGAAGTACTAGATTGGCGCAATCAGGTGAACTCAGATGAATCAAGTAAAACTGATACAAACATCACCTTGACTTGATGGGAGGGAGAAACTGGATGATGAACCTTTCACTGCATCACACAAGAAGATTGTCTTGAAATAAAATGAAACAAAATGTTACCATACTTCTCTCTCTAAAATTTCAAAACAATATCTAGATTAATTTAAGAAAAAAAGGGACACATTAAAAAGGTAGAAAACTATGACCCTAACTAAATCCAGAGACAACACAATTATCATCAGGTTACCCAGAGATGATCAATTCCAGGAGTTAATAAATATAGACCTTTAAAGCAGCTATTTTAACTATGTTTAAAGTATGGGGAAAGGGATAAGTGAAAAATAGCTAAAATCACTACAGAAATGAAACTAAAGTAAAATGAAGAATTCTGTAATTTAATTACTGTACCTGAAATAAAAATGAATTGTAGGGCTTAAGGACAAATTGGAGAAAAAAGAAGAAAGGATGGCTGAACTTGAAAGTAGGTCAGTAGAAATCACCAAAACTTCAAGAGAGGAAAATAATTGAAAAAAATTGAACATATATTCAGTGACTTGTGGGACAATAGCAAGCAGCCTATCATACTGCAATTGGAGTCTCATAAATAGAGGTATGAGAGAATAAACAAGACTTCCTTTTTAAAAAAATGATGATTTTCTTCTTTACTTTTGAGATAAAAAAACAGCAACCCATTTCTTCAAAAACTCGGCAGGTACTAATCAGGTTAAAATATCATCATAATTGAACAGTGAAAACCAGGAGTAAATTAAAACATATTTAATTTTAATTAAATTATATATATATATATGTGTATATATATATATATATATATATATATATATATATAAACCAACTAGAGTTAAAAAAAAAAAACACATAGAGGTGAACAGAAATAAATAAATAAATACAGGTAACCCTTTGTCAAAATGAACTAATGAAAGGACAACTTAAATTGCTGAAAAGGAAAAAGAAAAAAAAAAAATCAACTCATAATTCTTTTTCTTTTTTTTTCCCCTTAATTTTCATTTCTTTATTTTGTGGAAATATATTTGATATTCCTGAACACTAGCTTATACTTAGGAGTGAGAAGTTCTGCTGTGCTATTACCCTGTAGGGTTAGGAGAGATAACAATAATGTATTGCATATTTTAAAAAGCCAGAAGAAAGGATTTTACCATTAAAAAATGATAAATGTTTGAGAAAGTAGATACCTTCCCATATAAAACATTATATAATGTTTACATGTGTCAAAACATCATGTGGTGCCCCATAAATATATATAATTTTTATGCTTTTATATATGTGAAAATATTTAATTTAAATTAAATATACATATCACAACTAAAGGCAAATAAAAATGTTTTAGATAAATGAAAGCAAGAGAATATGCATCAAGGAGACCTATACTATATGAAATGCTGAAAGAAATTGTTCAGACAAAAATAAAAACATAACAGATAATTGAATCTCAGAGCAGGAATACGGAGTGTGAGAAACTAAAGTTTATGCAAATATAAAGGGGTAGTTTTCTCTTTTAATAATTCATTTGAAAGAAAATTAACTGTTTAAACAACAAAGTAAAATATATGACAGCAATACCACAGAGAATGTTCTATGATTCAACTGAAATATGTTGTAATATTTTATTACATTTATGTAATGTAGTATAGTATTATTTTAGGGTATACTTATAAATGCAAAAGGAATGTTTTAATTCTATTAGTGACCACTAAAAATTATAGTTCAAAAGGTAACAATGGAGATAAGGTGAATTATTTTATTTTAAAGTATTCCATGCAAAAGAAGGCAAAGGAGAGAAATAGGAAGAAGGTACAGATGGGAAAGTTGAAATCAATGAGTAAGATGCCCTAAGTCCAACTATATGAAAACTCCATTAAATATAAGTGATATAATCAATCATGTTAAGACAGAGATTGTTAGCCTGATATAAAGCAGGACTCTACTACATGCCATTAAAATATTTTTATGAAAATAAAAACAAATTAAATGTAGAAAAATGAAGAATATAAACTATGAAAACAAAACTCATCATAACATAACTGTTAATGTCTGATTCATCAGTTTTCAAGTAAGGGGATGTTATTTGAAAAAATGACATTTCATAGTGACAAGAGAGATGTTTCATTTATTAAGAAGATATTGGAATCTTAAATACGTTGCCGTTTTAAAAAAGGAAATCAAAGTAAAAATGTAATAGATGTGGAAGAGGAAATAGACAAGTACAATTGCATTTGACAATTTTAACATTCTTTCCCAAAAACTGAAAGACTATACAAAATATATAGTAAGGATGTACAAGACTTGAATAATAGTGTTGACCAATATTGGTTAGGCACTTTGGAACACTTTATCTGTTATGGTTTAGATATTAGGTGTCCCTCAAAAAGCTCATATGTGAGACAATGCAAGAAGGTTGAGAGGAGAAATGATTGGGTTATGAGAGCTAATCAGGGAATTAACCCCATGATGGGTTTAAAAGAGTGGAAACTGAAGGCAGACAGTGTGGTTGGAGGAGGTAGGTCATTGGAGCTGTGGCTTTGGGGTGTATACTTTGTATCCCACATGTGAAGTCTCTCTCTGCTTTCTCATCATTATGTGAATCACTTCCCTCCTCCGCACTCTTCCACCATGATGTTCTGCCTCACCCTTGAGACCCAAGGAATGGAACCTGCTGTTCATGGGCTGAGATCTCTGAAACCATGAGCCCTCAAATAAATTCTTCCTCCTCTACAATTGTTCTGGTCAGGTCTTTTAGTCACAGCAGTGAAAGAGCCAACTAAAAAAAAATTTCCAACAAAGGCAAAATTCACATTCTTTTCTAATTCAAATAGGAAGGACTGAAATCAGAGTATTTTCTAACCACAGTGAAACTCCTAAAATTGTAGATATTTAGAGTGTATAGCTCAATGTTTTAATATACATGAACTGAGTGAAATAATGACTACAGTTAAGCTAAATGAGATCCATCTTCTCACACAGTGACCTCTTCGGTGGTAAAATTGCCTACAACCTATTTTTCATATCAAAGTTGCAGTATACAATATAATATTATTCTTTCTTACTCCTCTCTAACTATAACTTACTATCCATTGAATATGAAATTTTTTTTTTACTGGAGAGAAAATTCTAAGTTGATTTCTTTTCTGTTTTTTTTTTTTTTTCCAGAAACTTAATATGACTTTCCATTATTGATGCCTCACCTTGTATTAATTAGGTAATCCTAAGTATAACAGCTTTTTCACCTGTAGGTAATTTTTTTTAAAACCCTGGCTGTTTTTTGTTTACTTTTTTTTTTTTTTAATTTTTTTCGTGTTTTCTCTTAATTCTTAGTTTTCGTCTGTTCAACTGTAATGAGTATATGGAATGTTCCCCAATGGTCTGTGTGCTCAAGGTTTATCCCCAGCTTGGCATTATTGGAAGGCACAGGAAACTTTAAAGGTGGGGAGTACTGGAGGTCTTAGATCAATGGGGACATACTCTTAAAGGGATATGGGGACAACAGTCCCTCCTCCTTCCTAATTACTTTGCTTTCTGGCTTCTGTGAGGTAAGCAGCTTTTTCTGCCATTTACTCTTGCCATGGTGTACTGTTTACAACAGGTCCCAAAACAATGAGTCCAGCCCAACATGGACTGAAACCTCTAAAAGAATAAACTGAAATAAACCATTTCTATTTTTAAGTTGATTATTTCAGATATCTTGTTAAAGTATGGAAATATCACTAACACACCATTTATTGATGAAACTATCATTTCCCCCATTGTATCTTCTTGGTATCTTAGTTGAAAAATAATTGACCACATATTCTAGAGTTTATTTCTGGGATTTCTGTTGGTCAATGTGTCTGTTTTTATGCCAGTAGCATACAGTTTTTGTGACTCTAACTTTATAATAATTTAAATTGGAAAATGTGATGCTGCTAACTTTGTTTTTCTTTCTCTGGGCTGCTTTGGAAATTCAGAATATTTTGTGCCCACATTTTAATTTTAGAATTGTTTTTATTTTGTGCAAATGCTGCTGGGATTTTGGTAGGGATTACAATGACTCAGCATATCACTCTGGGTAGTATGGACAGTTTAATAATAATAATTCTTCCAATCCATGAACACAGATATTTTTCCTTTCCTTTTTGCCATCCTCAGTTTCTTTCATCATTTTTTAAAATTTATTACTATACAGACCTTGTCCTTGGTTCCATTTATTTCTAAGTATTTTGTTTTGTAAATGAGATTGTTTTCTCTATCGATAAGATACTCCTATTGATGCAAAGAATCACAACTGACATTTCATGTTAATTTTGTTTTTCTGCAATCCTCCAAATGTTTGGAAAGTATAAGACATATTTCTAAATAGCTACTCTGTCAAAGACATTGCGAGTGACTTCAGAAAATCGTTCAAATTAAATAATAAAAAAGCAACAAAAATTGTGGGATTCTGCTAATGAATTTCTTACACATGCATGCCCTTAAAAAATATATTAGAAAAGAAGACTAGTTTACAATAATTGATCTAAATTTCAACCCAATGAATTTTTAAAATAAATGGCAAATAAAGGGATGTTGAGAGAGTTTGTTATATCTCTCATCTCCTAGTTCCTCCTCTTGTTCTCTCTCTGGAGAGCCCTCAGTGATGTGTAACCCAAATCTCTAATCCCTATATTAAACTGAGTGTGCTTTAACATAACAGCACACAGTCACTCTGGTTCTTTCATTCATCTTAGTAGCAGTAAATAACTTGCTAAAAGTTCCAGGAATATTAAATATGGACACATGACAAAAAAATTACAGAAAAGAAAAAGTGGTTGTTTAAATTGATGCAAAAACCTCATAAATATGGGCATAGTATACATGATCTATGTTTTGGCATAAGCAATCTGTGGGGTCTACTCTTCAAAGCAAGAGATCCCTAGGAAAGCTCATGATATAACCTCTGAGATAGTGTCAGAAAAACTGCACTTCATCTTCCACTCTCTGTTAAGTTTCATTGTGCATTGTTTTCTAATTACATTGACCTTGAAAACAATGTGTTTCAATATCCTGGATTCCTACTCATATTTTCCATTGTCCAGTAGTCACCAGTGATTATTGAGAGTGAAATTACCCATACATTAGAATGGAGGGAAGGAAGCTGGTATCTGAGGAAGCTAACAGAGCTGTGTTTCCTACAGAGTGGTGTGCAAAAACCTCTCTTTGGTGTCCATGTGGCTACCCCATGCCTTCCTGAGATGTTTTATTCAAGCCTGTTGTTTTCCTGGTAGGACTCTTGGTCCTATCTGCATTGAAAATGGATTTTTAACATTAAGAAGTATTTCATTAAAGAGCCTTATCTTAAGGAAAAACCCCAAGTAGGTTTGTTCACATCTAATTGGAGAGAGAAATAAGCTTCTGAGCATTCAAAATTCAGATTCTGTAAGCAAATATTAATAACAAATTTTAACCCTGTGTATCTGAGGGACATTGCAGAAAAGAAGACAAGCACTTGTATGTATGGCACCAGGAAACCCACCCACATCCATTATGGAGACATGCAGATCCATCAGTCAATGGGACAGAAGAGAGCAGCTCAGCCACCTGCCAGAGCTGTATGTCTCAGACTTGGCTGATAATGCTTACTTGCAAAACAAGTCAGAGAAAAGGAAGTACAAAAAAAAGAGACCATGCATGACTACTTTTTCAATCTACTTCAGAATGTCACATTATATTGAGCGATGAATGTAAACTTTTCCATTGTGTTATAAAATATTAACAGACATAGAGTAATGGGTTTTCATAAAAGACATCCTTTAAGAGAAGGTGTACCTGATAAGTAACAAGATGATGGAGGAGAATCTAAGATGTGTAGCCATGCTGGTAGGTAGCAGGAGTTGTACACAGGATTATATTTTCTGAAAATAAACAAAAAGTGTCTGTCTCTGGTGCATCTGAGCTGTGTTATTCTACCTTATGTATTTTTCTCAGAAAGTGACATTTCAAAAATTAGATCCCATTTCAGCTGCCCCTTTCCCTTTCAAAGAGAGTCTTAATATCTTATCTTCAGCACATCTATTTTCTCTCTAGCTCTTACACTTTCTCAGATTCGTAAGAACTTTCTTCAATTCACATGAGTTGTATGAAAAAGATTTAACTTCACTGGCTATAAAATCATGGTACATGTATTTAGTATTTTTAAGTGGACTTTAATCAGGAATAGCTACTGGTGTGTGACAAGTGGCAGCACATCCAGTCCAGGAGCATTCTTGTGCTGGAGACTGTACGCCTGTGGGCTTCCTTCTTGAACTTCATCATTCTCTCTTCCTGCCTGTCAATATTCATATTTCCATGTATATTGTAGCAGAGGAGAATGAGTAGCTGGAGTGTCAAAGGAGCCTCAGCCTTGTCCATCTTGAACCTGGGACGGATCACTTTCAGCTTCTCTTGGTCAATGTCACTATCAGTTATATCGCTGTCCTTTATCATTCTCTTAGGTCTTTCTCTCCCCCCTCACCTATTCTCTTCCTTTTTCTGTGTTTTTTTTTTTTTTTAATTTGTTTTGTTTTTTAAAATAATGATTATTTTTGTTCTTGTTCATCACAGTTTTTTCACATGGTGAGTTACGGGAGGCAGTATGCTAAGAAGAATGCAATAAAGATTCTAGAATGCTTGTGGTGAGAAAGAGATGTGTTGATGACTAAAGCATTATACAGCTCTAATGTCAGTACCTGGCTCTTTACATGGTACACTTGAGAGAAAGGAGGTTCATCTGGAATGAACTGTCTCTCTGGAGTAAATAGGTGGGACAGCCAACGTGAGTATGCAAGACATGACACAGAATGAGTAGAAGAGAGATGACCTGTGGTAAAACATTTCCTTCAGGGACCTGGGAGTGCAGCTCATTGGTAAAGCACTTGACTAGCAACCCTGAGGCCCTGGCTTTGAGTACCAGCATAACAAAGCAAAAAAACAAACAAAAACCCAAAGAATAAACAAACAAAAAAACCAACATCAAAATGAAAAAGAAAAAATACAAGTTTGTCTGTTTGTTTTCAGTTGGAAATTGGAAGTTAGTCATCTGTTAGATTCTATTTTATGGTCTACTATGAACAAGTCTCCAAATGCAATTTGCTCAAATTGCATTTGAAAGGAAGTAAACTTTCAGTCAAGGACTAAGTCTGGAATTTTAAATTATGCTAAGATGTCTATTGAAGAGATACCATTTTCAACTAAGGGACCAATGTTTCCATTCTAAAATGTTCATAAAATCAGGAGTATTGCTACTAAATTTACAACTACACAATCTCTGCCTCTTTCTTTCTGAGTTTTGATTATTATCATTCTACCTGTGAGAACTGCATTGCATTGGCTTCATATCTAAGGTGAGCTATGTAGAGCTCATATTTAGGTTCAATTGGAAGAGAATTCCATGAGGTGGGAAGGATGACAGGATTTGAGTGACTGATGAGTGGAAAAGAATCATGCTCTTTAACTTTTGTAGAAAACCCATCTCCTCATTTTTACTTCCTAAAATTCCTAAAATACTATTTTATAGTCAGGTTAGCAATTCACATCTGATAGAATAAAAGTACATTTGTAGGTTCTTGAATTCTGATACTATATATGAAGGGAAAATAAGCCAGGTATTGTGGTGCATACCTGTGATCCCAGCTACTGGGAGGGTTGAGGCAGGAGGATCACAAGTTTGAAGTCAGCCTCAGCAACTTAGCAGGGTCCTAAGCAACTATGTGAGACCTTGTCTCAAAATAATAATAAAAAATAAAAAAATAACAAAAGGGCTGAGAATGTGACTCAGAGGCTAAAATAAAAAAAAGAATCAGCATGCTCAGGAGTGAGAGAGAGAGAGAGAAAGAGAGAGAGAGGATTTAAGGAAGAGCAAAATAAAATGGATATATTTGAGAGTGTTGGATCATAACAGAAATCAGAAATCCTCAGAGACAACAGGTCTTGATAAGCAGTGAAGCACCCAAAGCTTGTTGCTGCATCTGTTCTGTGAGATTTGGGTCCCTTCCAACAAACATCCCAGGCATAGCAGACACCAGTCTTTCCGAACATGTTGAAGACTAAGAAAGAGTGTATGAGAAAATGGAAAGAACCTCATTTAGTATATCTTTTCCACACACACACACAAAAAAAGAAAAGAAATTATCCTAAAGTAGTAGCTGGGAACCTCAGAAAAATTCAGATCAGAATACCAATTATGATAATCAGAACTGGTTTTTAAAGTATCTTACGGATATTTTAAGGCAAAGATGTCTGAATTGGAAAATAATTCTGCTGCCTACCTTTATTGAAATACAAGGCACGTAAAGTCAGTCATTAATAACAAGAATAATTAATAACTGACCAAGCCTCAATGAAATGCTACTGAAAGGAATAAGTTCATGCAGGCAAATACCTAAGTGTTTTTCCATCCACTTCATGTTACCCTAAGGGGAGACATGTCCAGAAGCACATCATGGCAAGAAATACCTGTGCCCTGAACCCATGTAGCATTGAAAGCTAGGGATTTGATGCTTAGTGTCAGCAATCTTAAAAGAGAGTTTGCCATCAAAGAGGACTGAATCCAGGCTTAGTGAGAGAGCAAGTTAATGTCAAATTTCACTTTAAAAAATGCCCTAAAATTGAATTCTGGGAACTCCAATGGGTCATAAAGAGGTACCAAACACCCCCCATATTCTAAAGAAAAATTAACATGTTTGGGATCAAACATCCTCCAAGAACTTGGGCAGTCATTGTCCAATTAGTTCTTATACTCAAATTGTCCATTCCTTTTCTTTTATCCATTTATGTTAAACCACTATGGGAAGAGCAGAGTTTCCAAAAACCCCAGTAAAGTCAAGAGGAAAATTATGGGGCTTGTGTTCCTCTTTTCCACTGCAGAATAGGAGAAGTGTATCTCCTACCCACAAGACTGGCGTTTGAGGTCCCTTTTGTAAGTGTCCTTATAAATGCTTTTCTAATCTAACATCTGTGCCTTTGGGGGCGGGTGGCGCATATAGCAATCAATTTCCTATCCCATGTGGTGTGGTAAAATATATGAGTTTTTATGGGTTCACTGGATATTCAGAAGAAGGTGAGCTTGACCTATCCTGAAGACACCCCACCCAAGAAGCTGCTTTCTGATTTAATGGCTGCATCAACAGACATGAGCTGTGGAAGAGGGTGGCAAGAAATCAAATCTCCCTTTTGAGAGAGTTGTGCATAATAAATATCTCAGAAAATTCACATACCCCTAATCCATATATGCAACAAGGGGAGTCCTGACCTGTAGTCAATATTAGAGAGAAAGGGCAATAGCCAGAAGGGTCCTAAGGCAGTTCAATAACTGAAGTAAAACAGCCCCGTCCCCCATCAGGCCTCTTTGGGAGAAATCTAGGATAAAGGAGATAAACATTAATGACTAGACAAGACTAAAGATTTAAGAAAGTCTGAAGCCCTGGCTGGATTGCTAGGAAATGTGTCCAATATGTGACTGGGTTAGTAGCTTCTCCCCAAGAAGCCAGTACCAAAGTGATTCAACAAGCAAAGATATTTTATTATGGGGAGCATGGTCTCAGAATTAAGATAATGGATTTCAAAGGGCAGTCCCTGAGGCTTTCCATCTATTGTGTTACCTGTAGAGGAAGGTCTATAAGAAACATACTCATGGTCACTTCAATAGTTAAACAAGGTGGATGATTTCAAAGAACATGAGTGGATGTGTTGGCTAAAAAATTGAGACATGGACCCTACCAATACAGACTGATCAGTAAAGCGATTATATCAAAGGTTGGTAAATAGCTTGTGAAAACAGCAGAGGTGAAAGATTCAGGACCTAGGACAGTGCTAAACCAGGTTTGTACTGAGTATGTGGCCCAGTGGCAGCCATGACCTAAGATAAGAAGAGAGAAAACTAGTCCTTTAAAATGTCAAGGAGGGATGCTGTGACCATCAACTGAAAATATTTTGCATGAAAATAATTAGTTTTGTTGTTGTCATTTATTTATGTATGTATTATTTTCTTATTTTGCTTTTTCTCAAGGTTAGCAATTCTATAAAATATATTACTTAGCCAAATACATTGGAGATAAAAGTATTTAAAACTTCAGTTTAAAAGAAAATTTCATTGTGAATAGTACCCTGAATTTCAAAAGCAAATAATGCAGCATAATGAGTCTACTGAATCAATCACTGTCACCCTTAATGTTCAAGATACTTGTTTCATTGTCATGCCTCCCCCATCTTAGTCTCCATTTATTACTTTGAAGCATATCCAAGACATTGTATTTTTAAAAAAATTGTTATTATTATTAATTTTTTGAGATAACATCTTTGCTATGTTGCCTAGGCAGGCTTCAAACTCCTGATCCTTTTGCCTCAGCCTGCCTCATAGCTGGGATTACAGACATGTTCCACCATGCCCAGATAAGTCACTGTAGTTTTAGTGTGATAAATACTTCTAGGTACCTTTCCAAAATGATCAATAGCTTTTTTTAAGATCTCCAAGTCCATGAAATTTGTAGATTTACAATTTGTTTCATGATCACTCTGAGAGCTTAGAAAAGCAACAAGCAACACCAATTGTTGATACTACTGAAACCCAATTTAGTTTTGATTGATTTATTGATCTGTAGACACTTATTAACTGGGTACATTATGGAAAGGAATGTTAAAAACTGATTATGAGTTGCTTAGCTTTAAGAGTTAGTTTTGAGTCTAAATCCCATTTCTAATGTTTTCTACCTAAATAAAAGTTGTTATTCACTAGTCTCCCACACTTCATTTGCATACTTCATTTGTACTTCACTGATTGTATTTGACTTATTATTTGGTTGTGAGCATTAAACTTGGAACACAAATAATGTGTTTTGCACAATGACTGGCACTGTATATAATGGCTAATGCTGTTATTTGTATCGAAATACAGTGAAGTAGTAATGTGAAGTATTAGGGAGAGAAAAAGGAACTCTTCATGAGAAATTGATTAAGTGGAAATGAAATTTTCCTAGAATAATGGAGTGATGCCAGAATTATGTTTTCTAGCTATCTAGGTAGCAAGAATCTTTCTGTGGTGCTCAGCGAATTTCCCTTGTCAGATGGTTTTTGCAAAACTAATATTTTGAACTTAGTGCATCAGATCCCTATTAGTTACCCAGTCCAACATATTCATGATGTCAGCAAGTTATCTTATGTTTCACAGAGAATATATAAAACACAATATAAATTTCGAGCTTTTTTTTCAGAAATTGATAAGCTATTAAAAAAAATTCATATGAAAATGCAAGTGTTTCAGAATACTCAAAACAATTCTGAAAAAGAGCAAAGTTAGAGAACTTATACCTCAGATATATTATAAATTAATGGAATGATATTGTACATGCAGGAATAAATCCTCACACCTAAGATCAATTTATTTTGAGCAAAAGTATCAAGATTCTTCAATTGGGAAGAGATAGGTTTTTTTTCCAAATAGCACTAACACAGATAGACACATACATTGAAAATAATATAAAATTTAACTCCCAGTTCATATTATTAAAAAATCACTTCAAAATAGATTAAAAATCTAAATGTAAGAGTTCAAACTAAAAACTCCTAGAAAATGTAGAAATGAATCTGTTGTGCCCAACACACAACCATTCAAAGGAAAAAATATATAAACTGGGTATTTTCAAAATTAAAAACATCGATACTTCAAAGTATCTGTCAAAAAGTGAAATAAGAGAAAACATGTGTGATAATGAAATTATATATACAACATATGAAAAATGTCTTATCACTCCACAATAAAATAAAATAACTCTATTAAAAGATTAACAAAGAATTTCAAAAGATATTTTCCAAAGAAAAAAATAAAAGCAGTCAATAAGCACTTGAACAGTGGTGTTAATAAGAAAATGCAAATTAAACTGCAATGAAAATCTACTTCACACCAACTAGGATAGCTACAATGAAAAAGACAAAAAAATAATGGGTTGGTAAGTATGTAAAGGAGTTGTAAAATTTCTGCATTGTTGATGAGAATGTGAAATGATGAAGCAACTTTGGAAGATAGTTCGGCTGTTACTCAAAATATTAATGTAGGGTTATCACATGATTTAGCAATTCACTTTCTTGGTACATGCCCAAGAGAAATGAAAATATATGCACAAAAAAACATATACACAAATGTTCATTTCCACATTATTTACAATAGCTACAAAAAGGAAATAACCCACATATCCACCAAAAGATGAACAGTAGGGAAAAAATGCAGTATAGCCTTATCAATACTGTTACATCTGAAAGGAATTGGATATTGATACATGGAACAGCAGAGAGGAACTTTAAAAATATTACATAAGTGAAAGAAGCTGGTCACAAAATATCACATATTCTATATATGATTGCATGTATATGAAAGTTCAAGAATGGGAAAAAGAGAAAGAAAATATACTAGCATTTGCCTTTGAGTAGTGTAGAGCATTTTACAGTGACTGGCAATAGTTGTAGGGTTTCTTTTGGGGTTATAAAATGTTATAAAATGATATGAAAGTGATAGTTGCTCAAATCTCAGACTACGCTAAACACTCCAAATGGTACATTATAAGTGGGTGAGTTTTTTTTATGTGAATTGTATCTCATTAACCTCTTGACTAAGCGAATGTGGATGGAATATGAAAAAAAAAAACAAGGGGTTAAGCATTGTGGGGAATATGTCTTAGATTGAGATTATTATTTGGGATTTTTAAAAAATAAAGATGCCTTATTAGAACATGGGAAATCCCTGTTAATGTTGACTGATTGAATTCCAGAAGAGGAAGTGGTCTGGAACTCTGAAAGGAATTTTCCCAGCAGTGAAGTCTTCAGCAGAGAAGCACCAGTTGGCTAGGGAGTCAATGCAGTGAGAAAGCCTCTGGAGTAGGGGTCAATAAACCCTTTTTTTAAAAGAGTAAATTGGTAAATATTTTAGGATTATATTTTGTATGGTTTCTGTCACAATTCTTCAACTATGTCCTTGTAATGAGAACAAGCTATAGACAGTATTCAGGTGAATCGGTATAGGAGTGGTCTGTTCAAAAATTTTTAAATGAAACAGGAGGACTGGATTTGGACCGTAGACGATAGCTTGATAATCACTGCTCTAAGGAAAACTAGATGTTACTGGGACTTCTCAATTCATGTGGAATGAAAGGCGAACTTCTCAGTACAAGGTCTCACCTACCTTAGCTTTTCTTGTCCACCTTTCCCACTGCGTTTAGTATTATGCTTTCCCAGTCTAGTAAACTCTAACGCCAAAGCCTGATTTCTCTGTCCAGCTGCACTAAGTTCTTTGCTGCTTCAGTGACTCTGTACTAATTCACTCTTCCCCTGACCCTGCACAGGTCTGAATCCTTTTTGCTCTCAGCTTTCGGCTCAAATATCACTTTCTCAGAAGGACTTCTTATGACTAATCTTCCTCAGTTAACACCACACTGTTATGACCTTGTTGCTTTTTATCACATCACCCTTATAGTTTTTTTCATGGCATTTATGATAATCAGAAATCATTTTGTTGATTTTGGTTCTTCTTTATTATATATTTCTTACTATAGAATTAAAGCCCTATTGTAAAAAGGGATGTCTGGTTTAGATAAATAAACTTTGAAAGGGATGTAAAGTCTCTAAGTTTCAAAAAGGATGAAATAAGAATTATAAAACATACCTCAAAGATTATGAAGATTAAATGAGATAGTACCTGAGAGGCGGTTATCAGAGTGACTGGAGATCAAAAAGCATTTAATGAAAGGCAGAGGTGACTTCTGCCACCATTATCACCACCACCATCATCATCACCGCAAACACCATCAGCAGTGACAGCAGCAGCATTACAGGTCTTGTACTCTATATCATGGTGCCAGATGTCAAGGAAGTCCAAAAACTTCCTTTGAAGTTTTTGGCTGAGAGAGGGAGACTGGCAAGAAAATGACATCACCAGTTACATCCATGAGGAACCATCATTTAAAAATTATGTTTAGGTATAGCATTTTGTTGGTCAGGAATTAATAGCACCACTTTCTCTGTTCCATGGGGTCTAGGATTTTACTTAGGAAGATAAACCTGTGATGACCCTGGGGGTGATTCAACAGCTGGGAACATCTGGAATCATCTGGAGACATTTTTCTTATCTCATACACATCTGGCCTAGACAGTGGTTGTTAGTCGAGACATCAGTTTGGTTATTGATCATAACACATTCATTTTGGCTCAATGGGGTCTCTCTGTCTGGGCTAATTTGGACTTTCCCACAAGATGACAGTATGACTTTTACAGCAAAAGTTAGAGACAATGAGGCCATAATGTGCACCTTTCTTGGCTTTCTTCTAAGAAGTGTTAGAATGTCATTTTCCTACATTCTTTGGGACAAACATAAAAGTTTCCTCCTTCCCCAGGTTTAAGAGTAGGAACCCTGGGTCCTACTACTAACTTGGGATGATTTACGAGGTCCTGTCATCCCATCAAAAGCATGTGGGATAGATGATACTGGTAGTCATTTTTTGAAGATATAATCTACCTTAGTAACCATTATATGTAGGCTAGCCTAATAAAGTTGAGAAAGGTGCAGAAAAGAAGGATATTCAACCTTAATTATCCCTTCCCCTAACTTCCATATGATCGATTTTCCATCAGGAATACCCCTCTCTTCATGGTCTTGATTGTTGAGTCCCTAATATTCCCTTAAGGTCCAGTAGTCATATCATCCCTTTTTTCTCACTTCTTTACTATTATCCTAAATGCCTGCGAGTTGGGTACATGGAATTACCACTAAATAAACAAGTAAATAAGAAAAAAAGAACAAGTGTAGAGGAAGAGTGTTATTGTTTGGATGTGTGAGACAATGCAAGAAGATTTAGAGGTAAATTGTATGGGTTATGAGAGCCTTAACCCAATCAGTGAACCACAGGCAGATAGGGTCTGGCTGGAGGAAGTGGATCATTGAGGGTGTGTTTTGGGGGTATGTATTTTGTGTCTGGTGAGTGGAATCTCTCTCTGCTTCCTGATCATGAGAACTGCTTCCCTCACCACACTTTTCTGAGGCATGAAACTGACTCTCTATGGACCTCTGAAACTATGAGCCCCCAGATAAACATTTCCTCCTCTAAATTTGTTCTTGTCACTTCTGTTAGTCATAGCAGTGAAAAAGCTGACTAAAACAAAGGGTAATAAATATTATGATTGAGTGAAAGTAGCCAAGAGTTTTTAGACTTGGGAAGATGGGGGGAATTGTTTATAGATAATATAATATCAGGGATTTTTTTTCAACCAAAATATTTCAGGATTCTGAAGTCATATTTGTGAACGTAGTGTAGGAGACTGTTGAAGAAGCCATTGATCACCTTGTTAAGAGATTAATGTGTTGTGTGGTTCACCGGTGAGGGAAAGGTTTTCATGAAAATGTTTGAGACTAGTGTAACTTTTCAAAAGCGTCTGGAGAGTAGACAATTAATCTTTGTCATTTGCTTTTCTAATTTTTTTTTTTTGTGTGTGTGTGTGTGTGTGTGATTTTTTTTTTCAATAGAGTGGTAATGAGGGAAAACCCTTAGGAACAAAGACATGGGGATGTGGGTAGGCAATGGACAGGTGTCTTTAGAGAAGATGGATAATATTCTATGAATAATATTCTAAAGCCATTATTCTGTGGAACATTGAAACAAAATGGGCAGCACTTGTGATTTGGCGATTTGTAGATTCTGGCTGTTTCCTTTGCTTTTCTCTTATGGTTTTAAGTCCTGGTGCTGGTAGTTTCTGTGTTATCTCTCACTTTTTCTATTTTTATTTTCCCCATATTTTCAAAGGTATTTTGATAGATTTCCCTCTATTTATTTTACTTTCTTGGTGAAACATGTTTAAAGGAAATTTGTCAGAAAGGCCACTATGGAATGAAGGAAGGAGGAGTGTGTTTAAAAAGTACTCAAATAGTGACGTATTTTTGTTTAGTGAAACTTATAGACAGGAAAACTATTGTTCTATGGACAGGGTAACCTGGCTTTCTCACAGTACTGATTTGGGTGAATTGATTTCCAGATACAGGGCCCAAGGTAAACATTGTCAAGATGAACTGAGATAAAGTGGGTTTAGCACCAAAGCATGAGCTAGACTGCTTAACTCAGGCTGGTGATACCTGAAGCCTGTTAGAAATACAGACTGAATGAGAGGCAGAGTTGAATAAAGTAAGACTTGGGCCAAAGAGTATTTATTTGTCACACATTATTTTCTTATTACATAGCCCGCGAAGTTCTAAATATTAAAATGGACGAGAAAGAAAGAGTAAGAATATAATAGTAAGAGTACACATGAGATAAATTCTGAATTAGGGCAGATTAAGTGGGGGAAAATCATCATGTAAGCATTGAAATTCTTTTTCATCATAAAAATTTAAACCTATTAATAGTAAAATGTTAAAATAAAAGATGGCATACACCTGTGCACACACATATAGCCTACATATGCTACCATTTAAATAATCTGAAGAGATATGGAAAATGATTACAGAATTGCATGGAAGATTCCAATGAGAACAAATAATATATATAATTCAAATTCCATGAAAATATATGTATATGGGAGAAATTTAACAGCAGACATATTAAAACACACAATATTGAGTATCAGAGAATGACAGTTTACCTTTCTTTTGTTTGATCTTTTCCATGTGTTCCAAACTTCAAAAATTTACATATTTATCCAGAGTGATTAAGTCATATTTATAAACCTGGCAATGGGCAGATTTCATGATAAAAATGTGAAAGGGTCATACTCTGAGGGCTCAAGGGAAAAACTGGGACTGATGGGAGGATGCCTTTCATAAATTTAGTTGCCTTACATATTGCAAAGATATTCTTAAAAACATTTCAAATGTCTAACATTTTCAAAAATGAGGATACTTTAGTGACTGAGGAAGTATTATTGGAAAGGTCAGTGGTTTGATCCAAGCTTTCAGTTGGAAATAGATTCACAGATCCTTCCAGCCTCCACATACCTTGATTTCAAGCCACAGTCATGTCTATCTACTTCTTCCCAGTTTTTGCAGTCCAACTGGAAACTTCAAATAACCTTTAAAGTATAAGTAGAGTTTCCAAATTACTTTCCATTGCATATTTTAAAATAGGATTTATTTATGGACTTTTTAATGTCTCAGAAGAAAACTTATAAGTCCCAATAATATCATTGTTGTTCAAGCATTTCTAAGTTAGGTGAGGTTGGGGAATACTGAAGATGTCAGGGAAGGAGATGCATTATTTAACTGTATAAATAATTTGCTAGTTCAGCAGAAGTAATCTGAAAATATACTTTGGGCCAGACAAAGATCTTAAATGACAAAGAAAAAATTGGAAAAATGGATTTGGAGCAAGTTTTATATTTATTGTTTTTTTTTTTTTGTTAGAATTTTAAAGTGTTTTCCTGCTGGAATGAACTATAAAGTTAATTTGAATTACAAGGGATGCAACTTGATAAATGTGGCACTCTGTTCAGATTGAGGTAATGGTTTTTATATCTTAATTCTCCCAAGTGACTTTTTTTTTTTTTCTGAAACCTAGTGGATGTTAGCACTCATTCTAGGTAGCAGTTGATTAAACCTAAGAAAATTAAAAGGCTGTTCATATTTGCATGTCATGATTGTTCATACAAGAAAACCTAAGCAAGCTACAAAAATAAGACTGCTGGAATTAATAAGTGAATTTAGCTAGACCACAGGATTCCAGATCAACATTAAAAAAATAAAAAAAAAAGTTATTTTTTTTTGGCCTATAGTACTTCTTTTTTAACTTTTCTTTTAGCACAGATTAACATGATGAATTTTTTTATGTATTCAAAAGTGTATTTATTTCACCCCATTACTTAATGTTTTCTTTTATCAGCTATCCCTATAAAATATAATTTACACAATCAACTGCACCCTATTTATTCTATATTTCTGCAGGTTTTGACAAATGCTATAGTTGTATAATCACCACCACAATCAAGATATCGAACAACTCCATCACCCCCTTCATAATAACCCTGTGCCCTTTTGTTGTCAGCCTGTTCTTCCACCCTCTCCTTCTTGGCAACTACTGTTCTATTTTTTATTTGATGCTTTGCCTTTTCAAGAATGCCGTATAAATAGAACCATGCAGCATGTAGCTTTTAAAGTGTACTTTCTCTCACTTAGCATAATGCATTTTGGATTTATCCCTGTTGTTGCTGTATCAATTGTTTGTTCCTTTTTATTGCTGAGAATTTTGCCATTGTATGCCTGTATCAGTTTACCCATTACCCAGTTGAGGGGCATTTTGGTGGTTTTTAGTTTGTGTGGGATTTCATGTTATCCTATGAAAGACAGAGGGTTCTCACCCATGCCCCCTCCCAAGCTTAAACCTTATTCTCTGGAGAGACAGGGAATAATCCAGGTGAAGATGTTTCCAGCAGTAGTTGCTATTCCCATCCCAAGCCTGTGCCACAAGGAAGGTTTCTCAGATCTCTCAGCCTGTCCCTGATCTTTCTTCTGACCATTGGGTTAGATGTATGAAAACGAATGTGCCATTGGTTGAGAGTGTCCTTCTTGTCTGCAGTTCAAAGAGATTCTGTTTTCTCACACTTGACCAATTGCTAACAGTTGAGACCAAACTCTTATCTTTGGCAGTCTCAACCTCAACCTTTCATAATTTGCTAAATATCTAAATTCTTGTTAGGAGAATATTATAGGGAATCTGGCATCTTCCCTAAGGGAGCAACCATGTGTATCCTGTCTCTTTTAGGCTATATTCCTCCTTATTAGCTTTTGGGTTAATTTGTCATTGCAACAGCAACTCTTTGATGGGTTTCAGAAAAGGTGTGATTTTTTTAGGTTACAGTGTGATTTGTTTTTGCTGCTATGTGTGTGGGAGCAATGCTATTGTCAACTTTCCACATTGGAAAGAGAAGCCAGAAGACAACCCACCTTCATTCTAAAGGATGTTTTGAACAAAGGGTAAAGAGATGGTCCTAGACTTGTGATTTTTCATTTTGTGTTGGTGCAGAAGTGATACCCATTTATTAGAAACTGTAAATCAGTTTTTTTTAAATTTTGATTTGTTCTCATACTAACAAAATGTGGTACAATACTCTCTCGCCGGGCTGGGCAGCAGCAAGGAGTCTCAGTTCCATTAGCCATGTGACTGTGAGGGTAAAGGACAGTTTCCCTACTGTGGGTGTGTTCAATGGGTTAGGTCTATTATGTGCATTTTGACTTACAATATTTTCAACATGAAATGGTTTTATTGGCATGTAACCCTGGTGTAATTCAAAGAGTTTGTGTATTACATTTCAACACTTTATGTCCTTCAATTCTTTTTGGTTCTAAATATATTTCATAAAAAATAAGCTTCCTTAATCATTGTTCACCTCTGGGTGTATAATGTTTCTTATTTGTCTGACTGCCTTCAAGATTTTCTCAATCTTTGTTTTTTGGCATTTTGACTAGTATATCTAGGTATGGTTTGCTTTTCATTTATTCTGTTTGGGATTCTCTGACCTTCTGGTGTTGTGATATATAATTAAACAAAATTATTTGGGCTATTACTAATTCAAATGTACTTTTGTACCATTACTTCCCTTTTGCTTACATCAGAACTCCATTTTCATGCATATTGGATTGTTTCCTTGTTGTTCCATAGATTGCAAATGTTATACTCATATTTTTCTATGATTTTTTTATCTTTGTGGTTCAGTTTGGTGAATTTCTGTGGTACTGTATTATATTTAATTGATCCTTTCCTTTGTTGAATCTGTTCTGTTAAATCTTTTGATGGATTATTCACCTCTGATGTGTATGAGTAAATACATATGTGTGTACATATGTGTCTATATATATGCATATGGAGGTGTATATATAGCATTTCTTTTCTTTTCTTTTTTTTTTCTTTTTTTGGTACCAGGAATTGAACCCAGGGGTGTTTAAGCACTGAGTCACATCCCCAGCCCTTTTTTATATTTTTTTTTTGAGACAGATTCTCTATAAGTTGCTTAGGGCCTCAATAAATTGCTGAGACTGACTTTGAACTCATGATCCTCCTGCCTTAGCCTCCCAAGTAGCTAGGATTACAGGCATGAACCACCATACCTGACTATATGTAGCATTTCTTATATGGTCTTTTTGAAATAGTTTTTATGTATCAGTTTAAATTTACCTTTTGTTCTTCATGTCACCCTTGATAAACACCATAGCTGCATAGTGTCTCTACTGAATAAATCTTTTAAAGTTTGATCTGATAATTCCAATATAAAAATAGATTTTTTTCTGCTGTTTTATTCTTTGATAATGTATATTTGCTTATTGTCTTTTGTAATTCATGATTTTTACTCTATACTGGACTTCTTTTTTTAGAAAACAAAACCACAGAGACTATGTAAATGTTTATGCTCAGAAATGTGAAAGTTCCTTTTTCTATGATGGGTAATTAGAGGATTGAGTTAACCTAATTTGTATATGAGCTTCTTGTGGCTTTATTTAGCTTGTTGCACCACAGGTTTCAATTTTTTTTTTTTTTTTAATGTCATGTTATGCTCATGTCTTGTGGTGAGTGTGAGACCTGTAAATGCCAATGTTTTTCTCAGTATTTTTTCCTTTACTAGATTTCAGCAGATTCTGCATTTATACAGCAGGTGGGGTTTCTTTCCTGCCTTATCCCCCTTCTCCAGTGTTGTATGGACATTGCCACTCTGTATTCACAAAGCTCTGATGGGGGTCATTCCCCACTTCTCCTCTTCAGCCTTAGGCAAGCCCTCTGTCTGCTCCATGGCAGTGGGGTGGTGGGACTCTCTTGGCATCACTAATCTTCCTCCAACAACAAACAGTTCTGCAATCTTCCCAGTAGTGTGTTTGTAGCACAGGAAGTTTTCCTCTTTCTCTCTGGTGGCAGTGGTGGGAGAGGTGCACTGTGGGTAATGGCCTGGGCATGAATTTCTGGCCCTTTCCAGGGAGAGCAAAATCTTGCCACGTATCTGTACAAATGTTCCCACCAGCATGGATACCTTCTGCTTCATATCAGTAAAGGGTTTGGACCACATAATTTCCCTGATTTGCTCTCATCAGTAGATACTTTCTTCCTTGTACCTGAGAAGCTTCCAAGACGCAGGTGGTTTCCTCTAGCTGATGCCCACCAATTCTTTGTACTCTTGTACTTCTTTGTTAGTGACCATGTGAAGCAAATTGTTTTTCTCTTAAGAGTGAACTCTTTAGAATGAGCCATTGGATTCTTCAACTTTTCAAAGTTTGCAATCCTATTGGGTTTTTTCTTCATATTTTGAAGTGATATGAGAATTATGAAAAGGTATCAGTATAATAGATTTCCTAAATATTTAATAAAATTCCAAAAATGTTAACATTTCCACATTCAATTTTTCATTCTCTTTCTCTTGGATGGATGCATATGCACACATTTTACATATATAATTATAGCTACACACATATATATAATAAATGTGTACATATACACATTATGAATTCATATGTATACATATTGTGTGTATATTTTTTTTCAAAAGTTTGGATTAAATTTAAAGATGCAAATAGATATTTATCTCTAAATACTTCAAAATGTGTAGCCTAAAAACAAGGATTACATTTTTGTAGTTTAGATATTAACTTTCCCCCAAAAGCTCCTATGTGAGACAATGCGAGGAGATTTAGATAGGAAATCATTAGGTTATGAGAGCCTTAACTCAATCAGTACATTAATCCCCTGGTAGGAATTAACTGAGTGTTAACTGAAAGAGATAGGTGGTGTTAGAGAAGGTGAGTCACTGGGGGTGTGCCTTTGTGGTATATATTTTGTCCTTGAGCAGAGCACGCTCTATCTCTCTCTCTGCTTCTTGGTGCGATATCCTGAGTCACTTTCCTCCATTGCACTCTTTCACCAAGATGTTCTGCCTCACCTTGAGGACCAAGGAATGGAGCTGGCAGTCTATGGACTGAGCCTTCTGACACCATGAACCCCTAAGTAAACTTTTTCTCCTCTAATCTTGTCAGTGTCTTTTGGTCAGAGCAGTGAAAAAGCTGACTAAAACAATATTTTTACTAACTCAAAGTAAATTTATCACAAGCAGGGAATTACTTTGATATAATATTATCAAAACTACAAACTTCATAAAAATATCTCTAATTGTCCCATTAATGTTCTCTCTTAGCAAGAAAATATTTCTGGAGATCCAAGATGGCGGACTAGAGGGAGGCTGCGTTTCTTGTCGCTCCATAACTTCGGTTTCAAGCAGAGGATATCTGTTTCTTGGTGAGGCAGTTTTTGCTGCTTATCTATCTCCTGCTGTTTACCCCATTTGTCTACTGTGATCACCTGCAGTCAGCCAGCATATCGATGCCTTTTTGAGTGCAGATTGCTCACTGTCAGGTGCCTATCATCCGCCATTTGCCAGCCTCTTGCCTGTCCATCGCCTGCCATACACCTATCCATCAGCCACCACCTGAGGTTCACCTCCCAATCTTCCGACAACAGTCAACAAACTGATCACCGACTGCCAGTGGAGCGGCAGCTGTCTGCTGTTGCCTGGAAGTTCACTGTCACACTACCTGCAGGTTTGGTTACACGTGGATGTCACCATTTTGAGAAAACAGCCAGGCCCCATAGGACCCCTGGCCAGACTGACTGAGACCCGTCTCCAGGATCCCTCAGCCCGACCGATCACTCTCTGCCTCTGGGGCCCTCACATTGACTGACTGCTCCCTACCACCAGGACCCCCAGACTGACTGATTGCACCCCACCTACAGGATCCTGCAACCACACCAAACACACCCCACCTCCAGGACCCCTGCCTGACCAACTGCACCCCACCTCCAGGACCTCCAGCGGACCACATCCACACCCCGAGCGGCAGTTCCCCATTTGCCAACACATTTGGAAGCCAGAACGGCCATCTTGGATAATCCTGGAAACTGTATCTCCCATCTTTAGGTGGGGCAAATCTCATCCTGAGACTCCTGCTGGAGACTTGAAGCTCACTGTCAGGTACCTCTCATGCATAAGGCTACTAAAGACTGGAAGCTTTGAATACTATATGACTATTATAGTGTAGATTTTCTTTTTTCTCCTTATTGAACAATTTTAAGTTTTTATTTCTTTATTTTTCTTGCTCTCTTTTCCTTTTGTTTACCTGTTCCCTCAGAGTTTCTTTCTCCCTTTTTGCATGATAACAACCAATTTCTTTTGATTATACTCTCACCCTATCTATTATCTAGAACTTCTGTATATTCTTTTTTTATCCCATTAACAGCAACATCCTACATCCCTCTACATCCTCTTTGTCCTCCATTAGAAACTGCAGACCTTATTGCAAATCTGTTTGTTATACTGAAGATAATAATTGAACTCATTCTGTTTATTATGACAATATTGTTAATCTCCTCATAGGAGTTATTTGGTCTAGGATTGCATAGTGTCTGAATTGGGCACTGCTAATATGGATCTCCTCCTTAAAGAAAAGGTTTAGGAAACTTATAGTGCTACTATAAGCCTATAGAGGGGAATCTGCAGTAACCCAGATCTGTACTGCTAGAGGGGAAGATACATGAAGAACATGAAAAAACAAGGGAAGAAAAGTATCCAAACAAATCTAGATTCTATATTAATAGAATCCAATGACAGTATGTTAGAAGAAATGTCAGAAAAAGACTTCAGATTATACATGATTAAGATGATTTGTGATGCAAAGGATGAGATAAGAGAGCAAATGCAGGCAATGAATGATAATACCAATAAGCAGTTGAAAGAGCAACTGCAGGAAGCAAAAGATCATTTCAACAAGAGATAGAAATTCTCAAAAAAACAAAAACAAAAACAAAAACAAGACAAAAAAAAAGAAAACAAACAAAAAAGCAAATGGAAATCTTTGAAATAAAGGAAACAATAAAGCAAATAAAAAACTCAATGGAAAACATCACCAAAAGACTAGACCACTTGAAAGACAGAAATTCAGACAATGAAGACAAAATATTTAATCTTGAAAATAAAGTTGCCCAAACAGAGAAGATGGTAAGAAATCATAAACAGAATCTCCAAGAACTATGGGACGTCATGAAGAGATCAAATGTAAGAATTATTGGGATTGAGGAAGGCACAGAGATACAAACCAAAGGAATGAACAACCTATTCAATGAAATAATATCAGAAAATTTCCCAAGCCTGAAGAATGAAATGGAAAATCAATTACAAGAGACTTACAGAACACCAAATGCACAAAATCACAACAGATCCACACCAAGTCACAATATAATGAAAATACTTAACATTCAAAATAAAGATAGGATTTTGAAGGCTGCGAGAGAAAAGCATCAGATTATGTATAGGGGAAAACCAATACGGATATCAGCAGACTTCTCAACCCAGACACTAAAAGCTAGAAGGGCCTGGAACAACATATTTCAAGCTCTGCAAGAACATTGTTACCAACCAAGAATCCTATATCCAGCAAAACTAACCTTCAGATTTGAAGATGAAATAAAATCCATCCATGATAAACAAAAGTTAAAAGAATTTACAAATAGAAAGCCTACACTACAGAATGTTCTCAACAAAATATTCCATGAGGAGGAAATGAAAAACAACAATGTAGGTCGGCAAAGGGAGGAACTGCCTTAAAGAAAAATCCACTCAAAGGAGAAACCAAGTCAAGTTAAAAACCAAAAATAAGCCCAAATGATTGGGGATACAAATCATATCTCAATAATAACCCTGAACATTAATGGCCTAAGCTCATCAATCAAAAGACATAGACTGGCAGAATGGATTCAAAAGAAAGACCCAACAACATGCTGCCTGCAAGAGATTCATAGAAAAAGATGTCCACAGACTAAAGGTGAAAGGATGGGAAAAACATACCATGTACATGAACTCAGTAAAAAAGCAGGGGTTTCCATCCTTATATCAGATAAAGTGGACTTCAAGCCAAAGTTAGTCAGAAGGGATAAAGAAGGACATTTCATACTGCTTAAGGGAAACATAAATCGGGAAGACATAAGGATAGTAAATATTTATGCCCCAACAATGGTGCATCCCTGTACATCAAACAAATCCTTCTCAATTCCTGGAATCAGATAGACCACAACACAGTAATTCTGGGTGACTTTAACACACTGCTGTCACCACTAGATAGATCTTCCAAACAAAAAACAAACAAACAAACCACAGAACTCAATAACACAATCAATAATCTAGACTTAATAGACATATATAGAATATTCCATTCATCAATGAGCAAATTCACTTTCTTCTCAGAAGCACATGGAACCTTCTCAAAAATAGACCATATGTTATGAAGCAGCTCTTAAAAAATGCAAAAAGATAGAGATACTGCCTTGTGTTCTATCAGATCATAATGGAATTAAAGTAGGAATCAATGACAAAATAAAAAAACAGAAATTACTCCAACACCTGGAGACTAAATAATATGCTATTGAATGAAACATGGATAACAAAAAACATCAGGAAGGAGATAAACAAATTCTTAGAGGTCAATGAAAATGATGATACAACTTATCAAAATCTCTGGGACACTATGAAAGCAATACTAAGAGGAATATTCATTGCATGGAGCACATTCAAGAAAAGAATGAAAAGTCAACAACTAAATGACCTAACATTACAGCTCAAAGTCCTAGAAAAAGAAGAACAGAATAACAGTAAAAGTAGTAGAAGACAGGAAATCATTAAAATCAGAGCTGAAATCAATGAAATTGAAACAAAAGAAACAATTCAAAAAATTGACAAAGTGAAAAGTTGGTTCTTTGAAAAAGTAAATAAAGTAGACAAATCCTTAGCCACACTAACAAAGAGAAGAAGAGAGAAAACTCAAATTACTAAAATTCATGAAGAAAAAGGAAATATCACGACAGACACCATTGAGATACATAACATAATGAGAAGCTACTTTGAAAATCTGTATTCCAACAAAATAGAAACTACTGAAGACATTGACAAATTTCTAGAGACATATGCTCCTCCCAAACTGAACCAGAAGGATATACACAATTTAAACAGATTAATATCAAGCAATGAAATAGAAGAAGCCATTAAAAACCTACCATCCAATAAAAGCCCAGGACCAGATGGATTCTCAGCTGAGTTCTACAAGAACTCATTCCAAAACGTCTCAAAGTATTCCAGGAAATAGAAAAGGAGGGTACCCTACCAAACTCATTCTATGAAGCTAATATCACCCTCATACCCAAACCAGGCAAAGACACATCAAGGAAAGAAAATTTTAGACCAATATCCTTGATGAATATAGATGCAAAGATCCTTAACAAAATATTGGCAAACTGTATCCAAAAACATATAAGAAAATCGTGCACCATGATCAAGTGAGGTTCATCCCTGGAATGCAAGGATGGTTTAACATCCACAAATCAATAAACGTAATCCATCATGTCAATGGGCTTAAGGATAAGAATCATATGGTTATTTCAATTGACTCAGAAAAAGTGTTCAACAACAAACAATACCCCTTCATGCTCAAAACACTAGAAAAAATAGGGATAGTAGGAACATACCTGAACATTGTAAAGGCTATTTATGCTAAGCCCATGGCCAAAATCATTCTTAATGGAGAAAAACCTGAAAACATTCCTTTCAAAAATGGGAAAAAGACAGGGATGTCCTCTTTCACCACTTCTATTCAACATCATTCTTGAAATACTAGTCAGAGCAATTAGACAGACTAAAGAAATTAAAGAGATACAAATAGGAAAAGAGGAACTTAAGCTGTCACTATTTGCTGATAACATGATTCCATATTAGGAGGATCCAAAAAACTCCTCCAGAAAACTTCTAGACCTCATCAACAATATCAGTAAAATAGCAGGCTATAAAATCAATATGCATAGATCAAAAGCATTTTTCTACACAAGTGATGAAATATCTGAAAGGGAAATGAGGAAAACAATTCCATTTGCAAGAGCCTCAAAAAAAATAAAATACTTGGGAATCAATCTAACCAAAGAGGTAAAAGATCTCTACAATGAAAACTAGAAAACATTGAAGAAAAATTGAGGAAGACCTTAGAAGATGGAAAGATCTCCCATGTTCTTGGATAGGCAGAATTAATGTTGTCAAAATGGCCATACCTCCAAAGGTGCTATACAGATTTAACACAATTACAATTAAAATCCCTATGACATTTCTCATGGAAACAGAAAAAGCAATTCATCTGGAAGAACAAAAGACCCAGAATAGCCAAAGCAATCCTGGGCGAGAAGAGTGATGCAGGGGGTATCACTATACCAGATCTTAAACTCTACTATAGGGCAATAGTAACAAAAACAGCATGGTACTGGCACCAAAATAGACAGGTAGACCAATGGTACAGGATGGAAGACACGGAGACATATCCACATAAGTACAGTAACCTCATGCTAGACAAGGGTGCTAAAAACTTACAATGGAGAAAAGATATCCTCTTCAACAAATGGTGCTGGGAAAACTGGAAATCCACATGCAATAAAATGAAACTAAGACCCTATCTCTCACCCTGTACAAAACTCAACTCAAAATGGATTAATGATCTAGGAATTAGATCTGAGACCCTTCACCAAACAGAAGAAAATGTAGGCCCGAATTTCCATCATGTTGACTTAGGACCAGACTTCCTTAACAAGACCCGCATAGTGCACGATATAAAAGTAAGAATCAATAAATGGGATAGATTCAAACTAAAAAGTTTTTTTCTCAGCATGGGAAACAATCAATAATGTGAAAAGAGAGCCTACAGAGTGGGAGAAAATCTTTTCCACACACACTTCAGACAGAGCACTCATCTCCAAAGTTTATAAAGAACTTAAAAAACTTTACCCCCCAAATACAAAAACCCAGTCAATAAATGGGCTAAGGAGGGCTGGGGAGATAGCTCAGCTGGTAGAGTGCTTGCCTCGAAAGCACAAGGCCCTGAGTTCGATCCCCAGTACCGCCAAAAAAAAAAAAAAAAAAAAAAAAAAAAAAAAAAAAAAAATGGGCTAAGGAAATGGGAAGAGACTTCACAGAAAAAAATAAGGGTGATCAACAAATATATGAAAAAGTGCTCAGCATCCCTGGCAATTAGAGAAATGCAAATTAAAACCACCTTAAGATTTCATCTAATTCCATTTAGAATGGCTATCATCAAGAACACAAGAAATAGTAAGTGTTGTCCTGGATGTGGGGAAAATGGCACACTCATACATTGATGGTGGAGTTGCAAATTGGTACAGCCACTCTGTAAAGCAGTATGGAGATCCCTCAGAAAGCTTGAAATGGACCCGCCATTCGACCAGCTATCCCACTCCTCGGTTTCTACCCAAAGGACTTAAAAATCAGCATATTACAGAGATACAGCCACATCAGTGTTTATAGCAGCTCAATTCATAATAGCCAGATTGTGGAACCAACCTAGATGTCCTTCAATTGATGAATGGATAAAGAAACTGTGGTATATATACACAATGGAATATTACTCAGCCATAAAGAACAATAAAATTATGGCATTTGCTGGTAAATGGATGAAGTTGGAAAATATCATGCCTAGTGAAGTAAGCCAAGCCCAAAAAACCAAAGGCCGAATGTTTTCTCTGATAAGTGCATGACAATATATAATGATGGGGGGTCATGGGGGGAAGAGAAGAATGAAGGAACTTTGAAGGATGTAGAGGAAAAGGGGATGGGAGGGGGTGGGAATGGAAAAACAGTAGAATGGAATAGTATTACCCTATATATATGTATGATTACATGAATGGTGTGAATATACATTGTGTACAACCATAGAAATGAAAAGTTGTACCCCATCTGTGTTCAATGAATCATATATATAAAAATAAAATATATATATATATAAAAGAAATATATATATAAAAGAAATATATATATAAAAGAAATATATATATATATATATATATATATATATATATGAAAATATTTCTATCTGTATCAGTGTCCAGTCCAGGTTCACATAACAAATTTAGTTATTTAGTCTGTTTTTCATTATTTTAATATTTTTTATGAATTCTGACTATTCATCCTTTAGATTACCTCTTAATTTGTTTTTCTTTGTTTTTGTTTTTGATTTTCATCATGATTACAATTGAGATGTACATTTTAGTAGGCATAATTGCATGAGGTACTTAATATAACTTAATTTCACTGACAAGTTGATCATTTCTTTATTATATTTCTCATGAAATTTCTTATAAATATTTGTTTCTCATAATCTTTCTGACTACTACCTTTAGCTGTCTGAAATGATTAATAAGATGAGTGTCAAGTGCACATTTCCTAATCCCATCATTTCTTCTACATTCATTAGTTTGGAATCTCCTGTGAAGAAGATGTGTTCCTTTTCCATTCTGTTCATCTATTTGGTCATGGAGTCTTTAACTTTATAAACAAAACATTAGTTTGATATAAGTGATCTGAGTCACTCAGGTTAGCACATTATATCCAGAACACATGAATATGCATTGATATGTTGCCATTGACAAATTCGACTTGGTCTAAAATTTTGTTTTCCATCTTCATTGGATCTTCTTCAGGACCCGTTTTTGTACATCTTCCACAGAATTTTTTCCTGTTTTAAAAATTTGTTTTCAGTTTCAATGGACCTTTATTTAATTAATTAATTTATTTTTATGTGGTATGGAGAATCCAACCCAGGGCCTCACACATGCTAGGCAAGTGCTCCACTACTGAGTCACAACCCCAGTTCCTATTCTTTCTTTTTAAGTCGGCATAATTTTCAACATTTGTACTTTTCTGGGAGTGTGTATTTAAGTTTCTCTCCTCAGGCCTTATGTTATAGTTTGTGTACAAAGGAGAATATTCCTATAGTTATAATATTCCTATAGTTACTGAGGAAAGTGTAAGAAATTGGCTTTATCTTGAAAGACAAGTGCCTCATTTGAGTAGCTATGAAAAGAAAGAAAATTTTTGTCATAGAGGTGAGGAAGCAGGGGCGATTTTGGGAAATCATGAGTTTTGAAATTCCTTATATATCTTCATTATACTTGGTAGATCACAAACTTTAAGAAAGCCTATCCTGACTTTTTATGGAAGGGACCTGTAGAATCAATGAGTTCAATGTTCAATTGAATGGATGATTTCAATGAATTCAATTGTCATTGTGATTTGGCAACCTATAGGATCAAGCTTTGAGATGAACTGTTAATTACCTCATTCCTGATGCTGTTAGAAATAACAGCTTTTTAAATTTACATATTATCCTGTATTTCAGATTATGTAAAACACAACACAACAAAGTTAATTTCAGAGATTCTCCTTGTAATTCTTTTCCTTTAATTTTTCAATGCCTTAGAACCAGCACAGGAAATCAGTGCTTTGTAAAGACTAGATCCAAATCCCAGGAACTTCAGGGACACGGTCATACTGCATCCAGAGTTCAGTCTACTTCAGAAGTCCTTATGTGAGATGACAAATAAGAATGTGAGAAATATCCTTATTAAGCCAGGTTGAGAGTTTGAGGAAATTTTTTCTGTTAACTGCAGCCAAAAGCATCATGACTGACACTTGAGAGATCTTGGACTAAAGGATCTAAAATTCTGTGTTTCTAAATATTTATATGATCTCTTCGGTAGAAAATATGAGTCATAAAATCAATTGTTAAATCTTAGAAATTAAATTATTTGTTCAGCAAAAAAAAAAAAAAAAAAAAAAAAAAAAAAAAAAAGCAGCCACTCTTTGTGACTTGAATTACTTTTGCAGGTCATGGAATTCTATCACAATAATGGCAAGGATTCCTCTTCCCCAACTTGCTTTCAAGTAGTTCTTTAATCATGGTTAACATAGGTAAAAATTTAATTTCCTATTTCATAACTGAGTGTCGACAACCAGCTGTCCATCCACTAATGATAATGGGATTTTCGTTGCCTTTAGCAGTAGAAGCAAATAATTAAGCTTGCGTTCCTCCTACCTTATGAGAAGCCTCTTGTTTAAAATGGATTCTTGTTGACAAAGGCTGAATCAGACAGGGTTCTTACTTGTAAACAAAAGAAATTGTTTCATTTGCAACAACAGAAAAAATTGTTAGTCTTTCTGTAAAAGAAGACTTGTAAAATGATCAGAAATCTATAGTAGATAAAAAAATTAAAAGTATAAAAAATAAACATTAAGGGTACCACTAACAGTACTATTTCCTTTGAATATAACATGTGGAAAGATATAGAAGATTTGAATAATATGTCTAATAAGTTTGATTTAAAGAGCCCTTAAAGAAATTCAACCCAGCAGTGAGGGAGTACCAATTCATTCCAAAGAAATGAACATTTTCAGATTGCATATTGCCTGTTCTAAAAGCAACAGCTAGGGATAATACTTAAAGTGACCTCTGGTCATTTCTTTCCTAGTGAACAACCAACTGGGAACTACAGAAACAATATTCCTATATTCCACTAGGATATATCAGACTGCAATAACTTTGTAAATATCAATGCTATTTATGTAGATACAATTACCTTATATATAATCATTCCATACTGTGATAGTTACTATGTTGCAGAGGAAAACAAACTAGTTAATGGTTAATCAGTTTCAGCATCTAATCTCAGGCAGAAGCAAGTTACTTTAGCTGTTATTAAGGTTTGATTGGAATAAAATAGGTTTTGAATAGATTAGTTATTCTAATAAACTTACTCTTACATTAAATAAGTTACAACATTAAGACAGAGTATTACAAGAAAAGTTTTTTTCTGGTTTCTTATAAATTCTGTATTTGTCAAAATATCCAGTTTCCATATATAACATTTTGTTCGGTATTGTGTGAAAATTACAGTGATGCTTTATGACATTTTATGACAGCCAAGATATCATTTTCAATTCTATGAGGAAGGTCCTTTATTTGTTGTCTGTGAAATCTTTTCTTTTAGTTTCATTCATGACCAAAGTTCTACTTTTCACCCTTTTGTGCAGAAATTAATAACATAACGCTTAATATTTTGCACACCAGTTAATAATTAATGAGTGCCCAGTGGTCTCCTGGCATGGTAATGAGCATTCTTCTCTTTTACGAGTTATTCCCAGAGTGCAGTGCTTTTTTAACATGCTGAGAATCTTAGCAGTTTCACAATATGAAAACCGTAATCGTCCCCCTGTGAAGAGTTAACACTTTATAAAATATCCCAGAAAGCAAAGAAAAAGAAACATTCTATCTCTGAATATTAATACCCTGAATATACATGTAAGTTTTTACAGAAAGAAAATTTCATTGTTTTCTGATTTTGAACAGCATTCAGAATAGTTCCAGCATGTCAAGAGTAAAAGAAAGGGAATAATGCAAGGACAAAGTCTGTACCTAATATCCACAGTTTCAAGTTTTTAAAGGGCTTGCATTCACTTCCTATGAAACTCATAGATGAAACTTCCTGTGGGAATAGGGGTTCTGATAAACTAGTAGGGACAACAAAGCAGAAATAGAAGACTTATCCTAAAGCATATGTCTGAAATATGAAAATATTTTTCAATTGTAAAGGACAGGCAACCCTAAGAATTAGAGTTAGAATTAAGGTTACAACTTCTTTCCTTATTGGTGGATAGGTCAGACTGAGTACTGAGGTCATAGGCTGTTAGTAAATCTAGGAGCTTCTGATGGCCAGTCTTGATTATTGTGAAAAATTCTGCTAATGACATTGATATACAATATTATATGTGTTCATGTTTTTATTTATCTCTGTTATATTATAATGGAGGAATTGTTGAGTCATATGATAACTCTACATTCAACATTTTGAAGAACTGCTTGCTGGATTATCTTCTAAAGCAGTTTTACTGTTTTACACTACTACCATCAATGTAGGAGTGTTCCAGTTTCTCTTGATAACTCTTTGTGCATTTTGTTTATGGCTATAACCAATATTTTGGCTCAATATCCTTAAACCTTGCTGAATTTGTCTTATATTGTGTGTACATCCTTATGATTTTATGTAGGAAAGATCACATAATTTACACATAGAGATAGTCTTAGGATTTCATTGCCAATATTTTATTTAATCTCTTGCAGATGGCTTTTACTAGAACCTCCAGTACAGAGTTGAATAAAAGCAGCAATATCACATGTCCTTTTCATTCTCTGAATTTTAAAGAAAACACATTTCATTTTCCACCATCATGATATTAATGTAATATTTTTGTAAATGTTCTTTTTCTAGTCTGTTGACATGTTGAGTTTTGTTGTTTTTTTTTTGTTTTTACATACAAGGGGATTGAAGTTTGTTAAATACCCCTTATTTATCTAAATGAACTTCTGTTCTTTATTCTCTCATTGGAGTATATTAAATTTATTGATTTTTGGATGTCAAACCAACTTGAATTTCTAGGATGAATTTTATTTTACTATATTACATAATTATATACTGAAAAGTTCAGTGTTTAGAGTATTACTAATGGCTAAGTACCTGAGCTCAGTTTCATCTCAAACAAAGCCAAAAAGGGAATATAATCATTAAGAAAATACTTTCATAGCACTTGATTATAAAATCATTTCTCACATACTATTATTTATGCAAGTAGTGATAAGAGTTTCAATAATAATTTAAAGCAAATATTTTGAAAGTACAGTGATGACTTTTGCATAATTTATTCTTATAGATTATATACCTAAAAACAACACAGCCTCAGCTTGTAAATTAGTACAATTTTACACACAGATAAGCCTGTAGACCCAGGACCAAAAAAAAAAATTAAAAAAAATTAAAAAAATATATATATATATTTATATATCTATATATCTTATATCATCTTATATCTATATCTATCTATATCTATCTATCTATCTATCTATCTATCTATCTATCTATCTATCTATAACTTAAAGTACACGCAGTGGAGAGGCATGAGACCCAGAGCGGGTGAGCTCGGAGAACTCTAGAGCCGGCCCTAGCTGTAGCTTTTAGGTCTGTCAACACAAGAGGAATGGCAAATTTTGGGATATCTGCTGGCCAGGTTGTGGCAGTGGTCTGGGATAAATCATCCCCTGTGGAAAGATCTGGTGGATAAACTTCCAAGTGTTAACTGGCGATGTTGGTGGTTTACTTGATATGCAGTTCTTAGTAACGAGTCAACTGTCTCATGTCTCAACATCAAAGGAGTCACTCACAGGTTGCTGTGATCCCATCCCACGTCTCTCCACCCCCTTTCCCCACCCTGACTTTAGTGTTGCATCTGTGTCCTGTGTCATTTCTGTTTGTCTGTAGGTATTAAACTTGCATACTTCTGTGTGTCTGTTGTAAAGAGAGGGTATATACATGTGTGTGATATCTGTCCCAGCCATCCACAGTCATTATGGACCATGAAACTGTCTTTCTGGAGGAACTTTGTGTCGCCCACAAATAGAGCCAGTGCTATGAAATATGGTCTCTTTCCTCTACTGTTGATAAGAATTTGGAGAGAAGCAGGACAGAACACTGAACCAATTGGAAGTCTCTGAGCAGGAGACCCCTTTATTCTCCTCACCACCCACCCACACAAACCTGGAATCCATCTTGCCAAATATTTGAAGAGATTGTGTGGATTTAAGAGATCTGGATTTTTATATTTTGCCAGTAAATAAAAGTGTTGATTTGATTCTCTCAAAATAAATAAATAAATAAATAAATAAATAAATAAAAATAAAGTACATGCAGTAAAATTTATAATTTTCTTTAAAAATATCTGCCTTTTGCATTATTGAAAGACAGTAGATGCATTTTATATTTCTTTGTACTTAATTACAATAAGCCAGTTATCAGATATGTAGCAAGTACTCAATAAATTTCAGCACTTTCTGGTAGAATAAATGAATGAAACATTGTTCACTACTGGACAGTACACATAGCATGTAAGGTTCTTTTCAGAAATATATTGTGAGGATGAAATCACAATTGCAAACTAGATAGGAAAATAGGTCAATTTTTATTTGTGCATATTATTGTGTGATTTTACACACACAATCAAACACACACACACACGTACTCACTGAGTTTTGTTTTCTTGTTCCACCATTGGTTCCCTTGGTTAAATGATGTCACTTGCCACTTCTGGTTGTTTGGTTCAGGTCCTCTTGGAGAACCAGTGCCCATCTGCATGCATTTGCTTCAGTGTTCCCAGAGCAATAGTTTGTCCACAAATTCTACCACTGGGGCCTAAGCTTTTCATTTTTTGTTGTTATGTTTTATTTGACTGACTTCGCTTTGCAGGTTTTTCACATGGGTTATCAAACTTAGGACACTGAAATTTTATCACCTCAACCACAACTGAAGTTCTCCTATGTTCAACTGAAGTGAACTTGTGCTGTGTTGGAGTAAATTATATGTGAATCACAACTTTGCTCTCTTGTACAATTTTCACAAATGCAAACCACTTTTACCCCACAGACCTAATGACAAAATGCAGTACTCTGTACTATAATGCTTCTAAAACATAATTTAGAATCTGAAACATCCTTTATGGCATTTCCAGCAAAAAATTCTATTCAAATTCTAGAGCGTAAAAGAATGATGGAATACTACAGGACTTAAAAATTACAAATGACTTCAATGAGTTAATTAGGAAATAAATTATTGAGCTAATGTGAACATTACTTGCATACAAAAGTATTTTCTAAAATTCCCTACTGATTCAAAAAATTTGAAAAGGGCAGATTTTAATACTAATATTTTTCGTGATAGAGTCTATTTTTCAAGAATATGCTTTATCTAAATGTAGATGGTGAGGCTTTTCAATCTAAAAGATTCTCTTAGAACTTAGGTGCGAGCTTTTATGTCATGTGGAGGAAGTTCCGTCACTCCACTGCACTGGTCTTCACTGGGTCCACATACTTCATCCTAGCAATGCATTCACGTGCTTCAGATTCTTTAAATTCATTAGCAAAATTGTGAAGCACTGAGAACTTGTATGCATGATTTTTTGTGTGTGCTATGGCCGGGTGACCTTTTCAGTATTCTCTGGTTTGTTTATTTCTGGCAATTCTTTGCAATACTACTCAAATATAGTAGTTCTGAAGGGCTCTCAGCTTTAGGGTTTGGGTTACACAATAATGTTATTAAGCGCAAAGAGGGACTCAGAATATGTCGAATTTTTCAGTGACAAAGCTGATTATTTAGGATAAGAATGGGAAGAAAAAGAGATTATCAAAGTGAATCAAAACTTGTAAGTAGAATTACGAATCTCCATTTTAGAGCTTTTGTTGTGATTATATTCACTCTCCCATTAAACGCTGTTGGGAGACATTCTGAAGGCAGGGATTTCTCGGAATTAAAAATGAATTGCTCCCACTTGAGACCTCCAGGAAGCTGTAATCCAAGAGGTGAATCAGATACCTACAATCATCCACAACATTTGATAAAGACATTGATAAAGTGCTACCAAGTCTAATGAAAAGAGTACTTCCAATTGTGAAATTGGAAAAGATTTCCAGAGATGATGGCCTTTGGGGAAAGGATGAAAACACTAGGATTTGCATAAACATGGGAAGAAGAAGAGCATCTAGGCAGGGGAAAAAAAAAAAAAAAAAAAAAAAAAAAAAAAACCAGCAGAGGAATACCTGGAGGATACATATAATTAGAGAACCATGAAGTTTTGTTTTCAGTTCACTTTTTCCTATAAACTGCTTTTAAAAATAAGGGACATTATGGTCATGTAAATTAAACTTCTCGAGAGATATGGAACACTACACCTAAAGTATGAATGCATTTTCATATTTTCAAATACACATAGAATGCATATTCTGAGATCTAAAGCAAATCCAGTGGAATTTCAGAGATATAGTCTCTGACCACAGTACAATAAAGTTGAAAACTAAGTTTCATGAATTTAAGTAGCAAATATTTTTATGTTTAGGAGTTAGCATCATTTTAAATAATTCATGAGTCAACAAAGGAAAAACACTGCAAATTAGCAAACATTTTGGAAGAATTGTAACAAAAATGGTGTACACCAAAAGTTGTGAAATAAAGTTAAATTTGTGCTAAATGGAAAAGTTACATGTGCATGGGAATAAAGAATGTCCTGAAAATAAGTGATTTAGACCTCCATCCCAAGAAGTTTTGGAAAGAGTAACACATAAGATGCAAAGAAAGCAAAATTAATGGAATCATAAAAACTCAAGTGTGAAAATTAATTAGATAAAGGAACATACAATGCACCTGATTACCAAAGGTGAAAGATATTCTTTGAAATGATAAATAAAAGGGATAAGTCTCTGGGTAAATTTTTAAATGAAAAAAAAAAATAGTTATCACTGCAGAGCCTGCAGACCTTAAGATTCATAAATGAATTTCATATTATAAAAAGTACAACAAATTAAAAACTTGGAGGAAAAAGAAAAAAATTGACTATTTTTAGATATCACATATAAACACTTATGAACTTATTTTATAAAGAATAAATTTAGGGGGCGATCCAAGATGGCGGCCTAGAGGGAGACTGCACCCCCTGTCGCTCCAGAACCCAGGAGTTAAGAAGGGGACGCATTGAGAGACTCGGACTGCAATAGAGCCACGGGTGAGTCTGCCCACTGGGTAAAGCTCGGCCCGGGGGGCAGGCCCAGATAGAGGTGGCTTATCGGAGCCGGGCAGGGCAGCTAGAGTCATCCACAGGCAGTCCTGCGCACTCCGGCGGTGGGCCCTGCCCACACAGCCAGCTTCTCCAGGTTCTCGGAACGGAACTGGCCTGCTAGTGAGAGCCTTTCTGACCAGAACAAGCTCCGAGTCCCGGAGCCAGTGCAGCTCAGCGTACTCTGGCACGCAAGCAGATTCAGGGTCCAGACAGGGCAGCCAGAGACTTCCCCAAGTAGTCTGGACCCCTGCGGTGGGAGGTGCCGTTCAAGGCTAGCCTCTCAGAGCTGACCGCCCAGTGAGAGACTTTCTACATAGAACCAGCCACAAGCCCCCGAACCAACGGAGAGCCTCGATCCGCAAACAGCCTCTGGGATCAGGGCAGGGCAGCCAGACACCTCTTCAGGCGGCTCTGCCCACTCCGGCTGCAGGCTCTCTTCTCGGGGCGATCCAAGATGGCGGCCTAGAGGGAGACTGCACCCCCTGTCACTCCAGAACCCAGGAGTTAAGAAGGGGAGGCATTGAGAGACTCGGACTGAAATAGAGCCACGGGTGAGTCTGCCCACTGGGTAAAGCTCGGCCCGGGGGGGAGGCCCAGATAGAGGTGGCTTATTGGAGCCGGGCAGGGCAGCTAGAGTCTTCCCAAGGTAGCCTTCCACACTCCGGCACTGAGCTCCTCCCACACAGCCAGCTGCAAGGTGCAGGCCCACAGTGAGAGCATTTCAGCACAGAGCCAGTTCCAAATCGTGGAACCAGCAGGGGGCTAGGGGCAGTTTTCTTCAGATACGCTGCTTTATCAGATTCCTCCAAGACATCAGGCTACTGAAGGCTGGGAGGTGATACACTGGAAATCTACCGGGACACTATAAGCCAATAGCGGAAAACTGCAATATCTCAGGGTCCCACTGACAACTGACCAATATGAGAAAACAAGGGAAGAAAATGTCCCAAACAAACCTAGATACTACATCAATAAAACCCAATAACAGCACAGCAGAAGAAATGTCAGAAAGGGAGTTCAGAATGTACATAATTAAAACGATTAGGGAAGCTAATGAGGAGATGAAAGAGCAAATGCAGGCATTGAAGGAGGAGATGAAAGAGCAAATGCAGGCATTAAATGATCGCACCAATCAACAGTTAAAAGAGCAAATACGGGAAGCAAGAGATCATTTCAATAAAGAATTAGAGATACTGAAAAAAAAAAAACAAACTGAAATACTTGAAATGAAGGAAACAATAAACCAAGTTAAAAACTCCATAGAAAGCATAACCAATAGAATGGAGCACCTGGAAGACAGAACCTCAGACATTGAAGACAAATTATTTAATCTTGAAAGCAAAGTTGGCCAAACAGAAAAGATGGTAAGAAATCATGAACAGAATCTACAAGAATTATGGGATATCATGAAAAGGCCAAATTTAAGAATTATTGGGATTGAGGAAGGCTTAGAGAAACAAACCAAAGGAATGAACAATCTATTCAATGAAATAATATCAGAAAATTTCCCAAACCTGAAGAATGAAATGGAAAACCAAATACAAGAGGCTTATAGAACTCCAAACATACAAAATTACAACAGACCCACACCAAGGAACATTATTATGAAAATACCTAACATACAAAATAAAGACAGAATTTTAAAGGCCGCGAGAGAAAAGAATCAAATTACATTCAGAGGGAAACCAATAAGAATATCAGCAGATTTTTCAATCCAGACCCTAAAAGCCAGAAGGGCCTGGAACAACATTTACCAAGCCCTGAAAGAAAACGGATGCCAACCAAGAATCTTATACCCAGCAAAACTTACCTTCAAATTTGACGATGAAATAAGATCCTTCCATGATAAACAAAAGCTAAAGGAATTTACAAAAAGAAAGCCAGCATTACAGAACATTCTCAGCAAAATATTCCATGAGGAAGAGATGAAAAACAACGATGCAAATCAGCAACAGGAGGCGCTAGCCTAAAGGAATAGCCAAATAAAGGAGAAACCAAATCATATCAAAAACAAATATGAGTCAATTGACTGGGAATACAAATCATATCACAATAATAACCCTGAATGTTAATGGCCTGAATTCATCAATCAAAAGACACAGACTGGCAGATTGGATTAAAAAGAAAACTCCAACAATATGCTGCCTGCAAGAGACTCATCTCATAGAAAGAGACACCCATAGACTAAAGGTGAAAGGATGGGGACAAACATACCATGCACACGGACACAGCAAAAAAGCTGGAGTATCCATCCTCATCTCAGATAATGTGGACTTCAAACCAAAACTAGTCAGAAGGGATAAAGAAGGACATTACATGCTGCTTAAGGGAAGCATAAATCAGCAAGACTTAACAATCATAAATATCTATGCCCCAAATATTGGCTCATCCACGTACGTCAAACAAATCCTTCTCAATTCCAGAAATCAAATAGACCACAACACAATAATACTAGGTGATTTTAACACACCTCTCTCACCACTGGACAGATCCTCCAAACAAAAATTGAATAAAGAAACTATAGATCTCAACAACACAATCAGCAATTTAGACTTAACAGACATATATAGAATATACCATCCAACAAAGAACGAATACACTTTCTTCTCAGCAGCAAACGGATCCTTCTCTAAAATAGACCATATTTTATGCCACAAAGCTACTGTTAGCAAATACAAGAAGATAGAGATACTACCTTGTACTCTATCAGATCATAATGGATTGAAATTAGAAATAAATGACAGAATAAAAAACAGAAACTTCTCCAATACTTGGAGACTAAATAATACACTATTATATGATGAATGGATAACAGAAGACATCAGGAGGGAAATAAAAAAATTCTTAGAAGTAAACGAGAACAAAGACACATCATATCAAAATCTCTGGGACACTATGAAAGCAGTACTTAGAGGAAGACTTATTTCATGGGGTGCATTCAAAAAAAGAAGTAGAAATCAACAAATAAACGACTTAACACTACAGCTCAAAGCACTAGAAAAAAGAGCAGACCAATACCAAAAGTAGTAGAAGACAGGAAATAGTTAAAATCAGAGCCGAAATCAACGAAATCGAAACAAAAGAAACAATTGGAAAAATTAACAAAATAAATAGTTGGTTCTTTGAAAAAATAAATAAAATTGATAAACCCTTAGCCACACTAACAAAGAGAAAGAGGGAGAAAACTCAAATTACTAAAATTCGGAATGAACAAGGAAACATCACAACAGACACGAGTGAAATACAAAACATAATTAGAAGCTATTTCGAAAATCTATACTCCAACAAAACAGAAAACCTCGAAGACATCAACAAATTTCTAAGGACATATGAATTACCTAAACTGAACGAGGAGGACATACACAACCTAAATAAACCAATTTCAAGCAATGAAATAGAAGAGGTCATCAAAAGCCTACCAACAAAGAAAAGTCCAGGACCAGATGGGTTCTCAGCCGAGTTCTACAAAACCTTTAAAGAAGAGCTCATTCCAATACTCCTCAAACTATTCCATGAAATAGAAGAGGAGGGAACCCTACCAAACTCGTTCTATGAAGCCAATATCACCCTGATACCTAAACCAGACAGAGACACATCAAGGAAAGAAAATTTCAGACCAATATCCTTAATGAACATCGACACAAAACTTCTCAACAAAATTTTAGCAAATCGCATACAAATATATATTAAAAAGATAGTGCACCACGATCAAGTGGGTTTTATCCCAGGGATGCAAGGTTGGTTCAACATTCGGAAACCAATAAATGTCATTCACCATATCAACAGACTTAAAGTTAAGAATCACATGATTATTTCAATAGATGCAGAAAAAGCATTCGATAAAATACAGCATCCCTTCATGCTCAAAACACTAGAAAAAATTGGGGTAGTGGGAACATTCCTAAACATTATAAAGGCAATCTACACTAAGCCCATGGCTAATATCATTCTAAGTGGTGAAAAACTGAAAGCGTTACCCCTAAAAACTCGAAGAAGTCAGGGATGCCCTCTTTCACCACTTCTATTCAACATCGTCCTTGAGACTCTAGCCAGAGCAATCAGACAAACCAAAGAAATTAAAGGAATACGAATAGGAAAAGCAGAACTCAAACTATCCCTGTTCGCTGATGACATGATTATATATTTAGAGGAACCTGGAAATTCCACCAGAAAACTTTTAGAACTCATAAGTGAATTCAGTAAAGTAGCAGGTTACAAGATCAATGCTCATAAATCCAATGCATTTTTATACATAAGTGATGAATCTTCAGAAAGAGAAATTAGGAAAACTACCCCATTCACAATAGCATCGAAAAAAATAAAATACTTGGGAATCAATCTCACAAAAGAGGTGAAAGACCTCTACAATGAGAACTACAGAACACTAAAGAAAGAAATTCAAGAAAACCTTAGAAGATGGAAAGATCTCCCATGTTCCTGGATAGGCAGAATTAATATCGTCAAAATGGCTATACTACCTAAAGTGCTATACAGATTCAATGCAATTCCAATTAAAATCCCAATGATGTACCTTACAGAAATAGAGCAAGCAATTATGAAATTCATCTGGAAGAATAAAAAACCTAGAATAGCTAAAGCAATCCTCAGTAGCAAGAGCGAAGCAGGGGGTATTGCAATACCAGATCTTCAACTCTACTACAAAGCAATAGTAACAAAAACGGCATGGTATTGGTACCAAAATAGACAGGTAGATCAATGGTACAGAATAGAGGACATGGACACAAACCCAAATAAATACAATTTTCTCATACTAGACAAAGGTTCCAACAATATGCAATGGAGAAAAGATAGCCTCTTCAACAAATGGTGCTGGGAAAACTGGAAAACCATATGCAATAGAATGAAATTAAACCCCTATCTCTCACCCTACACAAAACTCAACTCAAAATGGATCAAGGACCTCGGAATCAGACCAGAGACCCTGCATCTTATAGAAGAAAAAGTAGGTCCAAATCTTCAACTTGTTGGCTTAGGATCAGACTTCCTTAACAGGACTCCCATAGCACAAGAAATAAAAGCAAGAATCAACAACTGGGATAGATTCAAACTAAAAAGCTTTCTCTCAGCAAAGGAAACTATCAGAAATGTGAAGAGAGAGCCTACAGAGTGGGAGAATATTTTTGCCAACCATACCTCAGATAGAGCGCTAATTTCCAGAATCTATAAAGAACTCAAAAACTCTACACGAAGAATACAAATAATCCAATCAACAAATGGGCTAAGGAAATGAACAGACACTTCACAGAAGAAGATGTACAAGTAATCAACAGATATATGAAAAAATGTTCAACATCCCTAGTAATAAGGGAAATGCAAATCAAAACTACCCTAAGATTTCATCTCACCCCAATTAGAATGGCGATTATCAAGAATACAAGCAACAATAGGTGTTGGCGAGGATGTGGTGAAAAAGGAACACTCATACATTGCTGGTGGGGTTGCAAATTAGTGCAGCCACTCTGGAAAGCAGTGTGGAGATTCCTCAGAAAGCTTGGAATGGAAGCACCATTTGACCCAGCTATCCCACTCCTTGGTCTATACCCAAAGGACTTAAAATCAGCATACTACAGAGATACAGCCACATCAATGTTCATTGCTGCTCAATTCACCATAGCCAGATTGTGGAACCAACCTAGATGCCCTTCAGTTGATGAATGGATAAAGAAACTGTGGCATATTTATACAATGGAATATTACTCCGCAATGAAGAATGATAAAATTATGGCATTTGTAGGCAAATGGTCGAAATTGGAGAATATCATGCTAAGTGAGATAAGCCAATCTCAAAAAACTAAAGGACGAATGATCTCGCTGATAAGCGGATGAGGACATATAATGGGGGTGGGAGGGGTTAGCATTAGGTTTAGTGTTAGGTTTAGAGTTAGGCTAAGGAGAGCGGTAAGAATGAAGGAAAGAAGGACTGTATAAAGGGAAAAGGGTGGGAGGGGTGGGGGGGAAGGGAAAAAAAAGAAACATCATTACCCTATGTAAATGTAAAAAAATAAATTAAAAAAAAAAAGAATAAATTTAAAATAACTCCAAAGAACAAAATAATCATAATAAACCTTAAAACTAGTATTCAAGAACCATCCTTACCATAAAACTCCATTGGGAATTAGAGAAATGCAAATCAAAACTACTCTAAGATTTCATCTCCTTCCAATCAGAATGGCAATTATCAAGAATACAAGCCACAATAGGTGGTGGTGAGGATGTGGGGGAAAAGGTACACTCAGATGTTGCTGATGGGAATGCAAACTGGTGCAACTATTATGGAAAGCAGTATAGAGATTCCTCAGAAAACTTGGAATGGAGCCACCATTTGACCCAGTTATCCTACTCCTCAGTTTATACCCAAAGGACTTAAAATCAACATACTATAGTGATGAAGCCACATCAAGGTTTATAGCAGCTCAATTCACAATAGCTAAACTATGGAACCAATGTAGGTGCCCTTCAACAGAGGAATGGATAAAGAAAATGTATACATGATGGAATATTACTAGTTTTAAAGAAGAATCAGATTCTGTCATTTGCTGGTCAATGGATGGAGTTAGAGAATATTGTACTAAGTGAAATATGTCAAACCCCAAAAAGCAAAGGTCAAAGGTTTTTCTGCTATGTGGAAACTAATTCACAATAAGGGGGTAGATAGGAAATAATAGAGTTACTTTATATTAGGTAAAGGGCAGTGAAGGGAGGGAAAAGGGTATGGAGGAAGGAATGATAGTAGAGTGAACCAGACATTATTATCTCATGTACATGTATGACTGCATGACTGATGTGATCCTGCAATATGTATAATCAGAAAAATAATAGATTGCATTCTATGTATGCTCTATTAAATTGTATAAATACATTCTACTGTCCTGTACAACTAATTCGAACAAATACAATTAAATAGTTTTAAGAAAAGAAAGACAGTTGAAATTTCAATAGTTTTTTTTAAATGCATAAAATAAATGGTAGCCTACAAAAACAAACAAACAAAAAAATCCTCCAGTGGGAGAAATTAAACATGACTTAAAAAAATGAAGGAATAAACTGTGTTAATGGCACGGGAGATTCAATACTGTGCTTAGATAATTTTCCCCAATTGATAAATAGAATCAAAGTAATTCCAATGCAAATACTTACAGTTTTGTTTTTGATGGAGTTTAGCAAGCTAATATCCCACCTTACATGGAAATCTGGAATGACATTACTATCCAAGATGCTATTACAAAAGAAGAACCTACACTATCAATAACATTGTGTATTTCATAGCTACAACAATTAATTATAATTAGTGAGATATCATATTTGGTACAGACAGAGACCAAAGAAAAGACCATCCAGAAAGCATCTTCCTTGTTTTATGGCAAAGATGGTAGCGCATACTATGGATCAGTATTTTTAATAATGTGGGTTAGGTCACTTGAATATCTATATATTGAGTAGTAATTGCTCTAGTACATTTCACTGCACACAATAATCTTTTCCAGATGGATTATGAATAAGAATCAAATAACTTAACATTTAAATTGGGACAATGTTGAAAATCAAAAGGAGTATCATTAATAATGACTCTTGGAAAATAATAAGTCAAACCTGGGGACTGTGAATAGAAAAAAGGGACATGTGTTAACACTAAATATAGATCAGAATATGAAGAACAAAGCAATTAATCTTTCAGAAGATAGAATAAAAATTATTCTAATGACCTTGGAGCCGACAATAATTTTTAATAAAAATTAAGTCACAAATATATCAACTTTTCTATGAAATAAAATTACAAACTTTCTTGCATAAAGAGATTCCATTAGGAACTAGGATTGTAGCTCAGTGATGTGGCACTTGGTTTGATTCCTAGCACTGAAAATAAATCAATAAATAATGCCTCTAACAGAGGGAAAAGAAAAGATGACAAAGGAGTCATATTTTAAAAATAAGAGGAATCAACTAGTTAATAAAAAAGTTCTATTTCATGGAAATGTAGGTGAGTGATTTTAACAGGAACTTCAAAAATGGCTTATAAGGACAGGAAAAGATGCTCAATGTTATGGTCACTGGGGACATAAAAATTAAAACTAAAATGTAACAGTCTACCAGTAGAGTTAGAAGGAAAACTACAGTCAATGCTAAGATCTTCTGATCTGTAGATCAATGAGGACTCTCAAGCACTGCTGGTGAAAATCTAAATTGGCATATTAGTTTGGAAAACAGTATCTGCTGAAGTTGAGCCTATGCAAACCTATGAACCAATACTTTGATAGTCATGCACACAGTAGAAATATGCTCATATGTTTGTCAAGAGACATGAATGAGAATTCTCAGAAAAGTATTATTCTGAAAAGTTCAAATTGAAGCAACTCAAAAGTACTTTACCTGTAGAACACATACATTAGATATTATACATCACTATGAATTAATTGTGATATAATCCATATTATAATAATTCAGTTCTGTAATTATATTTTTGTACTTTTCTGTAAAGTACTATGCTAAATCTAAATATAAAATAAGTTAAATAATAATCTAAAAATAATCAAGTTAACAAACAAAAAGTTCCTCAGCATTAATATTATATGTAAATCTCCAAATAACTGTTAACTGATACCTTACATTAAATTTCTTCAGAGAAGGATAGGACTTAGAAGTAAATGCACAATGTTAGGTTATTTTGAAAGTAAGTCAAGAAAATAGAGAAAAAATATCAAAATCTGAAATGAAAGGAATCTGTCACTTCTGACTACATGAACTTTGAAACCCATTACACAACTCTATGCTGAGAAGTATAAATTCAATGAAATGGATCTGTTCCTTGAAAGATATAATCTATCAAATCTCCCACAAGGAGAAAAAGAAAACCTGAATATAACTGAATGTATTCGAGAAATTGAATCAATGGTTAATAATTTTTAAAAGTAGAAAACACCAGATTGTGATGGTTTCATTGGTGAGTTCTACCAAACATTTAACATATGATACCTATTATCTCTAAACCATTTAAGGAAAAGATAAATTTCCTGCAATTTTAATCAGAAAATGGAAGCAGAGAGAATGTTTTCTAATTGGTTCCATGAGGCCAGCTCAATACAAAACCTGAAAAGATATTACAAGGAAGAGAATAACAGACCAATATTTACCATAACAGGCATAAAAATACTTAATAAATATGAATCCAACAATGTGTAAAAATATTAACACACCACAACCATGTGAGATAAATTCCAGGTATGCAGGGTTGCTGTAATATTTAAAATGTAACTAGTGTAATCTATCACATTAATAAGCTAAAGGAGAAAATTTATGTGAAAATATCAATAGATACATTAACAGCACATGAAAATTCATTCATGTTAAAAATTTAGTGAGCAGAGCCTAGTGATACATGCCTGTGATACCAGTGATTTAGGAGTCTGAGGCAGGATAATTGCAAATTCAAAGACAGTCTAGCAATCTAGTGACACTCTGTCTCAAAATAAAAGAATAAAAAAGTACTGGGGATATTGCTCAGTGGTTAAGCACTCCTGGGTTCAGTCCCTGGTACCAAAAACAAAACAAACAAAAACCAATCAAACACCTAGGAAGTGCTTGTAATTATTATTATACTTAATGGCAGAGAAGCTAAATTTTTCTAAGATATGCAAAAGGAAAATTGTCCCCTCTTACCACCTTTTTTTGACATTATACTGGTAAGACAAGAATAAGAAATAAAGGTCTATGATAGGAAAGAAGAAATAAAACTATGTTTGCAGCTGGCATGATTATGTATGTAGAAAATTCTAACAATTCAACAAAACACTTCTTTTAAAAAATAATTGATATGTCCTTTTTATTTTGCAGAAAGGACTTAAAAATAGTTGTTATCATAATTGTACATCCAAAAATGTCCAAAAAACTGCTGACATACCAGAGAAAGACTATACAACAGGGATGTTAAAACTGGGCACAGGAATTCTTCAGAGTATTCTACTTTACCATCAAAGATGATGAAAAACTGCAACAAAATTAGGCTTATTCAGGAAAAAACTGAAGGGGGAAGCACTGTTTTTGGAAACTGATGAGTCCTTTCTACTAAACAAACAAACAAACAAACAAACAAACAAACACAACATCAAAAAATACACCTAATGGTTTCATGAATCCCAGATAAAACAGAATAAAATCACATATAGGACTCACACTCCATACCCAAAATATGCAGGATACAAGGCTCATATTCAATTACTTTTCTCTTTATCACCAATGAACAATTGGATTTTAAATTAAAATACAGCATTATTTTCATTATTATTCAAGGAGAAAAAAAAAGGATCTCCTTAGGTATAAATTTAATAAAATATGTACACAATCTATATAAAGAAAAATGAAGTCAAGAATGATATAAATTTAAAAAGATCTGTAAAATACCTGGCAAAAGACTCTATCCAAAATATACAATGCAGTTTTAAAACTCGAAAATAAGGAAATGATAAACCAATTATCATGGTTTGTGACATAGAAAATATCAAATGATGCACTCTTTGACTTAGCAATTCCACCTCATACCATACAAAAATTAGAAGTATTCTTCAGTAGATGTTATAAGATCTGTAATAGTATTTTCTGTTAGAATAGAAAATTAAAATTGACCTATAGATATGCTATTAAAAAATAAATGATGGCATGTCTGCATATTTGAAATAGTATTTTATTTAAAAACAGAAACTATAACTTCAACATCAATATGAAAAAGCTACAATGATAAAATATTTAATAAATATTTTCAAAGAGTCTATTTTATAATTCCTCATGTAAAGTACATAGGAAGAATAATAATATGTACACAAAGACAATAATATTTATATTACATATATACATATTTGTTTAAATATCCACATATGTAATTGTAGAGTAAAAACATAAATTGATATTTAAGTGACAAATTTAGGGGGTGGTTATGTATGTGGACGAAGAGATACATGTGGTTTCAACAGTAAGTATGTTTTGTCTCTCAAAACAAAAAAGTGCTATAAAATGCAAAGCTAGCATAGAGTTGAGCAATGTATATAAATTTTTAAAATTATTGTAATAAAATATAACTAAATCATATACAGCAGTAAAATATTTGGGTAAATTCACATAGATGCTCTCTGTTTGGGGCATAAATACTTAAAATCCTTATGTCTTGCTGGTTTATGGCTCCCTGGAGGAGTATGAAATGTTCATCTTTATCTCTTCTGACTAACTTTGAAGTCCATTTTATCTGATATGAGGATGCAGATCCCTGCTTTTTTACTGAATCCATGTGCATGGTATGTTTTTCTCCTTTCACCTTTAGTCTGTGGATATCTTTTTCTATGAGATGAGTCTTTGAAGGCAGCATGTTATTGGGTCTTTCTTTTTAATCCAATCTGCCAGTCTATGTCTTTTGATTAGTGAGTTTAGGCCATTAACATTCAGGGTTATTACTGTGATATGATTTGTATTCCTGGTAATTTTTTTTTGTTTGTTTGGTGCTGGGGATTGAACCCAGAGCCTTGTGCTTGCAATGCAAGCACTCTACCAACTGAGCTATCTTCCCAGCCCTTCTTTTTGATTTTTAACCTGACATGGTTTCTCCTTTGACTGGCTTTTCCTTTAGGGTAGTTCCTCCCTTTGCTGACTTTTATTGTTGTTTTTCACTTCCTCCTCAGGAAATATTTTGCTGAGAATGTTCTGTAGTGCAGGCTTTCTATTTGTAAATTCTTTTAACTTTTGTTTATCGTGGAACGATTTTATTTCGTCATCAAATCTGAAGGTTAGTTTTGCTAGGTATAGGATTCTTGGTTGGCATCCATGTTCTTTCAGAGTTTAAAATATATTGTTCCAGGCCCTTCTTGCTTTTAAGGTCTGGGCTGACAAATCTGCTGATATCCATATTGGTTTCTCCTTATAAGTAATCTGATGCTTTTCTCTCACAGTCTTTAAAATCCTATGTTCATTTTGTATGTGAAGTATTTTCATTATAATATGCTTTGGTGTTGATCTGTTGTAATTTTGTGCACCTGGTGTTCTGTAAGCCTCTTGTATTTAATTTTTCATTTCATTTCTCAGGTTTGGAAATTTTCTGATATTATTTTGTTGAACAAGTTGTTCACTCCTTTAATTGGTATCTCTGTGCCTTCCTCAATCCCAATAATTTTTAAATTTGATATTTTCATGATATCCCACAATTCTTGTGGATTCTGTTCATGATTTCCTACCATCTTCTCAAGATTATTTTTTTTCTTTGTCTGATATTCTGTCTTCCATGAGATCTATTCTGTTGTTGATGCTTTCTATTGAGTTTTTAATTTGGTGTATTGTTTCTTTCATTTCAAGTGTTTCTGTTTTTTTTTTTTTTTTTTCAGAATCTCTATGTCTTTATTGAAGTGCTCTTTTGCTTCCTGCATTTGCTCTTTTAACTGTTTATTGGAGTAATCATGCATACCTACATTTGCTGTCTTATCTTTTGCTTCATGGATCATTTTAATTGTGCAGATTATAAATTCTTTTTCTGTCAATTCTATTGCCATGCTGTCATTGGATTCTTTCAAAATAGCATCTTGGTTTCTTAGGGACACTTTCTGCCCCTGTTTTTTCATATAGTTTCTGTATATTCCCGTCTAGCAGTGAAGATCTAAGATTGAAGTTTCCCCCCTGCAGGCTTATCGTGACCCTGCAGGTTTTCAGAACCTCTCCTTTGAGGGGGAGGTCAATATTAGCAGCACCTAATACAAACAACATGAAGCCCTACACCAGATAGACTCTATAAAGACTTTAACATTATTGTAATAAACAGGATGAGTCTGATTATTATCTACAGTATTTCTTATGTTGGACAAAGAGGATGAGGCAGGGCATAGGGTGTAAGTGAGTAAATAGAGGTACCTTGATCAAAGGAAGAGTGAGAGCAGGTTCAAAAGAAGTTGGTCTTTACCATGAGAAAAGGGAGAAGAAGACTCCAAGGGAATAGGCAAATAAAAGGAAAATAGAGTGAGGGAAAAAAAAGAAGAAATAAAAAATTAAGAATTAAAAACAAAACGAAACAAAAATCTGTGGTTCACAGTCATCCACCACTTAAATCGCCCAGTCCTCAGTATCTCCATGCGAGTGCAGTACCTGTCAAAGGGCCTCCAGTCTCCTGTAGGTGTCTCAGGAAGGGAGCTATCCTTCCAATGATGGTGGCCACGCCCTCAGGAATAATTCAAAATGTTTGCACAAGCCTCCAAAGAAGCTGGGGTGCCACAGTGTGGGTGTGTCAAGGTCTGTTTGCCAGGGTGGGGGACTTGTAATCCATTTTGAATTTTCTGCTTGCCTACCTTTATAGACAAGAACCCCATTAAATAAGAAGACAGTTCTGATTCTTAGTCTGCCAATATTTTTAAAATTGAAAGTTGTTCTTTTCAATATTTCTTTCCTAAAAGAGTGAATATTAGCACGTGATTATATCTTCCTTTCTTATGATCATATAAAACCAAAGAGATACATCTAAATATAATTAACATGAGTGAATGGCATATTGAAAGTGATCATCTGTACACTAGTAATGTAATTAAGTTACAGTCTATTTGTAGTGAATGATAACACCATACCATGTTTTTTAAATTGTGACATCCATTAATTTCTCCCAAAGCATCCATAATGATAATAATAACTAACAATTGTTGAGAATTTTCTTTAGATCAGGTGGTGTTCAAGGTGGTATAAATGTAGTAGTAATTTACAATAATAATCCTATAAGGTAGTTTTTTTTTTTTACTACACATCTGTATATGGACACAATTATTTCATTTTTAGTAAGCTTCTGAGAATGGTAATGAATAAAACTATAATTTACTACTAATTTAATCAGTGAGTATTGAAGAAACCATTACAACTGCTCCAACTTTGCACTTTCTCTGATATTAAGTCCAAACAATAACATAGCAAAGATGTAGACTTTCACAAATTCACAATCAGCATCCCTCTCAAGTTCATTGATCATTTTCACTCTTAGATTCCATGGAGATTTTCTTCTAGAGAAAACATTTTGGTCTCTCACTTATTAAAGGAAAGTAGTTTTCTTGCTGTGTGAATTATATAAGGAATTATCAGCACCGAAATCTAATTGAAATTAGCACTGTCTTCTTCAGAACTCACATCATATTAAAATATGCATTATAATTCAAGGCACAAATTGAACGTGTATTTTGAGCTATAACCAAACCATATCTTGGTGTTCTGAATAATGGAATGAGTGGCCTATTGCTTATTCACATGATAACAAAATTTAAACTGTATTTACTTCTTATCTCTGTGGGTAAAGATATGAAGAATATTCTTCAATGTAATGCTGACATTAAAATTCTACACCTAAATACTGAGGGACGTTTTTGATATTTTTGTCAAAATATAAATAATTTAACGCTGGCAAAATCTCAATATTAAATTTGCTTTCTTTCATAGGTGCTAGATGTTTCGAGGAATACATTTTTTGCATTATTATTTTTGCTATATTTTTGCCATGCTGTTCTTTTTCTCAATAAAAAGAAGTTTCAGGAATTTGCTAGCAACTGAGAAATTTTGAGAGTTTGTTAAAAATTGTAAATATTATCATCAATTGCAAATCTCTCCAGATTACTCACATTTTAAAATTTTTTTCCCCAAAAGAGATGTCTTGGAAAGCAAGTGAAATAGTTTTTCTGAAATATTCCACAACATAAAGTGTAAATCATTCATGTATGGGTTCTTTTTAACATTTATAAAGTACGTTGTAATAATATTATTCAAACATAGAGTTTATAACCTGCAATCCACTGGTAGACTTCCAACAGTTCATTGGTACTTAAATTCCCTGAGAAGTTTTTTATGAATGTGTTATAAAATAATTTCTTATTGTTATTTTTCCTGGGGAAGAATCCTTAAAGTTTGTCCACTTAGCAGAGGACATTTGTAACATACAAAAATCAATTAATAACTACTATTTTTATCTATAATCATCATTCTCTTCTTTGAAACATGCTAATAATGAGTCAACACTTAATTGGCAACTATTTTGTAGAAAGCATTGGTTTAGGCGACTCATATAATAATTCATTTAATAGTCACAAGATTTTTATGAAGTAGGCTCTAATTTTATTTTCACTTTATGGAAGGGAGAATGAGTCATAGAGGCTTCATACTGTGCCAAAGAACGTCTGTAAGTAAGGGGCAGAGCAAATATTTGAATCTGGGCCACCTCTTCATAGAATGTGTGCTATAATACATAATGTTGCAAGATCTTCTGTTTCTCTTCATCTGTTTCTTCATTCTGCAAACTCCATGAAGGCATCGATAATGAATGTTTTGCTTTTCATTGCCTTAATATGCATTTGAAAATATTTCATCTATAGGTTTTGATTATAAATGTTAAATACTGATCAATTGAAGAGGAAATCAGACATCCCCTCTTCCAAAGTCACTGTAACAACATACCTTTCCTTTAGAGAGTAACTTACATTAGCTGGGTTAAAATCTTTTGGATGTGATCTGGTATGTAGAGATATTTTTAATATGCATATGTATCTTTCCTCACTTAGATTATACCTTTGTCATGTTCTGTATTAGGCACAAGGAGTTATTGCTGATGAGTTGCAACATAAACATATCTTCAGAACCAGGTAAAATTCTATTTCCTCCATGTTTGGACAAACCTTGTAAGGATCAATACCCTGCTTTATCATTCTTGGGGTTTATAAGACTTTCTTTCTGTTATACCTTGGTATATATATACATTTTTGTTGTTATGTAAGTGAATGTCTTTCTTTCTTTTTCCTAAAAGGCCTTTATTTTAGCTTATAATAAATAAAACATCTTAAACAGCTAAGAAAGAACAAAGGGAATATAAATGGAAGAAGGAATGGGATCAATACATAAAAGACATGTATGAAATATCAAGTATGATCTTTGCAAGGAAGAGTCACAAATCTTCCTTCAATTGGCAGTCACCACAAAGATGATAAAATGGTCTTTTGTTATTCTTTAATTTATGTGATAAATTAAATTATTTCTAAAGAATATGACTGTTAAACAGTAACACTAGAATTTTCTCCCTGTGAACCTCATGAAGAAAAAGTAATTTAAATCACTGAACAATACCTCTCAACAAGATTCCTATTATGATGATTAGTCTGAATATACTCCTCAACACACCCTAGCACAATTTCATAAAGGCAATTCCATCAGTGATTAAAGTTTTATGGCTGAGACCCATGTTTTCCTGCTGATCTGGCTTAATCTGAAGAATTTGGACTGTGTCTTTTTAAGAATCCTTGTATATTTTCTCAGAGGTAATTAAATAGCTCTTTTCCATTATTCCTTTCCTTATATTTGGAGTATTGGTACATTCATGTAATTGGATAAACTTCTGTTGTTTTCCAAACAAATTCCCTGGGGAAGAGGGATGGTTTCTCTGGAAATGCAGTCTGGACTCTGAATGAAAGTATATTTTTGAATGCACGTGTACAAATAAGTAACAAATTCCACCTCTATGTATAACTATAATGCACCAATTAAAAATAGTTAGGAAAGGGGGGAAAAAGGAAATATAATCATCATTGCAGGGATCCCTCCAGGGATTCTTCCATGAAATGTTGGGATACTGCAAAAGAAGTATAGAAAAAAATAATAGCATAAAGGATTTACAAAGATAGGTATAACTTGGTACAACACTTTGAAGTCATCCTATGAATGAGTCTGAACACTGTGTTGGTCATTTGGCATGCTGTTCTTATTACCGAACATAACAAAAACTATTAATTTCTAATCTTTCAACAAAAGTTTGTAGGGAAGGATTCTGTACTGTGTCTGAGGTAGGTCTCCAGGAGTAGGAGATTTAACACTAGTAACATGAATCCTAGATACTTCTTTTGGAGCAAATGCAATATTTCTTGCCTTAGATAACATTATTCCAGTTTGTGGGATATTCTTTCAAAAACAGACTAAAATTAGATATGAAAGTAAATATTTCATGGGAATAAGAAAAGCAATTACAATTTTTAAAAATGGTAAATACTGCAAGGATCATGAAACCCAGAGAACTGTTTTAGTGAAGGACTGTGAAGTTTAAACATTAATATCACTGTGGAAAATACCCATTTATCATTTCATAGTAAAGAGGGAATAAAAAAGCCATAGAAAGTCCTTACAGTCAGAGAACTCCCTTGATTTTATGTTATTCTGAGAGATGTGGAGGTTCCCCCTCAAAGAAACCCTTATAAACCGCGTATTAGCAATGAGAAAGTTGTCCCTCCAGACTTGCTTTGCAGCAGCTGTCACACAGGCTCCCTTGGATGGCAGCAGCTGTGGCATTTTCCAGGCTCAAATGGCATCCATCTAAGGCAGCTCTCATGGTTCTGGAATAAGCAGGACTGCTTCCTCCAACCGTCCCAGTACCCTTGCCTATCTTTTTGCCCTGAATGAGTGCCCACCTTTATCCCCAGACCTCCCTCACAGAAAACACACACACACACACACACACACACACACACACACACACACACTTTATTTAAGACAATGGCCATTTCTAAACGTTAATTGAGATAGATTGAAGTTTTCATTAATCTGGAAATGGGGGGGGGATCCAGCATGTGAGTCTCATTTACATCCTAAATCACATCTTGACATTCTTGTTATACTAAAGAAAAAAATGAGTTCACTCAGAAGCTTGTAGGGGTCATTTTCCTAAGACTTTATGGAGAGGTGGACAGTAAATCTTGCAATTATAATTTCTTTCATCTGGTTCATAAATTGAATCATATTGCTGAGTATTTTTGAGTGTAGATTCATGGCTCATATTCCTAAGATTTACCTGGCAGGCCTAGCAAAGACCACTGAGCTAATTCAACTTCTGGAACCATTTTTTCTTTATTTTTTGACATCCCTTTGTGTCATGTCAACCCAATCTAGTGCTTCACACTTAAAAGGGAAGTAAGGACTTATCTAGATGAAAAGAATCGTTCTCATTTGTAAAAAGAAATAAGTAAGTCTGGGAATTTGCTAAGAATTTTTTACTAAGTTCATTCACATACTAAATAAATATGCATGGCATTTATTATATATGATCATATTAATAAGGATAATAAAAGCAGGTTTTGAAGAATATCCTGTGATCTAAAATGTGCTTACATATTCAGTTTCTTATTTGTTCATGACAGCTCTTTCACTCATGCAGGGAGGGAGGCATCTATTTTTAATTATACCCTTTGATGAAATAGTGTACAAACATTTCCACTTTAGGTTACACAAGGATAGAAGGACTCATTTTTGTTTTCACAGGAGTTTCACTTTATTTTCAGTTCTTTACACATCAGGCTAAATGGAAACTGGTCCTTTATTTAGAGAATCCTCATTTTCAGCTGTTGGCACTGCCATCCTTTCAGCTGCTCTTAGTCTCTAGAGCCTGCACATAATAAATAATACAATCTGCTGGAAGCCTCTAACAGCTTTAAATGTTTCTGCTAATGTGCCTGTGGCATTTTAGACCAGACTTTTAAAACTTCCCTAAAATCTAGGAATTACAAAACATTCATGGGTTTAAAAGGGCATAAATTAATGAACTGCTTGACTTTCTTTTAAATGAGTCGTCCATTTTCCATCTCAATCACTGAGCACTTACCGCTGTCTGGTATCTAAATGGCTTGGGCAGCTATTCACCTATTATAAATGACCACAGTCTTTACCATATCTGCATTAAGCTTGATCAACAGAATTGCACTATTAGTTTGGGAACCAATATATTAGAGATAGAAACCCCAAATGAAAAAATCAGCTCTTGTTCAATGCTAGGGCAGGGAGCGTGGAAGGGGAAATTTTGTTGCTCATTCACACCTATAAATGCTGCTTTTTCACTCTTTGAAATTCTAATCCCTCTGACAGGTTCAAAACAACTAGGAAAAAAGTTAAAACTTCCATAGAATTTGAAAATTGGAGCACACATAAGAAAAATAATTAAAAAATACTAGGCCTATACTTTCATATAAGATTATTCTCTGGACAAGATTCTGTATGTGTACCATTAGTAGAGATAGTGCTAGTTTACAAATACTTTCAAGACTCTTGAAACAAAGTTAGTTTCACTCTAAGTGTTAAAGAGCTATTTTGCAAAAGAAATAATTGAATTTGCTATCATGTGTGCATATAATGCAAATCTTCCTAGTCCTTGAAGCTTTGCACATGTATGTTTTAAGAAGCTGGAGTTTTGCTCAAAGTGCTAAAACTTTATATTATGTAGAACATAATAAAACAATTCATTTCAATAATTTAAGAATGTTGATCAATACTCTACATTTCTATTCAATATTATTTAGCTATCCCCAATTGGTTGGGGATAAATGTGGTCATTTATGATTTTAAAGTTCTACTATGAATTGTTCTCTATGATTTGGATAAAGAATGAAATAAGACCAGTGACATCATTACAGGGAGGCAGTCTGTTAGAGACAATGAAGTCACTGAGAATAACACTCATGCATGGGAAGATATCTCACATAGTGTCTGTGGTACACCTAGGAAGCTGAGGGTAATTCTCTTTGTGTTGTCTTCCAGGATACCATTCTGTCCTACCTTTCCTGGCCTTTCTTTTCTCTGGTATATTGGCCTCAATATTTAAGCATTTAAGGACATTTAATTGCTATTCTACCTATGTCATTGTAAAGCATAACCCATCTTACAGATTTGATAATGCATTAATTTATCTAGGACTCTTCACTATCAATCAAAAATTTTATACCGATTTCCATCCTTCTTATCCAGATTATTTACTTAATAGTACTTTTTTGTTTTCCTGCAGTCACATGGAAACGAAATATACCTAGATATGAAGTTCTGCTAAAAGCCTATTAATTTACATAGTGACAATTATGTACAAGAGATTATAATAAATCTAGTATTTCATAATCTTTCCTCTTTGATATGCTACTTCATCTAATATTTATAATAAAACAACTAATTTTATTAGCATTTTTGAATATATTCTGTATGCTAAGAGTTTCAATGATAATTGCTATAGAATTAAGAATGAATAAAATGCAGTCTAGTCTTTTATTAGAATGTTATAAAATATGCTAAGGAATAAATTGTCATAAAATTTATTTAAGTTGAAATTATGGATGCTCACATAGAGAACTTTTCTAAGAAAAAAATGACAACATAATAAACAAACAAAAATAACATGTAGCTTAAAATGTATATATGCAACATAATAAAAAAGAAAATGTGTTATCCTCTAGATGTGTTGTGTATATATTAGGTCTGTCTGTGTGTAATGTCCCAGCAAAGAGTAAAAGACAAAGCTTTGTGCCAGTTGCAAGGTAAGATGAGAACTTACAAAGTTTGAAGTTTAGCTAAAATATTTAAAGGGGACAAAATAGTACCCTTTGGCTTCCAGTAAAGAGTAAACCATCAGGTCATTTCTTGAGGTAATTTGAACCACCTTGTGCGTTGCTGGAAGTCCTGTCCGCTGGAAGAATTTCCCTTCATGTTGCACTTCATGGATCTTCCAGAAGGGAGCGATAATGCTGTCGCAATCTACACTCATGTGGTGGCTGCATCTTTTATAGAACCATCTGTAGACCACACTCAAGTTTTATTCTTTGTTAACTGATTATAGGAAACACTCCACAAGGCCAAAGGTATAGGATGAGAGAGAGAGACAGAGAGAAGGCAATGTAGTAGACTGGGAGCCATATGTTTGCCTTTGGAGACTGCTTAGGAACGATCACATGTTTACCCATTTGGTTTGGTGATGGGAGGTTGCTGTGTTTACCTGTTTTTAGCTTAGTGGGTCAGATTATGCATAGTTTATGAAGTGTGTCTTGTTCATATAATAACATGGAAGCCCAAAGTAGAGCACTCAGTTTCTAGTAAGGTTCAGTAGCAGGTCAAGAGCTCTTTCTCTAAAGGAGAATAGTTATTTGTGGTGAATGGCAGAGTTTTGTTCCAAAATCTTAAAAGCATGTATTGTGATTTGTCTATATACTCCTGCCAAAAGCTACAAATAGCATCCCCATCCATCACTGACACTTCAGATACCATTGCATCTGCTGGGTCATATGGCCTAAATGATAGAGCAGCTTGTACAGGAGCCTGGATCTATAGTAGAGTTTTCTCTTGTTCTAGATGACACTCAAAACTATCAAATTTCAGGTTTTAAAGTGATTCATTTAATTTCTTAAATGAGAGAAAAATAAAAATTTCATCAGAAAGTTAAAAAAAAAACAAGGAATGTTATAGTTATTTGGACAAAGAGAAATAGTACTAGAAGGAATTTGGATCCATATACAAAAGAATGGACAGAACACAAAATGATCCCTATGTGAAACATATTTTGATCACTTAAAAATCTCCATAAAATAGATAACAATTTATTATTATGGATTTATAGCAGATGTAGAATCATATGTAAAATCAGTTGTTTAAAAGTGGAGAGGAAGATAGAAGAACAGTGTTTTAAGTTTGAGGGAAAGTGGTATAATACCACTTAGTAGTACACTGAGTTTTATATCTGTACATGTTAACATCTAAAGTCACACTGTCCACTATGCCTGTCAATATATACGCATGTGATGGTGGATCACTTGACATGTGATGAATATAATGTAGGAACTAAAGTTTTGGTCTTATTTACATTCAATTAATTTTATTTTGAATTATATAATTAAACAATGTAAAATAAATTTTGTGATACACAACTCTATTGCATCATCAAAGATAATATTAATTTGTAGTATGTATGTTGGGCACATGAATCCTTTATAGTACTGCACATAGACAACTCATCAATATAGTTAGTTGAAAGGGAATTATTTGAACTTCTTTTATCTTGTATGCACCAATTTTATCATTGTAAAGGCTTTATATAAATATTCATGCAAATAGGACGCATCACAAAATACTAGTATAAACTGTGTTTATTAAAGTTAAATAATCATCCTATTTACAGTATGATTATATTATTTTGCCAAACTCAAAAATATGGGCACATATTTTAAAATTAAAAAGAGTTGACTGATGATGTAGCTCAGTACTAGAGTGCTTGTCTAACATGCAATGCATGAGGCCCTGGGTTTGATCACCTGTACCAAAAAAAAAAAAACCTAAAATTTAAAAAAAATCATACCTCTGTCATAGTAATAAGAAGAGATGCAGAAGGGCTTACTACATTTGAAAATTAAACCAAAAGAGACTGAAAGTATGTTGGGTATTCCATGCTGAAAAAGTACAAATCATTTCTTCAATTTTCAATGAATTAGGTAATATAATAGACTCATGCAACTAATATGTACAGGAATATTTGCATCAAAGAAACTGGTCTTACCAAGAATTTTCATCATTTGTAGCCTAAAAAAAAAATCAAATTATGATGGGATTATCTTTTTAGTATTTTACTTCTGTTATGAAGTGTTTGAGCTACATATGACAGAATTAATTTTTGTCTTGACAGATGCTTCTCCAACTATTAAGGTCAAAAATAAAAATACTTATTAGAATGTTAAAGCAAGGGACTGATGTTTCCCTTATTACTTCATTTGAATGTATTATACATATTGAAAATATTTGTGCTTGGTTTCTGAAGCAGACTTATTAAATTGTCATGAATACAGTTGTAAAAACTGCTGTCTATATGACAGATGCTATGAATCATTAACAATGAATTTATTGGTCTTGTGTTCTTTGCCAATTTACTTTGGTTCAACATGGAAGCATTTCATTTTATTTTTAAAAAAGATTTACTGTACTGTTAATTCCAATTGAAGATTTTCTTGAAATCAAAGGAATGCCTGCCAAATAGTTAATAATCTAAGACAAAAAATGGCAGGGTTTTTTTGTTTTCTTGGATATATCACATTGCATAAGAATGAGTTCAATTTGAAGCTCAAGGGAAAAAATGTTTGTTAACTAAATAGATATAAAATGTATGTTAAAACTGAAATATCTCAAAATATGCATGAATTACAGTTTTACACATATTTCTAACATTAATCAACATCCAAATGATTTTAGTTGTTATTTATAGTGTTATACACACACACACACACACACATACACACATACACACACACACACACACACACACATAACAAAAATTTCCCAAAATGGAAGAACACATTATTGATTGAAGAATTCAGTTTCACAGACTTTTTTGTAGTACCAGATATTGATCCAAGGGATATGCTCTACAACTGAGCTACATCCTCAGTCATACATTATTATTATTATTATTATTATTTTAATTTTGAGACAGTCTTACTAAGTTACCAAGGCTGTTGTAGAACTTGTGATCTTCCTGCTTTACCTTCCTGAGTTGCTGGGATTACAAGCAATGTACTATATTTCCCAGTCTTCATAACTGTTTTTGGTATATGCTACTGACTATGATGTTTTCAAAGCTGAGTTGACACAGAAGTTAGTGAATTTCCTTGACATATGCAGATATATTTTAAATCAGTACCACTTTTCTTCAAAATCATAGCAGTTTTTATAAAAATCGTGAAGGAGTTTTATCTACATGAATATGAAGATTTAAGGGGAACAACATTTATATTCAATTCAGTTAATGGAAAGTCTGAAAGTATGTTCAGAAAACTAGGTTAATATAATTGTAAATATTAAGAGATAGAAATATACACCAAATTTTATCATTTACAATGTAGTATTCAAATAGAGGTGTGCTACAAATATAAAATTAAGACTAAATTTCAAGGACAGTTGAAAAATTGAAAGCATCTTATTAATAACTTTATGTAAATTGAACTGAATCAAAAGTATATTGAAATTAATTGAAAAGATATTATCATGTACAGTTGAGATATACAGAACATATAACAAAATTCTGGTCATCTTTTTCTTTCTGTTACATTTAATGTGAACAGCTGAAACTTAAAATTATCTATCAGTATAATACTGTATTTCTATTTGAAAGAACTTCATTAGGCGACAGCTAAAACAAAAATCACAAATTTTTAGAGTAAATATGTCAATAATGGATATAAAATTGTGTTGAAACCTGCATAATGGTTAATTCAGGAAAGCATTGCCCTGACGAGGAGCAATGGGGGATTAGAAAAGACAAACAGACACACTAGAGAAAAAACAGACACAACTAGAGAAAAAACTCCCACACTCAGATGGAGTAAAATGATAACAAGTCAGCTCAGCATGTTTATTATATACAGGTTATATCATTAAAAGGATTTATTGTGAGAAAGTTTCTTCAAAGCACTCAAAGTGAAGGACAAACTTCTGTGCAGCCTAATTATAATTATCAATATGTACCCATAACTCTCTATTCCCTGGCAGTTGGCATTTAAACCCAAGATTAAGAACTGATAAATTCCATGGCTGGCACAGAACCCCACTTTGAACAGGGTGTCATTATAGCAACTGGGCACTCTTTAATTGGTACCTTTGCACTGAGAAATTCCCAAGAGGCATTGCTTCTGTCTCTGGGCAGTTCAAGAACCGAAAGTCATTCACCACTTCTGACAAAATTGATTCATTAAAATACTCAAATAACATAAAAGATACAGGAAAAAGTGAAAATGAGAGGTAATACATTCTGTTAAGGCCTTTAATAAAATAACTTCAACAGGGTAATATTTGAAGGATTTTTGTTTCTAAATAATGGAAGGAAGGAAAGAAAACAAAAACAAAGAAAAGAAAGAAAAAAAAATGACAAAATCTATGCAACAAACAATGGTTCAGAAAACCTTGGGCATTATACAATGAAGGAAATGTTCTTCAAGACATGGAAAACAATTTGAATGCTCCTGTTGACCCAGTTTAATGCCTATTGAGAGCTTTCAGGGCATAACTCAGAGATAGAGAAAATAGGAGAATATATAGATTTAGGAGTTGGATTTTAGAGGCCAGAGACCTGCAGAGGGTTTCTTTTGACATTTAAGCAGACTACTGATTAGAGCATATTTGTGAAGAAAATATTCATGTCTTAGTGAACCACATATATAAAACATTAAGAGGATATAGTACCAAGCACTTGTAGGTGACTGGGGATCGTGTTTTCACACAAGTCATTTTGGAACACCTCACTTATAGAACACTGGGACACACACACAATGTCTTACAAATGGGTAATAATAATAGTAGTCTAAACATATTCTGACTGAATGTAAAAAAATTAAAATACTACCTGAAAAAGGATAACATTTCCAAGTATTATAGCTATGTCATGAAAAAGATGAAAATTAAAGAAAAAATATTAACCAAATCAATAAGGTAAAATTAACAATGACTAGTGTCTAATAAAGAAAGTACCAGGTATGCGAAGAATCAAGAACATATTATCAGTAATTTGGAGAATATTGAACAAATCAATACTAACATATATTTGACAAAGATACCCAAATTATCAATAAGCAATGGTCAAATACTCATTATAATTTCAATTCAGATGTTAAAAACTTAATTTGAGATGTATAAAATATTCAAAGATAGATGAACTTGAAAGTTCAAAAGTAAAGACAAGCCCTATTTTGTATTTTATTTAGAGACAGGGTCTCACTGAGTTGCCTACTGCCTGCCGGTTACTGAGACTGGCTTTGAACCTGTGATCCTCTGGCCTTGACCTCCCCAGCCACTGGCATCGCTCAATTTTAGGGGGTTTAATCAAAACTTATCCTACTTTTCTTCCTATGAGAGAGCAGAATCTAGCTTTCTCTAGTCATCCTGCCCAACCTAACGAAGAAATACTGAGAAGCTCTGGTGAAGCTTATAGACATCAGAAGACTAAGACCTAATGATAAGGCTATGAAATACCTCCATTTCTCACTACATTGCTAAAACCTATTTACCATACTCCATTCTACCTTATATATAATGTCCCTTTAAGAAAATACAAGGAAAACTAAAAGGTAAAACAAAACAAATGCATACATATACATAATTTGCATATACTGAACATATATCAGAAAAATAATAAGATATGGCAAGAATATTGGAATTATCATACCAGGAGTTTTTTTAAATAACATGTGGTTAAGAGCCTAAAGCCTTCAACAGAAAAGCTAGACAACATTCAAGAAGAGATGGATAATGCAAACAGATTGAAGAAAAGCATAACATGGAATAAAAAAAAAAAATCTTAGGGGAGCCAAATCACTACAACAAAAATGAAAAACACCATCAATGGACTGTTTGGTAGAATAGATTTTCTGAGGGGGAAAAATCACTTAACTTGAGTATATGCCTATATAGCCTTCCAAGACTAAAATTCAAAGATGAAAAATACTGGAAAAAGTAACAAAACAGGAAGGCAATATCAAGGCCTTTGGAATATCTACAAAAGGTATTATATGGGCAATGAAAAAACAAGAAGAAAGGAGGGAATAGAAGCAATAAATGACTAAGAATTTCCCCCACATTACTCTAAGTTCCCAAGCTACAACTCTAGAAAATTTAGAGAATACCAAATAGGGTCAGTGAAATAAAAACAAAAATAAAATAAAACTAAACAAAAACACAAACCACATAAAGCAACCAATCCAAACCAAAAAAAACCCAAAAAACCAAAAAACCAAAAACCAAAAAACAAAACAAAACAAAACAAACAACAACAACAACAAAAAAAAACTCCAAAAATGAAAAAAAAATATTCCTGCACTTACACCTAAGCATATCATATTCAAGCTTCAGAATATCAAATATAAATTAAATATATTAATGAAAACCATGGTGGGGAGTAACTTACCTATAGAGAATCAAGATAGCAATAACATCAGATGTATTTGAAACCACGTAAGAAAAGAAAGAAGTAAATATTTAAAAATTCAGAAAAGAAAAATCCCTACCAACCTAGAATGCTATGCTCCACCAAATTATCCTTAAAAACAGAAGAAGAAATGAAGCCTTTGTCATACAAATGGAAATTGAGGGAGTTTGTTGCCAGTAATATTGTCTTGCAAGATGTTAATTTTTTTAGCTAGAATAAAATGATGTAGGTCAGAAACTCAGATCTACATGAAAAAAGAACATCAGAGATAAATAAGTGAAGAAAAAAATCAATTTTTCTATCTTTGATCTAACAGAGAATTTGTTCACAACAGTAGCAAAATATATTCCTTTTTATATTACTATAAGTGTATACATACACTTATATATGTTTATGTGTGCTTATATATAAATGAAATAAATGATAACAAAGTTACAAAAATGGGAAGGAGCAATCAGTTGTGTTTTATTATTATAAGGTAACTTTCTATAAAGAGGAGCAGTGTTATATAAAATTGGTCATGGAGTAGTTGTAAATATATACAGCAGTATAGGGCGAAGACTAAAATTGTTTTAAAATAAGTATAATTAATGTATAAAGAACAGACAGAATATATAAAAATATCAATTACTCAATTACAGCAGAAAATGCAAAAGACAAAAATGGGGGAAAATGTCTATCAATGCCAAACAGTACAATTATGTTATAAGCTTTATCTATAATCACTTTAAATGTTAATGGCCTAAATACACCAATTAAAAGACAAAGTTCATTGTAGTACATCAAAACACAAAATCCAACCATATGTTATCTACAAAAAAACTCACTTTAAAATTAAAGACAGAGATTAAAAGTTTACAGCCATTACATAATGATGAAGACATCAGTATTTCAGGAATACTGAATTAATTAATCCTTAAGGTAAATGCACCTAACCACAAAACATCAAAATATATGATGCAAAAACTAACGGAATGAAAGAAGAATTGGACAAATTCACTGTTGCTGTAGACATCAATAGCTCTTATCATAAATGGACAGATCCATTAAGGATATCTTAAACTCAACAGCAGCATCAGTCAATTGGATACCACTGAAATCTTTAGACTAGTTCATCTAACAAGAGCCATCATTCTCAAGCTAACATGATAACAATATTTTGCATAGCCAAATATACCATAACAATTTACTGGAATGGAAATTATAAAATGCCAGCTCTCTGATCACAGATTTAACCTTGAAGTAATTAAGAGGAAGATAGAGGGAGAATTCCCCAAATATGTAGATATTAAATAACACATTTAAAAAGTATCAGTCAAATAGGAGTCATAAGAGAAAACTTGAAACTTAAAGTAAATAAAATGAAAATACAATTTATCAAAATTGGAGGAAAGAAGCAAAAACAGTGCTTAAAAGAAAAACTTGTAGGGTTATATTATGTTAGAATATGAGAAAAATCTAAAAACAATAATCTAAGCTTATTTCTAAGAAAATATAAAAAAGCGGATACTAAATTATAAGCAAGAAGAGATGAAATAATAAAAATTAGAGCAGAAATCACATAAATTGAAAACATAAAATCAACAGAGAAATTAACAAAAAAGCTTGTTCTTTGAAATGGTAATAAAATCAGCAGGTCATTAGCCAGGATAACAAAGGAAAGAGAGAAAAGATGATGGGGGATATGATACAAATTATGAAATAAGAGAAAAAATAAGAGGAATTTCTATGGATTTCTTGATCATCAAAAGAAAAACAAACTAACATTATGAAAATCATATGTCCACAAATTTGATAATCTACACGAAATGGACAAATCTCTTTGAAGACATAATCTGCCAAAACATACTAGAAGAAATAGACAATCTCAATTAGCCTATAACCTTTAAATAAATTGAATCAACAATTAAAAATCTTCTAAAAAGAAAGCACCATAAGCTTCCTGGTGAATTCTACTAATCATTTAGTAAAACAAAAAATTATACTAATTATTTACATCATTTTTTCTAAGAGATAGATGAAGAAAGAATAATTCCTAACTCATTCAATGAGACCATTATTAATCCTAAAGCCAAAACCAAAGACATTACAAGAAAAGAACATTATTGTCTAATTTTCTCATGAAAACAGAAGTAAAATTTATGAATAAAAAATTTGCATCACATCCAATTATGTATATAAAGAATTGAATATCACAGTCATGTGGAATTTTTTTCATATATGCAATGGTGCCAAACATTTCAATGCAATTACTGTTCTTCACTACCTAAAGCATGCTAATGAAGAAAAATTACGTTATTATATTAATAAATGCAGAAGAGGCATTTAACAATATAGAACACCTGTTCATATTAAACACTTTCAGCAAACTAGGAATACAGTGAAACTTCTTCAATCTAAAAAGAATATTACAAACCTCCACTATGGTTAACAATATACTTCCCTAATGGAAAAACATTTGCCCATTATGATTAGGAACAAGACAAATATGTCTCACCTTACCACTGCTTTTCAATATCCTACTATAAATTTTAGCTAATGCAATAAGACAAGAAAATAAAATAAAACACATTATTATATTTTATTACCAATACACCTTAGGAACAAAGAGATAAAACTGAATTTGTTCACAGATACAGTGATTGTCCATGTGGAAAATCCAAACAAACAACAACCCAGGAAAACTTCTGGAATTAATAAATAATTATTGCAAGTTGGCAGGATAACAAGTTAATACAAAAAGTTAACTATTGTCTTTTATGTCATCAATGAACAATTGGAATTTACAATTAGGAAACAACACCATTCACGTTCATTCACATTAGCACCTAAGGGAAAAAATTCAGTTATACATATAACAAAAAATTCATAAGAAATACACAAGGGAAACTAAAAAAATATTTAAAAAGAAATCAAAGATTATTTCAATACATTGAGGACATTTTACCAAGTTCATGAATAAAAATATTCCGTATCATAAAGACATCAGTTCTTCTCAACCTTTTCTTTATATTCAATGAAAGATGAATCAAAATTCTTGGAGATATCAAAAAACTAGCTCTCAACTTTTTATATAAAGACAAAACACTCATAGTAGCTAAGATCAAACTGAAGAAAAACAAAGTCAGAAAAATGGTGTGTCCTGTCATCAAGACTTAATATATAGATAAAAATAACCAATATAGTGTGATATGAATGAAATTATAGACAAGTAATGGAATTGTTGAGTCCAGAAGTAGACCCATATAGATATCAAAAACTCATTTCAACAAAGAAGCAAAGACAATGTAATGAAGCAAATGGTCTTTTTTAAAAAATGATACTGGAACAACTGGATATCCATATGCAAATAAATGTATACATAAATAGACCTTACAGTCATTATGAAATATTAATTCAAAGTGAGTCCAAGAATTAAAGTGAAACATGAAACTATAAAGTTCTTAAAACTTGGCATAGGACAAAACCTAGATAACCTTGGATATGATAATGACTTTTACATATAACATCAAAGGCACAACACATGAATGAAATAAAAAATAAGTTGGAATTTATTAAAATTAAAACTTCTGATCTGTCAAAGTGAAACACAAGAGAATGAGAAGATAAATTTCAGGCTGGGAGAATATATTTGCAAAAGACATACCTGATATTGAATTGTTATTCAAAAAATTCAAAGAAATCTTAAAACTCAACAATATAAAAATGGATACTTCATTTAAAATATCTGTACTTCCACAAGAATATGTACAAATGACTAGTAAGCATATAAACAGATATTCGCTTTAATATACCATTAGGCAATTGCAAATTAAACCAGCCATGATATAATGCTTTACATCTGTTAGAATTTCCAAAATTTGAAACTCTGGCAATAAGAAATGCTGATGAGGATGTGAAATAAAACTCTTATTTGTTGATGGTGGCAATCTGAAATGGTGTGACCACTTTGCAAGATAGTTCAGCAGATTCTTACAAAAGTAAATATATCCTCTTATATAATCTTTAAAAAAAACAGTCTTTGGTATTTACTCAAATGAATTGAAAACTTACTTACCATGCAAAAACCTGCACTTGAATATATACAGCATCTTTATTCAGAATTGCCAAAACTTGGAAGTCACCAAGATGTCCTTCAGTAGAGGAGAAGATAAGTAAACTGATGCATTTAGACAGTGTAATATCATTCCCTGCTAAAAAGAAATGAGCTATTTAGGCACAAAAGACATGGAGAAATTCAAATGCTCATTACTATGTGAAAGAAGACAATCTGGAAAAGCCAGAAACTGTGTGACTCCACCTAGGTGATGCCCTGGAAAAGGCAAAACTGGAAAAACAGGATGAATTTGCAGAGCACAGAGGAATTTTAAGGTAATGAAACCATTCTGTCTGATGCTGTAATGTACACATCACGGTACATTTGTCAAAGCCCACAGAAAGCAGAACATCCTAATGTAAATTGTGGACTTGGGGTGATTATGGTGTACAATGTAGGTTTACCAGTTGTCACATCTGTAGCAATTCAATACATGGTGTATAAAGTAGGGGAGGTTGTGTACATTCTAGAATGGGAATAAACCGATTTACTTTTTTATGACTTTTTACATTTTTATTTCTTCTTTTTAGTTACGCATGATTGTAGAGTATATTTTGAAATATTTATGCAAACATGAAGTACATCTTATTCTAATTAGGATCCCAGTTTTGTGGTTGTACATGATGTGGAGATTCACTGTGGTGTATTTATATATGTACACAAAGAACAGATGAAACAAAGAAAACTCAAGGTGATAGATTTAAATTTCAAATATCCATAATCCCACTAGTGTAAATTTCTACATATCCCCAATTAAAATCATAGATTGGTGCATATCTGTAATCCCAGCTGTTCAGATGGTTGAGTCAAGAGGATCACAAGTTCAAGGCCAGCCTCAGCAATTTAGTGAGCCCTAAGCAACTTAGTGAGACCCTGTCTATAAATAAAATTTTAAAAGGGCTGGGGATGGGGCTGAGTGGTTAAGCACTCCTGGGTTCAATCTCAAATACAAAAAAATTCATAGATTATTAAACAGTAACCCAAGATACGACTGCATGCTGCCTACAGAAAATTTATTTTATATATAAAGACACAAACAGGTTAAAAGTTAAAGGATGGACTTAGGTCAGAGTGAGCTGGCGGCTGAGCCAGGTCACCTACATTGCAGAGGTAAGAGGCAGGCAGACAACCCACCCAGCCAGCAGCCAACGACAGACATCATAACTGAGCGACCCCGCCTGACCCCTGCACCTAGGTCGGTGCCATCACTGGTTGGTCATAGTCGCGGAGCAAGCTGACTGGTGAGTCAGGCCGCTTGCATCCCAGAAGTAGCAGGTGGGTACCCAACCTGCCTTCCTTGCGGAGCAGGGTGGCGGGTAGCCAACCCACCCAACCACCAGGCCAAAGACAGAGGCCACCACTGAACAACACCTCCGGACCACCATGCCGAGGTTTGTCACCATTACGGAGTTAGCCTGAGGCTTCGTCATAGGCTGGTGCAAGCATTTTGCATTACTCCTGAGGGTGTAGCCATCATCATTGGAAAGGCAACACCCTTCCTGAGACACCTACAGGAGGCTAGAAAACCTTTGACAAGACTGAGGAGCCAAGACTCGGGACCAACTCAGCACCACCAGGGAATATACCCCACCTGAAGGCCACCACCCGTAGAAGGCCAGCTTCTTAGTGGAGCACTGCATTATCAAGTTCCTCCAAGACTTCAGGCTACTGAAGGCTAAGAGGTGAGTTATTAGAACTCTACAGAGACAATATTAGTCAATAGAGGAAAACTGCAATATCCCAGAGTTTCACTACTAAAGGGGTAGATACCTGAACAATATGAGAAAACAAGGGAAGAAAATGTCCCAAACAAACCTAGATGGTATAGAAATAAAATCCAATGACAGCATGGCAGAAGAAACGTCAGAAAGGGAGGTCAGAATGTACATAATCAAAATGATCAGGGAAGCAAACGAAGAGATGAAAGAGCAAATGGAGGCATTGAAGAATGAGATAAAAGGGCAAATGCAGGCATTGAATGATCACACCAATGGACAGTTAAAAGAGCAAATACAGGAAGCAAAAGATCATTTCAATAAAGAGTTAGAGATATTGAAAAAAAAACCAAACAGAAATCCTTGAAATGAAGGAAACAATAAACCAAATTAAAAACTCCATAGAAATCATAACCAATAGGATAGAACACCTGGAAGACAGAACTTCAGATATTGAGACAAAATATTTAATCTTGAAAACAAAGTTGAACAAACAGAGAAGACAGTTAGAAATCATGAACAGAATCTACAAGAACTATGGGATATCATGAAAAGGCCAAATTTAAGAATTATCAAGATTGAGGAAGGCTTAGAGAAACAAACCAAAGGAATGAACAATCTATTCAATGAAATAATATCAGAAAATTTCCCAAATCTGAAGATTGAAATGGAAAATCAAGTTCAAGAGGCTTATAGGACTCCAAATACACAAAATTACAATAGACTCACACCAAGGCACATTATAATGAAAATACCTAACATACAATATAAAGACAGAATTTTAAAGTCTGTGAGAGAAAAGAATCAAATTACATTCAGGGGAAACCAATAGGGATATCAGCAGATTTTTCAATCCAGACCCTAAAAGCTAGAAGGGCCTGGAACAACATATACCAAGCTCTGAAAGAAAATGGATGTCAACCAAGAATCTTATACCCAGCAAAAGTTACCTTCAGATTTGACAATGAAATAAAACTTCCACGATAAACAAAGAATTTATAAAAAGAAAGCCAGCATTACAGAACATTCTCAGGAAAATATTCCATGAGGAAGAGATGAAATACAATGATGTAAATCAGCAAAGGGAGGAACTACCCTAAAGGAACAACTAAATAAAGGAGAAATAAAGTCAAGTCAAGTCAAGTCAAGTCAAGTCAAAAAAAAAAAAAAAAAAAAAAACAAATGAGCCAAATGACCAGGAATACAAATCATATCTCAATAATAACCCTGAATGTTAATGTCCTGAACTCATCAATCAAAAGACATAGACTGGCAGATTGGATTAAAAAGAAACATCCAACAATTTGCAGCCTGCAAGAGACTTATCTCACAGAAAGAGATTCCCACAGACTAAAGGTGAAAGGATGGGGAAAACATACCATGCACATGGACACTGCAAAAAAGTCAGAGTATCCATCCTCATATCAGATAATGTGGACTTCAAGCCAAAGTTAGTAAGAAGGAATAAAGAAGGACATTTCATACTACTTAAGGGAAGCATAAATCAGCAAGGCATAACAATCATAAATATCCATGCCCCAAACAGTGGTTCATCTATGTACATCAAACAAATCCTTTTCAATTCCAGGAATCAAATAGACCACAACACAATAATACTAGGTGATTTTAACACACCTCTCTCACCACTGGACAGATTCTCTAAACAGAAATTGAACAAAGAAACCATAGATCTCGAAAGCACAATCAATAATTTAGACTTAACAGACATTTATAGAATATACCATCCAACAAAGAACGAATACACTTTCTTCTTAGCAGCACATGGATCCTTTTCTAAAATAGACCATATATTATGCCACAAAGGTACTGTTAGCAAATACAAGAAGATAGAGATAATACCTTGTATTCTATCAGATCATAAAGGATTTAAATTAGAAATAAATGAAAGAGTAAAAAACAGAAACTACTCCAACACCTGGAGATTAAATAATATGCTATTGAATGATGAATGGATAATAGAAGATATCAGGAAGGAAATAAAAAAATTCTTAGAGGTAAATGGAACAAAGAAACAACATATCAAAATCTCTGGGACACTATGAAAGCAGTTCTTAGAGTAAGATTTATTTCATGGAGCACATTCAATAAAAGAAGAAAAAATCAACAAATAAACGACCTAACACTATGGCTCAAAGCCCTAGAAAAAGAACAGAGTAAAACCAAAATTAGTAGAAGACAGGAAATAGTTAAAATCAGAGTTGAAATCAACAAAATTGAAACAAAAGAAACAATCAAAAAAATTGACAAAATAAATAGTTGGTTCTTTGAAAAAAAAAAAATTGATAAACCCTTAGCCACACTAACAAAGAGAAGGAGAGAGAAAATCCAAATTACTAAAATTCAGAATGAACAGGGAAATATCACAACAGACACAATTGAAATACAAAACATAATTAGAAGCTACTTTGAAAATCTATACTCCAATAAAATAGAAAATCTTGAAGACATCAACAGGTTTCTAGAGACATGTGAATTACCTAAACTGAACGAGGAAGACATACACAATTTAACTGGATCAATTTCAAGTAATGAAATAGAAGAAGTCATCAAAAGCCTACAAACAAAGAAAAGTCCAGGACCAAATGGGTTCTCAGCTGAGTTCTACAAAATCTTTAAAGAAGAGCTCATTCCAATACTTCTCAAAGTATTCCATGAAATAGAAGAGGAGGGAACCATCCCAAACTCATTCTATGAAACCAATATCACCCTGATACCTAAACCAGAGACACATGGAGGAAAGAAAATTTCAGACCAATATCCTTAATGAACATCTACAAATAAATTCTCAATGAAATCTTAGCAAATCGCATAAAAAATATATTAAAAAGATAGTGTACCATGATCAAGTGGGCTTTATCCCAGGGATTCAAGGTTGGTTCAACATCTGGAAATCAATAAATGTAATTCATCATATCAATAGACTTAAAGTCAAGAATCACATGATTATTGTGATAGATGCAGAAAAAGCATTTGGTGAAATACAGTATCCTTTCATGCTCAAAACACTGGAAAAAATAGGGATAGTGGGGACATAACATTGTAAAGGTCATCTATGCTAAGCCCATGGACAATATCACTCTAAATGGTGAAAAAATGAAAGCATTTCCCCTAAAAACTGGAACAAGGCAGGGATGCCCTCTTTCACCACTTTTATTCAACATTGTCTCAAAACTCTAGGCAGAGAAATTAGACAGGCCAATTAAAATTAAAATGAAAGGGATACAAATAGGAAAAGAAGAACTCATACTATCCCTTTTTGCTGATGACATGATTATATATTTAGAGGAACCTGGAAATTCCACCACAAAACTTTTAGAACTCATAAGTGAATCAGTAAAGTAGCAGGATATAAGAGTAATGCTCATAAATCCAATGCATTTTTATACATAAGTAATGACTCTTCAGAAAGAGAAATTAGGAAAACTACCCCATTCACAATAGTCTCAAAAAAAATAAAATATTTGGGAATCAAGCTAACAAAAGAGGTGAAAGACCTCTACAATGAGAACTACAGAACACTAAAGAAAGAAATTAAAGAAAACCTTAGAAGATGGAAATATCTTGTTCTTGGATAGGCAGAATTAATATTGTCAAAATGTCCATACTACCTAAAGTGCTATACAGGTTCAATGCAATTCCAATTAAAATCCCAATGACGTACCTTACAGAAATAGATCAAGCAATCATGAAATTCATCTGGAAGAATAAGAAACCCAGAATAGCTAAAGCAATCCTTAGCAGGAAGAGTGAAGCAGGGGGTATCTCCATACCAGACCTTCAAGTATACTACAAAGCAATAGTAACAAAAACAGCATGGTATTTGCACCAAAATAGACAGGTAGATCAATAGTACAGAATAGAGCACATGGACACAAACCCAAATAAATACAATGTTCTCATACTAGGCAAAGGTGCCAAAAATATGCAATGGAGAAAAGATAGCCTGTCCAAAAAATGGTGCTGGGAAAAATGGAAATCCATATGCAGCAGAATCAAACTAAACTTCTCTCACCCTGCACAAAAATCAACTCACAATGGATCAAGAACCTTGAAATCAGACCAGAGACCCTGCATCTTATAGAAGAAAAAGTCGGTCCAAATCTTCAATTTGTTGGCTTAGGATCAGACTTCCTTAACAGGACTCCCATAGCTCAAGAAATAAAAGCAAGAATCAATAACTTGGACAGATTCAAACTAAATAGCTTTCTCTGAACAAAAGAACCTATCAGCAATGCAAAGAGAGAGCCTAGAGAGTGGGAGAAAATCTTTGTCACACACACTTCAGATAGAGCACTAATTTCCAGAATCTACAAAGAACTCAAAAAGCTCTACATGAAGAATACAAATAACCCAATCAACAAATGGGCTAAGGATATGAACAGACACTTCACAGAAGAAGATCTACAAGCAATCAACAACATATGAAAAAATGTTCAACATCTTTAGTAATAAGAGAAATGCAAATCAAAACTACCATAATATTCCATCTCACCCCAATTAGAATGATGATTATCAAGAATACAAGAAACAATAGGTGTTGGTGAGGATGTGGGGAACAAGGTACACTCATACATTGCTGGTGGGGCTGCAAATTAGTGCAGCCACTCTGGAAAGTAATGTGGAGATTCCTTAGAATACTTGGAATGGAACCACCATTGGACCCAGCTATTCCACTCCTTGGTCTATACCCAAAGGACTTAAAATCAGCATACTACAGAGATACAGTCACAACAATGTTCATAGCTGCTCAGTTCCCAATAGCTAGATTGTAGAACCAACATAGATGCCCTTCAATTGATGAATGGATAAAGAAACTGTGATACACACACACACACACACACACACACACACACACACACCATGGAATATTACTCAGCCATAAAGGATAATAAAATTATGGCATTTGTAGGCAAATGGATGTAACTGGAGAATATCATGCTAAGTGAGATAAGCCAATATCAAAAAACCAAAGGATGAATGATCTCAATGATAAGCAGATGATGACACACATAGGGGATGGGAAGGGAGCAATAATGGAGGAAGGAGGGACTCTATAGAGGGATAAGAGGGGTGAGAGGGGTGGGGGAGAGAAAAAAATAACAGAATGAATCAAAAACTATTACCCTAGGTAAATGTATGATTACACAAATCATAAGCCTCTACTTCATGTATAAAACAGAGAAACAAGATGTATCCCATATGCTTACAATAAAAATGAATTAAAAAAAAAGTTAAAGGATGGAAAAAGATGCATCATGCTATCCTTAGTCAGTGTAAATCAGGATTGAATATACCTCTATCAGACAAAGTAGAATTCATGATAAATAATAGCCTGTTATAATCATAATGAACATAACAAACTCATATTTTGCTACTTAAGATTATTGAGTAAAAACTGATAGAACTCAACGGAGACCTACACAAGTCTATAATTTTAGTGAGAGAGTCTAATATTCCTCTTTTAATAATTAATGGAATAGAGAGAAAATCACCAAAGAATAGAAAAGCTGAAGTAAAAAAAAAAAATCAACCAACTTTGCCTAATTGACATTTGAATAATCCATTCAGTAACTATGAAATATACAGTATTTTCAAGTCCATGGATGATTTACCAAAGGCAACAAACTGTGGACCATACAATACCACTACATATGGGAACTCTGAAATGTCGAATGCTAAACACTATCCATTAAACGCTATGTAATGGAATCTGACATAACTATATATTTTTTTCAAGCAGTAGAGAGTTTCCAATACAATTAGGTATAATGTTAAGGGAAAATTTAACAAGGGAGATATTTCAAAAATGTCTAGTTCAGTGCATTTAAAAATAGCTTCACAATACAGTGAAATTTGAGAGAAGTATAAACTAACAGGAGAGATCTGTTGGCATATGACTGCACAACACCATTAGCATGTAATTAACAATTTTTTCTTATGCGCATAAGAAAAATTTACAAAAATTAGATGAAGCAACCTACAAAAATGGTTTAAATTTTCAGCTTCAGTAAGTTATAATTTCATGCATTAAATTTATTATTTTCAAATATACACTTATCTAATTTTTAGAAAACATATAGGGTTGTGGAACTATCAGCAAATCTAATTTTAAAATATTTCTATCACTGCAAAAAAAAAAAAGCATGAGGTTGACTTGCAGTTATTCTGCTTCCAACTTCTAGCCTCAGGCATATATGAATATGTTTTCTGTCTGTATACATTTGCCTTTACACGAATTATATGAAGTACTAACACAATATAGAGTCTTTTATGCCCACATTGTTTTATTTGGTGTAATGATTTTGAGGTTCTGTGTTAGAGAATGCCTCCCACTTATTGCCTATTGTGAATAATGTTTCTCTGAACATCTTTATATAGTTATTTTTATGGAAATATATTTTCTTTCTTCTTGGGTAGATATATAAGAATAGAATACTTGGTCCTCTGGAAAACTTATGTTCAACTTTGAAAGCAATCATCAAATTTTTTCCAAAGTATTTACATCATTGTGCATGCCAAATAGCAACACATGAGGGTTCTGATTTCTCTACATATGTAATAAAGATTTTTATTGCCTGTCCTTTGGACTTCAGTCATGCTAGTGTATTTGAAGTGGTATTTCACTGTGAGTTTAAGTTTTAATGACTGAAGATGTTGAGTAGAGCATCTTTTCTTATGTGTATTAGTTATTCATGTATTTAATTTGGCTAAATATTCATTCAAATATATGAGGATTTCTAATGGAACTTGTGTCTTGTTGAGTCAGATTGTATATGGATATATGTAAATGCACACACTTACATATATGTATGTGTATATATTCAGTTGCAATTATTTTATTTCATGTTGTAGCTTGTCCATGCACTACTTAATGATGTCTTAAAGTGGAAATTAATTTGGTGAAATTCAAACATCAATTTTTTAAATTCTTTAGGATTCTGGTGTCACATATGAGAAGTCTTTGCCAATCTCAGGATCATGAGGATTTTCTAATGTTTTCTGTTATCTATTTAATTTGGTTTATGATTGGGGTGGTTTCAGTGATTTGCTGGTGACCGATGTCACAGAACTCACCTTTGTCATACACTCATCTAGGATTTAATACAGAGAAACAATACCAAGTCTGTAAAGGGGAAAGGTGCATTGGATAAAGGTCATGGGAAATCTGGTGCAAGTTCCAAAGACTTATGTAAACAGAGAGAGTGCTTAATTCCTCTCTTATCTAATTATAATGTGAACAGTTTTGTCTCTTTGGAGAGCTCATTAGAGAATCGTTGCCTACGGTTTCTACCAAGAGCCAGTAACATAGGCATGCTTTGCTTACCATGCCCAAAAACTCCAGATTATCAGAAGGAAAGCAAATATTCAGCATCAATCCTATTATTTTTACAAACCACTTAGGAACATTAAGTCACCCTTATTTAGGGAATAGTGGAAATACTTCTGAATCCATTCCCAGATTTTAACCAATGGCCTGTTTTCCAAGTATGCCTATTCAAGAGTAGCTATCTCAGACCTGCTGTGTTAACTCTGTTCTTTACTATTGCCTATTTGGAGTCAATCTGTGTACATCCTGTGAGGTAAAGTTCTAAATCAGTCTTTTGGCATGTGGACATTCAAATGTTGTTTTAAACAATTTGTTTATTTTTTATTTTTACAGACTGCATTTTGATTCATCGTACACAATGGGGTACAATTTTTGTTTCTATGGTTGTACCCGATGTATATTTATACCACTAGTGTGATCATATCTGTACATAGGGTAATGATGTCTGTATCATTCCACCATCTTTCATACCCCAGTCCCCTCCTACCTCTCATCTCCCTCTATGAAATCTAAAGTTTCTTCATTCTTCTCTTACCCCCTAATCCCCCCACCCCATTATGTATAATCATCCACTTATCAGGGAAAACATTTGGTCTTTGGTGTTTTGGAATTGGCTTGTTTCACTTAGCGTGATATTCTCCAATTCCATCCGTTTACCTGCAAATGATATAATATTATTCTTCTTTATGGCTGAATAATATTCCATTGTGTATTTGGTGAAGGGTATTGGTTCCCCAATGTAGCTATTGTGAATTTAGCTGCAATAAACATTGATGTGGCTGCATCACTGTAGTGTGCTTATTTTAAGTCATTTGGGTATAAACCAAGGAGTGGGATAACTGGGTCAAATGGTGGGTCCATTCCAAGTTTTCTGAGGAATCTCCACACTGCTTTCCAGAGTGGCTGCCCCAATTTCCAACTCCACCAGCAATGTAAAAGTGTTCCTTTTCCCCCACATCCATGCCAACATCTATTATTGCTTGTGTTCTTGATAATAGCCATTCTAATCAGAGTAAGATGAAATCTTAAAATCGTTTTAATTCGCATTTCTCTAATTACTAGAGATGTTGAACTTTTTTTCATATATTTGTTAATCATCTGTATATCTTCTTCTGTAAAGTGTCTGCCCAGTTCCTTAGCACATTTATTGATTGGGTTCTTTGTATTTTTGGTATAAAGTTTTGTAAATTCTTTATAAATTTTGGAGATGAGTGCTCTATCTGAAGTGCATGTGGAAAAGATTTTCTCCCACTCCGTAGGTTCTCTTTTCACATTATTGATTGTATCCTTTGCTGAGAAATTTTTTTAGTTTGAAACCATCCCATTTATTGATTCTTGCTTTGATTTCTTTTGCTTTGGTGGTCTTATTAAGGAAGTCTGGTCATAAACCAACATGATGAAGATTTGGGCCTACCTTTTCTTCCATTAGGTGCAGGGTCTCTGGTCTAATTCCTAGATCCTTTATCCATTTTGAGTTGAGTTTTGTGGAGGGTGAGAGATAGAGGTTTAATTTCATTTTACTACATATGAATTTCCAGCTTTCCCAGCACCATTTGTTGAAGAGGCTATCTTTTCTCCATTGTATGCTTTTTTCTCCTTTGTCTCGTATCAGGTAACTGTATTTATGTGGTTTTGTCTCTGTGTCGTCTATTCTGTACCTTTGGTCTGCCTGTATATTTTCGTGCCAATACCATGCTGCTTTTGTTACTATTGCTCTGTAGAATAATTTAAGATCTGGTATTGTGATACCTCCTGCTTCATTCTTTCTGCTCAAGATTGCTTTGGCTACTCCAGGTCTCTTATTCTTCCAGATGAATTTCATTATTGCTTTCTTTATTTTTATGAGGAATGTCATTGGGATTTTAATTGGAATTGCATTGAATCTGTATAGCATCTTTGGTAGAATGGCCATTTTGACAATATTAATTCTGCCTATCCAAGGACATGGGAGATCTTTCCATCTTCTAAGGTTTTCTTCAATTTCTTTCTTTAGTATTCTGCAATTTTCATTGTAGAGCATTTCACCTCTTTTGTTAGATTAATTCCCAAGTATTTTATTTTTTTCGAGGCTATTGTGTACAGAGTGCTTTTCCTAATTTCTCTTTCAGAGGATTCATCACTTATGAAAAGAAATGCATTAGATTTATGCATATTGATTTTATATCCTGCTACTTTGCTGAATTTATTTATTAGTTCTAGAAGTTTTCTGGTGGAGAGTTTTGGATCCTCTAAATATAAAATCATGTCATCAGCAAATAGTGATAGCTTGAGTTCTTCTTTTCCTATTTGTACCCCTTTAAATTATTTAGTTTGCCTAATTGCTCTGGTTAGTGTTTTAAGGACTATGTTGAACAGAAGTGGTGAAAGAGGGCGTTCCTGTCTTATTCCAGTTTTAAGAGGGAATGATTTCAGTTTTTCTCCATTAACAATGATGTTGGCTGTGGGCTTAGCATAGATAGCCTTTACAATGTTGAGGTATGTTCCTTTTTATCCTTATTTTTTCTAGTGTTTTTAGCATGAAGGGTGCTATATTTTATCAAACACTTTGTCAGCATCTATTGAAATAATTATGTTTCTTAACTTTAAGTTTATTGAAGTGATGAATTATGTTTATTGATTTCCAGATGTTGAACCAACCTTGCATCTCTGGGATAAATCCCACTTGATCATGGTGCACTATCTTTTTAATATGTTTTTGTATGCAATTTGCCAGAATTTTGTTAAGGATTTTTGCATCTATGTTCATCAGGGATATTGGTCTAAAGTTTTCTTTCCTCAATGCATCTTTCTCTGGTTTTGGTATCAGAGTGACACTAGCTTCATCGAATGAATTTGGAAGGGTTCCCTCCATTTCTATTTCCTGGAATATTTTGAGGAGTATTGGTATTAGTTCTTCCTTAAAGGTCTTGTAGAATTAGACTGAGAATTCATCTGGTCCTGAGTTTTTCTTGGTTGGTAGACTTTTGATAGCTTGTTCTATTTTGGTGCTTGAAATGGATCTGTTTAAATTGGGTACATCTTCCTGATTCAGTTTGGGAGGATCATATGTCTCTAGAAATTTGTCGATGTCTTCAATATTTTCTATTTTGTTGGGGTATAGATTTTCAAAGTAGCTTCTAATTATGTAATGTATTTCAGTGTTGTCTGTCGTGATCTTTCCTTTTTCATCACAAATTTTACTAATTTGAGTTTTCTCTCTCCTTCTATTCATTAGTGTAGCTAAGGGTTTATCAATTTTGTTTACTTTTTCATAGAACCAACTTATTGTTTTGTCAAATTTTTGAATTGTTTCTCTTCTTTCAACTCTGATTTTAATTATTTCCTGTCTTACTATTTTGGTGTTGATCTGTTTTTCTTTTTCTAGGGTTTTGAGATGTAATGTTATGTCATTTAGTTGTTAACTTTTTTTTCTTTTAAAGTATAAGTTCATTGCAATGAACTTTCCTCTTACTACTGCTTTCAGAGTGTCCATCCAAATCTTTTAAAATCATTTTCTTAAAAAAATCCTTATTTATTATATGTATTATATAGTTTACATTTATGCTGGTTTTTCTTATGATCACTGTAGTGTGATAAGTGTTGAAACTTGGAGTGCTAATTTATCCAGTTTTCTTATTTATCAAAATTGTTGTTGCCACTTGAGGACTTTTAAAAGTTAACATGAACTTTGGATCAACTTATTAATTTTTGATAAAATACCAGTTCAACTTTTGATAAGGATTCTGTTTAATCAAAAATTACATTTGTGGAGAATTAATAGCTCTCTACAAACATTTTTGCCAATTCATGAATATATTTTTACATTTATTTAGTCTTTCATAATTTCTCTCAACAATGTTTCATAGTTTTTTTTTATATTTAACACTTTAACCTGTTTCATTTATTCCTAAATAATTCCTTATTTTAACACTATTTTGAGTGACATAATTTCAAAGGCATTTTGTTCATTATTAGTACATAAAAACACAACTTAAAAAATTTCGTTCTTGTACCCCAAGACAGTGTTGACCTGTGAATTCTGCAGAATTTTCTATTAATAAAATCTTACCATCTGCAAATAAAGAGCAGAATTTAAAAAATTCCTTTATCCACACACAAAATTGTCTTTATTTACTGCTTGCTATATGACCTTGTTGGAGCATCCAGAGTAAAATTGAATGGATGAGATGGCAGTGGTCATGCTTGCCTGTTCCTGATCTTGGGAGAGGAACATTCTGTCTTTTGCCATTACTTCTGAGGGTGGCTGTAGTGATTTGTTGTTGTTGTTGTGTTGATACCCTTGACCTGGTTGAGAAAATTTCTTTTATTTCATATGTTGATAGTTTTTATTGTGAAGAGTGTTGTATTGTCAAATGCTTTCACCATTCTATTGAGATGATCATGTGGCTTTTGTTTGAATTCTACTAATATAGTGCATTGCATTAATTTATTTCAAGTATCTGCATTTTTGGATAAATAACAAAATTCTTCCATCGGCCTGAAGTGTTCTGCTTGGACTAGTCCACACATCTCTCCAGTTCTTCTTGACCTTTTGTTGTTCTCTGTTCTTCAACCATGTCAGCCTTCTTTTAGTAGGTAGGCAAAGGTGATTTTCTTCTTTCTTCCTTTAGAATCTTTTTATACACTTTTCTTTCCAGCTAAAGCTTACCTACTATTTCTCTCTATCCTTCCCATACATTTTGGTTAACTGAAGTTTGTTCTTCACATCTTTCCTTAGTCATCTCTATTTGAAGGAAGTCAATTTCCCTATTATAAGTTCACTATGTCCTGGTTGTTTCATCAAACTATTTGCCTCCACTTATCAATTGCACAATTTGGGAGTAATTAGTTGAAACATGACTTTGTTATCACCCTATATTGCATCACTAATATGTACAAAAATATTCAGAATATGGTGGGTATGTAACAAACATTATAAATTATAAGTCATGAACCAAAAAGATTAGTCTTTCAGCAATATTTTGAGGTATTTTATACATTTAGATGCATCTTATATAAGCATATTCTGGAAACTTCAAGTAGTGCTTCATGACTAAACCACTAAGTTTCCTCTGGTCAGTTACTGGAAATGAGGCTATGGTTATAGACAGCCATACCATAATAAATCTATTGTGGCATAGTAACTAAAACTATTTTTCTTTGTTATTTCCAGTTTTTCACGTTTGGATATTTGAGTCATTATTATTTCTTTTCCCTCAAGTTTCACATTGAACTACATGGCAGTCTATGAAATGTATTCTTTCTTTACAATGTCATTTCTACTACTGTAGTTTATATTTGTGTTATTACAATGTCTTCTGTTGACATTTCAAAATTTGCTTTCTTTCCATTGATATACCACACATATAAAGTCAGAATGATAAAAAGAGCAACGCTTTGATAAAAATTAGGAATTTGGCATTTTTGTATTTTAGAGTAAATTAGACTTAATATAAAGTGTGAAATTTGACAGAGATTCAAATGACAAAAACTAATGCCCTGCTGAGAAGTTTCTATGCATTAAACTGTGGGAGAAAAATTGACATATTCTGGGCAAAAGAATTGTAGTGCAGAATTTAAAGATAAATATTCCAATAGTAGAGAGGATTAGCTTGAAATAGTAAAAATAATAAGGAAATCAGAAGAGTAGTTATTGCTACCTGCCTCAATTTTCTCATCTACTCCTATTTAAGGTATGTGGAAGTGTTTAAACAGAGTCTGATGCTAAGGAAAACCCTGAAAATATTGTCTATTTCTTTTTCTGTATGGTACTTGTGAATATCATTAAAATATGATATAAATTTCCTATTTTCTCCCTCAACAGAACAATGAATTATAAATAATAAGACATTAGTTAATGTCCATATGACTTTAGCTACAATTTAAAACATGAGTTACAAAAACAATAAAATAATTTTTATAATTCATTTGATGGTCATATTTGACCAAACTTAATGTGTGACTCTTTCTAGTCTTTATTTTCCCCATTTAGTGTGACTACTCATATGCTTCACTATAGAAATATAAACTTTATTTTGATAAAAGTTACCATAGCAGATTCTACTGGGCATGTCAGGTAATGTATCTGTATGCATATATTTCTAAATTAATCCTGTATTCCCAAATATATTAAGACTTCAGACATGGATTTTTGGAACTGAAGTATGTTTTAAATAAATATTTGTGAATTATTTAAAAAAAAGCAAGTATAACATTATAGATGAAAACTAGTTTACAATTTAAAGAATTTTAATGCTTATCTTTCTTGTGCTACTAATTACTTGAGTAACCTAGGCTTATTCTTTTTTATTGTCTAATTTTTAGTCTTTGTCTCTTGGAAAAATAAATGAATCTAAGGTATCATGAAGGTTCATTTGGGCTCTTAATTAAATGATTTAATATTAAGTTTAGGGGACTTTTAGCAAGCAATTGGGTACCAAACACACACACACAAAATTAAATTTAAGTACAGAAAGAACTTTTTTAATTGCAACTGATTTTCTATTTTTTACCTTTGAATTCATGATACCAAACTTGTTATTACTGAATAAAATATGGAAGCCCAAACGTCCATTGTTCTAACAAAAGTCATTTTACTGAAATCCCACATAAGTATTTCTTTCTTAAAGATGTTGATGGTTCATATAAGATATGAGTCTGGTTTAACAAATATGTGAGTATCTACATGTTGTCTGAAAATAAGTGGAGGCAAGGAAGTCTGAGGAAAGTCAACTAAAAACCAACATCTGCACTGTTGGTTGTGTAGTATTTTATGAAAAGAACCATAGCCAACTTTTTCACTTTTTTCTTTTGTTTTTTCTTTTTAATTTTTAAAATTAAAAAAGATACATACACATATATAGGGTAATAATGTCTGTCTCACTCTATTGTTTTTCAGTTTTATCTACATGTTACCATACTATGAACTCTTACTATATCAAAAGTACCTATGACATACCTCATAAAAATAGAGCAAGCAATCTGGAAATTCATTTGGAAAAAATAAGAGACCCAGAATAGCTAGCTAAAGCAATCCTTAGCAGGAAGAATGAAGCAGAGGGTATCACAATACCAGAACTCCAACTATACTACAGAGCAATAGTGACAAAAACAGCATAGTATTGGCACCAAAATAGACAGGTAGATCAATGGTACAGAATAGAGGACATGGACACAACCCCAAATAAATACAATGTTCTCATACTAGACAAAGGTGCCAAAAACATACAATGGAGAAAAGATAGCCTGTCCAACAAATGGTGCTAGGAAAACTGGAAATCCATATGCATTAGAATGAAACTAAACCCTTATCTCTCACCCTGCACAAAAATCAACTCACAATGGATCAAGGACCTTGAAATCAGACCAGAGACCCTACACCTTATAGAAGAAAAAGTCGGTCCAAATCTTCATCATGTCAACTTAGGATCAGACTTCCTCAACAGGACTCCCAAAGCACAAGAAATAAAAGCAGGAATCAATAATTGGGATAGATTCAAACCAAAAAGCTTTTTCTCAGCAAAGGAAACTATCAGCAATGTGAAAAGAGAGCCTACAGAGTGGGGGAAAATCTTTGCCACACACACTTCAGATAGAGCACTAATTTCCAGAATCTATAAAGAACTCAAAAAACTCTACATCAACAATACAAATAACCAAATCAACAAATGGGTTAAGGAAATGAACAGACACTTCGCAGAAGAAGATCTACAAGCAATCAACAGATATATGAAAACATGTTCAACATCTCTAGTAATAAGAGAAATGCAAACCAAAACTACCCTAAGATTTCATCTCAACCCAATTAGAATGGCAATTATCAAGAATATAAGCAACAATAGGTGTTGGTGAGGATGTGGGGAAAAGGTACACTCATACATTGCTGGTGGGGCTGCAAATTAGTGCAGCCACTCTGGAAAGCACTGTGGAGATTCCTTAGAAAACTTGGAATGGAACCACCATTTTACCCAGTTATCCTACTCCTCGGCCTATACCCAAAGGACTTAATATCAGCATACTGCAGAGATACAGCCACATCAATGTTCATGGCTGTTCAATTCACAATAGCCAGATTGTGGAACCAACCTAGATGTCCTTCAATTGATGAATGGATAAAGAAACTGTGGTATACATACACCATGGAATATTACTCAGCCATAAAGAAGAATAAAATTATGGAATTTTCAGGCAAATGAATGATGTTGGAGAATATCATGCTAAGTGAGATAAGCCAATCCCCAAAAAACCTAAGGCCAAAAGATCTCTTTGATAAGTGAATGATGATACATAATGGGGGGTGGGAAGGAGGCAAGGATGGAGGAATGATGGATTGTATTCAGTAATGAGGGGTGAGAGGGATGAGGGGAAGGGGAAAAATAACAGATTGAGACAAACATCACCGTATGTACATTTATGATCACACAAATGGTATGATTCTACTTCATGTACAACCAGAGAAATAAGTTTCATCCCATTTGTTTACAATGAATCAAAATAAATAAATTTAAATAGTACTTAATTATTGGCAAATTTGAGTACTACCAAGAATAATAACAACTACATGTTTTCATTTCCTATGGGCTATACTTGACCTTTCATCTATGGAATTCTCAGACTAAAGCTATGAAGTAAGTACACAACTATTATTGATCCTTTTTACAGATGAGGAAAGAGATTTAAAGAGAGATCTTATTTCCTAAGCATTAATCATTCAGGGCATAGAGCCACTACTCTGAACTCACACACCTCTGAAATCAAAACCTATGTTCTTAATGAATGCATTTTATAACCTGCGTCTCTACCAGTATCTCAAGAAAGCCTCAGTACTTTTAGAATTTTTGTTCACAGTCCTTTATTTTGAAAAACACATATACTAGTCCTATATACTTTTGGTCTTTTGAAAACCTAGTCATTCTGTTTTGCCTGGTAATCAAAATGATATTGTCTAATGTAGAATTTTTGATTCAATGGATTTAAAGTTTAAATATTTATAAAATGTGTTTTAAACATTTTGCTGAAACAAATATATGGGATCATACTAGGAGAGGAACCCTGGTGGAAGTAAATAATGTATGCTAATCATCCCTTTATACTTCTCACAGGATGGTGTCATATTATCTGTCAAACTAAACTCATGATTCTGTTTTTATTTTATGTACATAAAGTGTATCTTTAGAAAAATATCATTTTCCTTTTGTTAAGTTGGTTTTTCTTCTCTTCCACAATATCTTCCCCAATATATAAAAAAATTATGTTCAGTGTAAAATTTCTAAGTTTATCACTATAAAGTGCAGGCAAAGAGATGATGATACATTTATTAATATCAATGACTCTTTCTAAGGAGGAGCAAAAAGCAAATCGTTAACAAATCTATAATTTTTCTATTCACAAAATGAGATCATTCTTTTAAGTAGCAAAATATAGTATGTTAGCTTTTATATAAACTGCGAAATATCATGTTATGTATTCACAGAAGGGTGATTTTGTTTCCCTGACTATGATCATAAGGCTACCCTGATTTTTTTAAATTTTTAATTTTTTAGTTACTGATGGACACAATACCTTTATTTTATTCATTTATTTTTATGCAGTGCTGATGATCCAATCAGTGCCTCACATATACTAGGCAAGTGCTTTACCACTGTGCTAAGGTCCCGCCCCTGATTTTATTATTTACTCCTTTTAGACTACTTTTCACTTATTCACTTCCCAGTATCAAAGAAGCATTGATTTTATGAATAATTTTTATTAATTTTATGACAACTTCTCTCAATGAAGTTCTGCTTATTTTTAAAGTGCACATAAAGTGTACTTTATATATATATATAATAAAGGAAGAAAATTCTTTGATTGATACCACCTTTACCTCATTACCCCATGTCTACTTCACAGTCAACATTCTCAATTAAGTTATATATAACAAGTTTTCTCCATTTACTGCCCTAAATCTCAACACATTTCAGATTTCCAAACCCTACTTTCTTTCAAAAGTAGTTTAGCAATGACTCCATATTGCTAAATCCAAAAGGGAAGACTCAGTTTTTGTCCCAATTTGAAGTCTAATTGGTAGTCGATATTTTTATGACTCTTCTTTCATTGGGACACTTTCTCTCCTAGGAATCAATCCTCACATACTGGTTTCCCTCCTATGTTAGATTTATTCTAGCCAAGTAGTTTTGTCATTACCATTTCTCTAACATTTTGAACTCTGTGCTCCCTCCATTCTTATTTTTTCAATAATTGAAAAAATTATTCTTAAAAATGAGAATTGTCTCATCCATTCTTATATTTTCAATAATACTTATTGTTTCTTAAATCATATCTCTAGTTCATATTTACGTCTCAGTTGCCATTTATGTATTATACTACGTACTTTTCATCTCTTTGTATATTTTACATAAGTTTTGACCTTGAAACTTCAAACTCAGACTCACCTTCCCTTTTCTTTGAAAAGATGTATCTGATTTAGTAACTGAGCCCTTACTTGCTTTTTCAGTTGAAACTTGGACATTATCTTTAAAAAATTCAAGTGTGTGAATTTGTGTTTGCATGTGTATATCACATTTATTTGACTAGTCAAGAACATAACACAAGCAATATTTCATTCTACCACAAAAAAGCATGCATTTAAAGTTTACAGTTGAGATACAAAATAGGGCTGAGGGTGTGGCTCAGTGGTGGAATGCCCCTGAGTTCAATCCCCAGTAGCCCCCAAAAATAAGTTTACTATAATATTATGTAAAATTTCTGATGAGATTAGGTGCTACCATCCATTGAACCATGTGTATTTTAGCCAATTCTCATACATTAAATCATAATGAAAAGCTCTTTATTCTTTGAGTATTCAACAGTCTCCCCTCTTCATATGCATCATTTTAATAGCATACTGTAGTTATCTCTCATCAAGGATGCTAACCAAACTTTTCTTCCCCTTCCTTCTCCATGCCCATCCAGTCTCTTCCCCTTCAGTCTGATTAAGTTTCTTGTGCCAAGATCATTGATGGCTTTCACGTATGAGATCTACAAAGATGCATATGTTTTAGCTGAATGACATTCATCATCATCTGATAATTTACTACTAACTTCTCAAAATATTTTTCTACTATTTCATCCTAGTTAGTTCTCTCTTATTTCTCCTGATTCTTATGTTTAATCTTCATAATAATTCCCCATATCTATCTGATCTCTAAAAGGCATAATGGTATAGTTATTTGAGTTTGGGGTTTAGGTCTATTTTCTTGCTTTATGTTTTATTATATGGATCTATGGTCAGGGGTGGGGTAGGAGATTTCTCCTACAGGCTTCATTTACATATTTAAGAACCTCCTTTACATCGCCATGTAAATATCTTGCAAACATATAAAACAACTTTTAGTTTTGACTCCACCCATTTTTGCTGACATATATTTTCAGCATTGTGAATTGAGAATAATTATATTGCTCTTACATATTTCAGTTACTCAATCAAAACATGAGGGTTGAGTATCTAAAATAAATATCAGACTATATTAGATACTTGTTACAGAAGGAAGACTAACAAAATGAAAATTTCTACTTTTAAAAAGATTACAAGGTCTCAATCAATAGAGTTCAACTCAAAAAATGTTATGGGTTTTGTAAGCATAAAAAAATGTACAACAGAAAGAAAATGAATGGTTTTATGTAGAGGAGTGACATGACCAGAATTAAACCTTATGTTTACCACTCTGGCTGATTTGCAGAAAATGGGATTAAGAATGCAGTGGGCATTGAGAGAGAAGCTTGAAAAAGATTAATGCAAAAACAAATTATTTGGCTGTTATTGGGGACTGGTATTGGCACCTCAGTTGAGAATAGTGGTAGGAGAAGTGGGAATATGTAGATAATTTTGATACAAATTGTGATGACCAAATGTAAATCACTTGCTTAGGGAAATACTACATATCAAAGAGAGGTGCTGTGTAATATCTGCTGGAATAATTTAATCACTTCTGCCTCTCAGATTTAAATACATTTTGTAGAACCTGGGAAAAAGCCATTTAATAAATGTTGAATGGTTGAATGGATGGATGGATGGAGCAATGAATAGGTACATGGATGAATGAGTACATATGTGTATGCATCAGTGAATTAAAGTCATTTGACTGATGAGAAATTATACAGCTTTACACTAGTCTATTGCTTCTAACATTTATAACACTAGATACAAATATACATTTATTTGCTGAAAAAGTTTCCAGTTATTCCTTTTAAAAACCTGTAGGTTTTAAAAGGATTTTTCTGTTCTCATATAAAGGCTCTTGGGAAACATTAAAAATTAAGAAAGAATCAGTCACCTACAAAACAAGCATCCATATTTTCTCTTCAGAAATTTGTCAAGCTATTCAGCTCCTGAAAATTGATTTTTATTTTCATATGTGTTATACTTATGATCACTCTTTACTCAAAAACTGCAGAATAGCAAGTGCTTCTCTATAAAGCCATTTGTGCCTCATTTTTACAAAAAAAAAAAAAAATACTATTAAGATTCCTCCATCATGGGTTGGGGAGATAGCTCAGTTAGTAGAGTGCCTGCCTTGCAAGCACAAGGCCCTGGGTTCAATCCCCAGCACAGCAAAAAAAAAAAAAAAAAAAAAAAAAAAAAAAGATTCCTCCATCTTTTTTTCCCAGAAACAATGATTTTCTCATTCTAACATTTACTTTAATATTTGTGAAAATGAAGATGAAGATGCATTTTTAAAAGACAGATTTAGTTTGCATAAAAGACAAGTTTTATCAAGCTATTGAAAGCACTTTGGAGAATACTTTAAGCAGAGTATATTTCCCCACTCATTATACATGTAGTAGTGAACTGTATCTGGTGATAAATATTTTATTAACAGTGTTTTCCCATTCCCCCTCTGATTTGTTAATGACCTCTTTTTACCTCTGCTGTGTTTTCATTGTTCCTACACCCTTTTCCTCCCTGTTCATGTTTGTATGGAACATCATTATATGGGTTAGGGATGAGAGAAAATGTTTGAGTCAATTTTCAGCATATTCTCCATGTTGACTAGGAGAAAAAAGGAGAGAGGGAGAGAAGAAACAATGGAGGAGACAGAAGGAATGATGATATATAGATAGATAGATAGATCGATAGATAGACAGATAGGAAGGATATACAAATATAGCATCCATCCAATCAGGCCTGGTCACACTTAGCTTCTGAAATCAGGAATGTGAAACGGGACAGACATTCTGGAAAACAATATGGAGCTTCTTCAGTAAATTACAAGTAGTACTACCAGATGATCCAGCAATCCTACTATAGGATGTATTCAAAGGAAATGAAATCAGTATATCCAAAGGAAATGTATCAGACATCTGCACTCACGTGTTTACAGTAGTACTATTCATAGTAGCTAAGATATGGAATCAAGTTAAGTGTCTATCCATGGATGAATGGATAATGAAAATGCAGTGAATATACTTTATGGAATACTATTTACTCATAAAAAGAATGAAATCCTATCACTTGTGACAATATGGGTGGATCTCAAAATCATTCTGTTAAGTCAAATAAACCAGCACAGAAATATATGTTCTCATGACAAATATAAAAAAAATGATCCCATAGAAATGGAGAGTGGAATGATGGTTGCCAGATCCCGGGGGTGTGTATGGAGTTACTAGTCAAAAAATATGATTGCATTTAGCCAGGAAGAATAAATTTTGACATTTATTGCACAGCAGGGTGACTATAGGCAATAATAATGTATTGTAGATCTCAGTTAATGAGAGCCAATTTCCAATATCTTAGTACATAACATTATAAATAAGGTATGTGATGGCTATATCAATTATTTTAATTTACTCATTCCACATTGTGCACTTATCTCAAAATACAATATACCCCATGGGGTACACAATATACCCCATTCCTGTATATAATTATGATTTTCCTGTTAGAATGCTGTGAATAAAACCACATTTTTAAAACAGTGGCTGTACTATTTTGTATTCCCATCAACAATTAATGAGAATCCTTCTTGTTCCATCCAGTTTGGTGTATTTCGTATTTAATTCTTTATAGCAGATATGTAGTACTATCTCATGGTTTTAATTCACAATTCCTTATATATCTTCTTTGTTTAGGTTTCACTTCAGGACATTACCCTGACTTTTTTCAATTATTTTTGAAATTCTGAAATCATTATAATTAGTTTGTGAGGAAAAAAATCTTGTGAGAAAAATCACAAGGAAATTATTTTCATGAACGTGTAATGATCTGTATTTAAAAATGTTATATTTACTCCACACCATAATTTTTTGATTCCTTGTTCATAAGTGATATGAATGCTCCATTTTCATGTTCAGCATTACCATTATCCATGAAAAGAAGCAAAATTGCTGAAGTAATTTACATAGCTTATCTACTTTATCTCCTCATAGTCTCATATGATAGTTCTTAAATAGTATATTTTATATAGGATTGTGAGAAATTCAAGAAAAATACTTTTGTAGCATGGTTGCAGTTGTACTTAGATCAACAAAGACTATAGAAGGGTCTTCATAAGTCAGAAACCTACAAAAGATGTGTTTAGTGCTGTGGTGTAGATATGCTCTGACTCACTAAAACAAAGCATGCATATGCCAAGGAAATCTTATTCACAGGAACTCCCTTCTGCATATTTTATTGTATATTTTATACTTCAAGCTGTTTTGTTTCTATTTTTTAAACATAACATCTTATAGGCACTTGTAGCATCTTTATCACTTGTTTAAAATGACATGGTGTAAAATGACATAGTCATTCAGTGGAATAGTCTATAACTACAGTGAATAATTAGGATGAGAGCATTTGGATATTGTACTATATTCCACTTTGTACTAGATACTGTGGAAGAGTACAAAGAAACATCCTGGTTTTATCCACAAGCATCATGTAGTCTCATGATTAATTGTGTTGGTAGATAATTAGTCATTGTTATGGATTATCAGATACTAAAATAAGCGACTAGAAATTCAAATACTCACTTCAAAATCAACATTTTCAGATCCAAACTCCTATTTTCATTGACTTGTGATAAACTGCACACACACAGCCATCTCCATCATGGTTAAAGGAAATCCTGTTTTTCCATTTTTTGGTCAATTGATCTGGAGTCATCTTTAATTTTTCTCTTTCTCTTATGTTCCTTATTCATACCTCCAGAAAATTATGATGACTTTTAAAATATATTAATAATCTGATGTTCACAACATGTGCTACTACCAACAAATTGGAGTTCCATAAACTCTTCTAAATCATTGCAATAGCTTCCCAGATGGTTTCTTTGTTCCTAACTTTGGTCTGCCTTTAACTATAAAATTCTATTATCCTCTACCCAGATATTATCCAGAACAAATATTTTAGTGCTTATGTCACAACGTGTCATTCAAATTTGATCAGAGCACCACACTGATGGCCTTGCATTTCAAAAGCAAGAATCATTACACACTCTAGAAGGAGCTGTGTCCTGACCTTCAACATCTTCTCCATCCAGACCTCAGGCAACTGCTTCTCAGTTGTTCTCTTAGCTTCTGAAAGTTTTTCTAAAACTCTAAGCATGTCCTTGCCCTAGTGACATTGCTCTGGTCTTCTATCTACAGGTACTTTGTATGCTTGGTACACAATTTTAGTGTATGTTTGGCTCAGTTATTTTTAATATTTCCTCAATTTTCTTTTTCCCAGGTACATTTTCCTTGACTATGCTAATTAATATTGCTACCCCTTACCCCTATTCATCTCATCGTATCTACCACTCATAATTCCTTTTTCTAGGTTCTTTTCTTTATGTTTGTTCTAGCTGCTTGAAAATCAAACCATTTCCATAATTTATCTATCTTGTTTATCATGGGAAACTAAAGGAAGCCAAACATCTCTATTTGGAATCTCAGGAGCCAAAGCAACAAGGTTCATTCATTACCCTGTTTATTCCCTATATTGCTGGGAGTTATAATTTAAGTAAGACCTATGATCACACACTTTTCTGTCTGGCTCAGGGAAGCATAATGCAAAGCATCATAGTCTAAGTGAAATATGATATGGCTAAGATGGCTGCAATGTGTGGAGAAGAGTACCAGAAAAAAAGGTACTGCACAGAGGAAGACTTCCAGAAAATGCAAAAATTTGTCACCAAGGGGATATAGTCCTGGTTCAATAAGATTTGTTCTTCCTTGAATAACAAGATTCTTATCTTCTAACTTGTATAAAATTGTGTATTTCCCTTACAAATTTTCACAATTACTTGGAATTATAGGAATTTGTGCTAAGCCTTTACATTCCTGATATTTTGGAAAATTTGAGGGCGGGTGATCATGCTTAACTTTTTGTCCCCAGCAATACAAATAAATATTTGTTGAATAACAAACTTGATAAAAGAATATGACTAGATGTTGAATGAATAAGCTGCCCATTTTCTATTTAAAAGTAAGATCATTCACACTTTCTTATTATAAATATATACTGTACCATGCTTGTGCTAAATATACTATGCTATAACTTTTAATAACACTCAGTTATTGTCAAATTTTTTCTTAAAATTAACACTGTATATTTAAAATATAATTATTTTCCATTTGATGTACACTTTTTGTAACAGTGAAAAATCTAGTACTAGTCATATTATTTACACTTAATTTTAGTATTAGTTACTTTAAGCATAATACTTTTTTTATTTAGGGAGAAAGGTTAGTTTTCAGGTCTAAACCATCTAAGGGTCTAATACTATAGATTTTATCATATCCCTGGAACATGATATAGAAGAAAGACATTTACTAAAACAAGTTTTTAGTTTTAAATAAGTTATTAAAATTAGCTTAGTTCTAGCAACATTTTTTTCTGCTTACAATAAAAATCTGGGTGCTTACTTAGGCAGAATGTAACCCTCATACATTAGCTTCCTTTAGCATTCACTAGAAATGGAAAATGACCATTCTAACAAGCTTGTAAATGTGATGTTTCCTAGAACTCACTAAGGTTTCTTCATAAAAACCCATATTATATTCCATAACTCTATAACGTTTTTGACTATTTTACTTTATAGAAATCTAAGATTAAGAAATAAGAAGGAAGTACCTCTCCTGAGGTGAAAATTATAGTCCACTGGTTACTTGAAAATCTTTTTCAAATAGATTAGGCCTAATGCCAATATTTAGTTATGAGATTCCATTTCAGATTCAAAATTTCATTATCTTCTTAGTCTAATCTGCACTGAACATTTTATACTATGGTCTTTTATGAAAATTATATTGCTATATCTTTAAAGACTGTATGATGAAAATTTGCTAAATTATTTAAAAATTGTTTGAGATAATTATTAAAACAAAAAATGTATTGAACATATTTTCTTACTATACTTCTAATTTTAACTTAAAAATTAATAAGGCTTATTTTCAAATTTAATTCTTCATATATGGTACTTTTCATTAACCAAAGAAGACCCATTTATTATTGAGCAAAAAGGGAAAAGCTTTTAACCATCATATGCATTTATAGTAATTTATTAAAATATTGAGAGGATAAGTACTCTTTAAGTATTTTGAATAGATCAATTTAAAATTGTTGGGTAAAATATTATATATTGCACTTGAATCTATTTTCTTAAATGTTACTAGTTTTTCTTTATTAAACTTTCAAATGCATGATTGTTGCAGACTGAATAATGACTACCCAAAGATAATCATGCCCCAATTCATGGAAATTATGAATAAAATTTTATGTGGTCAAATATTGGTCAAATATCATGTTAACTTAATGTTAATTAAGTTAATTATCATATTAAGTTAATTATCATATTAACTTAATGTTAAGTATTTTGTTTTTGGAAGTATCTTGTTTAATCCAGGTAGCCTGGATATATAATCACTTGATAAGAGAGAGTAAGCCTCTTTATAAGAAAGAGATCTGACACAAATAAACAATGGCAATATGGTCAGGGAAGCAAATTCTGTTCTAAAATGGGCACAAGCCAAAGAATGCTGGAAGACAAGAAGCAGATTCTCCCCCAGCGCCACCTGAAGAAGATGACTCTACACACATGTTGATTTTACTCACAAAAACCCGTCTGGCCTCTGGAACTGGGAAAGAATAAATTTTATGTTCGTAGTACTTTGTTCCAACAGTCAACGGATATTAATATAATGATATTCAGAGTTTAAATGTAGAATGAAATGGGATTTGTTTAGAATAAGGTGTTCAGATTATTTTGTATTTATTAGTTCAGTATTTAAATAAATACAATCCCTCCAAATACTTGGAGCAGATCATTATTTTTTCCCCTCTGTTCTATACGTCATCTGAATTCTGCTTTTCTTAGAAAAACGATAGTAATAGGCATTGACAAGAATTTTCAGGGCCTGTCATTTCCCTTTTCAAAAACTCAGTTGCTTTATTTCTTCAGAGGAGAAAAACAATTAATCACATATGGGATAGCTTCCATTCCTGTATTTTCTCTTTCCTTAGTCTTTTACATTTGTTTTTTCTTTAGGTTGGAGTCAAAGCTTGAGGAAAGGATAAGCAAGGTGGTCCTGGAATGGATCCCATTTCACCAAACAATGGGTCTTCCAATTGACTACGCATCAGAGGGCATTAACTGGGTAATGTTTACATTTAAACTTGAAGAATTCACTACTGTGAAAAAACTCAGAGCCTTCAATGTGCTAATTTACATTTTTAGGTTTTATAGAAAAAATTATTCTGAATACACAAAAGTGTATTCATGTGTTCCAATTTTGTACTGTTTTTTAAGGACCAGCCAAACAATGTCTCCAATAACTGTTGCTAGGAATAGTTGGAATAGATTCACTTCAATCTCTGACGATCAAAAAATGTCGTTAGTCATAAATTCTACATTTCTTCTCCTTATTGAATTTTCAGATATTTTCTACCTGCACTTAAATGAATTGTTAGCTTTAATCTCTTTATGTAGCTGCTTTTTGCCATCTGTAGCCAAATATATCAAAAATCTCTTACTGAGATTCAGGATTATTTTTCTTTTAACCAAAATGGAAGAGGAGAAAATATTGGTCAAACTTCTATCCAAATAATGACACATATATTTACAGATTGTTTTTAGATGACCTTACTCACATAGTAAAAGTTCTGATATTTCATTGTTTTCTGATACACCCAATTATCTTGAATTTTGATATTCTGTTTCTCTTCCTGGACACCACTGATTTACTCACAAATGATTCTCTGCATCAGAATTAACCAAATGGAGTTTTGAAATAAATGTTTTTGGTAACCTTGTGACAGTATAATTGAATCTTCTATCAATAGATAGTTATTTATTTCTGATTTCATGAGTTAGGCATCTTTGTTGAAAATGAAATATTAAGGCTTCATGTAATACTGCTATTTTTCTCTGGATTTCTTTTTCATGTTGGTAGACAATTATTACATGAGTACAGTAATTAAATTCTTAATATTTTATTCATCAAGATAACTGAAACAACTGGTCTGATTTTTTGTAGTCTGGTTGTTTCAGTTTGATGTGCTCACAGATTTAGATAGCTTTCGGAATCCAATTGTGTCAATCTTTTTAAAAACCTAAATTAAGCATATTCTAACATTGAAAACTAAATCAGAACTTTCTCTTTTTGAAAGATTTAATATATCATCAATAATAACTGTGATGATGATCAATATATAAAAATGAGATAAGACAAAAAAATCCTTGGATTTAATATTCTGAGTTCAAGTAGTCATATCCATGCTTGTTAAAATACTGACATCACTGTTTTCTGATTCAAATACCTAGTCTTCAGTGGAGTCTTCTCTGAATTGAGAAATTTGATTCTCTAAGTTGAACTCCACATCCTTTTTTAATAATTATTTCTAAAAGCCATCTGGAACTCTAAATCCATAGATACGTTTACTAGCATATTGAATGAGCATTTGGGGTATCCCCTTCAATGTTATTGTATTCATTTCAACTGACTGAAGAACACATGTGCATAAGATAAACTGTGCAAATGAGGAGGTTGAGGGTGGCAATTTATAAATTCCTTAAGAGAAAAGAACAAAGCAAGTAGACAAAGAACATAGAGAGGGGTGTGGAAAAGGCAGAAATCAAAAAAGAAATAAAAATTGAGGTATCTATTAGTATCATAATCATAGTTACCACGTTTGATGTTAATTCTCTCACCAGGATAATTTTTGAAAGATTTACGTAATTTCTTCCCATTTTTTCTTCCACTCCTGCTACATAGGCTTATTTTATTCATGGGGTTATACAGATTTGTAGGTGGAAAGTACTTAGAAATCATTCAGTTCAATTGCATTCTTTCACAGCTGGGAAGATAAGTCTGGTACCTAACCTTAAATCTTCTAGCTAGCACAACAGTGAAAGAATTAAAAAATTTTGTCCCCTCATCAAGAGCTTTCTTACCCTCCAGCCTTATTGCACTTAACTTTTTTCATTTGTACCCCACCCTTTCCTTTAGGTAATATTTAAAAATAGTGTATCTTGAAAATGCTTTTTGTAAGTAAATGGTTAGGGAGGTGAAACTATTGGTTGCTGTAATGCTTTATTGCTGTGAAGGCCAGACATTTGATTGTTGAGATGACACTTATAATTTCCTTGAAACAATGTATGCTTTTGTGTACTCAGTTTTATTATAGTCATAAATCATAAGGACCAGAAAGGAAGGAAGAGTCCATTTCCCAGCTTTCTTTTGTTCCCCTGAGGAAGGACCATGATTCAAAAGCCTTTCATATCTTACTACAGTGCTAATAAAGGCAATTCTAGACTATGTGTTTTATCTACCATCTCTGACTCAGAGCTATACAACAATTATCTCAGACTCAGCTTTAATGGATGATATTTGCTCCCTTCATTATATTACACATATCAGCATAAAGAAGGCAAATGTTGAATCCGAGTAGAAATCTTCAATGCAGTATATTTGCTAATACTGTATTACTTTTTATTTTTACAAACTTGAAGATTAAAGGTAGCAGATCAAGCAAAAGTCCTTATGATGATCTATTGTTCACACTTAAAAAAATGTTATTCTTTGCTATAATCTTTAAGATTTATGAAAACAATATTTGGGTTGATATTTTTGCCCTCTTCAAAATATAATAATGATACAACAATAAGTAAAACAATTAGAGCAGTAACAAATTATCTGTCCATATATCTATAATAGCAATAATAAGTTATCTACCATTTACTTCATACCATTTAATTTATAATACTATGAACTCATGTTATAAACTCCATTTCACTGATAGGGACACTGAATTTCTGACAAGTTAAATAACTTTTACAAAGTCACACAATAAAATTCATTGTTATAGACTAATTAATTATATATGAATTTATTCCATTTCCCTTCATTTTATCTAAACTATAAAAAGACATGTAGTAATTTATTTTCAGAGACATGACATATTTTTAATTTTGAATATAAAGCATTAATTAATTATACCAACCTAATGACACTTCCTAACGTTAAAGAACTACGGGGAGCTTTTAACACATCTAAAGTAATATTTAATTCAAACTTCTTTAAAAAACATACCATTATGAATATACCTTAACCAATTTAAAAAGCAAAAATACATTTTTGTTCTAACATTCATTGTTTTATTACTCATAATAGAAAAATCTTGAAACATGAATGTTCATCATTAGAGAAATTAATTACAACATATCTATATGTGCCATATGTGGGATATTAGCTAATATAACAGCAGTTCTGAAAACTATGTTGATATCATAGAAAATGAATATAATACAATATTTGGTGAAATAAGAATACTGAATGGATAAATATTAAATAAAATAAAGTTTGTATGCAACATGATCTCCACTATGCAAGCATATATGTTCACAGCCAGAGAAAAAATAGAAATAAACCAAAGAAACTGGGAGTGGCTACCACCGGATAACAGGACCATGGAAATTTTTGTATATTGCTTGCATTATTTTTTCTAATTCTGTCTTTTATACATCATAGTGCTGTTTACCTAAAATACTATTTATTCCTTTTCTAGTCTTAGTAGACTTATTGTTTTATTTCTGAATAAATTAAGATGGTAGATGCAATAAAGTTTTAATAAAAATGTATTTATCTTACACCCAGGAGGAGACTTTTTTCTGATTTCTAGAGCCTCTATGAAATCAGGATTTCTTTAGAAAATATTTAGGATCATCTTCGGATCTAATGTTTAAATAAAATTGACCTATAATTATCAACTAGAAAAAGTAGAAAGTTTACTTTTGATTTAAAAATTTTGGAAAGTTTATTGTTACATTTTTTTCTCAGATATAGAATATTTAAATATAAATATGAAAGCAATGGGAAAATTGATTATACAATCTTTAATTTACAAATTTTCCTTCACTTTTGAAATGAAGAATGTCATGTGAATGAGAATTCCTATAGGCAGCTTGAGGTGTTTTGTTATGTTCTAGGGAGTAATTCAAAGTAATTGTTCATTCACTTTTGTCTGTTAAACTGTCTGGAGCTGTCTACCTTTACAATGAGATTAATGGTGTGAATAATGCTTATGAAGTATGTCAACAGAATTACTCAGGAAATATGCAAATACTTTTCATTTAAAGGTGACTCTTATGTTTTAGAAAGATATTCTGGAATTTTTTTTTTTTTTTAGTATAATATAACAAACAAATGACATTCTCCAGATAATGACATTCAACTCATTCAACTGAAGTTTCATTTCTTGGAACATTCCAACTAGTTAAGTTTTTCCTAAACTTGCATAACTTGCAAAACTTGCATAACTTGCAAAGAGAAACATTCCAAATTTATTCCTCCTTTCTGGTAAAATTGGTCAGACACCCAGAATCTTGAGATTTGAATAGGTTTCTGACTGACTGGCTAAGCACAGGTCTCATAGTAAAAGTTCTCACAGCTTATTTAAAGTAAATTTTATATATGTCTAAAATATACTTTACATGATAATGATTTGTGAATTGGTTGTTTTACTCACCTTCTCTCTCTTTTTCCTTTACACAAATGACTGCCCAGGCGCTAAAACCATGTTTGGTTTATTGATATAAACCAATTAATTAATTGGTTAATTGATACAGTAATGCCTACATGAACACACTAATCTGGCTCTGCAGGAAGAAAAAAAGTCTAGTTCCATTGTTCTTTATTGACTATTTGGAGTTTAAAAAAAAAAACAGTAATTTACTGGTGTTTTTTTCATTTAACACATGTCTCCATTTAAGACAGTTAAAGTTAACTGTCCCTTGAAAAACTAAATGAAATCCTTTTTTTAAAAAAAAAAAAATATTTTTATGGTGTTGGGAATTGAACTCAGGGACGTATGCATGCTAGACAAGCACTCAACAAACTGAGCTACATCCCCAGCTCATGAAATCCTTTTATACAAATTTGTGACCAAATCACATACAAGTAATGTTCACACTGGCCATGAGGTCCAAAATGTTTGGAATATACTATCCCTATTAAAATGTTTGTAATATACTATCTACACTTTATTTAGTTATTTATGAATTCTCTTTAGTACATTGTTGCCCCAATTTAAAATGTGCTTCCTTGAATGAGGGCAAGGTCTTTGATCTTTATAACTTCAGTGCACATCATAAAGGGCAATATATTGATGATCAATTAATTGACTGAATAAATAATTGGAGTAGAATATTTGTGTAATGGGCAATAATTAGATGTGTTTTAATTTTCAAAGGGTATTTTGTTATAGCCTCAAATTATAATTGAATACTTAAGGCTACAATGGTAGTAGATATATTTTGGATAACTCTACCTGGACCCAAACCAAGTACCAACAAATTAATTTTTGTGATACTCATTTATTTATAATGTAATCTCTTACTTGGACTCCAAGGTCAGGCTTATTATAAAATATAGAAAAGAAAAGACAAAACGCTTTACCATATAGAAAATAATATAAGACTGTGAAAACTTGTGAAAAATTTCATATTGAAATATTTTATTTCAATGAAAGGATATTCATGTGAATGCAGCTAAATGGACTTTTTGACCAATGAAATGATATTAATTATATAACATAGCTTCTTACCTAATAGTAAAAAATAGGTAGACTTTTAAGGAGAAAATTACTTGAGAAGAATAAAGTCCAGAATAACCCAAAATAGGAGCACTGAGTCAGGCTTACAAGTAGGATGAATCTTTACAAAGAAAGCAAAAAATGATGTTGAGACAATTAATTATACAAATTATTATAGAAAAAAGAAAAAATCTTGTTATAGTAATCTGAATACTTTATTTATGAACAGGGTTTATTTTGGTTCAATATCCTACATAACCCACATGAACTAAAGTGTGCTTTGGTCTCTTAGCACTCTTATTTATGACAGACAGACTTACATGGTAAACAGGAAAGTCGAATTCTGGTTTTAGTATAAGCACAGGATAATGAAGTATACAATGAAGCTCTGTAATTGCTTCCTAATATGTTTATTCCTCTAATTATTCAACAAATACTTATTAAATATATAACTTATTATATATTTAATAAATGATATACATATTATATATTTAATATATATATATTTATTATAATATATAATTTATTAAATATTTGCCCATTATAAGCAAAAAACAGAACATGATTTATTATGCTGAAACAAAATAACATCAACTTCATTGGCTAAATTTTTTTTTTTTTTGGTGCTAGGTATTGAACCCAGGGCCTTGTGCGTGTGAGGCATGCACTCTACCAACTGAGCTATATCCCCAGCCCAGGCTAAATTTTTAATCTTGTATGCTGTAGTTATTTTGGTAGGTAAAATCTGAATCCCTTTGATCTCCATGGGGAAAATTCAGGTCAAATAATGTAAAGATGGGAAAAAAGATAGGGATACCATACGTGTCCAGTAATGTAAAAATGACCAAATGGTGGCAAAATCCACCAACTCTTGTCAAAAATTGGCAATAAACTGTGAAAACTCTGTCATTGATGATAGTATTGTAATATTCACATGGGAATAATTTGTCACTGTGGCAGTATTCCCAAGTACTTATACAATTTTGAAAAAATATCTAAATGATCAATTCTTCAGTTAGTTTTCTTTTTTTATTTCCTTTTTTTTTTATTGGTGCATTATAGTTGTACATATTGATAGGAGTTTGTTGTTACATGTTCACCCGTGCACACAATACAAGAATATAATTTGGCCAGTATCACTCCCCAGCACTTTTCCCCTCTCTCTGTGTCTCTCTGTGTATCTCACCCCTTGATCCCGCTCCTTTACTGATCTCCCTTTAATTTTTAGGAGATCCACTTCCACTTTTGTTTTCCTTTTTCCTTTCTAACTTCCACATATGGAAGAAAACATACAACCCTTGACCTTCTGAGTTTGACTTAATTCGATTAAAATGATGGTCTCTAGTTCCATTCGTTTTCCTGCAAATGCCATAATTTCATTTTTCTTTATAGCTGAATAAAGCTCCATTGTGTACATATGCCACATTTTCTTTATTCATTCAGCTGTTGATGGACATGAAGTCTGGTTCCATAGTTTGGTCATTGTGAATTGTGCTACTATAAATGTGGGTATGCATGTATCCCTGTAGTAAGATGGACTTTAATTCTTCAGGATAAATACTAAGAAGTGACATAACTAGGTCATAGGGTGGTTCCACGCTTTGTATTTTGAGAAGTCGCCATACTGATTTCCATGGTGGTTATAGTAATTTACAGTTCCACCAAGTTAGTTTTTTATTAATTAATAAGTAGATAATAGCAATCTATCTATCTATCTTTCTTTCTCCTTTTTTTTTTAATGTTCATAGCAGCTTTATTCATCATAGCCCAAATCTTGGAACAACCCAATGTTCATTAACAAGAAAGTAGATAAATGAATTTTGATATTTTCAAACAATATAGGTGAATTTCAAAACAATAGTATTCAGGGTGAAAATAACCTATATTAAATAGTTTTATTAGGATTTAAGTTGTACACACATGTACATTTTTTGCATACCTAATAAGGCACTTAAAATTTGCTAATTCCATTGTATGTAAATTGTACTTTGATGTGAAAGCATAAACAAACATTTTTATTTATTCCCTAAGATTTTTATGATCTATTTATAATATGATTTCTTAATTTAGAATAGGCAGAATTCATTTTAAGTAAAAACAAACAAACAAACAAAAAAGAAACAAAAACAAAACAGGAACACTGGTAGCCCCCTAGGTATAGAGTTGAAGATGAAGATACAGGTTACAAAGAGGGGTATCAAGTAAAGGATATGTTCTATAGTTTTATTAGTATTTAAGTAGTATAGATGTTTACATTTTTTGCATACCTAATGAGGTACTTAAAATTTGCTAATTCCATTGTATGTAAATTGTACTTCCATGTGAAAGCATAAACATTTTTATTTATAATATGATGAGTGCAATATACAGAAATTAATATAGTGTAATTTTTTGCAACATAGTTTAGATGTATTTTGAATTGCTTAGGTGTGAAGAGGACTCAACTAAATTTGAAAGCATCTAAAACATAAGATAAATTGATAAATAAATGAGAAATGTTTTGAAGCAAATGACAAAATATTAATAATAGTAAAATTTTAGATATTTTATGGAAAATTCTTTCAACTTTTCCCTGTGTGTGAAAGTTCTCTTAGCAGAAACTTGCTTGCCTTGATTATACCATCTTGTTCTTTTCGTATTTTATTTTTTAATTATTTTGAAAAAACATGTGGTATCTATCTGAACAGTCACCTGAAGTTCCTAAAGATTGGAAATTCATTGTTAATCTGATGATTCCTTCATCGTGTGTTGTAAACTCACATTTAGAAGGGTCAGGTTGAGGATATTTTCTACCTGGGCAGACCCGGGCAGATATTCCTTTTATATTCTTTTCTTTTGTTGGATATCTTTGTGTCCCAAAATTATTTTTAATATGAGACATTAAAAAATTTAATGGTGATTCTCAGCACAAAATGTTCAAGATCAAACAGGTCATATAATATTACCAAAATCTTTGTTACAATTAGCTTGCTTGTTTTTTGGGGTTTTGGTATTTTTTTTTAATTTTATAATTTTATTTGTTCTAATTAGTCATACATGACAGTAGAATGCATTTATACATTTTGATAGGTCATACATAAATAGAGTCTAATCTCATTTTTCTGATTATACACATTACAGGATCACATCAGTCATGTAGTCATACATGTACATGCGATAATAATGTCTGTTTCACTCTACTGTCACTCCTTCCCCCATACTCCTTCCCCTCCCTTCACTCCTCTCTACCTAATACAAAGGAACTATATTCTTCCCTATCTGCCCCACTCCATTGTGAATTAGCTTTCACATATCAAATAAAACATTGGTTTTGGGGGTTTGGCTCATTTCACTTATCATCATATTTTCTAACTCCGTTCATTTACTGCAAATGCCAGAATTTGATTCTTCTTTAAACTCAATAATATATCATAGTGTATATATATATATATATATATATATATATATAAATATATATATATATATAAATATACACATATATATATATATTTATATATGTGTGTGTGTGTGTGTGTGTGTGTGTGTGTATCACTTTTTTTTATCCGTTCATCTGTTGAAGGGTATCTAGGTTGGTTCCATAGGTTAGTTATTCTGAATTGAGCTGCAATAAACATTGATGTGGCTTTGTCACTGTAGAATGTTGATTTTAAGTCCTTTGGGTATAAACTGAGGAGTGGGATAACTGGGTCAAACGGTGATTCCATTCTTTCATTTACATTTATGTGGAACTGATTTTTTTGGGGGGATTGACCTCAGGGTCACTCAATCACTAAGCCACAACCCCATACTTATTTTGTATTTTATTTAGAGATAGGGTCTCACTGAGTTGCTTAGTGTCTTGCTTTTGCTGAGGCTGACTTTGAACTTGAGATTCTCCTGCTTCAGCTTACTGAGCCATTGGGATTACAGGCATGTATCACGACGCCTGGCATGGAACTGATTTTTAATCAAACCTCTTGGTATGGATTAGGCAATATAAAATTTGAATTTCCTTCACTTCCTGTAAGGGTTGCACTTGAAAAAGCAATTATATATTTTAATTCACAAGCTGGTGCTTTTTTTAGTCTGATATTAAATGGTGTTTAGTTTAACTGTACCATCTTAATTTTTAGGTGAGGAAAGGAAGAAGAAAGTTTAAATGATGTACCAACACCACCAAACAAGCTCATGTTATAACCAGGACTTTTATTTCTGATTCCAAATTCCTGTCCTTTATGCTATTTATGTATTCATTTTTATTGGTGAAACCACTGCCTGAAGTAGGATATTTGGGTGGTTGTGTTCTCACTAACTCTTCTATATGTTAATAGCACTCATCTCCATAGTGTCAAAACAATGGAGAATTGGGCATTAGTCATGCTGAGCATTTCTTTGACTACATCTCACCAAGGAGAGATAAATGCAATAGAATATCTAGGGCTTCAAATGAAAAAAGAAATTCCTAGGAAAGGTTATAAAACTTAACTTCTTAAGTACCACTTTAAATCAGATAAGAGGGTGTTTAGAGGTCTAACTTTTTAACTACAGCTTTTGAAAGAGGAAAACTAATATATATAATGAAGTAATTGGTGACTGTATCTTTGAAATCATGATTGATTTTATCCGTTTTTAGGGCATATGTCTTTTATGTGAAGCCTGGAGTATCTTTCAGACTATATGAAATGGTTACCCAGAGACAAAGGACTGAGAAAATTCCCAGCAAAGGATCCCCATTCTTTTTGAATACCTTCTACTGTTTAACATTAAAAACTTGTGATTTTTTTAATTCATAATTTCTTTGTAATTTAATTCTTTGCAACTTCTGTACTTCAATTGCAGTTATACACCTAAAGGACATACACTTTAAAACATTTTTGTTGTCACAAAATCCTGCACAACCAGTTCTCTTGTTCTGTCCTTTATATCTTTCTTCGAAGTTTCCAGTTAACATTTGTTTACTCTACTTTAAATCATCTGATCCAATACATCCTGAAGTATTATCCAAGTTTAGAAGACAACTAGGATATGTTTATTCCTCTTCAGAACTTCACATTTCTTTTTCCCATTTAAGAGATAGATGATGGAGACATTAGGACTTTTCTTCCATATTGGTATACGGCTTTTAGAGGCAAACCAACCAATAAACAAACAAAACCACCCAAGCAAACCAACTGTGGCAACAAAAAAATTGCATAGTCATCTTAATATGTAAGTGAAATAATACAAATGTATTGCTTCTTGTTTAGTTTCATTACAGGGCTTACAGACATTAACTTAGAGGTCTGCAGCTGAACCAGAGATGATGGCACTTGCTTGTAATCCCAGCAATTTGAGAGGCTGAAGCAGGAAAATCCCAAGTTTCAGGCCAGCCTCAGCAACCTAGACCCTGTTTCAAAATAAAATCTAAACAGGGTTGGGGATGTGACCCAATGGTATAGTGCCCTGGGGTTACAGTGCCCAGTCCCTGACCATACACAAAGTTTACAGTCATTCGCCTCACAGTCTGCATACATCTTATGATACATTATCTCTTTCCTCTAAAAACCTTGTTGTGCCTTGTTCATAGGAAATTTTTCTGTCTTAAAATATTGAGGCTGTAGCCTTTTCAAGAACATACACAGTGTGTTGATGTCAAGAGCCACAGGAAAAATCCTTTCCTATATTTTCAGTAAAATGCTTTCGGCATAATTCTTCTTGACTCCTGCCTATTACCAATCACAATAAACTCAAATTTCACCTTTCTTTCATATACTTGTTCTGAAACCTTCTCACAAAAAGAGATGAATAGCTATTATTTCTAACTTTTCAAAGAATGTTTTCGTTAATGTGTTATAGTTAGACATAATGCTGGGGATACTGTTGACATAGTCATCAATGCATAAAACATAATCTATCTATTTCAATCTCTTTCATTCCCCTCTTCTTTCTCCTTGACACCTTCACCTACTCTTGCCAGTCTTCTGTATATGCATTTGATTTTTTAAGTTGGTTCATTATTCTTACACATAAAACTGGAATTCATTGTGATATATTCACACATGCACATAGCAGAACTAATACCAATTTTCCTCAAACTATTCCATGAATTACAAATTGAAGGAACATTCTCAAATTTATTCTGTGACACCAAAAAACAGGTAAAGACATATCAAGGAAAGACAACTACAGACCAGTATTCCTTATGAACTTAGATGTAAAACTCTTTAAAAAGGTATTATCAATTTCCCCTTGAAAAAACTTTAAGAAGATTGTACACCATTATCAAGTTGATTTCATCCCAGGGATCTAAGTTTATTTCAACATACACACAAATCAATCAATGCAATTCCCCACATTAATAAACTTATGGACAAAAATCATGTGATCATCATTATAGATACAGAAAAAGCAACAAAATCCAGAACCTAGGAAACTAGGGATAGTGGAAACTTACCTCAACATTATAAAGCCTATCCATGATAAATCCAAAGTTAATGTTATTCCCAGTGGGGTAAAGCTCAAAGTATTGCCTCTAAAATCAGGAACAAAATAGGATATTCACTTTCACCACTTATATTCAATATAGTTCTTGAAACTCTAGTCAGATGAATCAGGCAAGAGAAGGAGAATAGAAAAAGAAGAACTCAAAGTTGCTCTTTTTGCATGACATAATTCTATACGTAGAATACCTAAAAAAACCAAAAAACAAAAAACAAAAAAAACACAACTCTACCAGAATTTTCGAGAGGATAAACAAACTCTGCAAAGATGCTGGACACAAGATCAACATATGGAAATCAATATCTTCTATACTCCAGTAATAAATCTGCTGAGAAAGAAATAAAATAATTACCCTGCACAAAACTCAACTCAAAATGGATCAAGGATCTAGGAATTAGACCAGAGACCCTGAAACAAATAGAAGAAAAAGTAGGCCCAAATATTCATCATGTTTGCTTAGGATCAGACTTCCTTAACTAGACTCCTAAAGTGCAAGAAATGAAAGCAAGGATCAATAAATGGGATGGGTTCAAACTAAAAAACTTTTTCTCAGAAAAGGAAACAATCAATAATGTGAAGAGAGAACCTACAGAGTAGGAGAAAATCTTTTCCACACATACTTCAGACAGAGCACTAATCTCCAAAACTTATAAAGAATTTACAAAACTTTACACCAAAAATACAAAGAACCCAATCAATAAATGGGTTAAGAAACTGGGCACAGACTTTACAGGAGTTATGCAGGCCAGATAATTTGTACTAAATATATTAAGTGTTCACCATCTCTGGCAATTAGAGAAATGCAAATTAAAACCACCCTAAGATTTCATGTCACTCCAATTAGAATTACTGTTATGAAGAATACAAGCAATAATAAGTGTTGGCATGGATGTGGGGAGAAAGGTGCACTTGTACATTGCTGGTGGAATTGCAAACTGGTGCAGCCACTCTGGAAAGCAGTATGGAGATTCCTCAGAAATTTTGGAATGGACCCACCATTTGACCAAGTTATCCCTCTCCCAGGTTTATATCCAAAGGACTTGAAATCGGCGTACCTCAGATATGCAGGCCAGCAACTCAATACACAATAGCTAGATTGTGGAACCAACCTAGATGCCCTTCAATAGATGAATGGATAAAGAGACTGAGGTGTATATACACAATGGAATATTATTGTCATAAATAAGAGTAAAATTATGGCATTTGCAGATAAATAGATGGAATTGGAGAATATCATGCTAAGTGAAATACACATGATAAACCAAAGGTCGAATGTTTTCCCTGATAAGTGGATGATGATACATAATAGGGGCGGGGGTGTGGGGGTAAAAGAAGAATAGAGGAACTTCGGATTACATAGAGAGAAATGAGAGGAGGAGGGGCCAGGGCTAGGAAAAATGGTGGAATGAGACAGACATCATTACCCTATGTACATGTATGATTGCATCAACAGTGTGAATCTACATCATGTACAACCATAGAAATGAAAAATTGTATCCCATTTGTGTACAATGAATCAAAACGTAGAGTTTAAAAGTAAAAAAAAAAAGATTAAAAAAATCTATTTTATTAACAATAACTGTAAAAAAATACATACACACATAATTTGGAATAAATCTAACAAGGGAGGTGAAAAACCTCTAAAATAAAAAGCATAGAACACCGAGGGAAGAATTTGAAGATCTATCAAGATGAAAAAATCTTTCATGTTATTGATATGCAGAATTAATATTATTAAAATGGCCATACTACCAAAAGCAATATAGAGATTCAATGCAATTCCCATTAAAATACCAATGATATTCTTCACAAAACTAGAAAAAATAGTATTAAAGTTTACATCAAAAAATAAGAGACCCACAACAGTCAAAGTAACACTGAGTAATAAGAGTGATTCTGGAAGCATCACCATACCTTATCTCAAATTATACCACAGAGGGGAAATAAGAAAATAGCATAGTATTGACATCAAAATAAACACAAAGACCAATGGAATAGAATGGAAGACACAGAGACAAACTGACAGACATAGTCATCAGATACTTGGCAAAGGTGCCAGAAACACACAGTGCAGAAAAGACAGTCTTTTAAACAAATGGTGCTGAGGAAACTGTATATCCATATGTAGAAGAACGAAACTAGATCCCTGTCTTACCCTACACGAAATCAACTAAAAGTGGATCAAAGACTGAGGAATTAGACCAGAAGTATGGGAACTGCTAGAAGAAAACATTGGGTCAATGCTGCAACATATTTCTCCATTTTGTGCCCTTTTTTGTCTCAGTGCTCAGATTCTTTATGCCTTTTGATTTATTATCTTGCTAGATGTAGAAATTAATGACTGATGCTTGAGTAACTCCTGATTTGAACTGTTGCCCTCTTCTCAGACATGCACCTTCATTCCACTTTCTGAATTATTAACGTGGTGTGGTGTGTGTGTGTGTGTTTGTGTACAAACTAAATATATAGTAAGCTAAATATAAAAACAAAGCTGTAACATGCAGCAACCTGTCCAAGAAAACAACCCCCTTATCTACAACAAACAACTCGGGAAGCAACCTGTTACAAATCAGACTTGCAAAAATCACGGTGCTTTCTCTAGTTACACTCAAGAAAGCAGAACAATTACTTATGTCACAATTGACCAGAAATGGCCAGGACTTGATTAATAACTGACAAATTCCCCAATTTTTATCCCTGTTTCCAACTTAGAATCAATCATGTAAAATACCCTGCTTCTAATTAGCCAGTCACCAACTTTCCTATGCCAACAACCTCCAGTCAGGGCACATCTGAAATCTTCATTTTTCCACCATAGAGCATTCCCACCCTCTCCCTGCCCTTGAGTCTCACCCAAACACATGTGACAGTGACTGACTCCCCTGTTACCACAAGCTCAGAATTAATAAACTTTGTTTTTCTCATGTGGTTGATCGTTGCTTATTTCCTATGTTGTATATGCTTGTGCTCATATGTCGATTACAGAAAGAATATCAGAATGGGAACAAATAAAAGTAATCAGAGTGGAGATCCACTTCATAGGAACAAAAACTTAGCTGCCTATTTGGGATTGAAAGTCTAGAAAATTTCAAAATGTCTATTTTCCACTGATCTCCACTTGTAAACAAAATGGATGCAGAGGGTACCTAGGTTTGATTTCTGGAGTGTGTGGCAATTGTAGACCTAATTACAAGTTTCTATAATTACAACAACTTGGGCAGATATATAGGAAATTTATCTTCGACACATCTCTAGTGTTCTTAGCAAACTATAGCAGCTAAGTCCCTTAAGGTGCACTCTGTAACTGCTATAGTATGGGTGCCGTAACTACTTCTGAGGAGTGTGGTACTTACGTGACCTTCATTACTGCTTTTGTCCTAGTGATTTTGGTTAATTGACTAGTATGTAACTTCTTTACTTGGTTTAATCATGCAACAAATGTTTATCAAAGATGTGCATAATTCATAGGAAACTGGGTGAATTAAACATATATTTTCAGCATTTGCCCTGCAGGAATTTTTATTCTGATTGTGCATTTGATATCTACATATGAAAAATTAAATAACAGGATAAGGCAATTATATGCCAGATGTCACAGGCAGTATGTGATTGAGCCTCAAATTAAAACAAAATGCTGGTTAGGCTTCTTAATTGCTACAAAAGTATATCAAAATCTCAGTGTGTTCACAATCCTGACTTTACCCTTATAAGTCCAAGTACAAACATTTCAGGCCTTGTCAGAACATACCTGAGTGCATTTATCACATGTCAGCTAAGAGAAGTTCTGTTTGTAGGAAATATTTGAAATATAGGCTTGAAATATTTCAGTAGATATTCCTATGGTCTTTCTCAAGCCACATCACTGTAAGAACATACTTCACTAGCTCAAAGAACCATGTTCCATGAGTTAATAGTAAGATATGCCTTTAGCCAAGAACACTGTAAGGAATGACCTCACAAAACCCATTATTGTATTAGCCATAGGATGTTACTCAGGCATATGTTCATGATGTTTTTCATTTATTAAGTCTCACAAAAAATTATTTTATAGACATATCACAAAAATCTTTCATTGAGAATCATGTGTCTTTTCCCCAATAATCTTATAAAGAATACCACCCTCCTCTATTTATTTTAAAGAAATTAAATTCAAAAAACTTAAACTTGAGTTGGTAAGCATTCTAATTAAAAAGTTGTCTGGAATGGAGTATGATAAAAAGATAAGGAAAGGCAGAAGGAAAGCAGGGAAGGAAGAAAGTGAAGAAGGGAGAAGAATGCCTGCTGTCTATTTGGCTCCTGATACTCACCTTTGGTTGTTAGTATTCCAAGTCCATTTTAAAAATGCTTCTCTGCTTCTGTATTGGCAATCATTTTTGGTACAGTAATTGAATTTTTAAGAATTAGGTTCTCTTTCACCTTATTTTTCCTTTGGACAAAAGTTATTCCATTTGCCTTCTTGTGCTTAGTTTACACACAAAATAATTATAGAATCCCACTTACTGGGAATAAGTGTTCAAGAGCCAATGCAATTTCTACTTAATTAAAACTGGTATGAAAACATGCACAAGGTTGAGCATATAAGTCAATAATTATCAATGGTGCCAGCTAGGAATGATTGATATGGCATATGGTGAAAAATCACTGCACCAGAGGAATATAAAATATATGCTGGATGGATTCGTCTTTCTTTCCAGCAACTTCAAAACTATTTAAATATCACAATATAAATACTTTTATAGTTATATTTAGTAAGCATGTTTTATTATCATATTTTTGCAGAGTTTCATTCTATGGAGAAGATAGGAAACAGGTCTAATTGAGTCTAAGTGGTTCCAGTTCTATGTACAAATCAGGAAGAGGGCAGCAGCTAACCACCGTATAAGGAAACTAGCAAATTTTTCATTTTTCAATATGGAAACTGTGATTAAGACATTTTCTCACGTTACACAATAGTTAATAGCAGTAAAAAGATTAAAATGCAAGTTAATGTGATTACAAATCCATACTGTTTCATGCCTAATATTCTGCATCCTTGTTATTAAACATTTTTGGTGTTCTCTTAGCAAGGACAGCAGATCGTTTCTTCACTCGTTAACTCATTATTTCAAGAGAAAAAAAAATGTCTCATCAATAATTAATTAATTCATACTTTCAGGAAGGAAGTTTTGGGTGTCTCTTATGTTCTATATACTGAGTTGGGCACTTAGAAATATCAGTCACAGTAGTTGGCGTAATTCTGACTTCAGTGATTCCATTTTCACATGCTTAAATCTTTCTTCTCAGGAAAGGAAGTGATTAATATGACAATTTTATTTTCTTTTTTTGTAGTGATACTGTTATTGTGAACCCTCAGAGATGTATCTGCTTCAGAGATGATGAACTGATGTAAACACTTTGTAGATCTTCAAATATTAACCAATAATATATGAACTACTTCAGGATTAAAATGGGAAGTTGAAAGTCCCTTGCTTTCTTAGTTGTTGGTTAAAAAAAACCATTGCCTTCAGATAGACAACTTTAGTAAAGCAAAGTTAAAATTCTAAATTCCTTCTATTTCCAAAGTATATTGAAATCTGAATTTATTCATGACTATTCTATATATATTTAAGTAAGTTCATTAACCTGTGACTTTTGGCATTAGCTTAATCCTTTAGTGCTGTCATAGAATGTTTTTATCAAAATATGTAGAAGATAATGTATTCCATGGTTTGAAAATACGTAATAGCAGTCATCTCATGAGGGCTTTTTTTTTGGCTATCTTCTTTTCTGATAGGTGTCGATTATATGGAACACAATATTTAACTTTAGATATGTAGCTCAAAGCACTTGATAGTATTAAAAATGAAAAGTTACATGATTCAGCATTGTTGAATATATTTACTTAATGCTAAAATTATAATACATATTTTCCATGCATACTTAAGTTAACTTATGCTTAAACATCAAAAATGAATCAAATATTAATATGAACAATTTTGTTCAAATTCAAGATGAGGAGGATGAGGCAGAGGAAGCATAACTTTTGAATTTTTAAAAGACTTTGCACACACAAACAAAACTATTGGATAGTAAAAAAGCAAAAACAAAAACAAAACCCATGTACAAAATGACGTCAGCAACATAGTGGAATTAGAAAGCTCCTGACCATCCCTTCTCCCACACACACAACAAATACACACATATACACATACATATTCTCTGTGAGTGAAAGTCAAAATATAGATGAAAGTCTTCTATGTACCAGATGACTGAGAAAATATCCCCATCAAAATAGAAATATATATTTGGGTGCTAACCCCAACCTGGGTGCAATACCTTAAAATTTTACAAATATCCAATTCTCAGCATGTTTCTGAGAAATGAGGTCCTTTATTGTCTAAAGAACCCAACATTTATGATCCCTATTGACAGGTTTAACCCTTAAAAACTTTGCTTGAGTATTGGCAGAGACTTGGCACTGGATGATTTCCCTTAATCACAAGGAGTAAAGGGAAGTTTTTGAATGATGCACATATTCTCAAGAGTTATAACCCTTGGCACCAATCTTGCCTCCCACTTTTCCACGGAAGGGGTCTCACTGCAAACTTTCTCAGAAGCTTCCTGTGCTTCTGGTTTCTAACTACTCTACATCTGGGAGATCACATAGCAAATAATGAATAAGCCTCTTCAAACTTAAATGGGAGATTTGGCACTTCATATGCCTTCTTTCCTTGGTTTCTCAAGATAGAGAATTGAAATCTCCATTGGAAGAAGGCTGGGAGACTTCTTCATGTAAAATCTGAAAGTCGGGTCTCCCAGTGACTTCTTTCCCAGCTGGCTTCAGTAATAACCCCAAACCAGAGGTGTGCCCCTGAAATGAGGATGGGAGATCTTGGATTGCCTGAACAGGAGAGTGATCAACCTGAAAGATAATTCCAACCCTAAAATCTCTCTCTTTGGAAACAGGTTGGAAGCTCTGCTAAGAACAGGAGGGGCATCATTTCACATACCTTCTGCTCTTGTTTGCCCCAGAATTAATTTTAGGTCTACAGACTATTCCTGAAAGCAGTTTCAACACATTGAACACTAACTTTTATAGCTTAAACCCAAGAGAGTGATCCTTTATATCCTACCTCTGGGAGTTTCTAAACTCTCAATTCCTGAGATTTCTAAACTATAGAGAACAAAAAAAAGGTGATTTTTAGACAAAAATATTCAGTAGCTATTTCCACTGACTCAAAATGAGCAGTTTGAATGAGAGCACAGGTATTTGCCATGAAACCTTTTAAAAATGTATTTTAGCATGAGTGGGAGGTCAACTCTAGCTTTCAGCTTTTTCACAAGGAAAGAAGAAATTAGAATACACTTCCAAAGCCTGGGCTTTACAGCTTATTTCAAGGAAATGTCTTCTCACTCACCTCTTTCAAGGCACCACCTGTTACATTCTAGCACCCTTGGGGCTACTGAAAACAAAGACAAAGGTTTAGATGGCCTAAAGAGTTGAAAAGTACTTAGCACTTCTGGCTGGGTTGATTGGGAAGAAACATCTTTTACATGAGACCAGTTTAACTAGACTGGGGGAGGTAGTTGGTTGTCTTATGTGCAGAATCTGCCACAAGGAGTCAAGAGAAAAGAAAAAAACAGGTAAATATATTCTAAATAAAATAAGTAAAATGTCTAGAAGTTAACCATAATAATATGGAGATGTGCGATTTAATTTACACTGAATTCAAATGAAGAGTCAAAAAATTCTACCAAAATAAGAGTAATGCATGAAGAAAGTAAGAATTTCAGTGAAGAGAAAAATATTTTAAAAGTATGAAATAATTCATAGAGCTGAAAAATAAAATGACTCAACTAAAAAAAGTTTAACACAGGAGTTACATAATTAGATCAAGCAAAAAGAAGAATTAGTGAATGTAAAGACAGGTAACTGGAAATATCAAATTGAGAAAAAAGCAGCTTTATAGATATATCTTCAATTATTTTTTAAATTAGTGCATTATACTTATGCATAATAGTGGGCTTCATTGTTACATTTTCATACATGCACATAATCTGGTCTATTTAATTCCCAAGCACCTCCACTAGAAAGAAACTTCAGTGGGAATGAAGATATTTTAAGGGATTTAGGGAATGTCATCAAGTGGAAGAATAACTACAGTATTGATCACCAGGGGAGAGGAGAGAAAGAAACAGAAAACTTATTCAAAGAAGCAAAGGCCGAAAACTTCAATTCAAGGGAAAATGGAAATTCTTAGTTAGGAAGCTCAAGTGAAATTGTGTAGGGCAATTCCAAAAAGACTCACACCAAGACACATTTAAAAATTAAAGACAGAGTTTTAGAAGCTGAAAAATAAAGGTGACTTATTACATACAAAGGAACATCTATAGGACCATCTGTATATTTTTAGCAGAGGCCTTACAAACCAGAATAGAGTAGAATGAGATATTCAGAAAAAAATCTAAGAAAAATAGCAAAATCTTCCAACCAACAATACTATTTCCAATTGTGCTCTCCTTAGACAAATTAAAAAGACATAAAACCTTCTTGGACAAAGAAAAACAGAGAAGTTATCACCACTAGATCTGCCTTACAAGGAATACTAAAGGGAGATCAAGCTTAAGAAATAGGTAAATAGGTAGCAGTATAATATTATATGGAAAAAAATAACTTATTCTATACTTCTAGATACATACAAAGAAGTTTCAACTTCTTATCTAGTGAAGAAGGTATTTGTATGCCTATGAATATATTCAGAGCTTAAAAATTTTGCTGATATGGTGCTATATATTCCCAGTAAATATGAATTCAGTGTTGCCTTAGAGTCTAATAGTTTTAACTAAAAGAAAATGTAGCCATTGGTGAGGACCATAATTAGTTTCAAGATAAAGAAAGTTTCATCTTGGAAGATGTAGTCAGATCATTAGCTTGCAGATACCTCCTAGAGTATGAGGTTAGATTGTGAGGTTTTTATTCTTTTTTTTTTTAAGTAGATATTAGTGCTCCACATTGGCAACCATTCCTCAAAACATTTGCTCAAGTAATTTAAATTCCCACTAAAATGATATGGTTTGGTTTAGTTTTTTTTTTTTTTTTTAGTTTTAATTTAAAAAAATTTTACAGGCTGCATTTTGATTAATTGTACATAATTGGGGTACAACTTTTAATTTCTATGGTTGTGCAAGATGTAGATTCATATCATTCGTGTAATCATACATCTACATAGGGTAATGATGTCTGTTTCTTTCCACCATTTTTACATTTTTTTATGTGTGTGAATAAAGAGCATGCATGTCAACACCTCAATACTGAAGAATATCAAATGTATCCATACTACTAACATTTTTTAAAAATGTGTGCTTTATCTCTTCTTTTTGTTTTTCTCTATGGCTATGGCTTTTACATAGTATATTTAACATGGAAATACAAGAAGAACCTGTATTGGAAAGGTCATGAGTGTATTATGCATTTCATATATTGTTTTGTGAACCTGTTGGAAAGTAAAATGTTTACTTCTCTGGCTATTTTGCTGACTGATAACTCCAAACAAGGTTTGATGCAACACTAATTTTGATTCCTTTTGTTACTGACTTACTTAAAAATCAGAATAATGGAAAAAGGTATAAATGTTAAATATTTTCATTCTAAATATAGATTAAGAAATAATATCAGCAAACTTTTAATAATATTTGTCTTATATCAACTGAATAAAGAGTGGAAAGAAAATAGGAAAATAAAGAAAATATATTCATTTCATGATATCAGACTGCAATACAATAAAAGACTTTGATATTCAGCTTCCAAAATTGAAACATTGTGTAAAAGAATCAGTAAAGAAATATTGGTCTTGAACAACTCTACCTAACAGATCTATATAGAATTTTCCATCCATAGTCTTAGAATACACAGTCTTTTCAATTATTCAAAGATTACTCTCCAGGATGGATAATTTCTATTCTCTGTTTCCATGATTTCTTTTCTTAAAAAATCTGTTTTAAATGAAATATTGCATACATGATATTGCATCAGTTCCAATGCTGTGTATACATTTGATGAGTGTGATATAACCTTGTACCTGTTTTATTGTGATTATTTATAAAATAGATGAAACATGAGTTTGGACTAATATGTGGAGAAAAGGAAAACCCGGCATTATTGATTGAAATGTAAATTAGTATACTCATTTGGGAAAAAAATATGGTTGTTTCTCAAAAAATTAAATAATAAAACAACTTTGTGATTCAGCAATCCCATTAACGATTATATATCTTAAATTGTTAAGTCAAAGAAATAGCTGCAAGTTCATCTTTATCACAGCATTATTCACAATTACCAAGATATGAAATCAACTTAAGCTATGTAATGGATTAATGGATAAAGAAAATGTGGCATGTATACACAATAGAATATTACTCATTCTTAAAAATGAAGGATTTATATCATTTGTGACAACATGGATGAACTTGGCAGACATTATGTTAAGTGAAATAGCAAGGCATGAAAAGACAAAATCACATGATCTCAGTTATTTGTGAAATCTAGCAAAATTGAACTCATCCAAGCAGAAAATAGAATGAGGATCCTAGGGAGAGGCAGGGAGGAAGAATTGGAAAGATGTCGATTGTGGGAAGCCATCCTTACATAGGAGAATCAGACTAGGTTGAGCCATGGGACGCAGATGTCTGGCTTCTAAGAACTGCCAGGAAGCATGCGGTGCTGTATAGGAGTGGTTCCGTCTCCTTCTGGAATAGTTCCCAAAAGAGAGAGACTCCCCTAATTCCACCCCATCCTGTCCATCACAGAAGAAACTCCTCCCAGTCTTGGCTCCCTTTACCTGTGTGTTATAAATAAAGGAGATTTGGGCTACACCATGTTGTTAGAGGCCAGAGCAGGTATGATCAGACCCATCACGTCCCTCTCTTTTAAAAAGAGAATTGGCTCTTGTGTTTTTATTGATTAGATAAGTTTATGTGTAATTGATTGATTTATAGCCAACATCGTCCTCTGGCAGTTAACCCTTTTCTCATCCATGTGGAATGTGATTGAGTGACCCCCACAGTTAAACAAAGGATATAATGTTAAAGTTAGAAGTAATAAGTTCAAGAGATGTATTGCACTGCATGGTAAGTATGGACAATAATCTTGTACTGGATTTTGAAAAAATTGCTCACACTAGATTTTAAGTGTTCTCACCATAAAAAGTGTTAATAATGAGGTAATACAGGTTAATTAGCATGATTGAGTCATTTTTTTTTTGTTGGTACTTAGAATTGAACTCAGGTGCACTTAACCACTGAGCCACATCCCCAGCACTATTTTGTATTTTATTTAGAGACAGAGTCTCACTGAGTTGCTTAGCACCTCACCATTGCTGAGACTGGCTTTGAACTTGCAATCCTCCTGTCTTAGCCTCCTGAGCCACTGAGATTACAGGCATGTGCCACCATACCCAGCGATTGAGTCATTCTATAATGTATACATACTTCAAATTATCATATTGCCCATGATAAATGTATAAAACTTTGCTGTTCATTAAACATAAGTAAAAGTTGTTTTATTTTTAAAAATCCACAAAGTTGACAAAGGTTTATCTAGCATGACCAAGGCAGGGTGGGCAGCAGGGAAGAATAAAATTGTTAAATTTAGAAATTAAAGTGGGTATACTACCACTTATCTCACAGAAACAGATTATTAGAAAGTACTATGAAAAAATATATACTAACTAGAAAAGTTAATAAAATGGAAAAATTCATTGAAATATTAAAGCCATCAAAATTGACTCAAATAGAAATAGATAATATAAGTATGTCTGACAAGAGATTGAATCAGTCATCCGAAACCTCCCAACAAAAACACGGGGTCAAATGGCATCAATGGTGAATTCTACCAAATATTTAAAGAATAATTAGTACCTATCTTTTAAAAAAAAGATGCTCAAAATCATTACTCATCAGGCAAATGCAAATAAAACTCATAATTAGATATCACTTTACACCCACCAGGATGGATATGAAAAATAATGGTAATTATCATTGTTGGCAAGGAAATGGAGAAACTGGAATCCTCATAGATCGCTGGTGAGAATATAAAATGTTGCAGCTCTCTAGTAAGCAATTTGGCATTTCCTCAAAAAATTAAATATACAGTTACCATAAGCCCCAGAAATTTCACTTCTAATTAAATAATACCTGGGTATTAAAAACATATGTTCACTCAAAAGTGTGTAGGTCAAAGGCTACAAATTTGAAGTTAAGTCAGATGAGTAAGTCCAGAGATTTAAAGTATGGCATAAGGAGTGAAGTTAATGACTGTATCTTATACTGAAAACTTTGTAAGAGAGTAGTTTTTAGGATCCTTGTGATAAAACTTTTCTCTTTGTCTATTCATGTGGTGGTTACAGGAATGTAGCATGAGATGAAGTAGCGTAGAACTAAACAAACACACACAGCATGTGTGCATACACACAAATTTTTAATCACCATTGGTATATGTAAAACTAGTGGACCTGAATAAGGTCAAAGGACTTTTATTGATTCTAGTATCTGTGTGATTTATAATATGGTTAAGAAAGTTTCTTCTGCTTTGGGAAAAGAGAAGAATAGAGTGATTTTCTCTGTCTTATTTCTCCTAAGTGTACATGTCTGTTAGTAAAATTTCTACCGATGGGAGAAAATACCTAAGAAAAACAACTTAGAGTGGGAAAGATTTATCCTGACTCAAAATTCAGAGGTTTCTACCCATTATCTGATGCCTTTATTGTTTCTGGAGCTGTGGTGAAGCAGGACATCTAAGTGGAAGTGTGTGGCAGAGCAAAGCTGCTCACCTCATGGTCAGCCAGGAAGCAGAAAGAGAGGGAGAGAGAGGGAGAGAAAGAGGAGTTGGAGAGAAAGGCAGGCTTGGGACAAGATACAGTCCCCAAGTGTGCAACCCCAAGGGTCCATTCCCTTTAATCAGGTCCCACCTTCTACAGTTTCTGCCATCTCACAACAGTCCAACCGGCTATGAATCCCTTAATGGATGACTCCACTGATGAGGTTAGAAACTTCATTATCCTATCACTTCCGAAAAGCCCCTGAACACCACTGTACTGGAAACTAAGCTTTCAGCACACTAGTCTTTGGGAGACATTCCAGATTCGAACTATAAGAATGAAAATCTATAATTTTCTCAAAATATGAAGCTAAAAAATTAATGGAAACAAAATATTTAATTAACCAACATTATTTAGGGATAATAAGAACATATAAAAATGACTCCTACATGGTATTACAAAATCTATTTATTTCATGAAAGTTACATATTTCTTTAGCACATGGGCATATATAACTTTTCTCATTTCTACCAATGCAGACTTGATTGTTAAGAGCATTGTTCTATAGAAGTAATTATTTTTTTCTGAAGAGAAATGAATATTCCTGGTATAATTCATTCCCATTTGCAGAAATGCTACAGGTGCTCTTATTTGAATCATAGTATTTAAATACAACAATATCTCTATTAGTGCCTGACATCCTGATTTCTTAGTACTCAAATTGGACTGCTTGAAAATTAAGGTTTCATTTAAATTCTTAAAATTCACCAGTTTGCACCTGCATGAAAGAATTTTCTTTTTAAGACATCCTATTCACAGTGTGAGGTACTTACTCATCTTTAAGGGGCCATATGGTTCTCTCTCCCTTTACCTTTACACTGATGGTTAATCTGAAAAGATTCTGATATGTCTTGTTGAAAATCATACAAATTGGTTTTCTAACCAATGCCAAACTCTTTCAGTATCTGAAATATATGTAAGTCCATGGCCACTAGCATCTTTACTGCATCCATCTACCCAGGCTAGAAACTCTGAAGCACCATTGGGAGAGTACTATTTTGTCATTTCATTTTTAATCCCAAACACGTGAGATTGAGAAATAGTTTTCTCTTGCCAATGCGTTTTTAGAAGAGGCTTCTTTAGTATTCAAAATCTTGCATAAGTCTGCACAATATTGTATAGCATATGACAATCACATGGTAACATCCTTTAGGGTAATTAGTTAGCTTGAAAAGATAATGAGCACATCAAGTTCCACACCTAAGTGGAATAGATCTGATTGCAACTACCTCTGTGTGAAAGAGTAACCTAGTCTCCTTTGTTCTCTTAAGGATATATTTTAGTCTTTAATTAGTTCAATCTATGATGCATTTGTTGTATAATTTCTACAAGTCAGACATTGTGCTAAGGACACAAATAAATAGAAAAGATAGAAAAGTCTAGTATTTAATCTCAAGGTATTTAGAAACTAAATGCAGAAAAATGCCCCCTGCATAAGTATTTGCAATTGTTTATGATAAAAGCTGTTAGAGGAAGGAGATCTCTTGCTTTATATTTATTAGTCTTGTGATGATCCTGGATCTTTAATTTGTAATTCGTAAATATTACCATATAGAATGTGTACGACTGTTATACACAGCCCATTGATAATTCACATGATGTCTTGTGAAATTTTATTTAAAGAAAAACAATGACACTTAAAATAGTTTAATAATTCATCTCTTTTTATGGATCCTTTTGTGATCTGTGTTGAAAATGAAATTAAAGTCCAAAGTAAGAGGTACAGCTATTTATTCTAAATGGTTGATTGTTAACCTACCTATCAATCCTCAGTAGAAATGTGGAACTACATTCTCTCTTGCCTCAGTGTGTTTCTTGGATAGACCTTCTGGATAAATTATTTGTTTGGAGGAGCACTCTCCTCCATTTCCTATGACGCTTTCATATGTCAATTTTTAGTAATACACATTTTGGAATACTTGGTGTTTGTAAAGGACAAAGGCGATATGAGGTAGAAATTAGGAAATTGATATTTATATATTGCATTATCTAATTATATTAGTCTTGTGCTGTTTAATCTTCTTGATAGCCCCAAATTTTGATATTTGCCCTGTTCCTCATGACAAAACTAAGGCAATGTTACTTAGGTTAAAACACAGCACAACACAGTACAGTATAATACACGATCAGAGTAAGTGAAGTTGTTCTCTAGTTTAAAAAGCTACTCTTTCAACAAATGACAAATCTGGGAGTAAATAGAGAGTTCTGTTGGATGCCCAAATCTTCTTGATGAACTGAAGGCACTGACAGCTTTCTGGATACTTAAAGCATAGATGTGTGTTTTGAAATGTGAGCTATCTAAAATACAGCTAATCTATGTTTCCCAAAATTCCAAAGTCATTTGAAAATAAACACTTTGAGACTCTGGTCCAAATATTTGCTATAATTTTATAGCATAGCAGCTAGTTTATATTCCTTCTTAACACCAGGGTAAGTAGATTATTGCCACTTGGGGCAGAATGACTTATACAAAGACAGAATTCATTTGATGTATTCAAAACTAACGCATAAGCCAACTTAATAAGAAAAATGTAAATGGTGAGGGTTTTATCCCCCCCCATTTTTGTTGTTAAGGTTTGAGTGATTTTTGCAAACTATATTAATTCTGGCATCTTCCAGGCAGGAGTATGTGAGCAGTAGATAAATCAGGGACATTATTCCTAGGTAATTAGATTGTGTTTGTGTGTGTTTGTGCTTGTGTGTGTGTGTGTAGTTCTTTCACTTATTCAGATTTTCAGTGTGAAAGTCAGGAATCAGTTTTATCAAGTTCTCCTAACCATTATATGTAATAGTGAAGACATGCAGACCTGGTGTTTACAAATTAAAAGAATAATGTGATGACATATCCTGATACTCCTACCCAAATTCCTTCATGAAACTTAACGACATTCCAACAACACCAGAGTGTCTTAAATTCTTTATTCTGCCTCTCTGACTGAACAATGGTCCTAAAATCCTTCCTAAAACTTAGATGCCATGATTTGCATAATCCATTCACTTCATATTTTTCACTTCATATATAATTTGTAGGGAGGGATTCTGCAGATCCACTTGTGCCCCTTACCTCAGTGCCATTTTTTTTTTTTTTTTTTTTTTAACAAACTGAAGCAAAACGATTTTCTTAGTATTTTCTTTCTGGTTTGTACATGTCTATAACTTCTGTGCCAGAGCTTCTTAGTCCTTTGACAATAGGATAGAATGTTTTCATATTGACAACTGCCTAAGCAATCAAGTATGGCTTTACATGGATTTTGGAAGTTATAGTGTACTGAAAAGAAAATTTATTACCAATCTTACTAGGTGGCCATTGCTCCAGCAGGAACTGGAAAGGGTCTTTGGGGGAAGCAGGAACTGATGGATTAGGCTCATCTGAAATCACTTGTGGCTGTAAAAGATGCTGCTCTAATAATCAGGATGTTAGCCCCAGTGTTCTGGAGGAGTTCCAGTTCTGTAATTACTTCTGCCTACCTACTTCCCTCCCTGTAGTTTTAATGGAATTATTTTCTTTTTTGGGAAAGAAAAACAAATGAACAAAGCCATTTCCAGTTAAAGCAACATTCCAATAATTTAGCATATAGTCACTGCAATTTTAATAATAAAGCAACTATAAATTTCCTTATCAAAATATTTAATCATATGTTTCAAATAGACATTTGCTCGCATACGAACAAAACAGACATATTTCAACTATTGTGAAGTACATGTGGGAATTTGGAATTTCAGAAATGTTCTGTTTACAATATGATTAAGGGAAATAATATTCAAATAACATGTTTTAACTTTATTGTCTTTAGACAAAATAGTTTATCTTAAATGGTATTAAATTAATGTTATGTTTAACTATGAATTATGACTGAGGTCTCTGGATTAACACATTCCTTAGAACTGATTATTGGTATCTATTAAAAATCTTGATGCTAGGGACAACATTCTAATAGTGAGAAGATGAAATTAAAAAAAAAGTTTCAATACGGTTAATTCATTTTATTTCTCAATATAAAAAGAAACCAAAGTTTCAAAGACAACTTTGATCTTGCCCTTGCTTATTTCTCAGAGGAACTGAAAATTTTCATTAATAGTTGAATCATAAGGACAGTTAAAAAATAGAAGAGGTGTTCAGCAATATAAAACTTTTTTACATTTTGAGTTATTATCAATTTTAAAATTGAAAAAAACATGTAGTTTAGCAATCAGACCTACACTTATTCTATGTGCAATATATTGTTTCGTATTATTATTAATTGTTCTTTTATCAGTCTTCTTTTGTTTACATCCTTGACCACATAAGATATATATCACAATAAAACTTTGCTAAATATTTTTCTCATGTTAACAGAAATGTGATCTTCTAGAGATGGAAGGATAGTTCTATGCTAATTTCTTTTTCATACTCTATTTGCTATTTTCCAAACTACATTTCTTGCTATCAAACTTCTCAGCAATGTGGTAAATACATTCTAGAAATCACAAGTTAGAGAGTAATTTGGGAGTAATTGTAATGGGTATTGGCATCAGAACTGCTAGTTTGCTGCTGCCATTATTCTGCTCCCCCACACCACTTTAGAACCCAGACTATTAGCCCGAGAACTTCCTAGCCAGTAATTGGTTCAGATTATTAGTCTGTGAACCTCCTAGCCAGCCATTGGTCCATTGTTATTAGTCTGCAAAATTCCACTACTTAAGAATAGCTCCCCACCATTCTCTCTCTCTCTCCTCCTCTCTCTTATACTCTCTCTCTCTCTCTCACCCTGCAGGGAGACACTCTGCCTGTCAGCTTAATAAAATCTCTTGCGTGAGTTCCCGTGTCCGGAGTGGTTTCTGGCTGCTTTTAATGGGACTGCCTAAAGATCAACTGGAGGCCTTTAGCCAGAAAGGTCAAAACTGTAGGAGAGTAACCCTTTGTCACAGACAGTATCTGTCACTCTTGGGGGAAATGATTAACAAGGTTTGGTAGCTGAAGTGAATGACATTATCTTTCTTCTACGAATAGTAGCATAGTGAGATACTATTAAAGGGATTGCTTACTTTTACAGCATCTTTTCTCAAAGGACCCTTCAAATAGTCTGTAAAAAAGCAAGGGACTTTTATGAAGTTAATAAACCACAAATGAACGAAAGATGAATCTGAGAGTTAACAAGCCATTGGCCCATAAGTGACACCTTAATCCCAGGACAGAGAATATTTTAATCAGTCTTTCTCTGAGGAATAGTTTTGCTGCATCTTGAGTCAGGAATTTTGTTCCTAATGCATGACTACATAGAACTGTTTCTTACTTGCTTACATGGAAAACTTGAAATAGGAAGTGAAATATTTCATGGGTAACTGTTTCATTCATTCACTTTGACCATGTCTTTTTTCCTCCTGGTTCGGGCATTTCTGCATTACTTCTGAGTCAAAGTTTCTAGGTTTTTAAAAATTGTAGTAGTTATAAAGCTGTCAAATCTTTCATATCCATAGATTTAAAAAAATATAAAATATACTACAGATTTAAAAAATATAAAAGATACTACAGAGTTTAATATTTTTAGTGCTGAGGCATACCATAATAACTAATGATGTCATTTTCAAATATGGACATTAGACCCTTACTAAAATAATTTAACCAAATTCAGAGTGAAATAGAGTCTACCAAAGAATATTGAGTAAATTACTTAGAATTTAAGATAAATAATTTTATTAACATGGTGATATGTAAGATGAAGAAATATCACAGAAGATTAAAGCACATTAGATTTCCATTATAGATCTATGGTACAAACATATGTTTTATTGCATAGAGCAAATAATACCACTAATAATAACTTGTCCATTTAATTCAGTAGTAAAGTCTATTTTAATAAATGAAGAGAGTCAGATGAGTATAATATAAAATATACAGGCCAATGCCAACCTGATATATTAATTTTAATGTTGCCCACAGCAAATATAATCCTGTGTTAATTTCTTGAGTTCCTTAGGATGTATGATAAGTTGAATTTGATCATTCTTTTCAGTTCTAAAATAATAAAATTCTATGAAAGACAAAATCTACATTTAGTGAAAATACATATACCTTTTAGATACAAAGGACCCCTTTAATGCATTTGTTATGTCAATTGAACTGCAAGTAATTTGAAATATTTTGGATTTTTAAGGAATTATTTCAAATAATATTCTTTCTTTACATTTTATTTTAAACTTTTCATGTATCTTAGATATTGGATACATATTGCATATAGTTAATCATTACCCATTAATTCCTTAAGTAAACTTAATCATATACTTAACTTTAATTCATATTGATCTAGATTTTCCAAGAATTAAAGATTAACAAAGCAAGAGAACTAACACTATTTCAAGATATATTTCAATGGAAGAGCAATCAAGAGTGTGCAGGATTGGTATAAAAGCTAACAGATCAGTGGATGAAGAGAGAATGAAGAACACAGAAACATTCCCTTACATAAACAGACAATTGATTTTTGACAAAAATGTTAAAGATAATTGAGAAGCTTTAATAATTAAAATCCATTTGCAAAAATAAAAAAGATATACACATAAACATATTTTACACCATCTACAAAAATAATTCAAAATGATTCACATATGAAAATGTTAAATCTGCAATAATAAGCCTTCAGAATAAGACATAGGAGGAAACTTTTATGTCCTGTGTTATACCAATGTATTTTAAGATATGATACCAAAAGCAAGGCCCATAAGAACAAATTGATAAACTGAACTCTTCTAAAATAAAGACATGTGTTCTTAGAAAGATCCATCTGCATATAAAAATATGGAATAATAACTATCATATATAATTGCAATGCATCTATAAAATAATAATTTTAAAAGAAAGATATTAAAAAAGAAGCAGGAGACAAGTTGTGTGTGGGGAGAAGATATTTACAAATCATATTTGTGGTAAGACTTGTACTCAAACTTCTCAAACCAATTTAATAAAAAATGAGTAAAAAATTTCATAAATAATTTACCAAAGAAGATATGCAGAGTCAATGAGTCAATAAGCACACAAGAAGATATATATCATCACTTGTAAATAGAGACATAAATATTGAAATCTCTAATATCAGAAAGGCAAAAATTAAGAGACTGCTTGTTCTAAATATTGTAAAGGATAAGAAGGATTTGGAATTCTCACATACTGATGGTGGGGGTGTAAAATAATATAACCACCTTGGAAAATGTTAGTTTCTTAAGAAATTAAGAGTATGACTTCCATCAATCTAGTTTACAGGTATTCACTTAAGGTAAATGGAAATACATGCCTATAATACAACTTTTTATATACATGATCATAAGAATTTTACTTGTACCAGCAGGTCATATATGCAACTCAAATGTTAATCAATGAATGAATATATAAGAAAACTGTGGCAGATCTATAATATTACCTATTATTCAATAATAAAGAGAAAGGAACTAAAAACATATCATGTCTTGGATGAATTTTAAAACAGTAATGTTAATTGAAACAAGTCAAGAGTATAATATGATTTCATTTACATAAAACACTAGAAATAGAAAATGCAAATAAATATTTTGAACCTGTGTAGGAAGCTGATATTTCACTTTACCTGGAAATGAAGAAAGGGAGCTTGGGCTGGGGATATAGCTCAGTTGGTAGAGTGCTTGCCTCACAAGCATAAGACCCTGGGTTCAAATCCCCAGCACCGCAAAAAAAAAAAAGAAAGGGAGCTGATCATGGAAGGGAGGAATGGAAGTATTATAAAGAAACATATGGAAACATTGGGGAAAGATTAAGTATATTGATCATAATTGTTACAATAGTTTCTTGGGCATATGAATATTCCAAAATCTATCCAATTGTACATTTTAAATGTGTGCAATTGCATCCCAATAAAACTGTTTAAAATATGTGAAAAAACCTTTAAGCTTAATACCTACATGCAAGTTCATTGCAATATGATTAATGCAAAATACATATTGATTAACCAAATAGAGAAAAATAATAGGATTATATAAACATGCCTACATATATGCATATATGGGAACTGTTAATGCAAAGTGAAAGGAAAAATTTTAGTCTTAAAAGACAATGTAAATGTAGGGCAAAATGGAGATAGAATGGGAAAGAAAAAAAGTAAAAATAAACATATTCAATTAGCATTATGCTTTATTATGAATTGTAAAAAGCAAAACCATTTTGTTAACCTCTTATTTGTTCTATCATAATTTGGTTGGTGAATATTGTAACTGTAGCCCACACAAGGTCAAGTAATACTGCTTGTGGTCTCTAGAGTTCAGGCTGTTTTAATTGCACATTGGAAAACAAATATGTTTATGCTTTGCAGTGTGTGTAGTGTTTAAATGGAGGAGAAGGGAACATCTGGGGTGTCATAAAATTAGAGGCATGACTACAAAAAATTAATCAGCTGCCACTTTTCATTATCATAGGGCTGAATGACTTTCAAAAGACCACAGTGTCCGTACTCATTTGGACTCTGAAATTAAAATGTTTTAGGAGCAATGTAGCATCACTTTGACACATTTTGTCTTCTGAAAAAAATATATGACACTGTGAAGTAGAATACTGAAGACTACAGTAAGAATGCCAGAGGCTAGTTTGTAAACCTCCCTTTCTTTCTGTCAGTGATTATTGTATTCTAGTTGTGACAAAGAAATGTTAATGATGAAAAGTTTTCCAGACTATTTTTTAAAACATCATATCATATCATGTCATAACATACATTGCATTATATTATTTCTTTAACTGGGACATTCATTTTGAAGCTACTTATTTCTGGTAATTTCCCCTCATCCCTTGCTGTGTGTTTAAATTCTATACACTATTTAGTACACAATATGAGCACTGTTATTCTAAGAATACTCCAAAATCTTCATGTATTTTGTATACATGTCATCATGTGTTTATTGCCTTGATAGCATTTAGTTCATAGGTTATTTTTCATCTTTCTCATCTCCTCCACTGGGTCATCTTGCATCAATTACCATGAGTCCTTTATCTGTGTTTCATGTATATGCCTAGAAACTCTTAATATCCAAAATCTATTTCAATGTTTGTTTGTTTTTTTTTTCCTGAACTGCCACTAAAAAACTGTGCAGGAAAGATGAAACTTAAATAATTATATGGCACACTAAGTAATTAGAAAAACCAATCAGTCACACTGAAGAATTTATAGAAACTAGACAGCTCTTTTGTTCAAATCAATAACAAAACTAAAGAGAGTCATACAAATCAGTAACTGGACAAAAAAGGGTTACTGAAGAAATGAATATTGACAAGAAACTTCTGGAAACCATTGGTCAGCAGCTACTGTTTGGTGTAGTAAGGACTGACTGACTGTACTAATTTCCTGTCTTCCAAGCAAAACAGTTCTATCATGCTTTGCTCCTACATTAAGGATAGCTAGAAATACCAGCTCTCTAAGCAAAAATGAATTGTCTATGATACCCCATATGCAAAGATGTTAGAAAGAAAGGTAAAATGGTGTAGTTGGTGACATCAGTCCTTCTCTAATGATCTGTATAGTTCAGACGTAAGCATAGCTGACTTGTATATCTCAAGCAGGTTTTAGCCATTAGTAATTACATTTCATGACAATGACCTCCATAGGGAAACCCAATAGTTTCCTATACAAATCATTCAGTATTACTAATGATTACTCATCTCTTTATTATGTATATGAATGGACAATGAATTATCACCAGATATGTGAGGCAAATGCAAAAAGGGAAACGGAGTTACCAAGTCAACAAATAAATCAACTTTTAAGATAGTAGAAAAATATAAAGTAAAAAATACATCTAATTTAAATTGTCAGAAATTTAGGAAGAGTTCACAACCATAAAACAAGAACAGGGTGATTTGGATAAAAGAAAAATCAGAGATTAAGCAAATACTTCAAATTTAATTTTAAAAAGTCAATTGATTCAACGAATAACAATCATGCAAATAATAAGACTATTTGTATGTGAGGTATGTCTGGAGTTGCGAATGAATTGTGGGCTTACCTGAACCATCTCTAAGCCGAGGTGTGCCCCTTGGAGAACTCTGAGTGTCATCTCACCAATCTGAGGCTGCTCCATTGCCTTGGCAATGTCCTGCTCTAAGAGATTTCTGTGATACCATGATATTGTTTCAGGCAACCCTAGGTGGAAAGAAATACCAGTGTGCCCAAGTACCCTTGAGGCACCAGCTGCCTGGAGGAGGAATTACTGTACAAGTGATAAGGCTTCCATCAGACCAGCTTCCCCCACAACTTCTCACTTCTTGTTTACCTTGAGGAACCCTTCCTCACAATAAATCCTTCTGAGGAGCTCCCCTATAAATAAAGCACAGAGAGCTTCACTCTTTGTTAGAGATTGGACCTATCAGGCCCCCAGTGTTGAAACTATTTTCCTGTGTCTTTTGTCTTTTATTTCTTATTAGTTATTTCAGACTTTTAATTTCTCAGCTGGCTCACACCTCCCTGTGGTTATCTGATCCCTCATTATTCAGTACATAGTGACAGGAATACATACTTACTCAGATTTTTCAAGAAAACCAGCTTAAATTAATAAAGGAGTCTATTTGTAAGAACTAAGAAATTAAGTAACCTAAATTCAGTAAAATAAAATAAAATAAAATAAAAAATGCTATCCCTGAAAGATGCCTGGATGTTCTGGAGCCCGTGAGCAGCTATGTTATAAGCAATATGTTACATTTATGGATGTAATTAAGAATTTTGAGATAGGAATGTTATTTTGGAATATTTGGATAGATGCAATGCACTCATATTATAAGGGTCTTAGTGAAAGGGAGGCAAGAAGGTCAGTGTCATAGCAAGAGTATATATGGAAGAACACAGAGATTATCCTGGTGCATATTCAAGATTGAAGATGGGGGTCACAAACCAAGGACTCAATGTGACCTCTAGAATTTGGACAAAGCAAAGAAATGGCTTTTCTCTGGAGTATCCCAGAGAAATACAACCATGCTGAAAATGTGGTTTCCACCCTGCATTCTCCTTTCAGAATTAAAACCTTCAGAACCATAATATAATGTATTTGTGATGTTTTAAAGGATAAATTTGTAGTAATTTGTCATAATAGCAATAAGATACAAATATAAAATTTTGATAAGTCAAAATTCTAAAGTTGTTATAAAAAAAAGAAAACTTGCATACATATTGGAAATATATGAATTTCCTCCCAATTCATCCAAAAATTCAAAGCAAGCAAATACATATATTATATGGTTTTAAAGCTCATTAAAATCATTCATTAATTTTGTTAATTAATTTTGTCATTAATTTTTTCAATTGTTAATTGAGGTTATAGTTTGTAAAGGAGATAGAAATAAACTTTAAAACTATACATATATGTGTAGTGTGTGTGTGTGTGTGTTTCTCTGTCAAGCCCCAGAAAGACGGGGTATAAGAAAATACAGAAGTATTGAACAGGGACATCAGGAACCGATACTTCAGATGGCATCTGCTGACTGAGTGGAAACAGCCTATTTAAGAGGAAAGAGGGTACAGAATATGTAGAAACTTTTTCATGAAAAGATTCCTTAAACTTTGCTCAAGGATCATAGAGAGAAAGGTCATTATATGTTAAATCTTATTTTTGGCATACATCGAATTAAGAATTTTGTTTTGTCCAAATAACAGGAGTGCAATTCAGGTGCAGAAGATATGTGTAAGAATGCTTACCATGGCATTTTTATAATATCATAAATGTGGGAGATAAACTTTAATGTTTATGAATGAATGGTTGAGTAAAATATAGCCATACATACATAAACACACAAAAATATATAATTACCCACACAGCCCAACAATGAGAAAAAGGTAACATTAAAAAAAAATCCATAATACATTATGCTGTCAAGAACTTTATCGATATCTGTGCAACAGCAGTTTTCATTTTTAAAATATGTGCAGGTATAAATTTACAGAAGTATATATACATACATATATTTCCACATGTCTTGGAATGTGAATAATACAGACCATACCTTTAGTAGTAGTTTCATTTGAAACTGGGTTTCTGAAAATAGTTTTCTTTTTGTACTACTTGAGCTGATTTAATAAAAGATAATCTATAAATTTGATATAAAAATACATGAACAAATGTTTAACTGCACTAAAACAAAGTTGATGTGAAGAGAAAACATTGGCAAAGTGTTGTGTTTTACACATGCTTCATAATCCATCAGCCACTGCTTATTGAGTGTTCATTACATTTAAGTGATAAAAAGCTTCTTAAAACTTATTATTACTTAAATTCTCTAAAAGGAAATACATGGAAAGTCAAAACTATGTGAGAATTATTCTGTTTCATCCTTGATTGTATAGATGCTACCAATGCTCATATTTAAAATCCTCTTATAAGCAACCTCTTGTTTAAACTAATTAATAAAACAAATTTAAGTGATAAATTTGTTCATAACTTTTTCTATGTAATGAATGATCCAAAGATATCTTGAATGATATAATAGTAAAAACCCGTGTCATACCTTCTGTTTTATAAATTGATACAAAGAAAAAATGCAAGTGAACCAGTGAACCTCTACAGTGAGAACAAACACCTCCCTAATGCTATAAGCCCTGATACTTATATCTTTGGAGTTTGTTTCCATCAGAAAGAAAACTGAACTTTCTGAATATTAAAAAGCAATATAGAAACACTTTAGTGTAAATTTCTTAAATGTGAAAGTCAAAATTTAATATTTTCAAGTAAAGGTAAATCTATATAATTTTGAAATATTGTTTGTTAATTGTACAAATAATAAAAGAATATATTTATAATTTTCCAACTCTGCCTTCATTATTAATTTAAAATGAGAAATTTCAACCTTTGGAAGTAGACCTTTTATTTTTTTAAATACAGATGATGAAATTGAACTAGGTTTTGACTACCACTTTCCTAAATTTTCCCTTAGCAAGTCAAAATCATAGATAGGATTCCTTTTCAGTACAATTCCCAGAGTCTTGTGCATGCTGGGCAAGCACATAGATAGGATTCCTTTAGCAGTACAATTTTTATGCTCATGTACAGTTAAAGAAACATGCAGTTTGACATTCAACCTACACTACAAGTGGATTTACCCTGAATGCAAATCTTCATTTAGTTTGTCTACTTTAATATCAGACATTGTCAAGAATACATAGATTACTATTCTGTTACTAACCCTCCTTCAAAATGCAACTTATATTCACACTCTGTGAACCCATATCCAACAATTTCAATTTTACTGAATACACTATGACAGTTATATTCTGTATCATGTATATTTGCATATTTAAATGTGTGATTCTCTGTATTAGCTTTCTTTCTACAACCAAACTGTCATCTTCTTAAATTCAGGCAGCATGTTTTTCACTTAGTGGTTGAACTGACATTCTCCATACATATGGTATATTTGACTAATTTACTACTAATTAGAGAATGGTGTGGGTTGACTTAACTTTCAAGCAGGATTGTGGAGAAATTATGCAAAGTTGATATTAAGTAACTTAGTCAATGTAGCTTTTAAGATTTTTTAAACTTTATTTGCCTTTGAATTGTGTATTTTCTCATGGTTGGAGGTATAGCATGTTTTTGTACAGCTGCTTGAAGGTAACTTCACAATAAAGACAACTTTTCTCCACTAATATCCAGTCTATTGATAAATATGGTGGTTGTTCAACTGTTATGTGTGATTTTTTCTGAGTATCCTCTAACTTTGCTAGTGTAGTAGCCCCAACCTGTATCCTTGCAGAATTTGGTATGCCATTTCACTCTGGAATCTTTGGGAAACAAGACAACTACTGCATATCATCTCACAGATGAATTGGGCCTTAATTTATAGTATAACTTCCACTGTGTCTGGACATTTGTACCTCTGCTCTTTCCATAATTCTGGTTGGCTTCCATTTGGGCTTCTGCTTTGCAGGATTATTTTTGTGGTCTCCTGGACTGTTAAGTTCTAGTTTGTCTATTAAACATACCACATTTAACCCACTAATAGGTTAGTAAAAACAATTCTATCACCTATAGATTATTTTTCCTTCAGCTTTCACTGCATATTTGCCTAGATATTATGGCATTAGAGAGTTAGACTGTTTATTTATTTATTTATTTATTTATTTATTTTTTCTTTGTAGTGCTGCGGATGGAACCCAGAGTCTTGTGCATGCTGGGCAAGCACTCTATCAATGATTTCCATCCCCAGTCGTAGGCCCATGCTTTCTGATGTCTTAAATGGGATAAATATAAGAGATAATCATCACAATGTTCCTGGAATCTGATTCATTTTTAAAGATATCTCCTTCACTTTTTATATATTTTCCTTCAGCAATAATATCTTTCATCCCTTTTTTTCTTCTTCTTTCTCTACTTCCTCATTCAGTTTACCACAAGTTCATGTGAATATTTAAAGCCTTAAAGTCAAGATTATTTGATTTGTTTTCTCCATGAGTCCACTCATGAGTAGATGAAAATAGTAATACAACTCAACTTTCTATTAAATCTAGATCAAACTACCGTATTATAAATAAGCAAAATGTTATCTTTTCTTAAAAAGTTACTTTTTTGAATGGTGAATACAAAATTCAGTCACCACGTCTATTTTCAAAACTACACATTTGAAAATAATTATGTTTTATTTAGGGAAACAAGATTTATATCCATACATACCTTATTGTGTTAAATGAGAAGAAGGGATAAATTATTGATTAAGGTGTTCTTTATATAGTGTGCTTAGTTTTCTCTGACCTTTGGAAACTATTTCAGAAACATGAATTCTTATTTACATAGGGTTTCCTATTTGAGTGAGGAATAGAGGAAAATTTATGAGGAGTTAAGAAAACTTCTTCTAAACCTATAGACAGCACAATAGAAAACATAGTGGGATTCTTAATATTACAAACTTATTTAAGGGCATCTGGATGGTCATAACAAACTGCCATAAGCTAGATTATGTTAAATAACAGAAATTTATTTCTGGCCGTTTGAAAGGATGGAAAGTCTATGGTCAAGGCACTAACAAATTTAGTATCTGATGAGGGACAGCTTCCTTGTTCACAGATGGCTGTCTTCCTGTGTCCTTACACGATAGAAGTGGGGAGGAGTTTCTCTTAATAAAAGCACTAATTCTGTTCACAAGAAAAGTGTTCTCATGGTTAGTAGGATGACTCCTACTCACCAGAGCAGGAACATGATCACCTCCCAAAGGTTCCACTTTCAAATTGATCACATTGTGTTTAAATTTCAATTGAGAAATTTGTGGAGACGTGAGCATTCCGTCAGTGCATGGGGATGAGGTAATGCCCTCAGTTGTTCTTCCTCTCCATCTATGTTATCTTCACTAGATCTGACTACTCTTTCTATGCCTGTACAAGTGCCTGATGAGGCACTTCTAGGTTTTTCTGACAACTTGCTCTTGAAATGCAAAATAGTTAAAGTGATTAAGAAATATAATACTGGATCCCTGCACCTAGGTAGGTGCCATCACTGGTTTGTCCCAGTCGAGGAGCAAGCAGGCGGAGGAGCCAGGCTGCCAACATCTCCGAGGTAGGCAGCGGGCAGCTATCCTGCCCAACCAGCAGGTCAAGGACAGACATCATAACTGAGTGACCCCGCCTGACTCCTGCACCTTCCTCCGTGCCATTACTGGTTGGTCGCAGTTGCAAAGCGACCTGGGGGGCAAGTAAGGCTGCTTGCATAGCAGAGGTAGCAGGCAAGCACCCAACTCACCTGCCTTGCAGAGCTAGGCAGCGAGTAGCCAACACCCCCAACCACCAAGCCAAAGACAGACGCCATCACTAAACAACTCCGCCCCACCACCACACCGAGGTTTGTCGCCATCACAGAGTTAGCCAGAGGCTTCTTTATAAGCTGGTGCAGGCACTTTGGTGCAGGCATGGACATCATCATTGGAAGGGCAGCTCCCTTCCTGAGACACCTACAGGAGATAGAGGACCTTTGACAAGACCCAGGAATCAAGAAGAGGAGGTATTGAGAGACTCAGGACCAACTCAGAGGCACCAGGGAATATACCCCACCCGAAGGCCACCACCCCTAGAAGGCCAGCTTCCTAGTAGAGCACCGTATTATCAAGATCCTCCAAGACTTCAGGCTGCTGAATGCTAAGAGGTGAGTTATTGAAATCTACAGAGACAATATTAGTCAATAGAGGAAATCTGCAATATCCCAGAGTTTCACTACTAGATGGGTAGATATGAACAATATGAGAAAACAAGGGAAGAAAATATCCCAACAAACCTAGAAGGTATAGCAATAATATCCAATGACAGCATGGCTGAAGAAATGTCAGAAAGGGAGTTCAGAATGTACATAATCAAAACAATCAGGGAAGCAAACGAGGAAATGAAAGAGCAAATGCAGACATTGAAGGATGAGAAGAAAGGGCAAATGCAGGCATTGAATGATCCCACCAAACAACAGTTAAAAGATCAAATACATGAAGCAAAAGATCAATAAAAAGTTAGAGATATTGAAAAAAAAAATCCTTGTTATGAAGGAAACAATAAACCAAATTAAAAACTCCATAGAAAGCATAACCAATAGGATAGCACACCTGGAAGACAGAACCTCAGATATCGAAGACAAAATATTTGATCTTGAAAACAAAGTTGACCAAACAGAGAAGAAGGTAAGAAATCATGAACAGAATCTACAAGAACTATGGGATATCAAGAAAAGGACAAATTTAAGAATTATTGGGATTGAGGAAGGTTTAGAGAAACAAACCAAAGGAATGAACAATCTATTCGATGAAATAATATCAGAAAATTTCCCAAATCTGAAGAATGAAATGGAAAATCAAGTACACGAGGCTTATAGGACTCCAAATACACAAAATTACAACAGACCCACACCAAGGCACATTATAATGAAAATACCTAACATACAAAATAAAGACAGAATTTTAAAGACCGTGAGAGAAAACAATCAAATTACATTCAGGGAAAAACCAATATGGATATCAGCAGATTTTTTAATCCAGACCCTAAAAGCTAGAAGGGCCTGGAACAACACATATCAAGCCCAGAGAGAAAATGGATGCCAACCAAGAATCTTATACCCAGCAAAACTTACCTTCAGATTTGATGATGAAATAAAACTTCCATGATAAACAAAAGCTAAAAGAATTTACAAAAAGAAAGCCAGCATTACAGAACATTCTCAGCAAAATATTCCATGAGGAAGAGATGAAAAACAACAATGTAAATCAGCAAAGGGAGGAACTATCCTAAAGGAATAACCAAATAAAGGAGAAATCAAGTCGTGTCAAAAAAAAAAAAAAAAAAAAAAAGAGTCAAATGACCGGGAATACAAATCATATCCCAATAATAACCCTGAATGTTAATGTCCTGAACTCATCAATCAAAAGACATAGACTGGCAGATTGTATTAAAAGAGAGATCCAACAATTTGCAGCCTGCAAGAGACTCATCTCACAGAAAGAGATATCCACAGACTAAAGGTGAAAGGATGGGGAAAAACATACCATGCACATGGACACAACAAAAAAGCCGGAGTACCCATCCTTATATCAGATAATGTGGACTTGAAGCCAAAGTTAGTCAGAAGGGATAAAGAAGGACATTTCATACTGTTTAAGGGAAGCATAAATCCACAAGACATAACAATCACAAATATCTATGCCCCAAACAGTGACTCATGCATATACATCAAACAAATCCTTCTCAATGCCAGAAATCAAATAGACCACAACAGTAGGTGATTTTAACACACCTCTCTCACCACTGGACAGATCCTCCAAACAAAAATTGAACAATGAAACCATAGATCTCAAAAACACAATCAATAATTTAGACTTAATGAACATTTATAGAATATACCATCCAACAAACAGCGAATACACTTTCTTCTCAGCAGCACATGAATCCTTCTCTAAAATAGACCATATATTATGCCACAAAGCTTCTGTTAGTAAATACAAGAAGATAGAGATAGTACCTTGTATTCTATCAGATCATAATGGATTGAAATTAGAAACAAATCACAGAGTAAAAAAACAGAAACTACTCCAACACCTGGAGATTAAATAATGTGCTATTATATGATGAATGCATAACAGAAGACATCAGGAGGGAAATTAAAAGATTCTTAGAGGTAAATGAGAACAAAAAAACAACATATCAAAATCTCTGGGACACTATGAAAGCAGTACTTAGAGGAAAATTCATTTCATGGAGCACATTCAATAAAAGAAGAAAAAATCAACAAATAAATGACCTAACACCATGGCTCAAAGCCCTAGAAGAAGAAGAACAGAGCAACATCAAAAGTAGTAGAAGACAGGAAATAGTTAAAATCAGAGCTGAAATTGACAAAACTGAAACAAAAGAAATAATTGAAAAAATTGACAAAATAAATAGTTGGTTCTTTGAAAAAATAAACAAAATTGATAAACCCTTAGCCACACTAATAAAGAGAAGAAGAGAGAAAACCCAAATTACTAAAATTCGGAATGAATAAGGAAATATCACAACAGACACGATTGAAATACAAAGAATAATTAGAAGCTATACACTCCAACAAAATAGAAAACCTTGAAGACATCAACAGGTTTCTAGAGACATATGAATTACCTAAACTGAACGAGGAGGACATACACAATTTAACTGGATCAATTTCAAGTAATGAAATGGAAGAAATTGTCAAAAGCCTACCAACAAAGAAAAGTCTGGGACCAGATGGGTTCTCAGCTGAGTTCTACAAAACCTTTAAAGAAGAGCTCTTCCAATACTTCTCAAAGTATTTCATGAAATAGAAGAGAAGGGAACCCTCCCAAACTCATTCTATGAAGCCAATATCACCCCTATACCTAAACCAAACAGAGACACATTGAGGAAAGAAAATGTCAGACCAATATCCTTAATGAACATTGATGCAAAAATTCTCAACAAAATCTTAGCAAATCACATACAAAAATATATTAAAAAGATAGTGCACCACGATCAAGTGGGTTTTATCCCAGGGATGCAAGGTTGGTTCAACATTCGGAAATCAATAAATGTCATTCACCATATCAATAGACTTAAAGTCAAGAATCACATGAATATTTCAATAGATGCAGAAAAGGCATTTGATAAAATACAGCATCCCTTCATGCTCAAAATACTAGAAAAAAATAAGGATAGTGGAAAAATTCCTTAACATTTTAAAGGCCATCTATGCTAAGCCCATGGCTAATATCATTCTAAATGGTGAAAAAATGAAAGCATTCCCCCTAAAAACTGGAACAAGGCAGGGATGCCCTCTTTCACCACTTCTATTCAACATTATCATCGAAACTCTTGCCAGAGCAATTAGACAGACCAAGGAAATTAAAGGGATATGAATAGGAAAAGAAGAACTCAAACTGTCCCTGTTTGCTGATGACATGATTATATATTTAGAGGAACCAGAAAATTCCACCAGAAAACTTTTAGAACTCATAAGTGAATTCAGTAAAGTAGCAGGATATAAGATTAATGCTCATATATCCAATGCATTTTTATACATAAGTGATGAATCTTCAGAAAGAGAATTTAGGAAAACTACCCCATTCACAATAGCTTCCAAAAAAAAAATAAAATACTTGGGAATCAATCTAACAAAAAGGTGAAAGACCTCTACAATGAGAACTACAGAACACTAAAGAAAGAAATTAAAGAAAACCTTAGAAGATGGAAAGATCTCCCATAGGCAGAACTACTATTGTCAAAATGGTCATACTACCAAAAGTGCTATACAGTTTCAATGCAATTCCAATTAAAATTCCAATGACATACCTTACAGAAATAGAGCAAGCAATCATGAAATTCGTCTGGAAGAATAAGAAACCCAGAATAGCTAAAGCAATCCTTAGCAGGAAGAGTGAAGCAGGGGGTATCGTAATACCAGACCTTCAACTATACTACAAAGCAATAGTAACAAAAACAGCATGGTATTGGCGCCAAAATAGGTAGATCAATGGTACAGAATAGAGGATACAGACACAAACCCCAATAAATACAATTTTCTCATACTAGATAAAGGTTGGAACAATATGCAATGGAGAAAAGATAGCCTCTTCAACAAATGGTGCTGGGAAAAGTAGAAATCCATATGCAACAGAATGAAACTAAGCCCCTATCTCTCACCCTGCACAAAAATCAACTTACAATGGATCAAGGACCTTTTTTTGGGGGGGTTCTGGGGACCGAACCCAGGGTCTTGTGCTTACAAGGCAAGCACTCTACCAATTGAGCTATCTCCCCTGCCCTGGATCAAGGACCTTGATATCAGACTAGAGACCCTGCAACTTATAGAAGAAAAAGTCGGTCAAATCTTCAACTTGTTGGCTTAGGGTCAGACATCCTTAACAGGACTCCCATAGCACAAGAAATAAAAACAAGAATCAATAACTGAGATAGGTTCAAACTAAATAGCTTTCTCTCAGCAAAAGAAACTATCAGCAATGCGAAGAGAGAGCCTACACAGTGGGAGAAAATCTTTGCCACACACACTTCAGATAGAGCACTAAATTCCAGAATATATAAAGAATTCAAAAAACTCTACACGAAAAATACAAATAACCCAATCAATAAACGGGCTAAGGATATAAACATATACTTCACAGTAGAAGGTCTACAAGCAATCAACAAACATATGAAAAAATGTTCAACATCTTTTGTAATAAGAGAAATGCAAATCAAAACTACCCTAAGATTCCATCTCACCCCAATTAGAATGGTGATTATCAAGAATACAAGAAACAATAGGTGTTGGTGAGGATGTGGGGAAAAAGGTACACTCATACATTGCTGGTGGGGCTGCAAATTAGTGCAGCCACTCTGGAAAGTAATGTGGAGATTCCTTAGAAAACTTGGAATGGAACCACCATGACCCAGCTATCCCACTCCTTGGCCTGTACTCAAAGGACTTAAAATCAGCATACTTCAGAGATACAGCCACATCAATGTTCATAGCTGCTCAATCCACAATAGCTAGATTGTGGCACCAACCTAGATGCCCTTCAATTGATGAATGGATAAAGAAACTGTGGTATATATGTAACATGGAATATTACTTAGCCATAAGGAATAATAAAATTATGGCAGTTGCAGGCAATTGGATGAAGTTGGAGAATATCATGCTAAGCGAGATAAGCCAATCTCAATAAACCAAAGGACAAATGATCTCAAAGATAAGGAGATGATGACACACATAGGGGGCTGGAAGGGGGCAAGAATGGAGGAAGGAGGGACTCTATAGAGGCGTAAGAAGGGTGGGAGGGGTGGAGGAGAGAAAAAAAAATAACAGAATGAATCAAAAACTATTACCCTAGGTAAATGTATGATTACACAAATGGTATGCCTCTACTTCATGTACAAACAAGATGTATCCCATTTGTTTACAATAAAAATTAATTAAAAAAAAGAAATAAAATACTACATACCTCAGTTGATATAAAGTAGTGGAGACTAAGGATTCATTCTTCAGCAAAGTAATCTATTCATCATATGTTTACTAACCTTCAATTGTGTATCAATCGTTTTTCTAGGTTTGGAGAATGTACCAGCAAGGATAAAGAGATAAATTATTGCCTTCATGGATATTACATTCAAGTGAGAGAAGACTGAAATTATGAGATTGTGATAAGTTCAGAGAACAATAAAGTAGATCAGGGGAAAAGAGATGATATGGAGTGACCTACTCTAGGCTTATGTGTGTGTGTGTGTGTGTGTGTGTGTCTGCTTGGCGAAGACTTTCCTCATAAAATTATATTTATCATCAGTTTGAAGAAAAAGAGTTTGTGAACTATGGGGAAAGAGGTTTCAAAGCACAAGGGATAGTAAATGTAAATACACACACAAGAATCAGGTTCTTGAAATGTTCAAAGAACAAGGAGCTAGAGTGGGAAATGAGGAATGCAGGTGAGAACTGATGGAGCAGTCACTGGGGAAGGAATGTGTAGGAAGGACCCTCTAGCTCCTGCCTTTGACAGTCCTTTGTTCGTGGGATCAGACAGGATGGCAGGAAAAGAGTGAGAAGGTCATAGTAATAGATATTTTGAAACACTGTGATCAGATTCTGGATATCTTTTGAAAGCTGCAAGTACTGAATATGGACTATTAAAGAGAGTAGATAAGGATTAATTTTACTTGCTTGTCATTCTTTAAGGTGTTTATACTTAACAGTGTTCATACTAACAGTGTTCACTCCAGACAGAGGGCCATACACCATGTCTCATGGATATCATTTAATGGTGATGTTTTCCACTTTTTTTCTCTATGTGTGTGTATTTAAGAATTATAAACTGAACACAAATAATAAATTCCTAATTATTTATGAAACAGAAGTTTACAGCTGTACTTTTGTTTAAAATCCCAAGAATAACATTTGAATATAGAAACCTGAGGGAATTACAGCTGTATTTTTCAAACTGTGAATTGACCTATTTATACCTTATGACCAAGTAGTGGGTCACAAGTTCAAGTAAGAGGATGAGTAACGAATATATTTAAAAAAAAAATAGAATAAGATATATCAAAACAGCAAAATCAGAGTAAAGTCATAGTCAGTGCAAGTATGACTCATGGTCATTAGTTTATTTTATGTATATTGGGTGATTGTGCATGTCTGCATGTCTGCAGTAGTTTTTGAAGAATAAGAGTTATTTAAAATTTTGTAAGTCATGTGGAAAAGCCTGGGGTTATACTTTGCAGTTTTATCTGTCCCAGAAATGGTCTTCAAAATTCTTTATAAATGCATAATTTTTTCTGGGGAACATTGTTATGGATTTCATCTGATGCTTATAAAATATTTTTTTAAAAACAGCTCAAGAGACATACTAATTTTAAAGCAAAATTAAATTATATTTGTAGCTTGGGAATAAATGTACTTTAAAACATAAAGTAAAAATAGAGTAATTTTTATTCACATGTCTCTATTGTGCAAACAGATGTACATAATCAATTGCTTATTTGCTCCTAATTTAATTTTGTTTTCCAATCAATTAACATACTAAATTTATTTATGTTCCTAAAATTAAAGTATATGTAGACTTATATCAGTGTGAAAAACACACCATATATTTGTTTTTCTAAAATATCTCATTTTTCCTTAAAACACCTCTATATGTTAAATTTATCAAAATATTATATTTATAGGGTTATGATAATGTTTAATATATTACTCAAATAGTGAGGACTGTGGTCATGGGGGTATGATATGTAGGAATATAGGTGAAAGACTACTAAAGACCTATTAATAAAATAGAGGAACAAAGCAAAAAGTATGCACCCTGGTCAGTGATTACATGTCTTCCAAAGTGCCACAAATCTTTTATCATCACTATGGTTTTTAGCATATAAACAATGGCATGCACTCCATGTTTGATATGGAGTACATATGATATGATATCATGATGTGTCAAAATACACCCTACAGCTATGTATATCTAAAAACAACAAATTAAAACAACAACAACAACAAAAAAAAAAAACCAATCCTGTGGAGAGGATAATATTACCCAGCTTTTGAAAATAAAGAAAATGAAGTCAAGAACTTTTGCCATGCAACAAAAAAAACAGGAAGCAATTGAACTTCGACATTAATCCACCAGTGTCACACTGTGCAGGAAAATGAAAGAGAAAGTGAAAATTCTCAATTCTGGTTCTCTAATGCGTTTAACTTAGGGATAAAATGTACTGATTTTCCCCTTAATACCCCATTATGATACAACCTGAAAGTAGAATTATTGTGGAAAACAGACAGCACCCCATACAAATGATATTACATTTTTTAGCTCCACACAATTTATTCCAGTCCATTGAGGCTGAAATGAGACAGAACTGATTTGGCAGCATTTGTTAACAGAAGGAATAAAATGGAACTGGAAAAGGTATATGTAAACAAAAAGCACACAATTGTGGGTAATGGTGGTAGGAGGGGGTTGGGCAAACACCAGGACCAGAGAAACAGAAAACATATATTGTAAGAGGATATGTGGACAAGGTCAGAGGTAAGCAGTGGATACCATGTTGAGTTGCCCAGATCCCCACTGAGAACAGAGGACTTATTTCCCTCTCTGCAGTGAGTGCTGCTGCTAAATGGCTCTATGCTGCCATCTCTCCCTGGAAGTTGCTCTTGGTTGGAGACAGCCTCACATCCCGGCAGGCAGCCTGCATCCAATGACTGGTAACTTCCATAGCTTAAAGGATTGGTCCTCAGAGCAACACAGGATTATCTATTATCTGTTTTGTACTCAAAATCTCCTTCACCAATGCATCATCTGTTGATGCTGTTTTTATTAGTTCATTTATTTATACATAATATTAGGGTTCATTTTGACATAATAATACAACAAGCATGGAATATAAATTGCTTCAATTCAATCCCAAGTACTTCTCTTTTCCCTCCCTTCCTGCCCACCATGCCCTTTTCTCTAATCTTAGTGATACTTCTATGTATGTATCTTTTGAAATTAGTGAATTACAGATATATGTATATATATATATATATATATATGTATATATGAAATTCGCTGTGGTATATTCATATATGTACATAGGAAAGTTTGATTAGATTCATTCCATAGTTCCTCCTTTTTCCTGTCCCTCCCCTGACTCAGTCCCTTTCTTATCCTCCACTGATCTCTCTTCTATTTTCATGGAATTCCCCCCCCCAATTTTTTCCTTCTTTTCTTTCCTTCTTTCTCTTTCTTTCTTTCTTTCTTTCTTTCTTTCTTTCTTTCTTTCTTTCTTTCTTTCTTTCTTTCTTTTCTTTCTTTCTTTCCTTCTTTCTTTTCTCTTTCTTTCTTTTCTTTCTTTCTTTCTTTCTTTCTTTCTTTCTTTCTTTCTTTCTTTCTTTCTTTCTTTCTCTCTCTCTCTCTCTCTCCCTCTCTCTCTCTCTTTTTCCCTCCCTCCCTCCCTCCCATCCTTTCTCCCTTCCTTCATTTTCTTCCTTCCTTCCTTTCTTCCTTCCTTCCTTCCTTCCTTCCTTCCTTCCTTCCTTCCTTCCCTTCCCTTCCCTTCCCTTCCCTTCCCTTCCCTTCCCTTCCCTTCCCTTCCCTTCCCTTCCCTTCCCTTCCCTTCCCTCCTTTCTTTTCCTAGCTTCTGCATATCAGAGAAAACATTCAACCCTCCACTTTTTGAGTCTGGCTTTTTTCATTTAGCATGATGTTCTTCAGTGATATCCTTTTACTAGTAAATGCCACAATTTCATTCTTCTTTATAGCTAAGTAATACTCCATTGTGTATATATGCTACTTTTTAAAATCTAATTATCTGTTGACAGCCTTCTGGACTGGTTCCATAGATTGACTGTTGTGAAATTGCTACTATAAACATTGATTTGATTGCATTCCTATAATATGCTGATTTTAGATCTTTTGGATATATAACAAGGAGGGGAATATCCAGGTCTTATGGTGTTTCCATTCCTACTTCTTTTGAGGAGTCTTCATACTTCTTTAGAGTGGTTGTTCTAATTTGCAGTCCCACCAACAATGTATGAGTGTATCTTTTCCCTCACATCCTTGCCAAAATTTTTATTATTTGGATTCTTGTATTACTATTTGTATTCCCTATAATTGTCATTCTGACTGGAGTGAAATGAAATCTCAATGTTTTCATTCGCATTTCTCTGATTGTTAGAGACATCAAACACTTTTTCATATATTTATTGCCATTTCTATTTCTTCTGAGAAGTGTCTATTTAGTCTAGTTCCTTTACTCACTTATTAATTGGGTTATATATTTATTTACTTATTGGTTTTAAGTTTTTTTGAGTTCTTGATATATTCTGAATATTAATCCCCTGTCAGGGTAGCAACTGGCAAAGTTCTCTCATTCTGTAGGCTCTTTATTCCATAGCAGCATAATCTCTTCCTTTGTCCAATTCTTCTCGTTTCCCTCCTATTCTATGATAATTCCTAAAATACATCCTAGAAATGATTTACAATTGATTCTCCATCTCATAGTCTGTTTTCCAAGAGAACCTACCTTCAAGAGGAGCCACAATAATCAGAGACCACATCCATTATCAGCTACCAGATGATCCACAGGCATTGCACAAGATCAACAGGTATGGCTAGACAGAGGATTTTTAAAATGTAGTCTTGGAATAACAAATACTCAAAAGGGAAAAAATTCTTGGTAGTGATCATATGTGTTCAAACTGCAAGCATGTTACCTTATGAGGCAAAAGAGACTTTGCTTGTGTGATCAATGTTAAAGACCTTCATACAAAGAGGTTGCCCTGTATTATCCAGGTGGACCCAATCTAATTACACAGTTCCTTAAAAGCAGAGAACTTTTCCAAGCATTGGTCAGAATGGTAAATGTGATCATGGGAGACTGGTCAGAGAGAGATAAGGTTGCTGGTTTTAAGATGGAGGAAAACAGTCAAGGTTCAAGGACTGCAATTTCCCATTAAAAGCTCGAAACGGTAAAGTAACAGATTCGGCCTAGAACCTTCCAGTAAAGAGCACATTTATGCTGACACATTGATCATAGTTGAAAGAGTCTTGTCATGGGTTTCTAACATGCAGAGCTCTATGAAAATGTTTTTGTGTTGTTTTAAACACTAATTTTGGAATAATCTACTATAGAAGTAAAAGAAATACAGCATATTTCAACATCACTAACTCTAGTACTTGAGACACTGGTGAGAGGCAAATATGGCAACTGAAAGTGTGTTGAGGAGCAAGGGATAAGACTTAATTTGTCCTACCCAAAGCCACAAACAGGTACAAGCCCATCAAAATGCCAATGACATTCTTCAAAGAAATAAGAAAAAAACAACCCTAGAATTCATGTGGAATCACAAGAAATCCTCGATAGCCAAAGAAATCCTGAATATAAAGGATAAAGTTGAAGGTACCACAATACCTGATCTTATAATATACCGCAACTTTGTATTAACCAAAATAGCATGGTACTGGTCTGAAAACAGACACCCATAGACCAGTGGAACAGAAAAGAGAACCAAAAAATAAATCTATGCATATGTAGTCAACTAATCTTTGAAAATGATACCCAAAATATAAACTGGAGAAAAGATAGTCTCCTTTAGAAATGGTACTGGGAAAACTGGATATTCACATGCCAAAGAATGAAACTAGATTCCTTTTACACAATATATAAAAATCAGCTCAAAATGGATCAGAACTTAAATATAAGATCTGAAACCATGAAACACATTGGAAAACTAGAAAATAAGGAGAATTCTTCAAGACATTGTTATAGGTAATATTTATTTTTTAAAATTATTTTTTGATAGGACTCCAACAACACAGGCAAAGGAAGAACAACAGAGAAATGGGATCAAATCAAACTAAGAAATTTGTGCACAGCAAAGGAAACAATGAAGAGTGAAGAGACAACCTGTAGAATAGAAGACAATATTTACAAAATATTTATCCTATGAAAATTCACATCCAGAATATACAAGGAACTTAATAAACTCAACAGAAAAAAATTCCAGTAAAATGAACAAATGATCTGATTAGACACTCCTCAAAAGAAGATTAAAAAATGGCCATGAAGTATATGAAAAAATCACTTGACATTACCAATCATCAGGGAAATGCAAATCAAAATCACAATGAGATATACCATACCATTGGAATGGTATATAATCAGAAAGACGAACCAAAACAAAAATAAAAGCAAATGCTAGCAAGGATGTGGAGAAAGAGGACATTTTAAATATCATTTGTGGAAATGTAAATTAGTACACTCATTATAGAAAACTCTGGAATTTCCTCAAAAAATTAAAAATAAAATTATCATGCAATCCAGCTATTCCACTATCAAGTAGTCAATGGAAATGAAATTATATTGAGAAGAGATACTTGCATGTCCATGTTTATTGCAGCACTATTATCAGAAGTGAAGATTTAAAGTCAATTTAGTTATTTGGTGGTGGATGAATGGATAAAGAGAATGTGGTATATATACATAATAGGATATTATTCAATCATTAAAAAAATGAAAATCTGTCATATTCAGCAACATGAACAGAAGTGGAGAACATTAGGTTAAATGAAATAAATCAGACACAGAAAGACAAATGTCACATGAGTTTTGCTACATGGAAGCTAAAAAAGTGGATTTTATAGATTTAGAGAATAGAATCACAGTCATTAGAGGTCAGGAAGGATTTGAAGGAGGTTCCATAGAGAAGGATTAGTCCTAATGTTCTACAGCATAGTGGGGACACTATACTCCACAAGAAGTTATCACATATTTTATAAAGAGAATTTTAGAGGAAGAGTTTAAAGATTCCTAACACAAGTCATTGGTAAATGTAAAAGGAGAAGGAAATCCTAAATTATCCTAGTTTGATCATTAGGTGTTATTTACAGGTATTGAATTGTCACATTTTATCCTACAAATGTGTACAACTATTAATGTCAATTACTTGTCTCTCTTTTGAGACATCTTCTCTCTACTATTTTTTAAAAATCTGAACTCATGAAGATGATAATATTTACATGTAGATAATCCTAAATTCAAAACATTCAATAGACATTCTAAATGCCTCATTCTTATATCATATCTAAAATTATACCTAGGAAATTCAGGAAACTTCTTTGCAGACACAAATAACATATTCTATTTTATTATTTTATGTTTTTCTCTGTATATGAATCATGAGTGGGTTTGTTTTGTACTTTCGTAGTAACAGGTACTTCATTGACTGAAATTATAAAATGTTTCTTTTTCTTGAATGTTTTCCTTTCCACTGAATTCAAAAGAAATTGCTTATTTTATCTCATCTTATTTGACAGAAATATTTATATTGTAAAAATACTGATAGACCAATTCTCCTGAGAGAATACAGCCACCACTCTTTTTTTTTTTTTTTTTTTTTTTTTCCTTTTTGGGAAAGTACTTAAGGAAAATGGGATTTCACTCTTGAAAAATTAATTGTTCTGAAGTAACTAAACACACAGAATTACCGATTAACTTTCAGAACAGTCATAAAATGTATACATGAATCCAGATTGCTAGAAATATTTCATGCACTGAGTTTGCAAGACAGTTTTAATGCATTCTATAAATAGCAATGCAAAAAAATAGTATGTTATATCTATGGAAAAGTAAGTAGAACTCCTGTTAATAAACATGTGCTATTTGAGGAATTTTTCAAACTTTGAGGTAAAGTATAATATCTTTTAATTCCTTTCATGACTTTTGAAGCTTCATTGTTGATCTACACCTACAGATTTTAAATTCTTCTGAGCCCTTTTATATTGTTTCAGTTTTGCTCTTGTCTTCCAGTCTCCTGCAGTGAGATCTTCAGTATATTTTTTTCAACATAGAAAATATAGGTTTACTTTATTGAACACACACACACACACACACACACACACACACATTAGTTTTTGATTGCTAGTTTGACTAGATAACAAAATAATTTTCCCAGAATTTTAAAGGAAATTGCACATTATCTTTTATCTTTGGATGTTGAAGATTAGAAGTTATGCCAATGATTTGTATTCATTTGAACATAAAAATTTCATATTTCTTGAAGTATTATCATGATCAATGGAGTTCTGACTTATCTAGCATATTGCTTTCCATTCCTTCTGTTTTGAAGAAAGTGGATTTGTGCATATTGGAAATATTGCATTTTTAAGTTCAGGAAAATACCCTTCTGTCATATTCTTAGTGTTGATAATTGCTTCATTCTCTTTCTAGAGTTCCTCTTCAATAGATTCATTCTCCACACCTCTTAATGGCTTTATATTTTCCATGATTTTTTTTTTTTTTGTTTTGGATTTTTGGGATTTTTGTCTTAACTAAATTACTAATTACACATATTTCTCCCTTCATTTTGTTACTTAACCATCCTATTTAAAGTTTGATGTGGGTAAGATCATTTAATTATTAATAAATCTTTCTTTTGCTTCTTCACTCAATTTTTTTTTTTACTCATTGGCTATTCATATTTCCTAAGACTATTGACAAGAATTTAAAAAAAATTCTTTTAAGTTTCTAAGTCAGTTTTTTTTGTTTTTACATCTTGTATATACATGTATTTCTTCTCTCTAAATGATAAAATGCTCAGGGTTGATTGTGCACATTTTTTAATGAATAGTCAGACTGATGAATGGAGGTAATTGCTATGTGTTTTCTCTGCAGATGTATAAGTCAGTTTCTCCAATAGTTCCCTCCCTGGATAAAATAAAAGGTGCATTTTAAGTGAGTTTTCTGGATACACTGATTAGCAGGATTGGCTTAAGAATATTATGCAGCAGATAAGATGGACATCTACATATGTCCCAAATAAGAATGTGCATATTGTTTGAGTACATTTACCTCATAGAAATACCTATTTTTCTCTCTTCCCCTCTCACTTTTAATATGGAAGTTCCAGGTATGCACTCTGTTTCCTTAGAACCTAATTCTGTTCAAGGTATGATTCTTGTGTATAGAACTAATGTCTACTTTAGAAAGAAAATGTTTATGATCTATTAATGGAGACCTAACTTTTAAGATTAGAATTGAGGTATCATGATTTCTTTTTCTTATTTCTCCTTCCTTGTATGTTGGGAGTTATTGTCCTCTACTTTACTTTGTATTCTTTTTTTGTAATTTGTTTTTAGATATACATGACAGTATATTTTGACATATTATACATACATGTAGTATAACTTATTCCACTTAAGATCCCATTCATGTGCTTGTACATGATGCAGAGTTCACTGGTAGTGTATTCATATGTGAACATAGGAAAGTTATGTCTGATTCTGCTTTACTTGTGATGTAAATAATTCTGTAGTCCAGAAATTCTTTAATTCTCTGATTCAGTGGAAGTGTTTTCCTTTAATATAGAGATATACTTTATCATAACAGATGAAGGTCAGTGTGCCATTATTTAATCTACACAACTTCCTTAAGGAAGCTTTCTTTTCACTTAAATCCTTTCATGTTAGCAAGAAATTAAAGTCAAATAGCCTGTGTTCTATGGCATAGTTTTTGATTGACTGAGCTCAGTTTCCCTGATTTCATGTTGAGACCTCTCACATGTAACTAGGATGATCTTGCATTCATTCTGTTAACTTCCACTGAGTTCATCAAAACTTATTATGAATGCCTACAGTGACAGTCCTGGACAAGTTCTGAAAGCACAGTGATGGCTCACATACACTGAGTTTTATATGTGGACCTTGATAAAGAAGGAAAACAGTGGGAAGCATAGATTATATAAGTGTAGTATTAAATTACTTACTATATAATTTTGCATGAGTTTCATTTGGCATGGGCAAATTGAAACACTAACTTAAATTGAAAAAAATTCACTATGTAATGCTCCAAACATGTCATGATTGCTTCTCTTTTTGGTCTTGATATAATTCACAAGATATTGAATATATAAAGTACAAATGATAAAAGTAAACCTGCCTATATACAAGTTATAAGTATTAATCTTATTTTTAATCTATTTCTTACTTGTTGGAATTAATTTACAACAAGGAGGTAACTATATAGGCAGTGGTATAATTAATTACACCATATTAAAATATATTTAAGAAAATCAATGACCTTGCTTAACTATATAATTCACAGCTTTCCTGTATCAGTTTGAATAAAAAGATTTGGATGCTCCATGAAATATGTCATATTAGAGATCACTTAGCTACTATCAACTGTCTTTAATTTTAGAGAAACTGGAATCTAAGGAAGTTAAGGATTTGCCCAGGACACCCATAAATATAGAAGCAGAGCCAAGTCTACTCCATGAGTTGCATCTCTGTTTTTCTTTGATAGAGTGGGAAGATGGGTCTTTTAGTCACTTAATTCTCCAAATTTTCCTTGAGAGAAATTCTTTTTCCTTCATGTTAAGGGAGTACAATATTTCAGTCTAGTTTTATGCTTCCTTTGAAAAACAACTCAGCTTAAGAAGGGGTAGATAATAATAAAAGAAGTAGAACCTGAAGAGATTTTTCTTATATATAATCAAATTTGTTTCTTTAAAGGCTCAAACACAAAGATAACTAATAAAATCATAAGTTTTTTGTCTGCCAACATTTATCATATTGAAAAGAACGCTGCTGATGTTTCCTTTTGCCCTTAGAAAATAGACTTAGATGATGTACGGTGGTGTTGTATTTTTCACTCATTCCATTCAGGCTCCAAAGTAAATTAGGTGACTGAGAAGTGAGACACTAACCGAAAATAAGTAGCATTTTTCATGGAATCCAATAATGAATAAAAGAAAGAACAATACTAAGAAAGATACATTTACATTCCTTGTAGGTGCTGAAGATATGAGGAAAGAAAACTATGCATCTTCTGCAATGTAGATACACGTGAACTACTGCAGAGTCAAATCACCCTTAAGCAAAAATAACCAAGGCAAACACCCACAGAAATCATTGCTGCAGACAAGATTCACCAATGAATGCTAAGAGTAGCAGGTGAAAGTTTGAAAAGAACAGGCTATTATCAGCCTCAAAGCATCTAGCTTCAAATATTTATTAACTATAAACGAAAGACAGTGATCCAGAAAATGTCACTGTAATCATAAAGTCACTATGAACATCACCAGTAGTAAGGACAATTAACATTACAGACATTTTGATGCAATGCATTGAGAAGGACATGTTATCTTGTCCCATGTTATCTTGTTAACTTATAGGTCCAGTCCAATCATGAGAAACATAAGACCAAATCAACTGAAGGGCAGTCTACAAAACAAATTGACAGAACTACTCATAAGCATCAAGGTCCTAATAAGTAAGGAAAGACTAAGGAAATGTTGCAAGATTGGAAGAGAGTAAGGAAAAATAACAGAAATGCAGCATGTCATCGTAGAATCTTGCAAACAAGAGTCTATTAATGAAATACATAAATTTGGAATATAATCTGTGGTTTGATGGTGAATACATGGATGTAAATTTCCTGGTATTGATACTTCTACTATGGGATAAAAATATTAATACCATTGGAAGCTGATGAGAGACAAACAGGAACTGTTAAACTATTTTTTGCAACATTTCTGTAAGTCTAATATTTTAGAGTTAAAAGTTATTAAGATGATTTATCCATAAAAATACAGATTTTCAGGGAATCTACTTTCTTCCCCCACTTTTACAATGTCACTGAGAGAAAATGGACTAATTTGGAGCTGCTATCTAGTTAAGAATAATATTAATGTTTACATGAGGAAGAAAAGAAGGTCTACATGGGGATGATAAGGGAGTCCTGGGAAGGCTTGGAGGATTTGAATTCTGGGCATGTTTATTTGCCATTCCTCATTGAAAGTAAAATTTGGAGTCCTAGAAAAATTACATGGAGCTCCAAGGCCTGCAAATAGAGAAGGCAGGGTCTGGAATAAGATAATGGGTTTCAGAGGCATACCAATCCTTTCTCAAAACCTGAATCTTCTGCTTGGCACCTGTGTGACTAATCTATCCATCCTATACTATTAATTTTTCTGTGCCTTTGCCTTCACGTTCAGTAGAGATAGCAATGTTTATTTTGTACATTTGTTAGACTTACTGAACTAAAGAATGAATAATAACTATTAACCCCATCTCTCTTTAAAGTCATAATATTCTTATTAAACTCAAAAGCATCATAACATAAAGTTTAAAAGAAGGAGAAAAGAGACATATAGTAACAATTTTGTGTATTGACTTTAAGTTCTATGATTAATTATATCTTCTAACATGGTTGTGGTTTTAGTAAATAGGTTTTTTTTTTCTTTTTTGGTACCAGGAGGTACCAAAACTAAACCACAGCCCCAGTCTTATTTTGTATTTTTTATTTAGTGACAGGGTCTCACTGAGTTGCTTAAACCTCTCCATTACTGAGGTTGGCTTTGAACTTGTGATCCTCCTATCTCAGCCTCACTAGCTACTGGGATTATAAGTGTCACCACCACACCTTGATAGTAAATAAGTTTTATCCTACATTTTCTTATATTATTATTATATAAGAATTTTAGTATGTCACTACAGTATATTTTAAAAGATAATTATCCCTACTATTGAGCATTTCAATTGATTATAATGTTTTTACTAGTATAAGACATACATATATTATATTGAATATGTTTCCTGTTCTTGAATTTTAATAAAATACTGTGCATTAGCATTCATAATTGTTATTTTTTTGTCAATTCAATAGTTCAAATTTGACCTGTTTCATATATTTTTATATTTTTGCCACAGAGTTTTCAAATTATATGGGGAAGCCCATCATAGTCTTTCTCATTTACCTGCAATAGTATAATGTGAAATTTCTATTAGTTCTTGAATTTGACCAGTGAGTGTTTTTCATGATCCTATGGACATTCTTCTTGATCCTTTGGTTCTATAGATCTCTGTTTGTGATTGTTAACATAGACCTCAAATGAAACTATAAATTCCAATTTTATATTCTCTTGATTTTGCTTGCTTATGCGACCTAATAATTATGATCCTCTTATTATAGTTCTTTCATGATTTACTCTTATGTCTTGCTTCCTTTTTCAATTGTTACAACATATTGCCATTCTTTAATCCAGCAAAAAAAATAAAATAAAAAATAAAGGTTATAGGGATAATGAGAATTAAGTATTTTAACTGTAGTGGAAAACATCAGACAACTTGTAACTTTTAGAGAGAAAAGATAAAAGAGTCAGAAAATAGGGCAAGTTCAATGATCTTTACCTATACCAAAAAGGAAAAATGAGATACAAATTTCAAGTTAGAACAGGTGCTGTTTTGAGAATTTTAGAAACCCACCAAACTAACAGCACAATGGTTTGAAAAGCATTGTGGTTTATTATTATTATTATTATTATTATTATGTAAACATAGAGATAACATAAAATCTACTATTATAGCCATTTTAAATGCAGAGCCCCTTAGCCTTCTCATTCCTATGCAGCTATCACCATTCCCCATTCATGGAAATTTTTTATCTTCCCAAATTGAAACTCTGTACCTGTTAAATGAGGACGTTACATCCTCACAGCTCCAAGACCTTGGCAACCACAATTTTAGCTTACATATCTGTATATTTGACTAATAGAGATACCTGGAACCCACACTTTGTTTATTGATTTATTTACTTATTGTAACCAGCTTACTTCACTTTGCCTGATATCTTCAAGATTCCATCATGCTATTCATGTATCAAAATCCCCCTCATTTTAAGGCTGAGTAACATTCCACTGTAAGTATGTATCCCCTATTGTTTATACATTGTTTTATAAATGGACACTCGACTTCCTTCTACTCTTTTGCTATTACAAATAAAGCTGCTATCAGCATAGGTCTACAAATATCTGAGTGTCCACTATCAATTCTTTTAGGTACATACCTAGTGAGAAAAAAGAGAAGGACCTGATTCTCTCCAAGAGGTACTTTTTCTTCTTTTTCTTTTTTTCATTTTTGCCAATGCAGCTGTCCCAAATGCCTTGTTGTCACTTGGAGATTGTTGATTTAGCACCAACAACTTTAGTCACATGAGTTCATCTTGGATGACTCTGTCTTAGATAGCCTTGCTGGATGATCCCACCCTTCTGCAGCCTCTCCAGATTTCCCCAATCTACTCTGCAAGGAACCCCTTCCCATGATCATCAGGAAATGTGTGGTGTGTGGTTATCTGGCAGGGCACTGCACATGATTGAACCTGCCTTCCCACCCTCCTGAGATTCTGGGAACTGAAGGAACCCAGGGTCTCACACATGTTCAGCAAGTGCTTTACCACTGAGCTACATCCTCAGTCCCTATCTCTTTTGTCCACATCGGTGCCCTTCCCCATGTACTTATCAGAACATCTTTATAGTATTTTCCCTTATGCTGAAGCATGTCTTAATAAAATCTATTTTGGATGGTTATGTTTTGCCTATTTGTCATGAGCAATTATATGGTTTGAATATGTGGTGTCCCCCAGTCTCCTGTGTTAATCAGGAAGTGAAATGATTAGATCATGAGAGTTCTAAACTCATCAGTCCATCATAGTTTGAATGAACCAACTGGGTGGTAATTGAAGGCAGGTGGGGCATGGAAGGAGGTTGTGGGTATGTACTTGGGGTATGCCCTAGAAGGGTGCATCTTTCTTGTATCCCCTTCTCTGCTCTTTCTCTTTGCTTCTCAGTTTCTATGAACTGAGTAGCTTTTCTCTGCTGCATCCTTTAGTCACGTCGTTCTGCTTCACTTCGGGTCCAGAGCGATTAAACAGTCAACCATTGACAGAACCTCTGAAACCATGAGCTGAAATAATCTTTTATTCCTGTCAGTTGTTCTTGTCACACATTTTGTTCATGGTGTAAAAAATTCACTAACACATAAAACTATAGCATTAACATAGACCAAACATGTTTGTGTCTCTTTAAACTGTGTGAAGTTATTTAATAACAATAAATTCATAAGCTACACAACTTTCACCAGTGGTAATTCACTGAATACTTGTGGTAGGTTGATAATCAGAAGCTAGGTAATAGTAAGTTCATTTTTACCATTCAATTTTAATTTCTAACATCTATAACTCTCAAATTACAAATCATACTTTATACAATGATATAAATATTGTACACAAACATGTGTAGAAATATATATATATATATATATATATATATATATATATATATATATTTCTGTATTTATATCACAGAAACTAAGGAAGGATTAAGGTGCCCACAGGGTTACAGGATTCAATGCCAAGAGCTGATAAGACAGAGAAAGATGTATTTTCAAAGTCAAAGAATCACTGTAGATGATCAGATAAGGGACTTATTAAACAAGTTCTACAGAGTTGTCAATGCAAACTGTTTAAATGAATGGCAGTTTCAGTTTCAGAGTCTCAGCTTGGAGTGTCAACTTGAGATATCAGGTTGGAACTGGTTGGGCATTGTTGTCATAGGCAGGAGAAATAGCACTGTGCCGAAACCCAAAGAAAAAGAAAACTCAGAGATTCTTTGCTGTAGCAGTTTTCCTGGGCAAGACCCATGAAAAATGATTAGGTAGCAGGGTTAGGATGCTACCACCACTTCCAGTCTCAGAGGACTCTTCCTTTGAGGGTGTTAGGTGAGGGAACTGCATCTGGTGAGGTTGATAAGCTCTTGTGTCTAGTGTCCCTGACATAATTTGGGATGTTCACATGTCCAGGTATTCTTAATTTCATTTGTTGATTTGTCACACCTAAATTATTTATATCATTTTGTACCTTATGGTTGTACTAGGCAGATGGTGGTTGTTTCCTTGAATAAGCAAGATATAATGTCATTCTGCCTTAGCACTTGTACTCAGAATGTAGTGGCTTATGGCAAACTACTACTCTACAAACTGGATCAACTCAGGGTTGGGCACAGCCTGAGAAATACTATACCTCATGGAATAGCAAGACACTGTCTTCTCTTCACACTCATCAGAATTTCTCTCTCAAGTATAGCATATGAACTGGTTTCATTAACCAGTAACCCCAAGGTTACAGAGGTCTCTTTAGTGCTAGCAGCCAGATCTGGTAACACTTAGGGTGGTTAGCAGCCAGAGAATGGTGGGGAGTGACAGAGAGTAATAGAGAGTTACTGGAAGCTGCTAGCTCTGGTTGTTGGAATAATTCCAGAGAGTTGCTGGTAGCTACTGGATCCATTGCCAGAATGGTAAGGAGGGCTGCTAACACTAAGAGCTGAAAGCTGCTGGCATCCAAAGGTCAGAACTGTTAACACTAAGGGAGCTGAATCTTGTCTATTCTTGATTTTTCTCTGAATCAAGCAAAAGGACTTCCAGCTAATTGTTAACACTGGTAGTGGAATTTCTGGATCATACAATAATTCTCTTTTTAAGATTTTTGAGGAGTCACCATAGTGTTACCTTAGCAACGATACCATTTTACATATCCATCAACAACGTACAAGAGTTTCAAATTCACCATAACTTTAATAACTCCCAACACTTGCTATTTTGGGAGTTTCATTTTAGTTGGTTTTCTTGATAGTAGCTTGCTTAAGTTATGTGGCAATAGCTCACTGGGATTTTGTTTTGCACTTCCCTAACAATTAATGATGCTGAGAATCCTTTCATGTACTTATTAGCAATTTATATGTTTTCTTTGGAGAAATGTCTATTTAAGTCATTGGTCATTTTAATTTTTTTCCACTGTAATTTAATGAGAGTCAAACTTTGGACCAAAAGGTAAGGATGACATTGGCCTCAATCCAATATACTAGGCTGTAGCTGGATATTATACATATGTTAGTAGGGAGGATAAGGGAAACCAGCTGTTATCCCCTAGGAAGTACTATATTATAACTGAAATAATGGATATCAAAGACTCTACAGGTTATAGAGAAATAGCAACATCTGGAAGCACCAGACCCCTAATCAGAACAGATGGTTCTTCCCCAAGGGATGTTAAAGTAACTACTTTCCTTAAATAAGCCATCTGTCTGAATAATCATTTTTACCAATTAATAAAGAAGGTACTTGAAGGGCTGAGAAATTTGTTAATTCTAAAAACAGTAAGGAGAAACGAACTGTGATTTACCCAATTATACAAAGACACTATTTCAAGACATAAATGTTGAATATGAAACAGGATCTATTTTTATTACCCTTTCTGAAATATTCTGTAGAGCTAGCTGAATTGGTTAAAAAAAAAAACAAATCAATTGATGAAACCAGTCTGTGTTGATGCAACGTGTGGTTGTTGATCCCCACAATCAAATCAGGTGAACACAGTTATCACAAATACTTTATGCTAAAATAAAGTTCCAACTCCTGGTATGAAATGACTGGTAAATTTAGGAAGGTAGGTAATTTTACTATATCAATAATCCCATGTAGATTCTGATGTTAACCCCAAGTGCCTTCTGTTTTGCCAAACTGGCAAACCCTTCTCATTTTTCAGGTTCCATCTTGTACATCTTTGTGAAGGATCATTGCCAAAGGAAACAGATGATCCTGCTCAGACAATGCCCTGATTCCAAAATGCATCAACTAGGGAGCATTTTTCTCACTGAACTAATTCAATGTAAGAGTTGCCTCTTGTTTTAGAACATGTCTACATAAGGAAGCAGACTTTCTCTCATTTCTACAGTCCTGGGTCCTGGAAATAAAACATAAAAACAAATTTGTTAATGAGGAAAAATAATGAAAATACTGTTGACAAAAATGATTTTGCTTTACAAAAATCATACTATTATTTGTTAAGCCTTTAATTCTTCATTGTTTAAAATAAAAAACTATGAGTAAATTCAAGCACCAAGAAAAAAATAAATTTTATTTTAAAAAAAATTTCAACTTTCTAGATATATAGCTATTGAGATCTACAACATTGATTCTTTGTGTTTAGAGTAAGGAATTATTAAATAGGATTTTCAGTAATCTGTAATTTAATTGTGAACCTGGAAATTTGTGGCATCCAAAATTGTTTCCTTATTTGTCCCCTATAGATTTATGTATAATTGTAGTAAAACTTCCTTCCTTGTGATCAAAGGCACTGTTTAAATTTCTTAATTTTATTAACTATTAACTGGAAAAATCTAACATTCATTTCCTCTGGTCTGTCTGCAGTACAACTGCAGGTTTATAATGTTTCCTTCTCCTTCTAACAAAATTTCCTGGGACTCGATACATAAAGTGGAATGATATCCTATAGGCCAGACTTGCACATGGTAAAAATTGTGTATATTCACAGCAAACTTACACACCTCTCCTCCATAACAACAAAGAAATTCTGTCTTGATGAGGTGATCCATCTGAGCCTGCAAGCCTAACTGCAAGCTAACTAGTTCACAAAAAGTTACTCATTCCTATTATGTTCTCCTCTTTCTCTCTCTCATTTTCTATATCTATCTATCTATCTGTATATATTTATATATATATAAAGTATATAAATTATATAAATTATATGTAATTCATATATAATATATAATCTATGATTTTTAAATGTCTTACATTTCAATAGCTTCCTTTTCCACAATGGTAAAGAATAACTTTCATTTTTTGTACACTATTTTAAGCTTTTACCCATTAGTCTCAATCTTTTTCATATTTACTTACTTCATTTTTTTTTTCTTTGTAATTTTCTGAGTAGTGAGCCTTTGCTTTTGGCAGTCCTTAATGATGTTTCTTAACCAAGGAAGCACTTAGAATGAATTTTATGTCTGCTTGTTTTATCTAAGTAGGAAAACACTTTTGCATCCTATTCCATGCTTGGTTTCCTTAGTGCTGCTACATTCTCCTGGGGCTGATGGATTGTTTCCTGTCTGTAATCACTAACCACAGTGTCTTTCAATCTGGGTTCTTGCACGTTAACTCAGACCATCTCATTGTCCTGTCCTCTTAATTTAAATGCTTGTCTCCTTGGTTCTTGGTGTAATAGCTTGCTTCTTCTACTCTCCTTTTACTTGGCATTGTTTCTTCATCATATCACTTGCAATTTCCAGATGACATATTTTACTTCAGATCATAGCTCATTTGGTCTTTTCTCCTGCTGGTATGCTAATAGCATTTCAAGCTAATCATTAATTTCCACCCTGTGGTTTTAGTAATTCCTTCCACACTAAATCTTGCATGGGAAAATTGTTTTAGGTTTGGCACCTTAACTTAGTCTAAGGGAAAAATGAACCGGGATATGCTGAATTACCACCATAGGCAAATTTTGGTCAATGGAAGCATTATTGCTCACATAGTTTAAGACTTCTGAAAAGTTCGAAGAATAGAAGGCTCTGAAATTACCTTAAGTCTGCTGATTCATGTATACTTAATCATCTTTTCAAAATGAGTAGAAAATATTTTGCAAAATTATTGTTTACTTGACTCTGCAAATAAATATTTTATTGGACATGACACGTAAAGCATCAAAAGAGAAGAAAAAATCATGAAATAGTCATGATCGAATAATTTCAAAGATCAAAACCAAGCTCTTTATTTCTTTACATGATAAAACTGAAGCCCAAGGAGCTTAACATATTACCATAGATTATACATCCAGGTACATGAAGTCAATTAACAGGAAATACAGGACCATGACTAACTTATGTGCAATACTTGGGGTAAGAGAACAAACAGCTAGTTCCAAATTCCGGGACAGATCCACTTCTCTATTCCATCCAAAACTTTCTAGAGTAAAGTTTTTCCAAGGCGTATGTCTTGATACACTACAACCGAGAAAAGTTCTTACACACTGAACCTATCCTATTCTCAATTATCTATGGCTACTCTGGCATGGTCTGCCTTCAGGAAGACAATCCACAAAAGAAAGTGGCAGAATGTGGAACCTGTCTCCAGGTTATTAGGGAGTCCTCAAGCACTGAGCCATAGATCATGGTCAAGAAGGGGACAGAAATATTTTTTGTTCTCTTTCTTCTTGTTGCTGTTCACAAATCTGTACTCCAGCCCTTACAAGTTTAGAACACTAAATATATGTAGAAGCTCTGGGTTGGGTTGAAAGGAAAACTGTCAACTAATGGTTTTCCAGGTAGAAAGTTCACATGGACAGACCAGAAGACTCATTTATTTAGTTTGAGGACCTATAAAAATCAATATCTTCAAGTCTTATACTGAGTCACTCAGTGTTTTTCTAACAGAATCAACTTATTTCATACCTGGGTATATACATCTGATTGTTAGCATTCTAGAAGTTTTGAGGAAGACTGGAAGTCTCAGCATTCCAGGCCTGGAATTTTACTTATAGTTCCTGTGTTTTAGGAGAGCATTTGTCTCATTCTGCAGTGCCTAGTGTCCTGGGTATGATGCATCTGTGGCTGAATTTTCCCAGTTCTTTGGTAAATAGTCAAAGTTTGGGAGTAGTCACTGGGGTACATGGAAAGAGAAAGCAATCTAGGATATATCTTCCCCATACCATATCTTTTATCAATTCCTCCAATTTGAATCCCACCCATAGTGCACAGCCCCAACCTTAGACCTTACCTCATTACATTAGTGCCTCTGACTTCTAAGTCTTTTCAAGGTTAAACAGCATAAGTTATCTTGCCACCCATTTGCATTATCCTCTGCAGGTGCTTGACAATCAGCTTTGTGAATCTGCTAATGTGTCATCCACTTTCCTTCATTAAAAACTTATTAACATCTTTTAAATAATCAATCTTCTGTTCCAAAAGGGGTTAAGTGACTTATTCTTTTGTTCTTTCTTTGTCATCAAGAAGTTTACAATTCTCTTCCCTACATCCTGACCATTAAGCAAGACAGACTCTTGGTGGATCTTCTCAGTGAGACCCTATGAACAGGCTTGAGTCAGATCCGACTCAGGGTATACTAAGAGGACAGCAGTATTTGAAGATGGTCTGGTTCTAATGTCAAACATAGCTTTGTGAGAGGCCACATGGAGAAAGGTATAACCTGAGACTCCAACCTTGAGAAGGTATTTCTGGCATAGTGCATGATACTGTCAAAGTCGTATCTTTCCCCGAGGGAGTTCACTTCTCCAGGCTCCATCTTCAGAAAGTTGTACTCTTGACCTAAGAATCAAGGATAAACAAAATCACAGAAGCCTTTTAACTGAAAGAAAAAGAACCTAAGGGCCCTTGCTAGACCTGCATCTGCTTTTTACTAAATGACTGATCTTCTTGCTGATTGTATTTCCATACTGATTCCCAGGTGTGTGCAAAAATCATTTTCCCCCTGATATCATATAACAAGAGCATTATTGGATTCGAACAATGAGTTAATTTCTGCAGAAAGGAAACTACCAGAAGTATATTTCGGGTTCGTTTTTTGTGTCGACTCATTACCACCTCATAATATTTGTTTCTTTAAACTCATACTGCTTTTCTGGGTACTGTACTAGTGATTACAAAGTTATGCTTTTATTTAAAAAAAAAAAACTTATTAACATCTTTTATCCAACATAGTTTCCTTTCTTATTCTCTTTAAAACTAAATTTGCAATTTGAAAATCCTTTTTTCATTTTATAGAAATTTCAGAAGGCAGCAGGGAGTTAGTCTGGATTTAACTGCTGACTATCAGATACCTTTTAAGTAGGGTAAGGAGAGGAGGATTTATTATTTATTATCCATTATGTTGTGGCTTAGAAAAATTATCAAAATGATTTGATCAGCATCTCTTGAAGAACTTTATGAATGATATTGATAAGCCAGACCACCAAGGCAGATACTCATCCTGAGAGGTTTGAGATGCTATAGAATTAAAAAAAACTATCATTATTGCTGATCCCAGGATCCAGTCTGTGCACACCATAAACTGGTAAAAGAAATCATTTACCTTTGTTTACCTCATATTTCTCCACAATGATGAAATTAGGTTTTTCTGAATGTGGATTTCTAACATAACTCATATAGATCAAACATGACTATGGTTATGCTTGCTGGCAGTAGCTATATCTCTGTTTCATGATATCTTCTTTGCATTCAATATCAAATGATTTCATTTTAGCTTGGTTTTTTTGTAGATGATGTACATGATTTGAACTGCAATGAAATTTTAGAAATGGGGATTTTAACTTTTCATCCACTAATATGTAATAAAGAATATTGCAGAGGAATTGGAAAGGAATTGAGTAAGCTATTTAAAATTATTTTCCACATAATTAACTGAAATTCATTTACAATATATATTCTATGGATTCATATATATATATATATATATACACATATATGTACTATACACATATATATGGATACTATACATATATATATATATATATATATGGATTATATATTTATCAGTGATTCTCAACTGGAGGTGAGTATCCCCTGAAGAAATTTGATCATCTCACTTTTAAGTATAACAACTGAGATCTTGATGGATTTTAAGACGCAGAAGTAAAGAATATTGCTAAAAATATCTACAATGTATAGGTCAGCACCTAATAATAAATTATCTTGTTCAAAATATGTAGTAAAGAGAAATAGCAGCAAATAGTAGTAAAGTTAAGAAAACTATAAAACATTGATGAAAGAAATCGACACACACATATACACAAACCCACACACACACACGAAGAAAGATATTCCATGTTCATAGATAGGGAGAAAGGTATTGTTACTAGAGGGTTAGGAAAGCAGAGAGGGAAGGAAGGATTGGGGAAGTTGAATAATGGGGTCTAAGTTATAGTTAGATAGGAAAATGATATTTGGGTGTGCTATTTTATAGAAGGGTCACTACTATATCTCTCTAAAAGCTAGACTAAGATTTTGAATATTTTCATATAAATAGACAGGTAGATCAATGGTACAGAATAGAGGACATGGACACAAACCCAAATAAATACAATTTTCTCATACTAGACAAAGGTTCCAAAAATATGCAATGGAGGAAAGATAGCCTCTTCAACAAATGGTGCTGGGAAAACTGGAAAACCATATGCAATAGAATGAAATTAAACCCCTATCTCTCACCCTACACAAAACTCAACTCAAAATGGATCAAGGACCTCGGAATCAGACCAGAGACCCTGCATCTTATAGAAGAAAAAGTAGGTCCAAATCTTCAACTTGTTGGCTTAGGATCAGACTTCCTTAACAGGACTCCCATAGCACAAGAAATAAAAGCAAGAATCAACAACTGGGATAGATTCAAACTAAAAAGCTTTCTCTCAGCAAAGGAAACTGTCAGAAATGTGAAGAGAGAGCCTACGGAGTGGGAGAATATCTTTGCCAACCATACCTCAGATAGAGCGCTAATTTCCAGAATCTATAAAGAACTCAAAAAAACTCTACACGAAGAATACAAATAATCCAATCAACAAATGGTCTAAGGAAATGAACAGACACTTCACAGAAGAAGATGTACAAGTAATCAACAGATATATGAAGAAATGTTCAACATCCCTAGTAATAAGGAAAATGCAAATCAAAACTACCCTAAGATTTCATCTCACCCCAATTAGAATGGTGATTATCAAGAATATAAGCAACAATAGGTGTTGGCGAGGATGTGGTGAAAAAGGAACACTCATACATTGCTGGTGGGGTTGCAAATTAGTGCAGCCACTCTGGAAAGCAGTGTGGAGATTCCTCAGAAAGCTTGGAATGGAAACACCATTTGACCCAGCTATCCCACTCCTTGGCCTATACCCAAAGGACTTAAAATCAGCATACTACAGAGATACAGCTGTTGAGAGCAGGGTGGTATCTGTGCTGCTAACTGTCTCAAGGACAAGCAGGACTGCTGGGCCCCTGTGCTTACCAAGGTTGTTAAGAGATATTTGTCCAAGGAATGTGCAGCTGCCTGGAGACCTTATCCGTCAAGGACGAGAGCAGGGCCTAGCCCCAACTCAGCTCCTGAATAGTTCACCCCTTCCCTCCCCCCAACTCAGCTCCTGAATAGTTCACCCCTTCCCTCCCGCCTTCTTCCTCTAGGACCGTCCAGTTCTGGCCGGACCCAATGAAAATCAAATAGATTGACCGGACCCAACCAGGGGAGGTTTAGCTGTTCGAATGTTAGCCAATTAGAAGAACACTGTAAAACTGCTTGCTTTTCCTTATAAAAACCCTGCTGACGAGGGCTCGGGGCCTCCCTCCTAGCGTCGTTGATTGAGGACGCAGAGGACCGAGTTCGAACTCGCTAATAAATGACTCTTTGCTGCTTGCATTGATCGTGGTCTCTGGTGGTCCTTGTGGGGTCTCAAGCCTTTGGGCACAACAACAGCCACATCAATGTTCATTGCTGCTCAATTCACCATAGCCAGATTGTGGAACCAACCTAGATGCCCTTCAGTTGATGAATGGATAAAGAAACTGTGGCATATTTATACAATGGAATATTACTCCGCAATGAAGAAGGATAAAATTATGGCATTTGTAGGCAAATGGACGAAATTGGAGAATATCATGCTAAGTGAGATAAGCCAATCTCAAAAAACTAAAGGACGAATGATCTCGCTGATAAGCGGATGAGGACATATAATGGGGGGTGGGAGGGGTTAGCATTAGGTTTAGGGTTAGGTTTAGGGTTAGGGGTAAGAATGAAGGAAAGAAGGACTGTATAGAGGGAAAAGAGGGGTGGGAGGGGTGGGGGGAAGGGAAAAAAAAATAAACATCATTGCCCTATGTAAACGTATGATACACAAATGGTATGCCTTGACTGTATGTACAAATAGAGAAACAACATGTATCCCATTTGTATACAATTAAAAATAAAAAATAAAAAATAAATAAAAAAAATAAAAAAAAGAAATAAGCAAAAAAATAAAAAAATAAAAAAAATAAAAATGGTAAATGAAAGATAAATAAGTTTAATCTTATTGAAATATTATGCAATATATACATGTATCAAAATATCATATGATACCCCATTAGTGTGAACAAGTTATATATTTGTATATTAGTGAAATAAAAATTAATTCAATTTGAATTAAAAAAAAAAAACAAACACTTTCTGATATCCAGGTGGTACTAGTGAATAGTCAATTCAGAAATTCAGGGATTATTATCTAGACATTAATTTTTTACTAACTGAATGGATTATATGCTTTAATAACTCACATACCAAAATATCCCTGGATTAAAGTACATAGTTTGATGTATACAATCAATAATCCAGTTAAAGTATAGGACATTTCTATCATATCAGAAAATTTTATCTGGCTCCTACAGAGTTCTGGTAATTTGGACACTTAATAGTAATTTTGTGTTCATATAGCACCTGAAACTCCTATGGGTGCAACAAACCCATATAACATAAAGCTTATGAGAGTATAATACTTATAACATAAATAGTTATAACATAAAGCTATGAGAGTATAATACTACAACTAGAGACTGTGGACAGGTGAAGGGAGGGCATTTAAGTAATACAAAATTTGCAATATATATTCATTATTTTTTAAGTTATTTATTCCTCCCTTCATTGCTACTTGTCTTGCTACTTGCTGATCCCTTTCATTTCTTTCTTTTTCTTATGTCACTCAGGTTGTTAACTATTTCATATTATTTCATATTATCACTTTACCTCCCTCCCTTTATTTTTATTTTTTATTTTTTATTTTTTTTATTGGTACCGGGGATTGAACCCAGGGGTGTTTAACAACTGAGCTACATCCCCAGTCCTTTTTTTTTTTTCATCTTTTATTTAGAGACAGGATATCCCTGAGTTGTTAAGTGTCTCACTAACCTGCTGAGGCTGCCTTTGAATTTGTAATCCTCCTACCTCAGCCTGGAAGTTACTGGGATTACAGGTGTGGGCAACTGCACCTGGCTACTGTATTTACCCCTTTTTATTTAAAAAAATTCCTGTCTTTTGACCTCTGTAAATTTACTGAGTTTAACATGCATTTAAACTGGAAAGCAAATTAGACATTTTTGAGGGGTAGGGGGGTATTTTACAAATGAATTACATGATGTTTAGATTTGATATTATGATAAGTCTCACTTCCCTCTGTGACATTTAGGTTTGATGTTATGCTGTTAAGTTTCACTTCCCTGAATACAGTCTTCTACCTGGGGATACACCATTTTGTTCTGCTTTATATAGTTGCAGGGTCATTTTATCTTTCTCATGGATTTTATAATCCTCCTAATTTGACTATTACCCCTTGGTTATGAATTCCCTCCCACCCCAAAGACTTGTGTGTTGAAGACTTGGCCCCCAGTGCAGCAATATTCAGAGGTAGGACTTTTAGGAAATGATTATATCATGTGACTTCATCAGTGTATTAATCCATTTGATGAATTCATAATCTGAATGGAAAGGGCCTCAGATTGAGAGTTAAAAGGTGAGTTATATATTCAGCTCTATTAGAAACTCAATATGTCATAATCTGCATAAGATTTGTTTTTTGAATTGGAAAATGATTGCTTTGAACTGCATGATTATTAGTTTCTGTTATGGTTTAGATGTGAGGAGTCCCCCAAAAGCTCTTACCTGGGGTATATACATCTGATTGCTAGCATTCTAGAAGTTTTGTGGAAGGCTGGAAGTCTCAGCATTCCAGGTCTGGAATTTTATTTATAGTTCTTATTTTTGGAGAGCAGCTGTCTCATTCTGCAGTGCCTAGTGTCCCTGCGTCTGATGCATCTGTGTCTCTCTCCCTCTCCCTCTCACTCTCTCTCTCTTTCTCTCTGCTTCCTGGCCATGTCCTGGGTCACTTTTCTCCACCATATTCTTCTGCCAAGATGTTCTGCTTCACCTTTAGTCCTGGAGTCAATTTTCTGTGGTCTCAAGGTGTCTCAGACACCATGAGCTTCAAAGGAAACTTTTACTGCTCTAAAATTGTTCTTGTGAGATCTTTTGGTCATAGCAGTGAAAACTCTGACTAAAACACTCTGCTTATATTATCCTTCTCATCTTTCATGTTGTTTACTTTTCCCAAAAAAAGTCTGTGAATGTATTAGTGATAGATTTGGGGATTTTTTTTTTTTTTTTTTTTTGTTGATGCTTTTACATTCCTTGTCTAATAATTCCAACATTCCTGTCATATCTTACTCTAGTTTAGATTTTTATTTATTCTCCTCAAACTATATTTTTGTATTTTAAACGTGACTTTTTATTTTGGTTGATGTTGTTGAAATCCTGACAAGATGTGTGGGATAAAAGGAACGACAGTGAATAGGCCTTTAGTGTTTTGATCGCAAGGCGGTGAGGAGGGGAAGCAGTCCACAGTCTGGTGATTATGTCTCAGTCTTTGGAGAGCCTGCATCCCTGGGCTGTGAACTTTATCAGTATGTCTGAGTTCTTCCACCTCTATTTGGTGGGACAGGGAGGCTGGAAGGAACTGGTGTTGTGTATTTCCTTTTCTTCTGGTAGTCTAGCCTTTATTAAAATCCCAGAGGGCTAGTGTGTGATGAAGTAATTTGTTCTAAGGGAAGACCTTGCTAAGAAAAACAGAATGAAGCCAGGCGCCATGGCACATACCTGTAATCCTGGTGGCTTGGGAAGTTGAGGCAGGAGGATTGCAAGTTCAAAGCGAGGATCAGCAATTTTACAAGGCCCTAGGTAACTTAGTGAGACCCTATCTCAAGATAAAAAAAATAAAAAGGGATGGGGATAAATCTCAGTGGTTAGGTGTACCTGGGTTCAATCTCTGGTACCAAAAATAAACAGAGGAAAAAAAAAACCCAAAACCATAATTATCAGAAACCAAACTGACAGGGAAAAATACTAGCGATAGAGAGACAAAAGAGAGAAAGAGCTATTCAAATTAGATTGTCTACCTTTTTTTATATAGCCACTTCTTTTACATTTTAATCAATATAATGGTCCACACTATGGTTTCAGTGAAACATTTACGTGCCTTTCTGAAGTACCATTTTTTCCTCATCGGAGACAATTATTCAGTTGTTAACTTCAAACCTTTTTAATTGTGAAAACGCTTTCTAATTCATGATTCCTTCTTCATCTCCACTGATAATTTTCATTCATCTGTTTAAAAAAAAATACAGTCTTATATATAGTTCCTTCACTTAAAATTACCTGAACCCTGGTAGTTTGGGTCTCTTCTTAGATCAGGGATGATAGAGCCAAAATTTAGGCAGTGATCTCAGTTCCCACATTCATGGTGGATATCTCTGGTCAGAAACAATATTATTTCTGACTGAAAATCTATGACCACAGACCCTCTGTTAACATGATGATTTATGTGGACACTGAAAATTGATTGGGTTCTGTGTGAAAACAAAACCTACCGTCCTTTCTTTCACCAAATACTGCTGCATTTCTAGTAGACATTTATCTCTCTCAGTAGGCATTTCTAAATTTAGGAATAAAAGTTAGAAATTATTTGAACTTAAAAAAAAAAAGGAGTTTTAGGAGATTGAGGACTATCTCATAACTGAGTGTTCTTTTAAATACTTTACTCTGATTGTGAAAATATCACTACTCAATTCACAATACATCACCAGAAACTGACTGTTTATAGTCTGTTTTTCTTAGTTTCCTGAAATAGTTTGCTAGAAGCTGACATTTAATCGTACCAACCTTGAAAGTACTATTATTACTGAATCATAGTATGTTACCTAACTGTAAGCAGACCTAGTCTTAATGTAAAAGAGAAAAAGAAACAGACACACACAACCTCAGATCATACCAGTCAGGAAAAAAATTAAGGAATAGCAAAAAAATGAATGGAAAAGAATGATAAAGAACTTCAATATTGGGGAGGTTTAAATGAAAAAGAAGCCAAGTCTATGTGAGGGAGATTATTTTCAAATAAGTCAAACCAATACAGAAAATACACTATAGTTTGTCATAGGGACAGACTAATAAATTGGGGATTTAATATGTATATGAAGTTGTCATTAAGCAGTATAAATAGCAAGATAGAATACAAATATATGAAGGAAAAGAAGTATAATATTGAGCTAGCATTTTAATAGGAACTTAATTTCTAAACACATGAGATGGAAAAAAATGAATGAGAAATATGGAGAGAAAAATGGGCTTACAGGAAGATTTTATGAGGAAATTAACATCAGAGAGACTAAGAAGAGATCATTTGGTATTATGAAGAAGTTATTCCATACTTTTAGGAGACACATGAATTCTCAAAGTGAAGGACTTTTTCAATAATATATTTTAAATTTATATTTTTGCAGGGGAAGTACTAGAGATTGAATCCAGGGGTGCTTTACCACTGAACTACATCTTCAGCCCTTTTTATTTTTCATTTTGAGATAGGGTCAAATTGATTTTATATGGTTCAATTTCTAAATATTTTTTTGAGGCTGAGGAAAACATTCTCTGATTTGAATACCAGTGATTTAGAGAAAAAAATTCTTCCTCATGCTTTGAATATTTTATTAATTACAGTAATTTTAAAATAATAATTAATAATGAATATTATATCATTTTATCATGAGATTAATAAGAAGGGCATTTCTTTCCAAAAAGTGTACATATAATACTGGAACTAAACTAACTGCCATTCATCAATGCCATAGCCAGACGCAGAATCTGTACACAGTGACAGTATCTTCTGGATGATGTTCCTGTGTTCCCCTTTCACAAGGTTAATCTTTCATGTCTCATGGGGTTCTTAAACTACTATCCTTGAAATTAATTGAACTGGCACGCCTTTTATTATTTCTGTTACTATTTCATTTCAGAATTACACAGAATGATGAACTGGGTAGAAAAATCTAGATGACCTAAAATTTCATCTTTAAAACAAAACAAGAAAAAAAAAAGCTATTTCTATGGAGCAGTTATAACTTTAAACTTTTAGCTTTTTCATATAATCACATAATAAGGATAATGTAGGAGGAAATGAGATCAAGCATAAAGCCAATAGGGTTAGTTAAGGTTAGATCCTTCCAATATTGAGATTGATTTTTTTAAAGCACAGATTCATTGAACTACCACTGCTCCCTTACCTACTAAATCTTTGAAATTCAGCTGACTCCACAATTAACAAAAAAGTTGTGAAAGAAGAGCTTTTAATAAAAAGTCAAGAGCACCAAGTATACTGATTTTGAAAGCACCATCTTCTGAGAAATGGCAGCACAAAGTTTGGATTCAATTAATGAATGCAACTGGAGGTTGTTTGTGCTTCCAATAAAGTCAGAGGAAGCTGTACATATGAGTAAGCATATGTATCTACTGTATTTTCTCTTCTAATGTTTCACAATATGTGGTGCATGTTTCCATGTTTCAATACTCTATAGAAGTTTTTAGCAATATAAGAGAATATAGGTTAAAAAAGAGTGATTACTCTTGTTCATGAAGATGCAATGTTCTAAAATTTCTAATTATGCTAAAATAATAGTGATTTATGATGTGAGTAAATAAAAATATCATAATCTATGGTTCAAAAACTAGAGTAGATTTAGCTAATACCTGAGTGAAATTAGCATTGGTTATAGCATACAATTCTATATGTTCTACATAGGAAAAGTGAGAAAAGTAATAAGTAACGTAAGAGAGAAATCATTACTTTCAATGAAATAATAGGGCCTGATGAAGGAGCACAGGGATATGAAAGCTGATATGTAAAGCATGAAATTCACTGGAATTCTAGCACTCTCCCCTTGACAGGTGATTCTGTTAGAGTTTTAATAGTTCATAGTCAAATAAATTTATATGAGAAAATACAAACTATTCTTCTAGGGCATTTTGTATATTTAATTTAGTTGTTCATTATGAAAGAACAAATGCCCTGGCTGGATTATCAAAATTGACCGTATGTTTTATTTTGGGAAATTGGTATGTTAGAAGGTAAGAACCATAATTATATCTTTGAATGGCAGTTAGCTTAGATATGTATTTGCATTTTAAGGCTAAAATACCACATATACCCATCAAAAGATAAAATGAACAGAGAATATGCATGCAATGATGCAAGAAATGTTTTCCTAAAAATCCACTGTAATATGGAAAATCTAGGCATCATTTTGTTTTGTTTGTTTTTTGGTGCTGGGGATCAAACCCAGGGCTTTGTGCATGGGAGCTACAGTGCTTTACCACTGAACTATATCCTAGACTCCTCCTGGCATTTTTTGTACATCAAAAAATTTATTCATATATTTTGTTAGTATCTATAATGTTTATTTTTGGAGCATGTAATAGTGTCTTTCAGCCAGAACTATCTAATTTAATTGTAAAATAATTATTAAATCTATCCAATTCTCTCCACGTCCAACATCATCCTGGGCTAAACCACCAAGTGAACTAATAAAATGCCTTATGAAGTTGTCAAACTGCTTCTATGCTTACCATTACTCAATTTATTTTTCACACCATAAAAAGGGTAAGTTTCGGATTGTATCTCTGTTTAAGATTCTTCAGTGATTCTTTACTGCAACTAATATGAAACTGAAAGTTGATCAAGGTCTCATGTTTCCCATGTGGTCCAGCCAAATATACTTCAGGCCATTTCCCCTGCACCCTGAAACTGGACTAATATTTGGGTCCTGTCACCCAGACCATTTTTTTTTTCCTCTTTAAATTTCAGTGTCATTGTTTTCACTGTTTTCTCCTTCTTGACCACTTGTACTTTTCTCCCTGTTCTTTTCTCCTAAGAGCAGGTTTAAAGCCTGGAAACAATGAGACAGATTGCTAGAGGATAGCTAGGAAAGATAGAGGAAAGCTAACTTGATCTGAATAGGAGAACCAGAGGAACAAGGCAGTGACAGAACATTTTACAAAACTCACTTAATAGAACAAGGTGGCACAGGCCTGGAACTTCCCTGTGCCCAACATTGTAACAGAAGGTCATTTATATGAGCCTACTCTTCAACCAACTGAACTGGAGTCCTGAGGAAAATGTCTAATAAGGCCAGCAGCATATGACACAGCAAACACACAGACCAGAAAGCCTCTTTGTCCTTTGATCTGAGAATCTCCTCTAAAGACTGAGTGATATTAGCATGGATGGGCAGCACTGACAAAGTGTATTTCACCATGAGTCACCTGGGCTAAAACTTCTTTATCTCCATGGACCTGTGACTATTATCATCCACCCAGAGAAACTGGGTGCCCAGGCAGAACTTGCAAGAAGAATTGGGCTACAACATGGGACTTGGTCTACGAAGCCTACTCATCTCTTAGGGTCTGAGACTATCCTCCTTCATTGAAAGAAATCTTGTGGCAATGATAGCAGGATTCCACTAATAGAAGTGGTCCAGCTCGGAAACACCCTTTTGCTGAAGCCCTGAAACACCTCTTATCCACTCAGAGACACCAGATAACTAGAAGGCACCATAAAATGAGTCCCCCAAAAAGGAACATTCACCCTTGGAAACATTCTTCTCCCACTGGCAGGTGTCCTACCACATGTTCCAAACCTGGAAGTACTTTTCTGAGTTTGCCTGAGAATCTACCACTATACTATGACATCCATTAGCCTAGGGAAAATGAGAAAGGTACACTGCCACAGTAGCTTAGCATAGGATGCCTCTTTATGTCCCCAAAAGAACCAATGGACCCCTCCCCCACCTAGAGACACCTTATTAGGGGTTGGGCACTGACTAGATTAAGACCAAGAATCTCTTAACACAGTAGATAAAATTCCCAGGATACAATAGAAAATAACTTGTACACCAAGAACCAGGAAATTAGTAATTTGAATAAGTAAAGATAATTATTTGATGTCAGCACTGGTATGAATTTGATGAAAATGGAAAAGACATAGAAAATGGATTCAGTGAAATGATTGCTGAAATTATTCCAAACCTTGGAAAAGATATGAACATCCTGATCCAGGAAGCTCAAAGAAATCCTAATAGACTTGGCCTAAAAATATCTTCTCTGCAGTATATTATAATTAAACTGTCAAAAGCATAAGGCAAAGAAAGAATTTCTTTTCAATATGCAAGAGAAAATCATCAAGTCACATATAAGGGAATTCCCATTAGACTAAAGCAGATTTCTCTGCTGAAATCTTATAGGCAAAAAAGAAGGGGATTTTCTATTCAAAATCCTGAAAGAAAATTGTCAACAAATACTATACCCCAGAAAAGTATCCTTCAGAAATGAAGATGTAGTTTTTCAAAGACAAATGAAACTGAATTTATTACTACCAGACTTGCCCCACAAGAAATGCTTAAGGGAGTCATACACTTGAAGCAAAAGGAAGATAATAATTCATCATGAGAACACACAAAAGGACAAAAGTAACTAGTAGATTACCCATAAAAGAATCAAAGCTTATTAATATACCATACCACCAAACCACAAGAAAAGAACAAAAAATCAAGAAGGGCATCTGAATAGGATAAAAAGAATTCAAATTATCCCAGTTCACAGATTCTATAATTTTTATGTAGAGAACACTAAAGATTCCAGAAAATAACTATTAATACTGATAAATTCAGTAAGGTTACAAAATCAACATACGAAAACCAGTAATGTTTTTATATACCAATGACAAAATACCTGAGAAAGAAATCATAAAGGGAGTAGTTTACAAAAAATAAAACACCTACAAATAAGTTTAACAGAAGTGTTGACAGCTCTCTACAATGAAAATTGCAAATACTTAGAAAAGTGACTGAAGAGGACATAAAACCATATGAAGACATCTCATGCTCATGAGCTGGAAGAATTAAGTATTGTTAAAATGTCTATACTATACAAAGAAATCTACTAATTTGATGCAATTCTTATCAAAATACTAATGACATTCTTCACAGCAACAGGAAATACAAGTGGGGAACTTTCACCACCTACACTTCTAAAATTTGTATGGAATCACAAAAGACCCAAAATAGCCAAAGAAATCAGGGCCAAAAGAACAAAAAGATATTACAAAACTGACTTCAAAACATACTCCAAAACAATAGTAAGCAAAATAACATGGTACTAGAAAACACACACACACACACACACACACACACACACACACGCACACAATGGATTAAAAAAAATTCAGAAATAAACCTATATCTTTACAGACAACTGATTTTGAACAAAGGTAACAAGATAATATATTGGTCAATGAACAATGTTTTAACAAATAGTGCTAGGAAAACTAGATATCCATATGTAGTAGAAAGAAATCAGCATCAGACTACTCTCTCTCATTGGTGTTAAAAAAGAACCCAAAATGGATCAAAGACTTAAATGTTAGATACTTAAGAAATCATTAGCAGAAAACATAGGGGAAGTACATTAGGATATTGATTTGGAAAAAGATAATAGCTCAGGCAACAAAACCAAAAAGGAATATGACAAGTGGGATATATAAAGTTTAAAAGACTCTGTAACGTATGGTTTGGATGTAGTTTGAGTGTTTTCCAAAGGTTCATTGTGAAGAAACACGTGGTTCCCAGGGTGGTGCTGTTTGGTCCTGGTGGAACCTTTGAGGAATGGGTTTTAGTTGGAGGGTCCAAAGTCATTAGAGTATGAGGTATTTGTCAAGTAATCCTTTTGGTAGTTATTGTGTGACACCCTCAGTAGTTCTTGCAAAAGATTGGTCAGAAAAGGAGCAAATATGACCCTATCCATTTTCTTTCTCTCTCCTTCCTGACTTGAGATACTGCATTCACTCCAACTAGCGCTCCTGCCTTTATTTCTGTGCTGTCATGTGCTAGCTAAGGGAATGACCTTGCTATGCTTGCAATATGCTTCTTGGATCTTAGCCTCCCAAACTATTAGTTAAACAAAGCTCATCTTTGGTATTAGACTATGTCAGGTATTTTGTTATAGTGATGAAATGTTGGGTTATACAATATAAAGGAAACAATAAACAGAATGAAAGGGCAACTGGTAGAACAGGGGAAAATATTTGCAAAATATTTTTCAATAAAGGATTAATTACTAGAATATATAAGGAATTCAAGCAACTCTATAGCAAAACCAAACCAAACCAAACCCCCAAATAATTTGATTAAAAAATTGATAGATAATCTGAATAGACATTTCTCAAAAGAGGATATACAAATGGGAATAAAAACATGTAGAAATGATCAGCATTGCTAATTATCAGGAAAATGCAAATCATAACCTCAGTGAGCTATTATCTCATTGGTTATGATCAAAGAGACAAAAATAAATGATGGTGAGGATGTGAGAAAGGGGAACCCTCACATACTGTTGGTGAGGATGTAAATGAACAACCATTATGGAAAACAATATGGATATTCCTCAGTAAACTAAAATGGGGCTACCATAAGCACCAGCAATCCCACTACTGGGTATATATTCAAGGAAATCAAAATCGGTATGTCAGAGCTATCTGTAACTTGCATGTTTATTGCAGCACTAATAGCCAATGTATGGACTCAACCTAGGTGTCCATTCATACAAAATGGATAAAGAAAATGAATATATAGGATTGAATATTATTCAGCCTTGAAATGAAGAAAATTCGGTCATTTGCAACAATGTGAATGGAATTGGAGAGCATTATGTTAAGTGAAATAAGTAAAGCACAGAAAGACAAATGCTACATACCTCACATATGTGTAGAAGCCAACATTAACTTCAAAGAAGTAGAGAATAACAGTGCAGTGCTTACCAGAGCCTGGAAAGACTGTGGGGAGGGTGGTTGGAGATAGGATCATTAGTGGATATATAGGTGCAGCTAGAAAGGAGAAATAACTTCTAGTGCACTATTGCACAGTACTGTAACTTGGTTGACAACAAATAATTAAATATTTCAAAATAGCTAACAGAAGATTTTGGATGTTTCTAATACAAATAAATGATAAATATGAAGTGATAGATAAGTTGAAACCCTGAACTGATCATCCTACATTGCACATATCTATTGAAATATCTCATTTGACCTCATAAATGTTTAAAATTAGTATGTATCAATCAGAATAATTTATAATGTTCTAAAAAAGAAGATAAGACAAAACATTGCATAGATTAAATGATGGCATAGTGGGCAATATTTTTGATTTACATATCAGTTATTCTTGTCACATTTCACTTTTTTTGAGAGCTTATCCATCTAGAAGACTTGTTAATTACTTGCTATTCCTATAAATTAACAAGCTTGCTTAGAATAAAATGCAGATATGCCTTTTGTCACACTATCTGATGTGTATAATTACTACATTTACCATGAAGTCATGTTAACGATGACATTGTTTTCTTGTGGTTATGATTAGAAATTCAGTTATTCAGTTATTTTAAAAAATTAAATTTAAATTATATTCATTAATATGTGGCTTTAGGTTATGTGTTTTATGCTTATTTATACTTAGAAGAATAGCAATTACCAGCCCAAGCATACACCCCTTTCTTGTGGAAGTGTGAAAGAAATTAAAATTAAAACAAATTTATTATACAATACCATATTCTTTCAAGTCTTTTGTTTTTGTTGACTGACCCATTTTAAAACAATTTATATCATTTTCACTTTGCTCCTGATTTTAAGATCTTCTTAGTACCTTCTCTAGGTAATTTTATAGTAAACAGCAATTGGTTTTATTCTTTTTTGTGGGGAGTGTGTACTGGGGATTGAACCAAGGGTCACTTAACCACACAGCCACATCAACAGTCCATTTTATGTTTTATTTTGAGACAGGGTCTCACTAAGTTGTTTAGGGCCTTGCTAAACTGTTGAAGTTGAGTTTGAATTTGTGATCCTCCTGTCTCAGCCTCCCAAGTGTCTGAGAAAATAGGTGTGTACCACCCTGCCCAGTTATTAATCTTTTAAAATGAGTTAAAATTGAAATTATAATCCACTCACATCTCAGAAAGTTAAGCAAATTAGAAATATAAGATGAATGTTGCAAAGCGGGTTTCTTCAACTTTTAAATTCTGCAAAAGTTAAGAAGAATCCATGAAATGGTATTATATGCGTTTATGTTATGTTTTCTTTCTTTAATGTTCTTCCAAAAGCTCAACGTGTTAGGTATAGTAATGTGTAGATGTGAAAAGATTGGATTAGCAGAATTCTAACCCATCAGTGTACCTGGCTTCTCTCTCTCTTGCTCTGCTCTCTGGCTGGATGAACTGACCTTTCCTCCACCATGCCCATCTGCCAGGATGCTCTGCCTCACCTCAGGTCTGCAACAACAGAGTCAGCCATCTAGGGACAAAAACCTCTGAAACCATGAGCCCTCCCAAAGTTTTCCTTCTCCAATTTGTTCTTGACAGATATTTGGTCACAATGATGAGAAGTGACCAATATAGTGCACTTGAGAGAGCGAACATATTTCCCTAATCGTTTGGACTTTTTGTACAAATATAATAACAGTATATATTTTAATGCATCAATATTTTCATTTTCTTCTATGTGTGATGAGAATGAAAATCGAGATTGGATGCTAGCCTATTCAATTGCTATCGATGGTGAAATATTGGTATGCATTCTACTTTTGAACAAATATTTGATTATTTTAATGGTTTTGTCCTGATCAATGTTATATACACATTGCATACTATTATTTTAGCAATATATTTTCCAAATTTCAGTTTTATTTCTAATCCATTTTTCAGTATATCTTAAATCTTGTTAATTTAAGTAAATAATATTTTAAAATATCAGAATAAATAATGTATGGAAACAAACCAATTGAATGGTATTGACTAACTGATTGATCAACCTTTTATTTTTATTTACTAACTAGACTGTTAAAGATAATCAAACATCCTAGTGTTCAGGGAAGATTATTAAATATATCTGGATAACAAATCTATAAGTATAATAGAGCTCTATTTCCAAAATAAATTATTGAGACATTTTAATTTGTAAGGCCATTTTGCAATTTTAGAGAAGCTGTGTATGCTTTTAATATACACAATATTTAAGTCTTTTACATATCTCACTTAAAATGAAGTTAAAATATGCCTTGGGGCATAATAATCTCATGCTTTAGTAGTAAGAGAGTATTGAATTACAAAAATAAAGTTTGTCTCTGTGGAAATATGCACATTTTCTATGTCTTTCTTGAATTTATTTCATATGAGATTTCAAAGATATGCAAGAAAAACATTAAATCCAGGAAAAGAAAGTGTTAAACATATACTTAATTTCATTTTTTGCTTTTCTTTTTTAAATATTTCCCACCAGAGTGATAAAAACACATTGACACATCAATGTCACCCAAAGAATACAGTTTACTTTAGGGTTCACTCTTGGTTTTGTAGAATCATCTGTGAGTTTAAACTGATGTAGAAAGACATTTATTTTACCACTACAGTACACAGCTTTTTTGCTCTAGGAGTCCTCTATATTCTATTCATCCACTTCCCACTCCTGTACCCCCCACAACCATTATATTTTAACAGTCTCCTTAGTTTTGTCATTTCCAGAATATCATAGAGTTGTAATCCTGTTGTAACTTTTCATATTTGATTCCTTAATAATATACATGTATTTTTTCCTTCTTATATTTTCAAGGTTTGGAACTTAATTTCTTTTTAATGATGAATAATATAGTCCATGAGGTAGATTACCATAGTTTATTTATATACTCACTTCCTTAATAATATTTTGATTGCTTCCAATTTTTGGCAATTATGAATTGAGCTGTTATAAACATCCATGTGCAGGGTATGCTTTCAACTCCTTTGGGTAGATACCAAGGAGAACAATTGCTATATCATATGGTGAGATTATATTTCATTTTGTAAGAAACTGCCAAGCTGTTTTCCTAAGTGGCTGCATTTTAAAATAAATATAGATATTCCTCTTATATTAGGTTTATCAAAATTCTACCATATGTTTGAATAAAAAAATGTACTTAATACACCTAACTATTGAACATCATTGCTTAGCCTAGTCTACTAAACCTTCTCAGAACGCTTCCATTAGCCTGTAGTTGGGCAAAATCACCTAACAAAAAAACCTATGTAGTGAAAAAGTGTTGAATATCTTATGTAATTTTGAAGACATTATTAGATGTAAAAACACAAAATAGAATATCCAAAAAAAATGGTGGTTACAGAGTACACTGTAGAGTGTAGGTTGCTTACCTGCTTGATGGTTAACTGGGAACTGCAATTTGTTGCCACCACCCCGCATCTCCAGATTATCACATGGTATGTTGCTAGCCCAGGAAAAGATTGAAATTCAAAAGCATAGTACACTTTCTACTGAACGTGTACAACTTTTGTAACATTGCAAAGTTGAAAAACTAAGTTGAAACATCATAAGTTGGGGGCCATCTGTGTTGTAAATTTTAATGCCTTTAAGAGTAGAGAAAGTGGAATAGGAGGAGAGAAAAGGGGAGGAAAATGGGGGACACCAGGGATGGAAATGGAGTAAATGAAATTCCATGCATGTATGATTTTTGTCAAAATGAACTTAATTATAATTCACTAATTACAGAAAAAAATGTAAGAATAAAAAATAAGAAGTTGGATTTTTGCTAGCTATGATACCAGTTGAGTTTTGGATTATGATTAAATTAGAAAAGTTTTACCTAGTCAGTTAATGCACTGATCTCAACCTATATATACATGTATGAGTGAAGGAGAATTATTTTATAGAAGATTATCATGGAATTTTATGGTAGGCAATTTAAATATACAAATAAATCTTTTCAAGTGTGGAATAGTTATGATGTAAGGATTCTCACTGAAAAAAAGAATTATGAAAGTAGCACCAAAATTTCAGATTATGTAACTTTATTTTCTATGAAAAGCAGTAAGATCCTGACTTAAAATAATTTTCTACCTAGAACACTGTTATGATTTGGAGGTGAGGTATCCCCCAAAAGCTCATGTGTGAAACAATGTAAGAAAATTCAGAGGAGAAATGATTGGGTTATAAGAGTCTTAACCCAATCAATGAATTAATTCTGGTAGGAATTAACTGAGTGGTAACTGAAGTGGTAGGATGTGGACAGAGGAGGTGGGACTTAGGGACATGGCTTTGGGGTATATATTTTGTATCTGGGGAGTGGAGACTTTCTCTGTCTTTCTTGAACATGAAGTGAGCTGGTTCCCTCTTCCACACTCTTGCATGATGAAGTTCTGCCTCACCTAGAGCTCCAAGGAATGCACTGGTCTTCTATGTCTAAGACCTCTGAAACCGTGAGCCTTCTAATAAATTTTTCCCTCCAATAAATTTTTCCCTCCTAAAATTGTTCTGGTCAGATATTTTAGTCACAGCAGCGAAAAAGTGACTAAAAGAAACACTGTAGAAATGCACTTTGCTATTAACATAAATTTTAATTTTATTTGTCAGTGTATCTGCCTCTTTCTTTCCCTGTCTCTCAGTGTCATGATACTATAGCTCAATTTTTTAACTCTGAGTAAAATTGATTGATTCAACTAAAAGGCATTGCAATGGGATGTGAAATCCATAAAAAAGATTAAAGAAAGAAATAATTTGTACACATGTTAATTTTTAGTTTATGTTCATGTTCTTTGCAATCAGTACTGATTGGCCTTTTTCAAGATTTTCAAGATGACTTATTTCATAAGATCATTGGAAAATTTCATAGGATTGTTCAGGGAGAAAGAGTATTTCCTCACTCTCAAATGCTTGCCATTTGTCTATCACAGAACCCAAACTATTTCTCTACCACTTTGGATAGTATATTGCATATTTTCTTGCATGAAGTTATTATCTTCACAAATAAGCTATAAATATAAATTTATCTTTTCAAATTGTGAGCAGAGTGAATAAACAATTGTATTTTCACATCTAAATTGTCACAAATGACTGAGCTTTATAACAATAAGAACATGAACCATATTGTTAAGCTCATTCTTTTCCTATCTATTCAAACTTAGACTAAGAGTTATGACAACTAAGGAAGTACCTAGAAATTGGACTTCATTTTGTTGATCATTGGACTCCATGTGATTTCATCATTAGTGTACTTTCCTTTTTTCTTAGGACTGAAAATATGCTAGTTGATTAAAATATCCTACTTGAAATTACATGGATTGTGTCAAGGCAACCAAATATTTTAATAGCCAGAAAATTTTTATACAACCTCAACAGAGTATTGCATGTTGAATAAAGCTGTACATAAGCAATATTTTTATTTTTCAAGCAGAAAAAATCATTTATTTCATTGTATTAAAGAATTGCTTTGCTGAGCATGTTGGCTAATGACTATAATCCCACCTGCTCAGGAGGATGAAACAGGAGGATCATGAGTTCAAAGCCAACCTCAGCAAAGGTGGTGAGGTGCTAAGCAACTCAGTGAGTCCCTGTCTCTAAATAAAACACAAAATAGGACTGAGGATATGGCTCAATGGTTCAGTGTCCCTGAGTTCAATTCCTAGTACTCCCCTCAAAAAAGAGAAATACTTTGGAAAAAAACCCAAGTGTCACTATTATATAACAACAAAGCAAAATGCAATTACTACTTTTTAGTCAATTAGAAATTATCAAAAAAACTTCTTTTTACTCACTTTTTTCCTAAAGTGCTTATAAATTGAATTTCATTATAACCAAGAAATAGTATAAGTTTTAGAGTTACAAAATGTTGAGCTTGTACTTCTAACTGCCTAGGTTTGACCACCTTAGCGTATCGGTTTGACTTTTAAAACCTCAGATTGCTCATCTATAAAATGTAAATTGAATACATTCTATAATATAAAATCAGACAGTACATACAGCATGATCAGGAAAGGTAGGAACTGATTAGATGTTAAGTACATTTCATTCATTTAGATGTGATCATGTAATTAGAATTCCTAAGCAATGAAATATAAGCATATAGAACGTGTACCCCCCCCATACTACTGAATGCAATTTCTAGCATAGCATAGATAACATATACTCTTTCCTCCGCCCTACCCCACTTCTGGTGAAGGGAAGCTATGGGAGCCACATATTGAAAATGGCAAATCTACAGGCATACCAGGTCCCTGGATAACTCACAGGGGCAGAGTTAAGAGTTGGGATTTTACTGAACGAAATACTGATTTCTATTTCTCTCTATGTAAATGAAATTTCAAAATAAATTGATTATACTAGCTAACACTACTTTAACTTACATAGTATCTGGAATAATAAATGTTAGAAGTGATCTTCATCTGCAGAGGAAAAGAAACAATATATTCTAGGTACACGGGCAGCAAATACGAAGGTGTGGAGTAAGCATCCACTTTAAAAAGAAGTTATTCAGTATTCACTATGCCAAATAAGAGTGAAAATGACCAAAACACAGCCCAGTAGAAATAATACCACTGATTTATATTACATATGTCAATGCTCAGAGTCAAAGGGCATTGCATTTATATGACATTTTCCTCTGATTATAGGATCAAAGTCTTTCTGTTAACATTTTAACTTCAAAAGACATTTGGGCAACAAAGACACTGGAATGTGAAGAGCAATGAATATTTGGTCACTGAGTCATTTATGAAAAATAGAGATGATAGAAACTTAAAATTTTTATTTAACTGTGATTTAATATGCCATAGTTTTAGAAATATATTCACTCAGCTCCAAAAGCCAAATAAATTATGAAAAATATTGATAGAAAAAGCATAGTTACCAAACTTATTTCATATTATAACCAGGGGTTATGTATGATTTTTACTTTAGTATTTTTCCCCCAATTAGGAAAGAAGGGGATGATACAGTAACACCAACATGAACTCATTTGTCTGTGAGGGACCCAGGCTGGGTGGTGAGATTCTGATAATTCAAGTTTTTGACCTAAAAATCTTACAGAAAGGGGTGTTTGAAGTAGGAGGATCAAAAGAATGGATTCGTCAGGATAATTACTTGTTTCTTCACAAATTACTTATAAAATTGTTCTTCAACATTTATTTCCCATTTGAATTACAGTGAAAGCCTTTAAAGAGCCTACTATCCATGGGAAACTAAAACTTTTAAGTCAGGATATTTAGGGATGTTATCAAGATATTAGTAACTTTTAAAGTTCCCATATTATTCTGACTTGCACCAAAGATGAGAAACACTCTCTTAATAACAGGTAAGTATTTTTAAATTAAATTTGTTCTAGGGCTGGGGATATAACTCAGTTGGTACAGTGCTTGCCTTGCAAGCACAAGACCCTGGGTTCAATCCCCAGCATCACAAAAACAAACAAACAAACAAACAAACAAATAAATAAAATTCTAACTGATGCACAAAATCATTAAAATTACACATATTAATGGGGTAACATGATGTTTTCAGACATGTATATGTTGTAAGAATATTTAAATCTGTTAACACATCTCTCTTCTAAGATTTATCATTCCCTCATGATAAAAAAAAATCAAAATAACTTCTTCTAACTTTTAGAAATATGTACTACCTCATTGTAGGATTTCATCATCCTATTATGTAATAGTATAGCAGAACTTTTTACCCCCGTCTAAGTGTACCTTAGTACTGCTCAAATTTTCGTCATTCCTCATTTCTCCTGATCCCCTCAGCCTCTGGTAACCACCATCTATTCTCAGCTTCTATGAGATCAACTTTTCTAGACTGTCTGTATAAATGAGATTATGTAATATTTGTCTTTCTGTGCTTGGAATATTTTGCTTAATATAATGATCTCCAGTCTTTCCTGTTGCAGATGACAGGACAGGCAACTATTTTTATGGGATTGTTTCATCCCAAAGCTGGAAAGTAAAAACAGAAAGCAGAAGCATTTCCTCTTCCAAGAAGATGGAGTGCCTATACTTTCTCTTATTCCCTCTCACTAAGTGCAGACCATAAAACCCTTGATGCAATATATAGAACAAACACAAGATGACTCTGAAAGTTTGGGAGAAGAAAATGTGCCATGAACCTTACGATCTGTAGACCAAAGGATGGTGAGTTCCTTGGACTTATTTTTGCTTCAGTAAGTTAGAATTTTGACCTGGGGAAACTGACAACGTGAAAACACCAACAGAATAAAAGAGAACTGAGAATTCCATAAACCCAGAATTACAGCTATAGATGCTAACATTCCTCCTCAATAATCATTAGACCAACTAGACAGAGAATCAATGTACATAAAATAACTCAAAAACATCATCAGACTACAGAATTTGATGACATTTATACAACATCTCATTCAACAGCAATGCTCATAATTTTCAAGTGCTCACAGAACATGGGTTAGGATAGACTATATCATAAAATACAAAATAAATCTGTAATGGTTAATTTGAATTGTCAACTTGATTGGATTAAGAGATGCCAATGATTAAGAGGCTTCTGGGTGTGTCAAGGAGGGTGTGTCTAGGAATGACTGGCACATGGGATAGTGAACTGAAATGGAGATCCTCCCCCAGCCTGGGCTGTACGGCCCAATAGGATGGTGACTTGGATTGAATAAAATTTGGAAGAACAAGAAAGTAGATGCAGATGCAAGCTCCAATTTTCTTGAATGGGTTCTTGATTGCTGCTTTGATCAGCTGAGTATATTGAACCTTCGCTTCTTCACTCTTCCAAAGTGAACTCTGCCAGTGATTCTCCAGCTGGTTTCCAGAAGCCTTGGTCTCAGATTAGGGTAGCACTGTTGATCCTTCTTGTTCTGGGGTTTCTGCCTCTTGGACTGTGCAGCTGCTGGTTCTTCTAACTCTCTAACCTGCAGGTGACCATTGTGGACTATACAGCTTATGATCATGTAAGCCAATATAATAAATCCCCTTTTCATAATCATACTTCCTGTTGACTCTGTTCCTCTGGAAAACCTTGACTAATACACAAATCTAAACAAATTGAAAAAAATTAAATCACACAGGATCTCTTCTCCAGTTACAATGGCATCAAAGCAATAATGAAAGAGATTTTATCACAATAGGTAGGCACACACATTTGAAAAGAGAAGACTTGAATCAATAATCTGAATTCCCATTGTAAGAACCTGGAAAAAAGAAAGACAAAATAAACTCAAAGCAAACAGAAGAAAATAATCAATAGAAAAAAATTATGGCATTGAAAGAAAAAAACTAGAAAAAAAATCGATGAAATGAAGAACTGGTTTGGTGAAAAGATCTAAACAGTTTACAAGGCTACAATGGGGGGGAAAAGTCACAAATCTTAGGAATGAAACAAGGAACATTTCCACACATTTTGTAAATATCTGAGGGATAGTAAGAGAATATTGCAGAAAACTCTACATACAAAGATTTAGTAGCAATGTAAACAAAATAAATCAATTCCTCAAAAAACACTAGCAACCTTAAGTGATGTAACAGGAAATAATTTGAATTATAAGCATCAATGTCATTGAATTCATTATTTTAAAATTCTTAAATGAGAAATAAGAAATCCCACATGGTTTTACTGAATTAACAGAATTACATCATTCTACTCAATCTTTTTCAGAAAATATAAAAAGAAAGAAATGGTATCCAGTTCAATTTATGAAGTTAATAGTCCCCTCCTACCAAAACCAGAAAAAAAAATTTTTAGAGGAAAGAAAAGTATAAACCAATAACCCTCCTGAATACAGATGCAAACTTTCCTAACTACCTATTATTAAATAGAATTTAACAATATGTAAAATAAATTATATATCTTGAACATGTGAGAAATAATCCTCAGGACAGAAGGCTTATTCACTATCTGAAAATCAATCAGTATAACTCACTGTCTTAGCATGCTTAAAAATAAAAGCTATGTGGTTATATCAAACCCAATTATTTTGACAAAAATTCAATACCCTTTCATGATAAAACTCTCAGGAAAAATAGGAGTAGAAGGAAATTTGCTTAGGAGCATCTGGCAAAATCCTGTTAACATACTTAATGAAAGACTGAAATGCTTTCCCTCTACATTGAGGAAAATGGTAAGGATTTATTCTCTTAACAATTTTATTCATCGTAGTGTTATACTGAAAAATAAGGTAAGAAAAGGAAATAAATAGAGGGGCAGAGGATGTAGCTCGGTTGGTAGGGTGTTTGTATCTCATGCACAAGGCCCCACGTTCAATCTCCAGCACCCCAAACAAAACAAAACAAAACAACAACAACAAAAAACTACAACAACAAGAACAAAAAAAGAGACCTAATGTGCTCATGGTTTGGAGTACTCAAGATAGTGAGGATAAAAATTGATCACTAAGTTTAATATAGTCTCCCTTAACCAACAAGATTTGTTTTTGTAAATGTATAAGAGATTATTACAAAATAGGTATTGAAAAGCACAAAAACTAAATTAAGTAAAATAATTTTGGAAGAAGAAAAAGGTGTGAGCAATCTCTCTACCTAAGTACAAGACTTTATACTCCATTAACCAAGATCCTGTGGTATTGGCAGAGGCATAGATGCAGGGATCAATGGTACAGTGCACAGACCCCCAAAGAGATCAGAAGACATATACCTAATTTTTTCAGTACATGATAATCTAGTAGATTCTCTATAGACTAAACATTGAACCTTCTTGTCTCTCACCCTATACAAAAATAATTTCAAAATGGATTATGGGTTTATGTGTAAAATTTTTGGAAAAGTGCATAGAAGAAAATTTTTTAAGATTCAAAGTTCTGAGACTTAACACCAAAAACATAACCCATAGAAATAAAAAATACATTTTTCAATACATAAAAACATTTTTGAAATATTCTTTGAGTCAGTATGTTAGGATAAAAAGACCAGCTACAAACCATGATGAAACATTGGATTACCACATTTCAGATAAAGGACTAGTATCTAGAATAAGTAAAGAACTGTTGAAATTCATTAAAAATAAAACAATCCAATTAGAAAATGGATAAAATCCTAAAGAATTAAAGTCATCATACTACAGTGATACATGTATACCCATGTTTGTAGTTGCACAATTCCCAGTGGCCAAACTATGAAACCAGCCTTGGTGTCCATCAACAGATGAATGGATAAAGAAAATATGGAATATATATACACACACAATGGAATTTTATTCAGCCTGAAAGAGAAATAAAATCATGTGATTTTTCAGGAAAACTAATGGAACTTGAGACCATTATGTTAATCAAAATAAGTCAGATTCAGAAGGTCAAGGGGTCCTGTGTTTCCTTTCATATGTGAAAGTCAGGAAAAAAGAAAAGAAAGGAGGTGGGGTGGTGATCTTGGGAAAATAAGAGGGAGATCAATAGGAGAAAGATACCACGGGTGGGAAGTGGGAAGGAGGGGGCAAATGTTGGGGAGTGGAATTGGCCAAAGTATATTGTTATATTGTGTGCATGTATGAATGTGTAACAAAAAAATCCCATCATTATGTACAACAATAAGGCACCAGTACAAAATGTAGAAAGAGGAAACAAAGAAAATGGATAAAATATATAAACAGACTTTTATAAAATAAGCAAAAGGCAAATAAACACATAAAATATATTCTATGTTTTTGGCTTTTACGGACATTAAATTAAAACCCTAATTAGGCTCGGGATATGACAATGGTAGAGCACTTGCCTAGGATGCAGGAGGCCCTGAGTTTAAACCTGGGTGCTACTGGGATCACATGAAAATAGAAGGGAGACTGAAAGAGCTGAGGATGAGACCAGGTTTAGGAAGGAAGAAAGGGAAAAGAGCAATACTGAGGAAAGCATTTGACCAAATGATTGTGTTATGTGCATGTACAAATAAGGAACAAAGAAGCCCACTATTATACATTATTATAAGGCACCAATAAAAAATCTCTGAAAATAAAATAAAACCATAATGAAATCAATACACATGAATCAATGTGGCAACATTTTCAAAATAGTGAATGCATCACATATTGGTGAACATGCAGAGAAACTGAATCATACTGGACACATTGTGAGAAGGAATAAAAAATGGAAGAAACACATTGAACTATTGGAATTCATTTTTTTAAAACAAGAATGCAACTACCATATAACCCACTGATGTAACATTTGTACTCAATAAATGTCCCAGAGAAACGAAATGTATGTTCATGTAGAAAGCTACTCATGAAAGTTTAGTGCCAATGTATAGGCCCCAAATTTTATAGGTTTGTTACTTTGTTGTGTTACATTTTTCCAGTTTTTTCTTTTCCTTGTTTGTTCAAATACGTTCAAATTGCCCTTATTTCTATTTTTCTATAGTCAGTAGTAAAGCCTACACTCTATATATTTTTATTAATATCAATAACAAATTATGGTCGAGGACAGAAAACTAATATCTCAGAATTAAGTATGTTAATTTCTCCTGGTGTTCCTAGTATCATTCTCATGAATTCTGTCCTTCATGTGAATTATATTCCCTTCCTTGAATTTTAAATTATTATATTGAATTTCAGAAGGATTCTGTACAAGAGAGCATAGACTAGTCATTTCATACCACAATGATTAATGAAAATTCCACATGATTCTGGAAGATTTGTAAAATCTGACTAAGCAGACTAGATGTGGCTTCTGGGCTCCTGGAAGGATTAACTGATTCCTGAATATGGTGCACTGTCCTCCAGTTGAGCCAGAGCATTTTAGGTATAGGAAGCAGCATGTACAAAGACCTGAACTCCTTGAGATTATAGCACAGCACAAATTGAGTACTGTAATCTACTATGATTAGAACAAAATAGAGTGTTAGGACATAATACTTCTAGTACTTTTTCTAGTGTTTTATCCAAAGCTTACTCTTTACAATAGACTTTTGAAGCAGTTCCTATTAAAATCACTGCCATTTCAAGTAAGTGAGACAGAAAATTTTAATGACTTATCCAAGGTTACACAACGTTTGTTTTTGTGCAGAATAAAATGTTGTTGCCTGAAAATCTAGTTTAAGATTACAGTATTTTAAAAATCCTGTACCTTTAGAAAAGCTGGTCGTGATAAAATTTGTGTTTCCACAATTTTGTAATTATCTTACACAATTATTCCCATCTCTAAGTGTACAGTGCATTTCAATGGTTAGTTTTATCTTGTCACAGATATATCATCTCTGTCTTAATCTGTATTCCTAACATGAGTGTGGGCTTTCCGCAATCAAACAGAACTCTATAGATCAAAAGCTCCATAAACCCTGGCTTTGTCATAAACTAACACATTTCTAGAGAAGATGGATCAAGTGAAGTTTAGGCGACCTTGTTTTCTAGGCAAGACAAAAATGACAAGATATAAATAAATAAAAGCAAGAAATGTATTCTAAGATGATACTTTCCTGATTCTGAGAAATATAAGCCATGTTTTGGACTTTTATTTAAAAACACCTAACTCATGGACTCTGATGTGACATTTATATAAATTTAAAAAAAAACAACTTTTAAAATTTCTCTTAATTTGGTTTTAATCTGTTCTAACACTTTTGGGATTCAGAGAAGAGAACATTCATAGCTAGCCCTCTGAAAATAATCTTAAGCAGATATTGGCAAAAGGTAGGCAATACCTCTGGTTCTAATAGTGAATTAAACTGATATTATCCATAGATTTAAATCCCTACTAGAAAATCACATTTTTTTGTTTACAAAGATTATAAATTTGGAAATAACTTGCTTCAATAACTGTAGTTATGTTCAAGCAATATAAGAGATAGTACCTGATAGTCAAATACTGGGTTTCACAGGTAATCCTCTCAAAACTACTGAGAAATCAATATTATTATTCTCTGTTCACTAATAAATGATGAGTGAGAGAATTATTATGTAGTGGTACCAATAATCAAACCAAGATTGTTTCTTTCCACTTGAAGTGGAATGATAAATCCATCCCTTTTGAAGGATTTCCTCTATAAAGATAATTTTATTACAATACCTGTTATGAAAAAAAAAAGATTTTCTTTCCTCAAATGTAAAGGCATGTGCATAGGTTAAGGATTCAATTCTAGTTCATTTTATATAGCAAATATGTACTGATCACTCACTGAGGGCCAGACATATTGTGGATTTTGGAGAAAAGAAATTACCTAGTTCCCTTCTAGGTACTGTGGTGGTATGTAACTCTTTTCCACGTTCCCTTCTTTTCATGTAAACTGAAAGTTATTTTGAAAACTTGGTGTGTCTATATATTTTGTGTGGCTAAAATACCTCATAAGTGCTAAACCTCACATTTAGTGTATAGTTCAAATTGCATCACACTTTCATACATAAATATTTGACTATTCATTCATCTTAAGGATTCTGAATGAGTTAATTGCATTGTGACAATGACATTCTTACTTCTCCATTACAGTTTTGTTTACCAATTTGTGTCTGTAAAAATAATACCTAGAGTATTATTTTGGCATTCTGTTTTCTTTTCCTTTAACCATATACTAAATGTTTTCAACACACCAATTAATAACCTTTGTCTCAATATTGAATCAGTGTCAGAGAGTAGTAATTTTATATTCCAATCAAATAGTTTATCATTGTTGCACTCATTGTCTCTGCTAGAAAAACTGAAATTGTTGAAGTCTTCCACAATTTTAAAAAGTGGTGATTTTTGTAGTTTCTCAATTGCTTACAATGGATTGCTTTTCTAAACATTTATTTTAAAAGTAACCAATGTACTCTTTGCATGCATTGACTTCATATGTTCCAATTTTCATAAAAATGATTTCTTTCCTGACGTTTATGTTGTCACAACTTGGCTCAGTAGGCATGATTCCAGGCTGGTTTTTGTGACTTCTTTTGTTTCATGATCTTATATTTTTTAAGGCTGTTGCAATGGTCTTAATATTTGTGTCCCTTCCAAAATTCATGCTGAAACTTAATCACCAATATCAAGAGGAAGGCATTTACAGGATGATTAGATTAGGAGGGTTTGTGAATAACAAATATCATTAAGGCCCTCATGAAAGAGACTTCATACCATGTTTGAGTTTTTGCTATTGCACTCTCCCACATGTGAGGACACAATATTTTTACCTTCCAGGGAACACAGAAAACAGTTGCATCCTGGAGTCAGAGAGAGCAACCCTTACCAGACACTGAATGCTGGTGTGGTGATCCTGGATTCCCTACCCTCTAAAACTGTTGGAAAATAAATTTCTGTTCTTTGTAAATTACCCAGTCTCCATTTTTTTTTTTTTTTTTAAAGCAGCATAGATGGACTAAGACTGTTTTTCTCTTTCAGTTATCCTGGCCTACATCAGAATCACTTTGCACCGTCCCTGACAATGATCTGGAATGAAGTATTTCTCTGAAAATCCCACTTTGTATTTAATAAGTAACTGTTTTATAGACTTAAATATGCTACTAGCAGTGTTTGTTGCTAAGATGTTATTCCTTTAGGTGTATGTATAGAATGTGTGTGTGTGTGTGTGTGTGTGTGTGTGTGTTTTCAAAGACACACACCACACATAAGTATATATAATTTCATAATGTTTTCAGTTTTATTTTTTTATTTTGGGGGGCGGTACTGGGGTTTGAACTCAGGGACACTCGACCGCTGAGCCACATCCTCAACCCTATTTTGCATTTTATTTAGATACAGAGTTTCACTGAATTGCTTAGTGCCTTCCTTTTGCAGAGGCTGGTTTTGAACTCAGGATCCTCCTGTCTCAGTTTCCCTAGCTGCTGGGATAACAGGCAAGCACCACTGTGCCTGGCTTCAGTTTTATTTAACATTGTATTTTCACCTAATCCATTTGATTTTATAATTGCATCTTTTCTGCTTTATATTGAATAGATATTACTAACAATTAACATGATTGTGTAATTGCTTTATTCTCCCTTGTAAAAATTTCAAAATAAAAATGTGATATTACCACAAACAACAAAACTACTGAATGAAGTTTTAAATTTTATTATTTTATTTTAATTCTTAGAACCCATTTCACACAGTGAAATTCCAAGGCAAATGGGGTAGAAGTAGTCCATTCTGGTTGTAGTCAGTGAAGAAATACATTTTTCTATACAGAAATTTAAAGCAATAATCACATTCACAAACACATAGTCTAATTTTATTCTCCCCATGTACCAGAAATTTTAGTATTGCTGTCAAGAAATTAATAGCCTCCCTTATCTTATTTAAAGTTCTAAGTAATTTTAACAAAATAACTGTAGTTATTGTAGAGTTTTAATTACTTACAGACATATATGCTTCATATTAGCACATTCATATTATTTATCATTAATGAACAGTATTTTATAACTGGAAGTTACTTTACAGAACTCTGTTATAAAACTGAGTCGAAAACATGCAGACTCAGTACATATTCCTTTCAAGAGTAAGTTTGTAATATTTCAAAATGCTTTCAGCTTTTCTCAGATTCAGTTTTTGCCTCTAGTCTTTGTGATGTCATGACTTACTTATAAATACAAAATTCAAATAAGCAACAAATACAGTGCTTGCAAAGCACAAGAGGCAGAAATTAAAATATTGCATTTCTACTCTGCCATGTGATCATTCCACAAAATATTGGTGCGAAAGATTTAAGAACTTAGCACACAGTGTGGATTCCTGCTCATTGTCTAGTTGTGTACACCGAAAAAATAAATTTTAAAAAGCTAATCATTATCTTTGAAGTACAGCATTATGAGGAGGAGGTGTAAGTACAAGAGAACATGCTCAAATACAAATATTTGTATGGGATTTTGTGATTTTTAAGTTATCTTTATCTCCAGGGATTAAATTTCAAAATACTTGCAAGCAGTTAAATGAGCTTTGATAGTGGAAAACCAAGACATAAAACTGCTCTTCAAAGTATGAAGAATTCAAATGGGTAAAGACCTTTAAATGTACAAAGAAAACAATAACAGAAACACAAAAGTGACATGTACATATGAAAATAAAAATCAATTTTCAAAGAATACCCAAGAAACAATGAAAAATATTAATAATAATTTTTCAAAATGGACATTATTCAAAGGAACAAATAAAAAAAATCAATATTTCCTATCACATAGGCATTTTCTTGTCTGTGTGTGTGTGTGTATTTTCAGAAAAAGAACACTTTCAAAAATTTATTCTTCATTTTCACAGAAATCAAATGGAATATTTTAAAGTGTGGAGATAGAGGAATGCCAAGAGAATCAATTTAGAAGAGCAAAGACATGGACAGAGAAAAAGACACTGTTACACCAGTAGTTTCTACAATTTATTATAAAATGGAAATTTTAAGCATCCCCATCAAACTCATTTCTTTTTAATTTTTTATTTTATTTGTTCTAATCAGTTGTACATGACAGTAGATGCATTTATACATTTTCATAGGTCATACCTAAATAGAGTTTAATCTCTCATTTTTCTGATTACACATATTGCAGGAAAAATAATTTCTGTTTCACTCTACTATCATTCCTTCCCCATATCCCTTTCCCTCCCTTTACTTCTCTCTAGGCAATATAAATTACCTAAGTATTTATATGATAATAAAATATTGGAAATTAAAATATTCTTTGCTCAATTACAAGTGCAGATAGAATGACTTACAAATTAATTCCATAAAAACATGAATGTGTGAAGACCATTGAACAATTTATAGAGGTTAAGCCTTCAGAGGGAACCATAGACCATACAAAAGAAAATAATTAGATTAGTGTTTAAGTTTTACCTTTTTAAATTTCTTATTTATTTATTTATTTATTTTGATCGATTGTTCTATTTAGTACATGACAGCAGAATACGTTTTGATTCATTGTACACAAATGGAGTACAACTTTTCATCTCTCTGGTTGAACATGATGTGGAGTCACCCTATTCATACAATCAAACATGTACATATGGTAATAATGTCACATTCCACCATCTTTCCCACCTCCTGATCCCTCCCCTCCCCTTATATCCCTCTGCACAATCCAAAGTTTCTCCATTCTTCCCTCACACCCCCAGGTCCATCCCACTCTCTGTTAAATATCAGCATCCACTTATCGGAGAAAATATTTGGCCTTTGGTTTTTTTGGGGGATTGGTTTACCTAGCTTAGCATTATGTATTCCAACTCCATCCATTTACCTGCAAATGACATAATTTTATTATTCTTTATGACTGAGTAATATTTCATTGTGTATTTACAACACAGTTTCTTTATCCATTCATCTATTGAAGGGCAGCTAGGTTGGTTCCACAATTTATCTATTGTGAATTGAGCAGCTATGAACATTGATGTGGCTGTATCTCAGTAGAATGCTGATTTTAAGTCCTTTGGATATAGGCCAAGGAGTGGGATAGCTGGGTCAAAAGGTGGTTCCATTCCAAATTTTCTAAGAAATCTCCATACTGCTTTCAGAGTGGATGACCAATTTGCAATCCCACCAGCAATGTATGAGTGTACCTTTTCCCCCACATCCTTGCCAACATTTATTGTTGCTTGTATTCTTGATAATTGCCATTTTAATAGGAGTGAGATGAAATCTTAGGGTAGTTTTATTTGCATTTCTCAAATTACTTGAGATATTGAACATTTTTTGTATATTCGTGAATCAATTGTCTATCTTCTGTGAAGTATCTTCTCAGTTCCTTAGCCCATTTATTTATGTGGTTATTTGCATTTTTGGTGCTAAGTTTTACGAGTTCTTTATAAATTCTGGAGATTAGTGTTCTATCTGAAGTATGTGTGGTAAAGATTTCCTCCCACTCTCTATGCTCTCTTTTCACTTTATTGATTATTTCTGTTCCTGATAAAAAGCTTTTTAGTTTGAATTCTCCCATTTATTGATTCTTGCTTTTATTTCTTACACTTTGAGAGTCTTGCTAAGAAAGTCTTGTCCTAAGCCAACATGATGAAGATTTGGGCCTAATTTTTCTTATTTTTAGTGCAGATTCTGTGGTTTGATTCTTAGGTCCTTGATCCATTTTGAATTGAGTTTTGTGCAGAGTGAGAGATAGGGGTTTAATTTCATTTTGCTGCATATGGATTTCCAGTTTTCCCAGCACCATTTGTTGAACAGGCTCTCTTTTATCCATTGTATGTTTTTGGCACCTTTGTCTAGGAAGAGTTATCTTTAGTTTTTTTTTTTTTTTTTTTTTTGCGGTGCTGGGGATTGAACTCAAGGCCTTGTGCTTGCAAGGCAAGCACTCTACCAACTGAGCTATATCCCCAGCCCAAGTTATCTGTATTTATGTGGGTTTTTCCCTGTGTCTTTGATTCTCTGCCATTAGTCAACCTATTTTGATGCTAGTATGCCATTTTTATTACTATTGTGCGGGCTGGCAGGGAGCCAAAGAGCGTGCTTGGTATGCCTGGAGAAAAACAGGAAGCTATTACAATTGGCTACATGTATGCTTGAGCTCGTGATTGCTTGACCTTTAACAGGATTGGGTGGACATATCTGATCGAAATTGCTCATGCATGAGACTGCTTATATATAGAGAGTGTTATCTGAATAAAAAAGAAGCTCCTTCATGACAATCTGAGGTGTACGTGTCTTTATGTCCCGCTGAACCGCGACATTTGGTGGCCCATACGGGGACCGGTGAGCGCTTAGGTAAGTATTAAAGGAGAAAATTTTTCACTAGCACAGTCAACTAGCAGTCGACTAGCAGGTTTCCCTATTTGAGGAAACACTGGCCTTAAGGTACTAACAGAAGGGTCCCCTACTGAGGGAACTTAACGGAAGGCTCCCCTACTGAGGGAACTTAACGGAAGGCTGTCTCAAGAGACAGCAAAGGACGTCCTGTAGTAAATTAATGTGTGTAAGGTGTTAGTTGTGTTAATATTTTTGTTACTTTTTCTTGTTTGGTTTCTGTTTGTTGTGGTGGTGGTGATCAGAGAGGCCATATTATAGCCATAGGATCAGAAATTTCATGGATTCGCATGGAAGGCTCTCTTAAGGCATTGCTAGGAGAAAATGGAACTCCGTTAAAGTCTAAAACTGCGCGGACATTCCTTAAAATTATAGAAGAAGCCTGTCCTTGGTTCTTAGAAGAAGGGCTCCACTACTGAGGGAACTTAACGGAAGGCTCCCCTACTGAGGGAACTTAACGGAAGGCTGTCTCAAGAGACAGCAAAGGACGTCCTGTAGTAAATTAATGTGTGTAAGGTGTTAGTTGTCCCTCAGTGGGAGTGTTTGGGAAAGGACCTTCGTAAACAAAATGAAAAAAACACCTCTCCTTCTTGGTACTTTACCTATATGGACATTAGTTCGTTTCTGTCTGACTTCCAAAAAAACCAAAATTTCAAGAACAGCTAAGAGAAGGGGAAGAGATATTAGAAACTGTAAAAGAAGAACAATCAAGTCAAGCTTCTGAAAGAGAAAGTAGATGTTCAGACTCAGAACAGGGATGTGACTCTGAAGAACAGGAACTATCTGAGACAGAGCTAGAAAAGAAGTCCTCTCAGTGGCATTTAGCCCCTACCGCACCACGCCCTCCAGCGTATAATCCAGGTCACCACTCTTTTCCAAGTTGTAGGGGTGCATGTACTTGCTGCACAGGAGTGGCCCCCAGACAGTGGGCTGATGTAGAATCTTGATCAGTGTTCCCAATATTCCCGGTATTTGAAGATCAAAACAATCAGAGATATCATCAAATATTAGATATAAAATTAGTGAAACAGTTAAAAGAGGCAGTTATGTCCTATGGAGTACAAGCTGCATTTACCATTTCTTTATTAGAGAATGTTGAAAGTCAAAATCTTACTTCGACTGATTGGGCTAATTTAGCAATAGCATGTTTATCTGGGGGACAATATCTTATGTGGAAGGTGGCCAACCAGGAGTTATGTTCTGATACCGCCCGATGTAATGCAGTTGCGGGCAATCCTCAATGGAATCTAGACATGCTGACAGGCCAAGGACCATACGAAGGGCAAGGTAATCATTAATTTCCACCCTGGTGTGCATCAACAAATTAGTGCTGCTGCCACTAAAGCTTGGAAAATGCTTTCAGGTGCTGGCGATCTTCAAGGACAGTTATCTAAGGTTATTCAAGGCAACAATGAACCCTATGCTGATTTTGTAGACAGATTGATTCAAACAGCAGGACATATATTTGGAGATGTAGACCAGGCTATGCCTTTAGTCAAACAGCTTGCATATGAGCAAGCAAATAAATGGTGTAAAGAAGTAATAAGACCTCGGAGAAGCAATAAGACCTTGGAAAAACAAAGACCTTGTAGTCTATTTAAAGGCTTGTAGGGATCTATTTAAAGGTCAGGTGATGGCTGCAGTGCTTGCAGTGCTTGCACAGGGTCTTAGAGGCAATGCCAACTCCCGCCCAGGCCAACAGTGTTATCGGTGTAAACAATAGGGGCACATAAAAGAGGACTGCCCCCATGGTCCTGTACCAAAATTATATGTCCCTGATGTAAAAAAGGGAAACACTGGGCAAGTGACTGTAAATCAATTAGAGACAAAGGTGGTAACCCTTTACCTCCAAAAAATGGGAATCAGGGCCCACAAATATACAGGGCTATCCAGTCTGTACCTCAGACCCATTACCCCTTGACTCCCCAACTAGACAAATAAGAGGAAGCACAGGATTGGACCTCTGTGCCTCTGCCAGAGCAGTATTAACTCCAGAGATGGGAGTACAACCAATACCAACTTCGGTTGTCGGCCCATTACCCAAAGGAACAGTGGGTCTAGGTCTGGGGAGGAGTTCTTCTGCTTTAAAAGGATTAAATATTGTCCCTGGAATTATAGACCTTAATTTTACAGGAGAAATAAAAATCCTTGCTTCTTCACCAAGAGGTGTAGCAATAATAGCTCAGGGTGATCGTATAGTACAATTGTTGGTCTTACTCAGGTGCCATGATCAATATCCATCAAAGAATATTATTAGGGGAAATAAAGGATTAGTTTCTACTGGCCAAAATATGGTCATGTTAACATTGGATTTAAAATATATACCTATGACAAAGTTAGTGATAGAAGGCAAAGGTTTTGAGGGCTTATTAGATACTGGGGCTGACAAAAATATTATCAAAATTACAGAATGGCCCAAAGCCTGGCTGCTTCAACAGGCAGATCAGACTTTAAGGGGATTGGGTATAGCTTCCAATCCTAACAAAAGCGCAGCCATATTAAAATGGAAGGATGAAGAAGGTCATAGTGGTACCGTCCAACCTTACGTCCTTGAACATCTCCTGGTAAACATGTGAGGGAGAGATATCATGGAACAGATGGATTTACATCTCACATCCAAGATCCCATACAGTAATCTAAAAGCTAATCAAATGATGTTAGCCCAAGGACACGTATGGGGAAAAGGTCTTGGGAAAAATAGTCAAGGACCTACTTCACCCATTTTAGTTACTCCAAAATGAGATAGAAAGGGATTGGATTTTCATTAGGGGCCACTGAAGCAATTAAAATAACATGGAAATCTGATAAACCTGTCTGGGTCCCTCAGTGGCCCCTCTCAAAAGACAAATTAGAAGCGGCCCAACAATTGGTTAAAGAACAACTAGAGGCTGGACACATCAAACCATTCACCTCTCCTTTCAACACACCAATATAATAAAAAAGAAATCAGGAAAATGGAGGCTATTACATGACCTAAGAGCAGTAAATTCTATAATGGAGCCCATGGGACCTATTCAATTAGGATTACCTACTTTATCGACTATTCCAGTTAATTGGCCCTCCATTGTAATTGACATAAAAGATTGCTTCTTTTCCATTCCATTACATCCCTCAGACAACAAAAGGTTCGCATTTACTGTGCCCTCACTTAATAACAGTTCTCCTAATAAAAGATGTGAATGGATGGTTCTCCCACAAGGCATGGCCAATAGCCCCACTATGTGTCAAATATGTGTAAACAAGGCCATTGAACCCATACGCCTAGCAAACCCTCAATTTTTAATCTATCATTATATGGATCATATTTTGTTAGCTCATAAAGAAAAAACTGTCTTGGAAAATTGTTATAGTTTCTTAATAAAGTCACTAAAAAAGATGGGGCTTATATATTGCCATTGATAAAGCACAAATGACAGACACCAAAAACTTCCTGGGTACTATCATAAATGCAACTATGGTTAAACCCACAAAAATTAGTATTCGAGTAGACCAACTTAAGACTTTGAATGACTTTCAAAAGCTATTAGGTGACATTAACTGGATTAGACCTTCCCTTCCCTTACCCACCTCAAGTTTGGGTCCCCTGTTTGACACTCTTAAAGGTGATTCTGAGCCCCTTTCTAAGCGTGCTTACCCCTAAGGCTCGAACAGCTCTCAAGCTTGTTGAAACAGCTATGGAAAAGGTTCATCTTGATCGTATTGACCTAGCTAAGCCTTTATCATTCATTGTCTTGGCCACAAATAAGTTACCCACAGGAGTGTTTTGGCAAAAGGGTCCTATTCTATGGGTTCACATGAATTATGCCCCTAACAAGGTCTTATCCTTGTTTACTGAATCTGCGGTGGAATTAATCCTTAGGGCATTAAAAGTATCCCTTTCCACCTTTGGGTCACATCCCTCGACAATAACTACTCCTTATACTACTGATCAGATACAATATCTTATTAATAATTCAAATTCATGGACTATAGTCTTTACTAGTACTTCTGCTGTGTTTGACAATCATTTGCCATCTGATCCTCTTCTCCAATTTTGGAGTCAACATCCTATAATTTTCCCCAAAGTCACCTGAAAAGAACCTATTATAGGAGCTATCCTTTTATTTACTGATGGATCAAAAAATGGTACGGGTGCTATTACTGTAAATAATGTTACAGAAACATTGCTGTTTAATACTCTATCTGCACAACAAACAGAACTATTAGTAGCTATAGAAGGATTCAGAACCCACCATGAGCCCTTTAACCTATTCTCTGATAGCAAAAATATGTTGTTAATGCTATTTGAAATTTAGAATTAACTGGTCTGCTCTCCCTCACTTCCACCATCACTAAGTATTTACAATCTTTACAAAAACTTATTTGGGATAGAAAAAGCCCTTTTTTTTATTGGGCATGTTTGGGCTCATACTGGCCTTCCAGGTCCTCTAAGTTTAGACAATGATTTAACAGATACGGCCACCGGAGACCCACATATCTTTGATGCATTTGAAAATGCAAAAAATTTTCATTCCAAATTTCACGTAAATGCTTCTACTCTACATTTACGCTACCAGATTACTAAGACAACAGCTTGGGACATAGTCAAGTCTTGTGCTAAATGTGCTACACTTATTCCTAATCCCTCGTTAGGAGTAAATCCAAAAGGGCTTCAGCCCAATCATATTTGGCAAATGGATGTAACTCATTATTCAGAATTTGGAAAACTACAATTCATTCATGTGTCAATAGATACCTTTTCAGGATTTATTATGGCCTCTGCTCACGCTGGAGTAAAACCAAAGATGTAATAACACACTGTTTACATTCTTTCTCCATCGTAGGGGTCCCCAAACAAATTAAAACAGATAATGGTCCTGGATATACGTCCCAGATCTTTAAACAATTTTGTTCCACCTTTGGTATTCAACATGTCACAGGAATTCCCTATAATCCTACTGGACAAAGCATTGTTGAGCGTGCCCATTTAACACCTAAAAACAAACTTTATAAACAAAAAGGGGGAATGGGGGCATCATACAGATCTCCAAAAGACAAATTATCTGTTGCCTTGTTCATTTTAAATTTTTTAAATCTCGATTCTGAGGGTCGATCAGCTGCTGACCGTCATTCAGACCTAATAAAAAACATCTACCTCAAGTGCTCTGGAAGGACATTCTATCAGGACAATGGAAAGGCCTGGATCCAGTATTAATCTGGACCCAAGGATCTGTTTGTGTTTTCCCGCAGGATGCACAATCGCCAATTTGGATGCCTGAAAAATTGGTCAAGGCTTCCTCAATAGAAAACCAAGAACAACAAGAAGATGTGGAAGTTCCTCCAACTGCTGTTGTTGATGATCCCTCACCATGTTAATGGAGGAGCCGTGCGTTACCTATGGGGGAATCATGTTGTTGGCAAATAGTGATAATTTGAGTTTGTTTTTTCTTATTCATATCCCTTTAATTTCTTTGGACTGTCTAATTGCTCTGGCTAGAGTTTCACAGACAATGTGGAGTAAAAGTGGTGAAAGAGGGCATCCCAGTCTTGTTCCAGTTTTTAGAGGTGATGTTTTCAGTTTTTCTTCATTTACTAACTCTTCCAATCTATATCCTCCTATTCTTACCACTAATTCCACATTAGGGTTATCTACTGTACCCTTTTCTCCTGACTTAGCACCCTTCCTAAATGGCTCCTACAACTTAGCAGGTTATGTGGAAACCTCCCCCCAAGTTTGGCTATGCTAGACCAGTAGTCAGAGACGGGTAAGATTTGTGAAGAGCTCATACCAACCTAAGACAGGGAATGAAGATATAAGCTTCATTTTCCGATGACGGGTAAGGATGTTGCTCTGTCATGGACAACCTAAGACAGGCACAGTCTTAGATGTGGGAGATGTGGGCTGGCAGGGAGCCAAAGGGCGTGCTTGGTATGCCTGGAGAAAAACAGGAAGCTATTACAATTGGCTACATGTATGCTTGAGCTCGTGATTGCTTGACCTTTAACAGGATTCGGTGGACATATCTGATCGAAATTGCTTATGCTTGAGACTGCTTATAAATAGAGGGTGTTATCTGAATAAAAAAGAAGCTCCTTCATGACAATCTGAGGTGTACGTGTCTTTATGTCCCGCTGGATGGTGACACTAATGGTCTTTAGTTTAAGATCTGGTATTGTGATACCTCCTGCCTCACTCCTCCTGCTTAGGATTGCTTTGGCTATTCTGGGTCTCTTATTTTTCCAACTGAATTTTATGATTGTTTTCTCTATTATTATGAGGTATATAATTGGGATTTTAATTGTAATTGTGTTGAGTCTGTATAGCACTTTTGATAGTAGGGCCATTTCGACAATATTAATTCTGCCTATCCAAGAACATGGGAGATCTTCCCATATTCTACGGTTTTCTTTGATTTCTTTCTTTAGTGTTCTATAATTTTCATTGAAGAGGACTTTCACCTCTTTTGTTAGATTGATTCCCAAGTATTTTATTTTATTTTGGGGGCTATTGTGAATGGGGTAACTTTCCTAATTTCTCTTTCAGAAGATTCATCACTTATGAATAGATATGCATTAGATTTATGAGTGTTGATTTTATATCCTGTTACTTTGCTGAATTCACTTATGCTTTCAAGAAGTTTGCTAGTGGAATTTTTTTGGATCCTTTAAATATAGAATCATGTTGTTGGCAAATAGTGATAATTTGAGTTTGTTTTTTCTTATTCATATCCCTTTAATTTCTTTGGACTGTCTAATTGCTCTGGCTAGAGTTTCACAGACAATGTGGAGTAAAAGTGGTGAAAGAGGGCATCCCAGTCTTGTTCCAGTTTTTAGAGGTGATGTTTTCAGTTTTTCTTCATTTATAATGATGTTGGCTGTGGGCTTAGCATAGATAGCCTTTACAATGTTGAGGTATGTTCCTACTATCCCTATTTTTTCTAGTTTTTTGAACATGAAGTGGTGCTGTATTTTATAAAATGCTTTTTCTGCATCTATTGAAATAATCATATGATTCTTAACTTTAAGTCTGTTGATGTCATGAACTATACTTACTCATTTCTGTATGTTGAACCAAACTTACATCCCTGGGATGAACTTGATTTAATTGTGCTGCACTATCTTTTAAATATGTTTTTGTATGCCACTAGCCAGAATTTTGTTAAGAATTTTTGCACCTGTGTTTATCATGGACATTGGTCTGAAATTTTCTTTTCTTGCTGTGTCTTTTTCTGGTTTTGCTATCATGATGATACTAGCTTCATAGAATGAGTTTTGAAGGGTTCCCTCCTTTCCTATTTCATTGAATAATTTCAAAAGTATTGGTGTTAATTCTTCTTTGAAGGTTTTATAGAACTTGGCTGAGAATCCATCTGGTCCTGGGCTTTTATTGGTTGGTAGGCTTTTGATGGCTTCTTCTACTTCGTTGCTTGAAATTGACCTGTTTAAATTGTGTATGTCTTCTTGATTCAGTTTGGGTAGATCATGTCTCTAAAAATTTGTCAATGTCTTGGAGATTTTCTACTTTGTTGGAGTATAGATTTTTAGAATACCTTCTAATTATGTTTTGCATTTTAATAGTGTTCATTGTGATATTTCCCTTTTCATCCCTTACTTTAGTAATTTGAGTTTTCTATCTCCTTGTCTCTATTAGTGTGGCTAAGGATTTATCAGTTTTGTTTACTTTTATAACAACCAACTTTTATTTTGTGAGTTTTTTTTTTATATTTTTTTGTTTCAATTTCATGGATTTCAACTCTGATTTTAATTATTTACTGTCTTCTCCTTCTTTTGGTGTTGGTCTGTTCTTCTTTTTCTAGAGCTTTGAGCTATAATATTAGGTCATTTATTTGTTGGCTTTTTATTCTTTTATTGAATGAGCTCAATGCAATTAACTTTCCTCTTAGTACTGCTTTCAGTGTCCCCAATTTTTTGATATGTTATATGAGTGTTCTTCTTTACCTATAAGAACTTTTTTTTATCTCCTCCCTGATGTGTTATGCTATCCATGCATTATTCAATAGTGCACTATTTAGTGTCCAGGTATTAGAGGAGTTTATATTTTTAATTTTATCATTAATTTCCAATTTCATTCCAATATGATCTGAACGAATGCAAGGTAGTACTCTATTTTTTCTTTTTGTATTTGCTAAGAGTTTCTACGTGGCATAACAAATTTTTTTTTTTTTTTCAGTAAGGATCTACATGTTGCTGAGAAAAAAGTGTATTTTCTCATTAATGGATGGAATATTGTACATATGCCTGGTAAGTCTTAATTATTGATTATATTATGGAGTTCTATGGTTTGTTTAGTTTTTGTTTGGAAGATCTATCCAGTGGTGAGAGAGGTGTGTTAAAGTCACCCATTATTATTGTGTTGTGGCCTATTTGATTCCTGAAATTGAGATTTGTTTGATGTACATGGATGCTCCATTGTTTGGGGCATCAGTATGTAAGACTGTTATGTCTTGTCGATTTATAATTCCCTTAAGTAGCACGAAATGTTCTTTATCCCTTCTAACTTTTGCTTGAAGTCCACTTTATTTGATATGAGGATGGAAACCCCTGTGTTTTAATGGAGTCTGTATGTTTTTTCCCATGCTTTCAACTTCAATCTGTGCATGGCTTTTCCTATGAGACCAGTCTCTGGAAGGCAGCATATTGTTGGAACTTTTTTCTTTTTTTTTTTTTTTTTTTTTTTCTTTTTTTTTTCTTTTTTATTTTTTTTACGTTTACATAGGGTAATGATGTTTATTATATTTTTCCCCTCCCCCCCACCCCTCTCACCCCTCCCACCCCTCCCACCCCTCCCACCCCTCTTTTCCCTCTACACAGTCCTTCTTTCCTTCATTCTTACCGCTCTCCTTAGCCTAACTCTAAACCTAACCCTAAACCTAATGCTAGCCCGTCCCACCCCCCATTATATGTCCTCATCCGCTTATCAGCGAGATCATTCGTCCTTTAGTTTTTTGAGATTGGCTTATCTCACTTAGCATGATATTCTCCAATTTCGACCATTTGCCTACAAATGCCATAATTTTATCATTCTTCATTGCGGAGTAATATTCCATTGTATAAATATGCCACAGTTTCTTTATCCATTCATCAACTGAAGGGCATCTAGGTTGGTTCCACAATCTGGCTATGGTGAATTGAGCAGCAATGAACATTGATGTGGCTGTATCTCTGTAGTATGCTGATTTTAAGTCCTTTGGGTATAGGCCAAGGAGTGGGATAGCTGGGTCAAATGGTGGTTCCATTCCAAGCTTTCTGAGGAATCTCCACACTGCTTTCCAGAGTGGCTGCACTAATTTGCAACCCCACCAGCAATGTATGAGTGTTCCTTTTTCACCACATCCTCGCCAATACCTATTGTTGCTTGTATTCTTGATAATCGCCATTCTAATTGGGGTGAGATGAAATCTTAGGGTAGTTTTGATTTGCATTTCCCTTATTACTAGGGATGTTGAACATTTTTTCATATATCTGTTGATTACTTGTACATCTTCTTCTGTGAAGTGTCTGTTCATTTCCTTAGCCCATTTGTTGATTGGATTATTTGTATTCTTCGTGTAGAGTTTTTTGAGTTCTTTATAGATTCTGGAAATTAGCGCTCTATCTGAGGTATGGTTGGCAAAGATATTCTCCCACTCTGTAGGCTCTCTCTTCACATTTCTGATAGTTTCCTTTGCTGAGAGAAAGCTTTTTAGTTTGAATCTATCCCAGTTGTTGATTCTTGCTTTTATTTCTTGTGCTATGGGAGTCCTGTTAAGGAAATTTGATCCTGAGCCAACAAGTTGAAGATTTGGACCTACTTTTTCTTCTATAAGATGCAGGGTCTCTGGTCTGATTCCGAGGTCCTTGATCCATTTTGAGTTGAGTTTTGTGTAGGGTGAGAGATAGGGGTTTAATTTCATTCTATTGCATATAGTTTTCCAGTTTTCCCAGCACCATTTGTTGAAGAGGCTATCTTTTCTCCATTGCATATTGTTGGAACCTTTGTCTAGTATGAGAAAATTGTATTTATTTGGGTTTGTGTCCGTGTCCTCTATTCTGTACCATTGATCTACCTGTCTATTTTGGTACCAATACCTTGCCGTTTTTGTTACTATTGCTTTGTAGTAGAGTTGAAGATCTGGTATTGCAATACCCCCTGCTTCGCTCTTGCTACTGAGGATTGCTTTAGCTATTCTAGGTTTTTTATTCTTCCAGATGAATTTCATAATTGCTTGCTCTATTTCTGCAAGGTACATCATTGGGATTTTAATTGGAATTGCATTGAATCTGTACAGCACTTTAGGTAGTATAGTCATTTTGACGATATTAATTCTGCCTATCCAGGAACATGGGAGATCTTTCCATCTTCTAAGGTTTTCTTGAATTTCTTTCTTTAGTGTTCTGTAGTTCTCATTGTAGAGGTCTTTCACCTCTTTTGTGAGATTGATTCCCAAGTATTTTATTTTTTTCGATGCTATTGTGAATGGGGTAGTTTTCCTAATTTCTCTTTCTGAAGATTCATCACTTATGTATAAAAATGCATTGGATTTATGAGCATTGATCTTGTAACCTGCTACTTTACTGAATTCACTTATGAGTTCTAAAAGTTTTCTGGTGGAATTTCCAGGTTCCTCTAAATATATAATCATGTCATCAGCGAACTGGGATAGTTTGAGTTCTTCTTTTCCTATTCGTATCCCTTTAATTTCTTTGGTTTGTCTGATTGCTCTGGCTAGAGTCTCAAGGACGATGTTGAATAGAAGCGGTGAAAGAGGGCATCCCTGCCTTGTTCCAGTTTTTAGGGGGAACGCTTTCAGTTTTTCACCATTTAGAATGATATTAGCCATGGGCTTAGCGTAGATGGCCTTTATAATGTTTAGGAATGTTCCCACTACCCCAATTTTTTCTAGTGTTTTGAGCATGAAGGGATGCTGTATTTTATCAAATGCTTTTTCTGCATCTATTGAAAAAATCATGTGATTCTTAACTTTAAGTCTGTTGATATGGTGAATGACATTTATTGATTTCCGAATGTTGAACCAACCTTGGATCCCTGGGATAAAACCCACTTGATCGTGGTGCACTATCTTTTTAATATGTTTTTGTATGCTATTTGCTAAAATTGTGTTGAGAATTTTTGCATCGATGTTCATTAAGGATATTGGTCTGAAATTTTCTTTCCTTGATGTGTCTCTGTCTGGTTTAGGTATCAGGGTGATATTGGCTTCATAGAACGAGTTTGGTAGGGTTCCCTCCTCTTCTATTTCATGGAATAGTTTGAGGAGTATTGGAATGAGCTCTTCTTTAAAGGTTTTGTAGAACTCGGCTGAGAACCCATCTGGTCCTGGACTTTTCTTTGTTGGTAGGCTTTTGATGACCTCTTCTATTTCATTGCTTGAAATTGGTTTATTTAAGTTGTGTATGTCCTCCTCGTTCAGTTTAGGTAGTTCATATGTCTCTAGAAAGTTGTTGATGTCTTCGAGGTTTTCTGTTTTGTTGGAGTATAGATTTTCGAAATAGCTTCTAATTATGTTTTGTATTTCACTCGTGTCTGTTGTGATGTTTCCTTGTTCATTCCGAATTTTAGTACTTTGAGTTTTCTCCCTCTTTCTCTTTGTTAGTGTGGCTAAGGGTTTATCAGTTTTATTTATTTTTTCAAAGAACCAACTATTTATTTTATTAATTTTTCCAATTGTTTCTTTTGTTTCGATTTCGTTGATTTCGGCTCTGATTTTAACTATTTCCTGTCTTCTACTACTTTTGGTATTGGTCTGCTCTTCTTTTTCTAGTGCTTTGAGCTGTAGTGTTAAGTCGTTTATTTGTTGATTTCTACTTCTTTTTTTGAATGCACCCCATGAAATAAATCTTCCTCTAAGTACTGCTTTCATAGTGTCCCAGAGATTTTGATATGATGTGTCTTTGTTCTCGTTTACTTCTAAGAATTTTTTTATTTCCCTCCTGATGTCTTCTGTTATCCATTCATCATATAATAGTGTATTATTTAGTCTCCAGGTATTGGAGAAGTTTCTGTTTTTTATTCTGTCATTTATTTCTAATTTCAATCCATTATGATCTGATAGAGTACAAGGTAGTATCTCTATCTTCTTGTATTTGCTAACAGTAGCTTTGTGGCATAAAATATGGTCTATTTTAGAGAAGGATCCATGTGCTGCTGAGAAGAAAGTGTATTCATTCTTTGTTGGATGGTATATTCTATATATGTCTGTTAAGTCTAAATTGCTGATTGTGTTGTTGAGATCTATAGTTTCTTTATTCAATTTTTGTTTGGACGATCTATCCAGTGGTGAGAGAGGTGTGTTAAAATCGCCTAGTATGATTGTGTTGTGGTCTATTTGGTTTCTAAAATTGAGAAGGATTTGTTTGACGTACGTGGATGAGCCAATGTTCGGGGCATAGATATTTATGATTGTTATGTCTTGCTGATTTATGCTTCTCTTAAGCAGCATGTAATGTCCTTCTTTATCCCTTCTGACTAGTTTTGGTTTGAAGTCCACATTATCTGAGATGAGGATGGATACTCCAGCTTTTTTGCTGTGTCCGTGTGCATGGTATGTTTTTCCCCATCCTTTCACCTTTAGTCTATGGGTGTCTCTTTCTATGAGATGAGTCTCTTGCAGGCAGCATATTGTTGGATTTTCTTTTTAATCCAATCTGCCAGTCTGTGTCTTTTGATTGATGAATTCAGGCCATTAACATTCAGGGTTATTATTGTGATATGATTTGTATTCCCAGTCAATTGACTCATATTTGTTTTTGACATGATTTGGTTTCTCCTTTATTTGGCTATTCCTTTAGGCTAGCGCCTCCTGTTGCTGATTTGCATCGTTGTTTTCATTTCTTCCTCATGGAATATTTTGCTGAGAATGTTCTGTAATGCTGGCTTTCTTTTTGTAAATTCCTTTAGCTTTTGTTTATCATGGAAGGATCTTATTTCATCGTCAAATTTGAAGGTAAGTTTTGCTGGGTATAAGATTCTTGGTTGGCATCCATTTCTTTCAGGGCTTGGTATATGTTGTTCTAGGCCCTTCTAGCTTTTAGGGTCTGGATTGAAAAATCTGCTGATATTCTTATTGGTTTCCCTCTGAATGTAATTTGATTCTTTTCTCTCGCGGCCTTTAATATTCTGTCTTTATTTGTATGTTAGGTATTTTCATAATAATGTGCCTTGGTGTGGGTCTGTTGTAATTTTGTATGTTTGGAGTTCTATAAGCCTCTTGTACTTGGTTTTCCATTTCATTCTTCAGATTTGGGAAATTTTCTGATATTATTTCATTGAATAGATTGTTCATTCCTTTGGTTTGTTTCTCTAAGCCTTCCTCAATCTCAATAATTCTCAAATTTGGCCTTTTCATGATATCCCATAGTTCTTACAGATTCTGTTCATGATTTCTTACCATCTTCTCTGTTTGTTCAACTTTGTTTTCAAGGTTAAATATTTTGTCTTCAATGTCTGAGGTTCTGTCTTCCAGGTGTTCTATCCTATTGGTTATGCTTTCTATGGAGTTTTTAACTTGGTTTATTGTTTCCTTCATTTCAAGGATTTCAGTTTGGTTTTTTTTCAGTATCTCTAACTCTTTAGTGAAATGATCTCTTGCTTCCCGTATTTGGTCTTTTAACTGTTGATTGGTGCGATCATTTAATGACTGCATTTGCTCTTTCATCTCCTCCTTCAATGCCTGCATTTGCTCTTTCATCTCCTCATTAGCTTCCCTGATCGTTTTAATTACGTACATTCTGAACTCCCTTTCTGACATTTCTTCTGCTGTGCTGTCATTGGGTTTTATTGATGTAGTATCTAGGTTTGTTTGGGACATTTTCTTCCCTTGTTTTCTCATAATGGTCAGTTGTCAGTGGGACCCTGAGATATTGCAGTTTTCCACTATTGGCTTATAGTGTCCCAGTAGATTTCCAGTGTATCACCTCCCAGCCTTCAGTAGCCTGATGTCTTGGAGGAATCTGATAAAGCAGCTCATTCGAAGAATACTGCCCCTAGCCCCCTACTGGTTCCACGTTTTGGAACTGGCTCTGTGCGGAAATGCTCTCACTGTGGGCCTGCACCGTGCAGCTGGCCGTGTGGGAAGAGCCCACTGCCGGAGTGTGGAAGACTACCTTGGGAAGACTCAAGCTGCCCTGCCCGGCTCCGCTAAGCCACCTCTATCTGGGCCTGCCACCCGGGCTGAGCTTTACCCAGTGGGCAGACTCACCTGTGACTCTATTTCAGTCCGAGTCTCTCTATGCCTCCCCCTCTTAGCTCCTGGGTTCTGGAGCGACCGGGGGTGCAGTCTCCCTCTAGGTCGCCATCTTGGATCTCCCCGTGAAGAGAGCCCGCAGCCGGAGTGGGCAGAGCCGCCTGAAGAGGTCTCTGGCTGCCCTGCCCTTATCCCTGAGGCTGCTTGCAGATCGAGGCTCTCCGCTGGTTCTTTGCAGGAGTACACTGCGCTGCAGCGGCTCCGGGACTCGGAGCCTGCTCTGTTCAGAAAGGCTCTCACTAGCGGGCCAGTTCCGTTCCGAGAACCTGGAGAAGCTGGCTGTGTGGCGGAACTTTTTTCTTTGATCCAGTCTGTCAGTCTATATTTTTTGATTAATGAGTTTAGGCCATTAATATTCAGGGTTTTTATTGAGATATGATTTATATTCCCAGTCATTTGGGTTTATTTTTTTGTTTTTAACTCAACTTGTTTTCTTCTTTGATTGACTTTTCCTTTAGTGTAGTTCCTCCCTTTGCTAACTTTCATTGTTTGTTTTCATTTCCTCCTCATGGAATATTTTGCTGAGAATGTTCTATAGTGCAGGTTTCTATTGGTAAATTCTCTAACTTTTGTTTATCATGGAAGGTTTTTACTTCATCATTAAATTGGAAGCTTAGTTTGCTGAATATAATATTCTTGGCTGGCATCATCATTCAAAACTTGGTATATATTTTTCCAGGACCTTCTAGTTTTAGGGTCTGGGTTGAGAAATCTGCTGATATCTGAATTTGTTTCCTCTATATGTAATCTGATACTTTTCTCTTGTTACCTTTAAAATTGTATCTTTATTTTGTATGCTGGGCATTTTCTTTTTTTTTTTTTTAATTTATTTTTATTGCAAACAAATGGGATACATGTTGTTTCTGTTTGTACATGGAATAAAAGCATACCATTTGCGTAATCATACATTTACATAGGGTAATGATGTTTGATACATTCTGTTATTTTTTTCCTTCCCACCCACCCCTCCCACCTCTCTTTTCCCTCTATACAGTCCCTCTTTCCTCCATTCTTGCCCTCCTCAAACCCCCCATTATGTGTCATCACCCGCTTATCAGTGAGATCATTCACCTTTTGGATTTTTGAGATTGGCTTATCTCACTTAACATGATATTCTCCAATTTCATCCATTTGCCTGCAAATGCCATAATTTTATTATTCTTTATAGCTGAGTAATATTCCATTGTATATATACATATACCACACTTTCTTTATCCATTCATCAATTGAAGGGCATCTAGGTTGGTTCCACAGTCTGGCTATCGTGAATTGAGCAGCTATGAACATTGATGGGGCTGTATCTCTGTACTATGCTGATTTTAAGTCCTTTGCGTATAGGCTGAGGAGTGGGATAGCTGGGTCAAATGGTAGGTCCATTCCAAGTTTTCTGAGGAATCTCCACACTGCTTTCCAGAGTGGCTGCACTAATTTGCAGCCCCACCAGCAATGTATGAGTGTACCTTTTTCCCCACATCCTCGCCAACACCTATTGTTGCTTGTATTCTTGATAATCACCATTCTAATTGGGGTGAGATGGAATTTTAGTGTAGTTTTGATTTGCATTTCTCTTATTACTAAAGATGGTGAACATTTTTTCATGTTTGTTGATTGCTTGTAGATCTTCTTCTGTGAAGTGTCTGTTCCTATCCTTAGCCCATTTGTTGATTGGGTTATTTGTATTCTTGGTGTAGAGTTTTTTGAGTTCTTATATATTTGGGAAATTAGTGCTCTATCTGAAGTATGAGTGGCAAAGATTTTCTTCCACTCTGTAGGCTCTCTCTTCACATTGCTGATAGTTTCCTTTGCTGAGAGAAAGCTATTTAGTTTGAATCTGTCCCAGTTATTGATTCTTGCTTTTATTTCTTGTGCTATGGGAGTCCTGTTAAGGAAGTCTGATACTAAGCCAACAAGGTGAAGATTTGGACCTACGTTTTCTTCTATAAGATGCAGGGTCTCTGGTCTGATTTCAAGGTCCTTGATCCATTGTGAGTTGATTTTTGTGCAGGGTGAGAGATAGGGGTTTAGTTTCATTCTGTTGCATATGGATTTCCACTTTTCCCAGCACCATTTGTTGAAGAGGCTATCTTTTCTCCGTTGCATATTTTTAGCACCTTTGTCTAGAATGAGAAAATTGTATTTATTTGGGTTTGTGTCCATGTCCTCTATTTCTACCATTGATCTACCTGTCTATTTTGGTGCCAATACCATGCTATTTTTGTTACTATTGCTTTGTAGTATAATTGAAGTTCTGGTATTGCGATACCCCCTGTTTCATTCTTCCTGCTAAGGATTGCTTTAGCTATTCTGGGTTTCTTATTCTTCCACATGAATTTCATGATTGCTTGCTCTATTTCTGTAAGGTACGTCATTGGGGTTTTAATTGGAATTTCATTGAATCTGTATAGCACTTTTGGTAGTATGGCTATTTTGACAATATTAATTCTGCCTATCCAAGAACATGGGATATCTTTCCATCTTCTAAGGTCTTCCTTAATTTCTTTCTTCAATGTTTTGTAGTATTCATTGTAGAGATCTTTTACCTCTTTGGTTAGATTGATTCCCAAGTATTTTATTTTTTTTGAGGCTCTTGCAAATGGGGTTGTTTTCCTCATTTCCCTTTCAGCTGTTTCGTTGCTTGCGTATAGAAATGCTTTAGATTTGCACGTGTTGATTTTATTGCCTGCTGTTTTGCTGAATTCGTTGATGAGGTCTAGAAGTTTTCTGGAGGAGGTTTTTGGATCCTTAAATATAGAATCATGTCATCCACAAATAGTGACAGTTTAAGTTCCTCTTTTCCTATTTGAATCCCTTTAATTTCTTTGGTCTGCCTAATTGCTCTGGTTAGAGTTTTGAGGACAATGTTGAATAGAAATGGTGAAAGAGGATATCCCTGTCTTGTTCCCATTTTTAAAGGAAATCTTTTCAATTTTTCTCCATTAAGAATGATGTTGGCCATGGGCTTAGCATAAATAGCCTTTACAATGTTCAGGTATGTTCCTACTATCCCTATTTTTTCTATTGTTTTGAGTATTAAAGTGTGTTGTATTTTGTCGAACGCTTTTTCTGCATCAACTGAAATAACCATATGATTCTTATCCTTAAGTCTGTTGACATGATGGATTACGTTTATTGATTTATGAATGTTGAACCATCCTTGCATTCCAGGGATGAACCCCACTTGATTGTGGTGCACAATTTTCTTAATATATTTTGGATACGGTTTGCCAATATTTGTTAAGGTTTGCATCTATATTCACCAAGGATATTGGTCTAAAATTTTCTTTCCTTGATGTGTCCTTTCCTGGTTTGGGTATGAGGGTGATATTAGCTTCATAGAATGAGTTTGGTAGGGTACCCTCCTTTTCTATTTCCTGGAATACTTTGAGAAGTATTGGAATAAGTTCTTCTTTGAAGGTCTTGTAGAACTCAGCTGAGAATCCATCTGGTCCTGGACTTTTCTTGGATGGTAGATTTTTAATGGCTTCTTATATTTCATTGCTTGATATTGATCTGTTTAAATTGTGTATGTCCTCCTGGTTCAGTTTGGGAGGAGCATATGTCTCTAGAAATTTGTCAATGTCTTTGGTAGTTTCTATTTTGTTGGAATACAGATTTTCAAAGTAGCTTCTCATTATGTTCTGTATCTCAGTGGTGTCTGTCGTGATATTTCCTTTTGCATCATGTATTTTAGTAATTTGAGTCTTCTCTCTCCTTCTCTTGGTTAGTGTAGCTAAGGGTTTGTCTATTTTGTTTACTTTCTCAAAGATCCAACTTTTTGTTTTGTCAATTTTTTGAATTGTTTCTTTTGTTTCAATTTCATTGATTTCAGCTCTGATTTTAATTATTTCCTGTCTTCTACTACTTTTGCTGTTATTCTTTCTTCTTTTTCTAGGACTTTGAGCTGTAATGTTAGGTCATTTAGTTGTTGACTTTTCATTCTTTTCTTGAATGCACTCCATGCAATGAATTTTCCTCTTAGTACCACTTCCAGAGTTTCCCAGAGATTTTGATATGTTGTATTGTCGTTCTCATTGACCTCTAAGAATTTTTTTTATCTCTTCCCTGATGTTTTTGTTATCCATGTTTCATTCAATAGCATATTATTTAGTCTCCAGGTGTTGGAGTAATTTCTGTTTTTTATTTTGTCATTGATTTCTACTCTCAGTCCATTATGATCTGATAGAACACAAGGCAGTACCTCTATTTTTTTGCATTTCCTAAGGGCTGCTTTGTGGCATAACATATGGTCTATTTTTGAGAAGGTTTCATGTGCTGCTGAGGAGAAAGTGAATCCACTTGCTGATGGATGGAATATTCAATATATGTCTATTAAGTCTAGGTTATTGATTGTGTTATTGATTTCTATGGTTTCTTTTGTTGGATTTTGTTCGGAAGATCTATCTAGCGGTGAAAGTGGTGCGTTAAAGTCACTCAGAATTATTGTGTTGTGGTCTATGTGATTCCTGAAATTAAGAAGGATTTGTTTGATGTATACAGGGATGCACCATTGCTTGGGGCATAAATATTTACTATCGTTATGTCTTCCTGATTTATGGTTCCCTTAAGCAGTATGAAATGTCCTTCTTTATCCCTTCTGACTAACTTTGGCATGAAGTCCACTTTATTTGATATAAGGATGGAAACCCCCACTTTTTTACTGAGTCCACGTGTGTGGTAGGTTTTTTCCCATCCTTTCACCTTTATTCTGTGGAATCTCTTTCTATGAGATGAGTCTCTTGCAGGCAGCAAATTGTTGGATCTTTCTTTTTAATCCATTCTGCCAGTCTACGTCTTTTGATTGATGAGTTTAGGCCATTAACGTTCAGGGTTATTATTGAGATATGATTTGTATTCCCAGTCATTTGGTTTATTTTGGGTTTTCAACATGGCTTGGTTTCTCCTTTGAGTGATTTTTCTCTAAGGTAGTTCCTCCCTTTGCTGACCTACATTGTTGTTTTTCATTTCCTCCTCATGGAATATTTTGTTGAGAACATTCTGTAGTGCAGGCTTTCTATTTGTAAATTCTTTTAACTTTTGTTTATCATGGAAGAATTTTTATTTCATCTTCAAATCTGAAGGTTAGTTTTGCTGGGTAGCAGATTCTTGGTTGGCCACCATGTTCTTTCAGAGCTTGAAATATGTTGTTCCAGGCCCTTCTAGCTTTTATTTATTTATTTATTTTATTTATTTATTTTTTTATTGTAAACAAATGGGATACATGTTGTTTCTCTGTCTGTACATGGCATAAAGGCATACCATTTGTGTAATCATAAATTTACATAGGGTAATGTTGTTTGATTCATTCTGCCATTTTTCCCTTCCCCCCCTCCCCTCCAACCCTTCCCCTCCATCTATACAGTCCTTCCTTCCTCCATACCTGCCCCCCTCCCTAAACCCAACTCCAACCCCAACACTAACCCTTCCAACCCCCCATTATGTGTCATCATCCTCTTATTAGCGATATCATACTTCCTTTGGTATTTTGAGATTGGCTTATCTCACTTAGCATGATATTCTCCAGTTTCATCCATTTGCCTGCAAATGCCATAATTTTATCGTTCTTTATGGCTGAGTAATATTCCATTGTATATATATACCACATTTTCTTTATCCATTCATCAATTGAAGGGCATCTAGGTTGGTTCCACAATCTGGCTATTGTGAACTGAGCAGCTATGAACATTGATGTGGCTGTATCTCTGTAATATGTTGATTTTAAGTCCTTTGGGTATAGGCCAAGGAGTGGGATAGCTGGGTCAAATGGTGTTTCCATTCCAAGTTTTCTAAGGAATCTCCACACTGCTTTCCAGAGTGGCTGCACTAATTTGCAGCCCCACCAGCAATGGAAGAGTGTACCTTTCTCCCCACATCCTCGCCAACACCTGTTGTTGCTTGTATTCTTGATAATTGCCATTCTAATTGGGGTGAGATGGAATCTTAGGGTGGTTTTGATTTGCATTTCTCTTATTACTAGAGATGTTGAACATTTTTCCATATGTTTGTTGATTGCTTGTATATCTTCTTCTGTGAAGTGTCTATTCATTTCCTTAGCCCATTTGTCAGTTGGATTATTTACATTCTTGGTGTAGAGTTTTTTGAGCTCTTTATAGATTCTGGAGATTAGCGCTCTATCTGAAGTATGATTGGTAAAGATTTTCTCCCACTCTGTAGGCTCTTTCCTTGCATTGCTGATAGTTTCCTTTGCTGAGAGAAAGCTTTTTAGTTTGAATCTATCCCAGTTATTAATTCTTGCTTTTATATCTTGTGCTATGGGAGTCCTGTTGAGGAAGTCTGGTCCTAAGCCGACATGTTGAAGCTCTGGACCTACTTTTTCTTCTATAAGATGCAAGGTCTCTGGTCTGATTCCGAGATCCTTAATCCATTTTGAGTTTAGTTTCGTGCATGGTGAGAGATATGGATGTAGTTTCATTCTTTTGCATATGGATTTCCAATTCTCCCAGCACCATTTGTTGAAGAGGCTATCTTTTCTCCATTGCATATTTTTGGCCCCTTTGTCTAGTATGAGAAAATTGTATTTATTTGGGTTTGTGTCCGTGTCTTCTATTCTGTACCATTGATCCACCTTTCTATTTTGGTACCAATACCATGCCGTTTTTGTTACTATTGCTTTGTAGTAGAGTTGAAGATCTGGTATTGCGATACCCCCTGCTTCACTCTTTCTGCCAAGAATTGCTTTATCTATTCTGGGTTTTTTATTCTTCCAGATGAATTTCATAATTGCTTGCTCTATTTCTGTAAGGAACATCATTGGGATTTTAATTGGAATTGCATTGAATCTGTAGAGCACTTTTGGTAGTATGGCCATTTTGACAATATTAATTCTTCCTATCCAAGAACATGGGAGATCTTTCCATCTTCTAAGGTTTTCTTGAATTTCTTTCTTTAGTGTTCTGTAGTTCTCATTGTAGAGGTCTTTCACCTCTTTTGTGAGATTGATTCCCAAATACTTTATTTTTTTCGATGCTATTGTGAATGGGGTAGTTTTCCTAATTTCTCTTTCTGAAGATTCATCGCTTATATATAAAAATGCCTTAGATTTATGTGCATTGATCTTATATCCTGCTACTTTACTGAATTCACTTATGAGATCTAAAAGTTTTCTGGTGGAATTTCCTGGTTCCTCTAAGTATACCATCATATCATCAGCAAATAGGGATAGTTTGAGTTCTTCTTTTCCTATTCGTATCCCTTTAATTTCTTTGGTCTGTCTAATTGCTCTGGCTAGAGTTTCAAGGACAATATTGAATAGAAGTGGTGAAAGAGGGCATCCCTGCCTTGTTCCAGTTTTTAGAGGGAATGCTTTCAGTTTTTCACCATTTAGAATGATATTAGCCATGGGTTTAGTGTAGATGGCCTTTATAATGTTAAGGAATGTTCCCACTATCCCTATTTTTTCTAGTGTTTTGAGCATGAAGGGGTGCTGTATTTTATCAAATGCTTTTTCTGCATCTATCGAAATAATCATGTGATTCTTGACTTTAAGTCTATTGATATGGTGAATGACATTTATTGATTTCCTGATGTTGAACCAACCTTGCATCCCTGGGATGAAACCCACTTGATCATAGTGCACTATCTTTTTAATATGTTTTTGAATGCGATTTGCTAAAATTTTGTTGAGAATTTTTGCGTCGATGTTCATTAAGGATATTGGTCTGAAATTTCTTTCCTTGATGTGTCTCTGTCTGGTTTAGGTATCAGGGTGATATTGGCTTCATAGAATGAGTTTGGGAGAGTTCCCTCCTCTTCTATTTCATGGAATAGTTTGAGGAGTATTGGAATGAGTTCTTCTTTAAAAGTTTTGTAGAACTCGGCTGAGAACCCATCTGGTCCTGGACTTTACTTTGTTGGAAGGCTTTTGATGACTTCTTCTATTTAATTACTTGAAATTGGTCTATTTAAATTGTGTATGTCCTCCTCGTTCAGTTTAGGCAATTCATATGTCTCTAGAAACCTGTTGATGTCTTCGAGGTTTTCTGTTTTGTTGGAGTATAGATTTTCAAAATAGCTTCTAATTATGTTTTGTATTTCGGTCGTGTCTGTTGTGATATTTCCTTGTTCATTCCGAATTTTAGTGATTTGGGTTTTCTCTCGTCTTCTCTTTGTTAGTGTGGCTAAAGGTTTATCAATTTTGTTTATTTTTTCGAAGAACCAACTATTTATTTTGTCAATTTTTTGTATTGTTTCTTTCGTTTCAATTTCGTTGATTTCAGCTGTGAGTTTAACTATTTCCTGTCTTCTACTACTTTTGGTGTTGGTCTGTTCTTCTTTTTCTAGGGCTTTGAGCTGTAGTGTTAGGTCATTTATTTGTTGAGTTTTACTTCTTTTATTAAATGCGCTCCATGAAATAAATCTTCCTCTAAGTATCACTTTCATAGTGTCCCAGAGATTTTGATATGATGTTTCTTTGTTCTCATTTACCTCTAAGAATTTTTTAATTTCCTTCCTAATATCTTCTGTTATCCATTCATCATATAGTAGCATATTGTTTAATCTCCAGGTGTTGGAGTAGTTTCTGTTTTTTACTCTTTCATTAATTTGTAACTTCAATCCATTATGATCTGATAGAATACAAGGTAGTGTCTCTATCTTCTTGTATTTGCTGACATTAGCTTTGTGGCATAATATATGGTCTATTTTAGAGAAGGATCCATGTGCTGCTGAGAAGAAAGTGTATTCGCTCTTGGTTGGATAGTATATTCTATAAATGTCTGTTAAGTCTAAATTATTGATTGTGTTATTGAGATCTATGGTTTCTTTGTTCAATTTTTGTTTGGAAGATCTGTCCAGTGGTGAAAGAGGCGTGTTAAAATCACCTAGTATTATTGTGTTATGGTCTATTTGGTTTCTAAAATTGAGAAGAATTTGTTTAACATACATGGATGAGCCACTGTTTGGGGCATAGATGTTTATGATTGTTATATCTTGCTGATTTATGCTTCCCTTAAGCAGTATGAAATGTCCTTCTTTATCCCTTCTAACTAACATTGGCTTGAAGTCCACATTATCTGAAATGAGGATGGATACTCCAGCTTTTTTGCTGAGCCCATGTGCATGGTATGTTTTTTCCCCATCCTTTCACCTTTAGTCTATGTGTATCTCTTTCTATGAGGTGAGTCTCTTGCAGGCAACATATTGTTGGATCTTTCTTTTTAATCGAATCTGCCAGTCTATGTCTTTTGATTGATGAATTCAGGCCATTAACATTCAGGGTTATTATTGAGATATGATTTGTATTTCCAGTCATTTGGTTCATATTTAAAATTTTTGACACATCTTGGTTCCTCCTTTATTTGACAGTTCCTTTAGGATAATTCCTCCCTTTGCTGATTTGCTTCTTTGCTTTTTATCTCTTCCTCATGAAATATTTTGCTGAGAATGTTCTGTAATGCTGGCTTTCTTTTTGTAAATTCTTTTAGCTTTGTTTATCATGGAATGATCTTAATTCATCGTCAAATATGAAGGTAAGTTTTGCTGGGTATAAGATTCTTGGTTGGCATCCATTTTCTTTCAGAGCTTGAAAAATGTTGTTCCAGGCCCTTCTAGCTTTTAGGGTCTGGATTGAAAAATCTGCTGATATCCGTATTGGCTTCCCCCTGAATGTAATTTGGTTCTTTTCTCTCACAGCCTTCAAAATTCTGTCTTTATTTTGTATGTTAGGTATTTTCATTATAATGTGCCTTGGTGTGGGTCTGTTGTAATTTTGTGTATTTGGAGTCCTATAAGCCTCTTGGACTTGATTTCCATTTCATTTTTCAGATTTGGGAAATTTTCTGATATTATTTCTTCAAATAGATTGTTCATTCCTTTGGTTTGTTTCTCTAAGCCTTCCTCAATCCCAATAATTCTCAAATTTGGCCTTTTCATGATATCCCATAGTTCTTGGAGATTCTGTTCATGATTTCTCACCATCTTCTCTGTTTGTTCAACTTTGTTTTCGAGGTTAAATATTTTGTCTTCAATATCTGAAGTTCTGTCTTCCAGCTGTTCTATCCTATTGGTTATGCTTTCTATGGAGTTCTTAATTTGGTTTATTGTTTCCTTCATTTCAAGGATTTCTGTTTGGTTTTTTTTCAATATCTCTAACTCTTTATTGAAATGATCTTTTGCTTCCTGAATTTGCTCTGTTAACTGTCGATTGGTGCGATCGTTCAATGCCTGCATTTGCTCTTTCATCTCATCGTTTGCTTCCCTAATCATTTTAATTATGTACATTCTGAACTCCCTTTCTGTCATTTCTTCTGCCATGCTGTCGTTGGATTTTATTGATGTAACATCTAGATTTGTTTGGAGCATTTTCTTCCCTTGTTTTCTCATATTGTTCAGGAATCAGTGGGTCATTAAGATTTTGCAGATTTCCTCTATGAACTTATAATGTCCCTGAAGATTGCTAGTATATCCCCTCTTATCCTTCAGTAGCCTGAAGTCTTGGAGGAGGTTGATAATGCAGAGCTCCACGAAGAAGCTGCCTCTCTAGGTGTGGTAACCCTCAGGTGGCGTATATTCCCTGCTAGTGGGCAGAGGTGCCTTCACTTGACCAATGGTCATCCAATGGGGAACTAGACTGCAGGCTGAGGCAAGACCTGTTTGTGCCTATGTCTCTGGCTTTATCGTCCCTGTGGGAAAACCTCCCCTGGCCGGGAAGAGTCACTCTGTGGGGACGTCTCGCTGGTCAGTTCCCCTCCTAGAGGTTCCCCTCAATCTACAACTACCACCTGGGCTGGGCTGTCTTCCTCTGCAATGATCCCAGGGGCCCGGACCTACGTCCTGGGCCTGGGAGCCTCACCCTTCGCAGGCGAGTCTCCTTAGGCTGCCTCTCCCAGAGAATCTGCCCACCACCCTGGAAACTTCCCTCCGCCCCTAGGCGTGTCTCTGTGCGGCTCTTCCAGCAAGAAGCCACCTAGCTCCTGGGACCCTGCTCTGCACCAATCGCCTGGCTATGCAGCCCCTCCCCTGAGCCACCACCTGGAGCCCCGTACAATAGCTCCGAGACCCAGAGACCCACCACACACCTCCTCCTCCGGACAGCCGCCCGGTTTCCGACGCAGTCACTAGGAGTCCAAACAACTCACTTTGCGTCTCCTCCTCCCGCCAACCTTCGTAGCCCTAGGCAGTCACTCCAAGTCCAAGTGACCCGCCCTGTTCCTCCTCCTCCTCCTTGGGGTAGCCCCTCGGGTGTTCAGGAGCGGTGGCTCTGAGACCAAGTGACTCACCACACTCCTCCTCCAGGCAGGCCACCGGTGTTCAGGAGCGGTTGCTTTTAGTCCAATCAACTCACCACTCGCCTCCTCCTCTGGCAACCGCCTGTGGTTCTGATGCAGTAACTCCCAGACTAAGCGTCCCACCGCTCTCCTCCTCCAGGCAGGCCACCAGTGTTCTGGAGCAGCTGCTCCGAGTTCAAACAGCTCGTCACGCAGCTCCTCCTCCGGCAACTGCCCGCGGCTCTGATGCAGTCACTCCCAGGTCAAGCAACACGCCGCGCTCCTCCTCCTCCTCCTCCTCTGGGCAACCTCCCGGCACTCAGGAGCGCTCGCTCTGAGTTCAAACAGTTCACCATGCAGCTCCTCCTCTGGCAACCGCCTGTGGTTCTGATGTAGTCACTCCCAGACCAAGCGTCCTGCCGCGCTCCTCCTCTTCCTCCGGGCAACCCCCAGGTGTTCAGAAGCGGTTGTTCTGGGTCCAAACAGCTCGCCACGCAGCTCCTCCCCAGGCAGCCGCCCGGAGCGCCAGCGGCTGCTCGAGTCCAAGGGCTATGCTGAGCCGCCTCCTCTACGATGATCCCAGTTGTCCGTGTTTACCGCTCCAGCGGGGGGAGGGGTGTGTCGCCGAGCAACTCCACTTCACAAATTCCCTGCGTTCTGGGGCTAATAAATCATGAACAGAATCTCCAAAAACTATGGGACATCATAAAAAGATCAAATTTAAGAATTATTGGGATTGAGGAAGGCACGGAGGTACAAACTAAAGGAACGAACAACCTATTCAATGAAATAATATCAGAAAATTTCCCAAACCTGAAGAATGAAATGGAAAATCAATTACAAGAGACTTACAGAACACCAAATGCACAAAATCACAACAGATCCACACCAAGGCACAATATAATGAAAATACCTATCATTTATTATCAGTGCCCAAATCGGACACTGTGCAATCCTAGACCAAATAGCCCCTATAGGGACAATAACAAAAAGGTCATAATAAACAGAATGAGTTCAAATATTATCTTCAGTAAAACAAACAGATTTGCAATAAGGTCTGCAGTTTCTAATGGAGGACAAAGGGGATGCAGAGGGATGTAGAATGTGGCTGTTAATGGGATAAGAAAAGAATATACAGAAGTTCTAGAAAATAGAAAGTGTGAGAGTGTAATCAAAAGAAATAGGATGTTAGCATGCAAAAAAGGGAGAAAGAGACTCTGAGGGAACAGATAAACAAAAGGAAAAGAGAGCAAGAAATGTAAAGAAATAAAAACTTAATTTTTTTAAAAAGGAGAAAAAAGAAAATTACTGTATAACAGTCATATACTAATGAAACCTCCCAGTGTTCAGTAGCCTGATCGTCATTTTCTTTATAATGTTTCTTGGTGTGGATCTGTTGTAATTTCGTACATTTGGAGTTTTGTAAGCCTCTTATATTTGATTTTCCATTTCATTCTTCAGGTTGGGAAATTGTCTTATAGTATTTCATTGAATAGATTGTTCATTCCTTTGGTTTGTATCCCTGTGCCTTTCTCAATCCCAATAATTCTTAAATTTGGTATTTTCATGTTATCCCATAATTCTTGGAGTTTCTTTTCATGATTTCTTACCATGTTCTCTGTGTGGTCAACTTTATTTTCAAGATTAAATATTTTGTCTTCATTTTCTGAGAGTCTGTCTTCCAAGTGATCTAGACTTTTGGTGATGCTTTCTATTGAGTTTTTAATTTGGTTTATTGTTTTCTTCATTTCAAGGATTCTGTTTTTTTTTTTTTTCAAAATCTCTGTTTATTGAAATAATCTTTGCTTCCTGCATTTGCTCTTTTAACTATTTATTGAAATGATTATTTGTTGTCTGCATTTGCACTCTTATTGCATTCCTTACTTCATAGATCATTTTAATCATGTACATTCTGAATTCCTTTCCTGACATTTTTTCTACCATGCTGTCAATGGATTCCTTTAATATAGCATTTAGAGCTTTCTTCCCTTGGTTTTTCATGTTGTGCATGTGTCTTCCCCTCTAGCAGTGGAGATCCAAGGTATTACAGTTTCCACCCTATAGTTTTATAGTGTCCCTGCAGTTTCCCCAATACCTTGGCTTTAAGGAGGAGATCAATATTAACAATACCTAATGCAAACAATATGCAGCCTTAAACCAAATAGATCCTATTAAGCTTTTAACAGTATTATCATACTAAACAGAGACAGAGATAATGAGTTTGATTGTTATCTACGACATAAAGGAAAGCTTTGTAATAAGGTCTATAATTTCAAATGGTGGACAAAGAGAGGATGGGGAGGGTTGTAGGATGTGATGTTAATGAGGTAAGAAGTGAGAATATAGTACTAGATTGTAGGAAGTGTGAAAGAGGAATCAAAAGAAGTTGGTTGTTAGCAGGAGAAAAGGGAGAAAGAAATTCTGAGGATACAAGTAAGAGTAAAATAGAGAGTGAGTAAGAGAAGGAAAAAAAAAAATAAAGCAAAGCAAAGAAAAACCATGAAAAAAATAAGAAAAAATAACAAGAATTCACAACAAAACTGTAGTTCTCTTTTCAAACCTCCCAGTCCTCAGTATCCTGATGCCTGAAAAGTACTTCATTTCAAAAATAGGGAGGGAAAAGAGAGTCTTGAAGGAAAATTGAACAATTGTTCCTGTTGGAGTTCTAAATCTTCTCTGTTTCCCTTCTCTTTTGGTAGGTGGGGTTGTCTGGAGTTTGTGGGTAACTCCACCCTCAGGATGATGACAGTTACTAAGGTGGGAGGATTAGACTTGGAGGCAGGACTCCTGGAAGCAGGTTATAGTAACTGCCAGTCTCTCTGGAAGTCTGCACCAGGGATTCCCCATTGGGGTCCACTAGTGTGATGGAGGAGCCTGGTCTTGGCTCCTTCCTTCATTCGTGAACCACAATTACTGGTCTATAATTTAGTCTCTAAATTGTATCTTTCCTGCCCCTGCCCTTTGACTTCCCAATCGGGATCCTTTCACCCTAGAGGTCCTGGAGACTGAGTGCCAGGACCTGTGTGCCAGACTCAGAAAGCTGTTCTGTATTGGATCAATCAGGCCAAGGCATTGAGAGCTGTGGACCAGCCACATAGCTGTAAGCACTGGGTCAGGTTGGTGGCTAAGGGGTCACAGGGAGACTGGGGATTGAGAAGCCCAAGGGCCCTGGTGATTGCCAAACTGGTGGATGCTGTATTGGGTAGGGAATTGTGAACCAGGATGATATTGAATCCCAGCAAGTGCTGCCTGAGTTGTCTCTGGGATCCAGGTGGATGCCAGGACGGTTGACTGAACAAGACAGGGCCAAGATGCCCTCACACCCTTTTTCCTCCTACTGACCACTTGCCAGGCTCTCTCCTGCCTCTGCAGCAAGATGGCAGCTAGTAGCACTCCTTGCAGGGATAGCTTAGATGTAAGCAAGTCTTCAGGGCCTTTGGTGATGATCTTTCAGGTCCTGGCTATTATGCCTAGATGGAGGTGACCACATCCCTAGTTGGTGGCAGCAGTAGTGGCTAACTGTAGGTACTTAGAAAATGAGCTTCTAGTCTCCAGCAGGTGTCTCCAGATGGAAACTTTCCTAACTAAAGATGGTGTTGGCAGTGGCAGAGGCAATCCAAGATGGCTCTGGGGGTGTCCCAAAATGGAGGTTGTCACACGTTGGTGGATGGAGGGGTGTGGTGCGGTGTTGAATCTACAAGGGGCATAAGTTTTACTTTTTATCAAGACAAATGCAATAATTCATTTTAATTCATTCATTTTATTTTTAGTATTCATTTTATGTTAATGTTTAAGCTCTTACTGGCATTGTTATATATTTAAACTTCAAAAGAAAATTTTCTCTGAATTTATTTTCTGGCGATTAGTACTATTTAATTTATTTCATTATCATTACTAAAATATATTTGTCAGGGAAGTAAAAGACTTTGAAAAAAATGAGCTGCTCTAGATGTCTGAAGATTTTTATTTCTGAGTTTAATTATTTTAATTTCTTGATATTCTTTCATAGTTCCAATGGATAGATGGAGACATATATATATATATATATATATATATATATATATATACACACACACACACACACATGCATACATATGTGATATTGCACACTGTAATTTTTTTCATTTTGACTTTCTAGTGATTTTTTTCTTGCTGAGAATCTCTCAGTTTATTTTTAATCTTTAATAAACTGAAAACACCACACTGAATTGGGTAAGAAAAACAATGTTGTTTAACTGGCAGTAGCTCTGTCCCCAAGCCAGAACAGCTCAATTGTAAGGCAGGTGGCAACTCTGATCCAGTTTGCATAACTCTGCGAGGCTGGGAGAAGGTTCACACCTCTGAGTCTTCTCCCAAGAGCAAAGGGATAGAGAGGAGAGACAAAGAGCAAAGGATATGTACAATATCCTGGTCTTTCTTTTAGCTAATTTTACTAAAAGTTTAGTATTCATTCATGTATTGCCAGTGGTACAAGTTTTCTCTTTTTGAGACTACAAAAATTTTTTTAATGCTAAAATTCTTATGAAGACTCAGCAGATCCTAAGAGCCAAAATAAACTTGAGTAGGAACAAAACCAGAAGAATCACACTTCTTTACTTAAAGATATAATATCATCTTATAGTGACCAAAAGATCATGGTGCTTGCTTAAAAACAGAAATATTTACCAATGGAATAAAATGCAGAGCCCAGAAATAAATTCACACATACATGACCAGCAGTCATTTGACAATGGTGACAAAATATAAATGGTGAAGGAGAGTCTCTTCAACAGTGAGTTCTGGAAAACTGTGTATTTGCACAACAAAGAATGAAATAAGACCCTTACCATAAATGACACACAAAGGTAAAATAGATTAATTTATAATCAATAATATAATATATATTATAATAATTATATATATAATAATATATAATAATTATATATTATAATAATATAATAATTAATAGGTCAATTTATAATTAATTTATAATTAATAGATTAATCTTAAAATAGATTAAGAATCTAATGTAAGAGTTTAAATGTAATATCTACAACTGTAAAAATCTTAGAAGAAAATATTGGGATGGGAGGTGCTTCTCGACATTAATTTCGGTAAGGGCTTCTTGGGTAGGCAACCAAAAGCACAGGTAATGAAAGTAAAATGAGACAAGTGAAACTGAAAGAAAAATGTGACTCAGCTTGAGTCCCAAGGTAGCTCAGACCCTTAAATCCAGGGCAGCAGGCACTGTGGGTGCCCGGTCTGAGTTGCCGTCCAGCGACAGCACCCAGGAAACCACTTCAGACACGGAAACTCACACCAGAGATTTTATTAGGCTGATGACTAGAGCATCCGCTAGGGGCTGGAAAGATGGAAAAGAAGAGAAATGGCATAGGAGCTTCTCCCAGATATTGGAATCTAGCGGGCTGGCAGGAACCAATAGTGGAGCAGAATACTTGCAAGCTGACTGATGAACCAATGGCTAGCTAGGATGTTCACAGACTGACAAGCTAGGTTGTAATATGGGAGGTGGGGAAATGACTGCAGCGAAAGGGTGGGGGAGCAGCTTTTTATTATAGAAACTACATCAAACAAAAAATTTCTGCACAGTAAAGGAAAAATAAACAAATGGAAAGTCAACCCTTGGAATGGGTGAAAATATTTGCAAGTCATTTATCTGGTAAAGGGTTATTATTCGGAATTTTAAGAATTACAATTCAATAACAACAAACAACCACAAAAACAATCCAAATAATAAATGGGCAGAGGACTTGAATAGACTTTTCTGCAAAGAAAATGTTCAAATATTCACCGGGTCTATAACTTAGTGCTCAGTATCATGAACTGGAGAAACGCAAATCAATTCACAATGAGGTTTCATGACTTCATCATCTGTTACATTGGCAGTTATCAAAATAACAAAAATTAAGGAGGTAGAGAAAATAGAACCCTTGTTCAGTATGGGGATGTGAAATGGCATGTCTATTATGAAGAAGAGCATGCACATTTTTAAAAAAAAAATTTGTAATAAAACTATCTCATTATCCAATAATCCCACTTCTGGTTATAGATCTTAAAGTACTGAAATCAGGATCTACACATCCTTGTTAATTTCAGGCTTATTCACAATAGTAAAGATATGGAAATAATCTAAATTTCCATGAAAAGACGAGTAATTGTGGCCTATGCACACAGTTAAGAATCATGGAAAAGGGATATCTTGCCATGTGCACTCACATGAACAAACCTGGAGGATGTTATTCTAAGTAAAACGAGGCACCAATGACAGAAGAAATTTCAGTTGTATTAGTCACAAAAAGATTCCCCTTTTAAGAAGTACTTAACACTGTCAAACTCATAGAAGCAGAGAGTAGGATTGTGTTTTCTAGGGCCCAGTCAGAGTAGGAATGAAAAGGTGTTGTTCAATAAATAACTGTGTTGGAGATACATGATATATAGCATAGGGCTTGTAGTTAACTCTGTACTCCACAGTTAAAAGTTACGTAGACTGATCTAATGTGATGTGTTTCACATTGTGGCATTGTTGGAGAAAAAGAGGAAAATAAATGTCCTATTCCCAGAAATCTAGCCAAGTTAAGGGAATCATAATTGCAAGTTTGGACTTAATTATCCAGATACATATTATCTTGAAAGACACTGGCTTTCTCTCATGCATTATAGTAATTAGAACAAGTTAGTACTATCTGTAGAAAGCTGTTTTCTTCCATGCATGCCAAGTTCCTTGAGGTGCTGGTTGTATAATGGGACAAAGCACGCTAAACCGATGTTGTTTCTGTAACCTAGTCTAACCCCACTCCCTGCAGAAAGTGCTGTAGGTTAGAGCACTGTGGAGAGAGTTCAGCTAGCTGCTGCCGAACAAAACATCACTGGGGGAAGGAGGCAGTCTTTCCTGTTGGAGCACTGGAGATGCCGTGTGTGTGTGTGTGTGTGTGTGTGTGTGTGTGTGTGTGAAACAGAGGTGCACCTGTTCAGCTCATAAGCACTGGAGCTGCTGCAAAACACCTGCCCAGCCTGTCACCATGGATCTTCCCTTAAACATTTGTCAGTACACCTTGTATCTCACATTCCATCTCCAGATGTCTTCTTTTATCTCTGGACAACCTGTCCCAGTGCCCTAACACAACTTGGCTGTGGATGTTACACCCACATACACACACACACACACACACACACACACATTACATCATCATAATTTTTTTTTTTTTTTTTGCGGTGCTGGGGTTCGAACCCAGGGCCCTGTACTTGCAAGGCAAGCACTTTACCAACTGAGCTATCTCCCCAGCCCCATCATCATAATTTTTTTAAAAAATATATTTTAATATGTTAACATTTATTTGTGTTGATTGTTTTTCTTCTCCATCTTTTCCTACCCCAGCATTTTCTGTAATCCATTTCTACTTATTTACTTATTTACTTCAAGAATTATTTACTTCCAGAATTAACTAAGTCTATTTCCACTAGGAGTGGGAACCTTCTCATTCTAGAAATATTTTAATCTTGATAACTGTTCTCTGGGTATGACTTTCTCTAGGTCTTGCTTGAGTTTCTTGATTTTTCCCATGATACCTGCCACACCATTGAGCTAAAAGTCAAACTGAGAGAGGTTCTCCAAAGAATGATATACATTTGGGAATATAATAACATTGGGATGGGAATAGATATTCTTTAGATAAGACATTTTTAAATAATAGTTGTTGGTCACAAAGTTTAGTAATAAAGGGGAGTTAGCCTGAAGTTAAGTAGACTACTGATTGGCAAATGTTCTTGCAGAAGTATTTTTTTGTTTAAGGTTGTGATGATTTTGTGCAAGGTTGTGGTACAAGCAGTCATCTGTGATGGCAACTATCAGGCAATTATGCATGAGAATATTTCTTTCATGATCTCCTGGCTTTTAGAATTTATTTTCTGTTATCATTGAAAAAAGCAAGCGCCCTTTTGATTCAGACAACTTTCGCAATTCCATCACAACTATTTCCAGTAATTCTGCCAGGCTGGGTATCTTCTGTTTCCTGCATATTTACATCTTTCTGGAAAATTTTCCATTATCTCTAGACTGTTCTCATTAATTTGTGGCAGGGGGCTTTTTAACTTACATAACTCTTGCTACCTACTTCTTTTCCATGAAGAAAAGTAGATAATCATTAGTGCTAGTTTGTTTTTCTGCTCAGACTGGAAACTGAAAAACTAAGAGAATTGTTAAAATGCCAAAAAAAGAAAAAAAAAAAAAGAAAAAAAAAACTATTAGAGTTTGAAGGTGGAAAGATTCAGTGAGGAATAAGGTAATAAAATCTACTCATTATTTTTCTTCCAGAAACAAGATAGTTAATGTTTAAAACAATTTTTTCATATTTGTATTGGTTCTTCTAATTCAGTTCCTAGTACTTCCCCAGCCCTTTCTTCCTCCCAACCCCTGTGCCCTTTTCTCTACTCTACTGATATTTCTGCTATTTATTTACTGTTTTAAAAATTAGCATCTTCTGGATGTACATGATGGTGAACTTCACTATAGTATATTCATATATGTACATAGGAATGTTAGGTCAGATTCATTTATTGTCTTTCTCTTTCTTTGCCTTTGTCTACTCAGTGATCTTTCTTTTATTCCTTTTTTAACCCCCTCTCCTTCTTTTTGGTTAACTTCCACGTATCAGAAAAAACATATGGTCTGTAGCATTAGAGATCCTCAGTAGCCAAAGCAACCCTTAGTGAGAAAAGTAAAACAGAAAGCATCGATTACAATACCAGATCTCAATTTATACTACAGAGCTATAATAACAAAAACAGCATAGTACTGACACCAAAACACAAATGAAGACCATTAGAAGAGCATATAAGACACAGATATAAGCCCACATAAATACAGTTATCTCATACTAGACAAAATCATCAAAAGCATGCATTGCAGAAAAGCTAATTTCTTCAACAAATCATGCTGGGAAAATCGGAAATGTAGCAGAACGAAATTCACCCCTCTCTCTCATCCTGCACAAAACTCAACTCAAAGTAGATCAAAGACCTAGGAATTAGACCAGAACCTGTAAACCTGTTAGAAGAAAATGTAGGCCCAACACTACAGTATGTCAGTTCAGGAATTGATTTCCTTAAACAAACGAACAAACAAACAAACAAACAAAAAACTCCTAAAGTTCAAGATAGAATAAAAAAATCAACAAGTGGAATGGCATCAAACTAAAAAGCTTTACAGCAAAGGAAACAATCAAGAGCGTGAAGAGAATGCCTACAGAATGGGAGAAAATCTTTGCCACCTGCTCCTCAGATAGGGTACTAACATCAAGAATATACAAAGAACTAAAAAAACTTAACACCAAAACAACAACAACAACAACAACAACAAATAACCCAATCAATAAACAGGCAAAGGAACTGAACAGACACATTTCAAAAGAAGAAATACAAATAATCAAAAATACATGAAAAATGTTAAATATCTTTAGCAATTAGAAAGGCAAATTAAAACTACACTGAGATTTCGTCTTGCTCCAGTCAAAATGGCAATTATCAGGAATACAAGTAACAATAAATGATGAGGATGTGAGGAAAAGGAATCATTCATACATTGATAGTGGGACTGCAAATACTCTGGAAAGCAGTATGGAGATTCCTCAAAAAACTAGGAATTGAACCTTGATTTGACTCAGTTATCCCACTCCTCAGTATATATGCAAAGGATTTAAAATCAGCATACTATAGTTACACAGTCACATCAATGTTTATAACAACACAATTCAAAGTAGTGAAGCTATAGAACTCTAGGGTCCCTTCAGCAGATGAATAAATGGATAAGGCAAATGTAGTATATATTCACAATAAAATATTACTCAGGCATAAAGAAGAATGACTTCATGACATTTGCCAGTAAATGGATGGAAATGAACTGAAGAATACCATTCTAAGTGAAATAAAACTAGAATTTACTTAGCATTGCTGAAGTAAGAGATAAAAATCCAAACTGAAAAAAGTAGTTGCCTGTGGTAAACAGGTGTGGATATAAGGAATGGTAGACCACCACTCATTTGATTATTTTATAAAGCATTATTTACTACTTTGACCATGTGCATGTGTTGCTATATTCTCTCCCCTCCCCTCTCCTCTTCTTTACCACCTTCCTCCTCCTCCTCTTTCTTCTTCTTCTCTTTCCCTTCCCTTCCCTTCCCTTCCCTTCCCTTCCCTTCCCTTCCCTTCCCTTCCCTTCCCTTCCCTTCCCTTCTCTCTCTCTCTCTCTCTCTCTCTCTCTCTCTCTCTCTCTCTCTCTCTCCTTCCTGCCCTTTGTGTGTCTCAGTCACTTTTTTCTTATCTCTTTCTCAGGTCATCACTCCCAGGGATTTATTTTTGTAACTCTGACCAATCCTATTGTCTAATTCTAGAAAATTCACACCCTAAAATAGGAAAATATAAAGTCCAGGCTCAAATGTGGTTGAGTAGGATATTTGATGACTGTCATCCTGCTCTGATGGATACCATGTGAACCAAGACCATGGACAAATTATTCTGAATTTAAATGCTACACTTTTTAAAAAAAATTTTTAGATGTTGATAGACCTTTATTTATTTATTTATTTATTTATATGTGGTGCTGAGAATTGAACCTTGTGCCTCACACATGCCAGGCAAGCACTCTACCACTGAGCCACAACCCCAGCACCACTGAGCCACAACCCCAGCACCAAAATGCTGCACTTTTACTTCGAAGATTTCTAAAGGATTTTCTAGTGATTGCAAATTAAAAGTACTATTGAATACTTTCTAGTCATATAATCTTATGATCAGCTCTGGGACTTTTTTTCTGTAATCACATTCTGTTATTACTTCTATTTATCAAATCATGCATCTTATGTTTTGGGGTATTTAAACATTTAGTTTTTTACTAACCTCATTAATTTCCTTAGGGATTGATCATACTGATGGCAGATTCATATTGTTTGGTGTGCTTGATTCTCATTATGCTAGGCAACCTTAACTTTTCTTAGATGATAACTGAACTCTGGCAATTTGGGGATTCTTATATGTGAATGAATAAGAACAATAATTTTTAGAAGAGCACTACTTTCACCCTTTTATTCCCTAACGTTAGTAAAACAACATATCTCATATTTAATGATTTGATAAATTATACAGAATATAGTGTACCAATAAATCGAAAATTTCAATATCTATGATATGCTTTCCATTTGGTATTTAAAACATTTCTTTACATGTTTGCATTTGTAACACATGTGGTCATAAGATTCATTTTGAGTGCTAAAATATTGGGTGATTTCTGGGATTTATAGTCTGTTCCATTGATAAATGAGTCTGTTTTGATGCCTGTACCATACTGTTTTAATTATGATTATTTTCAAATCTATTTTGAAATCAGGGAGTGTGATACCTTGAGTTTTGCTCTTTGCACTCAAGATTGATGGCTATTCAAGTGCCTTTGTCATTTCATTTAAATTTTAGGATAGTTTTGATGTTTCTGTGAAAAATGCTAGTATAATTTTGAATGAGATTGCATTGAATTTGTAGGTCAAATACTCATACTTTTACGGTCACTTTAATAATTGTTATTCATCCAAACCATGAACACAAGCTATCTTTATATTTGTATCTCTTTAATTTTTTCATCAAAGTTCAATAGTTTTTAAAATACACTTTCTCTCCCTCTTGGTTAAACTTACTCTTAAATACTTTATTTTTATATACTATTCAAATAACATTATTTTTTTCAGACAATTTGTTGGTTGTATATAAAAATGCTTCTGATTTTTGTATGTTATTCTCATATGCTGCTTCAAGAATTCATTTGTAAGTTCTAACACTGTTTTCCTTTCTATGTGTAAGATAATGCCATTGGCAGAGATAATTTCAGATCAGCATAGTATTTGCACAGGCACACACACACACACACACTCACACACACATGCCACATAAACCATGGAACAGAATAGAATTTCTGGAAATAAACCTATGTATCAGTGGTCAATTGATTTTAAACAAAGATGTCAAGAATTTACAATAGGGAAGCAGTATTATCTTCCATAAATGTTGTTGGGAAAGTTTATATCAGCTTGCAGATGAACAAAATTTAACCTATATGTCACCTCATCTCATACACAAAAATAAATTCATAATAGAGTAAAGATTTAAATGTAAGGCCTGAAATTGTAAAGCTGCTGAACAAAATGTAGCAGTAAACCTTCCTAGCAATGGGCTGGGCAATAGACTTTTGGATATGACCCCAAAAAGGATAGGCAAGGAAAAAAAAAAAAAAGACAAATAGTATTGTATTAAACTACATAATTTGGCACAACAAAGGAAATCTTTCACATTAAAAAACCAGCCCACACATTGGGAGAAAATATGTACAAACCGTATGTCTGATAAGAGGCTACTATAGAATATATTAAGGAACTCCACTCAATAGCAAGAAATCAAATAATTCAATTAAGTAATGGACATTCAACCTGAACAGACATTTTTCAAAAAGAGATGAATGAAAACTAATACATTAACAAATGTTCAACACCTCTAATCATTAGGGAAATAAAAAGTAAAACCACAATACGGTATCATCTTGCACTTGTTAGCATAATTGTTATTCCCCACCTCCAAAAAGAAAAGACTAATAAGTATTGAGGAAGATGTGGAGAAAAGGCAGCCCTGGCAAACCATTGGTGGGAATGTAAACTAGTACAATCATTTTGGAAAACAGTATGAAGGTTCCTCAAAAAATACAAAAAGGACTTACTTCTGACAAAGAAATCCCAAATCTGGGCATAAATACAAAGTAATTGAAATCAGTGTGTTGACTAGATATCTATAATTACTTACTTCAACATTATTCAAATGGTCAAAATTGGGGTGAAATCTAAGTGTCTTGTTATTCAACAAGTGAATGGATAAATAAAATCAATCTCTCTCTCTCTTTCTCTCTCTCTCTCTCTTTCTTTCTCTTTTTCTTTCCCTTTCACAGAGGAGGAATACCAGTCTCAAAAAAGAAGAAAATGAGTCAAATGTCCCATGTTTGAAGTCTGTATTTTCTCTTTAATTCCATTCCATATAATCATTGAATATAACATCTATTATAATGCAGATCAATAACCATTCAAAATAACATATTAATTGTGTGTCGGTGTGAATTCCTCAAGGACAGACAATTTTCTATATTATTCTATGGATTCTGACATCACCTAGCATGTAATAAAAACAATACACCAGATGTGGTGGTGCACACCTGTAATCCCAGTGGCTCAGGATGCTGAGGCAGGAGGATCGAGAGTTCGAAGTCAGCGTCAACAAAAGTGAGGCACTAAGTATCTCAGTGAGATCCTGTCTCTAAATAAAGTACAAAATAGGGCTTGGGATATGGTTCAGTGCTTGAGTGCCTCTGAGTACCCCCCAAAACAAAACAAACAAACAAACAAACAAACAAAAAACAATACATGCTTGTTCAATGAGGAAGTGTCTTTTTAAAAAATCTGTCACTGGAGTATTGGCAATTAAAACGATTCAAATACATCTGCTGTAGTTTTAAAAATTTTTTCTGGCCCTGATATTAAAACCAATTTTACACCAAAATATTTTTGAAAGATGCATTCAATTTTGAATATCTCCATTATTTTGTGATTTAAATATATTAATAACAACTTTTATCTAACCAATATATTATTCTTAAAAGACATGTATATACAGCAAAAGCTTATTCTTCTAGTATTTATTAACTGAATATCTCTACTCAGTTGTTCATCTACTCATCTATAAAAAATTTGGTTAATCCTCAACATTAAGACTGTACAAAATTCTAGCATTGTTTCCAGTAATCGAAACAGTTTTACATAGTGTTTATTAGAGTTAAAATGATAATACTAATAGTGTCTGCTATACTGCTCAATGTATCAGTCACATATACTATTTCATTTAAGTTTCATCAGAATTCCAAAATATTGGTATTAGTATCCTCCTTTTGCAAACTAACACTCCTCCAATGTCATACAGCTGGAAAGTGAGAGGATCAAGAACAAAACCCAGGTTTGTCTGAATACATAGTGGCTCTGAAGAACCACTTCAAGTGCCTAACCATTAGAATTGGAAGGACTGAAAATAGGGCGCTTAATCTTTCAGGGAATCTATGTATCACTTGGACCCAAGATTTGGTTTTCAGCATTTTAAGATTAGAAAAAGCATTGATCAAGTCAGTTTTTGGGGAAAGATTTGATAAAATAAAACTCATAAGAGACTTGTTCATAGACAATAATGAAAATTTCTTATTCTACCCAGAGAAATGTTATTGTCAAGGTAGCTTCAATACCCAATTTTTCCTTAGTTGTTTGTAGATCTTTTTATGACATATTCTGTATTAGGCTATAAAAGTAGAATCCTGGCGATCCAAGATGGCGGCCTAGAGGGAGACTGCACCCCCTGTCGCTCCAGAACCCAGGAGTTAAGGGGAGGCATTGAGAGACTCGGACTGAAATAGAGCCACGGGTGAGTCTGCCCACTGGGTAAAGCTCGGCCCGGGTGGCAGGCCCAGATAGAGGTGGCTTATTGGAGCTGGGCAGGGCAGCTAGAGACTTCCCAAGGTAGCCTTCCACACTCCGGCAGTGGGCTCCTCCCACACGGCCAGCTGCACGGTGCAGGCCCACAGTGAGAGCATTTCAGCACAGAGCCAGTTCCAAATCGTGGAACCAGTAGGGGGCTAGGGGCAGTTTTCTTCGGATGCGCTGCTTTATCAGATTCCTCCAAGACATCAGGCTACTGAAGGCTGGGAGGTGATACACTAGAAATCTACTGGGACAATATAAGCCAATAGCGGAAAACTGCAATATCTCAGGGTCCCACTGACAACTGACCAATATGAGAAAACAAGGGAAGAAAATGTCCCAAACAAACCTAGATACTACATCAATAAAACCCAATGACAGCACAGCAGAAGAAATGTCAGAAAGGGAGTTCAGAATGTACGTAATTAAAACAATCAGGGAAGCTAATAAGGAGATGAAAGAGCAAATGCAGGCATTGAAGGAGGAGATGAAAGAGCAAATGCAGGCATTACATGATCGCACCAATCAACAGTTAAAAGACCAAATACGGGACACAAGAGATCATTTCAATAAAGAGTTAGAGATACTGAAAAAAAAAACAAACTGAAATACTTGAAATGAAGGAAACAATAAACCAAGTTAAAAACTCCATAGAAAGCATAACCAATAGGATAGAACACCTAGAAGACAGAACCTGAGACATTGAAGACAAATTATTTAATCTTGAAAGCAAAGTTGGCCAAACAGAAAAGATGGTAAGAAATCATGAACAGAATCTACAAGAATTATGGGATATCATGAAAAGGCCAAATTTAAGAATTATTGGGATTGAGGAAGGCTTAGAGAAACAAACCAAAGGAATGAACAATCTATTCAATGAAATAATAACAGAAAATTTCCCAAATCTGAAGAATGAAATGGAAAACCAAGTACAAGTGGCTTATAGAACTCCAAACATACAAAATTACAACAGACCCACACCAAGGCACATTATTATGAAAATACCTAACATACAAAATAAAGACAGAATTTTAAAGGCCGCGAGAGAAAAGAATCAAATTACATTCAGAGGGAAACCAATAAGAATATCAGCAGATTTTTCAATCCAGACCCTAAAAGCCAGAAGGGCCTGGAACAACATATACCAAGCCCTGAAAGAAAACGGATGCCAACCAAGAATCTTATACCCAGCAAAACTTACCTTCAAATTTGACGATGAAATAAGATCCTTCCATGATAAAAGCTAAAGGAATTTACAAAAAGAAAGCCAGCATTACAGAACATTCTCAGCAAAATATTTCATGAGGAAGAGATGGAAAACAACGATGCAAATCAGCAACAGGAGGCGCTAGTCTAAAGGAATAGCCAAATAAAGGAGAAACCAAATCATGTCAAAAACAAATATGAGTCAATTGACTGGGAATACAAATCATATCACAATAATAACCCTGAATGTTAATGGCCTGAACTCATTAATCAAAAGACACAGACTGGCAGATTGGATTAAAAAGAAAAATCCAACAATATGCTGCCTGCAAGAGACTCATGTCATAGAAAGAGACACCCATAGACTAAAGGTGAAAGTATGGGGAAAAACATACCATGCACACGGACACAGCAAAAAAGCTGGAGTATCCATCCTCATCTCAGATAATGTGGACTTCAAACCAAAACTAGTCAGAAGGGATAAAGAAGGACATTACATGCTGCTTAAGGGAAGCATAAATCAGCAAGACATAACAATCATAAATATCTATGCCCCGAACATTGGCTCATCCACGTACGTCAAACAAATCCTTCTCAATTACAGAAATCAAATAGACCACAACACAATCATACTAGGCGATTTTAACACACCTCTCTCACCACTGGATAGATCGTCCAAACAAAAATTGAATAAAGAAACTACAGATCTCAACAACACAATCAGCAATTTAGACTTAACGGACATATATAGAATATACCATCCAACAAAGAACGAATACACTTTCTTCTCAGCAGCACATGGATCCTTCTCTAAAATAGACCATATTTTATGCCACAAAGCTACTGTTAGCAAATACAAGAAGATAGAGATACTACCTTGTACTCTATCAGATCATAATGGATTGAAATTAGAAATAAATGACAGAATAAAAAACAGAAACTTCTCCAATACCTGGAGATTAAATAATACACTATTATATGATGAATGGATAACAGAAGACATCAGGAGGGAAATAAAAAAATTCTTAGAAGTAAACGAGAACAAAGACACATCATATCAAAATCTCTGGGACACTATGAAAGCAGTACTTAGAGGAAGATTTATTTCATGGGGTGCATTCAAAAAAAGAAGTAGAAATCAACAAATAAACGACTTAACACTACAGCTCAAAGCGCTAGAAAAAGAAGAGCAGACCAATACCAAAAGTAGTAGAAGACAGGAAATAGTTAAAATCAGAGCCGAAATCAACGAAATCGAAACAAAAGAAACAATTGGAAAATTTAAGAAAATAAATAGTTGGTTCTTTGAAAAAATAAATAAAATTGATAAACCCTTAGCCACACTAACAAAGAGAAAGAGGAAGAAAACTCAAATTACTAAAATTCGGAATGAACAAGGAAACATCACAACAGACACGAGTGAAATACAAAACATAATTAGAAGCTATTTCAAAAATCTATACTCCAACAAAACAGAAAACCTCGAAGACATCAACAAATTTCTAGAGACATATGAATTACCTAAACTGAACGAGGAGGACATATACAATTTAAATTAAACAATTTCAAGCAATGAAATAGAAGAGGTCATCAAAAGCCTACCAACAAAGAAAAGTCCAGGACCAGATGGGTTCTCAGCCGAGTTCTACAAAACCTTTAAAGAAGAGCTCATTCCAATACTCCTCAAACTATTCCATGAAATAGAAGAGGAGGGAACCCTCCCAAACTCGTTCTATGAAGCCAATATCTCCCTGATACCTAAACCAGACAGAGACACATCGAGGAAAGAAAATTTCAGACCAATATCCTTAATGAACATCGACGCAAAAATTCTCAACAAAATTTTAGCAAATCGCATACAAATATATATTAAAAAGATAGTGCACCACGATCAAGTGGGTTTTATCCCAGGGATGCAAGGTTGGTTCAACATTCGGAAATCAATAAATGTCATTCACCATATCAACAGACTTAAAGTTAAGAATCACATGATTATTGCAATAGATGCAGAAAAAGCATTCGATAAAATACAGCATCCCTTCATGCTCAAAACACTAGAAAAAATTGGGGTAGTGGGAACATTCCTAAACATTATAAAGGCAATCTACGCTAAGCCCATGGCTAATATCATTCTAAATGTTGAAAAACTGAAAGCGTTCCCCCTAAAAACTGGAACAAGGCAGGGATGCCCTCTTTCACCGTTTCTATTCAACATTGTCCTTGAGACTCTAGCCAGAGCAATCAGACAAACCAAAGAAATTAAAGGGATACGAATAGGAAAAGAAGAATTCAAACTATCCCTGTTTGCTGATGACATGATTATATATTTAGAGGAACCTGGAAATTCCACCAGAAAACTTTAGAACTCATAAGTGAATTCAGTAAAGTAGCAGGTTACAAGATCAATGCTCATAAATCGAATGCATTTTTATACATAAGTGATGAATCTTCAGAAAGAGAAATTAGGAAAACTACCCCATTCACAATAGCATCGAAAAAAATAAAATACTTGGGAATCAATCTCACAAAAGAGGTGAAAGACCTCTACAATGAGAACTACAGAACACTAAAGAAAGAAATTCAAGAAAACCTTAGAAGATGGAAAGATCTCCCATGTTCCTGGATAGGCAGAATTAATATTGTCAAAATGGCTATACTACCTAAAGTGCTATACAGATTCAATGCAATTCCAATTAAAATCCCAATGATGTACCTTGCAGAAATAGAGCAAGCAATTATGAAATTCATCTGGAAGAATAAAAGTCCTAGAATAGCTAACGCAATCCTCAGTAGCAAGAGCGAAGCAGGGGGTATTGCAATACCAGATCTTCAACTCTACTACAAAGCAATAGTAACAAAAACGGCATGGTATTGGTACCAAAATAGACAGGTAGATCAATGGTACAGAATAGAGGACATGGACACAAACCCAAATAAATACAATTTTCTCATACTAGACAAAGGTTCCAAAAATATGCAATGGAGAAAAGATAGCCTCTTCAACAAATGGTGCTGGGAAAACTGGAAAACCATATGCAATAGAATGAAATTAAACCCCTATCTCTCACCCCACACAAAACTCAACTCAAAATGGATCAAGGACCTCGGAATCAGACCAGAGACCCTGCATCTTATAGAAGAAAAAGTAGGTCCAAATCTTCAACTTGTTGGTTTAGGATCAGACTTCCTTAACAGGACTCCCATAGCACAAGAAATAAAAGCAAGAATCAACAACTGGGATAGATTCAAACTAAAAAGCTTTCTCTCAGCAAAGGAAACTATCAGAAATGTGAAGAGATAGCCTACAGAGTGGGAGAATATTTTTGCCTACCATACCTCAGATAGAGCGCTAATTTCCAGAATCTATAAAGAACTCAAAAAACTCTACACGAAGAATACAAATAATCCAATCAACAAATGGTCTAAGGAAATGAACAGACACTTCACAGAAGAAGATGTACAAGTAATCAACAGATATATGAAAAAATGTTCAACATCCCTAGTAATAAGGGAAATGCAAATCAAAACTACCCTAAGATTTCATCTCACCCCAATTAGAATGGTGATTATCAAGAACACAAGCAACAATAGGTGTTGGCGGGGATGTGGTGAAAAAGGAACACTCATACATTGCTGGTGGGGTTGCAAATTAGTGCAGCCACTCTGGAAAGCAGTGTGGAGATTCCTCAGAAAGCTTGGAATGGAACCACCATTTGACCCAGCTATCCCACTCCTTGGCCTATACCCAAAGGACTTAAAATTAGCATACTACAGAGATACAGCCACATCAATGTTCATTGCTGCTCAATTCACCATAGCCAGATTGTGGAACCAACCTAGATGCCCTTCAGTTGGTGAATGGATAAAGAAACTGTGGCATATTTATACAATGGAATATTACTCTGCAATGAAGAATGATAAAATTATGGCATTTGTAGGCAAATGGACGAAATTGGAGAATATCATGCTAAGTGAGATAAGCCAATCTCAAAAAACTAACGGACGAATGATTTCGCTGATAAGCGGATGAGGACATATAATGGGGGTTGGGAGGGGTTAGCATTAGGTTTAGGGTTAGGTTTAGAGTTAGGCTAAGGAGAGCGGTAAGAATGAAGGAAAGAAGGACTGTATAGAGGGAAAAGAGGTGTGGGAGGGGTGGGGGGGAAGGGAAAAAAAATAAACATCATTACCCTATGTAAACGTTAAAAATAAATAAATAAACAAAAAAAAAGAATAAAACACAAAAAAAACCTATTGGAAAAACAAACAAACAAAAAAGCTTACAGAATTAGAACTTTAAAAAAAATTCATAAGTTCTGAAAAAAAATATAAATTTGGCACAAATTTTTAAAAATCTTATTTAATAAAATATGCACATCTTTTAATTCAACAATCTAACTTCAAGATATATTATAAGGAAATACAATGAATTATTCCAAAAAATTTAAAGATAATGCATTTTGCTAAATATAAAAATTGGAAATTGTCTATAGTCCAGTAGGAATCCTAATTAAACAGATTATAAATCATGAAAAAAAAAAAAAGTAGAATCCTTTGAGAACTTGTGGCTGTTAACTAGGAGTAATTAGGAGAAATTGGCATACAAATAGTTGTTTCATTATGCTATTTCTGGGTGGTGTTGATAAGAAATATTTCTTTAGCTAGCATTTATGTTTTCAGCTAATTGTACAGTGTATTGCTATCTTATTACTCCTCTCTTGCCAACATTTAAGATGAAAACAAAATTTACTCTACAATAAAATGATTATCCATCAATCTTGCAAATTTTAAAATGGAATTTCTTCAGATCCTTGAAAGCAGCCACACCTGGCAGGGTTGAATACCCACTAACCAAACTCACAGACAGATAAATACAGTGAGTATATCACTTTATCTAGTGTTTTAAAATGGGAATACAATACCTAAAGGAACAACATATTCTTAATATGTGTGACCAGTGCATTCTTTTATTAGTGGAAGAATAACATAAACAAAGTGTAAAAGTGCTACATGATCATGTAGTAAGAACAGAAGTCTTTAGTGAGATATGTTAAAAATTCAGTGGTGCCAGAAGAAAGTAGATGACTTTGCCCTTAAACACTTGAGATGACCTTAAAAATGGGGGTAATTTTGAAGCTCTGAGCACCCAGGGATGAACACTGTCATGGCTTCCTTCATTACTCCTTTTCTTTTCTACTAGATGGGACACTCCTTATTCCTGCTTTTGATTTTTGCTTTCTTTCTTAAGATTATTAATACCAATTTTTTCCTATTAACATTGGAACATTTTACCTATTTTACAACTTTCTTGTCATGATTTGAAGTTTAACTCTCAGAAAGTCACTTTTTTTTTTTTATTTCTAAGGACTTTTTGAGCAATCTATTGCAGTCTACAAGGACCGATACATGGAAATACTACTATATAGCATTCAAGTGCACAGGAGCTATATCAGATTGCCAATTCCTTGTCACACCATTTATTTATGACTTGAGTTATTGTTCATTTTGTACTTACATTTCCTCGTTCATCAAATGAGGTAACTACATCAGCAAGAAACAAATGGTTTAATTAAAGAGAGATTAATAAAGGCACTATTTACAGAAGATTAAAAGAAAAAGCAAGAGATGATGAGGAACAGAGAAACTGACACAGCAAACCTGATACCAACACAAGGATTTAAGAGACAAGGTAAATAAATCATGTTGGAAATCTATGAGAAGAGAACTACACAATTCTTATTGCAGGAGCAAAGGTGGAGCGAATACCCAGACTGTTCTCCTTTTCTTCCTTCCAAACACTGTCTGTTGTCTCTCTTGGGCACAAAGACATAGAAAGGACAGATTAGACATAAAGAAGAGAATAGAGAGCAATCAGTAGCTACCTACTGGTGCAATGCTGGGGAGATTATCTGGCATACAAACATTGAATATTATTTTAATAATTTTTCTAGAGAGAAAAATAGAATGTAAACGATACTAATTTGAAACTATATTTTCGCATATTTACTTATTTATTCATAACAGGATTTGAACCCAGGTGCAAATAACAACTGAGCCACATCTCCAGTTTTAAAAAGAAATATTTGGAGACAGGTTCTTCCTAAGTTGCTTAGGGTCTTGCTAAATTACTGAGGCTGGCTTTGAACTTGTGATCCTCCCACTTTAACCTCCTGAGTCACTGGTATTACAGGCATGCACCAGATATTTTTGGTTTTTATTAGTGTACTGTAGTTGTATATGATGGTTGGGTTCATTCTGAAAGAATCGTACCTGCATAGAGTTTAATTTAACCCATCCCAGTACCCGGAGTCTGCCCTTTTTCCTTACCTCCTCCTTCCTGCTATTCATCTTCCTCTACTCCACTGGGCTGCCTGCCACCCATTCATGTATTTATTTTTACGTGATTATTTACAGATGTACATGAATGTGGCATTCACTGTCATATTTTTAAACATGCATGTAGCATAATTTTGTCAATTTTTCCTTTTTTCCCCTTCCATTCCTTCTCTCTCCCCCTCATTCTTCCTCTCAGCCACTGACTTTCCCTCTACCTTTATGATTTCTGAACTCCCCCTCCTTTTCTCTTATTTTGATCTAGCTTTCATATATAAAACATTTGACCCTTGATTTTATGAATCTAACTTATTTCACTTAGCATAACATTTTCCAGTTATGTCCATTTTTCAGAAAGTGCCATGATTCCATCCTTCTTGATGGATCAGTAAAACTGCACTGTGTATACAAAACTACATTTTCTTTCTTCCTTATTATTATTTTTTTGATGGAGCAGATTTAACTCAGGGATACTTAGTGACTGAGCCACATTCCCAGGTCTTTTTATATTTTTTGTTTAGAGACAGGATCTGGCTAAGTTGCTGAGAACCTACCTAAATGGCTGACGCTGTCTTCAAACTTGGGATCCTCCTGCCTCAGCCTCCTGAGTGCTGGGATTACAGGTCTGCACCACCCTGCCTGGCACATGCCATATTTTCTTAATCCATTCATCTATTAATGGGCTGCTTCCTTTTCTTGGCTATTCTGAGTTGAACTGCTATAAACATTGATGTGGCTGTATCCCTATATTATGCTAATTTTAGTTCTTTTTGATAAACAAAGAGAAGTGGGATAGCTGGAATCATATGTTCATTCAATTCTAGTTTTTTGAGAAATTTCAGTATTTCTTTCCAGAAAATGGAAGTGGTTTTACTAATTTGCTGTCCCACCAACAATGTTCATGCCAACTTTTATTAGTATTTGTTTTCTTGATAATTGGCATTCTGACTAGAGTGAGATGAAATTTCAGTGTAGTTTTAATTTGTGTTTCTCTAATTGCTAGAGATGTTGAACATTTTGATCCATTTTGATTTGAATTTTTCCAAGGTAAGAGATAGAGATCAACTTTCTTTCTTCTACATATCTGTAGCCAGTTTATCCAGCACCAGTTGGTTAAAAGGTTATCTTTTCTCCAAAATGTATTTCTTCTTGTTTGTGAAATATCAAATGCTACAAATATTTGGGCTTCTCTGTGCTTCTACTCTGTTTCATCAGTCTTAGTGTCTACATGTTTTTATTATTATAATTGTATGTTTATAAAATTTTCTTCTAATTAGTTATGCATGGCAATAGAATGCATTTGACACATCATACATAAATGGAGTATAACTTCTCATTCTTCTGGTAAATGGTATACATTTACTTCAGTCCTGTAAAGATATATGCACACAATCTGATTCCTTCTACTGTCCTTCCTACCCCCATACCCTATTCCATCCCTTCTCTCAACTCTTTCTAATCCAAAGTACCTCTATTCTTCCCTAGTCCTCACCACTTAATGTGAATTAGCAACTGCATATCAGAGAAAACATTTGACCTTTGGTTCTTTGGATTGGCTTATTTCACTTAGCATGATGTTCTCCAGCTCCATCCACTTACTGGTAAATGCCATAATTTCTTTCATTCTTCTTTAAGGCTGAGTAATATTCCATTGTATATATATAACACAATTTCTGTATCCATTAATCTGTTGAAGGACACCTAGATTGGTTCCATATTTCAGCTATTTTGAATTGAGCTATTATAAACATTAATGTGACTGCATCACTGTAGTATGCTGATTTTAATTTTTTTGGGACTACACAAGTTTTCTGAGGAATCTCCATAGTGCTTTCCAAAGTGAATGTAACAATTCATAGTCCCACCAGCAATGTATGAGTGTATCTTTTTTCCCACATCCTCACCAACACCTATTGTTGCTTGTATTCTTGATAATTGCCATTTTGACTTGAGATGAAATCTCAGTGTAGTTTTGATTTGCTAAAGACATTGAATTTTTTTTTTATATTTGTTGATCAATTGTATTTCTTCTGTGAAGTGTATGTTCAGTTCCTTAGCCCATTTATTGATTGGGTTATTTATCTTTTGGTGTGAAGTTTTTGAGTTCTTTATATATTCTGGAGATTAGTGCTCTATCTGAGGTATATGTAATGAAAAATTTCTCCCATTATGTAGGCTCTCTTATCACATTATTGATTGTTTCCTTTGCTGTGAAGAACCTTTTTAGTTTAATTCCATCCCATTTATTGATTCTTGATTTTACTTCTTGTGCTTTAGGGGTCTTGTTAAGGAAGTCAGTTCCTAAGCTGACATAGTGGAAGACTTCTTCCATTAGGTGCAAAGTCTAATTTTTTATTTGTTTTATTTTTTGATACTAGGGATTTAACCAAGGGTACTTTACTACTGATCCACTTTCTTGGCCCTTTTAATTTTGAGGGGGCAGGATCTCATTGAGTTACTTAAGGTCTTCCTAAGTTGCTGAAACTGGACATGAACTTGGGATCCTGGAGCCTTGGACTTCTGAACTGCTGGGATTACAGGCATGGGCTACCATGCATTGCTGGGATTACAGGCATGGGCTACCATGCATAGCTTCATGTCCATTTTGATGACAATATCATTCTGTCTTTGTTACTATAGCTCTGTAGCATAATTTGAGATCAGGTATTGTGAGAATAACTCTTCTTGCACAATGTTACTTTGTATATTCTATGTCTCTTATACTTCCAAATGAATTTTATGACTGTTTTTCTAGTGGGATTGTGGTTCAATGGTAGGATGCTCACCTTAGCACATGTGAGGGACTAGGTTTGATCCTCATCCCACATAAAAAGAAAGAAAGATATAAAGTTATATAAAAAAAAAGTCATTGTTTTTCGATGGAAATTGTATAGAATTTATGTTTTGGTAATATGGCTATTTTTACAATATTAGTTCCTCCTGTCCCAGAACATCTGAGGTCCTTCCATCTTCTAGGATCTTCAATTTCATTTTATAGTGTTCTATGGTTTTTATTGTACAAGTGTTTCATCTCCTTGGTTAGATTATTTCCCAAATATTTTTGTTTTTAGATTATTGTGGATGGGATAGTTTTTCCAATTTCTTTCCTAGCAGTATCACTATTAGAGTATATGAAATCTACTGATTTATGGATGTTGATCTTTTATTCTGCTACTTTGCTGATTTTATTTTTCTGCTCTAGAAGTCCTCTGGTGGAATGTTTTGGATCTTCTAGTTATAGAACCATGTCATCCGAGAACAGAGAAAATGTACCTTTTCTTTTCCTATCTTTGTACCTTTAATTTCCTATTCTTACTTGATTGATCTGACTAAAATTTTGAGGACTGTGTTGAATAGGAGTGGAGAGAGCAAGCATCCTTGTCTTATTCCTGATTTTAGAGGAAATGCTTTCAGTTTTTTTCCATTCACTGTGATGCTGGCTTTGAATTTGTCACATATAGTATTTATGCACTTGAGGTAAGTTCTTTCTATTCCCACTTTCTATTTTCAAAATGAGTTTTGGATTTTGTCAAAGGTCTCATCTGCCTCTATTGAGATAATCTTGTGATTCTTGTCCTTAACTCTATTTATGATTCTATTTTCTTTCCTTGATGTGTCTTTGTCTGGTTTTGATATCGGGGTTATACTGGCATAATAGAATGTATTTGCTAGTGTCCCCTCCCTTTCAATGTCATGGAACAATTGGAGGAAAGCGAATGTTAGTTCTTTAAACATAAGGTGGGCATTCAGCTCAGAATCCATCTGGTCCTGGACTTTTCTTTGCTGATAGACTTTTAATTGCAGTTTCAATGTCATTACTTTTCATTAATCTGTTTAGGCTTGCTATATTGTCCTGGTTAAATTTGGGCAGGTCTTGTGGGTCTGTAAATTTGTCAATGTCTTCTAGATTTTCCAGTTTATTAGAGTATTAATTTCAAAATAGTTTCTAGTGATCCTCTGAATTTCAGAACTATCTCCTGTGACATCTCCTTTTATTTTTCTCTCATTTTTTTTTTAAAATTTGGGTTTTCTCTCTTTTCATTCTGATTACTTTGGGTAACAGTTTGTCAATCCTGTTTATCTTTTTCAAATATTAAACTCTTTGTTTACTTGATCCTGTTTATTTATGTATCTATTTCTTATTCTCATTAATTTTGGGTCTCATCTTTATTATTTCCTGTCTTCTATTGATTTTGGCATTTTTGTCCTTCTTTTTCTAAGGCCTTGACATGTAGCGTTAGATTGTTTATTTGGAATCTTTCTCTTTCTTTTTTTATCAGTTCTTTTTGTTCTATATCACATTAGAATTCATTGTGACAAAATTATAAAACCATTGTCCCAGAGATGTTGATATGTTGTATCTCTGTTATCTTTATTTCTAAGAATTTCTTGATGTCTTCTCTTATTTCTTCTAGTATCCATTCCTCATTTAAAAGAATTGTCCAATCTCCATATGTTTATATGGTTTCTATAATTTTTCTTGGTGTTGGTCTCTACTTTCATTCCATTATGATATGATGCCATGCATGAAATTATATTAGTTTTTATGAATTTGCTAAGACTTACATTATGATCTAGAATATGTTTGTATTTTTAAAAAGGTGTCAAGAGATGCTGAGAAGAAAATGGATTAAATTCTTTTTGGATGAAATATTCTGTAGATGTCTGGTAAGTCATTTTAATTTATAAAACTATTTAGCTCTGAAATACCTTTATTCATTTTGATGACTTGTCTATTGGTGATAGGGGTGTATTGAAATCATCCAGTATTATTGTAATGGGATTTATCAGAGATTTAATTTCAAGCATTACTTTTTATGTAATTAGGCAAACTTACAATTGGTGCATAAATATTTATTACTGTTATGTCCTTCTTCTTCTATAGTTTATTTTACCAGTATGTAGAGCCCTCCTTTGTCTCATGTTTAATTTATGCTTGAAATCTGCTTTGTCGTATATGAGAATAGCTAGTCCTATGTGTTTTCAGACATATTTTCCCATTATTTTATTTTCAACCTATGAGTGTCTTTGCCTATGAGTCTTTTGTCAAAAGCATATAGTTGGAAATTGTTTTTTAATCCATTCTGCCAATCTGGATTTTTTAATTCATGAGTTGAGACCATTTGCACTCAGTGTTATTCTACATATGTATCCGTACTTTTTTTTTTTTTTCCATTTTTGGTTTGCTTGCTATAGGTAGTACTGTGTTGATTTTTGTTTAGTTGGTTTCTCTTCTAGTGATCATCTATTTGGGAGTTTTGGGATTGATTCTGAGTTATTCTGTGTGAAGAATATCTTTAAGCATTCTCTGTACTACTGGGTTAGTTAACATGAATTCTTTTATTTTATCCTTATCATGAAAAAAAAATATTTCCATACTGATTCTGAAAGATAGCTTTGTTGGACATAGCAATCTTTTTTAGCAATTGTAAGAGCTTGGAATATTTCACTCGAGACCTTACTTGATTTTAGGGTCTGAGTTGAGAAGTCAAAAGTGAGTCTTACTGGTTTGTCTCTAAATGTGACTTGACAATTTTTTCCTGAATTTCTTGATATTCTTTTCTTATTTTCTATGTTAGGCATTTCGATTATGATGTGTCTTGGAAAACTTCTCTTCTGATCTTGTTTATTTTGTGGTACAATAGGCCTCCTGTATATAACTATCTCATTTCTGAGGTGAGGGAAACTCTGCTATTATCTCACTGAGGAGGTTATTTATCCCTTTAGCCTGTATCTTCATATTCTCTTCTATTCCAGTGACTCTCAGGTTTGTTCTCTTGATGTTCTCTGAGAGTTTTCATATATTCTGATCATGGTCTTTTATTTTTTTTCCTTTATTTCTTACTGAATATTCAAGTAAATATCCCATTTTCAAGATCTTAAGTTCTTTTTTCTGTGCAATGTAATCTATTGGTGAGATATCCTAGTGAATTTTTAATTTGATTCATTGTGTCTTTATTTGCAGGAGTTTGATGGGTTTCTTTGTAATATTTATTTGTTTATTAAAATTGTCTTTCACGGGCTGGGGAGATAGCTCAGTCGGTAGAGTGCTTGCCTTGCAAGCACAAGGCACTGGGTTTGATCCCCAGTGCTGCAAAAAAAAAAAAAAAAAATTGTCTTTCACTTCCTGTATTTGCTTCTTTGCTTCTTGAGTTTGTTCCTTCGTAATCTTTTAGTTTATTGATCATATTAATAATCAGTTTCTTATAGTCTTTCTCTGAAATTTTATCCACTTCCATATCTGTGAGTTCCTTTGTTGGGAAATTGTGAATTTTGGGGGGCAATTTGTTTTCCTGTTTCCTCACATCTTCAGTGTTCTTGGACTTACACATCAATTGAGATGGATTCTTCTTTCTCTTTTATAAATATGTCTTTTGGTATAGAGTTTTCTTTTTTTGTTCTGGGAACTTTCCTCTGTTTTGCTGTATGGATAGACTTCCAGGAATGGGAACTGAGGTTCCCCCTTAGTTATTTCTACTTGGGGCCTGGTTGTGGGTTTAGGGTTTCTCTCTCCCCTCATCTATGTATTAAAGTACTGTTGAGGCTCAAGTGGGGCTAGTTCATGTGTAGAGTGAGGATAGCTCTTATTTGGCTGAGTTGTGAGGTTCACTCTGCAACAGGAGCTCTACTCTGAGAACTTGAAGTGTCTCAGTAGTTTCCCAGCTCCTGCATTCTGCCTTGTAATGTATCTTGCTCCTTTCATAGATCTTTTAAAATATCATCTCAAATACGTATATGAACAGTTTCTGGGGTTTATTTTATATTGCTCTCATTGTTCATATAATAAAAAATAATTTATGGGGTCTAAAATAACTATTCAATGTCAAGTAACTGAGTGACAAAACCAGAATTGAACTCCTTTATTTTGAGTTAATTCAGGGGACAATAGCCTGTAATCCCAGTGACTTGGGAGACTGCAGCAGGAGGATTGCAAGTTCAAAGCCAGCCTCAGCAACTTGGTGAGACCCTGTCTCAAAACATTGAAAAAGGAATGGAGATGAAGCTCAGTGGTAGAGTACCCTTGGGTTTCATCCCCAATACAAAACAAATACAAAAGCAGTATTTATAGTCTAAATTGGATTTATTTAATTAAATATCTATAAAAGTTCTAGGAAATCTGTATGAATTTTAAGAAAGTGATACATTCTAAAGGTCTTCAGATTAAAACTTGGTTCTGTGGGCCACAGTATGCCATTTTATCACAATTACTTCCTAAATTATTTACAAAAGAGATCATCATTACAGTTAATGTTATACACAAATTTATGGAAATCATTGACCTATACATGAAGCACTTCACATTTCAAAATTATTATTTACTCTTTCAAATTTTCTGCAACATTGTTCATCTTATTTTGGTGAAGAATTCCTTTAGTCAGGACTTAATCTATCTTTTTTAAGACTCCACACATTCTAGTCCAAGAATAATAAAAGTTTTATCAATCTATAAAATTTAAACTATCACCAGAGTTCAGAAAGAATGAAAGGCATTATGTAAACCAACTGAACATTGTAAAATGTTACATTAATTTAGTGCATATATTTCTTTTCTCTTTGGATTATTTTTTTATACTGAATGGAATGTGGTTTTGGAAAGGCAAAAGGGTTTTTATTTAATTAGAAGGAAAATCCATATTTATAAGAATATTAAAATGAACTGTGCCCCTGGACCTTGTTTTTAATAGTTAATTAATAAACACTTGAGAGCAGATGCAACAAAACATGAATTAGTTCTCTTCTGGGCATATAATTTTATTCTTTAGCATATATTAGACAAATTCAAGGGCACATAGTGCTGTATATAATGAATAAGAGCTAGGGTAATTATTATGCTATATTATAGTGCTTATTCACAGTAGGTACCCAGCAAATAAGTCAGTGGGTCACTAATTTCTTTACTAATGGGTAAGAGAGGTCAAAATGTTTGAGGAGTATTATGCAAGTAAACCCTAGGTTTATTGTGGAGGATGTCTTATATTATGATTCATACATTTTTTTCACCATAACCCTCATCATTCTCAAAGTGTTACAAATGGCATGCCAGACTAAATTCAAAGTCCCAAGTTGCTTCATAAAACTTTTAATTTTGGTACTTTTTCTAATATAAGCAAGGTCCTGTTGGTTCATATGAAGGCTGTAGAACTTCCTCAGTAGTGGGGCACAACAGAGCACTACCTTCTTATGTGGCATTGGAATCCACAAGGACCATGAGCTAGTGGCATCATCACTAGAATTGTAATCACTCACTTAGTAACTTTGGACTATGTTTCTTTGGTTCTTATTTAAATTCTAATCATCAATTGCACGTCTAAACTCAAATTTCCATCAGTAAATGAATTTAAAATATGATAATAACTAACTTTAGAGAAAATGGAAAAATTAGATTATATAAGGGATTCTAGCTCATGAACTATGAAAGTATTTGCTTAGTATTGGAAAAATAGTCTTAAAATGAAGAATACAGTCTTAAGAGAAACTTCATAACATGAATGACCTTTTGTGATATTCCTCACCTCTGATAAAATGAACCATGTCTTATTCTCACTTTTTCTTCTCACATTTTTAATCAAGGTATCATTTACACAGCATGTATTCATCCATTTTAAGTGTAATTTTGGTAACTGGACAAATTATGAAGCTGTGAAATCATTGTAATCAATGTGTCTAATATTTTAATTATGTTAAGAAGTTCACTCATGACTCATCAGCAACATTCCCAACCTCAAGTTATACCTGATGTGCTTTCTGTCACTATAATTGAATCTTATTCCTTTATAGTTTCATATAAATGAAATAATGTGCCACACAAACCTTCTTTGCATTGTGCATATTTTAAATGCATCCATGGTTCTACATAAACCAGTGGTAGCTTCCTTTCTCTTGCTGAATATTTTCCGTTTTAAAAATAGCCATTAATTATTAATTCACTTGAAGATGGAAATTGTGATAGTTTTAAGTATATCTTCCTGTTAATAAAGCTGCTATCAATATTCAAGTCTTTGATGGGATATGTTTGCATTTTTTCTTGAGTTAATACTTAAGAATGAAATTTCAGGGTCTTCTGATAAATATTTGGTTAACTTTTTAAAGAAGAAATAAAACTGTTTTCTAATTAGTCCTAACATTTTACACTTCTATTAGAAATTCATGAGAGATTTTTTTGCTGCATTTTACCACTAACACATGATAAGTTCAATGTTTCAGCCAATGCAATGCATGTGAAATGATAATCTTGTAATTTTACTTTGCACATCCCTGACAATAAATAACAATTTGAGTATTTAATGTGCATATAGAACATTTAAATTCCTGTTCCTTTATCAGTAAACTGTATTCTTTCTATTTTTTTAAAAATTTTTATTTACCAGGGGCACTTAACCACTGAGCCACATCCCCAACCTTTTGATTTTTTATTTAGAGACTCATGATCCTCCTGCCTCAGCCACCGAGATGCGGGGATTACAGTCATGTGCCACCATGCCTGATTCAGTCAACTGTATTCTTATATACATTTTTATTTTTCTTGAATAGATATTTAGGGGTAGTATTACCAAGCTGTAAGTTACTTTCATATTTAACTTTTTGAGAAATTCCCAAGCTCTATTATAATTTAGCTGCATTCTTCATTCTCAGGAGTAAATAATGAGGTTCTCATTTCTCCATTTACCAATATTTGTTATTGCCTTTCTTACTCATTATAGCCCTTCTTGTGGGCATGCAATGATACCTCATTGGAGTTTTAATATTTATTTCTTTACTGAAAATTATGTTCAGCAAATTGTCTTGTGCCAGTTCACTATTTGTGTATCGTCTTTGATGAAATGTGTTATTTGGGTTCTTTTTTTACTGAGAGCTTTTATTATTAAGTGAATTTGGAAATTCTGGGTACAAGTTCCATTTTGGTTATGGGTAGTATGTATGTTTTTATTTTTTATGGTTCTTGTAATACAAAAATTTTTGAATTTTGGTAAAGCCCAATTTTTACCTTTTTTGGTAATGTAAGTAATTTATCAGGGTCACATATTCTAAATAAATGGGAATTATCATAGTATAAAGCTTTTAGGAACATGAATTTAAAGGTTCCAAATGGTAAAAACTTCCCCTAAATTAGTAACTTCCATTATTATTGTGATATTTTATGATTGTAACACTACTCTTGTTATGTTAGCCTCCCATTTCTGATTCAATCAATAGAGGAATACATAAGTGATCTATTCAGAGACTCAACGTCATAGTACAAGAATCACATAACAGAAATGGTCAGCTTCAAGGAGATTTAAAGCACAACTTTTAGGATGAAATATGAAAACTGAATCACATTGAAATCCAATGTTAAAATATCTTCTATATTGTAACTATTTCTTATGTAGAAGGTGCTTCTCAGTAACCATCTGTATAGATAAAATTTACCTGGTTGAAGGTCTTCCACATCATGTAAATAATCTTCTCTTTCAACTACTTCAACTCTTTGTGACAAGTTTATACCCTTCAAGATTCTTATGCTTAGTCAGTTGGAAATTTTGAAAGATGAACACTTGAGAAGCCAGCAACATTATTGAGTGATTGACAGCCTCTTGGGGTTGGTCTTGTTTATTTTATTATTGATTTGAGTACAACACATGGGTCTTATTTTGAATAAATTTGTTTCAAAAAGCAAAAGAAGTAATTGCTTATAGATGCCATCATAGGTTGAGTTCTTGAAACATAAGCATTAGTTTTAAAGTTGTATAGCCATTACTTCTTTTTGTCTTTTTTCTAAAACTATTTTATCTGTACAAGGACACAAGAAGAGGCTTTATCATGAAATAAATAACTCCAGTGCCTTAGAAATATCAGGACATTCTAAGCACATCTTAAGTGCTTGGTGCTATGCTAAGTAAAGAGAGTACATCACTGGAAAAAAAAATTTTAAAAATGAACATAATTGATAAGTAATCATAGTGCAATGTGACAGAGTCAGAAAGTGGTAGGCTGAATAATTGCCACAAAATATATCCACATCCTAATTACCAGAAGTTGTAAATTTTTCCTTGTAGGGAAAAAATGTTTACAAATTGTGATTAATTTAGGATCTTAAAATGTAGAGATTATTGTGCACTCTCCATGTTAGCCCTGTGTAACCACAAAGGTCCCTACAAGACACAGGCAGAGGCAGATTGGCAGGGCAGAAAGCAATGAGATCATTGAATCATGATGCTGTACTGCTGTACTACTGATTTCAAACAGGAAGAAAGGATCCCTGAGCAAAGAAATGTAAGGAATAAAGGTAGAAAGGAAACTGTAAACAACAACAACAACACCACCAACAACAAAACACACAAGGAAACATTCTATATTAGAGCCTCCAGAAGGGAGCAAATCCTGCTGCCAACTTGATTTTTTTTTAACCTATTAAAACTGATTTTAGACTTTGACCTCTATAAATGTGACAGGATAAATTTATGTCATTTTAAGCTACCAATTTTGGAGTCATTTATTATGGTAGTCATAAAAATCTAATATGCATGACTAGAACATTTTTTGTTCTTTTTGTTTGTCTATTTATTTAGTTCTACTGGGGATTGAACCGGGGGTGCTCTACCACTGACCTCCATTCTCAACTCTTTTTATTTTTATTTATTTATTTTTTTGTTTTGTTTTGAGATAGGACCTCACTAAGTTACCCAGATCTGGCCTTGAACTTGTGATCCTCCTACACTTAGTCTCCCCAGGCACTGGGATTACCCCCTACAATTACCATTCCCCCCTACAATTCTCAATGAAACATTTTTTTGAATCCCTACGACATTGTTTCTTTACTGTATTTAGCAGGCTGTCTCTACAGCAGTTTTAGACAAGAATAGAAAGGTAAGGGTGTTGTCCATCTGCCTTTCTGAGAATTTTGATTGAGGTTTAACGTGGTGCTAGCGAAGTTATTTTATGTTTACCTCACAATCATAGAAAAATGGTGTTACATCATTGAAAGGCAAATTGTAAATGGAAAATGATTTTAAACACAGACTTTTCTATGTAATGACCATAATATCCTGGTTGACCTTTCTGACACAATTATAGACTGAATATAATTCTTGCAGTATTCTGTCTTTTTGTTCTCAGAATTAAAATACTTGTGTAAAATATTTGGTGGGTCAAACTTTTCATAATCTACAATTTTATATGAGGAAAATGGGAACTTTGTTCCCAAAGTGTCCATTTAATGATTGAAGAACCTGGGTTTTAGAGATAAATTGTTATATGGATAGTGGATAGCAGGATTGGGACTAGAACCCAAATTTATGATGAAAATTTCATAAAATTATCTGCCATTAGCATATGAACTTTTTTTTTTTTTGCATTTGCCACCTGGTTTATTATTATTTTTTTAATTTATTTTATTGTAAACAAATGGGATACATGTTGTTTCTGTTTGTACATGGAGTAACAGCATATCATTTGCATATTCATACATTTACATAGAGTAATGATGTTGATTCATTCCGCTATTTTTTTCCTTCCCCCCCACCCCTCCCACCTCTCTTTTCACTCTATACAGTCCCTCCTTCCTCCATTCTCGCCCCCCTCCCACCCCCCACTGGCATATGAACATTTAACTAAATGCAAAAACAATTCCAAAAAAATTTCACAGATGAAACTTTTAAGCAAAAATAATGACAACTAATATGACCTCTTTATATTACAAATAAAATCTGATACCATCAATAATTATGGTGCATATATAAAAGAGACTTTTTTTTTTGGTACTTGGGATTAAATCCAGGGGTGTTTTACCACTGCTGTACATCTGGGCCCTTTTAATTTTTATTTCGAGACAGGATTAAAAAAGACTCTTATAGCCAAGGAAAAACTGTTTCAGATGACAGAACCACACATGAGAGCTCATATCAAGATGGAAACCACAGATAGAGAAACTGCAGAAAGGGCCATATTTAGTTTCTGGTCCAAATATTCTTATGACATGGCTCCCACACTGCTGCATGGAGTGGAATATTAGGGATCATAAAGGAAAAATTAAGTGGTTTAAGGTCATTTTCAGTTATTCCTTGCTGATTAGCATATTTTATTAATCAAAAGGCAAGGGGTTTATGAATTTTAGGAAAAAAAATTTGTAAACTGATTTATGTTAATTTAGTGGAAACCTTATGAAGTTTGCATTTATCTTCTACAGGGTTATATACAAATATTGTAAAGAACTTTATGGATAAAACTCTGCATTACTAGCTCAGTGTTTTCTTTCTAATCTTTAATACAGAAATAACAATGTTTTTCTGTAAAGACTTAGGTAATTGATCCTTAACACATAATATTAGATATGTATATGCTTTTCATGAATTCTAAGTAAAATATAAATATGATAGCTAATTTCAATACATACAGTTTAAGAATATTTTGTTTATGGTACTTCTCAGGGTAATCTGATATAGAGTTACTCAATTTCCCATTTTATTTCCTAAAAAACTGCATTTAAAAAGATAATGTATACACATTAAATTTTCAAATAATTTTCTTGTGCTAATATTACCACCTCAGGTGATACTGGGTGCCTAGTAGTAAAATAAATAGGCATTGGATTAAAACATAATAATCCTAATGCATATTTCCACTGTAAGTAATTGACATGGAATTCACTGTTAGTCATTGCAAACTGTACATTTATTATGAATTTGTTTGCCACTATATGTGAATGTTAAATGATGAATTGGAGAACATATTTCCAAAGGGAAATTAAACACATACTTGTTAAGCATTGAAACATGAACAAATTTCAAGGCATCTCACATTTTTATAGTGAAATGTTCCATAAAATTCCACAGCAATTGTCAATATATTAAAATTGTTTTAAAATGTGTACGAATATTTGAATGAAACACTTTAATTTTAATCTATTATTTCTTGTAAACTAAAATTAAAGAGTTTAATTGAATCTTTGTACAACTTTTTTTAAAATTAGGATTTTCAGATAATACAGTCAATAATTTTCTTTTTAATGTTGATTACAGTTGGGGTTACCATGGATGCAGCAATTAAGAAAACTGACTTTAATTTGTATCAAGCTTTTGGGGCTTAAATCTGTGCTTATGCATTTCATAAGTGTGAGAGAGCCTTCCAATTTGGGCAAGGAAGGTAGAATTTTCATAGTAATTTAACAAGAGACAATGAGAAGAGTTCATCTTATTTCAGAAATGGTTGGTTAAAGATAGTTCTAAGGAAAGGGCAGAAATTCTCTCAAATTCTCAGGCATTGTTTGTACAACTCAAATTTTCTCAACAGGGAAGGAGAAGAGTTAGTGGCTAAAGTCATGTGCATGAGTGGATAGGTTAAAAATAAAAAGAAAAAATAGATAGCCTTCATAAAAAATAAAAGCTTCTGGTATCACAGGACTTGGTCGTAAGAGGGAGAACACAATCTAGGGAGTGGGAAAAAATACTTGAAAATCATGTATCTGATAAAGCAGTTAATATCCAAAATAGATAAATAAATGTTTTAACTCATATCCCTAAGTAGCTTAACTAAAATTGGACAAAAGACTTAACTAGATATTTCTCTGGAAACAATATACAAATTCTCAATAAGCACAGGAAAAATATGTCCCACATTAACAGTTATGTAAATGCAAATTTAAAAAAAAACAACGAGATACCCTTATACCCACTAAGATGACTACTATTTAAAAAAACAGAAAATAAAAATTTTGGGTGATAGTATGGGAAACTAGAACACTTGTGCATTGTCAATAGGAGTATAAAATGATATATCCATGGAGCTAAGCAGTATAGCAGTTTTTCAAAGACCTTAAAAATAATTATCATATGATTTAGCAATCCCACTTCTGGGGACATACCCTAAAGTCTTGAAAAGATATTTGCACACCCATGCCTATAAATGCATTATTCACCATTTAAATGGGGGAAGGTATGCAAGTATTCAATGATTAGATGAAAGGATAAATAAAGTGTGATAGACACACAAGGGGAGGTATTATTTAGCCTTAAAAAGGAGGGAAATTATGACATATGCCACAACTTGGTTGAAACCTGACTATATTACGCTCAGTGAAATAAATATTGTATGATTTCACTTATAGGAAATACTGTGAGTAGTCAAACTCTGAAATAGTAACATAAGTTGCCAGAAGTTAGGAGAAGGAAAGAAAGAATTGTTTTTAATAGCTGCAGAGTTTTCATTGTGCAAGAAGAAAGTTGTCCTGAAGATCAGTCACACAAAACATGTGAATGTGCTAAACTTAAGTAACTTGATACTTTAAAAATAGTTAAGCTGGTAAATTTTGCGTTTCCTCTATTTTAGTAAAATTAAAAGAAAAAGTTGAAGAGAAGGAAAATATTTGGAAGCAGTCTTCCAATTGCTTCAGTAAAAATTCCTTAGACCATCTTTCTCCCACGGAAATATAGTCAAGTTATTTAACTCTTTCTGCCTCACTTTTCTTCAAATGAAAATAATGGTTCCTTCCTTGTTGAGAAGATGAATGAATTTATACTTTTGACATGCATAGAACACTTCCTGAAACATAATAGCTTTATAAGACGATTAATAATTATGGTTTCTACTCAAATGGAATTACTCCTACCAGTAAAAGGATTGGGGTACGGGCTTGCCTATAGCTGTAAGGGCAGAGAAAAGCATTAAAAATTGAATCATCATTTCAATAGTATACAGAGTTTATACTCTGAAGTAGCCTTTACCAATTTCTTTTTTTATAAAACCAACTACCCCGATTTTCAAAACGCTTACAAAAATATACTGAGCAATAATTTAATTCAACCTCCAGATTTATTGTTAAAATTATATTCTTTGGTTTACATGAACTTCACAGGAAAGTTTAATTTGTTCAGTTCACCTTGGATAGAATTCTCCATGTGTTTGATTTGCAAGTTAGTTGAATTGAGAAGAAAGAAAGAAGGGTGTCAGCAATACTTTCAGAAAAGTTAAGCTTGGGAAAGTACTTCTCACTGTCATAAAAATTCAGCATATGGTAATTAGTTGTAGAGGCACTAGATTGCCCAGAGAAAAATCTATGGCTAACACATGTTATTAATGATGGGCATAATTTATAAGAGGTTAGCTCTGTGAGTCTTGATATATAGACAAATGTTATTAAATTGTTGAAGCAGTCACCATAAGTTACCTAAAGCCTTAACAGGTAACACATAGTTTTGTACTATTTGTATAATATGAATATATTTATTATGTAAATATAAATGATGTGAATTAGAAAAATTCACATCAATCTACTATTCATATCTTTTGCATTTGGAAGTTAAAATATCAATAACCAGGATAGTAACATTGAATTTCATGAGACTTCAGAAGTAGTAATCAATATACTATTGCATTTGATTCAAACATAGTGGGTTTAATGTATATTATTTTACATATTTTTCTTGTGATATTTATATAAAATAAATCACTAATTACATTGTGCTTTTGTATTTTCTTTTCATTTTTTTAAGTTAAATTGATATTTTAGCTAATACATAAAAACATAAGAATTATACATATTAATGAGATTACATATGATGTTTCAATATGTGTATATAATTTGAAAGGAAATAAGTTTTGATAAATAGGCATGTACTTTTATCCATCCTATAAAAGTCAACATCCTCTTTCATTAAATGTTTTTATGAGTCCATAAGGAGGGCTGAATTGGTCTGTTTTATCTTCTTTTATTTCCTGTATTTACCCTTTGACAGAGGTGCTAATGAGCTACAAATCAGAGCTAAAGACAAGCCTCAGGAGGGAGGGAACAGGAATCAGACTGGATTGGAAAACTTATCAACAGAGCAGTCTGTCCCTAATAATGAAAGGATGTTGTTAATTTCAATGTGAAATCAAACTAGAGATGCAATTATAAATCAAAGGCTTAAATGGCCAGAGTCAGACTTTTAAGAATGTTCTGTAAGGTTGGTATTCACTGAAATTATCTCTCAAGAGAAACAGTGATATTTTTTGATGTAGGAGTTTCCTAAAAGAGAGACCTTAACAATATTTGCTATTAACATGTTCAAAAATGTTTCATATGATTTTGGGTGATGTTATTTTTGCTATTCAAACTTACAATCTGAGTATATAATCGACAGGAATTTTCTCAGCAACAAGGTTATCATTAGGGAAATTTTGTCATTAAGTTTTCTTTAATGGTCCAATCTCTCATTTCTAATTCTTCTTTTCAATTTTATGTATTGCAGGGTACTCTTCCACTTTAAGAGATTAAAATCCTTGTGCTTTTTCATTCTTCCAATTTTTCTTTCCCTGTATTTACTCTCAAATTCTATCTTCCCAAGTAGATCTCTCACTAGTCATATAAATCGAATGAAGTCAATATATTAAATTTTCCAGTGATTATTACCACTGTATTTCTAATTGGAACAGAGTTCATTAAAATATTTACACTCCTACAGGTGTATGTAACAGGGATTTTGAACTGGTGTTTTTATGGTCTGAATTGTGCCCTCTTTATAAGTTGAAGTCCTAACCTTCAAGTATCTCAGAATGCTGTTATAATTGGAGATATAGCCCTTACAAACATGATTAAGTTAAAATTAGGCCCTTAGGGTGAGCTTTAATACAATATGAGTGGCACCCTTAAAAGTGACTTTTGGAGATAGAAACAAAAAGAATATGAAGAAAGAGGGAAAAGATAGTCATCTACAAGCCAAGAAGGGAGACTGGGAACATACTCTCTAATCCTTGTTCTTAGCAAAAGTCAGTCCTGCTAACACCTTGATTTTTAAATTCTAGTCTCCATAATTTAAATAATAAATTTCTATTACAACACTCATTTTGTGGTACATTATTATGGTAACCGAGTGAACTAATATAGGTACCTGTTTTTTCAATCTGTTTTCTAAATCACACATATTTATTCATACCTACCATCTGATGTTTTGATACATTTGTACATTGTATAATGTTCAAATCAGTGTAAACGTGTGTGTTTCATCGAACATTCATCGTTTCTTTATGTTGGAAACATTCCAAATATTTTCTTTGAGCTTAAAAATACACTCTAAATTATCCTTTTCTATACTCCCCTACTACCCAATAGAACCCAAGAATTTTTCTCCTATAAAACTATAAGTTAGTACAAACATCCCTAGATTCTGACTTCAGCCTCTTCTAATCACTATGTTATTCCTGATTTTGATGAGTTCAATTTTTTTTTTAAAGATTGCATATATAAGCGAGATCCTGTGGTATTTGTCTTTCTGTGCTTAACTTTATTTCACTTAACATAACCATCTCCAGTTCCATTCATGTTGCAAATTACTGGATTTCATCTTTTTGTGGCTCAACAGGATCCCATTACATACACATACCACATTGTCTTTTTCCATTTATCATTTGATAGCTACTTAGGTTGTTCTCTTTCTTGTCTGTTGTTAATAGTACTTCAATAAATATGGGATTTCAGATGACTCTTCCACATAACCAATTTCATTCCTTTAAATGTATATCCATATGGCAGTTTTCTTTGCTGAAGAGCCTCCATGTTTTTTTTTTTTTTTTCCTATAATGGCTCTATTAGCTACATTCCCACTGTGTATCAGTATCCTTTTCTCCACATCTTCTCAAGTACTTGTTATATTTTTACTTTGTTATAATAGTCGTTCTAACTGAGACAGTGATATCTCATTGTGGTTTTGATTTGCATTTTGTATATTGATTGCCCAAAGCTTAGCTACATTCAATTATTAGTACTTTGGTGGAATCTTTGGGATATTTTCATATGTAAGATCTGCATAATTTGACTATCTCCTTTCTAATTTGGATGCCTTTTATTTTTATTTTTTCTTACTTTTGCTTTGAGTGACCTGACTAGAACTTTTAGTACTATGTTAAAAGGGGCATTTGTGACTTGTTCAAAATCTCAGAGAGAAGGCATTCAGCTTTTCCCCATTCAGTATGTTTTTCACTATGGGGTTATTATATATGGCCTCCATTATATTGAAGTACATTCCTTATACACAGAATTTGTTCAGTCTTTTTGTCATGCAAAGCTGTTGAATTTTGTCAAACTTTTTTTTGTATTTATTGAAATAATCATATGAATTGTTTTTGCCCTGTGTTCTTCATTGTTGGTATTTTTTTTGTTTATTGATTTTTGTATGTTAAATAATTCTTTCATTCCTGAGATAATGCCCCTTGATATGGTAATATTTTTAATGTTCTGTTGAATTTGATTTGCTAGTATTAAATGAGGCATTTGCATCTAGGTTAATCAAGGATATTGGCCTGTAGTTTTTTTTTTTTTTTTTTTTTTTTTTTTTTTTTTTGGATGTGTGTTTATCTGGTTTTGGTATCAAGGTAATGCTAGCTACATAGAATGCACTTGGAAGAATCACATCTTCAAATTTCTGGAATGATTTAAGAAGAATTGTATTAACTTTTCTAAAGTAATTGGTAGAATTCTGTAGTGAAGCTATATAGTTCTGGGCTTTTCTTTAATGGGAGAACTCCATACAGATTCAATCTCATTATTCATGATTGGCATATGCAGGGTTCCATTTTTCTTCATGATTTAATCTTGAAGTGTATGTGTGAAGGAATTTCTCCCTCCTAGTTTATCAAATTTGTTATTATATAGTTTTTCATAATATTTCTAATGATTCTCTTTACTTCTGAGTTGCAATGCTACCTTTTCCATCTCTAATTTTACTTATTTGAATCCTTTGTTTCATAGTCTAGTTAAAGTTTTTGCCAATATTGCTGATATCTTAAAATAATAAATTCTCTTTTTTTCATTGATTGTGTTATTTTTGGTCTATATTTCATGTATTTTTGCTTTGATCTTTATTATTTTTAATCATTTATCTAGTTCTTAAGGTACAATGATGGGTTGTTGGTTTGAGATCTTTCTGATTTATAAACTTAGTACTGCTTTTGTTGTATCCCATTTATTTTGGTATTTAGTGTTTCCAATTCCTTATCTTTTGAGAATTTTTAAATTTGTGTTCTTAGTTTCATTCTTAGTTCATTACTTGGTCAAGAGTCTTTTGATTTTCATGTATTTGTATATTTTATAAAATTTTATTGATTTCTAGTTTTAGTACATTGTCATTGGAAAAGATGTTCAATGTGATTTCAATTTATTAATTTGTTGACACTTGTTTTGTGTTTTGTCAGATGACATATCCTGGAGAATATTCTGAATGTTCTTGAGAAGGTGTATTCTGCAGCTGTGGGAGGGAATGTTCTTTTGCTGGCCATGAGATTCATCTGATCTAGTGTACGGTTTGACTTTGCTGTTGTGCTGATTCAGTGCCCACTCAAACATACCTAAGAACATATCACACCATTAATTGCCTAATGTGCATATGAGCACACCTGAATCTCTTCAAGCTGTAGGCGCTGCAGTCTTCTCTTATGTAAGTCAAATATAATGAAAAAGAATTAAATAAATATGTTTATTCAGTAGTGTCTACCATGTAAAAAAAATTAAACACCATTATAGGGGACTAGAAAGTCCCTGCCTCTTAGATACTTAAAAAGAAAAGAAGGGTCAGTGATCTATTGTAGATAACAGAATATATTCAAGGAACAAACTCGTGATAGTCAGATGGAGGAAACAATAAAGAATCAACGTTTTCTGTAAATTTAGAATAATTAAATAGTAAAATTGGATACAATTTAGGAATAAGCCAGTGTATAAAACAATGCATAACATACTAGAAAGATGAAGCAGGACCTTGCAAGTGCCAAACATATGCTCCACCACTGATATACACACCCAGAGCCTCATGTAATTATTTATTAAAGCAACTTTCTGATACCTTACATAGAAAACAAAACTCAAACAAAAATAATCTACTTGTAAAATTTTAAGTGTTTATAAAAACAATGTATTTGTTTTGTAATGCAGTGACAAGACAGGTTCTTCTAAGTCAAGTTTGGAAGTCTCCTGCAGATAAATTATTATTATTATTATTATTTTGCTATCAGATGAAACAACAGAGTTTGCAGTAAAATGTCATGTTGTTTGCCAGAAGGTTTTCTTGTCTTTAATACATTTTTGTATATTTTTTCATTGTACCTTCAGTAACTTTAAGAGAATCTTTCAATTATCTTCATTTTAAAATTCATATGATGGGGATATTACCAATTTTATAAATTCATTTATTTTTATTGCCTAAATACCCCTAGTTTCTTTTGAGATCTTGGTGAAAAAACAAAACATATTTAATTAAGGCAAGGCTTTGAACAAGGCTGATTTGGTCACCTTATGTCTGGCATATGTTTGCTACACAAGCTTAAATAAAACCTACATATTGAGATTCATTGTACTACATCATGAAAGCATGAAAATACTGTCATTGTAGTCTATCTGCACTATTGACTGACTTCATTTATTTTAGAACAAAAATGGTTTATGTCAGGGGCGGGCTCTGAGGGCCCCAGAGTCACACCGTGGCCTGATCTCTAAGATGGCGCCTGGCAGCTTGCCAGACATAGCTGCACTCATATACAAGTTTTAGGAAGTAACTCTGGTTGGCTGTTGTACATGAGGCGATCCTGGTATCTGCCTGGAGACTGTTCCTTGATAGGCTGACTTTCCTGGTAGTCTACTCTCTGATAGGCTGATGTTCTCAATATAAGTCTGAGACTTGTGGAATAACCCCCCTTTTTTTTGGTTCCTGTGATCAAGAAAAGCATATGTGTTGCAGGCGGTGGGCGATCATAGGTTTACTCATTCCTAACCTAAGAAATCAGATATGTAATGTTTTCTTTTTATTATAAAAGTATTTTTTGAAGAATAAATGAGAGAAAATCTAGTGACTTACTCCCTACTACATTCAAAAAATGATATAAAACTTAAGTGCTTTGTGTGATTCTCTCATTCTCATTTTTTCAATACAAGTATTTGTCTTACTAAAGAACTTAATAGGAATATATGTCAACAAGGAAATAAAACTATAGCCAAATAGATAGTGCAGAAATGTGTCTTAAAACTTAAAAATGAGCACTGAGTCAAAATAATAATAATTTAAAATTATTATTTTATTATTAACTACATATTTTTATTTAAAATAAAAATATGTAGTTTCCAGTCTCCTGGGAACAGTTGGTTCAAATTATATATACAACCTAAACAAGTGGTTTTAGAATATTATCATTGTCAAATAAGGAAATTTAGAAATTTATAGCTTGATAACTTTATAACATGACAATATGAAGAGATCATCAGACCATTTGTGCAGGGAAATGTTGAAAATTAATTTTTAACAAAAACATTCATCAAAAACTTCTGGAGATATTTCTAATGGAAAACAGAAAATGAAGAAACATCTATTCAAAAAAGTTTGTGAAAAGTAGATGCGGAAAAGTGGGAATCTGTGGTATCTAAACCCTGTCTTCCAGTTTCTAATAGTATGTTCTTCATTTCCTTCTGACCCTCACTGGTCTCACTAATAACATACACATTTCCACTCAGAGTCTATTGGAGGCTATCTAGGTGTTTTCTATCATGCTTCTCAAAAAATCTTTCAATCTATGCTGATTGCTCAATTTCAAAGTCACTTAAATGTTTTTTGAGATTCACTAAAGGAGCAAATATGTCTAGACACAAATATCTCTATCAATCACATTTCCTTCAAGGAAACATTTCCAATAGTAATGTATGTTAAGATACTTCCCATAAGGAATGACAGACATGAGGATAGACTCCCTGCACAGGTAAGTCTGAAGTTCATAAGGCAGGCCATCATACAGGCTATATAGGTCTCAGTTTTTCAGTGAAATGCTATTCCTCATTGCTGCTATAAAGATATTTTTAGATGTAGTTATAGTTCGTAATTAATAAAGAGAAATTATCTTAAATAATCCGGATAGTCCTGTGTCACTGAGTTGAAAGGCCTTCAAGGAGCAGAGTTGAGGTTTCCCTGAAAAATTTCTGCCTCTGAAATGCAGTTTCAACCACATCTGAAATCTCTATCCTGCCTGCCCTTTCGGGTAGTCATCCTATGGATTTCAGGTTTCCCAGCCAGCTCCCACAACTGCATGTGCCAGTTAATTGTAGTAAATTCATTAATATTCTTCTACTCGCCCTATTTCTCCAGTTGAACTGACTAATACACCTGGATTTACTTTATATTTGTTTTTATAAACCAGCAGAAATCAAATTAATTAGATGACATCTATGTCTTATAACCAGCATCACTGAACTTGATTTATAATGTGGTGAAACCAAACCTGGCTGTGAAATGAAATTATAAAAATGTTATGTTAAGAAACCAGTTCATGGGGCAAGGGTCAGTGCTCCTCCCCTCTCTCAGCCTATCTCCAGGAAGCTTCATTAACCATCGGTCTCTACCTTTTGGATTGTAAATAACTACCCTAGGAGTCTGACTATGCTCTCTTGAAACTTAACAGATGCCTGTGAAAAGAGCCTTTTCTTCTCATCTGTTTCTGTAAGCATGCTTTATGTTAGAGATCCTACACAAGGCCTTCAGTCTTTTTTAAAAAGAGGAAAAATGTCCCAATTTAGGATGGGTCTAAGATGACACCAAATAACCTACAAATGTTGTGAGAAACTGTGGATCAGGGCTCAGAATTTATAGTTTTTTTTTTTTTTTTCATCTGGACCCACCAAGTGAAATAATGTTTGGAGTTCTTCTCTCAGAGTGCTGCTTGCTGCTTCTCTACCAGTCAGTTTTCCACAATGATAACAGCTTAGTTTTTAAAACATGAAATACCTGCTTGTAAAAATGGGAAATTCATAATTAATATTAGATATAATTAATATTAGATATAAAGTGGCATAATTAACCCCTGAATGGTTTTGCTTTGTTTTGCATGAAAAGTAATCAACAAAAAAGTGCCCTTGCTTGTAGCCAGGTATGTATATATTTACTTGTATGGATTTATTTTATTTCAACTGAGAGAGATACACAAAAAGATCAATGCTATTCTTCAACATAAGTGATATTGAAGCCTTTTAAGATGATCTTATAAAGATCACCTTAGACATTATTTTCAGAAACGTTTAGATCCCCTTTGATTTCATGGTCTTAATGAAGAAAACTAAATGACCTTTTCAACTATTAACATTTTTCACTGCCTGAGGCAACAAGGGCTTCTTGATGGACTGCAAAAGAAACAAAAAAGAAAATAACAGACATTTTTTTCTCATTTTATCTCTAATGAACTAAATTTAGAGAACCATTGGGTCCCCAATGTAAACAGTTAAATTACTATTCTTATCCTTTAGGCTGTATTTTTTTATGTGCAACTAGATTTAAAAATATACCATTGTCAAAACTTGAAGCCAAAAGTTACAAGGAATAATGTTTAGTTATTTCCATCATAAACTTACTAAGATGTTAATGAACTGTGACTATTTATTGGAGCATTTTGATAATTCCAAGAGCTTTTTGAGCAAAGGTTTCCAAATGTTTGTCATTCTATACAACTAATGTATAATTTTAATAGAAAAGTAAAAAGTCTTCTACTTTCAGGAATGGCACAAAAATGGAAGTTACACTTGCTTTCTCAGGAAAATCCATTACAACACTAGATAAATCATGTGGAGCAACTAAGAACAATGGGCAAAAGAGGAAGATGATCACTGCAAAAATAAAATCATGGAAGGCAAGTCCCAGGTGAATCATTTTAACCTTCTCCACAGAGGTGCTTTTCTGGGATGAGCTAAGAAGAAACTTAGCCAAACTAGGAAGCAGATACAGGAGTTCTTTTTCACTGAAATAGCAGGACTCCAGGGAAAGATGGATAGAATGTAGAGCCTGTATGAGAATTCACCACAATGAATACACTGAAGGTTCTTTTGCCTGTGTAACAGGCAAATGCTCTGAGACCTAGCATGTGTCACCTGTTTCAGGGCTATGGACAAACTGGCATATATGGGGACATATCACTGGTGAATAGCCAATGTATTATGATTAAACTCCAAAATAAAGAAATCTTACTCCAATTGGAATGGCTATTATTAAGAACCCAAGCAATAATAGATGTTGTTATGAATGTGGGGAAAAAGGCACACAATACATTGCTGGTGGAGTTGCAAATTGGTGTAGCCACTCTGGAAAGCAGTATACAGATTCCTCAGAAAACTTGGAATGGACCCACCAATTGGCCCAGCTATCCCTCTCCTCAGTTTATACTCAAAGGATTTAAAATCAGCATACTACAGTACTGTAGACACATCAATATTTATAGCAGCTCAATTCACAACAGTTAGATTGTGGAACTAACCTAGATGCTCTTTAATAGATGAAAGGATAAAGAAACTGTGGTATATATACACAATGGAATAATATTCAGCTATAAAGAAGAATAAAATTATGGCATTTGCAGGTAAATGGATGGAATGGAGTCTATCATGCTAAGTGAAATAAGCCAATCCCAATAAACCAAAGGCAGAATGTTTTCCCTGATAAGTTCATGATGATACATAATGTGGTTAGGGGGTAAGAGAGGAATGGAGGAACTTTGGATTACACAGAAGGAAGTGCGAGAGGAGAGGGGCTGAGGGTATGAAAGATGGTGGAATGAGACAGACATCATTACCCTATGTACATGTGTGATTACATGAATGGTGTGAATCTATATCATGTATAACAATAGAAAAGATGAGTTGTACCCTATTTATGTACGTACAATGAATCAAAATGCAGTCTGTAAAAATAAAAAATTAAAAAAAACATGGAAAATTTTCCTATTTCACAGGACAATGGTCTTTTATTGATTATGTTAAACATCAAAATTAAGTCATTAAAATGAAATTTGAGATGAAGAACTCATTGAATGTACACTGGTTTTACATGAGTCAAGACAATATTTGATTTATAAAGGGTGCTCTAGTTGATCACACTGATTCCTCTAGTAGTTTCTTAGTTCTTGAATATCCAGTGCTAAATGTCTAACTCAAATATATAAAAGTACAACATGAGACAAGTTAAATCCTTGAAAATTCTTACATTAGTAATGCCAATTTTAAAAATTAATATTTTAATTCAACAGTTATTTGTATTCCTATCATCAGAAATAAAGTGCTATGTTGAAATAATTTTTGAGTTGAAATTAAAAATAAATATAGAATTATAACTTTTAAAACTTTTATTGATTATATTTTCAATCCATCACTAAAGTTGGAAACAATCACTAGAATAAATTTTTAGCTATTTATATTCATATTAAGAGGAGATTTAACGTAATTGCAGGTAAGAGATCTTTACTTTAGGGTTAGATGAATTCTATTAATTGTGAACATCAGCTCTTAAAACAGAGACAATTCTAATACCTAAAAACACCTGGAAAATTGTATAACTTTTCCAATAACTATTAGAAAAGTGCACCTCCAGAATTTTCCTTGTGAAAAAAGTTATGCTCTTAACCATTACTTGTTCCAGAACCTCCCACACAGAATAGGATTAAATTTTTTTTACTTAGGGTATAAGGGAATAGAGTATGTTTAAAAAGATTTAAAGTTCAATCACTGATTATGTTCTTTTCCTTCCAGTGTTTTTTGAACAACTACTCTGTGCCAGGTTCTATTTCAGGCATTAAAATAGTGCAGTAAGCAATATTTATTTTAAAAGTTCTCCATTCTCATAAGACTACATTCTTGTAGGACAAACAATGAACATAAGCCAGTAAATATTCATACCTTCATGGAAAAAAGAAAGCATAATAGAGGATTTGAGAGTAAGATGGATGTTTTTTTCAACTGACAAATTTCGTATGCTAGTTTTCCATGTTTTCTGAAATTTCATTTACTTACTTCTTGTTGTTACTTGTTTTGTTGTATCCTTTTGCATGTTCAGTTGCTGATATTCTAGCCAGGTTGAAGTGACTGTCATGTTTTGGGGTACGAATAAAGAACAAACCAATCACCACTGAGAAGTCCAAATTTGAGTCTTTATTAAGCCGACCGGCTGACTGTCTCACATGATGTCCCAAAAAATAGCTATTGGGAGACCAACCCCGACCATAGGGTTGTAGGGACTCTTGTACTAAAAATCACATCAGTCATAAGTGTCTGTTGCTATGATTTGACATTACAAGTTACATCATGAGATCATGAGGAGTGGGTCAAAATGACCCTTACCTAGGTACAAAAAAGAATGGTTACTAACATCCACACAATCACTGTTCACAAGGTACATTGTTTAGGATCAATAGGAATCAAAAGAGAGCAATTTTTCATTACATAAGAATTGTCATTTTGTACTGCTAAATATGTCATGCTAAGTACCTGATGATGGGTACAGAGGTGGGGTGTTCCCATGGGAGAAGTTTATTTCCTACATAACATGGAGTCTCAAGGTAAAATGGAGTCTGTTTACTCATTGCCCATATAGCTTGGCCTATAATTTCCATGGAGTCAAATATGTCAACCTGTCACAGTCACTCCAAGAATTTGGACAACCTTGCACCTAGTATCTGTTGGAGTAATAAATGGAATTTATTCAGCATTTAGCTGAAGTAGAAATGTACCATATACTATTATGTAAAGAAGTTGTAGCAAAGGAAACAACAGAGTGAAGTGATAGCCTATAGAATATCTTTGCCAGCTACTCCTCTGGGGGTTTAATAGACAGAACATATAAAGAACTCAAAAACTTAACACCTAACCTCCCCACAAATAACCTAACTGATAAATGGGCAAAAAAACTAAAGAGACACTCACAAAAGAAGGAAAACAAATGGCCAACAGATATATGAGAAAATATCCAACATCCCTTGCAATCAGGAAATCACAAATCAAAACTACACTGAGATTTCATCTCACTCCAGTAGGAATGACAGTTATCAAAAATAAAAATAATATTAAATATTGGCATGGATGTGAGCAAATGGACAATCTTATATTGTTGTGGGGTTTGTGCACAGAGGGGCAGGGCACCAGAGAATTCAATAGGAAGCAGTGTCTATTTTGTGCCAGCACAGACACAGAATATTATTATCCATAGATTGAGCCAGGAATGCAGGGAGGTATTGCCTTATATACTTCTTCCAAGCTCTTTGTCTCCTATATAATGTAATACACACTTTATTTTTATTTTTTAGTTGTCAATGGACATTTCCTTTATTTATTTATTTATATGTGGTGTTGAGAATAGAACACAATGCCTCACACATCCTAGGCAAGCACTCTACCACTGAGCTACAACCCAAGCCCAAGTAAAACACATTTTGATTGGGTATTCTTATGCTTTAGAGTTGAAACAAAGTTGCAACAGCATCACCCAAAACTGAGTTATGAGAGTCACAACAGATTTATGGCAAAGTTGTCATGGAAACTAATTGTGACACATTGCCTTTTATTTGTTCTGAGAGAGTTCCTATTAGAATATTGTATTGGTGCAATTTAATACACCCACTCTGGAAAGCACTATGGAGATTTCATTAAGAAGTAGAAATGGAACCATCATATGACCCAGCTATCTCACTCCTTGGTATTTACTCAAAAGAACTAAAATCAGCATACTATAGTGATATGGTCATATCAATATTTATAGCAGCATAATTTACAATAGCCAAGTTATGGAACCATTCCAGGTACTGAACAACAGATGAATAGAACGAGAACATGTAGTATATATACACAAAGAAGTTTTACTCAGCCACAAAGAAGGATGAAATTATGGCATTTTCCAGTAAATGAATGGAACTGAGGATCATGCTAAGTGAAATAAACCAGATTCAGAAAGTCAAAGGTTTAATGGTCAAATATTTTCTCCCATGTGCACAGACTCTGAAACAAAATAAGGAAAAAAGAGGAGGGGAGTGGTGAGGAATCCCATGAAAATAGAAAAGAAATCAGTGGAGCAGAGGAAGAGGATTGAGGGGTAGGGAAGAAGGAGGGGAAAAGAGAGGAACTGTGGGATGAAATTTACCAAAATATGCTGTGTACATACCTGAATTTCCCACAATGAATTTCACCTTCATGCATATCTATAAAGCAGGAATTTTTTAAAAGCTATAAATAAGTAGAAGAAAGACCAATGTAGTAGAGGAAGGAAATGGGGAGGGAGGAAAGAAGGGACAGGGGAAGCACTGGGGACTGAAATGGATCAAATTATATGCCATGCTTGTATGATTATGTCAAAAAGAACCCAGTGTTACACATAGCTGCAATGTATTAAAGTTCAGTCACTGATTCTGGCAGCAGCAGACAAAATCAGGTATATAGAGGATCAGATATGTTCTAGATATGCCTGTTATGGATGAAGAACCTGCAATTATGTAACTATTGAAAATACAGTAGTACAGATATCTTGATAGAAAATAGGTAAAATTCTTACTCAAAATTTCCCTAAAGCTTCCATTTAAATAACTTATGTTATATTTAGAGATGAATTTAGCCAAGATTTTTCTATTTATCTAACCATAATAAAGGCTCTTTCAGAATCAAATATTTCCATTTAAATACTATCCATGAATAAAAAATTGGAGCTTATTTAATTAAATTGTTTTATATTATTTAAATGATTTTATATTTTTAAAAGTTATTCAAACAAATGTACCTGAAAATAAAATTTGCAATCATTGGACAATATTTTGTTGGAAAATCAGAATATAAATCTTAAGAAATTAGTTCATTTATCATAAGATATTAAGAAAATTTTGTATGTTTTATCAAAAACAGGAATAATATCATTAGACTGTCAGTTGGATGTTATTCTTATTTGGTTTAAAATTGAGAAAAATATGCTCTGATTATGTAGGTGAACATTTAATGGTTATTTCTGGTATTCTTTCACTGAAAAAATATTTCATACACTGAAAAAGTATTCAGTGGATATGATGTGCTCAGTAGACCCTGTCCAGGTGCTCAGGATATGGCAGGGATCAAAGCAAACAAAATCTCTCACCCATATAAACCGCCTTCCAGAATTTAGTAGAGACGAGCTTAAGTGATTCAGATATGCTTTCAAAATCTCCTCTATTTGGTGGCTAAAAACAAATAAGGCATCCTCTCAGGATAGAGGAAATAATTTCTTAAAAGTCAGGATCTCACATAGCTTCCCCCATTCCCAATAATCAGCAAATCATGTTTCTTCCTTTCTGACCATCTGGTTGTTAGTTATTGGAATGAAATTTTTAGGGATCATATAATGTCATGGAAAATTTGTAGAATTGAAGACATAGATTGGTGAATCCTTAGCATGGTGAAAATAGCAGAAACAGATTCTGTCCAACTTGGCAAAGTACAAATTTGTTGGAAAAGTTGATAGGGGTTGAGAAATTGAGTTGAGAAGCAGATTACCATCAGCAGAGCACTAGAGGTCTAACAGGGAAGGAATAAAGCAATTATTTTATTGAAAGATCAATCTTGTCTGCATGCTAGCATTGCATTGAATGATGCTCAGATTTAACTTCTGCCCTTGAATCAAAATTTAATTTTGAGACAGAGCATCTAATTAACTGAGATCATTCAAACTTTTTTCCTCTGGCTTCTGAGATTCGGAGAATCAGAATCTATTTCCTTTGGGTTCTGCACTGGAAGATGAGCAACTCGATTTGCTCTTCCATCAAAACTACACACAAGAAGAGGTGATTTCTCAAAAGGAAATAGAGATCGTGTTAGCACAGTGGCATGAAAGGGGGCTAACTAAGCAAGCAAACAAAAAACAAAACATACATAGAGGGCAGATTTGTATCTGATTGCATTTTGCTAATGAAGTCCCACAACTAAAATTCGTTAGACTTCATTAATACATCTAATTTAAGCTATAGAACAGTCAGCAAAAGTCAAAGGGTGAGAATAACATATTTCTTTCCAGACTGCATCATGTAAAGCAGAGAGAAACTTAATTTTCAGGGGTATGAATTCAGTCTGTGCCTCAGAAATGCTATCCAAACACCCAAGAACAAGTTGGGTTGACTTTGCCCAAACCTAATCTTTCATTTTTATGTAACACCTTTAGGGAAATTCAATGTGATCACTTCTAAAGGAAATACAATGAAGAGGAAATAAATATCCTTGGGTTATATAGATACTTGTACCCTTTCAAAGAAAACTAAGATGGGTGGTGAAAGAAAGAAGCACTGAAAGATGTTCCATTTCCTTAAATACTGTTGGCTGATGCTCCTTAGATTTTGCCTTAAGCAATGATTTCTAGCTGAAACCACATTATTGTGTATGTTTTCTGAGTTAATGCAGAGTTAAGAAGAGGCTCATAAAGACTGCATAAAATGTGTTGACTGTAAGAGAAAGGAAAGCACATAACAGTTTATCATAAGATAACATTCATTCATTTATTTAATGTCAAAAAGTTAGATTTGATTTTAATAATAACATTAAGTAAAAACCATTCATTCAATAGTTTAAAAGTCAAGTCAAATGCAACATCATATCCTACAATTAAAAATTCATATGTTAAATGGCTTAATTTTAAAAGTCACAAGTTGATAGATTGTTTTGACTTCATGAATTTCATTAGTCCCCAAGCTAATCAGTTATATCAGTTATTTCACTGTAGACATTCACTTTGGCTAATATCTATGAATCACTATCAATGGTGCTAAGAACTGAAAATTGTTCTACTATATAATTACATATACATATAGCAAATAAACAGATCCTTCACTTGAATATAGTTATCTGCCATCAATATCAATGAAAAATTTATTTGTACTATGCAGAGTATGTTACCTTATGTTAACCTTAGTTTGAAATACTCTATTTTTAAATTTAAATCTTAAATTGACCCATTCTCTTGCTATTCAAAAATAAAAAAAAATCCAGACTGTTTAGCTAATTTCTTCTGCATAGTGATGTCCTGCTCTAAATGAGTTTTTTAAGTTCTTAGTTTCACCTTAGGTCCAAAGAAGTGAAGGAGACTCCATGGAGGATATCTTAGCCACTTAATCTCCACCTTCGATTTTAATTACTCATGGGTATCCATCATTCCTTGCTTTTCAGTAAATTTTCTGCTTTACCCCAGGGTTGTCACAAATAGCAGTAATCAGAAAGGATTCATGTACTTATCAGTATCAGAAGGATTAATATGAGCACAACTAGTCTGTGACCAATCCAATTTCAAGTGAATCGTACAATATAAAGACATCATTTGTTTCCTGTGTCTGTGCCTCTTACAGAGGGAGAAAGGCGGAAAAAAGGGAAATTTCAAATCCTTTTTTCACTTGTGCATTGAAATGGGATTAATCGTTGCATCTACATTAACATTTTCTTTCCAACTGAAGTAATAGTGTCAGAAGAGGGCACAATGAATACACATGAGATAACTTCCATCTTTTCCAAACCAAAAGGAATCAATTCTATATCCAGCTGTCCTCAGACAGCTCCAACATGTATTTGTCCCTCTATTATCCTTAAATAATAAAAATGAAAAAATATTCTGACTGATATTAATGCATACAACTGGGATGATTTAAAATTTAAAATTTGTTTTTGACATATGTGCTTCCCTAATTATATTTGGTTAATGAATGACAAAATCTGCTTACCTAACAAATCAGATTACTCTTCGTGAATATCACAGCTCTATATGAATTTGTCTTATTCTTACAATTAATAAACATATCAAAATTAGTCTGAAGAGTTTGGAGTAACTGATCAAAAACTGTTCAGTATTTCTCATGTGTAATGCATACACATAATTAGAAATTCATGTCTTTATGGAAAAATATCATTTCTTAATTTTCAGTATTTCCAATGTCTGTAGAAGTAAAGGTCTATGAGCTCTCCAGGAAGTTAGATGAGATCTTGGTCATTTCTCTATCTCCTGTACTCTTTAGTACTGAGCAGATGCATACTTCCTCAGTTCGAAATGCATATTTTAAATAATTTAACATCTCTAAAGTTAGAGTACCTTTTATAATCAATGACACATGATTGTTTAATTCATACCTTTTATCTTCTTAATGAACCATACATATTGGTAAGTCTTATAATCAATAGTGCTTTTTTTCTTCTTTTTTCTTTTTTGGTATCAAGTATTGAACCCAGAGGTGCTTAACCACTCACTGACACTGAGCCACATCCGCATCTGCTTTTTTTTTTTTTAATTTTGAGTCAGGTTCTTGCTAAGTTACTTAGGGACTTCCTAAGGTGCTGAGGCTGGCTTTGAATTGGAGATCCTTCTGCATCAGCCTCCAGAGTCACTGGGAGTATAGGCACGTGCCACTGTGCCCAGCTCAATGGTGCTTTTGACTCAATTGAATATTGGTAGCAAGCATTAACCAAAAGTTCGCTGATCTTGAAAAGCAACATAGTATAATGGAAAAATAGAAAGTTCTAGAATCATGCCTAGATGTTTCTCAAAATATGGACTCAAGCAGTAGAGTTGGTTGAAAAGGTTTGATTTTAGGACAAAAGTGTGTGACATTTTTCTTAGTAAAAAATTCAGTTTTATTCCGGTATAGTAGAGAAATCAAATCTGTATGTATTCAAGATGTACAAAAGTATGTTTGATATACTTATGAAATGTGAAATATTTCCCACATTTGAGCTAATTAACATACCCATTGGGTGTCTTTAAGAGATGGAACAAGTTTCTACAAAATGAGATAGGATAGAATAAATGACAAAATAGAAATTTTGCTGATGGGTGAAATGAAGAATGGATATATTCCTTGGATATGAAAGAGATGTTTGGGAAGTGGAGAAGCATAAATTTTGGCAGGGAGGTCCAGTATTGATAGGGAAAAAGTGTTCATACCTTCTGGTTATTAGTAAATTGAAATAATCATCAACTGAGAGCCAGACCAGTTCTAAACATAAAGCTGGGAAAGGCTAGTTAATAATTTGGTACTCCTGCTATTCAAAAATTGAGAATCTCAAAACCATGTTTTGTGAGCCCTGGTGCAAACACTCTGAAGAAGAGGTGTAGCCAGATGCAGTGGTGTACAGCTCTAAACCCAGCAGCTCGGGAGGCTGAGGCAGGAGGGTGATGATTTCAAAGCCAGCCTCAGCAAAAGTGAGGTGCTAAGCAACTCAGTGAGACCCTGTCTCTAAATAAAATACAAAATAGACCTGGGGATGTTGCTCAGTGGATGAGGTCCTGTTGGTGAGGTTGAGGAGATCCACCAGGGGATTTCCATTCATGACCTGGACCATTTCCTGTGGTCCATGTCAGGTCCCATACCACAAAACACAGAACCTGAGATTGGAAGTAATATTGGAAGAAAATATTGCTCTCAGAGTATTTCTAAATGTGTCTGCAGTTAACCTCATTGAGTGATGCCTCTACCAAATGCATGATGATTAGCAAGGGACAATAGAAATGAGAAATCTAGTTTTCATATTAGTAAATATTTATAAGAAAAAAATTAAAGGAGAATGATTTCAAGTCAAATGACAACTCAGACCATTCCATTGGATTCTAGGTATGAATCTAGGTGAGATTAGAAAAAAGATGATGAGATTTAAATTTTGTCCAAATATGTAATTCTAAGCTATTAGTGTTAAAAAGTTGTGTACTGTAGTATATTGTTCTTTCTTATCCAATTTGTCATGTAATGAATTATGTATTTTTATTTTCACATGATAATATTTTCTGTATTAATTTGTTTTAACATTATTGCCTGGAAGGAAACCCAAAATCATAATGTGGAAACAGTCAGATGCTTGTCTTCCTGGTCTTGGATGCAACATTCTGGGATACAGTCTTAATGGCCTCTGATTTTTATCACTTCCCATTTTTGACTCCTAATATTCGTGCTCAAAGTCTAGTTAAACAGCAAGTTTTCCATTGAGCACAGCTTTTACTTATGTGGATCTGTATTCAGTATTCGCCTATTCCTCTACGTGGTCCTATCAGAATTCACTAGGGACTGTCAGCTCTCCAATTCTGATGCCCGAAAACATCAATTTTCTAAAAATGGCAAAAATAATTTGAAATCTCACTGTAACCCATGCATATAATATAAATTCCATTAACAATTTTATCTATCCATTTAAGACAAATGGAAACAATATTTTCACTGTGTTAGACATTGTGTGCAATGAATATTTTGCTTGTTTGTTTTCCCTAATTCACTGATAAATTTGCTTGAAATGGTCAGTTCAGCTCTACAATTGTGCAAAACTAATGGATTTCTTGGACTAAGTTATTAGATAATTATATTTATTAATTTTCTTTTGCTTTTGAGCAATGAAAGCAGACTCCCTCCCTTAGTTCAAACAAAAGAGGAACCTTAATGGAAGACATTGAAATCATCTATATTATCAAAGGAAAAATTGAACTAATAAGACAAAATAGGATTGAACCAAGGCAGTCAGAAATATTTCTTTGCCCATTCTCTTGAGAAGAACTGAAGTAAGCACACTTTATTTTTTCCCCATAAAGAGTCACATAGTGAACATCTTGAGCTCTGTGGACTGTCCAGTCTGTGTTGTACTACTGTTATTTCCTATTGCAGTGTGATATAGCCTGTGCACTGAGTAAAAGGAGCATGCCCATGTTCCAATGACATTCTACATACACTGAAATGCAAATATCTTGGAATTTTTGTGTGCCATGGAATTTGTTATTCTTTTGATTTTTTTTCATTAACCATTTAAAAATGCAAAAATTGTTCTTGCCTGCAAATCACACAATCACACAAAACAGACAACAGGCTAGATTTGACTGATTTGTCCTAAAGCCTTCATCTGAGTACCCTGTCAATGCTCAGTTTTGCCAAGAACTCTTAAGGGACTTCAGTCTTTCTGTAAGTAGTTTAAATTTCTGAAGAAGATAATCTTATCGTCTTATATTGAGTTGGTTTTCTACTCCTAGATCAACTGTTCTCTGCCAGGAGGAAAGGATTGCCTCAGGCAGAGATGGCCTCTGGAAACTTAATTGTTGTACCAGGTGCAGTTATCAAAGAAAATGAGGTAGCAGATTGTTATGAGCTAAGCAGACCCTTAAACAAAAAACTACTATGATAACATTATGCTTTTTATAAATAAGTAAATGTACATACTTAGCAGTTAGGAACTTTGCTAATCGGTGCATCAATACTCGAGCTTTGTCTAGTCTTTTTCTCTTTTCTTTGAGGAAAGAAATAAGTCCCTAGGTGGAACTCTAAAGGATTCCAAATATCAGTGCAGCTTTTGCTTTGATATATTCAACGTTCCATCAAATCTTACCTGAAAAAGTTTCAGAAGTTGAAAATGTGGTCTCTGCACACCCTGTGTCTTGCAAAAAGTTTCCATCTACAAGCCACATTTTTCTCCTTTTCTTAAGAACTCCTGTTTGGCATTCGGAACCCACACAGGGTTAATCAAACCTGCTCTGTGCTTTGTTAGCACTCTGTTTTAAACATCCATTGGTCCTTGTTATAGATTTATCATATCTGCCCGATTTTTCATTCAAATGTTGAACTACGACTATGGAATGGGTTTTTATCATTTGTTTCTTCTTTTTTTTCTTTTCCATGCATGTTGTGCCATCTGTACATCCTTTTCCCTCTCTCTTAATCTAAGTTATACACCCCATAAATCATGACTGATAACAGTTGGAATTTGAACTATGCTTAAAATATGTTCTTTTCCTCTTGCTACATGTTTCAAGCTCAAGATAACATTAGTTTAACTATCTTATTTTTATAGCCTGTAGCAGTAGGCAAAATCCTAAGGCCACCTCCAAGATGCTACCTCTTGATATACACATTGTCAGTATTATCTCCTACTTTTGAATGTGGGAGCACCTGTGATAATGATAGGCTATTACACTCATGATTGTGTTATATGAAAAAATAAATTTTAGAGATGTAAATAAGATCCATCATTAGGTGACTTTAATCTGATCAAAGTGATATTACCACTGATGGGCCTAATCTAAAGAGGTGAGCCCTTTCAAAGAAAGTGAAACTTCAAGGAGAAGTCCTTAAACTGGACTTGAAGTTGACACAAATTACCATAGGTCCTGCTCTATGGATAGGCCCTTATGGAAGAAAATAGAGGGAGAAAACTTGTGTCCCAAAGAATAACTTAAAGAATCATATCCAGGAGCTCTGTCTACACCTGTTAGAATTATTTAAATTATGAGTAAATTTTAGATATTGAACTAATATTTAGATTTAATTTTGGATGTTAAGGTTAAAGATATGATAATATTTAATTTAAGATTATGGAATTTAAGTAAAAACTTTGGATGAAACTCAGACATTTGGAGAATATAAATTTAATATATATTCTCCACATACTCAAGGGAAGTAGACTATATATACATAGTATATGTAGATATAGAATCCATTAATATGATAAAATATTATTCTCATGATAAAGACAGTTTATAGGACAAAGATAAAGAAATTTCTCATGTCATTAAGGTCTCTAATTAGATAACTTCAAGGGATGTGAAGGAGATTATCCTTGTTGGTGTTGAACTGAGTGGGTAAGTTTTAGAAAGAACTCTCCTGCTTGCCTGAAAGTAAAAAGTGAGGAAATTCCATACCATGAAATACCTATAAGAAGGGGTATTTGGTGTCTGAAGGATGATTCTACAAAATGAAAGTGGTCCCTAGGTGACAGGAAACAGAAGAGAAGTCTGACCTATAGGAACAAAGAGTTGCACTCTACCAATAAACATGTAAGCTTGGAAATGAACCTCGATCACTGGAAGCAACAAAGACCTGGTACAACCTTGATTCAGCCTGGTAAGGTATGAACAGAAGATCCCGGTAACCTGTACATCAACCTCTGATCTACAGAAACTGTGAGGTAAAAAATGGGTGTTGTAGTAAGCATGTAAGTTGGTGATCATTTCTAACACAATAATAGGAAAACTAATACATCTGTGTTTTTGTCATCAGTATGAGTTACCTGAAATTAGTTTGGTATGATGAACTATGTCTTATAATCTGTTACTGAGTATGAATCTTTCATAGAAAATTTAGTTCATATTTTCATTCTTCACTAGTAATTTAAATCCCTTGTTTTTCTTATTCTTCCCTTGTAGGAAAGCTCATGTATTTCTATATTCATTGTCTATTCTCTGTTTCTATCCCTATGCTGAAAATTTTTATTTGCTTTTCAATTTTTTCTTCACAATTTGATAAATGTTTATGCTTGCTTAACTGGTAATCCTACCCCTAAAAAGGAAACATTATTAGAATTTTTATCTGTATTTTAGAAAATGAGACTATTTTATGTCCCTGTTGTATAGAGCAGCTAAATACCTTTCCTTAGCAGGAAAAAGATCCAAAAACACAGCCAATTTCAATTTCGTTATATACTTGGCCTCTATTAGTTGTCTTTAGTATCTTGACTTCACACTATGCATAAGTTCATTTCACCAACTATTCCTTCAGCCAAGAGCCAGGAGCTAATATTCACAAGCTCTGATTATTTTAGAAATTATTTTATACAAAAACCTCTCTAAATTTAAATATTTAAAAGAACATTAAATAATAAATGAATCACAAAAAATAAATATATGAAGTAGGAAAAAACTATAGTTATAATTCATTTTTTCTGAAATTCTAAATAAAGCTCAAACTAAAATATTCAGAAAATAATTTTAAGTATTTTAATGTCATTTCAAAAAGCATTGTACACGATTTCCAGGGAACATAATTTGAATTACCTTAAAAATCAATAATGTATATTAAAGTAGTTATGGTACACAAAAGTGACTAAAAATTATGGATTCAAAATTCATCCATGAAAGTAGGAGGGACAGAATGTTATATTTGTTTGTTTGTTTATTGTAAGATGACATGGAATGCAAATAGCTCAGAGGATTATCTGCCCCTCAAGTTTAAAATTGTGGAGCCATATAAGGAGAGTGTTAAGGTACAGAATCTTCCCGTGTCCAAGAAAGTCAAACGTGAGCTTTGTCAACAATGGTATCCTTGCTCTCTGAAGCAGTTTGACAGCTATCTCTTTCTTCCCTTCCCATGCTATGATTTTATGTCAATTTAGATTCACTTTTACTCTGGTCCCATTTTCTGTCACAGCACATAGGAGCTACTGCCACTCATTTGCCTTACTCACCATATCCAAATTTTCCTTTAATTCTTTCCCAGGTTTCACTAACATAGGGAATAATAATAATAAATGGGAACCTAGGGAGAATTTCGTTTCTCTGGGTAAGATTTCATATCCCTGACCTATTTTTTTAATACTGAGAAATCTGATTTTCAGTCTTTGTCTTCTGCATCCCAGTCACAATCTTCTTAATTCATTTCTTAATCCACTAATGAGTTTGGCTTACAGTTTATAAACGTATTTCCAGTTCATTCTCCAAAGCTTTCAAACTATCACAACAAAAAATACCCCCCAAAAATCAAGTCTTTTTTTTCCTCTACACATCAAAGCCACCTGTCTCTGAAAGGATTCTATCTAGTCCCCAAACTCAGAGTATTAAAACAAAACATCAGATATTTTATTATAACCAGTGTATTTGTTTTCTTTCTTCTAAGTTGCCAGTATCACTGGATCTATGTTACTTTTACTGTTGCTGTCTTTATTACTACTACCACTGCTGTAACTACAGTGACCTCTATTATTACTCTGAATAGGTAGAAGGTCGTTATTATGTCTGATTTCATGTTAAAACTGAGGGATTTTATTGTTCTAGTCTTATAAATTTGTTTTTAACATCTGCAGCATGCAGCTTCTAGAATGGTTCCCAATGTCTCCTGCCTCTTGGCATTATGCTCCCATGGCACTCTCATCCCCAAAGTGTGGGCTGGATTATTGACTCACTTTGAACAAACAGAATGGGATGAAAGAGAAAAATAATATGTCACCTCCAAGTTTCAGTTACCAAAAGACTGGCTCCTGTCTTACTGGTCCTCTCTTGCTATCTTGCTTGCTGGTATCCATGGAAGATAGGTTTCATGTTTAAGATGACCTTTACAGAAGCCCAAAAATAAAGACAGAAGACCTCATATCAATGGCCCACAAGAACCAAGTCCTGACAACCATGTGAGCCAACTTGGAGGCAGTTGCTCCCCAAATTAAACTGGAGTTGATTATTATCATAGCTTTTGTTTATTTGCTGCCTTCGGAGAACTTTTTGAGCTAGCAAACTCAGGTAGCATATTTGTTTTTGAAGATGAGAGGCTCTGTTGTGTTAATGTGCTATGTGTTGAGGGAGTATTTTGTTTACATGGCAAAAGATGACTAATAGAGCACTTTCTATAACTGAGTCTACTGACTCTTTCATGGTTCCCGAGGTACCCCATCTTTGGTACTCTTCAGATGGTTTAGGGATTGCTTGTTTATTTCTCTTCCTAATTTACTAGACAGTAAGCAGAATTGAATCTGCCCCTCTCTGGTCATTGCCCTTTTTTGATCAGCAATGGGCAACATTCTCTCATTGTTCTCTTCTCAGTGTATTACAGAATTTACCTACTAAGTTAGCAGCACACAGCAAACATCATAAGAAAATGAAGTCCCATAGTGTGTATTAACTATTATGACAGCACTTTATTGACTCAGAAATGGGATGATGTACAAAGAGAGAGAGACTTTCTATCTTGTTACCTGTTTTGAAGATTCAGGGAAAATATGTTAAAGAGAATGTTTGTCATGGAAGAGACTGAGAAATATTCAGAAGAAAAAAGAATGTCTTGTTCATTAATTTTCTAAAGGAAAAAGGTGAGAAAAACACGTTAAACAATATGAATTTTATTAATATTAAGATTTTGTCAGTGTTTTTTGTTTAAGACAACTACTCTTATTAGTGCTCTTGGATTTGAGTGATGTACTCATTGAACACCTGACTTTTTATGTCCCTGTTGTCCTGGTGGGATTAAGATTATTCTCTTCTCAGAGAGGTGGACATCGAAAGGCCTGTAGTTGCTATGTTCACAATCACCTCCTTTCCCATTCTCTTTCATTTATTTCCACATTAGATTTTAGAAGCAACTAATAATGACAAACATATGGAAAGGGACCTTCAAGCAATATGATTACCACAGGGTGCCTCCCCTTCTGCTTCTACTAGAACTGGTCTATGGTAGATTTCAGGAGGTCTATCACTTTGCCCTTGTAATGAACACTGCCAAGAATATGATGTTTGCGTTGCTTGAGGCAGTAGCTCCCAGATGTATCTCATAATCTCTTACTTCTTCTTTAATTCCTAGATATTTTCACATCAGATTTTATTTCATTGCATGTTTTACTATTTCTCTTTAAGCACTATTATACAATTTCTCCTAACTTCTGTGATAAGAATCACCTTGGTTATGTTCAAATCTGATATTACTAAACCTTTCTGTTGCATAGTCCGATTCTGTAAAATCTGCATGTTTCACCAATGTCCAAGGTGATTCTCATCTGTGGGGACATTTCAAAATCACAGGAAGACAACTTAAAATGAGGCCAGTAGTAAATACTTTCTACAAATATTCATTTATCCTAAGCCATTTTAATAATGGCAAACCTCTTTAATTTAACAACTATTATACCTTTATTTAAAAATAATACTTAACTTTAATATTTTTCTACATAAAATTCAACACATCTATGCTATGCTCACTATTTCACTTTAGACTACAGAACAATAGCACCTCTTTCCTATCCTTGAGGAGCTCATGTTTTGACAGTATAGTGAAATACAGGTAAAAAGGGAGACAAACCCTTCTGAAAAGGAGAATTAGAAATACCCAGACTCTCTTGCCAGAGTATGTACTCCATACCACATGGAAGCATGGTAATGAAATCACTCTTAAAATTCAAGACTAAATGGAGACATCAATTCATATGCTTTTTTTCAATGGGAAACAGGGGACACAGATATTTGGAGACAACTCGACACTATAAGGAATTAACTACATAGTTTTTCTTAGAGGAGGAATATTAAATCACAAGTGATATTTATCAATGTACTGGATAGTAGGTTCATTACTGATGATTTTGACTCTTACCCAGAACAACATATAAGACAGGAAGGAGGAGAGTGATTTGAAGAACAGGAAGAAATGGGAAATAAATACTGTGCAGTGGGATCTGTTTAAAAGGTACGGGGCTGAGGAGATAGCTCAGCAAGGCCCTGAGTTCGATCCCCAGTACTGAAAAAAAAAAAAAAAAAAAAAATGGTGCTAACAAGTTCTCTGCCTGTGATTCAGCAAGCAAGCACACTTATTACATGCTAATAAGTTTGTCAATAATGGAAGTCAATATGGGTAGATCATAGGCTTTATTTTCAGGTGTGAGACCTTGATCACTGAAAAGCAATGTTGACATCATCTTTAACTATACAATTTGCCACCTGACATGTAATTATAATCATTACAAGATTGCCATATGACACGGTCTTCATTTCAGACTTAGGGAGTGTGGATTCTCTTCACCAGTAATCACGGAAGCATGGCAGTAGGACACCTGTTGACGGCCCAGATTCAGCTGTGCCCTTCACATGAGGTCGTTATCAAGAGGCCTTATTTCAGTACCTAATGAAGATTCAATGGTGACTCTCTACTAACAGCTTATGAAATCTAAATCTTGGAGTTGCAGAGGTACAGCGTTTCCATAGAGTACTTTGTACAAAATGGATTGGAATCTGCTATGGTCTTACATCTCCTTGACAGTCAATTTTGTGCCTTATTCGCAAATGTAGCACTTTGTGTGAAGCAGTTTGCCATCGATGTTACAAATCCTAATGAAGTGCTTTACCTCCTGCCAGATTTCAGTGGGGAAGGCTTTCAAATGTATTTCCATTTATACATGCCTGTTTTTTTTACCCTCAGTGCACAATGAAATCCTACTGACTAATGTGCTTTATTTTCTATTTCCTTTCTCTGGGATGTATGTTGAAAGACAGAAAGTAGATTGGTGTTATAAATGCAAAGAGAGGAAAGCAATTAAGTCATAAAAAATTGGATGGGCTTTGCCTAATGTAGATGTATTGTTATAAATAAGAGATGCATAGAAGTCTGTAGACTTTGGGATTTCCTTCTTCATGCCATTGGTTCCAGATTTCTATCTGTGGTAAGACAGCTGTGATTCTATTTTCTTTTCTCCCAGTGATTGCTAGATTTCCAGAACACCACATTCTATCTTGTGGCTTCAGGGTTTTTGAGATCTTGTTCTGAATTTCTTTTATTTTTTTAGCCCAGTGCCATCAAGAGCTGCAAATTTCAGGCACAAAGGGAAACTGTCACACATGATAAAAATGGATGAAGAGGAAATATATGTTGATTAAATAAAGAAAAATCACAGAAAGAATTAAACAAACTCACTCTGGCTTTGCTTCAGACTACTCAACACCAGTTAATTACCATAGTTGTAAATACAGGTTTGATTATATTGGGAGATGAGCTTAGGTAAATTGGCATCAAATGCTCTGACAATTACATACCGGCTTCAATTTCTCAATATTTTACAATAAAAAGACATGATATCTTGACTGAGCAGAAACAAAATTTTCACTTAAACCTGTATTGAGTTACTAGATTCATACTTATTTTATCACTCAGTGCTAGGAAAGTTTAAAACCATACTATACTAATCAATCCCACTATTTATCACTTACCTGTTTTTAGAACTACCAGTATCAGATGAAAACTTCCTGAAAGAGATATGTATATTTGACTTCTTTACCAGGAGGTAATCAAAGTAAATTTTTAAAAATACGGAATGGATTTCAAGGAAATATAATAGCGATATTAGCCCTGCAGTGTTGCCGGGTGCCAGATGCCTGCCAGTGGCCACCTGTCACTTCATTTCTTATTCTCCATGGTGTCCTCAGACGGATGAAGAAACTAAGGTTCAGAAAATGTAAGAAGCATGCCCCTGTGCTCCTGTTGAACAGTTAGTGAAGAACTGTGCTGGATTGTCAATCTAGACAGCTTGGCTCCAATATCAGGGTTTTACATTGCTAAAACAAGCACATGTTTCCAGTTGTCTCAATCTTTGGTTGAAGAGTCTGCCACCTAGGTGAAAGGGAATAAGAAAACTCAAAGAAGGAAATAGCTTAACCCTATTGCCACCACCCCCTTTTCCCAGCAATGGCAAATCAGTAAGACAAACTGTTTTTAAGAAAGTGTTGGACAAGCAACTCATTATAAGTCCCCACCAACGTCACATTAAAATATCAGCAGGCACAAAAAAGTGTGAAAATACACAGAAGCATTTTAAAAATTAGGTAGGCCATTTATTGCCATAACCTAAGAGAAATCTAAGCTATAGAAAAAGGAGCTGAATACTCGTGAACTTCACATCATAGGATTATTGTAGTCAGAGGTAAAGAAGGAAATGTATTCACATGTTTAGGGTGGTAGGGGTTCTTAATCATTCAGTCAGGGTGCATTTTTACTGGGCATTATCAGCATAATATCTAGTCCTTTAAATTCCAAAGACCTGGAATAATTAAAAATTTTTTTAAAAAAATTTTATTAATTTATTTTTATTTTTACAGATTGCATTTTGATTCATTGTACACAAATTGGGGTACAACTTTTCATTTCTATGGTTGTGCATGATGTAGATTCACACAATTCATGTAATTGTGCATATACATAGGGTAATGATGTCTGCCTCATTCCACCATCTTTCATACCCCTACCCCTCCTCCCTCTCATTTCCCTCTACATAATCTAAAGTTTCTCCATTCTTCTTTCACCCACAACCCCACTACCCCCATTAGCAGCTCAATTCTCAATAGCTAGATTGAGGAACCAACCTAGATGCCCTTCAACAGATGAATGGATAAAGAAATTGTGATATAGAGGGAAAAGAGGGGTGGTAGGGGTGGGGGGAAGGGAAAAATAACAGAATGAATCAAACGATATTACCCTATGTAAATGTATGATTACACAAATGGTATGCCTTTACTTCATGTACAAACAGAGAAACAACATGTATCCCATTTGTTTACAATAAAAAAAAGAAACTGTGGTATATATACACAATGGAATATTATTCAGTCACAAAAAGATTTTAAAAAGTAAAAAAAAAAAAAAAATTTCAAAGTACAAAAAAAAAAGCATGGAAAGTTTAAAAATATGTGATTAAAACATTTATAAAATATTATACAAACTCAAGTAATTAATTGCAATTTTACACACACACACACACACACACACACACACACACACAAAGAAAAGCATGCCCTGTATTTACATGGGTAGTAAGTGCCATAGAGGCCTATACATTCCTGAAAAGGTCCTTGTTTTGAATAAGCCTTTGCCAAATTCATAACTCATGACTCTGCCTCTCCCAGTACTTCAATCCTACCAATCTTACCTTCAGGTTCAATACCACTTGGTTTCCTAGGCCAAATAAGAATTGCAAAAGCAGAAACAAAGGCAGTGTCAACCAACCCCCAAACTGGCAGTAATATTAAACTATTCTGATATAGGCTGAGCATAGCCTAAGTGTGCAGGGTACCTGCTGGTTCTTATACTGTTCCCCAGAACCAAATTTCCCATATTTATATCTTACTCTTGACCACATCTATATGTATAATATTTAGCATTGTATTTCAACCATGTTCATAAGTCTAATTTAATTTTTACTAGCCAGTCCTTAGTAATGTAGATTGTCTGAGGAGCTGGGGTCTAATATTCCTTTTGAGCTCCAGGTCCCACAGTGTGACCGAACTCATTGTCAGGTCTTAGCTCCTCTTTGAATGACCTATCACCACAGTCCCTTTCTTCTTAAATGAATTCCCTTTTCTCCTCTAAATTCAGAACATTGTCTCTGATATCTATGCCATATTCATCCATGGATTGCTCTCAGGTTCAGCTATTGTGTCTCTGATCTCGGGAGATCCCTATTTGTATAACCCATGATGGAAGAACAAGGCCATCTTTGTCTAGTTAGATCTCTGACCAGTCATGTCCAAACACATCCCTTGGGATAACACCAAATCCCAAGATTTCCTCCTGATATAATTCTCCATAGCTAAAAGTATGCTTTATTGACACTTTCAAGTACCATGTGGTTTAAACTCTTCTCTGTTCTGATACTTTTATTCTGATAATGATTATTTTCATCCTGTTTTGGGAGCAGAGCAGGCATTCTTTATGAAGTAAGAGGGGTATTCTAATATCCTGGTAGTAAAATGAAAACAAATTTGAAGCACTCATACCTTTTTTTTTTTTTTTTTTTGGCAGTATGGTAAAATAAAATAATTCAAAGTCCATTAAAGCTTATTAGAATTGGAATTCTAAGACTGCTTCCAAGATCAATTAATTCAGCGATTTAAGAGAGAGCAGCATTTAAAAATCCTTGGAACAAGGAATTACCACAACTGGAAAGGGTACAAGGAATATAGTGGTAAGGAAATTTTCAAAGGTCACTTATTAGCTGATCAGAAAGAGTAAAGTATGAACTTTGGGTGAAGAAGTTATGTCTCTAATCTTTTCTCAACTGGACTCTCCATTTTCCACATACAGTTATTAGATAATTTACCCTTGTTTTCTAGAGCCTTCAAAGTGATTGATTGGTAGAAGGTGGCTTCAAGCATGAGGTGGTTGTTTTACATAGCAAAAATTTGAGTAGATTTATAAGCATAGAAAAATTGAATGCTTTATTGTTCATTTTTAAAATAATCAAATGTAAACTGTCTATTTTTTTCTTTAGCTTATTTTCTTGTTTCTTCTTCATTACATAAGATTTGCAGAATATTCAGTGAAGGATGAACTAAAGGATCTTTTAGAAACACCATTGTCTTTAAATGACTTATTTATAAATCCTATAATCTGGAAAAGATGAAGTAAAGATAATTCAATTCAATAATTGTTGAAACTGAGTATCATAATAAACATAAGACATTTAATATAAGAAATGTATGGTTTTTATTTTCATCTACTGTATAAGAAACTCAGGAGATGGGAAGGTTGTATTTTTAAAAAGTTTCCTGGTGATTTCAATGATTAATCAGGTGTGCTAAGTAACTTTCTGATATCTTTGTTACCATCTGAAATCTTATAATCAATACAAACCGGTGAGTAAACTGCCTTTTGACTTTCTTTTAAAAAACAGCAAGAGCCCTCAATAAGAAAAATAATTGGGATATGATCATATGTACAATTTATATCCTATTCTTTATAAACTGAGGGTATTTTTTTAAATTTATTTTTATTGTAAACAAATGGGATACATGTTGTTTCTGTTTGTACATGGAGTAATAGCATACCATTTGCATATTCATACATTTACATAGAGTAATGATGTTTGACTCATTCCATTATTTTATTCCTTCCCCCCCACCCCTCCCACCTCTCTTTTCCCTCTATAAAGTCCCTCCTTCCTCCATTCTTGCTCCCCTCCCACCCCCCATTATGTGTCATCATTCACTTATCAGTGAGATCATTCGTCTTTTGGATTTTTGAGATTGGCTTATCTCACTTAACATGATATTTTCCAATTTGATCCATTTGCTTGCAAATGCCATAATTTTATTATTCCTTATAGCTGAGTAATGTTCCATTGTATATATATACCACAGTTTCTTTATCCATTCATCAATTGAAGGGCATCTAGGTTGGTTCCACACTCTGGCTATTGTGAATTGAGCAGTTATGAACATTGATGTGGCTGTATCACTGTAGTATGCTGATTTTTTTTTATTGTAAACAAATGGGATACATGTTGTTTCTCTATTTGTACATGGAGTCAAGGCATACCATTTGTGTAATCATAAATTTACATAGGGCAATGTTGTTTGATTCATTCTGTTATTTTTTTTCCCTTCCACCCCCACCCCTCCCACCCCTTCCACCCCCCCTACCCCTCTTTTCCCTCTATGCAGTCCTTCCTTCCTCCATTCTTACCACCCTCCTTATCCCTAACTCTAAACGTAACCCTAACTCTAACGCTAACCCCTCCCACCCCCCATTATATGTCCTCATCCGCTTATCAGCGAGATCATTTGTCCTTCAGTTTTTTGAGATTGGCTTATCTCACTTAGCATGATATTCTCCAATTTCATCCATTTGCCTGCAAATGCTATAATTTTATCATTCTTCATGGCAGAGTAATATTCCATTGTATATATATGCCACAGTTTCTTTATCCATTCATCAACTGAAGGGCATCTAGGTTGGTTCCACAATCTGGCTATGGTGAATTGAGCAGCAATGAACATTGATGTGGATGTATCTCTGTAATATGCTGATTTTAAGTCCTTTGGGTATAGGCCAAGGAGTGAGATAGCTGGGTCAAATGGTGGTTCCATTCCAAGCTTTCTGAGGAATCTCCATACTGCTTCCCAGAGTGGCTGCACTAATTTGCAACCCCACCAGCAATGTATGAGTGTACCTTTTTCCCCACATCCTCGCCAACACCTATTGTTGCTTGTGTTCTTGATAATCACCATTCTAATTGAGGTGAGATGAAATCTTAGGGTAGTTTTGATTTGCATTTCTCTTATTACTAACGATGGTGAACATTTTTTCATATGTTTGTTGATTGCTTGTAAATCTTCTTCTGTGAAGTGTCTGTTCCTATCCTTAGCCCATTTGTTGATTGGGTTATTTATATTCTTGGTGTAGAGTTTTTTGAGTTCTTTATATATTCGGGAAATTAGTGCTCTATCTGAAGTATGAGTGGCAAAGATATTCTCCCACTCCGTAGGCTCTCTTTTGCATTGTTGATAGTTTCCTTTGCTGAGAGAAAGCTATTTAGTTTGAATCTATCCCAGTTATTGATTCTTGCTTTTATTTCTTGAGCTATGGGAGTCCTGTTAAGGAAGTCTGATCCTAAGCCAACGAGGTGAAGATTTGGACCTACTTTTTCTTTTATAAGATGCAGGGTCTCTGGTCTGATTTCAAGGTCCTTGATCCATTGTCAGTTGAGTTTGGTGCAGGATGAGAGACAGGGGTTTAGTTTCATTCTGTTGCATATGGATTTCCAGTTTTCCCAGCACCATTTGTTGAAGAGGCAATCTTTTCTCCATTGCATTTTTTTGGCACCTTTGTCTAATATGAGAACATTGTATTTATTTGGGTTTGTGTCCGTGTCATCTATTCTGTACCATTGATCTACCTGTCTATTTTGGTGCCAATACCATGCTATTTTTGTTACTATTGCTTTGTAGTATAATTGAAGTTCTGGTAATACGATACCCCCTGTTTCATTCTTCCTGCTAAGGATTGCTTTAGCTATTCTGGGTTTCTTATTCTTCCAGATGAATTTCATGATTGCTTGCTCTATTTTTGTAAGGTACGTCATTGGGATTTTAATTGGAATTGCATTGAACCTGTATAGCACTTTTGGTAGTATGGCCATTTTGACAATATTAATTCTGCCTATCCAGGAACATGGGAGAATTTCCATCTTCTAAGGTCTTCCTTAATTTCTTTCTTCAATGTTTTGTAGTTTTCATTGTAGAGATCTTTTACCTCTTTGGTTAGATTGATTCCCAAGTATTTTATTTTTTTTTGAGGGTATTGCAAATGGAGTTGTTTTCCTCATTTCCCTTTCAGCTGTTTCATCGCTTGCATATAAAAATGGTTTAGATTTATGCGTGTTGATTTTATAGCCTGCTATTTTGCTGAATTCATTGATGAGGTCTAGAAGTTTACTTCATTTTTTCCAGGTTATAGGATTTATAAATAAGTCATTTAAACAGGAATTAAAAGTTGTTAGTTTTAACAACTTTAAAAGAATAAAATTTTAAAGAATACTTTTTTCCTGAATAAGATGATTTTTAAAAATTTTTTTCTTAGTTTTGACAGTAAACGTCTTTTAGATATTGTTATTATGTTGACCAGTTTCCCATTATCATAACAAATGCCTGAGACAATGGACTTATAAGGAGGAAAGATTTTATTTTGGCTCTGTTTTGGAGAGTTTAGTTCATAGTCAACTGACCCTTTTCTCTTGGGCTTATGGCAAGGAGCACATGGTGAAGCCACACTACTGACCTCATGGTGGGGAAGTGAAAGAGTGAAAAAGAAAGACACCATTGCCCTAATGTTTGCTTAAGACACCCTCAATGACCTAAACCTTCCTCTAGTATCACCTCTTTAAGTTTCTACCACCAATCCATAGCTCCAAGTTGACAACTAATCCTCTAACACCTGATCATTTCGGGGATATTCCAGAAAAAAAAAAAAAAAAAAGAAACACCATTGTCAAGATCAGCTACTACAATGAGGAAAACATAGTTTTTATAACTGGCTATAGATGACATCATGAAAAACGTTCTTACAAATTTGTATTGTGTTTTGCAGTCATACATTTGGAAAAGGGACAGATTTTCATTCTCTATTTGTTATATTTCTCTTTTGACCCTGTTAGTTCCTATCTCAGTGAGGGACTTAGTGAGATTCATAATATCTATTAATTGACAGAATTGAAGAGAAACAATGCGGTATTTTATATATTAGCAAGTGATATTTTATTAGTTTATTAGAGAAGAGAGAAGAAAATTATACTAATTCTAATTTAGAGGCAGATGAAAGATGAGAATTATACCAAAAAGAATGGTACATTAATTTAAAATGAATACTGGGGAAGAAGATAGAGACAGTAGTAGTGGTAAGGAAAAAAGAAAAAAAAAATATATGAAGAGGTACAGGACAAGAAATATCAAAGAAATTGGCCACACTACAGTAAAAAGCAGCTCAGAATTCTGTAGCTTTTAATTCAGAAGTTCATAAGAAGAAGGTTACTCTCAGTGTCTGGGTATTTTGTAAAGTAACAATCCCCATTGTGAAAAACACTACGATGTATGTGAACACAATACCTCTATTTTATATATTTATCTTTGTGTGGTGTTGAGGAACAATTCCAGGGCCCCATATGTGCTAGGCAAGTGCTCTACTGCTGAGCTATAACCCAAGGCAGGTGAGTGTAAATTCTGATATCCTCTTGTATATGTATATGTGAAATGATAGTTTTACTTTGCATATCATTGCAAGTAACTTCATTATCCAGTGAATATTTCAGAACTTTTGTTAATTTTAGTTTGTACAACTGAGAAAATAATGTGGATCATTTAAGAAAAATGTTAAAGGAATAAGTTTAAAAGCAGATACGTTGAGAACCTAACTATGCTGAGCAGCAAAATGAAATTAAATTCCTATCTCTTACCCTACAAAAAACTCAATTAAAGTATATCAAGGACCTAGCCATTAGACCAGAGACCCTGCAACCTACTAGAAGAAAATGTAGGCCCAACTCTCCATCATGTCAGCTTCAGAATTGAACTCCTCAACAAGACTCCTAAATGCAAGAAGTAAAATCAAGAAGCAATAAATGGGATAGTATCTAAATAAAAAGCTTCTTCACAGCAAAGGAAACAATTAAGAACATGAAGAGAGCCTATGGAATGAGAGAAACGCTTCACTACCTGCACCCCAGGTAGAGGATTAGTCTCCAAGATATATTAAGAATTCAAAAACCTTAAAACCAAAAAAACCCAAATAATCCTGGATCATAGTGCTTTCCCAGCTGTTCCCAACTGCTTCCTCTGTTCCGGACTGCTTCCTTCCCAGACCCTGGCGCCTTGGCCTGAGCTGGAAAATGCCCAGCACAACCCCAAAAAATACTTCAAAGGTGCCATGAGTTATCAGTACACACCAGCCAAAGGCCAGGAGGCCTACAAAAATGACTGCAGAGGTCCTGCACCCAAGATTGAACTTCTGCCCTCCTACTCCACTGTGACATTGAAAAAGGAACCCACTCAGGTGGAAGACTCCTGGGACTTGCCTGCACTCCAGGATCAAGTGTCCAGAGAGAAACACCAAAGGGAAAATCCTCAGTGTCTTGCAAGGAATTGGGAAATTCATTCTGCTCCTGGGATACCTCTACTTGTTTGTGTGCTCCTTGGAAGTCCTCAGCAGGGCATGCCAGTTGGTTGGAGGAAAATAGCCAGGAAGTTCTTCAGCAAACACTCTTTCATGTCCAACACTGAGGCAGGACTGGTGATTGGGGTGCTGCTGACCATCAAGGTCAGAGTTCCAGCACCTCCTCATCCATCATCATCAGCATGGTGGCCTCCTCACTGTTGACTGTGGGCTGCCATCCCCATTATCATGGAAGCCAACATTAGGATCTCCATCACCAACACTATCTCTGTGTTCATGCCTACAGACCAGAGTGAGTTCAGAAGGGCTTCTGCAGGGGCCACCATCCATGATTTCTTCAACTGGCTGCCTTACTTATGCTCTTATCCCTGGAGACTGCCACCAACTACCTGGAGATTCTGACTAAATTGGCGATGGACACTTTCCACTTCAAGAATGGAGAAGATGCTCCAGCACTTCTGAAATTCATCACAATCCTTTCACGAAAATCGTTACTCAGCTGGACAAAACCCCATCCACCAAATTGCCATGAATGATGAATTGGCCAAAAGAAGGAGTCTGGTCAAGATTGGTGCAAAACTTTTATAAACAGAACTGAGATGAATGCCTTTGTCCTCTCACCTGAGAAGTGCACTTCCCCTTCCCTCTGTTGGATGAATGGCATCTATACCAGGACCATCACGAACATGACTTACAAGAACATTGCCAAGTGCCAACATATCTTTGTGCATTTCAACCTTCCAGATCTTCCTGTGAGCATCATCTTCCTGATTGTCTCCTTGCTGCTCCTCTGCGACTGCCTGATCATGATCATCAAGGTCCTGGGCTCTGTACTCAAGCGACAGGTTACAGTTGTCATCAACAAACCATCAACACTGATTTCCCCTTTCCCTTTGCCTGGATAACTGGCAACCTGGCCATCTTCCTGGGGGCGGGCATGACCCTCATCATACAGAGCACCTCTGTGTTCATCATCTGCCATGACTCTGTTGATCATATCGGTGTGATAACCACTGAGAGGACCTATTTACTCACGCTGGGTTCCAAAATCAGCACCACCACTAGAACCATCCTGGCCACTTTAGCCAGCCCAGACAGCACCCTCGAGAGTTCCCTCCAGATCCCCCTGGGCCACATTTTCTTCAACATCCCTGGCATCTTCCTGCGGTACTCGATCCAGTTCACTCGCCTGCTGATCTGCCTGGCCAAGGGTCTGGGCAACATCTCTACCAAGTACTGCTGGTTTTCTGTTTTCTACCTGATTTTCTTCTTCTTTCTAACCTTGCTGACAGTGGACTCTTGATGGACAGCTGGCCAGTTCTGGTGGGCATGGGGGTGCCCATCATCCTCCTGTAGCTGTTGGCGGTCTGCCTCCTGGTGCTGCAGTCCCACTGCATGCATGTCCTGCTCACAAAAGTCTGCAACTGGATTTCCTGCCCTTGTGGATGAATTCCCTGACATGCTGGGACCACTTCATCTCTCTGGCCACCAACTGCCGCCAAAGGCACAACTGTTGCAGTTGCCAAGTGTGCTGACCTGGGTTAGGTGCAGAAGGGGCAGGGTGTCCCCATCAAGGCCCACTAGACTCTTGACAACATACATCAGCAGAGAGGCCCAGGATCAGGTCAAGTCCAAGCTGATGCCCTGGGCTGCGGGAGCATCCGGAATTCCATCCAGTGCTTGACAAAGATCCTCTGGAGGATGATTGCAAAGGCTCATCCTAAAAGGAATTGCCGGATGTTTTGCTCCGAAGCATGGTATTTTCTCTGATAATATATTACTCATTTCAGTCTGAACGGATTGCTTAAGGGGATGAAGGGAATACAACAAAAATTCCAGAAAATATTACCTACAATCTGAAAAACAATGGGTCTTTACCACTAACAAAATTAAAAATAATTTTGCAACCGTACAATGAGTCCCTGAAAGCCTCTGGAGAAAATAGTTGTAGATCTGCCTTTGTCTCCAACAGGCTGGTTAAATTTTAACGATGGTTTTGTTCATGTGTGGTGGTGAGGTAAGAGAATAAGGTTTCATAACATTCCTTCCTTCCTACAAAGAATATGTCACCCCTATAATAAATGTTGGTACACAATAACAATTGGGACCGCTGCCCTACTGTAACCCTTAACTCAGCAATTTAGATATTAACCAGATGGACCTAGTAGAGATGGTCACATGAGAGTACTTGTCTATTGTTTTAACCACGAGAATAATAACCGCGAGAATAATAAGAATAGTCTTAGGTCACATAGAGTTTAGATATTAAGGAAGTAAATATTGTATTAGTTCATCGACGTAGTTAGATATTCTTAAAACAATTGTGATTAGGTAAGGATAATCTGTAAGGTTACTGTTTTCTCATAATTTTCTGTTCCTTGTTAAAAACAATTTCTGCCTATGCTTTAGAAACTTCTTTAATATTAACCACAAGATAGTCATTATAGCCTGAAGAAAAATGTATATAAACCCAGCCTTCCCCAGAATAAAGTGGGATTGATTGCACCAGAACTAGAGTCTGTGTCTTTCATTCTCCATCCATCGCCGTCGCTGTCCCCCCCTCGCCCCGTTTACCGGTGTGGAACCCATGGACTCCTGCTAGGACTGGACCCTGGCACTGGGCACCAAGGCCATCTCCAAAAGAACGACCTTGTAGGAGGTTGGGAGGACCTCAGATGCCATATGCTTGACCCATTCTGCTTCCGCAAAAGTTCTGCTGCTTCACAGGGGATTTGTTCCCCAGTAGGAAATAGCTGGCTTCATTACTAGCTCTCCTTCTCTTTACTTAGGATGTAAGCTTGCAGGGCAGTTTTATGTCAGCCCCTGCACTCTTGGTCCCCCCTCCCAGAAGGTACAGGACAAACATAGGACAAGTGGACAAGAAAGCTGACAGGACACAGGTGACCACAGTCACTCCTGCACACAGGAGCAATAGGATCTGTTTTCAGACTGAACCCACTCTTCAGAAGGAAAAGGCCCCCAGGAGGGATTTATGGAAGGTTCTCGAAGGTGTACATAAGGGTGTGTATACACACACATGCAAATCTGTCCTCAATTGTAGTGAAGTCCAGATGCCTCTTTCTTAGCAAATATTGAGTTCCCCCAAGAGTTCTGGGTTCACTGGTGTCCCTTTCCTGGAGCAGTTCTTTTGAGGGCAAATAGCAATTATTTGGACACTTGGAGAAGACCATGGATGTGGGCTTCCCATTTCTCAGTGATCCCCAATCCCTTGTCAGAAATTCCTTACCTGGACAGGTGTAGATGGTCCAAGAAGTTTACCTGCAGTGTCCTCACCCTAAAGGTTCCAGGATGGGAGCCACACCTGAGCTACAGAGAAAGGAGAGAAAGAGAGACTGATTTTGTTCTGAAAGAGCGGGGCTGATGGAGGGAGGGTGAGAACAGGGATTGGTGAGCCTTTGGGGAGAGTTTGACCTGCCAGAGGACCTCAGGCTAATCAGAAATCAAATTGACAAGCATTGATTCTACTTTTTTGGTCAGATAGAAATAGTTCCTATTAAAACTTAGGATACGCAAGTTCACTAAGCTCATCCCCTGCATGGCTGCCACCTCAAATATCAGTAATCACCTGCTCTTGGTACAGGTCTATTTTCCTCCTCTTCCTCTTTTATGTAAGGTAACTTTCTGGGCCAGTGGTCAACTTCCGTCCATTCTCTCACCCACACATGCAACTGTTGGAACCTGTTTATAAACATTTTCCCATAGACGACCTTTGATTTCTCGCCCTCTCCATGCCTGTGAAGTTCCAGACTTTTCTCAGAGAGAGGAAACCAGAGTACAGCTACACTGCCCCTGGGAACCATGACTGGGGTGGGGCTGAGGGTAAAGAGGTGTGCACTCCATGTCCCGTGTGCCTTCTTTTCTCTCTGCATTTCAGAGCCCCTGTTTTATTTATTCACCTCCGCTATTACAATTCTCACCTGGCAGGTGAATTTCAGCCTTATCTGGGACTGAGGAGTCAGTGCCCCTGTGCCCAAGGACCTAGTCCTTAACCAGTCAGGATACCAAGCTGAACCATCTCTGACCTTCCCCCCAGGAAGATACCAATTCCCATAAAAAAAAGCCATTTATCCTCTGTACTTATAGTCACACATCTGTAGAGCATTTTTCATGAGTTACATAGTAAATAGTCTGTGATTTGTGTTTTATGGTGTCTCATTTGGAAATGAGGCAAGGTTCTAAGAAATATAAAGCAAAAAGACCACCTTTGTGCATTTTGTAATATGGCCTACAAACATGCGTCTATGGCCACACCACTGTCCATGCTATAAACATGTTAAGTTAAACCTGGGCACTGGCTGTGACTGTCTTTGCAATCAGATTTTTAAAAATGGAATCATAATACCTGAGTCAATTGTATTTTTTTTTAACTTTTTACCAGTTATGGGAAGGGAGAAATAAAAGAGGTGACCAAACCCCACCCCCCTCAAAAAAACCAAATAACTTAATCAATAAATGGGCAAAGGAACCTAACGGGCATTTCAAAGAAACACAGTCTATCAAGAAATATGTGAAAAAATGCTCAACTCCTCTAGCAATTAGAGAAATGCCAATTAAAACTACACTGAGATATAATTTCCATTCAACTCCAGTCAGAATGGCAATTATCAAGAATACATCAACAATAAATGTTGGCAAGGATGTGGGGAAAAAGGTGCACTCGTTCATTGCAAGTGAGATTGCAAATTGATGCAACCACTATGAAAAGCAGTGTAGAGATTCCTCAGAAAACTTGAAATGGAACCACCATTTGACCCAGTTATCCCACTCCTTGTTTTACACCCAAAGGACTTAAAATCAGCATACTATAGTGAGGCAGTCACATTAATGTTTATAGCAGCTCAATTCACAATACCCAAGCTATGGGAAATGTGGTATATAAACAAAATGGGATATTACTCAGATATAAAAAAAAGAATGAAATTATGGCATTTGCTAGTAAATGAATGAAATTGGAGACTATCATGATAAGTGAAATAAGCTAATCCCCAAAAAAAACCAAATGTCAGATATTCTCTGTGATATGTGAATGCTAACACACAATAAGGGTGGGAGAAGGAGAATAGAAGTTTATTGGATTATACAAAGGGGACTGAAGGGAAGGAATGGAAGACAGTGGGATGAATAGGACGTAACTTTCTATGATGGTACGTGAATTACTGTACCAGCATAACTCCATATCACGTACAGTCATAAAAATGGAAAGTTTTACTTCATGTATGTATAATATGTCAAAATACACTCTACTGTCATGCATATCTAAAAAATTTAAAAATAATCATTAATTTGTTTAAATAAGAGAGAAAAAGGTCTGTAAGGGAATGTGATTCAAAGAAAAGTTTTATACTTATGACATACTGAAGTTATACACGTTGTTGTGCCTGTTTCAGACAGATTTTGAGAAACTCAATAAAGATTTTAGATTGAGTTCAACACAAAAGCTGACTCCGGAAATTTTTTCCAGCACACAACTCAAGTAATAATAGCTACGTTAACAATATTCAAATAAATTACAGTAGTATGAAGCGAAACAACACAGTCCCAACAAAAGGAGACATACTCCATGGACTTTAAAATTTAAAAGCACAGAAATCAGCTGGGGATGGAATGGTGAGGCAGTTGGGAGGTACCAAAAGAACCTCAAGAGTGATAGAAGTCCACAGCAGGCATGACAACTTCAATCAAGGAGGCTCAAATACATTAGGACTGCGGCCTGGGGCTACAGCATAGAGAAATCATCCTGCTGGTGGTTACAGGGGAAATCACTGCAGACAAGGCTTGGGTCAAGTCATTCTTTGGTTGAATAACCGGAATTGGATTATCACCCATTTTACTGAAAAATAGGAGCTTTTAGCCACTGACAGAATATCTGAGTGGAGATTGGGAGTCCGCTGGGAATGCTCATAAAGTCTCTCAAGAGAAAAAGTAGGTGTAGTTGACGGAAAATATTCTCTGAGAAAATCTTCCCTCAGAATTAGACCCTATAAATTAAGTTCAAGCCTCCCCACCTCCCTGAAAAAAGGTTAAGACAGATACAAAAACTTATCAACAATTATGGTACACTAGGCATAATAATCTCAAAATGACTTTAAAATAAATTAAGCACTGTAAACTATAAAAAGAACAAATACTAATCACAGAAACAAAATAACATATAAAATAAACATCTATACGTGAGAAATGCACAGACATTTGTTTACAGTGCTGAGTCTATTAGAAACCATACATTGTTTTAACATAAGTCTGGGTAGAACATGCAAAACATGTGAAAATTAACTGGGTCACACAGAATGTCTTTCAGATTACAAGAGTAGGGACAGATTTTTTTTTAAGTTAAGATGAAACAATGTTTTAATATTTAAAAAATATTTAATATTTGTGCATTAAATAGGAAAATTACAGAATATTTAAAACATCCTCTTAGTGGGTATCTGCAAGGATTGTGTCACTGTTATACATTGCTTGGTCTCCCAGGCTTTACCTTAAAATCTTGATGGAAGCCTCCAAGACACTGTAACTCTTGCTTTCTGTATTCCTACAAAGTAAGCACTGTGTGGAAGATGCCAGGGCTCACCACCAGTGGAATAGTAACTGGACCCACTTGAAATATAGATATGGCAAACTTTAGGTGCCTGAATAGCTGAATGACAGGAAAGGAATCCTGGGGAATCAATTCCCTAGGCAATCCTGGGCCAACAATTTGCAAAGGGACTCTTCTCAAACCACTCTTACAAATGAGTTTACATTTTTATACTCTTGATCCTGGAATGGGTGGAATATGGTCAGTTCCTTAGAAGTCCCCAAGACATCTTTCCTATAGCCCCAGTTTTAATTCTTTGCCTTTTTGTATATACTGACCCTAATCTCTTCAGCAACCACACCTTCCTTGATTCCAAATTTATACTTTCTACTTTTCTGACCAATCTGCAAGTATTTGAAATCTTTGTGCTCTGAGTTTTACTGTGTTCTTCCTGTAAGTCTTGTTAAAAGAAGCAGCAATATCCACTACAAAACCTGTACTGTCTTGAAATTTCCTCCACCAGATTAATTATTCTATCATTTTAAAACTCAGTCACATGTCCCAGGGAATGGGGAAAAAATAGGCAATTTCCTTGACAGAATGTAACACAATTGCATTCAAGTCCAATTCTCAACAGAGTCCTCATTTCCATTAGAAACCACTTCAGCACAGTCTTTACTCTTGCATTCCTATCAGCATTCTGATCTTCTGAGCTACCACAAGAATCACTTATTAAGCTTTCCATGTATTCTAAGCCTTTCCTTGCTGCTTATTTTAACTTTCTGAAAACCAGTCCGAAGACTTGAGAACCATGTGGTCAAGTGTAGTCAAAGAAATAATGCCTTTTCTTTGTATTAATTTTCTGTTAATCAGTTTTCTGTTGCTGTGACAAAATACCCAAGGAAAACAATTTAAAAGGAAGAAAAATTTATTTAGCTCAGAATTTCATAGTCTTCAGTCCATGGTCACTTGGTCCTATCAATTTATGCCTCTGGCAAGGCAGAACATCTTGGTGGGGATTATGTCATGGTAGAAGGAAGCTAATCTCATAGTTGTCAGAAGAAAGAGAGAGAGAATATGCTGGGTGCAAAATATACCCTTTAAGGGCATGCCTCTAATTACCTATTTCCTCCAACTAGATTCCATCTTCTAAAGGTTCTACCATCTTCCAATGGACCACTAAGCTATGAATCCATCAATAGATGAATTTATTTATGAGGTCACAGTCCTTGTGATCCCATCAGTTACCAAAAAACACACCCCTGAACACTGATGAATTTGGAACCAAGTCTTTAACACCAGCTTTTGAAGTACATTTAATATCCCACTTATAACAGGAGGCATGCAGACAATGCTTCTTACTGTTGAATTGGCATATCACTGTGGTGAAAAGACTGTAAATTCAAATCCCTTCTCCTCTTGTTACCCTTCATGTCACTGTGGGCCCGCTGAATGCTACAAAACTGACAGTTCATTTTCATTCAAGAGCCTTCCTTGAACTCCTACTGTGTGTCTTTGTGTTAACCATCAAGGACACACAAAACAATGAAATAAAGTAAATTTCTTCTCCATGACAAAATAGAAGCAAAGATTTCAGCCTTGAGACCAATGAATCAATTAAGTTAATCATATCATGGATCAGTATGTGACAGAGTAACATTCAATTAACATTGATTTTATTCTCCTTTGCTTTCTTCTCCTCCACTATAGTCTCAGGAAACTCAGCTCCTTGGATGCTGAGAGAGGGTCTGAAGAAGCTCATGTTGGCTTGAGCAGGAAATGCTAATTCTATTTTGATTCTCTTGAGTGATTATTTCTCTCCCTCTCAAACTGTGATGGGTTTATAGGGAATTTTTGACTTTCAGAGCCTGTCCTCTATTTTCACATCTTCTTTTTTTCTCTGTTGTTCATCCTGAGCAATTTTCTCAGGATGATATTCCAGTTTACTGATATTCCCTTCAGCTTTATACTGATTCTCTTTGATGAGCTCTGTGTTTATTCAGTATAATTCTGGAGAGCCCTTTGTCCTTTCCTTACCCAGGAAGAAGAAAAAGTTTTTCTGGGTCAGAACCAAGTCATTTCCAAGATGATCAAAACACTCAATTGACTAGATGCTTTAGAAAAATTGTCTGGTGACTGTTCAGAAGATGGGTTAGAGATATTTAGGGGAGCCAGAAGTTGATCAATTTGTTTGAGAAATGGACTAAATTGCTAAATGTATTTAATCAACCATATCAGTATGTAAGTTCATTGCAACCATATCATAAGTATATACCTTGGTGTTGGGTAACTCAACATCTGTCAGTGTGACACACATCATGAATTTGTCTTTCCAGAGATCTTTCTGTCTTTATCCATCTCTGAATTTCTGCCCAATGTTCTAAAGTTTAATCTGAAGAACTGCCCTCCCACAGGGCACATCTAGTAGTGACCAACTCCCTCAACCCTTATTTACCTGGTACTATGGTTTGATTCTGTATGTTCCTCCAAAATTCCTCTTGAAACTTGAACTCTAATGCAACAGTGTTAAGAGAGGAGGTCTTCAGGAGGTAGTTAGGCCATGAGTCTCCAACTTCCTGGACAGTATGTATGTCTTTAGTGAGAGGAATTTTCTATCATGCACAAGGCCTGCCCTGATTTAGACCTTAGCAACACACACACACACACACACACACACACACACACACACACACACAGTGGCAGGAGGACCCCATGTTTGAGGCCAGCCTGGACAACTTAGTAAGATCTGTGTCAAAATAAAGTAAAAGGGTTAGAGAAGTAGCTCAGTGGTAATGTGCTTGCCCAACACATGTGAGGTGCTGGCTTCAACAGCCAGTACAAGATGAAAGATAAAGAAAGAAAGAGAAAGAGAGAGAAAAAGAGAGAGAGAGAGAGAGAGAGAGAGAGAGAGAGAGAGAAAGATACTAGAGGGAGTTAGATTCTTCTGCCCTTGTCCTGTGAGGTCACAGCAATAAATCACCATAATAGAAAGAGAAGGCAGAACTTCTTCACACTCTGAATGTCCTGGCACATTGATCTTGGACTTGCCATACTCCAGAACTGTGAGAAGTCAAATCCTGCTGTGAAAAATTTCTCATCGAAACTCTGGAACCCAAAAGGTAATTGGTTGATATATTCAAAGTGATGAAGGGCAGCCTGTTATCCAAAACTCCTATGACCAGCAAAACTGTCCCTCCTGTAGGAGAGAGAAATGGAGGCATTACTAGATAGCTCAGTTTCTTCATGATGCTGTATGAAAACACCTTAACCTGCATTTCTGGAGGTTGGGTCTTACCCATTCTCCTTAGTTTCTTCCAGGTTTCTTCTTCACCCAAAGATAAATGCCAGTGAGACTGCCCTTTATTCCTTCCCCTTCTGGCCCAGTGGATACAGCTGCCTGAGGAAGACAAGTAGTCAGGGCAGAGGGGCAACAGAAGAGCCAGTCTGCCTAACATTCCCCTTTGCAGATGGTAGTCAACAACTTTCACTTCTGGAATAAAACCCTAGCATGTCCTTGTGGCCCTCCAACCATCTCCTGGATCAGCAGCAGCAGGTGAAAGACAGAGGAAAGCAAGTCCTCGCAGAGTATATCATGTCTCAACTGAGCAACACTAAGGTGGGACCCTAGTCTGTACTTGTGAAAACAGTTAAGGGCTAGAAGTGGGTGACTGGGAGGATTGCTGCCTGTATTCTGCAAATTCGTTGCTGTGCACCAAACTCAGAAACGAAGTGACTCTAAAGAAAAGAAGACAGACACACCCTGGACTCTGAAAAAACATAGTGGTTCCAATGAAAGTGGACAGCTGAAACACAGACAAAATCATGTAGAATGACATCACACCGTATTTCACTTTTATGGGAGAGCTGCTGGGGGGAGATCTGTGAACTCCCTGGGATTTCTCCACAGGAATGCAAGCATAGCTTCCTAGGGACAAGGGGCCACACAGACCCACCTGGACGAAACGTCAGAGAATGCTTTACCTGGGAGACTCCCCGGCCCTGCTCTTCTCTGTCATTTCTCCCCTGTTTCTGAGATCACAGAAATAACTCTTAATAAATTTGTTTCTCACAAATGTTACAAAAAAGTTGATGCTCCCAAGATGGAAAAATATTGACAACTGCAATTAATTATATATTGATATAATTATACTGACTACATTTCTTTTTATGCTATTGACTCTACCACTAATACCCTGAAACAGCAACAGGCCCAGATGACTTTAAATGTACACTTTGATTGGTACACCCTAAGGAAAATCAGATAGTTCTGGCCCAACAAAAGAAAGTTATAGATAATTTCCATTTATGACTATAATTTTTAAAAATCTGTATCAAATAATTAAGTATTTACAGATCAAAACTACTTATTATTTAATAGATATATATTAAATATATTAATCATGATCAATTAAAAAATCATTCTAAGAATTCAAGGTAAGAATTATACTAAAAGTACTATCAATACAATCTATTATGTCAGCTTAAAGGATATAACATGTACCTTTAAGCAGACACATTAAAATTCTGATGGAGGGCTGGGGATATAGCTTAGTTGGTAGAGTGCTTGCCTTGCAAGCACAAGGCCCTGGGTTCAATCCCCAGCACCACCAAAAAACAAAAAAACAAACAAACAAACAAAAAAATTTCCAATGCATTTTAACATTCACTCATGATTACAATAAACAAAACTAAACACAACTTTTCAGTCATATCAGAAGACCAGGAAAAACAACAACAACAACAAAAACCCTTAATTGCATATTAGGATAAATAGAAATCTACTATAAAAAGTTTACCACGAAAGTCACCTGTAGGCCATAGAGTTTTAGTCAGCATTGTAGTGAGATATATAAACTAGGAAGGAAGAAACAATCTTTTATTATTTGAAGTTTCTGTAAATGTCTTCATGGGAAACTAATCTTTAAATAAGAATCAAACAAGGGAATTCCACTGTGGCTTTGGGAGACATTAGAACCATTCAATAATTAGTACTTTATGTGACACCAGCTATAGCAAATTGGATAATGTAATAAAATGCATTGCCATCACAATTACCCCAAATTCCTTACAGAACCTTAAAATCTAACAGATGTTTAATACCTTAATTTTTTTCAAGGACATAAAAGTTGACCTGAATAAATGGAGAGAACTACTGCATTTGGGGATATGAAGACTGAGTATAGTAAAAATATCATTTTTAATGATTAGAAAACCATTAAAAGTGTTTGAAAAGCTAAGGAAATTGTGAAAGAAAGCAAGACCTTATGTGCTATTAAATATTATACACCCACATTAAGGAAAGCAATGCAATAAGTTCAATTTTATGGGAATAAAATTTGATGAGGATAGGTCAATGGAAAGTACTACAGCTGAGTTAGCAGGAAGTAGAGATAGTACCATGGTACGAGTTAGGAGAAATATTCAAAGACATGGAGGAAGAATGGGCTTTTATGCAAACTGTGTCAGAGCAACTGTCTTTCCTTATATACAGAGTGAGGAAGCAGAAACATGTGAGTGGGGGATTGGGGATGATAACATTTGCCATAGTAAAAAGTGAAAGTTTCACAACTTGGCTGTTGTGAAATACACTGCTTTAAACACTGATGTGCCTGTATCACTATAGTGTACTGATTTTAGTTCTTTTGGATAAATACTTAGGAGGGGACCCAGCCCACTTGCCTATCTAGAGATGAATGGTTAAAGAAATGTGGTATATATACACAATGGAGTTTTACTTAGCCATAAAGAATAATGAAATTATGGCATTTAGAGGTAAATGGATATAACCAAAGAATATCATGATAAGTGAAATATGGCAGGCTCAGAAAGTCAAGGTTCAAATATTTTCTCTCAGATCTTGAAGCTACACACAAATAAGAGAAAAAAGTGGGGGAATCCCATGAAAATAGAAGCAACATCTGTGGAGTAGAGGAAGGGGATTGAGAGGGAGGAAGACTGGCAAAATGAACTGAGGAACAGAATTGACCAAATTATGCTATGTACATAGAGGAATGTACCACAGCAAATTTCACCTTTTTGTATAACTACACAGAATCAATTAAGAAAACAGGAAATACACAGAAGGAAGATAGGCCAAGTAGAAGAAGGGGAAAAGAGAGAGAGAGGAGAAAAATGTAAGAAGTAATGAGGACTGAAATGGAGCAAATTATATCCCATACATGTATAATTATGTAAAAATGAAATCCACGATTATGAATAACTATAATGTATACATAAAAACATTTTTGATAAAAGTAAAAGTGACTAAAATCAAGAAAACTCCTCAAGCAACAGTGCAAAAGTGGAGATATTTGGTTTTGATTGTGGAAATAGGGATAAGAAAGAATTTAGGTGGGTGCCATTTTTTAAAATAATTTTATTGAATGTTTCAAACTATATACATATGTTTTTTGTTGAATATAAATGATAAATTAATACTATTAAGAAAGGGGTTTTTGTTATCTATTTAAATTTTTAATTGACATCTCATTTCCTATAAATGTCACTTAGAAATTTCAAAATACATTTTGATATCTAAAACTTGAATGGCACTGAGCATATGATGCATTTCATTAAACATAACTGTTTAACCTGAATTTCTGTCAGACTGTTTCATGTTTAAAAAGTTCGCAAATAATTACATATGTAAAATCAGAGATTGTCACTTAAACCTTGTATGATAATGGCTACAAATTTTGTCACATACATTAAGTCATAATCCTATGTTACTATTAACAATCCAGAGATAATACTAAGGGTTGGGACACTACGGTTGATGGATAGTATCTCTCCAGTTTCCCGATTTTGTGTGGTCCACAAGCTGGAATGACTTTACATTTATAAATGTATAGGTACCTCCATAGTGTCTTCAATTTTGCCTCTTAACACACAAATTGCAAATATTTGCAATCTGACTCTCTAGAGAAAAATTTTGCCAAACTCTGGTCTACAGAATGTTAAAGTGTGTATAAATTTGTTCAATTAAGAGAAAAAATCATCAAAAGTCATGTTTAGCAAGATTTCCAACTGTTCTCAACAGTAGAGTTAATTATAAGTAGTTGATCCAGGTGTTCCAAGTAAGCATGATCTGTAATTTATTCCTGAATGTCTGAACTAAGGAACTCTGTTACTCAGATTATGTTAAAAAAATTGGACCATTTCCAATTTAGTGAATGTATCAGCAAATTTATTTTGGGCAAGGACTCTACAGGTTCTTTCAGAAGCAAAGTAAACATCTGCTCTTTCACTTGATACAAAGTCTATGTACTTGGCAGATTCAAAGACCAACTTTGCTAACACTGTTGTCACAGATGTTGACTTCAGGGAGCTTATTGATTCTATTTTACTTGGCATGCATCAACTGTATAACTGGTTAATGGTTAGCATCAAAAGAATTATCAGTAAAAAAATTCTGACCTTGATAATGCAATAAACAGTACTTCTGAAGGAAAGTTTTAATTCTATTGCAGTTTTTTAAATCCATGGAATCTACATGACCTATCATTTATTTTATCCACAAATAAAATCAAATCTGAGGGATATGATACAGAATGACATTATTCAATATGACAGCTAATTGTCATGTGGCTATGTAAATTAAATTAAAATTAAATAAAATTGAAATTAAATTAAAATTAAATAAATATCAAGTGAAATAAATTAAAAATGCTGTTCCTCAGTTGTACTAGTGCTCAGTTGGGTGGTGGTCACCATTTGGGATAGTACTGAGTTATAACATTTTCCTCATTAGGACAGTGCAGAAACAGAAGATAAACTGAAGTTCAGACTGAACCCAATCATGTCTAGAAGGCAGTGAAAAGAACAAATTAAATGAAAACATGCTTGACTTGATGAACAAATGAAATAAAACTTTCTTGACATCTGATTTTCATTGTGAACTAGTGAGTACGGTGTTTTTGTTTTCACAGTATGGTTTTGTTTATATTTAATTGAGTACCTATGGTACATATACATGCGTCCAAAATGCTACCCTTAAATGCTAGATTTTGATTCTTAGATCACACTCTCATTAGAGAACAAACCACAAACAGATATTCTAAGGTTATATGATTTATGGTTTAGGAAGCAATTGCAGAAAGTTCTATTGAATGCCTACCATGTGTAAGATACATTTTAGCTGATGCTTCATATGTTTTAGTTAACTAAATTTTCACAATAACTCTCAGAGTTTTAATACTGTTGTTCTAAATATAGAGATAAGTCACCATGGACTGTATTGAATTCCCCTAAAATTGCATTATTGAAGCCCTTAACCCCCTTGACTTCAGAATGGGACTACATTGAGAGATTGAGCCTTTAAATCTTGGATTAAAATAAAATAAAGCTATTAGGGTGACTCCTAATCCAATATGACTGTTGTTCTTAACAAACAAGGAAATTTTGACATACAGAGACACCAGGAGGCACACGCTAAGAAAAGACCATATGAGGACACAGGGAGAAGGCAGCGATCTGGAAGTTAAGGAATCAGACCTCAGAAGAAACTAATCTACCAAAATCTTGATGGCTAAGGCATATAACCTCCAGATCCATGGGGAAATAAATCCTGTTGTTAAAACCAACCTGTCCGTGGTACTTTGTTATGACAGTCCAAGAAAAGTAATGCCAATTGTATTGGTCTCTTTTCATGACTATCCAGTGAAAAGTGATTTATTTAGCTCAAACATTTGTAGGCTGGAAGTACAAACAATATAATAAGGGCTCTGGTGAAAGACTGTGAGGCAGCATCGTAGCAGGGCAGGAACGTGCATGTATCTCCATGTCTATGTGGTCTCTCTCCCTCTCCTTTTAAAACCACTGGATTCAGTTGTGAGGGCTCCACCCTATTTACCTAATCTAATCAATTACTTCCCGAAGACCTCACCTACAAAAGCCATAGTCAGATTAAAATTTTACCCTGTTAATATCATTAACAAAAGACTATGGGGATTAAATTCCTGCTTGAGTTAGGGGATGACAAACCATATTTAAATAGTAGCACATATTACTAAAGCTTAAGAGTATATGTAGTTTATCTAAGGTCAACCAAGTCAGGTAGAAATGGGGAGGATGACTCAAATTTAGATCTATTTAAGTAAATTCTACTTTGTATTGCATCATGCTGGCTTCCATATATAGTGGTAGTAATATCTTTAGGATATTTTAAGTAACATTTTGCTAACTGAAAGGTGTGATATATTCTCAAAGGAGATCATGACATTTCCTGTATAGAATTTAATATGTCAAAGTTTAGTAAGGGTGAAGGAATTGATAAAACTGCCCACCTTTCAGGATCCATTCTGTATTGCTGGTCTGTGGTTCAACCTTTCCCTCTAATGTCTCCTAGCCATGAAGACTTCTTTTTCTCTTTAATTTCCAATTTATGAGATTGGTTGTTAGTGAATAAAAGGGGCAACTAGTTTTTAGCCATTATTATATCTGACTTTACTTCATTGAAATGCAGAAGCAGAACCAATATCTTCTCTATGATCTTTACCACAAGTTTTACCTGCTAGTTTTCTATACTGTAAAGCAGTCACTCAGTCCATAGTCTAAGTAGAGAAGCAATTACTAATAGGTGATTTTTTAAAATTACTACTCATCTAACCTTTACTGTGTAAGAAAAACTCAGCTCTGATTTCTTTTTGTTTTTTTTTTCCTTTTGCAATATTTCTTGGGTTGTGGAAAAGTCCTGGAGCTGACTCTATTTTTGTGGGTGTCAGCATTTTCAGAAACATGATTCACTTTCAAAGAGTATGACGTTCTGTCCACAGCCTCATAATGTTAAGGTGAAGAAAATGAGTAAGGAAAGATCTTTGTGTCTATAATGAATTTCAAAAGGCAAAAGACAAAAAAGAAAAGAATTTTTATGCACTTAATACATAAGCATACATTTTGTCATTACATAATCAAAATAGTGAAGTTGAAACCTTCTATTAGAAAATGATATATTCTTTAGAATGAGACACTGAACAGCAACTGACTACAAAAACAGAATGTCCTAATGAAACTAAAGTTGTGAGATTAATTGCTCTCTTACATTCATTTTTAATGAAGAGTAACAATTGACTTGACAGGCTAATTATTATAACATCCTGGGTCCATGGTATATAATAAAAGTTATAATGTACCAGTCAATCAAAATCTTTCATTTCTGTTACTATGCTTGAAATCCTCAACTTCTTTGTTTGTCATGTTAACTGAATGACATATGGAAATTACAAAAGGTGTTATACTCAAGAGAGAAGAGAAGCATGAAATATTCAGCACATATTTCTATTGTAATTGATGTGAAGTGGTTTTGGGTACATTGAGCATGCATGCTTCTTGATTTTATAATTATTATTATCACCATGAAGCATATTGAAATGGAAATTTTGATAAGATGCACTAAATCTTAATGCCTTCTTATTTTTGAATAGTATAGGTTCTTATAGGATGGAAGGAAATTAAATTTAAAATACAAACCTTTCGTGAAAGGTATATAGATACTACAAGTCATTTCTGATATTGCTGGATTGTCTTTATATGAATTAAGTTGCTCCCTGCTTTCTTTATAAAAAAATAAAGAAAGTGTTTTCTGGGGAATTTCCTTTTTTAAGTGCATGTGTTCATAATTTGCCACCTGAATGCTTATGATTTCACTTGCAATTCCACTTTCTGGTGTACTTTCCCAATTATGTTTTCACAACACCCTCACATTTATATTAAGAGCTCCTATGAACAAAACACAGAGAGGAAACTACAATGAAAAAAAGGAACATGATACAATCAATCCTATAGTCCAGCATCCAAAAAGATGGGAATTGAAAATACTGTTTATTATATAGTGTAAATAAAAATTTCAGAAAAAATCCAAGATGCCAATAAATATGACGGTAGGATAACAATGTTGATGTATTTTAAGAGAAGTTTCAGCATCATACCTGATGGGAAGAATACATTTTGTACATTTTCTAATCTAAGAGGCTATCCATTCAGAGTTATCATGGCCTATTTCATTGATCCACACTTTTTCATCACTTGTAAATTTTCTTTAATAATTATTAAAAGTTTTATCATATTTTGATAAAGATATTCATTGTATATCATTCTTGATCATATCGAAAAATGAAAATGTAAGAAAAACTAATTAAACTACTTCTAAAATTTCTCTGCTCAAATTTTGCAAAGCATTATTTGACTTGAATTAAAAAATGTTTACATTTTATGCACATAATTGTCCTCTGGGACATCAAGAGAATTGGTAACACAATTAAAGTGTTTTCTATTTTTGCCTGCTGGCAATTCTTATAGGTTGGTACTGTTGCTTTCTTCTCACTAAGGCATGTCAGCAGAAGGTTATCAGGTAACAAACAGAATTCATAGCTTCTTCAAATTTGTGGGTGGGGGATGGAGGAACCAAAAGATGGAGGGGTTGTATCTGTCTGCTCAAATGACCAGAAAGAATAAAGAAGTTTTTGCATGTACAGAGAATAACTACATCACATCTGTCACCACACTAAGAGTAAGTATAATATGCTACTGCATAGGATGAAAGAGCCCAATTTTAAATATATTAAAATATGAATAAAAATATCTCTTAAAATCGAAGGTATATATTAGTTTCCACTAGGTTATTCCATATCATTTTGATTTCTAAGTCATCCATATTCTAGAAAGACATACATAATAGAAAATTTTGGTAATCTATTTTACTTATGATGGAAATTTCTACTCAAATAAAGAAGTGAAAAAAATGGACTCTGTCCTTGGGCACTGGGAAAGATGTCATTTACTACAGCTTATGCAGTTTAAGTGAGCCTCCTGCAGAGAAAGAATATGATTATGCTTTCAAATTTGGGCTCTTTTAATTGATCTTTCCAATCAATATACTACCTGAAAATGAACAAATCACATCACTTGTTATTCATAAATATGTTTTAGTCAGTTTTATTGCCACTGTTACCAAAGAACCTGACAAGAACAATGTAGTGGAAGAAAAGTTTATTTCTGCTCACCGTTTCAGAGATTCGGTTCATAGTTAGCCATCCCCATAGCTCTGGGACTCAGATGAGGTAGAACATCATGGTGGAAGGGCATGGAGGAGGAAAGGAACTCATAACATGGTAACAAGAAAGCAGAGAACTCTGCTGACCAGGGACAAAATATAAGCCCCCAAAGTATTTCCCCAGTGACCCACCTCTTGCAGCCATACCCACTCACCTACAGTTACCACCCAGTTAATCCATATCAGTAGATTAATGTACTGATTAAAGTAAGGCTTTTACAACACAACCATCACATTTGAAAATTCCTGCATGGTCTCCCACCTGAGCTTTTGGGGGACATCTCACATTCAGACCATGACAAACTATCTACTAAATAATTAAATCAAATTTTCAAAATAAGAACATGGAAAATAAATTTGTTTGATTCTGGTCCTGGAACACTAATCCCTTTTCATTAAGCTGCTGCTAAAAAAATACACCAATGATAAAATATGTTGGTATCTCAGACTTAAGTCTTGAGCCTTGCTGTTTTCAACTTTTGCCCATATTTGACTTTTGGTATACCTTTTGAGGGAAAAACAGACTCCCTTTGCAACACATCTTATCATGAGGTCTTTCCAATATTAAATATAAAAACAATTCCTTTACTCATGCTCTTGATTCAGGTGTTTCTTTTTAACTCAAGCCTAGATTAACTATTTACGTTCCATTTATCTCACACAATGTCTCATGATTTGTCTTCTGTATTTACCATATTGAGCTGACTGCTCTGTTCTAAGGGTTAATAGACTGAGACCCTTAATTCAGGGACTGAGTTAAGGAGATCCCACTGGCTAACCACTGCATTCATCTTCATTAAAGCAATTTATCTTTGGCTAATTTTTCATCAAGAATTGGTCTCAACAGTCCTCCACACTAATGATTTGTAGGCATTATTTGGAACCAATATGTTTAACAGTGAAGTATATATGTGTGTAGATACCTATGTGTGTCTATGTATAATCTCTGTGCATAAATGCACTACTTTACTAATTTTTACTAATTTTTGTGCTCAAATTCCTTTCATATCTGATCATATCATCAGTTGACAAACTTATACTTCATAATGTTACTGATAGTATAAATAAAAATAGGAGTAAAATTTTCAACACTTCTGTTTATCATTTGGTTAAATGTTATCATTTGCATTGATTTTGTTTTCAATCAGTCTTCAAGGAAAGAGTTTAAAACCATTTTGTGAAGGAAAGGGTAAATGCATTCAAAATTAGATAATAGATCTGTCTTTTTAATTAAATTTTGTGATGTGTGATATTCCAGTACTGAAAGAAACTAAATGTAAATATGACCTTCTGAAGCTCTGAGTTCTAGATTTTTCTTCCTCTACTGAGAATTCCTCCAATCAACAGAGGGGGTTTTAGGTGCCAAGCCTTCTATTAATTACAGATGAACATTAATTTATTCAATATATATAGATGAGACATGCAGATATTTGTATTTTATCTTCTTTCCACATTTCAGTGGTTGATCTCATACCACATCTAAAATGCACTGACTCCACTTGCAGATCACTGCTGTACTGTAGCCCTCTTGATCTTGTTACAAGGTCAAAAATGTGAAAGGTGACACCTTTCTTTGATTTTCTGCTTGTGCTGACCTCTCTACCTGCAGGAATTTACTAGTTGGGAAATTTTATCATCTTGCAAAGACTAAACCAAAGGGCAGTAAAGAAAATGTTGTTTGTATATAACTTCCTTGTCACTGAGTTTGAAAAAGTCCTCCTCAAGTATGGTGCAAGGAAAAAATAAATGATCAAAATATGCCTACTTGCCTTGAAATGTTGCAATTGCTGATAGAAAGTAGTCCCTTTGGTTCTTTCTTTCTCCATTATGAATAAACTATATAGGCAAATTTTTCTTTGCCTTCTATTTTTACTAGAAGATGGTTAATATTGGTGAATAAAGGCCAAATCATTCCTCATACTCTGTTATTTTTTGCTTTACAATCTGTATGAACCCTGAAATATTTTGTATTTCCAGAATAATTTTGACTCTTTTACCTTGATGATGAATGAGTAAATTCTTAATTTTCAATTACATAATCAGCTACTGACCATATACTCTGTGAACAGCATATGGTAGGGAACAGAGTAAAAGATATGGCCCAAAAGCCTTCATGAAACTCAGTTTAGTAAGCAAGAAAAATGCAAAAACAGTGTAGTACTAATAAAATATGATACGGTTGTCTTGCTGTAAGAATAAAAACAAGAAAATAATTAAGTTTGCCTGAAGAACAGAGAATAAAATTTGGTCTTGTAAGGTGAATAACTATCAGCTAGAAGACATGGAAGAACAAAATTTTGTAGGAAGAATAGAAAACAAGAGAAAATGAACAAAGTCTAAAAAATGCTTGTTTCTGGCATAAATAAATAAAAACAAAATATTCCAATCCTTAGCAAGAAATTGAAGCAAGAGGAATCACAACACCCAACCTTAAGCTATACTACAGAGCTATAGTAATAAAAACTGTATGGTATTGGCATCCAAACAGACTGGTAGACCAATGGTACAGAATAGAAGACACAGAGACAAACCCACATAAATACAGGTTATCTCATACTAGACAAAGGTGACAAAAACATTCAATAGAGAAAAGATAGCTTATTTGACAAATGGTGCTGGAAAAATGGGAAGCCACATGTAACAAATGAATTTAAACCCTTATCTCTCATGCTGCAGGAAACTGAACTCACTGTGGATCAAAGACTCAGACACTAAAACAGAGACCCTGAGACTACTAGAAGAAAAAGTAGGCCCAATCTTCACCATGTCAGCGTATGACCTGACATCTTTAACAATACTGCTAAAGCTCAGGAAGTTAAATCAAGAACCAGTAAATGGCATGGATTTAAATTAAAAAGCTTCTTTTCAGGAAAAGAAACAATCAATGTGAAGAGAGAGCCTACAGATTGGGAGAAAATCTTTACCACATGCACCTCAGATAGAGCACTAATCACCAGGATATATAAAGAAGTAAAAAAAAAACTTAACACAAAAAATAATAATAATAACCCAATCAATAAATGGGCTAAGTAACTGAACTGACACTTCAGAGAAGAATAAATACAATTGATCAATAAATATATGAACAAATGTTCAACATCTCTAGCAATTAGAGAAATGCAAATCAAAACCACTCTAAGATTTTATCTCACTCCAGTCAGAATGGTAATTATCAAGAATACAAGCAACAATAAATGTTGGTGAGGATGTGGAGAAAAAAGTACACTCATACATTGCTGGCAGAATTGTAAATTGGTGCAACCATTCTAGAAAGCAGTTTGGAGTTTCATTTAAAAACTTGGAATAGAACCATCATTTGACCCAGCTATCCCACTCGTTGGTCTATACCCAAAGAACTTAAAATCAGCATACTACAGTGATCAGTCACATCAATGTTTATAGCAACTCAATTCATAATAGCTAAACTATGGAACCAACCAAGATGCCCTTCAACAGATGAATGAATAAAGAAAATGTGTTATATATATATACTATGGAATACTACTCAGCTTTAAAGAAGAATGAAATTCTGGTATTTGGTAGTAAATGGATGGAGTTAGTGAATATCATGCTAAGTGAAATAAGCTAAAACCAAAACCAAAAATTCAAATGCAGAATGTTTTCTCTGATATGCGGAAGGTAATTCACTATAAGGCAGGCGGATAAGGAAGAATAGAGTTACTTTATATTAGGTAGAGGCGAGTGAAGGGAGAGGAAGGGGTATGGGGAAAGGAAGGATAGTAGAGTGAAACAGACATTATTACCTCATGTACACATATGACTGCATGACCAACGTGATCCTGCAATATGTATAATTTGGAAAAATGAAAGATTATACTCCATTTGTATGATCTATCAAATTGTATAAATGCATCCTACTCTCATGTACGACTAATTAGAACAAATAAAAAAAATTTTTAAAAGTGCTTGTTTCTTTGTTATGTTACAAGAGAGAGAGAATGAATAGACAAAAACTTTCTTCAGCATTTTTATGCAAATGTGAAAAAAAGTCTCAAACTCATCATTTATGTTGAGATGTTATATAAACTTTGTTTATGAGTAGGTCATTTATTTTCGTATTTGGGGAATGTAAATCACATATTAAAATTAGAGGAATTTTTTTCTTATAAACATCATAAAATATTTCCAAATAACTTCATTATAGGAATTTTATTTGAAGACAATTGGTAACTGAGAAAATTGAAGAAAATTATGATAAAATATAAGAAAAGGCAGGAAGCAGAGCAGGCTTAGGACTTACATAGAAGGGACTCATGCTCACTTTATTCAGTTTGTTTTTATTAGAGTAGCTCACTTTCTAGCACTTTCTATCTTAGTGTCTTTCTCAAAAACTTTAACTTTAATTGGAGAGTCTAATTTAATTAGTTTGGGTCATGGGCCACTGATTTACCTGGTAGAAAATGAGGTGACCCTCATCAATTGGGCAGGGTACTTTTCTTTTTGTTAATTTGGGATTGAACCTAGAGGTGCTTAACCACTTAACCATATCCCCAGTCCTTTCTCATATATATATATAATTAGAGATAGGGTCTCAATGAGTTGCTTAGGGCCTTGTTAAGTTGCTGAGGCTGGCTTTGAACTTGAGATTCTCCTGCCTCAGCCTCCCAAGGTGCTGGGATTATAGACATGCACAACTGTGCCCAGCAGGCAGAGTCCTTTTCTAATGGGGATTATTAACACAAAAAGATTGGAAGTGAAAGTATGCTTGGAAAAACAACAGCTGTTTATTTATTGTATCCCTTGACTTCTCATCATACACACAAATCATTTTATTTGATATTAACAACTTAACAAACTCAGAATCAGATGCTCTCATTCTATCATGTCATATGTACAGCTCATATGTAGATAAATATCTAAATCTATGACATGTACAAGCCTCCCTGTCTCCCCATAGGGAAGCCAGGCCTAAACTCAGGTTACAGAATCAACTGTAGAATCTTTGAGTTTCATTCTTCTCCTGTTTGTTGTTTATGGTATTGTTACTTTTCTTCTAGATATCTTATAATCTTTGCTGGGTTTGACCACAATCAATATGTTCTTTACTAGATGAAAAAAGAAGAAAGATATGACTTTGAGTGTTTTTTAATGTAATCTAGTCAGCAAATGCCATAATACTTGCTTCTGCAATTATTCAGCTCTATAACTTGTATTTAAGGTACTCCTTCTCCTGACCATTTTCCCTTCCTGTGTCTAAAAACTTAACTATTTGAAGTACTTTCCCTCAATCTTAATTTTAAAGCATCTTATTTCCTGTGATTCTACCTAAATAACTCCTAAATAGAGGTCTTTGTGTAAAATTTACCTCTTAGTGAAAGTAGTGACTTCCAAAGAGACTATATTCCTCTGTACAATCTTTGTTTGTTAAAATCTACTTACCAATGATTTGCATATTTTTGGTTGTCAATCTGATAGTATAAAGGTCTAAGATGACCATAAGATATTGTCATTGTAATGTTATAAAACCATATTTTGTATACCAGAAAGAAAGCTGAACCTAAGGAGGCAAAAAATAGGATTTATTTCAGAAAAGAGCAGAGAATGTACTTTATAGTCTCCATTTGTTGGTTCCTGGACTTTTGCATTCTGACTCTAAGACAAACAGTACCATATGGCAAATGATTTAGAAATACAATGCATCCTTCATAAGAGTGCCTTAAAACAAAAGGTGCTGAAAGCAGTATCTTAATGTCACACAGGTTAAATTTTCATAAGAACTTAGCAGCATGTAAAGAAGTATTCCTCTGAGATTGACTACCATAGCCAGGACTTTAATCCCCCACGTAGGACATTATTCTCTAATTGTGAGGACGATGCTTCCCAAAGGCTCTATCCAATTTCTCACAGGCATGGGAATCCCTGCGTCTGTTGTGTCTTCAAACTAGTTTCAAGAGTCATTAACACTGTACCTTGGTATTGCTTCATCTTGGTCTGGGACTCATATAAATTTTACTGTTTTAATTTCATTTGATAAGTGTGTCATAACAGGACACCTTAACATTTTCAAAACTCTTAGTAGCTTTTCAAATATTGTTTGCCCTTATTAGTTGTAGCAGAACAAAGCTGAACAGCATTTCATTTATCATACAGGTTATATCCTGAGATGCCTCCAGACTATTCAAACTCCAGAAATTTTTCTGAAGTGAAAATATGATAAATCTTCTGTTTTGTTGAATTATTTCCAACCCTTTGGAGTGTTGTTAAAACATCTATACATCACATAAGCAAACACTCATTCTCTGAACATTAGCATCATAATATTCTCATTGCTATGTGATGGACACTAGATGCCTATATAAGCCAATACCATGATACAAAAAAGGAAAAGTGTGGTAGAGTGAAAATGGATCACATATTTTATACCATCCCAGGACCTGTGAATACATTTATTTACATGGTAAGTCATTCTTGCCTTGCTTATATAAAGGATCTTGAGTGAGGTAGGTTATCCTGGATTATCCAGGTGGGCCCAGCATCATCACAAGAGTCTTTATGAGAGGGATGTGGAAATATCAAGACAAGACAGGAAATGTGAAGAGGGAAGCAGAGGTCACAGTGATTTGCAGCTTTTAGCTAAAGAATTCACAAACCCTTAGGATGTAGAAAGGACAAGGATATGGATTCTCCTCAGAATGAATACAACTTTAGGGATGGGGATATAATTCAGTTGGTGGAATAAGGCCCTGAGTTCAATCCTCAGCACTTCAAAAAAAAAAAAAAATACAGCTTTACTTAACCATTTGAGACTTGAACATCCAGATCTTTTAGATAATACATCTTTGTTGGTCTAAGCACCAAGTTTTTGGTAATTTGTTGCAGCACCAATAAAAAACTAAGAACACTCTTTCAAGGACTAAGGGGATGTTGTTGGTTATATGGGAAAAAAAAAAAAAAAAACTACTTCAATAGCTGAAACCAATAACCAGAAATTACATAACATTATTGTAGTAAGGCAATAATATCAGGAATAGTGCATATAGAAAGCTTTCATTAAATTTTAATAATTCCATAATTTTCTAAGACTCATTGGGGATGGTACAAGTCAAATTAAAGATCTGAATAGTGATTATTTGGAAATTTCTACTCTGCACTTACATTTTAGGTCTTTTATTGAGCACTAATATCTTTAAATTTCCCAAGGATGTGTCACAGTTTTTCATAGGGAAAAGTATCTCCGATAGCTTCTGCTTGACCATTCCTTCAAAAATAACCCTTATAGAGTAGTCAGTGGAGGATTCTGTCATTTCCTATGAAAATCAAATTATCACTCTCAGGAATGTGAGAAAAACAAAACAAAATATAGGATAGAATTTTGGTTCAAAATCAGATATCCTATGTCACCTGAACTTCACATACCTCCCTTTTTATCTGCAATCCACATTGGCACTGTGCACCCTTATTTCCCCCAGATTCTCCAAAAGTTGAAGGTATTTTTAATTATTTACTATAAAGTTGTTCTAGATACTGATCTAGATCTCTTATAAAAGGTAATGAAAGGTTCACAGCTTTAATCTGTGGTTATAAAAAGTGTATAGTTTCTTTTTTTGTCAAGAAATCACATTTGTCCTTCCTTTCCAGTAGCTATTGACCCATAGTCAGGTATGTATAAAGAACTTGACTTTTCATGTGATCTGCTTTTCTTTCAATCCATACGCTTATTATGATAACTACAATAAGTGGAAAGATGTACATGAAAGATCCCACTCCACTGCAAAGTCTATCACAAGACTTGGCAATAAATAGGGACAAGGATTTGAGGTCTTTCAATGTCAGTAAGCAAATTGAATCCAAGTTTTCTTTATTTAAACTATAATGGTAGCTCAATTCTTGAACATTATAAATGAAGACACTCTGTAGAGAGTAACTCTTTTGATAAATCCAGCCCGGTTCAGTATGATGTTTCTCACCCCTGTCTTTGGATAAATGTTGTCAAAACTCAATCTGACAAATTAAATTAAATTTTGACCACACAAATTAGTAAATTTCTATAAATCCCTGTGGGACCAACACTTAACTTCATTATTCAAATTTTGTGTTTTGATCTATGTATTTTTTGTGATTCTGGTTACTAGGCTATGATTACAGGAGTTGTTTGATTTCTCCTGCTTAAGAAACATGGATTCTTTCCATAAAAGGGTGTTTAACAGGATTTGAAAGATCAGAGTTCTCCAATGGTCTTATATTCCCATACACTTTAATTGCCTCTATTGTTGAGGATATATTAGGTCGAGTTCTGGGCTTACACATTACACAAGAAAACTGAAAATATGAAAATTTGACTTTTAATACAGCAACCTTCAGAATTCATCTCTGAGGTTGAATTTTGGTGATTTCAGCCCTAGGGCTGTAAAACAGAAGAACTTTCAGCAGAGTCACAGAAAGACCCTGATTTTTAGTCCATGCCTTGAGGCAAGAATTTTAAGATTTGAGCTTGTCATTATTTTTCTTTTAAAATATCTAATATTGTTAGAAATAATTCTCCTCCCCCTTGGTTGCAAAATTATTTGACCTTTCTAAACTTTTCTGCAACAGCTGTTTGTTACCCAAAGCCTTGTTTTTTTTGAATACATAGTTCCAGGTGACCACAGGGAGATATTTAATTAGCTATTTCACTGCTGATTACTTTGGGGTAGTAACTATCCAGTTCTGGAATATCAATGGAAATCTCAGTGTCATTTCTTGCATTTTAATGCCATAACTCATAAATATTCTACATTTCATCATGGTTCCGTTGACTGCAATCCACTGTGAATTGTTGTATCAGTAGTCTGGGTACTTTCTATGGATATATTTACCTTGGAAAACTTAAACTTTAATAATTGAAAATAAAATTAAATAAGTGGGCTTCAGGGGAACCAGTGTTAGGGAAACTTCAGGGTAGAATTTAGGTAGAAGGATCTAAGTAGTAGTCTCTTTACTTTATGGACACTAAGATGATACAGTTCTAAGTTGTCCATTCATGAATAACTTTCCTTTGAATTCACATATCTAGATAAGCTTAGCATAGTTTGTGCCATTGCCCCTTGCACCACCCTGGTTGGGAGTTGGTAATGGTATGTGGCAACTTGATTTGTAATCACGTGGAAAATATATAGAATGGAAAAGCAGTGTGATGTGGGGACTGGATTCAAGGATATGAAAGGAAGGGATGCTGATTAGGCAAAGGCAATAGAAAACCAGTGAAATCCTGGGTACATGTGCAAATTTTGGGAATTTTCAGTACAGTTCCTAATAGTTCTAAATGAATGTTCCTTTTATTTATTTCCTTTCTTTTTTTTAAATTTATTTTTATTGTAAACAAATGGGATACATCTTGTTTCTCTGTTTGTACATGAAGTAGAGGTGTACCATTTGTGTAATCATACATTTACATAGGGTAATAGTGTTTGATTCATTCTGTAAATTTTTCCTTCTCCCCACCTCTCCCACCCCTCTTTTCCCTCTATACAGTCCCTCCTTCCTCCATTCTTGCCCCTGTTCCACCACCCATTATATGTCATCATCCGCTTATCAGCGAGATCATTCATCCTTTGGTTTTATGAGATTGGCTTATTTCACTTAGCATGATATTCTCCAATTTCATCCATTTGCCTGCAAATGCCATAATTTTATTTTTCTTTATGGCTGAGTAATATTCCATTGTATATATATATACCACAGTTTCTTTATCCATTTATTAATTGAAGGGCATCTAAATTGGTTCCACAATCTGGTTATTGTGAATTGAGCAACTATGAACATTGATGTGGCTGCATCTCTGTAGTATGCTGATTTTAAGTTGGAACTGAAGAAATAGCTCCTATTGGAGAGTGCTCGCCTAGCATGCGCAGGGGCCGTAGTTCAAGTCCCCGGGGCCTCAAAGGAGGGGAAAAAAAAAAACAAAAACAAAACTCTTTTTGAATATTCCTTTTAAATAATGGGAAAAATCAGTATTTCTTTTAGGGATATTTGTGTATATACAACACTCAAGATATATAGAAGTTATAGCCACCTAATACAGTCTGCAACAGGCACCTTATTTATTCAAATGTTATCATATCACATAAATATCATATTACATGCAGTGGTTTAATTATGGTGCATGCAAATATATAAATTAACTTACATATGCCAATTTTAAGTGAACAAAGCATCTATTCTGTATGGTTATAATCTGAAATGAATATGAAGACAATGGATTATAATGAAAAGAATAAAGAATCTAGAAATTAAGGACTTAGAGTGTATGTCTTGCTTCTTCACTTATTAAAAAAAAATTGTACAAATCTTTGAAACAAGTTTTAAGTTTTGACTTAAATACTTCCTTCCAAATGTGACAAAACTAACTTACTTTGTCTACTGATTGGAGTTTGATAAGAGCTCCTTACAGAGAATGTATTACAGACTGGTATTAAAGATTCCCATTCTTAGTGATTTGATGCACACAATGCCTAATTAAGAGGATGAGTAGGCAAAATCAGGCTGAATAGGATCCATTCCTCACCCTATCATTTTAAGACTGTATAATTTTAATCCATTTTGTCCCATTGTCCCAACCATGGAACACCTATCAAAAGTTAAATATAGTATATAATATCTAATTACATAATAATACTAAGAATATAATTGCATTATAATATGACAATTACAACATAATATAATAATATTAATTTAATGTTATACACGAGCTTTAGATTATGATTTTTACGTAGGTCAATTTTGTTAAAATATTCAAATAATTGAAAACTTGGTACTTAATGGGTTGGAAGATACCTCTTTAAGTTTCAGTTTTTTGTTTTGTTTTTAATTCATTTTTATTGTAAACAAATGGGATACATCCTGTTTCTCTGTTTGTACATGAAGTAGAGGCATACCACTTGTGTAATCACACATTTACCTAGGGTAATAATTTTTGATTCATTCTGTTATTTTTTTTCTTCCCCCACCCCTCCCACCCCTCTTATCCTTCTACACAGTCCCTCCTTGCTCCATTCTTGCCCCCCTCCCAAAACACATTCTGTGTCATCATCCGCTTATCAGTGAGATTATTCGTCCTTTGTTTTTTTGAGGTTGGCTTATCTCACTTAGCATGATATTCTCCAATTTCATCCATTTGCCTGCAAATGCCATAATTTTATTATTTTTTTGACTGAGTAATATTCCGTTGTGTATATATATATATATATATATATACTACAGTTTCTTTATCCATTCATCAATTGAAGGGCATCTAGGTTGGTTCCATAATCTGGTTATTGTGAATTGAGCGGCTATGAACACTGTTGTGGCTGTATCTCTGTAGTATGTTGATTTTAAGTCCTTTGGGTATAGGCCAAGGAGTGGGAAAGCTGGGTCAAATTGTGGTTCCATACCAAGTTTTCAAAGGAATTTCCACATTGCTTTCCAGAGTGGCTGCACTAATTTGCTACCCCATCAGCAATGTATGAGTGTACCTTTTTCTCCACATCCTCTCCAACACCTATTGTTGCTAGTATTCTTAATAATCGCCATTCAAATTGGGGTGAGATGGAATCTTAGGGTAGTTTTGATTTGCATTTCTCTTTTTACTAAAGATGTTGAACATTTTTTCATATATCTGCTGATTGCTTGTAGATCTTCTTTGGTGAACTGTCTGTTCGTTTCCTTAGTCCATTTGTTCATTGGGTTATTTGTATTCTTGAAGTAGAGTTTTTGGAGTTCCATATATATTCTGGAAATTAGTGCTCTATCTGAAGTATGAGTGGCAAAGATTTTCTCCCACTCTGTAGATTCTCTCTTAGCATTACCGATAGTTTCCTTTGCTGAGAGAAAGCTTTTTAGTTTGAATATATCCCAGTTATTGATTCTTGCCTTTATTTCTTGTGCAATGGGAGTTCTGTTAAGGAAGTCTGATCCTAAGTTGACATGTTGAAGATTTGGGACTAGTTTTTCTTCTATAAGATGTAGGGTCTCTTGTCTGATTCCCAATCATTTGTATTCCCAATCATTTGGCTCATTTTTTTTTTTTTTTGACATGATTTGATTTCTCCTTTATTTGGTTGTTCCTTTTAGGTAGTTCCTCCCTTTGCTGATTTGCATCATTGTTTTTCATCTCTTCCTCATGGAATATTTTACTGAGAATGTTCTGTAATGCTGGCTTTCTTTTTGTAAATTCCTTTAGCTCTTGTTTATCATGGAAGAATTTTATTTCATCATCAAATCTGAAGGTAAGTTTTGCTGGGTATAAGATTCTTGGTTGGCATCCATTTTCTTTCAGGGCTTGAAAAATGTTGTTTGAGGTCCTTCTAGCTTTTAGGTTCTGGATTGAAAAATCTTCTGATATTCTTATTGGTTTCCCCCAAATGTAATTTGATTCTTTTCTCTCGCAGCCTTTAAAATTCTGTCTTTATTTTGTATGTTAGGTATATCCATTATAATGTGCCTGTGTGTGGGTCTGTTGCAGTTTTGTGTATTTGTAGTCCTATAAGCCTCTTGTACTTGATTTTCCATTTCATTCTGCAGATTTGGGAAATTTTCTGATATTATTTCATTGAATAGATTGTTCATTCCTTTGGTTTGTTTCTCTGTGCCTTCCTCAATCCCAATAATTCTTAAATATGGTCTTTTCATGATATCCCATAGTTCTTGTAGATTCTGTTCATGATTTCTTACCATCTTCTCTGTTTGGTCAACTTTGTTTTCAAGATTAAATATTTTGTCTTCAATATCTGAGGTTCTGTCTTCCAAGTGTTCCATCCTATTGGTTATGCTTTCTATGGAGTTTTTAATTCGGTTTATTGTTTCCTTCATTTCAAGGATTTCTGTTTTTTTTTTTTTTTTTCAGTATCTCTAACTCTTTATTGAAATGATCTTTTGCTTCCTGTATTTGCTCTTTTAACTGTTGATTGGTGGGATCACTCAATGCCTGCATTCGCTCTTTCATCTCCTTGTTTGCCTCCCTGATCGTTTTAATTATGTACATTCTGAAACCCCTTTCTGACATTTCTTCTGCCATGCTGTCATTGGATTTTATTGCTATACCATTTAGGTTTATTTGGGACATTTTCTTCCCTTGTTTTCTCATATTGCTCAGGTATCTACCCTTATAGTAGAGAAACTCTGGGATATTGAATATTTCCTCTATTGACTAATATTGTCTCCGTAGAATTCCAATAACTCACCTCTTAGCCTTCAGTAGCCTGAAGTTTTGGAGGAACTTCATAATGTAGTACTGCACTAGGAAGTTGCCCCTCTAGGGGTGGTGGCCTTCAGGTGGGGTATATTCCCTGTCAGTGGGCAGAGGCACCTCCACTTGTTCACTGATGGTCAGTCAGAGGGGGACTAGATTGCAGAATGGGGCACATCTGATGTGGGCCTGTGTCTCTGGTTCTCTGCCCTGATGGGAAAGCCTCGCCCAGCATGGGAGACTCACCAGGTGGGGAAGTTTTGCTGGGCAGCTCTCCTCTAAGCAGTTCCCTACAGTCCAGAACTACCACCTGGACTGGAAAGCCCTCTTCTCTGATGTACCCAGGGGTCTTGATCTACCGCCTGGGCTGGGGAGCCTGTCCCTGTGAGGGACACCCTCTCTGAGCAGCCCTCCTCTGCTATGTTCCCTGGGGACCGGAGCTACAGCCCGGGGCTTGGACACTCACTCTGTGTAAAAGCCTCTCGCTGTGCGGCCCTCCTCTACAATGCTCCCATTTGACTGCGTTCTTGGCTCCAGCAGGGTAGTCTCACTGGGCCACTCTCCTTCAGGACGTTCCCTTCATTTCGGGACTACTGCCCCATTTGGGGAGCCCGACCAGTGGGAGAGACTCACCCGGTGACTCTGAGTTGGTCCTGAGTCTCTCAATAACTCCTCTTCCTGACTCCTGGTCTTTTCAGAGGTCCTCTAGCCTCCTGTAGGTGTCTCAGGAAGGGAGCTGCCCTTCCAATGATGATGGCCATGCCCTCAGGAATAATTCGAAATGCCTGCACCAGCCTATAAAGAAGCCTCTGGTTAGCTCCGCGATGCAGGCGGGCTGGCTGGTCTGCCGGCTTGCTCCACGATGGCCACAGATCTTGGTGTGGTGGTCAGGTGGTGTCCCTCAGTGATGGAGTCTGTGCTTGGCCTGGTGGTTGGGTGGGCTGGCTGCTGGCCGCCGCCTAGCTCCACAAGGCAGGTGGGTTGGGTGCCCACTTGCTACCTCCCGCAGTGAAGGCAACCTGACTCACCCGCCAGCTCGCTCTCAAATTTCAGTTTTTTATTCTATGAAATGGTAAATATGATACCACAGAAAGCAGTTATGAGATTTCAATAAACTATTGCAGTTAGCATTAAGATAAACCCAAATTAAATATATTCAAAAACCTGTCTACTGGCAAATCTGTGCCTATGGATGCACAGCCAACAAGCTATCTAGCTAAACAGGTGTGTATGCTATACCTACATGGTAACCACTAGTCTATTTACTTGATTCATAAGTGAGCATGAGAGGATTGGATAATTTAACAGAAATTTTAAAATTATTATTAACTTTCTTATGATTTCTCAACTAACTAGAAAAAGGGCAGCTAATAAGCTCAGCAATTCTCAAAATTGTTTGGGAATTTTTAAGTCCTTCTTTTGATTCTTTCTTCTTGAGTAGTTTCTCTTACTAAACTATGAACAGATGCATACATGGGTAGTGAGTCAGATCTATAAAGCAAAAGCAGAACTTACCCTCTTCCTTCTAGCATCTTTTCTATAATTTGGATGAACTGTAGTTCTCGTCTTATTTTTCCACTGGTTAAGAACTGGAGGACCAAAAGGAATTGAGGAATTAAACTATGTTATTTAAAAATCAGCACATGAGAGACAGAACACATAGAAGCATGATATTTTTTATTTATCTTTCCATGTACCATGTGACAAGGCGATTAGTTTCCATTTGCATGCTGACTTTTTTGACAAAATAATTTTTAAAAGTCTCACATAAAGTCCTTCCTCCTGAAAAAGGGGAAGGAAAAGCAATAGTCCCCAAAGTTTAGAAAAAAGATAAGGTCTAATTCATCAATAGGCCCAAAATGATAAACTGAAAATTTCAACCTATTCTTAAAACCACAAATATAATATTAGACACAATTAGATCATACACAATAGCTCTCTTTAGTCATTCATTTACCACTTGAGTCTTTCAGGGTGCTTTTAGTGGCTAGTGATAGAAAACCTGAGTGAAAATTGATAAAACCATAAGGATTTTTATGACCTTGGACATCACAAGACATGTGGCCCAAATGTTTGTTCAGCAACTTGAGAATGCCAGCAAGAACTCAAGGTTTTTCTGACATTTTTGCTTAAGCGTAATCTGTTTATGATGACTTCTCTTCAAACATCCTATGTGTGTGGGGCAGTGTAACAAAGCAGGAAGAAAGATGGGCTTGGAACCTGCAGGTAAAGATCTTCCATTTTCAGCCCAGATAATTTCAACTACAAGAAAGCATTATAACTAACTAGTCTTAAGTAAGAAGGAGCCTTAGAAAGCTGGCATCTTTTATCTTTGCTGTGGGAGGTGGACAACAAAGAAAAGTTATTTGGAAATGTTTATGTCGTAAATAATCACAGCATTTATTACAGAATTGTTGTGTATGACTTTTTCTTTATAAAAAGAAATTCAAATAAAAGAATATATTAGGTAGACTAGGTTACCACAAAATATAGGGCAGACTGACTTAAACAAAAGAACTTTTTTTGTTGTTTTTTAGTTTTGAAGACTAGAAGCCCAAGATCAAGGTTTCAGCCAGTTTGGTTACTGGAGAGTGCTCTCTTTCTGGTTTGCTAAGACCACTTTCCCGCCATGTTCGTACATGTCCTTTCCAAGGTGTGAATGTGTTGCAGGGATTAAGGGGAGCTCTCTGGTGTCTCTTCACATATAAATACTAATCCCTTCAGATCAGAACTTCACTCTTATGACCTCATTTAACCTTAATTATTTCCGTAGAGTACCCATTTCCAAATATAAACTGGAAATTAGGAATCTAACATGTGAATTTATGGGAGGCATAAAATTAAGTCTTTAACAGAGGCATTGTGTCATTCTATTAGTCATTTTTTTTTTGTCACTGTGACCAAAACACCTGATATGAACAACTTAAAGGAAAAGGTTTATTTTCATTTTTAGATCACAGTTTCAGATATTTCAGTTCATACTCAACTGACTCCATTGCTCTGGGCTAACGGGAGGCAGAACATCATGGCTGATGAGTATAGTGGAGGAAATCTATTCAGCTTATGAAAGCCAGTAAGGAGAGAGAGAGGGTTAAAAAAAAAAACAAAAAAAAACAGAGAGTCACCGGACAAAATAGAGTCCCAAAAGACATGTACCAAGTGACCTACTTCTCCATCCATTCCTGCCTCTGCCTACATTTTCTACCACCTCCTAGAAGTCCATTGAGCTATCAATAGACTAATCCACAGATGAAGTCAGAGCCCATATGATCCAAACACTTCCCAAAAGCCTCACTTCTGAACTTTCCTGAATTGGGGACCATACCTTCTACATATGAGTCTTCAGTGGACATTTCAGATCCTATTCAAAATAATAATTTCATCCATTAAATTACGATATTTTGACATGTAAGAAAATAAACCACCAATAAATGAAAAATAGTGTTTTATTAACTTATTCATTTGTTTATTTTTGTTTACCAACTATGTTGTGAATATCTTCTTATAGTCCAAAAATTATGCTGGATTCTGGTATTTCAAATATGATTAAAATCCAGAGTTGTCTTAAAATAAATCCACAGATTCCTAGAGTAGAGAGACATGTGTACCAATTAAAGCTGGCTAAGATAAAATTCCATACTGACTGTCCCATAATTCCATAATGACTATACCTCACCAAGTTGGTAAAACAAGGAAAAGGACATCAAACAAGTTATCTGGGGTCATGAATGTTCCACAGGAAAAGAGTAAATTGTTGAACAAAAGAAACAAAATATAGATTTAAATTGAGTTTTATAAAATGAGTAGCTGTACTATCTTTGGTAAGTGGATTTTAGTAAATAATTAGATGGTCAGTTGGATTTATGCTGCTGAGGTATGAAGGAATGGAAAAAAATTAGGCCTACATCTTTATTTTAAACTGGTGGAATTTGAAAGGCAATCAGATGGAGATGTGTATTTGGAATTTTATATATTTGGAACTGAGTTTGGGAAGAGTTCTGAATAAATAATATATTTTAGAGTTAAGTGTACATGACTAATAAATGAAATGACAAACACAAAGGACCCCCACACCCTTCAGGGGAAGAGTATTACCCAAGCAAAGAAATAAAAGAAGAATCTCATGGAATTGGAATACTAAGGAGTTGATAGAAGAAAGTTGTGAAGGAGACTGAAAGTTAGTCTAGAGTAACCAAATTTTATTCAATTGAGAGATATTTTAAATGACAGATGGAGATCTAGTCTTGACTTTGAGCCATCTCTTTTGACAAGGTAGAAAGCTATGACTCTGACAAATTTGTGACCATTTAGCCTCCTGCAGGAGTTTTCAATAATAACACACATTGTTGATTTAGGCACACTAACATGAGGTGGTATTAGAAACTTTAAAAAATGTGCACGATAGCTACCAAAGTGTACTACCATGTCCTCCAACTTAATCCTTTAGTCAGAGTGACACTAACCAGAATCAGTTATAATTCTGGGGAAAGACGACACATGTGGCACTATCACCAGAGAATATGAGTTTGACAGATTTAAGTTGTTGAAGAACTTGGTGCTAATTCTAGAAGCAATGAGACTTCATTTTCCTTAAACATTTGGAAAACTCATCACAACCCTGTCCATAAACTGCATTAGGAGGCGGCACTTAGATTACATAAAATAAATGAGGTAATGACAGTTAGTAGAATAAGAAACATACTCCTTTGACAAGACAAATGGAATTGTCTCAAGCTTGCTAAACCAATTTCTCAGCTACTCCTCAGTGCATAATGTCCCTGTTGAGCTCAGATACATCTGAAATCTCAAAAAGTATTTTGATGCAACTGAAGAAATTTAAAAGCATTCCAATGTTCACCTACTCCCCTAATCACACAGCAGGATTGCATAGCCTCATTATCTTTTTTTGTCATCAAAAGTTTTCATTTTGACGTATTCCATCCAGCAACACTAACATTGTATTCATTGTATTCATGTCTCTTCATGAGAAAAGGATGGCAAAGAAAAAAATAATCTTTTTTTTTCCAAGCTAAAGTCTTAGCTTAGTAAGAGAATTTTCCCCTTCTACTTTAATGTCTCAATTTTCAAGGTATATACTAGGTAAAACAAGATTACTAATATATAATATTTACACATATATAATGTCTCTATCATATAATACAAATGCAGCAATGATGTGTTGGGAAAATTTACCATGTTGCAAAGACTAAACCAAAGGGTAGTGACCCAGAGTGAAGTGATCATTTTTGTCCCATCACCTTTAGTTCCAAATCTTTGGGCCAGGAAAAACTAACCTAGATTGCACCTCCTTTTATTTATCCTCCTTCCTACTCTCCTCTTCTTTAGTTTTCGAATTGTTACATAAATAGGGAGGATATATTTTAGGAAAAACTGTTCAAATTTAGAGGAATATTCCGATGGTATTTTGGAGACAAAATATTATTGTATATATTATTTTGTGTTTTTACTAGTACATTATAACTATATGTTATTGTGGGATTCATTTTGATATAATCATACATACATGAAATAAAATTTGCTCCATATCAGTCCCCAGTACTTCCTCTTTCCCTCCCCTATTTCCCTTCTTCTACTCTATTGGTCTTTCTATTTACTTATTTATTGTTTTTTCTATTGATGCTTTAGAGGTATACAAAATGATGGAATTCACTGTGGTATATTCATATATGTACATAGTACAATTTGATTCCCTAGCTCCTCCCTGATTCCATCCCTCCTCCCTCCCCTTCAATCCTCTTCCTCTTTTCCATTGATCAACATTTTATTTTCATGGTGTTCCCCCCTTTGTTTCCCTTATTTTGAGCCTACTTCTGTATATGAAAGATAACATTTGACTCTTGGTTTTCAGAGTCTCACTCATTTCACTTAGCCTGATGTTCTCCAGTTACATCCATTTATCTTTAAATGTCACAATTTCATTTTCCATTTTGTATATATACCATATTTTCTTTTCCCATTCGTCTGCTGATAGGCACTTGGGCCAGAGTGATCAGGCAAGAGAAGGAAATTAAAAGAATACAAATATGAAAAGAAGTCAAATTATCTCTGTTTTCTAATGACATGATCCAATATGTAAATCCCTCCCCCAAAAAAACACCAGAATATTTCTAGAGCTGATAAATCCAGCATAAAAGTAGGATACAAGATCAAACATACACACATCAGTAGATTTCCACTATTCCAATAATGAACCTGCTGAGAAAGAAATTAGGAAAACTATCTCATCCCATACACAATAACCTAAAAAATTTTAAAAAAAGAACTCTTGTGAATTAATCTAATCAAGGAAGTGAAAGATCTCTACAGTGAAAACTATAGAACACTGAAGAAAGAAATTGAAGAAGACCCTAAAATATGGAAAAAAACATTTTTGGATAGGCAGAATTAATATTATCAAAGTGTTCATACTACCAAAAATATTAAATATATTTAATGTAATCTCCTTTAAATTATTAATAGTATTCTTCACATAATTATACAAAAGAGTACTAAAATTTATTTGTAAGAATCAAAGATCCAGAATAGCCAAAGAAAACTTGAGCAAGAAGAAGAATAATGCGAGAAGCATCACAATATTTAAACTGAAATGTTCTAGAGAATTCTAATAACAAAAACAGCATGGTATTAGTATCAAAACACACAGGAAGCCCAATGAAATAGAGGAGAAGACACAGAGACAAAAACCACATGTATACAGTAATGTAATACTTGGCAAAAGTGCCAAAAAACACATATTGGTGAAAATGAAGTCTTTTTAACAAATGATGATGGGTAAACTGGGTATTCATAGATAAAATAATCAAATTAGACTTCTATATTTGCCCTGCACATAGTCAACACAAAGTTGGTCAAAACCGCAGGATTTAGACCAGAAACTTGCAACTGCTACAAGAAATTTAGGGTCAACATTACAATATATTGGCACAGGCATTGACTCCCTTTACAAGACCTGTAAAGCTGAAGAAATAAAACCAAGAATCAACAAGTGGCATGGCATCAAATTAAAAAGCTTCTGCACAGCAAAGAAAACAGTTAGGAGAATGAAAAGAGAACCAACAGAATGGGAAAAAGTCTCTGTCTGCTGCTCTCTGACAGGGGGTTAATATCCAGAATATATAAAGAGATTGAAAAACTTAAAGACACACACACACACACACACACACAATCCACAAATAATTCAATCAATAAGTGGGCAAAATAACTACATGGTCATTTCTCCAAGAAGTATAACCAGCCAACAAATACTTCCTTTTTAAGCAGAACTCCTTGTCATAAACTTTTCAAATTAAAGAATAAGTTCCTTCAGTTTGGATTTTATTTTACATTTGTTGAACATATAGTAATATAATATAGATAATCTTTCAATTATAATATTAAAACAATTTCTCATTCTATCATATATTACATTTTGGCAGCTACTTGTTACGAGAATACTTGAAATTCTTAGTAGACATCCTAGGATCTCAGGATTTATTTAAGAGAAGATAAATATGTGGTATTTGAGCAAAATCTTTGGAACTCAGTAGTCTTTTTTCATATGCATGCTTACATTCTGACTCATTTTCTTTTTAATAAAGATTCAGGCCAGTGGTTTGCTGTAGTATATCTTTTGAATGCAACTTTGTTTCTGGGTTTTGGATAAAGAAACACTCCACCTTGTGGAAGTTCTTCCCCTGGGGGAGAGAAGACATTTGATATGCACCAAAATGTATTATTAAATTACTCTCAGAAGATAGTTGAAAGAAATACAAAGTGTGGTATTTTCTTTTATTGCCCTAGGCTGGTCCAGTATTTTTTTCTTACTCTCTCAAAAGATTTCTGTATTTGACATGCCAGAGGTGTGAGTAGCAAACACAGGGAGTTATCATCAAGATTTATAGTGGTCAAAATCTATAAGTGTCATGGCTAATCTGAACATTACAAGTCTCTTTCTGCTTGAAGCTTCAGGACCCAGCCACATTCCTTCTGTATTTGGACAAACATGACATTGACTAGAACCCAATCAAATATCTTAGGTGTGGACTGACCCAAGATATGACCATTATTTCTAACTTATGAAAACAGAATAGACTGTGATCTTCAGTAGTCCCCTGGTCCCTAGGAATGCTGGGGATCAAACCCAGGGCCTTGTACATACTGGACAGGTGCTCTTCCACTGAGTTACATCTTCAGCCTTGTTAAGATTTTGAAAAAAAAAAAGATGGTATAAAGGGAGGTATATGAGTTAAATTTGTGACTCTCCAAGTTAAACTTCTACTTTTGAAACAAATTCTAGATGGAACTAATTCCAGACCAAAATCAGATTTTTGGGAAATCTCTCCTGACAGGCATTAGTCAATACACTTACTTGGTATAAGTAATATAATCTGTATAATTTTTCATCAGTAAGAATATATGACCCATAGAAGATACTCACTGAATGAAGTGTTTTATGAATGGAAACTTGAATGAATAAATAAATAAAAGTTGACCTACCCTCTCCATTCTATGTTCTATAATTGTGACTATAGGAAATTTATTTCCAAAGTTTATTTTTTGTTTAAATAGTCTCAAGGAGATCTCAAAAGAAGTATTTTCCATATTAACTCATTTTTTGTAAATCTGTTTCTTCTTCCTTAGTTATTGTCTTGATGAATGTCAACTTTATGCAATCATCCAAAGCAGAAACAGATTATTTTCATTTTTAATTCCTTCATTAACAGATTCCTCTTCGATGGTTGCTTTTCAACATGTTTTGTGATGATGCTTTTTACTTGATCCTATCTGCTCCTGCTGAAATTTAGGGACATATTACATTTTACTTGGACTGTTGAAATGGTATCTTTAAATTTGGATTGCTCTAATCCCAATGTTCTCTAACACTTTCATTGCAGTGTCTAAATAGAAAGAAATAAAATGTGACTTTGTTATCATATCTTCCTTTACTTAATTTTATAATTAGTCAAACATCTCTGCTAATGAGATAAAACCCAGATTTGTTAGTGTCTTGAATATCTGCCATTTTCCAGAAAATCTGTCAGGTTCTCCACTTCTTTATGAACACATTTTCCACTACCTGTCAGTCACAAGTAGCCCTGCTACTGCCTATCTGCATTAAAATGTTCCAATGTAAAAAACGACAGTTAAGCAAATGAAAAAAATATATTTTATTGAATAGAAACCTATTTTCTTGTAAATTATTTCCTTTTATTGCAGCTATTACTATAGCATTTTAAAACTCTAATGCTTATTTTTTGATACGTGATAACTGTCCAATAATTTAAGGACATTTCTTCATATCTATCAACCTTAGCTGAGAATCATGTTTTCTCTATGCTGATGGTTTCTAATTCTTTATTCCTTTTTTAATCATATCTTTACTTTTTAATTTTCTACTTTATGAAACTATTCAAAACCATGTAAAGGAAAAGGGAACGATAGATTGAAACCCAAAAAACTGGAATCAATAATTAGCAATGCATGGCTGCTTTGCTCCCTCAATGTCATCCCCATCAAGCTTAATTTTTATGAATTGCAGATGTGATATAATTTAATCAGTAATGTTTGGTATTTATCACCGTTTTAGTCAGCTTTTTCATTGCTGTGACCAAAGCACCTCACAAGAACAAGAGAAGGGAAAGTTCATTTGGGGCTTATAGTTTCAGAGGTCTCAGTTCATAGATTGCTGACTCCATTGCTCTGGGCCCATGGTGAGGCAGGACATCATAGGGAAACAGCCCATGAAGGAAAAGCTGCTAGACTCAGGAGAGAGAGAGAAAGGGGTCATAGGGAAGATGAACCCTTCTAGGACATGCCCCAAGTGACACACCTTCCCCAGCCACACCCCTCCTGCCTACAGTTACCACCCCTTCCATTCAAACTGGGTTGAACTGATTGGGTTACAACTGTCACAATCTTATCAATTTACCTCACACCATTCTTGTATTAACACAGAAACTTTGGGAGATACCTTACATTCAAGTCATAACAATCACCAAAAGATAAATTTCTCCCATTATGGCCCCTCATCATTCTGTTCACTATATTCTAGACATTTTTTATTCTCTTTTGTGTGAGGTTCAGAGCTGTTCCCCAATAACCAGAAGATAATCAGTAGAGAAAGATTAACACTACCACTCTTACTCCACATGAACAATTCTAAATAATTACAATTTAATTTGTAGAATAAAACAGAAACTATTTCTTCTTTTGTAGCTATGTTTCTATGCTGCTTCATTTTAATTTACCAGCCAGAATACTTCTGATATTTTTTCATGTTATATATCTTCTTTGAGCTCCTGCTCATAAAATTTTATACATAAACCTAGAAATACAAAGAAGCACAATTCTCCTCTTATTATTTTTAGAGAATTTTTAAAGGAGAATCACATGAAAATGTGAATGGCATTGGTGTCCTAAATGGCTTTTAAGTTTTTTTTTTCCTAAGTATATGGTAAATGGAATTAAACTAAGGAAAGAGGATAAGGGAAATAGAAAGAGGCTGTAGAAAGGGGAAAATTAGTACTTTTGAAGTTCCTAAGTACTCAGAAAATATTTCACTAAGACTACAGATCTATAATTTGCTTTCAAAACTGATACAATTTCAGTTGTGAAGGGTTAAATAGATCTACTCCAAACCACTCTGTCAAAAACTAAATTCTACAGATGTGAGACATCTCAACCCTGGCAAAAATTCCAAGATACAGGGGTTTTTATCCCAATATAATATACAACCTAATATACAATCAAGTGTCATATAATTAAATAAGGGCCCACAGTCATTTTTTCTTTGGTAAAGCCATTTTTCAATCCAGACCATGTGTCCTCTACAACTCATGTTTTTTCCTTTATCTAATTGATGGGAAAAACTTCCAGTATAGGTGTACATTTATAATGAGCAGCACAGGAGATAATACACTCATTTTTCTTGTCTTTCCTAATCACACTAGTTCTAGAGAAGTTATATGGGAAATTTCCCCTAGAAAGTCAGTCCAACTCTCCTCCAATTTTGCTGTTAATATCATACTGTCAATATGACATTAATAAAATTAATTATTTGACAATTTTTTGGTTACCTACTAAGTTTTAACTTCATTTAAATGAATTACCTGCCATATAAGTCCTTAATTAGTATTCAAATTTTCTGTCAGGATGTTCAAATATTCACTCCAGTCACATTTATATATTTTACTTATGCTCTTGGAAAAGGAAGATGAGACAAGTATTTTGATGTTTCTAACATGCAAGTGCTGTTAAACATACAGAAAACTATGCTTTAAAAATCAAGGAAATTCCTTAACTGTTATCAGTTAATATGATTAGTATGGCATCCAGAGTTCTAATGCAATAGTAGATCAGCAGCTACATTGTGTGGGAAAGGAACAAAACTGAGGAGGCCAAGGAATAAATTCAAACAGCTATGGATAATAATCTCAAAAGAATTTGTGCAACCTATTGAATGAGTTAATTTAGCAACAAAAAGAGCAATAAGAACTAAAAATCACTGCAAATGTATCAAATAAATCTGTTTAAGATTAGCTCACTTCTGAGGAAATAGGTGTCTTTACAAAATGACATATTAGACAGTAACATTAGCAATAAGTTAGGAGATAGAAATGAAAATCTTATAATACATAAAGTGTCAATATACTGAATTACATAATTAAACTTCCTGGAAAATCGTGTGCTCAATTTTTTAGACTGTGATTCTGCTACACTTGAATGCATTAACAAAACATCTCAAAGATCTTTGTGTAATCCAAGTCTACATGATTGACCATTTTGATCAGTTACAGATTAATTATTGGAAAATGAATTATATTTAGAAAATGATAGATTAGCTTATAATAACAGCCATAAATTATCTTATGCATTTTGTGACTGAATGAAAAGATACTTTGAATATTCTATGCAGATATTATGTAGTACTATTTATATACATAAAATTCAAATAATTGTATTTTTATTTAGTATGAGGACAGAACTTAATAAGTAAAATAAATCATCTCTATTTCTTCTTCAAACTAATTCAAAGTCAGCATATATTGTCACTTAGGGAACTTTCTTAAGTTTTCAGGGCCTAAAATTATTTTTCTTTAAAATAATGAGTTTAGATATAGTTTTGTCCTGAAAAAATTATATATATATATATATATTTATATATATATATATATATATATTTAATGACTGACAACCATACACTATGAAAAATAAATAAAATAAAACAAAAATATATCATGGTATTTTCCTTAAACTTTTGATTGTTTTATTTACTTTGCATTTCCAAAGGTATTTTTTACATCAACATTATATTACTAGAAAAAAGAAACAAAACTTACTCATTGCTATAGATATTCCTTAAAATTTTTACCTAAGAACAGAAAATATTGCCATGCTACAGCAGTTCTAGTGTCTGATGAATATGTATTACAACAAAAAGCTCAAATTGCACTCATTGATAAGGAAAATGTACATATGATTGCAACACATATTTTGAGAGACTATGTACTGTATAAAATCTTCCTAAGATTCTGAAATTGTGTAATCATGCCTTAAAAATAATAACAATAAATAGTATAATTGTATAATTTGGAAATTGATAGAGATATATGTGGCACTAACTTGAGAAATTATAAACTTACAGAAAAAGATCCCAAAATTTGAAAGATCTGCTTGTTAGCATAATGTAAACTGATGACAATTCTCATTGTTGTTTAAGAACATTAGTATTGCAGTGAGACGTCAAAACTTTCTCCAATTTTATTCTTAGATTTTCTTACTCTGTATGTTATTATCTGTCAGATATTTCATCTTGATTGCTCATACTTAAAATGATCTCTCTATTGAAGACTACAATCTTCCTAATTGATGAGCTAGACTATGTAGTAAATCCTCATAGATCCTTATTTTTCTTTTTCAGCAGCTGAAATCAGGTTAAGCATGATTCACGTAGATGAATTCATCTAAATTAGAGGTAGCCAGATTAAAAATGAACTACAACTAAAGAAAATGTGATACACACACACACACACACACACACACACATGCACATGCACACACACATACACAGTGCAATACTATTCAGTTATAAAAAAGAAAGAAATCCTGTTGCTCACAACAACATGAATAACATGGATAAACTAGAAGGACACTACAGTAGGTGTAATAAGCCAGATCCAGAAAGACAAATACGTCAGGGCCCCATATGTGGAGCCCAAAACAACTGATAACCTGGAGATAGAAAGTGAAATAGAGGTTACCAGGGATGGGGATGTTTGGGGATATGGTGTTGGGAAGATAATGCTCAGAAGATAAAAAAAAAAAAAAATTACGAAGGAGTAATAAGTTTAGGATATCCAACAAGGCACTGTGGCATATGCCTGTAATCCCAGCAAATTAATATATCTAAAGTTCAAGTTCAGCTTGACCAATGTAGCAAGTCTCTGTCTCAAAATTTAAAAAATAAATAAATAAAAAGGACAGTGATGTAGCTTAGTAGTAGAATGCCACTGGGTTCAATTCCCAGTACTGCAAAGCAAACAAACCAAAGAGTTTAAGATATCTATTGTGTGAAATGGTGACAACAGCTAACAATTTTCAAAAAATCCTGAGAGTGGATGCACAGTATTCTTACCACGAAAGTGATAATTATGTGATGTTATGCGTTAATTAGCTAGAGTTAATCACTCTACTTTATATATACACTTCAAAATAATGTGTCTACGCAGTAAATGTACATAATTTTTTTCTAATCAATCCAAAAAATAAGCTTTGAAGAGTAGACTTCTCAATGCAGTAGACTACATAGCTGCTACCAATTGACTGTAAGATCTACTATAAAATCTGTTGTATTTCCTATCATAATGAAATGTTAGCAACAAAATTGAATAAAGTAGTCAATGATATGTATGAACCTAAAATCATAATGCAAAGTGAATAACACAGGTACGAAAGAGCATTTACTCTGTGATTCCATGTATATAAAATTCTCAAAAGTATCTATGGTAATTAAAATACAGATTCACTGTTGCCTGGTTCACCACAAGGAAGTGAACCCCAAAGGAGGCATCAGGAAACTTTTGGGGTGAAGAAAATGTTCTTTTATCTTAATCATAGTGGTTATTTTAAGCTAACTCACTGAATTACACATTTATATGAAAAGTTTATTGTAATAAGTTACACCACAGTGATGGAGGCTGGGGAGAGAGGAGAAAGGAAAGAGAATACTTGAGATAAAACATGAAAACATAAGTCAAGAAATAAGCCAAAGTAGAGTACAATGAAGTTTGCTGGAAATAGGTGGGAAAGTGTATCAGCTACCCAGTGCTGTATATAGAGATGTGTATGCATATCCCAAGCAGATGAACTAGATGCAGAAAAGTTTTCTGACCTTGGCATCAATAGCAATGATTCTTATCCCATATCAATACATAGCCAGGGCCAGGCTTAAATTAATATGAAAAAGGCATTTCCTGCCAGACTAGATTCCAATTAATTCTAAAACTTATGAGTATATAAATTTTTTGGGAAACACATTGGAAAATATATTATGGTAAGAACTAACAAAAATATGATATTAAAACAGTAGGGACTCAGTGGGTCAATATATAACTTCTTTAGCATCTGAGAGAATCAGATAGAAACTTGTAACATTCAACTAACTTTATTGTTCAGTCACAAACTCAATCTGTGCCAAGGGTATAGATGTAGATTCACTTCTTTATGGGGAAAATGTAAGATATGTGGTGTCATATTTTAAAATCACCCAATAATCCTTGTTAGAAAAAAAACACGGGGATGAAGACGATTTAAGTAGCAGATTGTGACATTCTTTTGGAGATTTATGTATTTCATTTTCTGCATATTCAGTACTTGACTTAAAAATGTTAAGAGTACAGAATTAATTTTCAATACTTAGCCCCTCATCTTCTTGAACAGATGTTAAAATAGACACTGCCTCTTTGATATTAGCTGAGGCTTATACATTTTGACTGGGGAGGTTTATACGATCTTTGTGAATAACACATTATCCACCACAGCCCTAGTTATTGCTTAGTGGTCGTTGGAGAAGTATTGGAGGCAAAGGTCAGTTTGCTCAACTGAATTTTAGAATGTTCCATTTGCCTTGTGACACAAGTTTGCTTGAAAATCAACCCAAACAAATAACACTATTACCATTCCTCAGTTTTACAATGCCAATCTCATTACCATAATAACCTTGAAGGTCAAACCATTGTGAAAACAGCATTTCAACCCACTATCAATTTTTTGTGATATTATGCGTTATAAAATGAATATGATTTCCCATTTACCTACATGTGTGCATGTTCATTTTGATATTGACACCATGACCTTTGGATATACTTTGTCATATGCCTTTCTAAGTCCTGGGATTTCTCTCAAACACTTTGCTGTTATTCATTATTTTTGTTATTGTTGTTTTCTACCAGGGATTATACCCAGGGGAGATTTACCATTAAGCCACATCCCCAGCTCTTTTTAATTTAATTATTATTATTATTATTTTTGAGACAGGCTCTTTGCTAAATTGCTTAGAGACTCAATAAATTACTGAGGCTGGTCTTAAAATTGCAATCCTCCTATCTCAGCCTCCAGAGTCACTGGGATTGCAGGCATGTGCCACAGTCCCTGACTTTATTTTACTTTGTCATTTAGTGTTTATTTGTATTTAGGCTGGGTACCAAAATGAGAATACATGACGAGAAGAGCTATTGTCTGGAAAAGGCAATCAGCAAACAACATATAAAATAGTTCTTCAAAAAATTTCCTCAAATGGTTCAATAACTTGACTGAGCTATTTGCTGCATGTACTTGAATGCAGAATTGGTAAGCAGAAACATATTGGGGTTTGTCCTTCATAATCCAAAGAGCAAAAGGAGAATTTAATAGTTTTATGTCAACTATATTATTTTCCTAAGGAAGTTTTAGGATTTTATGAAATTAATGGATGGTGACTGGGACCATATAAACTATCTTCAGGGTTTCAAAAAAGAACAATACTAATATTTTGATTAATCTGGGATTTATGTTTCCTGATTTAGCCAACACTTCAGATAATATTTTTGCCCTAGAATTTCTAAATTTTAATACTTTGCTTAGATTTCCCCTATTTTCCTTTATTATAGATATTTTCCCTTTATGAAATTTGAAATAGAGTAGCTGTTTTAAAATACTTGCCAGTCTTTCTAACATGTAGGTTACATAAAAGTTAGTCTTTGTTGATTGTGTTTGATCTTGAAAATGGGTCATGCTTTCCTGATTGTTGCACACTTGGGTCTACTCTCAGTCTGAAAGCCATAAAAAGTGAGAAACACACACAGTCCCATTCTCTTCATCTAAGAATTAACTACCTTCTGGCTTCTGTCTGCTTTTCTATCTGTCTCTAGTTGCTTCAAATAGACTCTCTGTCCCCAAGTTTATAATTGCTATCTTCAGTAAGATTGTTTTGATAGAAGTGACTCAGTCAAACCAGAAGCAAAATTTTTCAATAATATTTGTAATGCAGATGCAGGTTTGTTATCTACAATTACTATCCATAATTGAATCAAAAGCTTATTTTTATTCATATTGAATATATTTTCCCTCATTATTTAGTCCTATCACACTCCATTGATTGACTTTAAGAGATTATTTTAAACAAAATACTCTTTATAAACTTATTTCCAGAGCATTAATTAAAAGATAATATTCATAGTTGTAATTTAAATGATTCATGATCAATTTCATTTGTAATCTACAGGGTAAAAAAAATTAAATCCTTCAAACTATTATTTTAATTTAATAAGCATGGGCACTGAAGACTTTTGTGACATTTCTGGATATAGCCCCTCTTTAAAGAAGTTACATTATAAAATGACTTTTAAAAAATATTAATAAATAGAGTCACATATACTAGGAGAAAGTAAAGTAGGAAAAGAAGCATTGCATTTTAATAGTAATTAGTTACTGACGGTAATTTCACATAGGTCATAGCAGCCTACTAACATTCTTCACAGAAAAATTCTGATTTGTTTTACATAAATAGATATTTGATATAAGATAGCTTTATATTTCAGTGTTGGTCACAAATAACCAGAACTGATTTTAAAACCAAACTTAAATATTGAAAAATACAGCTGCTCTGCTTCTCTTCCAGACTAATAAAGTCTTTGCATAAAGCAAGCATACTCCGGTAAGTCGATATGACAAATAAATTGAATTCATGCTCAAACTAATAAATTGCATACATTTACAAAACATGAATGTACTGTTTCATTTCTCTTGATACATAATCACTATAAATATAGGCTATTTGCCATACAAAGCATAAGTTATCTAGAAACCCATTACTTACTTACTCTTATATCATTTATATGAAAGATATTCTGTACAGTTGGAACAGGCCAATTTATTCTTATATATAGAAAAGACAGTCATAAATCCTATCTGCTTTGCTTTCATGTTGAATTTTATATTTATTGTACTCCCTAATTTAAGTCAAGTTTATTCACAAAAAACATTTTGTGGCATATATTATTATCTTTTCTACTATCCTGTTTATATGAAATAAAATATCCTCATGTCCTTGAATTAACAAACATCACATAAAGCCAATGAAAAGACAATCACCAACAATGTTTTCTATTTATTTATTGCAGAAGTCTCTTTAATATAATATATATGTTAAATTCACATAAAATTTTCTTGTATATAGTTTATCCGTGTGTGTGTAATTTTAATGTATTTAGATTTGAAAGAAAATTAAAGTCTTGATTAGTTTGCTTATAGTAAGAACATAAGACTCCTAAAATATTTTTGTTCTGACAGTTTTCCAAAACTTTGTATTTACATTTAAACATAGTTGTACATCCACATATACTGTTACAATAACACATAATTTTAAAAAAAATAATAACATAAAATAACACAAAAATAATAACATATAAAATACTTTTTAAAAAATATTTTCATACTGGGCATATCAACCAGTGGTGCTTTACCACCAGCTACATTCCTGGCCTTTTTTAAATTGTTCATTTTGAGGCAGGGTCTCACTAGATTGCATAGGGCCTCATTCAGTTCTTTTTTGTGGGGTGCAGAATACCAGGGATTGAACTCAGGGGCCTTCAACCACTGAGCCACATCCCCAGTCCCATTTTGTATTTTATTTAGAGACAGAGTCTCACTGAGTGCTTAGTGCCTCGTCATTTGCTAAGGCTAATTTTGAACTTGAGATCCTCCTTTCTCAGCCTCCCATGCCACTGGAATTACAGGCATTCATTACCCCAACTGGCTCATTCAGTTCTTGATGCTGGTCTTGAACTTCCAATATTCTTGCCTCAGCCTCCCAAGTCTCTGACAAAATTTTAATTTGTGCAAATTGTAATTCAAGAGGATATTGAAACCTAGGAGATAACCAAATCTATTCATTTTTTGTTGTATGATAGCTACATTTTATGACTGATTGTATCTAAAATAGCTATATAGAAGACCCATATATTTAAATAATGACTTTAGGGTTTTCTAATACATTTACCAATAAACTATAAATTTTATATAGACCAGAAGATGAAGATCATACATTTTACCATTTATAAGGTATATGTAATAACTAATCACATACATTTCCATTTTATATTCTAATCAGCTTTATCCCCTTGAGTTTAACAAGAATTTCAAGATTGCATTTTCAAAGAAAGGTATAACAAACCTCAATTTGTGTACATATGTATGTATGTATGTATGTATGTATTTATTTACTTTCAGAATATATTTTCAATAGTAGAAGAAGAGACAATGTCAAAATGGTTTGTACTCTCACATAATTATCTTTAAAGAATTCTGGACACTGCACTACAATTCATTAAGCACTGACTGCCATTTTCTCCCCCTTCTCTTAGCTAACATGACCCATGCTTACTATACTAGTCCAAACTCAGACAGGTAATTTTTTACTAATCCCAATCCTATCCTACCAAAATCAGTAAGGGGTACATGTTACAAGACGGTATTAGATAAACATAACATTTCTTGACTTTAAAATAGGAAATTTTATAGTATGCTTTATGTTAAGATTTTATCCTTTGGAATGAGAAAACCTGCCATAGAGATATCTGTCTGGTTTCTGCTTTACTTGAATGAGCCATTGATAGCTCATTTTGGTACATTCTATTAGAAGCATTGCTAATTAATACATTAAACATGTACATGAAACTATATTTTTAGATATTACAAAACAGGTACCAACTGGGCTATGATCCCATATATTTTAAAACAAAAACTATGAAACCAAAACAAAATTGTGGTGGGATAAGTCCTGTAATTTTCAGACTTACTGGCTAAAGGCAGTTTTCATACATAAGCTGCATGAAGGGAAACTCAAAGATAAGCCAAGGATCTCACTAAGTTGAAGGATGAAAATTAGAAATTGTGGAGGCCCAGAAGATAAGAACATGTGGGGCAGAATATCAGGGAGGAGGAGAGCTATATGTATATAAAGTTTCAGAAATCTACAAAGAAGAACCACAAATGTGTGACTGAAAACTGGTCTGGATATGTATAGGAAAAAAAACATTGCACGAGGCTAAAATTTAGTAAGCTAAACAATTCCAAGCTTCATTAAGAGATAGGATCAGTTTGTGTTGTCATTGGTCAGAGTGGAGAAATCACATGGACTATTTGGTAGACTCCTCAAAGGGGTTTTACTGAATAGTAGGGCTAAATTAGCCCTAAACTAGTGGTAACTCTATAATTACCCCAGGAAAATTTAAAAGCAACTATGTAGTAGATGTAAAAGAACTCAGGTAAACTTATTAGCATGGTGTTCTCAGTAACAAAAATTCTTCATAATTTCCCTCCTCTAATCACGCATTTACCCAAGGTTTCTAATGCCTATTTTCAGAACCAGAAATTATTTGTATCCTTTTGTCCTTCAGTCTTTGTGGAAAACTATTGTCTTTGAATATATCAAGCCAAGTGAACCAAAAACAAAAGTGACAAAAGGGAATCTTTGAGACAAAAAGAGAAAAGACCGAGATAATTTCCTCTGAGATTAATAGAACACATTGAAAGGTAGGTCATTAAGGTACAAACCACACTTACTGTACTATAGTGACATCTTAGAGATGAGGAGTCTCAGAGGGGATGGCACTGTGGGGTCCTTAGCCCTGGGGATTGCAGCTCAGTATCTCCTATCACTCTTATTTTCTGGGAATGGTACTGAGCAGCAGATTTACAGAGTTCAAGAACTTGGTCAAGAAGATTCATAGGAAATTATGGAGGGGAGACTTTAGAATGACTTTCCATATTTTGGAGAATGTGCATTCTTAGCATACTGTGAAGCACTACAAAGAGAGGTTTTTATCACACCTTCTACTACCACTTTTGTGAGGACTAAAATTGAATTTCCACCCAGCCTATTAAGAAGGAGGCTAAGCGTTTTGTGTAATTAGAAAACAATAAAGAAATAGAACCTTCCTCACCTTTCTTTTCAAGAAAGATATCAGTGTTCTTCTTAATTTGGGCAATTGTGAATTGCATACAACAAAATTGTGACTGTAGTCAGTATGAAAATTAAGATCTTTGAGAGTAGAATTCAGGGAAAAATAAGCAAGATATGTGAAAGAAATGCTTAACAAGTATGATTCATGAGTGTTCTGGAAGTAGATTGAAAAGCAGACAGTATTTTTCAAAGTTAGGGTAAACATGAGTTGTAGAGATTGAGAATCTCTATCAGTTTTGAGTGAGCAGTGGGAAGTCATTAAACCTCTGATATCTAGAGAATGAATACAACATGAAAACAGGATGACCAAAGATTTTCCTTCTCTGGGAAGATAGTGAAAATTATCATGGAGAGGAATTAGAAGTTGAAGAGTTAGAGGAACTCAATCTGTGCTTATGAGAACCTGAGGCATTATGAATATATGAAATAAAAAACAGAAAAAAAATTGCTGAGGAGATATTTTGAAACAATACTTTGCAGAACTTAGTTACTATTTAAACATAAAAGATGAGAAGAGATAGATAATAGAAATAATCAAGTGTTGTGAGCTCAGAATACTAAAAAAATTTGTTGAAGGTCACTGAGTGTATCTATTTAGAAGCCAAAGTTATAAAATTGCTTTTAATCACATCAATATTCCTTAGTCTAAAGAAACTAAGGTAAATGATATTTTAAAATACTTAGGAAAATATTTGAGCCAGTGATTCCAATCTATAAAGATTACCATCTTGTGAAATTAAGTTCATAAATATTTAAGACACTATCTAGAATGTATCTGAGCAAAGCAATTTTTTGGTGACATTAGGAAGAGCCTGAGAATGAGTATTTTGATGGAAGAAATATTCCCAAGATGATTCTAATGCATAAGAACTATTCAGCATTACCTAAATTATCTTACTTCTAAAAAATAAATCAGAGGTAAAATGTCAATTGCAACATTACCATTTGCTTACAATTTTCTTTAAATACATAGTCTTTGAAAAATATATACCAACTTCTTTGAAAAATAAATATCAACTTTCAAAAATAAATATAAATGTGAAATCCTTAGTAGATGGCTAATTATCAAGTTTATCCCTAAGCGGGAGATAGTGAAATACTCTACATACAAGCCAGTACCAAAGTACAACTAAAACATTTTTTTTCTGATTTAAACTATTGGTTTTACATAGTGAACTTCTGTGGGCGATGTAGGTTAAGAATTGAAAATAGATTATGTAAGGCAGTTATTTTAAATAAGTAACAGAATCATATGATATAATAATTAAAGCAATAATAGTACCACATCAAACAAAGTAGTAATATCATTAAAAATTCAATTTGCTAGCTCTTAAAAATTGAGATGAATTAACTTGGAGATTGGCAAATGGTAGGAAATAAACATGATCATATCCAAGGACAAACGAGTAACAGAAATGAGAAGGACACTACTCAGTATTTTGATAGAAAACAAGAAAACCTAGAAGTTTGACTTTACCAAAAGTCATTGAAATAAGAAGAAAGGCAGAGTTTTAAATATTTGTATTTAAATGTACATTATATATCTTTATATCATATCTCCCTTAAAAACAAAAAAACTAATTGATGATAATCAATTTTTGAAAAGAAAATTCTAAGGATAGAATGTTCCCTTGTGTTATGATTTCTAGGTTGCTATTCATTTACATTTTGCGATTTACTTATTTTTCTAAAGTTAGCCTTACCCAGTAAGCATTGCAGAAGTTGCCATGGGAAAGCATGGCTAATGCTTAAAGATATATGAAATGTCTACAGAATTTCCCACACACTTTAAAAACATGTACAGGCAAGCTAGGAATTAAGTGCACAAGGTAAAATCTAAATGCGTACATAAATGTATAGTGAGCAAAGAATTGTGCCTTTTCCCTGGTATATTAATAACCCTCTTTGCACTGCAGGAACTTGAGATATCATAGGCAAACATTTAACATCTAGTGAAATGATGAATGAAGGTAAATGGAAAAGTGAGATTGATAGAGAAACACTGTTACTTTAATACAGATAAACAAAACCAAAGCAAAAGAGTCATAAGTAACATATTAGCAAAGAAATGTATCTATGCTTGCTGGCCCATACCTCTAATCCCAGCAACTCTGGAGACTGAAGCAGGAGGATCACAAGTTCAAGGTTGGCCTCAAAACTTAGTGAGGCCCTAAGTAACTTAGTGAGACCCTGTCTTAAAATTTAAAAAAATAGAAGTGGAGCATGCTTTGTGAAAGTCTACTCAAATAATTAAATTTGTGCATCTTTATGCACATTCTTCCTCAAATTAAAAAGAAGAAGATTATTATCTAGGAGAGTGAATAATGAAAAGGAGATGAGAAGTAAATTTTAGATATATTTTAAAGTACAAAGTAGAGAACTTGGGACAAATTGAAGACAGGAAGGAAAGGAGAAGAAAGATTCTATTGATTCTATCTATCATAACTTGTTTTTATTTACAGAGTTCCACAAAGATTAGTTTTCTCAAAGCACAAAGTTTCCAGCCTTGGAAATTTAACTGAACATGTAAGAGTAGCTCCTCTCATTTCTGCATGATGATGTAGCTTTAATTTTAGTCTCTTTTTACAAATATTTTCTATCTAAATATCACTTGTGATACAAAAATTTTAAATGAAAGCATATTCATAGCATACATTCATACTATACCTATATTAGGAATCTAAACAGAGAACCCTAAGTAACTTGCATTCAAGTTATTCCTGTACTGCTCCCTTAGAGATAATAGTGCTGTGGAAGTAGTGAGAGAAGAATGCCCAACCTATGTCCATATTAATAAGTGGGGCTAGAATTATCATTAGGCCTTTTAAGCAGCTAAATGTTAAAAGGGTCCAGAAGGTAGCAAAGTAATGATAGAGCTGAGTTTTCCACTATAGTGTATCAATACTGGGTAGCCAATTTTGAACCCCATTAACTACATTGAGTCAATTTTGCTGTTGTTAGTGTGACATGGACCACCAGGGAAGCTCTTAAACTGAAGATTCAGAAAAAAAAAATACATATGATGAAAAAATGGAGAGAAAGTATTGCAGAAATGGTTTGGCAATTACCAGGCACAAAGTGGTGTACACCTGTAGGTCTAGCTACTCAGGAGGCATAGGCAGGAGGATCACAAGTTCGAGGGCAGTCTGGGCAATTTAGGACAACTAGTTTCAAAATACATAAATAAATAAATAAAATAAATATAAAAATGTTCACTCATAACCAATATAGTAACTTTCCTGAAAATCAAAGATAAATGGAAAATCTTCAATTAGCCATTCTGAAAATGTGAGCGTGTGTGTGTGTGCGCACACACACATTTGTATTTTTTACATAGAGAAATATAAACATAAGTTTCTGATTTCTCATCAGAAGCAAGGGAGACCTAAAAACATTGAACTATAAGACAAAAGAAAACAGAACAAAACAAAATAAGAGCCTGTCTACTTAAAATTCCAGAATGATGGTCGTAAATTACATTTTTGATAAACTAAAGCTGAGAAAGTTTATTTACGGTTGATTGTCATACAGGCAATGGTAAACAATATTTTTGGGGGGACTGAAAGGTAAGGATACCAAATGGAAATTCAAATGTAGAGGAAAGTATAAAAATATCCATAAATGATAAACATTGGCATAACAAGACCAATTTGTTCATTTCATAATTTTCTTAAAGGATAATGTCTGGTTAAATAAAAACAGAATTGTATCCTAAATTCATTGCTATTTTCTTTTTGTTTGTTTCTTTTTCACTTTTAAAAAAATCTACAGTGTTATGCATGGTCACCACTGTCTATTTCTACCATTTTTTCATTACCCCAAAATAACTCTACAAGCATCAAGCAATAAATCTTCTTTACTCCCACCCCACATGCTCTAGAAAACTCTGTTTAACTGTCTGCTTACATCAATTTACCTCTTCTGAGTGTTTCATGTAAGTGGAATCATACATTTTTCCTGTGCTATATTCGTTTAGCATAATGTTTTCATGGTTCATCAATGTTATAGCATGCATCAGAACATCATTCCATTTTACAGTTGAATAATATTTCATTCTGTGTATATTCTACATTCTGTTTATTCATTCATCTGTTCAAGAACCCTTGAATCTTATTTTCCCACCTTTTGGACTACTGGAATAATGGTACAATGAACATTGGTATGGAAAAATCTGTTTGGGGTTCCTGATTTTAATTATTTTAATATATAACTAGGAGTGAAATTGATGATCATGTGGTAAGTAATTATATATTTTGCTTATTGAGTAACTGATTTTTTTCCACCATGACTAAACCTTTTTTATAATCCCCTCGATGATGCAAGGGGAGTCTACTTTCTCCATATAGTGTCCAAAATTATTTTTCACTTTGTAGATTGTAAGAATCTAGTACACATACTGTAGAATTCCTGTGTGATTCTGATTTGCATTTCCCTAATGACTCATGATGTTAAGCATCTTTTCATGTTAGCCATTTGTATGTCATTTTGAAGAAATGAGGTAAATGTTTAATACAGGTAACTGATTTAATAATAATTTCACAAAGGATGGGAACCAGGTAATTTATATTGTTGTAGGTTTCTACCAAGTGTATGAAATGAGAAATGAGAAATGAAATGTGGAATAAGCAGTGGTGAACGCTGGTTGTGAACTGTAAGTACAAATTAATCATAAATATAAAGAAAATGTGGTATATATATATATACAATGGAATATTACTCAGCCATAAAGAATGATAAAATTATGGCATTTGCAGGCAAATGGATGAAACTGGAGAATATCATGCTAAGTGAGATAAGCCAATCTCAAAAAACCAAAGGAAGAATGATATCGCTAATAAGTGGATGATGACACATAATGGGAGGTGGGAAGGGTTAGTGTTGGGGTTGGAGTTGGGTTTAGGGAGGGGGGCAGGAATGGAGGAAGGAAGGACTGTATAGATGGAGGGGAAGGGTCGGAGGGGAGGGGGGGAAGGGAAAAAATGGCAGAATGAATCAATTTTACATTACCCTATGTAAATTTATGATTACACAAATGGTATGCCTTTACGCCATGTACAGACAGAGAAACAACATGTATCCCATTTGTTTACAATAAAAAAAAAAAAAGAATTCATATTTTTACTGTGAACTATAATCACATAATAATAAATAATAAACCATTACTGAAGATTTTAACATCCTAATCTCAGAAGTAAACAAAATAATCATAAACAATATTGAAAATTCTAGTGATCACCTTGACCTATTAGACATGTATAAAATCATATGACCCACAATGACTTGTCAATAGCACAAAGAATTATATCAAGATCAACCATAGTTGGAGGAAGAGTAAGTTGAAATACATTTTTAAGAGATAAAATTTGGGGGAGTAATTTTCTGACATCAATTGGGTTACAGAAATTTATACAAAATATGTTTTATAATCTTTGGATTCCAAAGAAAATCATTGTTAATTATATGACTCTAATCATGTCTCTCAGTAGCATACTCCAACTGTATGATATGCAAAACACAAAAATGCTCCTGGAGTTTTGGGCCACAGTTTGTTTTGTAGAACATTATCTTTACTGACCATATTAACATGACAGTTATACACTTGGCTAAACAATATTAAACCAATGTATAAAAGTAGAACTTTGAAAAACAAGTCAAAATTTTTTTTGATAATATATTGAAAAAAGAATATTTCCAGTTTTTTTTTTTTTCTTTATTACTGGCATATCATTTGCTATGTCTAGTAAGATTCATTTTACAATTTCATTTGTCATATTTGTTTCATTTATTTTCTGTTTAAGTTTACAAATATTTTTATTCTTCATATATGTTGTGATCATCTGTTTTTAATTTTTTATTAACAAATTGAGTTTTATAGATATTTAACCTATTTGGTAATTGCAGAATCAAATTTTAGTTACCTGTACTTAGATTAGAAAGTTTTATAATGTCTATTTATGTAAAATTTCTATAAATTATTTTCTATAAGTGTGTGTTTTAGGTGTCAGAAGAAATGTTATTATTGTCTAAATGCTTAAAAATTAATTTTTTATGAAGATCATGTCAATTACTATATCTTCTAATTTACATTTGTTGAATTTTTCATTATATTTTATTCTCCATTTTTAATTATGTGTGTATGTTTTAATTTGGCCATTTTCTTTTTTATGCAGTTTTCAAAAATTTAAGTAATGACTTTTTGGTGGTTTTTTATTTCTTGTTCAATTTCATATTTCTCAGTTCTACCTTTCTATTTACTATTTGTTTTATTCTCCAATCAAAGTGCATCTGCTGCTGAAACAAGGTCTCCCAAAGGTACCTTAACTCAGGCTAAATGCAAGTGTGTTTAGTGTATGGAATATTCAGGGGCCCCTTGAAATAGAGGGCTATGGGAGCAGTTCCTACCATCCAGGATTAAGTGTGATTTCATTATTTAGAACAAAGCTCTCTGGTGATAATGCATTGTCTTAATGTAAAACATTCTTATTCTCCTGTTTACTACAAAGATTTTGTTAAATTTCTGAGGAAGTTATATATTTGTATATGATTATATATTTACATATGTTACATTATATTTATATAATGATAATAATATTTGGACACTGGAGATGATAGTTATGAAATTAATGAGTATCCTTTTCATGAAGATACTGAGGTCTCTGGAATACTGGTGTATTCTTAGAACAAACAGATTGATCATAAGTATGATAATGTCTCAATCTTTTAAGAGATAAGCAAGTTCTATGGAGAGAACCCTAAAGTCAAACAAATATAGCGTATGATGATTTATCTCCTTCTTAATAAGCCAACAATATATTATGAACTTGGACTCTTAAAATGACTGAAAAGTAAAATGAAAGCCAGGTATGTTGGCGAATATCTGTTACATGTTACTCAGGAGGACAAGGCTGGAGGTCCACAAGTTGGAGGCCAGCATAGACAGCTTACAAAATTCTACCTCAAAATTCAACAAATGAAGAGAGGTGGGAATATGGAGGTTCTTCAAAAGACTAGGAATGAAACCACCCTATGTATCCTGTTCCTTTGTATTTATCCAAAAGAACTAAATAAGCATACTATACTGATACAGGTTAACCAATGTTTATTGCAAAACAAGTCACAATAGTCAAGATTTGGAAATAGCCTAGGTACTCGTCAACAGATGAATAGATAAATAAAATGTGGGTATATATACTTAAGGGAGTTTCACTCAGCCATAAAGGCGAATGAAATTATGTCAATTGGTGGCAAATGCATGAAACTGGAGTACATTATACTGAGTGAAATACACCAGACTCAGAAAGTTGAAAGTCAGCTTTTTTAAAATTTACTTTCGGGCGGGCCAAGATGGCGGACTAGAGGGCGGCTGCATTTCACGCTGCTCCAGGACGCAAGATTTAAAAGAGGAGATAGTGAGAGACTTGGGACCAACTCAAAGCCGCCGGGTGAGTCTCTCCCGTTGGGGAGGCGTCCCGGATGGAGCGGTAGCCCCGGAATGCAGGGAATTTGTGAAGTGGAGTTGCTCGGCGAGACGCCCCTCCCCCCGCTGGAGCGGTAAACACGGACAACTGGGATCATTGTAGAGGAGGCGGCTCAGCACAGCGCTTGGACTCGAGCAGCTGCTGGGGCTCCGGGCGGCTGCCTGGGGAGGAGCTGCGTGGCAAGCTGTTTGGACCCAGAGTGACCGCTTCCGAACACCGGGGGGTTGTCCCGGAGGAGGAGGAGAGGCCCGGCGGGTCACTTGGGTCTAGGAGTGACTGCATCAGAGCCACGGGCGGTTGCCAGAGGAGGAGCTGCATGGTGAGCTGTTTGAACTCAGAGTGGGCGCTCCTGAGCGCCAGGGGACTGCCCGGAGGAAGAGGAGGAGCGCGGCGGGACGCTTGGTCTGGGAGTGACTGCATCAGAACCACAGGCGGTTGCCAGAAGAGGAGCTGCGTGGTAAACTGTTTGAACCCAGAGCGAGCGCTCCTGAGTGCTGGGAGGTTGCCCGGAGGAGGAGGAGGAGCGCGGCGTGTTGCTTGACCTGGGAGTGACTGCATCAGAGCTGCGGGCGGTTGCCAAAGGAGGAGCTGCGTGACGAGCTGTTTGAACTCGGAGCAGCTGCTCCAGAACACTGGTGGCCTGCCTGGAGGAGGAGAGCGGTGGGACGCTTAGCCTGGGAGTGACTGCATCAGAACCACAGGCAGTTGCCAGAGGAGTAGGCGAGTGGTGAGTTGATTGGACTAAAAGCAACCGCTCCTGAACACCGGTGGCCTGCCTGGAGGAGGAGCGTGGTGAGTCACCTGGTCTCAGAGCCACCGTTCCTGAACACCTGGGGGGCTACCCCAAGGAGGAGGAGGAGGAAAAGGGCGGGTCACTTGGACTTGGAGTGACTGCCTAGGGCTACGGGTGGTTGGTGGGAGGAGGAGACCCGAAGTGAGTTGTTTGGATTCCTAGTGACTGCGTCGGAAACCGGGCGGCTGTCCGGAGGAGGAGGTGTGTGGCGGGTCTCTGGGTCTCGGAGCTATTGTACGGGGCTCCAGGTGGTGGCTCAGGGGAGGGGCTGCACAGCCAGGCGATTGGTGCAGAGCAGGGTCCCAGGAGCTAGGTGGCTTCTTGCTGGAAGAGCCGCACAGAGACACGCCTAGGGGCGGAGCGAAGTTTCCAGGGCGGCGGGCAGATTCTCTGGGAGAGGCAGCCTAAGGAGACTCGCCTGCAAAGGGTGAGGCTCCCAGACCCAGGACGTAGGTCCGGGCCCCTGGGATCGTTGCAGAAGAAGACAGCCCAGCCCAGGCGGTAGTTGTAGATTGAGGGGAACCTCTAGGAGGGCAACTGACTAGCGAGACGTCCCCACCGAGTGACTCTTCCCGGCCGGGAGAGGTTTTCCCACAGGGACGGTAAAGCCAGAGACATAGGCACAAACAGGCCTTGCCTCAGCCCACAGTCTACTTCCCCATTGGATGACCATTGGTCAACAAGTGGAGGCACCTCTGCCCACTAGCAGGGAATATACGCCACCTGAGGGTTACCACACCTAGAGAGGCAGCTTCTTCGTGGAGCTCTGCATTATCAACCTCCTCCAAGACTTCAGGCTACTGAAGGATAAGAGGGGATATACTAGCAATCTTCAGGGACATTATAAGTTCATAGAGGAAATCTGCAATATCTTAATGACCCACTGATCCCTGAACAATATGAGAAAACAAGGGAAGAAAATGCCCCAAACAAATCTAGATGTTACATCAATAAAATCCAATGACAGCATGGCAGAAGAAATGACAGAAAGGGAGTTCAGAATGTACATAATTAAAATGATTAGGGAAGCAAACGAGGAGATGAAAGAGCAAATGCAGGCATTGAACGATCGCACCAATCGACAGTTAACAGAGCAAATTCAGGAAGCAAAAGATCATTTCAATAAAGAGTTAGAGATATTGAAAAAAACCAAACAGAAATCCTTGAAATGAAGGAAACAATAAACCAAATTAAGAACTCCATAGAAAGCATAGCCAATAGGATAGAACAGCTGGAAGACAGAACTTCAGATATTGAAGACAAAATATTTAACCTCGAAAACAAAGTTGAACAAACAGAGAAGATGGTGAGAAATCATGAACAGAATCTCCAAGAACTATGGGATATCATGAAAAGGCCAAATTTGAGAATTATTGGGATTGAGGAAGGCTTAGAGAAACAAACCAAAGGAATGAACAATCTATTTGAAGAAATAATATCAGAAAATTTGCCAAATCTGAAGAATGAAATGGAAATCAAGTCCAAGAGGCTTATAGGACTCCAAATACACAAAATTACAACAGACCCACACCAAGGCACATTATAATGAAAATACCTAACATACAAAATAAAGACAGAATTTTAAAGGCTGTGAGAGAAAAGAACCAAATTACATTCAGGGGGAAACTAATACGGATATCAGCAGATTTTTCAATCCAGACCCTAAAAGATAGAAGGGCCTGGAACAACATTTTTCAAGCTCTGAAAGAAAATGGATGCCAACCAAGAATCTTATACCCAGCAAAACTTACCTTCAAATTTGACGATGAAATAAGATCATTCCACGATAAACAAAAGCTAAAAGAATTTACAAAAAGAAAGCCAGCATTACAGAACATTCTCAGCAAAATATTTCATGAGGAAGAGATAAAAAACAAAGAAGCAAATCAGCAAAGGGAGGAATTATCCTAAAGGAACTGTCAAATAAAGGAGGAACCAAGATGTGTCAAAAATTTTAAATATGAACCAAATGACTGGGAATACAAATCATATCTCAATAATAACCCTGAATGTTAATGGCCTGAATTCATCAATCAAAAGACATAGACTGGCAGATTCGATTACAAAGAAAGATCCAACAATATGTTGCCTGCAAGAGACTCACCTCATAGAAAGAGATACCCATAGACTAAAGGTGTAAGGATGGGGAAAAACATACCATGCACATGGGCTCAGCAAAAAAGCTGGAGTATCCATCCTCATTTCAGATAATGTGGACTTCAAGCCAATGTTAGTTAGAAGGGATAAAGAAGGACACTTCATACTGCTTAAGGGAAGCATAAATCAGCAAGATATAACAATCATAAACATCTATGCCCCAAACAGTGGCTCATCCATGTATGTTAAACAAATCCTTCTCAATTTTAGAAACCAAATAGACCATAACACAATAATACTAGGTGATTTTAACACGCCTCTTTCACCACTGGACAGATCTTCCAAACAAAAATTGAACAAAGAAACCATAGATCTCAATAACACAATCAATAATTTAGACTTAACAGACATTTATAGAATATACCATCCAACCAAGAGCAAATACACTTTCTTCTCAGCAGCACATGGATCCTTCTCTAAAATAGACCATATATTATGCCACAAAGCTAATGTCAGCAAATACAAGAAGATAGAGACACTACCTTGTATTCTATCAGATCATAATGGATTGAAGTTACAAATTAATGAAAGAGTAAAAAACAGAAACTACTCCAACACCTGGAGATTAAACAATATGCTACTATATGATGAATGGATAACAGAAGATATTAGGAAGGAAATTAAAAAATTCTTAGAGGTAAACGAGAACAAAGAAACAACATATCAAAATCTCTGGGACACTATGAAAGCGGTACTTAGAGGAAGATTTATTTCATGGAGCGCATTTAATAAAAGAAGTAAAACTCAAAAAATTAACAACCTAACACTACAGCTCAAAGCCCTAGAAAAAGAAGAACAGACCAACACCAAAAGTAGTAGAAGACAGGAAATAGTTAAACTCAGAGCTGAAATCAACGAAATTGAAATGAAAGAAACAATACAAAAAATTGACAAAATAAATAGTTGGTTCTTCGAAAAAATAAACAAAATTGATAAACCTTTAGCCACACTAACAAAGAGAAGACGAGAGAAAACCCAAATCACTAAAATTCGGAATGAACAAGGAAATATCACAACAGACACGACTGAAATACAAAACATAATTAGAAGCTATTTTGAAAATCTATACTCCAACAAAACAGAAAACCTCGAAGACATCAACAAATTTCTAGAGACATATGAATTACCTAAACTGAACGAGGAGGACATACACAATTTAAATAGACCAATTTCAAGTAATGAAATAGAAGAAGTCATCAAAAGCCTACCAACAAAGAAAAGTCCAGGACCAGATGGGTTCTCAGCCGAGTTCTACAAAACTTTTAAAGAAGAACTCATTCCAATACTTCTCAAAGTATTCCAGAAAATAGAAGAGGAGGGAACTCTCCCAAACTCATTCTATGAAGCCAATATTACCCTGATTCCTAAACCAGACAGAGACACATCGAGGAAAGAAAATTTCAGACCAATATCCTTAATGAACATCGACGCAAAAATTCTAAATAAAATTTTAGCAAATCGCATACAAAAACATATTAAAAAGATAGTGCACCATGATCAAGTGGGTTTCATCCCAGGGATGCAAGGTTGGTTCAACATCAGAAAATCAATAAATGTCATTCACCATATCAATAGACTTAAAGTCAAGAATCACATGATTATTTCGATAGATGCAGAAAAAGCATTTGATAAAATACAGCACCCCTTCATGCTCAAAACACTAGAAAAAATAGGGATAGTGGGAACATTCCTTAACATTGTAAAGGCCATCTACGCTAAACCCATTGCTAATATCATTCTAAATGGTGAAAAACTGAAAGCATTCCCTCTAAAAACTGGAACAAGGCAGGGATGCCCTCTTTCACCACTTCTATTCAATATCGTCCTTGAAACTCTAGCCAGAGCAATTAGACAGACCAAAGAAATTAAAGGGATACGAATAGGAAAAGAAAAACTCAAACTATCCCTATTTGCTGATGATATGATGGTATACTTAGAGGAACCAGGAAATTCCACCAGAAAACTTTTAGATCTCATAAGTGAATTCAGTAAAGTAGCGGGATATAAGATCAATGCACATAAATCGAAGGCATTTTTATATATAAGCGATGAATCTTCAGAAAGAGAAATTAGGAAAACTACCCCATTCACAATAGCTTCGAAAAAAATAAAGTATTTGGGAATCAATCTCACAAAAGAGGTGAAAGACCTCTACAATGAGAACTACAGAACACTAAAGAAAGAAATTCAAGAAAACCTTAGAAGTTGGAAAGATCTCCCATGTTCTTGGATAGGAAGAATTAATATTGTCAAAATGGCCATACTACCAAAAGTGCTATACAGATTCAATGCAATTCCAATTAAAATCCCAATGATGTACCTTACAGAAATAGAGCAAGCAATTATGAAATTCATCTGGAAGAATAAAAAACCCAGAATAGCTAAAGCAATCCTTGGCATAAAGAGTGAAGCAGGGGGTATTGCAATACCAGATCTTCAACTCTACTACAAAGCAATAGTAACAAAAACAGCATGGTATTGGTACCAAAATAGAAAGGTGGATCAATGGTACAGAATAGAGGACATGGACACAAACCCAAATAAATACAATTTTCTCATACTAGACAAAGGTTCCAACAATATGCAATGGAGAAAAGATAGCCTCTTCAACAAATGGTGCTGGGAGAATTGGAAATCCATATGCAACAGAATGAAACTAAACCCATATCTCTCACCATGCACGAAACTAAACTCAAAATGGATTAAGGATCTCGGAATCAGACCAGAGACCTTGCATCTTATAGAAGAAAAAGTAGGTCCAGAGCTTCAACATGTCGGCTTAGGACCAGACTTCCTCAACAGGACTCCCATAGCACAAGAAATAAAAGCAAGAATTAATAACTGGGATAGATTCAAACTAAAAAGCTTTCTCTCAGTAACGGAAACTATCAGCAATGCAAAGAAAGAGCCTACAGAGTGGGAGAAAATCTTTGCCAATCATACTTCAGATAGAGCGCTAATCTCCAGAATCTATAAAGAACTCAAAAAACTCTACACCAAGAATGTAAATAATCCAATCAACAAATGGGCTAAGGAAATGAATAGACACTTCACAGAAGAAGATATACAAGCAATCAACAAACATATGGAAAAATGTTCAACATCTCTAGTAATAAGAGAAATGCAAATCAAAACCACCCTAAGATTCCATCTCACCCCAATTAGAATGGCAATTATCAAGAATACAAGCAACAACAGGTGTTGGCGAGGATGTGGGGAGAAAGGTACACTCTTACATTGCTGGTGGGGCTGCAAATTAGTGCAGCCACTCTGGAAAGCAGTGTGGAGATTCCTTAGAAAACTTGGAATGGAAACACCATTTGACCCAGCTATCCCACTCCTTGGCCTATACCCAAAGGACTTAAAATCAGCATACTACAGAGATACAGCCACATCAATGTTCATAGCTGATCAGTTCACAATAGCCAGATTGTGGAACCAACCTAGATGTCCTTCAATTGATGAATGGATAAAGAAAATGTGGTATATATATACAATGGAATATTACTCAGCCATAAAGAACGATAAAATTATGGCATTTGCAGGCAAATGGATGAAACGGGAGAATATCATGCTAAGTGAGATAAGCCAATCTCAAAAAACCAAAGGAAGAATGATATCGCTAATAAGTGGATGATGACACATAATGGGGGGTGGGAAGGGTTAGTGTTGGGGTTGGAGTTGGGTTTAGGGAGGGGGGCAGGAATGGAGGAAGGAAGGACTGTATAGATGGAGGGGAAGGGTCGGAGGGGAGGGGGGGAAGGGAAAAAATGGCAGAATGATTCAAACAACATTACCCTATGTAAATTTATGATTACACAAATGGTATGCCTTTACGCCATGTACAGACAGAGAAACAACATGTATCCCATTTGTTTACAATTTTATAATAAAAATAAAAAAAGAAAGTTGAAAGTCAAATAATATCTCCCATATGTATAAGCCAGAAAGAAATAGGGAATAGAAAGGGTGATCTCATGAAAATAGAAAGAACAATAGAATGGAAGAAAGGGATCAAGGTTGTAGATAGGAAAGGGGAGGAACCATGGAATGAAATTTACCAAATTATACTATGTGCAAGCATAAATGTACCTCAACAATTCCCACTTTTATGTATAACTAAAATACACATATTGAAAAAAGTAAGTAAATAGGAGGAAGACCAGTAGAGTCAAGGAATGGGATCAAGGGGAGGGAGGAGGAGAGGGAAATGGGAATTACTGGGAATTGAAATGGACCAAATTATGCTATATGCATTTATAAATATGTCAAAATGAACCACACCATTATTGTAGGACTAAAATACACTAACAAAAACAAAAGCCAGAAAGGGTTGGGGATGGAACACAGTGGTACAGCACTTGCCTAGCATGCTTGAGGTCTTGGGTTTAACCTCAGCACTACAATAAATAAACAAATCAAAGATTAATTTCCTTTGAGATCAAAAATATTATGAGTAATAATGTTTTTCATAATATTGTTTATTAAGTCATTTCATTCTCTTTCTAATTGTAATTTGGGAGTAAAAACCTGCAATAACATAATTGTGAGAATATGATTAAGAGAAGGTAGCAAGAATATAAGGACACTATACATAAAAACAATCCTTTTGCTTACTGGCAGGGGCATGATGAATAATTTTTAAAAAATTATTCAGGAGAGATTTTGTGTACATATAAGCAGTTCATCCTGAATCATTTAGATTCCAAGAAGAGCAAAACAGATTTGACATTTTTAAATAATATATCGTAGCAGAGATGAAGGGGCTTTCAAACATGCCCCAGTGTATAACCAGAGCTTCCTGACAGAGACTGAGTCAAAAGAAGCCTCAACAAGTGAATCAATGTGAATTCTCTGTGTTCCTGTTAGAAAATGCCATTCAAAATTTATGATAAGATTTCTGACCAAGATTTATTTTAGACTAGCTTTTGTCATAAAGCTCTCTGACCTCACACGCACTGGCTCTTTGACCTCTGTTCCAGACATCTGAAATTAAAGATGAAATGTTAATTACTGAGCTGCACACATAGGCTCTCTATTCGCTCACTGTGAGTGAATCTATAGGCGACTCCAGGAAAAATAGCTGTCTCTTTGAAGAGGAGCACTGAAAAATATAAACTCAGTGGGAATAGCCCATTATTAAACTATGACTCACCTCCTGTATTCCTGTATCCTACATTCCTGATGATCATCAGAAAGATTTTAATTATAGTCATAGGGCATTGATGATTAGAATTAGCTAATCATATTTTAGAAAGTGAATACTTGGCCTAAATTTTTTTCTTCCAATCACTACGTATAACAGAGTGTGAAATTCATGTTTGTTAACTGGAAAAAGGCTTTCTTTTGATTGCTTCTGTCTTTTATTATGTCAGTAAGAAAAAGTCTAGTTGATAAATAAATGTCTTAGAAAAAGCACTATTATTGCTACATGTTGGACAATTTGTGCTTAAGCAAATACACAAAGATAGTACTGCAGTCCTTCAGCAAAAGCCCTGATCCCAACAGACCAGGCTCAGCCATCTGTCACAATATGTCAATCAAAGAGAGAGGTAGTGTCTAAAGGTCAGAATAACATTTAATCAGAATGGTCACACCAGGAAGAATAGATTCAGTGACCAAAGATCTATCTTCAAGTGACTAACAGAAGCGTGGAGAATTTGTAGAAAAGACAAGGCTCAGAAACTTGCATAAATGGCAGAGTAAATCATTCTGGTCAGGCCATGTTCTAGTTGATCATTATATCAGGATTAATTCTCTGAAGCACTGAGAAGGCCATCATCACTTGAGGAGGTGATTGGTTCCTATCATGAGATGGTAGGAGGGTAGCTACAGTTTGGGTCTGGGGTAATTGCACCTGCTTAGGGGCAGTCTCATCATGGGGTAAACTTTTCTGTAAAGCTTGCGTGAGATTAGTTTTGATTCTTTATCATAAGGATGCTTATCAACCAGGCCTGCTGTTTCTGGAATCTAGGGCAACTTCAGAAGAAAGTGCCTTAGAAGGAAAAAGAGATAAAAGGCAAACAGAATAAAAAAGGGGCAAAAGGGAGTGGTTAGGTCAGTGATTGGGCCCTCCTTCAGAATCAAGGACAATCCTTGAATATGTACAATTACAAACAAGGCAGAGGATGTATTACTAAATAACTTAGTTATCAAGGCAATTTATATTTTATACAAATTCAGATACCAAGTGACCAATTGCAACCAATGAAAGTGATGTAGTTTGTGAATTTATTGTTCTTCATAAATTTTAACATCGTAGAAGGACACAAACATTTTGGTCTATATTAATGACCCTACTAGTTTATGTCAATATGATATGTTACATTCTTTAGTGAACAACCTGTTATTTGTAGGAGAAATGCAGGCCCATTTCCTTAACCCATTTATTGATTGGGTTATTTGTATTCTTGGTGTAAAGTTTTTTGAGTTCTTTATAGATTCTGGAGATTAGGGTCCTATCTGAAGTATGTGTGGCAAGGATTTTCTCCCACTCTATAGGCTCTCTCTTCACATTGCTGATAGTTTCCTTTGCTGAGAAAAAGCTTTTTAGTTTGAATCTATCCCAATTATTGATTTCTGCTTTTATTTCTTGTGCTTTGGGAGTCATGTTAAGAAAGTCTGGTCCTAAGCTGACATGATGAAGATTTGGACATACTTTTTCTTTTATAAGGTGCAGGGTCTCTGGTCTGATTCCAAGGTCCTTGGTCCATTTTGAGTTGAGTTTTGTGCAGGGTGACACAGGGGTTTAGTTTTATTCTGCTGCATATGGATTTCCAGTTTTCCCAGCACCATTTGTAGAAAGGCTATCTTTTCTCCATTGTATGTTTTTGGCACCTTTGTCGAGTGTGAGAGAACTGTATCTTTAAAAACGAGTTCCAGTTAGAACTGCTCAGTGTGAACCAAGATGACTGACGCATAGTTACCTTGGATCTTTAGTGTGTCATTATAATGGTAAAATCTCCTCTCCACAAGGTAAGATCATGCATAGTAGGGAATTGAGAATCTGATGCAATCCTGCTGTACGTCAGAAATTAAGAGGAGGTCCTGGGTGAGACTGGAAACTTTCCCACAACTCCCAATAAAACTGGAGATCAGGAGGGATTTGCTGCCCCTCTCCCCTGTGAGAGAAAACATTCTCTTCCTTGAGAGTCTCGACCTTTTCCATTTCCTATCCCTTCTAGTGAACTCATGCCTGCTACTCCCAGTGACTCCTATGAAACATTTCTAGCATGGTTGTAAGAACTGCTGAGGACTGTCTGCAGTCACTTTTGCTATGCAGATGACCTTTGCAGCAACCGGAGTAAGTAGCACAATAATGCATTGTGCATTTCAAAAAGTTATAGGACAGTTCTTGGAAGTTATTACTATAAAGAAAAGAAATATTTGAGAAGATAGATATGTTTAACTTGCTTTTAACATTACACAATGTATACATGCACCAAAATCTCATGTTACTCCATTAATATGTACAATTTTTATTTAATTGAGTACCACTTAAAAGTAAAGGTAGCTGTTGTGGTTTGGATGTGAGGTGTCCCCCAAAAGTTCACAGGTGAGACAATGCAAGAAGGTTCAGAGGAGAAATGATAGCGTTGTGGGAGTCTTAACCTAATCAGTGAAATAATCCCTGATGGGATTAATTGAGTGGTATCTGGAGGCAGGTAGGGTGTGGCTGAAGGGAGTGGCTCACTGGGGGCATGGCTATGGAGTATATATTTTGTATCTGGAGAGGAGAGTTTTTCTCTCTTGGCTTCCTGATGATGTGAGCTGCTTTCTTCTGCCATACTCTTCTGCCATGTTGTTTTAGCCTTACCTGGAGCCCTGAGGAATGGAGACGACCTCTATGGATTAAGACCTATGAAACATGAGCCCCCTAGTAAACTTTTCTTCCTCTAGAGTTGTGCTGGTCACGTTATTTAGTCACAGCAACCAAAAAGCTGACTAAAACATTAGCTAAAAATATATTTTAGTCAAACATGTAAAACACACTTATTATACATATTCCAATTGTTGGGAAATATCAGGAACAATGAACTCAACTGCTTTGCTTGATGACTTGATAGGTTAGATGTCTACTGATAATATAATATTTTAAATATATACAGCTGTTTTTAATAACTATGTCCAAATGTTAAGAAATATACCTCGTTCGGGCCCTTTGTTCTCAGGTTGCTCCCTAGGGCCACTTGTCTAATTTCTTTTCATGCTCCCCACACTGTTTTCCACTCTACCTATACTCAGATGTATTGTCCCCATAAGACACAAGATGCCCTTTGCAATAGAGGACTTTGTCTACTCTTGCCTTCAATTGTACCCAGCCTATTTTCTTAAATGTCCTAAAGAAAAACCTTCTGAGTGTTTACAATCTACAGTTAAGTTAATATGCATAGGAGAGTATGGTTATAAAAATTTTATTAAAGAAAAACTAAAAGGGTAGGTGAACATGGGTTCATTATTGCCCTTTTCTTTCCCTCTTTCCTTGACACAAACTTTACTAGGAATTTTCTACCTACTGTAGACATCTGAGCTCTGTTTGTTGACAAGCCCCAGCAAGCACTAAAAAGAAGAATGAAAGCCAGGTGTGGTGGTGTAAACCTATACTGGCTCAGGAGGCTGAGACAGGAGGATCAAAAGTTTGAAACCATCCTTAAATATTTATCAAATTAAAAAAAATAAATTAAAAAAAAATCTGGAGATGTAGTTCCATGATAGAGTACAGGCAAACACTGGGCCCTGGATTCATTCATTCCCTAGTACCACACTAAACAATCAATAAAACAGGATATGTCCTTTCATCAGTTTATTCTAAGAATCAACTAACTATAGCAACTCTTTCTGGCTCTCCCTTCCTTTTCCCTTGTTCAGTTTACTTGTCCATAAATGTTCCTTACCTATAAAAGAAGTCTTTTCTGTTTCATTTTTAGATACTTGCAGATTTCTGATATCAAATATTCTATTTCAATAGTCATACTTTGATTTTGCATTACTGGAGATTGAATCCAGGACCTTGGACTTGCATGCATTCTACCACTGAACTACATCCCCAGTCATTTTTTAGAAATTATTTTATTTTGACACAGTATCTCCATAAATTGCCTAGCTGGTCTGGAACTTTTAATCATTCTGCCTCAGTTTCTGGAGTAGGTAGGATTACAGGTATGTACCAGTGTATAGCATAATAGTTTGACTTTTTAAAAAAAACAAAGCCTCTCCTTTCATATGTTCAGATTGGTTTTAATTTAACAATAAAATTTTTCAAAAAATTAAAGTTAAAATAAAAGCATAAAATATATATTCCAAGTAAAATTTGTAAAACCAGATTTGGGAGAGTGTTACAAGTAATGGGAGATTAGATAATCTAGACCCATCCTCTTGTTAAAAACATTCATGAAAGTTGAAAGAGAAATCTAAACTAAAATTTCCAATGAGGAAGTTTAAAAACTAGAAATACAGGAATATCCCATTTTCCCTACTTTCATGAAGGAGAAAAAGAGGGTATCCAAGTAGTAATTAAATAGGAGAAATGTTGTTAGACTTCATTCATAGAAAAATATAAACCAACACTACAGTGTGACACCTCCCTGAATTAACCAGACTAAAAAATAAGAGTGGAAAAAATAAGAAGAAAGATAAAAGTCAAGGTTTGATATGTGAAATGACAGAGACTCATGAACAGTTGTGAGAGGGGGATTTGGTTGTTTGTTGGTGTTGTTGCTGTTGTTGTTGCAGTACTGGGGATTGAACTCAGGAGTGTTCTACCATTTAGCCATATCCTTAGCCCTTTTTATGATTTATTTTTTTTTTTTTAATTTTGAGATTGACTTTTGCTAAATTGCTGAGTCTGGCTTGAATTTGCCATCCTCCTTCCTCAGCCTCCCGAGAAGCTGGGAGTATAGAAGTGTGCCAGCCATCTTGCCCAGCTGGCTAGTAACTTTCAATAACAGCTTCATGCTATTTACAAAATGTATAGTAGGTGTTGCATAATGCAGAACTGTTCTTTGTTCTGGCACTAGAGATTCTAAGGTCCATGGAATCTCTCAAGTGTTAGGAGTTCCTTTACTGTACATGATCCCCTGAATTATGCCTCCGTTTATGGAAACTGGACAATTTCAGATGTGTCCTGGTCTCCTGAAAGATCAAACACAGGATTACAGAATTGGGGTTTTGAGCCAAGCCAAACTTCAACAAAGGAAGGGGAATGTGGAATTGAGTTCAAATACATGGCCAATGATTACATTAATCAAGTTTCTGTGATAATACCCCACGTAAGAACCCCTAGACACGGAAGATTGGTGGACCTTCTATCGTGAACATATCAGTGTGCTCGCAAGTCATGCATCCCGATTCTACCCAGAGAAGGCACAGAAAGTCTGCATTTGCAAACCTCCCATACCTAGCTAGATTTTTCTTAGGATAAATTAATAAAACTGTAGGTTCAAGTATAGAAGTTTCCTGAGTTTTCTGAGTTGTTCTAGGGAATTTTCAAACCTGATTGGGGTCATAGGGATCCCTCTGAATTCATAGCTCATTGATTAGAAATGTGGAAGGATGGGGACACCTGAATTAATGATTCATGTCTAAAGTGGTAATACGCTTACTGGGACCACACCCTTAACTTGTGGTGTTTGTCCTAACTCTGGGTAATTAGAAGTAAAATTTCATTGTACTATGTAGATATATAGTACAATCCAGTGATTATTCTCCTAGGTGTATTCCCTAGAGAAATGTATCCTTATGTGCACCAGAAGACATGTACAGGAGGCGTTAGCATCATTATTCGTAAGTCAAATCATGCATAAAATAACTCAAATGCCTGGGAGCAGCACAAGGAATAAAATGCTTTATATTAATAAAAAGAATATCGGGCAATAAAAATTAATGAACAATCACATACAAACATATGTCAGTCTAAAAACATAATTTTGAATGACAGCAGCTTATCACAAGAGAATGTAGTATTGTAATTCCCTTTATGTATAATATAATTACAAGCAAACCTAAACCAGATTGTTTATGAAAGCTTATATAAGTAATTAAAATATGCAGAAAATAAGAAAGGCACTGATAAAAGGAAAATTCTGAGATACCCTAAATTTAATTACAGGAGAATGGAGGAGAAAAGAGATAAGGAAGTTAATCCATTAAGAGCTGTGGGCAAACCCAACAAAAATCTTTTTCACATTTCAGAAAGTGTGTTCAAATTTTGACTTAACCCTCCTCCCTGCTGACCCTCAGTGCCCTGTTTATATAAACTTTCCAAACTGTTTTTCCAACTTTTCATTATAAAAATATTCTCAGTTCTGGTTCAACCAATATCTTTCCAACTGCTATCTAGCCTTGCTGATGGTAGTGGAAACTTGCCCAAGAACCTGGTCTTTTCTTGGGCTGTCATCTGTAATGATTCAATAAACTCTTATTTCAGAGACTTCTCATTAACAAGCACTTTGACTTAACAGTACAGACATGCAAGAAGTAGTTATCATAAAATTCAGAACACTGATTAACTTTAGAGGAGAAAGAGAATATTATTACTGGGAAGCAGCAGTTAGAGAATCCAAAATGCTGACAAAAGTTCCTTTTGTGGTCTTAGATGGTTGTCATATGAGTGCACATACTGTGGATTATTTTATTAAATGTTCACTTAATGCACGTTCCTATATGCCCTCTATATTTTACTATCCAAGAAAATCAGAATTATTATATTATTAATAATGAAAACTTTTGCCTTTCAACTTTCTTTAAATCAATACTGACAGGGATTCCATAATGTTTTTTTCACATTAAAGTTTGCTTTGTAAAATGACTGAAGTCAGTTAAATGAAGTCAGTTAAATGACTGAAGTCAGTTATTTTGTAAGGGAAGGGATTTGTTTCAGAATATCATCTTCCTGATTTATTTGATAGGATATCAGTAATTCTTTGACGAAGCTGCATTAGATTTCAGCTAAGCTCTTTACAAAATGTAAATGAAACATTAGAATTCAGAGTCCAAATAAATAGGATTTTAGAAGTCCAAATTTTTCTATTATTATAGAGCAATGTGATCTTGTTTCCACTTAAGCCAGGGTCTGGGAAATTAACTAATGTTATAGAAATCAAAGTTGAAACTGCCAAAGAAGTTCACAATACAAAAATCTAGAATATTTGAAGTCAGAGAAAATCAATTTTTTTCCAAATAAAATGAAATAATTTTAAAAATAGTGTAAGTATTACTTCTGATTCAGTGTTTAAAGGTGGAAATAAATGGAGACTCTTCAAAACAACTTCTGATTTATCACTCATTTTGTAATATTTGATTATGATTTTTAGCTTCATTTGACTTCATTGGTCCTCCAAAACCTCTCCAACATATATTTTAAAACTTACTCTTCTTTCAAAATGTGACAGTAATCTGAATATCATGGAAAAATCATTTCTGTTTATTTTCATCTATTTTATATTTCTATTTTTCAAATTGTTGTAAAATGAATCCATTAAGATGATAATTTGCATTCCAAATAAAAAAAACAGTAATTAAAAACCTAAAGTAGTAGTTTTGAAGAGCATTTACACACAATAATTAATAGCAGATGGTAAGCCAGTCATAGTAGCTCACACCAATAATCCCAGCTACTCAGAAGGCTGAGGCAGAAGGATCATAAATTCTAGGCCAGTACAGACAACTTAGCAAGACCCTGTCTCAAAACAAAAATGAAAATAAAAAGGCTAGATATGTAACTCAGTGGTAGATCACTCCAGGGTTCAATTCCCCAGTACCACACACACACACACACACACACACACACACACAGGAGATAGCAATTCTGATTCAGTAGTTTGGGAGTGTGGTCCAAATATCTGTTTTGGAAATGGTCTATGAAAAAAATTTGATGGACAGAACAGTTAGGGAATAAATAAATTCTCTTGAAATTCCAATTACCATTATTTTCTCCTCTGAGAAATGTTTTTAATTATCTCCAAAATGGAATAACTCCATTCCTTTAAGATCTCTTTCTGATTCTTAATGTGTAGGATAATTGCAACTTCTTGTAAGAATACAGACACCCCACCACCAGGCATGGAGGTGTGTGCCTGCCATCCCAGGGACTTGGGAGACTGGAACAGGATTGCAAGTTCCAGACAGGCCTCAGCAACTTAGTGAGAACTTCAGCAATTTAGACCTCGTCTCAAAACAAAAAAAATAAATAAATAAAAATGGCTAGGGATGTAGCCCAGTACCAAAAAAAAAAAAAAAAAAAAAAAAAAAAAATCAAAGCAAACTAAAACGAAACAAAAAAATCCCAGAAACTGACGTACTGTAGTTTTTCTTTTATGATCCACAGACAATAATTAAAGTATGTTTTTCCCTTTCACATACATTTTTGTTTGTGAGGGACCAGTTGAAAATTATGCCTGACTTTTCTCTTTAATAGAAAATTTTAACTAAACTGAGTCATAAGACAATTTTACCTTTTAATTAAAGCAGAAACTACTTTTTAAACACATGTCCATCTGAACAATTTACATCAGCTACCCTTCCCATAATTTACAAGCAGAGGAGGATACAAGTTTACTAACCTTGGTTGCAATACCATTGCTTGAGAAGGGATGGGACTATAGGAGAGGTTTCAAGGATGAGGTATTTAGGAACATCCTAGTCCAGCATATGAGCTGTCTGGCATACACAGAGTTGGCACATCCCTGCATCTATTTTCTCTGAAGTGGGAACAACAGAGCATTTTGTAAACATGTATGGATAACCTTGGAAGTGATGAAGAGCACAAAATCCCAATAGGCCTATATTCCTATTTACAAATACACTTGCTGTCTCAGAGCCTTATATTTTCATTAATAGGAATGATTGTGCTTTGTAGGTGCAAAGAATCGATCACAGCAAGAATTACTTGTATAATAAGAAGGGAAAGGCATAAAGGATCAATATAGTTAATATAATTAATATGTAGTTAATATAATTATATAGTTATATAAAAATATAGTTAATATAATTAATTCAAGAGAGATGGGAAGGGTAACAAGATTATGGAAGTGAATCATGAGTTTATGGAAAGAAGAACTTTTACAAGAAAGATAACAAACACACATTGAAAGATCTAGGGAGAATTATGGGATGGTTTTCTTTCCATTAACCAGAATAATGAGGACAACCAACATCAAAGTAGAAATCTAACCAGGTAAATTCTAAGAGCATTCTGAAAATTGTCCTGTAAATTCCTAACTTTAGCAGGTATCCAGGTACATTTGTCTTACAGTAAGAACATTTTATTCGAGAAAAATATTTAAATGAACATTTGTAGTGGAGGAGTTAACAAATATGTATCCAGTCTCATCAGGGGGAAGCACTTGGAGGGAGAATCTTAACTGGCAGAAAGTACACTCTATAGTGTAATATTTGATGCTCGCTGAACACTTATGTCATGTTATTTGTATGTCTGAACTCATTTAATTCTTATACAAGTCTAATGAAATTAATATACTTGAAATACCCAGTCTTCAGATGAGAAATCTGACCAAAAGAAAGATCCACCAAATTGTCCAAGATCACGCACACTGTGTGACAATTCTGAGCATTTGACTAAAATGATAAAATTAATGAATATAAAAAACGATTTTTCTGCAGTATGAGTTTTTCTACAATGTCCTGGGTTGTTTTCTTTGAGTTTCCATGGAGGAAAAAGCAATAAAATTATGAAAGATCATCTCTATGTGAAATCAGAAATATCTCTGATTATTAAAATTTTAGATAATTACATTGACAGATGAATTCTTCAGGTACTGACAGAAATAACTTTTCAATCCACTTAAAAACAAACTGGCAGTTTTATTCTTTAAAACTAATATTCAACATCACTTTACCACCTAAATAAATCAAATCTTTGCACTTGATTTCTTCTCGGGTAGAAAATACTTTGAACTTTGTGACCCTAACTTCTTTTTGTTACCTGCTGTCTTCCTTTTTCCTTTCTTTTTTCCCTTCCTGTTTTCACAAAATAGTCTAGGATGGCAATCATGGTAAGCATGCTGATATTGCTATCAAACAAGAACAAAAACCATAAGGTGAGCAGACACTCTTTTTCTTTTACCAATTAGCTGAACTTTTTAAGATTGTCAACTCATTAGAATGTGTAAAAGGGGAACTAATTTACAGAGCTTTCTATTTATAGATTTTATATATCAGCACATTATAGAACATCACTACAGATATAGACAACCTGCAGATGGGGTTCCATCTGTTCAGGTTGACTTTGCAGCATGCTTATGAACAAGGCCCAGACATCAACCTTTTGAATTGCTGCTGACTTGAAAGTGCACAGCATTTCAATGTTTTCTTTGCCTTGGATATTATTTTCCTTTACTTGCAAAAGAATTGTTTTGCTGGAGGATATGCCTCCACATACAATGTGTTACTTTGGATGGCTATTGCCAGTTACGTTTTTTACATGAATTTTAAATATAAATTTATTCATTAAAAGGCCTCTTATTTGCACTAACGTTTTTAAAAAGTATGTTTTAAATCAACACAATGGAAGCATACATGTTGTCTTACTAATACTTTCATTACTTTAATTAAAACTATATTTTTTACTAACAGCCTTGTACTACCACTAAATTGACACACCATCGCATTAAAAACATGATGGCAAAAAGGTGGTTTAAATCTCTAGGACACATCAGTGCAAACATATGCAAAGCTAGAAACATTAAGTCATGTTCTGTTGTTCTGAGAAGCAACAGTTAAGTCAGGAAGAATGAGATCTAGATTCCCTCTGCCATTTGTTGCACTTTCTTTTCAAAGTAGATTAGAACAACAACAACAACAACAACAAAGCAAAATCAACAGAAACAGATGAAATTAAGAAGACCCCATCTTTTGCCTCTCCTAAAGGGCCTACCTGTTTTGAGGGGAAACTCATGACTGAGAAAGGAAGCTTTTCTATCAGGTCCCCCACATGTAATGAATCTACAACAACATGCCAGGTGTTTGGGGTGCAGTAGGTGATACTGTATCAAATGAGAGAGAGTTAGGTAAGAGCATAACTTACATGAATAGGCAACTGCTTCCACATAGAATGAGGTTTCAAACTTTTCCAGCTCAGAGATTTCTTGCTTTATCATGAATAATCCTACAGTCATTATCCTCCATCTGAGAATAATCTGATCTAAAGTATTTTTTACCTGAGTGGATGAGAATTGCATCTCTTTCAATCTTTCCTTCTGTCTTTCCGCCTCAATAATTTAAAACACATACTGTTTTTTCTCAGGAATTCATAGATTTCTGAGTCCTACTGCCCTGCCAGTGAAGAAATAGTTCACTGACCACACAATAAGATCACCTCCTACCTGTCCCCCTCCTCATACACAAACAAACATTATTCTCTTTGAGTTTTTTGTTCAATCACCTAGAAAAAAAAATTGGTATTATTGAATTTCCTTCCTTTTTCCCCTGCCAGATATACTAAAAGGTCTGGGTTTAAGGGCATCCATCAAGAGAGATTTGATTTTGAGAGAGACAGATGAAGGTCTGTGAAAGGAAGGAACCACCTGACAAGAAATTGTAAAGAATCAGCATTCCAGGTGATGAGCTGCGTACCTAGACTTTCAGGTATAATTGGTAACTGTCCTTATAGAAACAGCTCTCTAAGCACATTCTGTTTCTTTTCCTCAATTTCAATCCAGTGGTACAGGGTCATTGAACCAGGAGGAAGTTTGAAATCATAGAATTCTGTTTTGAATACAGGTATTTGCTGGTTCTCTTAACTGTCTTACCTTCTTACACATGGAAGCCCTGTTATTTCTCACATATGAACTGGATTCCCCTACATTCTACGACACCATTCCTGTTTGTTGTCCTTGCTTTATTTCCAGTACCTTAACTCTTATTGTCATGGAATGTTTTATAACTTAGTAGTGTTGGCCTTTCATATCTGTGGGTTCTACATCTAAAAATTCGACCAACTTGGGATCAAAACTATCTGGAAAAATAAATCGCATATGCACTAAACACTTACACTATTTTTCTTGTCATTATTCCCTAGATTACATAGTGAAACAGACATTTACATATGATTATATTGAAGTAGGTATTTTAAATAATCTAGAGATGATTTAAAGTATACAGGAAGAGGTAAGTAGGTTATATGTAAATACCAGGCCATTTTATATAAAGGACTTGAGCATCTTCATATTTTGGTATCCATGGTGATTCTGAAACCAGTCCTCCACAGGGACCAAATGATGATAGTATATGCACAAACACATGGTATATTTAAATCATTAAAAAATTCATTATAAATTAATTTTGATATATGGTAGTTGGTGATATTTCTAAGTTCTCTATTATGCTCTCCTGATATATGCTTTTCCTGTATCAATAATAAGTTATACACCTTATTATTTAACACCTCACAGTTTAATAAAAGTAACAGTGATATATGAAATCAAGACTATATGCAAATTCTCTTATTTTATTTAACATAAATACATCTGCTTTATTGTTAATTACAAAATATATGAATAAAGCTACTGTAAGAAATTAAGGAAAATGAATATATTGTGTAAAATAAACAAGGTTATAATAGTAAATGTCTTTAATGGAGCAACTAAACATGCTTAAATAAGGATGCTTATATTTTGAATATAGCAAATTGCAAAGAAATGTTTCTCCATTCTAATGAGAAAAATGTGGAAAATTAGTTTGATATAAATTTATAAGCATTGTAAGAATTCTTGCAAACTTAAATGAATTAAAATCCCAGAAATGATTCCCGTCTAGGAGAGAATATTACTGTTGCGGCTGCTCTTTTCTTTTGCAGAACAGGGAGGAAGGAAGAAGTCAGCATTATCAGGGATAAGGTGAAATCAGATAAATATGTTTTACAACCTTTTAAGCCTGAGTGCTCAGATTCTTAGAGGATTTCAAGACAAAAGGAGTTTGTGCCCACCCATCACCAATTCCCACAGATCTTTATTGTCACATAGAAAATAAGTGTTCAGCATGAAAGGCAAGAAATACCCATCTGAGCACCCCAGGTTCTGAGATGGCAGGGAGTGACTTTCTCTGCCTAGGGAGAAGCCCATTACTTATATAATTTACATAAACACATACACTCATATATACATAGACATTTGTGAGTGAGTGTATGTGTGTGTTTGTCGAAAATGATAAAAAATTGTTTCTAATCACAAGCAACTCAATTTCCTAAAGCAAATTCTGAAGGGATCTATAAAAGTTATTTTAATTTTAGTAGTATTAATTAATGCAATAGTATTCTGATGCTAGAATAACTAACACAACTATCATATATGGCTGAGGGAAATTTTAAAATACCGTAACTCCTTAAAAAAAAAAAAAAAAAAAAAACTTAAAAAGCTTTAGACATTGTCCTAAGTTCATTTTGTTCCTTTAATCTTTTTGTTTGGTTATTTCTCCATCTCAGTATCCCACAGGCAGTGATTTCATGGTGAGAACAGAAGGTGAACAGAGACTTCCCCCAATCCTCAGCACAAGGAGAATGCCAGTTGAACCCACCAGTAAAAACAGATGTGTAAACCTGACCAGACTGCAAACACATATACATAGTTCTCAACTATTTTCTTCCCCTATATAATCTTGACCTGTTGTCAGTACAAAGGAGACAGATTTCTGATCTAGCTGTCTTCCTGGTTTGGGCCAAGCCAAAAATAAATTCATTTCTTTTTTTGTTTTACTATTTATCTCTTAAATTTTTCAGGTGCCAAGTGATGGAATCTGTTCTATTACGACCACCAAAGTTAAGCCTCTGGCCGGGGTCCCTAGTAACCATACCTACATAGCTTGAGAAACATGCATGGAGCAGAAAACTCAATATTTTTAAGTTGCCAATTCCCCCAAACTGATATATTAATTGCACATAATCTCAATAAAAACAGAGGTAGGCGTTTTTTGTTTTGCATTTTTTTTTTTTTTTTTTTGGTACTGGAGATCCCCAGACCTGTGCTAAAATTGTTTATTTCAAAATACGTTGCTGAGGGTCTCACTAAGTTGCTGAGGCTGACCTGGAACTTGCAATCCTCCTTCTGTAACCTCATGAGTTACCGAGATTATAGTCCATGTCCAGCCAAAGTGGGCTTTCTTGAAGAAAAAATGACCCTAAAATAAATATGGATTAGTTAGTGCTTAAGAATGCCAATAGAATTTTGAAAAATAAAAATAAGTCTTAACCAAGAAGAATATTTCAAAATACACATTTGCAGTACTGATTTTTCATGACATTGCACAAAAAAGTGAGGTATAGTAGTCAAACCAGTGCAGTAACGTTAGCACTGTATATAGCTCCTGTTCTAGAAACAAATTCACAGTGCACACTTACATTTTCTGGAGGAGTGAGGCAGCAAAAGATAACTGAGGCAAGGTCTAACCAGTGTTTCTCAAAATTATTTTGAATTCAGAATCTCTTTTGTATGCACTTCATTTCTATTAATATCCTTTCAGCATAGAGGTTAATGGAATATTCTCTAAGGAACATTGCTGTGTATCTTCGTAACTTAGAAAAAATAAAACCAAGATAATTATAAGGGGAATGTTAAAATATTACAAGTTGCTATATGTCTGTAATGTGCTTTTCTTCAATGCCAGTGACTCTGTTTATAAGAATTTTTTTTTTATTTGTGAGAAATATTTTATTAAATTTGATGAAATGATCAGTTGCTAAAAATTCACTTTTGACCTACTGGCTACAAAGATAGACTGAAAATGTGCTTAAGTCACACTGACTTTCAACCTCAAGAATTATCTTTTTTATTTTTATTTTTTGGTACAGGGATTGAACCCAGGGGTACTTAACCACTGCACTACATCCCCAGTCCTTTTTATTTATTTATTTTAAAATTTTGAGACAGAGTTTCATTAAGTTGCTGAGGGCCTTGCTAAGATGCTGAGGCTGGCTTTGAACTTGGAAATCTCTTGCCTCAGCCTTCTGAGCCTCTGGAATTATAGGTGTGCACCACTGTGCCTGGCAAGAAATAATTCTGAAATATCTGCATCCTTAGAAACTACAATCAAATGCATTTCCTGATATCCACTGAGAGAGGTTAGTAAGAAAGCCACTCTGGTAGTATGATGGATCAACTGGACTAGGCTAATTTGCTCTGATATTGATCCAAAGACATCTGGATTTTGCTGTGAGGGTATTTGAGGGTAATGTTTGTTTTGCCATACTGGGTATTGAACTTAGGATCTCAAAGGTGGTAAGTATGATACCACTGAACTACATCTGCAATTCTTTTTAAATTTTATTTTGAGACAGGATGTCTCTAAATTGTCCAGACTGACCTCAAACGTTGCAATACTCCTGCCTCCATCTCCAATGTAACTGAGATGACAGGCACTACAAACTTATAACACAGAATCTGCTTTAAATCAGTAGACTTTGAGAAAAGTAGTTTAATATTCATAATGTATGGAAGTCTTTATCTAATCCATTGAAAGTCTTCATAGAAATGACTGATTTTGCTGGAAGAGGGAGTTCTGTCAGCAAATTACCTCTGGAATATCTTTTTTTTAAAGACTGAGTCTCACCTGGTTACCCTGGCTTGCCTGGAATATGTTGATCCTCCAACCTCAGCTTCTTAAATAGCTGGAGTTACAGGTATGCACCACTGCACCCTGCTCACCTCTGGATTTATTTATTTACTTATTCACTCATTCATTTTTATGGCACTAGGAATTTATTCAGTGCAGTATTATGAAAAGTGAGTGTCCAACCTCTTAGCTACTCCCCCTTTTAAAATTTATTTTGAGACAGTGTTTCATTAAATTGCTCAGGCTGGCCTTGGACTCATGATCCTATTTTAGCTCCTCGACCCCAAGTAGCTGTGCACCACAATGCCCAACTATCCTCTGAATTTAAACCACAAGTCTTTTCTAGATCTCTCACCTGCTGTTCTACCCTGCAAATATTGAACTTGCCGATCTCTACTGTCTTGTGAACAAATTCCTTAAAATCAATCAATCTATCTATCTAATCAACAACTTATTGGTTTTGTTTCTCTGGAGAATTACGTGTTCTGCTACAACATACATTCCTATGCTTATTTTTCAAATCTGCCCTTCCTTTTGTTAAATTTATATGATGTAAGATTCCTTTGAATGTATTATGTAAAGAAATGCTGTTCATCACTTCCCTCGTCACTTTATGCATCCGCTCTGAAATCCAAGATGATGTACTCCTGAGGTACTAATAAAAAATAGGAAGCATGTATTAAATAATGTTTCTAAATGTGACCATTCATAAAAGCTTGTCATTGTGATACTAGACAATGGATATTTCATCAAGCAGTTGCATTTTGAAATTCTTCTAACTTGGACAACAATTTATGCCTCACCATGAAAGAGCAACAGCACATATCAAAGGTTTTTTTTTTTTTTAATAAATAAAGGGCTCTGCACCCTTTGAGTAAATGTCTTTGATGAATGAGCTCAAGGTATTGGACACTGGATTGTATTCTCTAAACATCTGGTCAATTCCGCTGTGATGCAGTGTGACTCATTACAGTAGGTCAGGAATCAAAACTTTGCAAGGTTTGTAACCATTTATTTGGCTAATTATTCTGACTCACAAGTAAGGTTTACAAGAAAGAATGTCCAAATCATATGGTATTCTTAAACCATACTAAGATGATTTCTTTTTTTCTTTTCTTTATTTTTATTTTTATTTATTTATTTTGGCTATTTGTTTGAGTTCTCTATATATTTTGGACATTAATGTCTTAACAAATATATGGTTTGTAAATATTTTATGCTATGCCATAGGTAGCTTTTTATTTTGTTTATTGTTTCTTTTGCTATTTAGGGACTTTCTAGTTTGATAAAGCATATATATATATATATATACATATATTTATATATATACATATATTATATATACAAACATGTGATATCATATATATATCATCACACAGTAAAGTGGATTAACCTGTCATGTCAACATCATGTAATATATTTTCAATTATAATATGTACACAACTCCACTGTCTCCTCTCAATTGTCTTCTGTGTTATCACTACATAAATAAAATAAGTAGGCAATGACTGGTCTGCTAAAAGCTGGTGGGTAATCAGATCAAAATTAGAAAATGTTTTATAAGGGATGTTGCTAAAACTTTCAGTGTGAAAAAAGTACATTTTGGGAGGAAAAAGAAAGTTAGTTTATATAACTATAAAACCTGTTAAATATTAGAGTGAGCTTTAATTTCTGTAGTCACATACATCAATTCAACATCTGGGCTGGAGATAAGGTTTTACAAAATTGAGTTAATACTTTCCAAATACAGAAACTCAAATTCATTCTACTTAGTGTATTAATAAAATGATTGTGATGTATGTGGTGGAGGGTCCATTCTCAATCCAGAAATGAATAGTACTCTTTATTGAGCATCTATAATGCAGTAGAAGGTATATAGGATATACATTACACTAAATGTTCTAGAAATCCAAAGATGTAAGCTAATGTGACATTACTTCAGACCAGATTTGAGGTAGGTAGTGTTATTATTTCCAGTTTACTGATGAGAAAACAAGAACAGAGAAGTAAAGAGATTTATTCATGACTCTTCAGGCTAATAAAAATGGGTCAAAATTAAATAAATTTCTTGGCAGTCATGCTTTCTAAACAAAATGTCCAATCCTTAATAAATATAGCACTAAATTGAGTTTAAGTTCACTGTGTTTACAATGTTAGATTTTGGTTTTGACTGTTACACATATTTTAGTTTGAATTAAAGAGAAAAATGAAATGACAAAGTAAAATGCCATCATTTAGCAAAATATTTCAAACCCAAATCACTGAGAATGGCAATTAAAAATCTTTAGGAGGATTTAGTAACCAAAAATACCTGTTAAGCCGTTCATGAAATTATTTAAAAATATATTACAGAAAGAACTATAAAGCTGCTTTAATTTTCAGTTTTCTTCATTTGTTTAAAAAGTAATTTCTTACATACTTAGAAATTACCATAATTCATTGTTCCTATGTGATTTTTATAAGCTATAGAAAACATAAAAACACATAGTTGTCTTCAATTTAAATCTAACATTTAAGGGCTGGAATCTGTGTGCAAGTCCCTTGGTTTGATCTCAGCACTGCAAAAAGAAAAAAAGTTTACTAATTAACACTAATTAACATTTTAATAGATCACATTGTTTCCAAAATATACAAAATATTAAGATTCTGTAATTATAGTAGCTAGATAAAAATTTATTCCTTTCAATTTTAATTTTTCTTTTTGTTTTCAACTCCTTGAGTTTCAATTCTAAAGTTTAATTTATTTTCCACTTTTACAAAATCACAGTGATGGCAATCTTAGGACCAAAAAAAAAAAAAAATCCATTTCAATAGCTGTTCTTATTAATTTTAATTTACTTAAATGTTTGTTTATGAATTATTGCCATGAGAAAATAAAATTTCACATTTAAAGTAGATTTCCATAATGGGTTAATTTTATTTCTGGAATGTCATATTATGAACTCAATAAAAACACACTCCCTCAACAAAATTATGAGCAAAATTGAAAGTCTCACATCTCAGAATTCTGGAAACTAATTAAAGCAACAGAATATACTGAAAAATAATTTGTCCAGAATACACTATGGGGCCTAAGTTAAGACAGCAGGACATGAAGTATGTTGACAAGTGACTAATCTTGTGTCTCCTCCCTTTGCAGCTTAGTGGTACATAGTCACGAACCAGAAGCTCTGCATCACAATAAGAGGACTTGTTTCTGAACTGTGGTAAAAGCACCCATCTGAGTTAATATTTTCCTCTTTTATTTTGTCCGGACTTGAGGTTTCATGTAAAATCTCAGCTAAGAATACATGGATATGTGGTTTGATTCAGAATCAGTTCAATAAAAACCGCTCTGCCCTAGGACATCACTGAAACAATAGCAATGTGCTGGCAGCATTGATGTTTCCTATGGTTGTAATTTCAGTTTCAGCAAACAAGAACCTGGAGAATTAGACCACCCTTAGGGATTCTGAAAAACTGTGACCTTTTCCTGGGGATCTAACAAAATGTCACATGCCCATGAAAGACTTGGAAAAGGAAAGGACCCCATTCATTCAACATGGACTGATCTTGAAGCCCTGTGCAAAGAGTAAGTTAAAGTTGGGACTGTATTTAAAAAAAAAAAAAAAATTTGTAGTTGTAAATGGAAACAATGCCTTTATATTATTTATTTATTTTATGTGGTGCTGAGGTTCAAACCCAGTGCCTCACACTTGTTAGGCAAGTGCTCAACCACTGATCTACAACTCTAGCCCACTAAGGTTGTTTTGCAAGCTTCCTAAAGTCTAAACATGAAGATCCTCTTGACTAAAAACAGGACAAGAAGGTGAGGAATTTAGAAAAAATCTTCTGATTAATCTTTCTGCTGATACAGAGGTGACCACGAGGGAGCAAGTTTTATAAATAAAAACTTAAAAAAATAAAATGCTAGCAAATAACTCAATGCATACATCATATGAGAATAAAAAATCTAGAAAATGAGCACATGAAAGCTGCTGAACAAATTATTAGAAACAAGACAAACAAGATCAATGACTAATTTAAAGAGAAGAAAACAAAAAAATGTTCAGTAGGAAGATACTGTTATCAGATATGCTACAATATGCTACCTACAATGTTCAGTTTTTTAAAAAAAATTGTAAGAAGTGCAACAATATAGTAAAAAATTCTAGAAACACAGAGGAGTGAAAAGCTGCTGATAGAAAATATCCCAAAGCAGATTTCAATTGTGGTATTTCTTTTCATTGAAATATTTCAATTATCCTACTAAAAGTCATGCTGATCCATTTTCACTTTGCCTTTAAGAGGTTAAAATCCTGACAGATTGATAAAACAAGAGATTTGAGGTGGCAGATGAATTAAAATGAGTAACTTTGAAACTAAGTCAACAGAAAGTTTCAAGTTTGAACACAATATGAGCAGAGTCCCACAGACATGTAGTTCCATATCAAGTGCACCTGTATCCACATAATATATCAGAGAAAAGAGTGGGGAAATATCTGAAGAGATAATCACCAAAACATTTCCAAATTAGATGAAAGATATCAATTTTCATATTTAAGAAGTCCCACAAAATATTTTAAGTAGGAGGAAAGAACAAATATAAGTTTCTTGCAAAGATTAATAATGGACTTTCCATCAAAATCCATGGAGATTAGAGGATGATGGGATGACACAGTTGAAGTGTTGGAATACTGTTAACTGAGAATTCTATATCCAGCTAAATTCTCCTTCAAAGATGAAGAAAAGAAATAATAAAAGACATCCCCAAGTGAACAAAAACTAAAATAATCCCTTGATTGCCGACCTGTCCTGCATGAAAAGTTAAAGGTTATTTTTCAGTCTGAAATAAATAACAAACAAACAAGCAAAAACTGCATGAAAACTCAAAATTATATCAAGAAATAAATCATATCTATGAGGAAAAAAAATACCCAAATACTTAGAATGGAACTGTTCTGTGGGGGAATCCCTAAAATGTTTTTACATGAGAAAGAGGGAATATTATGATAGAATTAAAAATTTGTGCAATTTTTGAAGGACAGAAATTATACCATCGAAGTAATCACACAGGTAAATATCAAAGTCAGTGTAAATACATTTTTGTTCATATTTCTTTTTATTATCCTATTTGAAAAAAAACAACTTCAAAAGCAATAATTATAAAATAGTGTTGAAAGGAGTATAATGTGTAAACATGTAGTTTGTACATTAGTAGTATAAAATGAAAGAAAACAGATAGAAGGCAACACGTTTTTGTGTATTACCTAAATTTAGTGTTAGTCTATCCTAGATTTTCCAAAATTGCAGTGCTATTTCTAATCCCCCCATAGAAACCACTAAGAAAATAGTAAAAAATGTAAAGGAATGCTGTAACTAAAATGGCACACTAAAAAAATCTGTTTGACATGAAAGAAAGTAGTATTAGAGGACAAAAAAAGAAACAAAAGGCATAATAAATGTGGAAAAGAGAAAAATAGATATAAACTCCACCATGTCCAATTGAAAGGCTAGGAATACATTTAAAAAGTATGATTTCACTTTATGATCTCTACAATCATTCTTTAGATTCAAATAACAAAAGAGCTTAAAAGGAGGAAGAAAGTACATCTTGTAATTAGTAAACTAAAGAGAGCTATATAGTCTATATTAATATCAGACAAAATAGATGTAAACAAAAAAGTTACTATTGACAAAGTCCATTCTGTAATGATAAATGGATCAATCCATTTGGAAGATAGAACAATTGTAAATTATTCATCAAAACCCGACAGAACTGGTTGAAAAAGAGACAACTAAACAAAACTATCTAGAGGCTATGATTATTCATTTTCAATACTAGATGGAATAAGTAGGCAGAAGAGCAACACAGAGATAGAATAATTTAGCAATTTTGTGGTCACTCCCCAGAAGCCAAAAAGACGCACACACACCCAGGTTGGTTTCTGATGATGAGACTCATAACAGCTGTGTGCAACAAGAGGGCATGAAAAACTACTTTTCTAGATGTAGGCTTTCTTTTTGTATTTCTCTTTTCATTTTCCTCTTTGTTTATTCTATTGAGGTTGTTTGTTATTTTCTATTAATTCATGGGACTTTGCTATAAATGTAGGAAATTTAAAATTTGTTATTAGTGGTTGCAAGTCTCCTCTCTCTTTTTTTTTTTCTTACTCTGACCATATTAGCCATAGAGAAATAACTGACTTTTTGTATAGTTAAATTTATCAATATTTTCATGTATGGGTTCTGGCTTAAATGTGTCTATCTAGCACTTTCTCCCAAGGTTCATATGTAACCGCCTATTTGATATGTATAATTGGATGTGACACAGATAGTTCTAGTGTGTCATCTCATATCACATCAGTCTTACCTGTATCCAGGGACCTTGGTAAATTGTTTCTCCACTTTCATTCTGTTTAACAAGTTAGTTTGAGCTTAGCCCAGCCAATGACTGAGGCAAAAATTGTACAAGGGCATGACCAGACAGTGGTTTCTCACCCCAGAGAGTCCCTCCTATCATTGAGGCATAAACTAAACTAACATGCTCTTGATGTCTATATATGCAAAATTTGGAGGTTTAGAGGAGCTATATTGCTCTTCAGCTCACTCTGTGCTAAGACATAGGGAATTGGTAGACTAGCACTTTTCCCTTCTAGACATTTCATCTGTAGTGCTTTATTTTACATGAGCTCTGGATAGTGCTTGACCCAAGAGATGGCCAACTCAGGGATGTACCTGATATTTGTTCTTACCCCTTTCCTACCTTATTCCCCTTTCTTTCACATTTCTTTCTCAGTGAATGTGTTCCCTAGCATCACATTTACACATATTTTGTTTCAGACTCTGTTTTTTGGGACACTTATACTAAGATAAATATCTAATAAAAACTCATTAACATATCAAAAAATAACTATTAATTCCCTCAAAGCTATTTTTTCCAGTATCTTTCACTTCTTAATAAAAATCAATTCTATTTTTCAAGAGTCCAAAGCCCATTACTTTGATAATCCTTAACTTTTTTCTTCAATTCATACTCTACATTTAATGCATTAGCAAGTTCTGATGTATGTTCTTTCAAAATACAGTTTGAAAAGAAAAATCTCTGTCAATACCACAGTTTTCCACATTCAAACCACCATCAATGCTCATTTTTTTTCCAGTATTCTTCTGTTTGATCTGCTTGTTCCTGTTCTTAGTAACCACTTTCTAATTTTCCATGCAACAGAAGAAAGATCCTTTTAAAAGATAGGTTATAATATGTCACTACTCTTCATGAAACCCTTCAAAGACATTACACTTCTCAGAGTGAAGCAAAGACCATACAATATTTACAGAAAGGCCCTACTTATTGTAAACCTTGTTGTTTCTCTAACTTCATTTCCCTGCTACACATCCAGTCCTCACTCCCAGTTACAGACCTCTTTAAAAACATGCCAAACACACTCTTCTTTTATGGCTCTTTCATTTATTAACTTGTTAAACAGTTAATTCACTAATTTTTTTTTTTTTTGCATAGTGTTTGACACACAGTAGAACAATTATTATTTGTTATAGCATTTTTAGAATAGAAAACTTCTATTATTGGTCATTTCTCAGCATCATCAGTATAATGAATACAGGTTTTCCTTAGGATTTTATGTGAGGATAATATTAGAGATTAGCATGATGCTGTGGTCAATTACCTGGAAAACATTAGAAAAATTTCTGATAATTAAATGTTTAAAGTATTAGTTGCACTCACGGTCACTTTTTCCCACTTTTAAAAATGATTGTCATCATGTATTTTGATCAAAGAGTACAAAGTTGTATATTTTTGGACAGTTACTACCCTCTTCCTTTCTTCCTGTTTATTCTTTCCATTATCTAATTGGCACATACATGCCTGGTCCTTTCTGTTTCTTCCTTTCTTCTAGCATTTATTCTTTTGAGTCTTTCGAAAGCCCTATCACCATTCTTTGTCAGGACTACTTTTCTCTTTCCAAAACTCCCTTCCATCTTCTAGTTTCTTCTGCTAGTACAATCTTGGGGTTTCTCAGTGTTTGATGTCAGGGTTTGGATGTTGCCATGGAGACCATTTTAACTACTTGCCCACAGGAGGGAGCCCTCTACCTGTTAAAAGGTAGGCTGGTAAAGCGACCTTGTTATGGAAGAGGATGGTGGAAAAGGGACCAATTAACAATAGAGATATGAGATGATTCATTTCTCATAGTGTACATCTCATATATGCGTAAGTATAGCATTTGGCAAACCATCTAGACTTAAAGAACACTGTGAAATAGTTACTTACCTAGCACAATAAGAGAGACATCTAAAAGTTCATTGACCCAATGTTTCTTCTCATTTTCTTTAACCAGCCCTGTTGCTTTGCTTTGATAGTTCTACACAAATAGAACCAGACATTGACTAGGATAGGGGTAGTTATCATAGGAAAGGGAAAAAGTCACAATGAGTGGTCCTAGAGAGGATAAGGTGTAAAAGAGGCAAGGTGATGGGGTTCCTAACTAATTGTGAGGATTTTAAAATATTTTATCTCCTTAGAAGAGTAAAGTGCTTTAAAATGTAACCTCAAAGCCTTCTTTCTTGTTAAAAGATGAAAAAGAATATACTCATCCCAATAGAGGCAAAACAAGTTTTGACAAATTTCCACACCTGAATTTCCAGGAAACAAGAAATAGAAATAAATTTTCTCAAACTTTCTCTGAATAAGAAATCATTTCTTCAACATGACAAGAGTAATTATTTTAAAGTAACTAATTAGTAAATAAACCTAATGAATAAAACACTAACTACATTTTCATTAAATACAAAAACAAATATAAGGATGACAAGATGTCTTTATGTTAAATCAATCTTTCCTATTGAATAACAATTACTTTGTCATAATATGTTGTCTTTTTCACATATTATTAACTTGAATGTGCTAATAATTTGTTGAAGATTTCTGTGTCTGTGTTCATGAAAAATATCAGCCTTTAGCTTTTGTTCTTGTAAAATGTATTATTTTGTCTTTATAAAGCGAAAAAAAAAAAAAAAAAAAAAAAAAAAGCCTTCTTTCTACACTCACAATTTTCTTGGGGGCAATATGACATCATGAAAATAATCTCAAACAGGGTCAAAGAGTGACTTTTAAGTCAGGAGACCTGGAAAGATTATTTTTAGGTGTCTGACACTGTAGATTCCATAGATATTGAATTTAATCCAGTTCTTGAGGTTGCTGAAGACAGACTGGGCACAATTGCCTTTCGAGGCAGTAATTTTGGCTTGATGAGTATGACTAGACTCATTTTGTGTTTACAGTCTAGAATTATTTCCCTGGCATGCACCTTTAATTGCTGGCTATAAGTAATTTATACTAGTAGGTTATACTAGTAGGCAAAAATAAAAGGGAGGTACTGAAATATTTTTAAAATACTTAATTCTAACAAGAGGACACTGGTTTGTCAAAGTTGGCGGGGCAAGAAGCACAGTTTCCTTCAAAAAATATTAAGCATAAACTGGGTGTGGTGGTGTACATTTGTAATTCCAGATACTCTGGAGAATGAGGCAGGAGGATGCAAATTCTAGGCCAAAGTGGGCAACTTAGTGAGACCCTGTCTCGAAGGAAAAAGTTAAAGGATTGAGAATGTCCTCAGGGGTAAAGCACCTTGGCTTCAATTCCCAGTAACACTAAAAGAATAAAGAAAGGAAAATTACGGGATGAACAGCTGGAAAGTAATTTTGGCCAAATTACGGTGTATGCTTGTATGACTATGTAAAAACAAATCTCATCATTCTGTACAACTATGATGTACCAATAAAAAATGTGGAAAGAAAGAAAAAATAAACTCAATGCTCTATAATTATTAAGGAAAAAAATAGATCTATCTGACCAAATTAATTTGGGGGTAAGGTTGGCATAAAATAAAAAGTGTATGAAATTACATCTTATGTTTTCATATCTCTGATCATAAATACTCATTTATTCTAAAGAATATTAATGAGAAGCAAATTGTTACTCATATAAGTAAAATCAAAGTTTTACTATTACAAAATATATTGTAACTATAGATATTTAGGGTGACAGATCCTTTTCATCAGTTTTAAATTGAATACCACATTTAATTATAAAACATATACTAATGGCAAGAAATAATTTCCAGTGTAAATGAAGTAAAACAAAGTAAATTTGATGGACTGTCCTTTTTGTTAATTCTTATTTTTACTCATCTTCCCTTTAGTAGGAATCTCAACTTTCACATGGAATGTCTAGAAACTTTGGTTTTAAAATGCTTCAATTTTGTCTATGTTGAGACTGGAAATCTATCTTATTTGAGTGTCTGAGAGTAATTTAAGAGACAGAAATTAACGATGAAGGCCAAATTCCTCAAAAACTGTTATAAATAGAAGAGATTCCTATGAACAAATAAATAAATAATATTTTAAATAATAAATAATCTTTTCTATTACAACAGGACTGAGGGAAGAATCCCTTCATAAAAAGATTTGAAGTTCCTATCTGTAAGTTAATGAAGGATTCACAGATTTATTTATTTTTTTATTTTTTATTTGTCACTGGCAGTCACAGAAAAGTGGATGTTTTAAAATAATACAAATAATAATAACAAAATAAATTTACATATCAGAATCTTTAGTAATCCAACAAAATCACCATGGAGCTAACATCCCTCTGCATGTGGTTGTCAAAGGAAGTCACACATACACTATTTGTGGATGAGTTTCTTTGAGGGGAGTAGAGGAGGTATTGGAGGTTCATTGCAAGCTCCTCATAATTTCCCCACACATGCTAACCACAGACAGTGGATGGAGCCTAAATCATTGTATTTGAATGCTGTATGTGTATGAATCTTTGCAGAATGAAAACAAAAGGAAACAAAGAAGAGAAAACTAGCTGAAGGATAAAGCCGCCAGACAACTTGCCCATGCCCCTGTAAAGGAGCAAGAATGCCACTAGTATCAATGTTGGTACAACTAATAACATTTGGAGGTTTATTGAGGGGAAAAGACTGTTTAAACATTCTGACTAAAATATTATAATTTCTCCTGAGCAAACCATCAATCCATTGCTCAGAGACGACTGAGTTGATTGCACCTCAATGCTTAAGTCCTCTGGGCTCAGTGTTGTTTAGGAAAAAAAGGTATTTGTACATAATATATATGTATATCCTTTGTTTAATCTATGACTATCTAATCTTATTTTTATTAGAATCTACCTAAATAATTTAAGATGCTAGATAACATATTTTGCTTTTAACTTTAAACTACTTAAAACTGATTTTGAATTGTTATTATTATTGTTGTTAGTAGGACTCGTCATAGTAGTCGTAGTAGTACTGGGGATTGGACTGGGGCACTCTACCACTGAGTCACATCACCAGTCCTTTATTATTAATCATCTTCATTATTATTATTATTATTATTATTATTTTAAGAGGTCTCATTTAGTCGCAGAGACTGGCCCTAAACTTGTGTTCCTACTGCCTCAATTTCCCAAGAAGCAAGGATTAAAGATGTGCACAACGAAACCCTTTGATTTACCTATTTAACAAGAGAGTTAAAATCCAGTCTTATATACTTTTTCCATGATATTGGATCCATGTAGCACAAAATAATTTTCTTTAAAGCATGAAAAAAAAAATAATTAAATGGTCGTTTAGAAAGTCTTGGCTTTGCACCAGTGAGTAATTGGCTTGATCTTTTTGTCCTTTCTTGAACAAATCATCAATTATATATTTGGCTTTTGAAAACTAAGGTGGGTCTCTAAATTACAGCAGGTTTTCTCACTTGACCTCTTACTTTGCTTTCAGGCTTTAGAAAGATAATTACTCATTTACATCAAAATGCTTTTGCTAGGTTATTTTTAAAACGAGTCTGTTTACTTCTTTTTACAAAGAGAAATGATCCAGATTTGTTGGCCTGAAACATAAAATAAGATCCCTGCAAATTCTAGGGACTCTTAGCCAAGCATCTCCCATGATCCCAAAGACAGGCCTAAATTAAAGAACTTTATATTAAAGATTATTGACACTTCATTGTAAGGCAATTTATACTTTTCGTTTTTCAAAAATGTATCTCAAATCTCTTCCTCAGAAGCCTCATTGTTGCACGTGTGCCTGCGCGTGGGAGTGTGTGTGTGTGTGTGTGTGTGTGTGTGTTTGTGCGTGTAGGTGTGAGGCGTTCCTTACTCTGAATATTGTTACTTACTGTCAGTTGCCAGTCCTTCACTTTGGTCCTTCTTTCCCACTGTCTTGGTTTTGGAATTTAGTGCCAGCTTCTGCAGACCTCTTTCTTTCTGGCCAGTCCTTACTTATATATTGGCATTGAGTCTTCTTTGTTCCATGTTCCTCTGAATTCGTGCAATGACCAGACTTCCACTGTTACAAGATCCATCTTCATTCCTGTGCCAAACTTTGAAGTGAACTTTTACCATAATAACACTGACTACCATTTGCACATACAGGGATTGATTCAGCAGGTTACTAAGTCCAGGTCTTTATTCCTTGTCTGTTGGAAGGTATGTCATTTATGCAACGTCATTTTGGATATACTTTGTGGATCTACCAAATCCTGTGTGTGTGTATTTCATCAATGCTAATACATTAGTCTGTGGTTTTGTTCATGTGCCTTTCCTCCTGTGCTAGACTGTAAACTCTTCAAAGGTCACATTTATTTGGATTTTATTCATCCATTAGTTAGAACTGTAATAAGCATATAATAGATTCTCAATAAATAGGTATTGAAAGAATAAATCCTCACAACCCAGCAATGTGGGTATTAGCACGTTTTAAATTGAGAAATGCATGATTGAGGGATGTTAAGGAAAAGTTCCAAGCTTTTATTGTAGATAAATGGTAAAACAGAGATTCAAAACTCAGGTATGTCTGAGCTTCATGCTTGGTCTTTTTTATATTTTGTTAAACCCTGCATGACCTCAGATTCTGTTTTCACAGAATTGTGTTTATATTGTAGTGGTTTGGTTGTTTCTGTTGTTTTCATTTTTACCTCACATGCAAACTCAAATTAGAAAGTGGTTATTTTTAAAATTAAATAGTAAAATTTTAATGGAATACAATTATTCTCTTTGGATTACCTGAATGTGGAATATTATTATTTGGATGAGATCCAATTAGACAAATGATAGTAAATATTGAGATTAAGCTAGGAATGAGATAGACAATACAATATTTAAAATCAGAGTGCATGTTTCTAATCACACTATTATGGAAAAGAGGAGAAAAAAATGTTGAAATGAGCCTGGTAGCTAACATTATTTTTCCTAGGGGAAATACTCCTAAGGCATTTACTGTGACTCTGAATCTGTGGTTTCACTTTGTTTTTATTGTTGCTCCTTTTCCCAACCCTTCAAAATGTGGCTATTGGGTAAGGATATTACAACTTATTCAGCTTTAGCTGGCCTTCATTAAAGCCTAATCGGCCCATGTAATCTATTTTATATATTTTGGTACCACTTGCTGAATAACATGTCAAAATAACATTTTAATATCTTTATCAATAATAACTACAAGTAAACTTGTGAACTTAATAAAAAAATTTTAATGTCCATGTCCCCAAGCATTCATGAAAATAAGGGAAATTAAGCTCCAAGGGAATACTGTATGGAGAGGGATTTTGTCTGTGTTTTATGGGGAGTGGAAAGGGGCAGCTTGCAAGGTAGCCTGAAACAAACTGAAATCGGATGTCCAAAACAGGCACTGCATTCTGGGAAATGTCTTTCATTTTAAGCTTCCTTTTTATAGCAAATAAAGCTTCTTTCTTTCAAGAATATTTGCTCTCATAACTCTTCCTTATGTGTACCCAATGTTTGGAGAACAGTGTTATAGTACAAACAAGGCCCCAAATTGTTTAGTGATAGAGATGTAGGGAGCAAAATGAAATTTTTCTCAGTCATAGAAAGTTGCAGAGAAATAAAGATTTTTGCATCATAATATAATCATCGGGTTCTAACAGAATGAACCCCTCTCTCACCCTTCCTAATTTCTTCATAAGTAACAGTAAGTACAGACAAAACTCATTAAGTACATTAGATAGCTTTATATTCATTTCCAGTACAACTAAGGCAAGAAGAAAAAGGGAGATGACACTGAATGTATATGTGGAAAGTAAATGGGTGAAGGAAGAAAGCGAAGAGTGAAAGAAGTGAGAGATGCCATTACATCAAAAAGAAAAGAAATAATGGACATCAATGTAAAATTCTAGTTTTCTTAAATACTAGTTTTACCAAAAAGTCACTTAGTTATAAACATTGCATTCATAATATATAGCAAATTTTTGATGCTATACAATTTTGTTTGAAATTTCTTTTAATGTGTTAAAATAGTTTTCTCTACTTCCTACTATTACGATGGGTTTTCAACTTAAAATGTTAAATATGAAAAGGCTGAAGTGCATACCTTCTAATTTTCAACAGTTGAGGAATAAATACTGCTATTTACTTATAAAAAATAATACCTATGGGCTCAAATAAAAGAGTATATTGAAGTTCATTTCAGTTTGTCTGTTAGTGATGTTTCCTTCCATAAAATATTTATAGCATCTTTCAATAGTTTCTTATCATTTTCTTGCTTTCTACACACTTCAGTGGGCATAGAATAATCACCCATCTCTACTTGGAAAGAAGGACTTACTGGAAATTTATGATCTATTTTGTTTACTTATCCCCAGCACTGCAAAAAAATTAGCTACTTTTCAGTATTTTAAATTTTACAAGAAATACATTTTGATTCTAGATTTGAATTTAATAATGATTCAAAACTATATTATCATAGATTAGGCTTTCTTATGTATGTTAAGCTATAGTAGCAGAAACCAGCCAACTCCGTTTTGTGTTATGATACTGAACATATTGCTGCCCATCTTAACATTAGCACAGAAAGTCTGTTTGCAGACTTTGCAAACAAGTTTGACTCCAGAGCTAAAACTCAACCTATAAAATAAATTTAATAATTCCTATTATGTCTGACTTAGAAACTATTCTTGCCATTTTAAAATCATTTAAATGTATTTGCTTTAGAAAGTAACGCCATTTTAAGAAACTTGCCTTTTCCCACTTAAGTTCAGGAAGTCTGTGTGCTTGAATTGATCATATTTTCATCAGGGTTGCAAATAAGTTCCACTTTCCAACCTGAAGGTATTTTAGTTCATTTTAATTTTGTAACTTTTTTTAATCACAAAGAATATTTCTTAAACAGTTTTCAATTCATAGAAAAATTGAGTAGAAAATACAGTATTCTCACTCTTGTTCTCTCCACAATCCCCCTTACTATTAACATCTGACATTAGTATGGTGCATTTGTTATATTGTAATTCAAAATATTGAACCACTGTTCATGTACTATTATTAACTAGTGAAGCATTCATTTGTGCACTTAATAGTGTCTCACTTTTCTTTTAGTCATTGTTAGTTCTTCTTTGTTTACCCCTCTAATCTTCAGATTTCATAGTAGGGATTTTACAGTCTGAATTATTAGGAATTCCTTTTAGCCAATCTTTATCTTATTCTTTGTTAGTTTCTAAGTATTTTTGCAACTCTTCTTATGAATTTTTCATTTCAGTTCTTGCACTTTTCAACTCCAGAGCTTCCATTTGGTTCTTTTTTATCATTTCTACATCTTTATTGATGTCTTCTCTTTAATGAGGTGCTACTCTCATAGCTTCCTTACTTCTTTCAGCATGGTTGCTTTTGGTTCTTTGGTGCATTTGTGATGGCTCTTTTGAGGTCTGTTAAGTCCGATGTCTGCATTTTAGTTGCCTACTATTTTGACTGTGTTGCAGGTCTCTTTCTCACAGCATATCTCATAATTTTCTGCTAAAAGTATACATGATAAAAAATACAGAAACTCTGAGTCCCAAACCCTCTCCTTAGAGATTAACTTCACTATTACACTTTTCATTTTTGAGGGACTGGCTGGACACTTTCAGTGAGATCTGTCCACCACAGTCCACTGCCACAGTGGTCAGAGGTCTCTAAAGTGGCTCCTCAGCAGGAACATCCTTTGGCATGCACACAATGACCTTGACGGTAGTGTCTCCAGAAGGATTCCCTTTAACTTTTGTATTCTCTGATCACATTCAATGTTAGGCTCCATGAATTACCAGATGACTGCTCTGTATATTCTGAGCTATATCATGAACACTATATGATTTACAGTATGATTTACTATGCCATTCTGTAAAGAAATTTAGTCTCTTTACAGAGGTCATTTTTCTAACTTGATTGGATGAAAATCTTAAAAAAAAAAATATATATATATATATATATATGGTGTATGATATGATATTTTGATATACATTGTGAAATTACCATCAAGCTAATTAACATAGTCATCACCTCACATAGCAACCTTTAAATATGTGTGTGTGTTGAGAACACTCAAGATCTCTCTTAGCAAATATCAAGTGGGCATGATCATTAACTATAGTCCTCATGCTGTACATGAGGTCTTGAGAACTTGATCTTCTTATAACTTAGCCCTATCATATTCTTGCCAGGAATGTTTGTTTTACTGAAGAGGTGTCCATAGAGCTCCTCATGCTCCCTTCCAGAATGAAATACCACATCACACAAATTAATTGCTCAAAGAGAATGGTACCCTGTAAATTACCTAATCACTGTATGTTACTTAATAGGATTCAGGCCCACGGATGCTTAAATGATTCTTTAAATTTAAAATTAGTGAAAGAACATGAACCATAGGTCAAGTTATTAGTCATCCAATTTACTTCTTGCCTTTATGTTGTCCTTAATTTGAAATTACTTAAAACAGAAATCATTTTATTTAAATTTTATATACATATACATATACATATATATTTAAGGAAAGGTTCCATATTTATTGACTAAAATAGGAATTCTCATTTGAAGACTGACAGAGATGTATCCTAACATAGATTAAGTATTTCAAGATTTAATAGGGATATAATCTGATCAAGGAATACACTAATTCCTCCACACAATATTCTTTCTTAGTTCTGTTATCATTTTATAATTGCTGTTTATTTTATTGTTTTAAGAAGAAAGTTACCTTTCATTTTTTAATCAATAAATAACAATTGTAAACATTACATATTTATAGGATCATGTTGTATTTCAACATATGTTTACTTGGTGGAATGGTTAAATGAAAATGATTAACAAATCACCTCACATTTTTATATTTATGTGGTGAGACATTGAAAACTCTATTCTTTTAGCAGTAATGCAATATACCATGCATCATTATTTATTATAGTTATAGTCACTGTTCTGTGTAATAGAGTATTAGAGCTTATTTGGTCTAAATGCAGTTTTGTACACTGATCAACACTGTTCTTTTCCCCATCCCTCCTGCCCCTCCTCTAGCCTTTGGGGTCACCATTCCACCATTCTACTCCCTGTTTTTTTTTTTTTTTAATTTTAATTTTTTTTAGTTCAACTCTTTCAGGTATCACATGTGGGTGAAATCACACTACATTTCTCTTTCCACTTCTGGTTTTACAGTTAGCTTAATGTCCTTCAGCTCACTCATTTTGTTGTAAATGACAGTTTCATTGTTTTAAAGATTGAATGTTATTCCATCTGATGGTGCACACCCAGGTTGCTCCCATACTTGGGATGTTGTGAATAATGTGATGAACATGCAAGTGCAGATGCCTTTCCTATATGACAACTTGAATTCTTCAGCTATATGTCCAGAGGTGGGATTTCTGGATCATATGGTAGTTAAAAAAAAAAAAAAATTGAGGAAATGCCGTACTGTTTTCTGCAATGACTATATTCATTTCAATTCCATTACTAGTATGTAAGTGTTTAAGAAGTGAATAATTTAATTCTCTTGTTCCACAGGAAAGTATCATGAATTCTTCCTCAAACACACAAGATTATGCTTGGGCAGGTTACACAAAAAGGCTATTCCACTTTCATTGATCAAAAAATATCTAAAGAAGTCTCTGAGTAATATGTGAAAATATTACTAAAAAAAGGTAAAATTCTTATGAAGGCCGAAACATCATCATCACTAGCAAAGTGCATAGCAGTTATGAACTCTTGGCTGTGTAAATGGACTCTGTATGTGATAAATAAATGGAGATATTGATGCTGACTTTTGTATGAGTTTGCATTTCTCAACTAGTTTTGTCTCCTGGGCACATTTGGTAATTGAGCAATGAGAAGAATGCTACTGAACATACTATAGTGCATAGGCCACCCTCCTACAATAAAAAAATCAACTAGCCCAAAATGTCAATATGCCAAGGTTGAGAACCCTGTCACAGATAATTGTGAGTTATCAGTAGAGATCCCATTACAAAACTGACATTAATTTATTCAGTGCATATTGCTTTTGCATACAGACAGGATCAAGCACTGTCCTGGTCTTTTGGAAATTAAATATTAAGTAAGATATAAACAATTCCCTCTTTGAACTCAGTATTTCAGAGAAACATTTACCAGAAATCACCTATAGAGAATCAAACAGAATGGTACAAAGACTCCAATACATATACATAAATGAATTATTTCAACTAAACCTTCTGTTTAGTGTTATGATCACCTGGCTTATGGAGCGTTTCAATCTTTCATGACACAATAAAAGAAAGAGGTCCTTTTTAAGTTTAAATTTGATTAACTCTGTGTGTTAAAAAATTTTATATCCATCTAAAAGATAAGAAATCCAGAAGAGTACATGTAATCTTCACATTTAACAAATAATTTTATTTTAATAATTAGTAGAGAAGAATCCCAGGGGGGAATTTAAAACAAAAAGTGGTGTATAGACCCTGGTTCAAGAATAATGAGCCAGAAGCAGAGTGCAATTATTATGTAGCACAATGTTATTGAATCCCATGAGTCACCTGACCTCATCCTTAATATCTTTTATTAGAAATTCAGGCTGAGAGATAAATGAGGAGTCAGTAGGAATAGTATAAACTATTCTCTCTAATACCCATTGACACCTTGGAAGCAATATCAGTAGTGATGTCTGCACCATTGGTCTGAAACATTCATCAGCAGTATGAGCATAGACAGTGATTTTGTAAAGGTCTCACTTGTGATATCAGAGATTTCTTAGCACAGTATATACTTCTGCCTCCACAGATACTTTAAACATATCTGCAGTATGTTAGAGGAGAAGATAAAAGCTAAGAGAAGATTTGAAGGAGCTAATGAATTCTGTGGTGGCTCCAAGTTTTGAGGCGAGAAATTGTGATGGGCTGATAGATCCATGAGAATGTTATAGGCCAGACTCTAAGGGAAATGACTAAACAGACTCCATTTTGCTCTGAGACTCCATGTTATGTAGGAAATAAGTTTCTCCCATGGGAACACCCTGCCTCTGTGCCCATCATCAGTTACTTGGTGTGACATATTTAATAATATACAATGGCAACTCCTATGTAGTAAAGAATTCCTACCCACTTCCCCCTCTGTTGATGATCTCATGATGTTAGTTTGTAATTTCGAATCATAGCAACAGACACTTATGATTTATGTGATTTTTGGTATAAGAACCCCTACAGCCCTGTGGTCGGGGCTGTTCTCCCAATAGTCATTTTTTTCGGGCATTGTGTGAGACAGTCAGCTGGTCGGCTTAATAAAGACTCTCAAATTTGGACTTCTTAGTGGTGATCAGTCTGTTCTTAAGTTGCACCCATGACAGAAATAAAATTTCTAAAAAACAGAAAAGAGCAAAAAATGGAAATACTTTTTAAAAAATAAATCTATTATTGTATTCTTGCTGTACTTCTTGATGTTACAGTATAAGAAATATTTAGTTAAATAAATTTTTCACTTATAAGGTTATAGGTACATGATAAGTAAATAGATATATTGATGCTAATTGATGCTAAATACAGATATTGATACAAATAGATACATGTCTCTTCTTTCCTTTACCAAATTCCCATTTGTAAAAAGTCATAAAACCTGAGTTAATAACACAGATGTGCTTTTGTATGCTTAAATCAGCAATAAAATGTTCTCACGTATAGAAAATGGAGGTCCATCAATTCCCACATTATATCCATTTTAGCTTCTGAAGTAATGTGGATGAAAGTAAAAAGCTCATCATTTGACTGCCTGGAAATAATATGCTGGAGATTAACAAAGGCATTCTTGTGTTTTATGAGTTCTTTCCTCTTCAATATGGCTATCATAGTTTTGCATAGTTTTGATGTTTTCATTTAAAATTAAAAACTTTCTCTCCCACCCCACACATATCCAAAGTCACATTCAATATTACCATCATGAAGAGTACTACTGTGGACATTTTGTATTCTCTCAGCATGACAGAAACCTAAACATAGGGTCACAAGATGAAAGATAGTATGATAGACCTCTTGCTTTAGATTTTATATTTCCTCCTAAGAATCTAATAAAGTAGGGTAAGATGAGTAAAATAAGAATACAAGAAATTAACAAATAATTAGCAGAAAGTAGTCATAACAGTAGATCATCATTTTGTCTATTGATTTAAATGAAGGAGTTTTAGGAGACTGTAAAATTTACATTTGAAATCACTCCCTAGGCTCTTTCTCTCTCTCTCTTTCTTTCTTTCTCTCTCTCTCTCTCTTTCTCTCTCTTTTTTTTTTTTTTTAGTAATGTGAAAATTGGTGGAGTAGGGAAGAGAAGAAACATTGATTTTGGTTTAAAAAACAAGGAATTTCAAATTGGAAAGTCTATATTTATTACCAGAGAATGGTGTTTGCTAAAGAGAAATTGTAAATAAAATAACAATTTCGTCAATGTAATGTAATAATAAATTGCTTTCATTTTGATTTATATCTTATTATTCTTATAATTGGTTAACATGACTAAAAAAATCAGTAAAACAAATAAAACATCAAGATAATATGAGGAGAGACATGTAAACTAAAGGATAATTGAAAGAATTATCACTAAGGATAAAACTTACTTCTGAGCAGTCGACAGAACACGCAAAAGGAAAAAAAAAAAAGTACCCTTAAATTTTATTCATGAATGAAAAGTTGCCAACTTGTTAACTTTTTTTTTTTTTGCCTAAATTTTGTCAGCATTAAACAGCTGGCTAATTTGTCTTGTAGATCTTTATATAAGGACTTTTGAATAATATGAAACATATCTTTCATTGCTTTATAAAAAATGAGTCATGGATTTCATGTGATATTTATTTATTTGATAAATAGTAAGAATAAAGTTAATCATGTCAACTCATGGCTTATGGAATCCATTTCTAAGATGTACAAAAATATATTTGAGACATGTATTTTCTGGTCTTTGATTTCCAGGGTAAAGTTTGCCAATTAAAATTGTAAACTATTGGCATGTTTTTGGACTCAATATCAATATATTAGTCTACTGGGTGAAACTTTTATAGGATCAACTTATGAAAAGATTTGGCATATTTGGTAATAGCCTGACATACAAATTCCTTATTAATGATTGTAAGCAGATCCACATGCTTTAGATGCAGTTGTTTTCACTCTTAATTTATTTGAAGTATTAAATGTTTGGCTCCTAATTTTTTCAGGAGTGCCAAGACCTTCCTTCCTGAACAGCTTTAGTTCTGCTCCAGTACTCCAACACATATGTAGCTGAACTCACCAATTTGTGAGTTACAAAGCAAGAATGAGATTAATCTGTTCAGGAAGATTTTAAAGCATGTAACCTCCTATTGATTGCCTAGGATTACCACTTAATGATTGATTTTGAGCCAGACTAAATCGTTCTACACCACTAGAGAGTGTATCTTAGTTGGATTCCCCTCAAATGGATCCTAAAACAAAGCCTTAGATGCCAAAATAAGAAAGCAGAACATGAGAGGGAGGGAAAAAGTCAAACGTCAGGGTGAATTATCAAGTTCATTGCTGTAGACCTTAACTCTAAATTCTACCTGCACTTGTGGGGAACTGTAAAATGGCACAGAATGGTTCATCTAAAACAAGAGAAGCTGCAGTCTTACTTACAGCCTCTGTCTGCCATTGTTCCAGGATTGTTCCTTTGGGGCATTATTGCCACAGGGCTTCTGGCTGCCTTGGTCATATCAAACTGGATTTTGCTGGGATGTAATACAGGAAGATTTAAGAAACTTAAACGTGGACAACAGATGATCAAACTGAACTAACTGACATGAAGTTGTTCACCACAACTAAGGTTGAAATAAGAAGAGGTGGATGGAGAGAATATGACAGAGGTATGACCTGAGGTGAGTTTTGGTAGGAAAACACTTTATAAACTGAATTTTGTTGCTGTTGTTGTTGTTAGTCCACTTAAATGTTGATTAGTACTTTGTGGAAAAAAAGACTTGGTCTGATTATTGTTAATACAGTATTATTCTTTCCAATAGTGGCAGTTGCTTTTAAGTACTCTTAGAATGTGACACCAACATGATGTCACCAGAAAATATTGTTATCTTATTGGATGTATATTCTATATTTCTGAAAGATTTTTCAAATGTGAATTTATACCAAACAAGCAAACTATTGAGTCATTGCCCCATTGCACAATGTGATTGCAATACCTATGTTCAACTCTGGAGCACAAATCATAAGGAAATTGTTCTTGCATTAGGTAAAATAGTAGCTTAAACTTAGCTAAATTTTTCAGCTGAGTTATTCAAGATACTAAATTAAGATATCAAAATTTGGAGCTTTGCAATACACGGTGTAGTAAGGAAAGATTTAGCAAATTGCTAGATTTATAATTTTGGAGAGAAAACAAACTGTAAATAATCATGATGAGCACAGTCTTACAGTTTTCATTATGAAGAATTATTACAAATCTGTATTATATGATTAGACTGGGGAAATATCAATTATTTTGTACAATGATATAGTAAGTGTATATTTTGTTAACTTTAAAATTAACAGAAAGAAAAGCTCAGTGGGTTAAGAATTAACAGTTAAAGAAATGCCCATGTTTCCAAAATTAGATAGGTCCTTTGGCACACCCTCTTCATCTGTATAATTTTAACACTGAGGAAGTTTTTCCTACAGTTCACTGAGAAACAAACTTAAGAAAAGGACTGCAATTTTAACATCAAAGAACAATAGCTATATTTAGCTATTAGATATTTTTCTACCCTTCAAAGACAATAAATTAGTTTCTAATTTTGGAGCTTTCACAAATTAAGTTGGGTTGATGGACTAATGAACAAGTTATTGTAATAAAATATAATAAGCAGTAGGATACAAGGATGCATAAGTTTCTATTGGCAGTTGAAGTAAGGCACATATAGCTCAAACTAGTATTTCAGAAGAAGCTTCCCATTAGAGACTTTCTTTGCAGTCATTTGTGAAAGACAAATAATAGTGATCCAAGTCAAGAGAGTGAATGACTATTGTTGTAGAGGGAGCAGGAGATGCAAATATATAGCACATGAAACATTGTGACTTTTCATAGGTTTCCAAGTACCATGGATTCTGATATTTGCCCAAGTCAGGTTGTGTTTTATAGATTCTGTGGTCTGATTCTGAAGGTAAGGAACACCTTTTAAACTATAGCAGAAGACTTTGTGGTAGGTATTATTAAGATTAATTATTAGAATCACCAGAATAAACCTGATTCAATGGATTCATCGCTCTTAAATAAAATGACTTACCTCCAAAAGCCCTCTTAATTCATGGTCATCAATGTTTATAAGATATTATCCAGGTCTGGGATTATTGCTTAGAGATTTTTGGAAAGGAGCAGTATTATTCATTAATTCTTCTATTAATTTTTCAACAAATGTGTATTTGTTATCTTATGTTACCATCTATAAAAATTAACCCATGTTCTTGATTTAGCAAGAATTCGCAATATCAAATAGCTCCTATGATAAAAGCAGATCTTGCCATAAATTCAAAGCTTAGATATTTCAGTAATTTGGTCTCTCCTAGAGATTGAAATGGATATCAAATTAATTAGCTAAAGGGAAGGGAAATGGCCACCCAGTAGACTAGTGGACCAGAAAAAGTGAATTAAAGGAATAGAGACTGAACAGTAAATGACACCCTTTGGCTAACAATGTTCCACTGACAGCTAACTGCCTGTGTAGGAAGTACTCAATCATAGGCTTTTCTGCTGGAAATGAACTCTTCAAACACATTTCACTCTCTAGGGAGCATACAGTTACTGGTCTTTTTCCACATTGCGAATTCTGAATGTATCTAGTCCCAGCCTAATGAAATATATTTAACATTCATAGAATAGTCTAATTCTGAAATTGGAAAGAAATTCGGAGGTCAGTTAGAATAATCTTTTGTATGATGTGTGATTCAACTATTTATTGATTATAAGTTTGTATATCAAAAGAAAACTTTGAAATCCAAATTACTGATGTTTGAAATCTGTCTCTGATTTGAATTGTGTGTGATTTTGGACAACTTAAATGTTCTGTGCCTCAGTTTCCTTATCATTAAAATAGAATGATAAGGATAGCCAACTCAGAGATATTCTGGGTTCTTAAGATATATGTAACTTTCAAAGTACATTTCATGATATTCACTGACATTCATTGTTCAGTGAGGGATAATTGTTATTTTTATTTAAATTTATTTAATACTTGCGGTTTCTCAAGGCTCTCTCTTCAACAAACTTTCAGTGTTTTTTGCACTATCTCACCATGCAAAAGAAGACATTAATAAATGTTTGCTGTGTTTGCTCTATTACTGAGGAAAATGATGTAAGTTATCTTTTTGGTTAGTTAGAAAATATTTTGAATCATAGAATAATTATCAATGAATTTCAGAAATTGAAATCTTTTAGTATAGGGTTATCTCAAAGGCATCTTAGTCAAGTTATCATAGAATATTTAAATTTTTATAATTTCAATTTTTCTACTATGTCAAAAAATTATGTAAATGATGAGATTGCAACCTAAAAATAAATAATATGACATTACAAGTACATGCCTTTTAAAATAATCTAGAATCTAGAATCTAATGAGTCTTGTTGTAGATTAAATAGGAAAATAGTGCAAACAGGGACAATCTATAACCATTAACTGCTATGTTAATAGCACAATATCTGGTATATGGTAGACTCTAAATAAACGTTGTTTAATTAGCAAGTTAGTTATTAGAAAATGTAAAATTTGTAAAAATTGAACACTAATAAAATCAGTACTTGCATATTTTACTAAAGGAAGAGAACTGAAAATAACAAAATAAATTGTATTAGAATGTAGATATTAAAATAGCCAATGCACTCATGAAAATAACCATTGTAGAGTTTAGTGGGAAAAATCAAGCTGATACTCCGTGAATATTTTTCTGCTAAAAATGTGCATATTTAAATTTCCAACTGGTTTACCTTTGCTCATGGAGCAGCTATATGTTCACTCTCTATTCTCTAAGTGATACATTTTTAAAAAGGATAGATGAATGTAAAATATATTATCACCTAACTGCAAATGGAATATTTTATTCAATACTCTCATCTTAATGTTAAATTCTAATACAAATACTTCAGACTTAGTTGGGTGGCAGATTCAACATATTCATTCTACAAAAACTGAGCAAACTCAAGTTTTAAAGATCATAATTTTTCTTTACTTAAATTTTTTACTTAAATTATGGCCTTGTTGAAAGTTTTTGCATTGTGTTAACTTTTAGAGTGACATACTGTTTTTATTTTCTGTAAATGATGAGCTGACAGAGTGACTTTTTTCAATCTTGCTTCTTTTAACATTTGGTTCTTTTATACTTCATAATTTTATACATGAGTATAATGAAGCATATGTTTATATTTTAGGATTTCATCATAATTTTAGAGGATATAACAAGATAAGACACCTCCCTGCTGTGTTTACAAATTAGATCATTTCTAGCTATTTTTACTTTATAATATTTATATATTTAGTACACTATTTGATTACAATAGATATCTGTATGCTATGGATGCATATAGATAACTACAGATGGAATAATTTTCCAATGACCAGAAGGATCATAGGGAACATTTTCACAAATTTCAGCTATTTTTCTTTTATGTATAATATATTTAAGCTGCTATTGTTCTCCTGTTTTCTTCTATTGTTTCCTAAATGCATTTTACTCTTCTGGTCTATTTTATTAACTCCTTTATATATTCCAGTAATTCTGCATTCTCCTGTGGTTTGTTTTTACAATAATATAATTTTCTATTCATATTCTATCTTCTTATATTTTAATTATTCATATTTCTTTAAGATCTAGTTGAATAGTCTTAATTTTTCTAACTACTCAGAAGTCCAAGAAAAAATTCTCAAATGTTTGCAATAAAAATTTTCCAAAATCAGGGTCTTTTCCAACATTTTCAGTATCTGTCTTTGTGCCTGTCATACTAGAGAAACTCAATAACTTCAATATATTTGTTTCAGAAATTATATTTGAGAGCTTATTGGGATCTCATATAAAATTTTATCAGAATTATTCTTAAGAGTAAATTGATTTTTATTTTTTCTCTATTTTCCTTTGCTTTTGAAGAACAGAAATAATGCTTTGCATAAGTATGATCATAATAAATATTGAAATTTTTTAACAATGTAAAAGTAAAAAGTGAAAGTCACCCATAATCCCATCTGGGCTCCCATTTTTACAAAATATCAAGGCTGAAGTTGGAAGTAAAATACTTCCTGATTTTTTTTTCCTATCTAAAATAGCATAATAATAGAATTTGTTTTTATAGTTCTGAGGTGTGGGGTGAGTGAAAAACCCTTGGTTGATCAGTTGACCTGTCCTTCATTTCATGCAATGAGAACTGTCTGGTTGGCTACTATACCCTCACTACTACTCCCACCCTGATCCTGGCTGAAGTTTAGGTACAAAAAGATAACATGGAAAGGGAGCTTAGTTGCTGACATGTTTTGGACACAGGTAGTGTGTTCTACATTATTGAGGCTTGAGTAAATATGGGTAGTTCAATATTTTTGGATGCTACATCATACAAATGAAAGTATATTTTTCTTTGGAATTTTGGTGGCTCAAAAAGTATATGTATGATTATTAGTTGAAAATAAGAGCTTTGTATCCTGAAAGAAAATTAAATTGTTCTTATATATAGATTGTTTTTAGTATATTTGTTATGTGCAGTTTTCTCATTGTTTTCTCCTATTCTGTGGTCTTAATTTTAATGAAATGAGGATGCATACATTGATTATCATGTAGATTTTTAACATATTGCCCTTATTTCAAGACCAATTACTAGTTTTATTAAAATGTTTTCAGCTAATTATACTGAAAGTATGGCTATCATTTTAAAAGTCATTATAATTTAAACTTTAGCAATCATTAATTACCTTGCACATACTAGCTGTTCAATTTTAATTTACATGCTTATTTGACTCACTAATATATTCGACATATTGAAGTTGGTTTTTTTTATATAGAATGGAGAAGACAGTAACTAGAATTAAAAAAAAAGTCTTCTGTGTCTTCATGAAATGTTTATACTGTACTCTTATAGTAAATTATTAAAAGAAAATTATTTACCCTGTACATTCAATTTTCCACATATTAAATAATTTTAAATATAAATCATCTTTTGAATATAATGATACATGATGTGAATATACACTGAAACTGTATATGCATTTTGTACTTTGGTCTCTCTGATACTACATAACTGGGCTTTTTAGACACACTATGTGTTGCACATTACATCCAAGTATATTACAGATTCTTAAAAGAAATCTCTGAAATGATTTTAAGAACAATGTTTAGAACAGTTTATGTAAAGAAAAATATGTAAATAAATTTCAAAGTGAAAAATTCTATTTTTACTAGTACCATTTCACTTGAATTTTCTCCCCAAAACTATTGTGATGATTATGTAATATTTTCTCACCTGCAGTTCAATTTTAATAAATGTTTAAATTTATATAATGAGAACATACTTTGCTTTTCCTAAAATAAAATACAAAATGCATCTTTAAATATCATTGAAAAGTTATATATTAAAACTCTCTAATTGAGAAAATTTCTATATTAATCATTAGAAAGTTGATTTTGAAACATCTAAGCTATAATATTTCTTGACTATTTCTTAAAAGTATTCACCAAGTTTGCAGGATCCAAGAACTGCTTATTAATGTTTTCTTTACATTTATTTTTCTGTTGTATTGCTCAAACTTTCTTTTATTCCTATTTAGTCATATCTAATGAGACAAGGTATATTTCCTGCATCATTTGACATACTGAATTCTGTTTCATTTAGGAAGTTGAGTGGACTCTTAAATTGGAGAACCACCTAACATATCTCACCTGATCCTTAGCTTCACCCAATGCTTATGAAGGGTCCAAATTGGAAATAAACCAAAAGAATCATAACCACTAGTGTTTATTTTCAAAAAATAAAATTAAAAGTATTTCTTTTGTTAAAAACTCTATGTGTATTGACCTACCTTCTTTGAAAACACGAGTTAGGTATTTGTTCTATTTTACTAAAAGGAAAATGAAGCTTGAATCTAACAACTGAAGGATGAATCATTCAAAATCACTTGACTACCTTAAGACAGAGAATGAATTTAAATCCTAGGGTAGTCTAATTTCAAAACATTTGTTCTTTATGAGATACTATGCTATCTTTCAAATATGAGGCTGATTGTTTACCTAAGGACTTGATATACCACATATATTTTATATGACAATACAATTTTTGATATTTTTCTGTTGCCTTTGTAATCCCTGACCTTTCTTACCTTTTGTGCTTATTCTGCTGAGGCTTCTAAGAAAACCCACACATAACTCCTACTTTGGAGTCATTAGAAAATTTAAACCTTACAAATATCTAGCCTGTGAATAACAACTTTTCCCTAGTTACACCCATGGCAACTATAACCACACTCTCTCTGCCCAAGCCATCCCCGACATGTTTGAATGAATGGATGTCCTCAGGGATTCCTTGTGTGAGTAGTAAACATTGTCTTGTTTCGTGGAGAGTTATTAGGCTCAAGTCTGAAACAAATATTAGGTGGGTATCCATCCTATTTCTGTGGCAGAGGAGGGGTTTTCACAGAAAATTGGTGTCATAAACAGGATGGTTTAGGCTATGACTACTGCTGATTTAAGATCCTTCTTATGCCTTTGGTTTACTACTTCAGCAAATACTACCTTACATAGCAAGTGGGATAGTACCACTGTTTCCTGGTGAGTTTAAGCTTTGAGTTGTGCTGCATCACACTGCTTTGTCTAGTCCTATTGAACTGCTAATATAGATTTAGTCCACTTAAGATAGAAATCTCACTAATTGCCAATTAGGTACTCTAGCAGGGATTGGTTCTTTTTTAAAGTGGCCCTGGTTTTTGTCTTTGCCTGGATTTATCTTAGAATGAATCATGTATTATGATTTCCGTATCAGCTGTGATTGATGCTGGGATTGAGTGAACAACTGTTATCCTATGGTCACCTATGTTTCTCAACCAGATCTTGGCTGCCATTCTATAGAATGTTCAAGGGAAAGAAACTCTATGTGATACATGGTCAACATGCAAGAACAAATGGAGAGGCTGTGGACTGCAGCTGCCACAGAAGCCACTTCCACAGATGCTGCTTCTGTCACTTGGAGGTCTTTTCTCTGGGTTGCTGCTGCCGCTGGTGCTGCTGCCATCCATCAGTTCTCTGGGTGTCACTACTGATGACCTGTGGTTTGCTGCTGCTTCTGCCGTTACCACCACTTCTGCTGCCACCACTGTTGCCCAAAGGTCCACTGTCACAGTGTCTGCAGGATTGGTGGCACGCAGCTGCCTCCATCTTGGGACTCCAGCCAGCACCTGGGTGGTTAAAGTGCCAGTCAGTCTACCACCACTGCCATCTCGGGACGCAGCCTCTGTCTGAGAACACTGATGGGGACCTGGAGATCTGGTATAAGATTGCCTGTTGAGTTAGCTGCACCTGGAGTCTTCCTATTGGTAGTGTGGGTGACTGCCATCTTGCAGTTTCTTCTCAGGGTTGCTCCTCTGTGTAAACACATCCCTGGTAATCTCTCTGCAAATTGGAACAGCATTGAGATCTTGGGACTGCAATGTGGTTTAGTGTGGGGTGTCTAAGACCCAGATTCATGGGATGGTGACAGGGTCTGCATGGGCTGGTCTGGGCCTGGCAGTCCCATGAAGAGTCAGAGACAAGACTGAGAAACCTTTCAATGCAGACACAAAGAGTCGTTCAATTTTCCATTCAACTTTTTTTGTTCTTTTTTTTTTTAATAATTTTTTTCTTCTCTAGCATCTCTACCTTATTTCAAATCAGGTATTTTTCACATATCATTTTATTGAAGACCTTGATATATGAATGGTATTTTGCAGTTTTGTCATGCATTCTTATGTTTTTAATTTTTTATTGTATAAAGGTTTCCTCTCATTTTTCTGTTTTCTTGGGTTCACTATCTTTTCTCCCCCTAACAGTCAATCTCTATTAATTCCTCTTCCATTCTTCCTATAGATTTTTACCTCTGTCTTGTCTCATTCTCCCTCATGGACATCATGTCCTGCACCACTTTTGTTCTCTGTCCAACATTTAAAATTGTAAACCTTTTCAGTAAATTTACTGTATATAGTGTAGATAATAATTGAAATCATGATTTCTGGTTATTACAGGAAAACTGAGGAAGTCCTAATAGGATCTAGGAGATTTGGATTGAGTGCTGTTGTTTTGATCTCCCCCTTTAAAGTTGAGTTACAGGAGACCTTCAGAGACACTATAAGTCTGCAGAGTAGAGTCTGTACTGTCTTTGATCATATTGCTAGGTGGGAAAACACACGAACAACATAAAAAGCAAGGGAATAGAACACCCCAAGCAAATCAAGAGGCTGTAATGGCAGCATCCACTGACAACATAATAGAGATGTCAGAGAAGGAGTTTACAATGTAATAGTTAAACTGATCTGCAAAGTAAAGGCTAGCATAAGGAAAGAAATTAAAGAGAAAATACAGGACATGAAAGATCACCTGAATTAAGAGTAAGAGATTGTGAAAAAAAAAAAGCAGAAATCCTCAAAATGAAAGAATCAATAAATCAAGTTATAAATTCAATAGAAAGCATCATAAACATGTTAGAACACCCAAAAGACAGAATCTTAGGCAATGAAGACAAAATATATAATGTTGAAAACAGAGTTGACCATGTAGAGAAAATGGTAAGAAACCTTAAAAATAACTTCCAAAAATTATGGGATAACATAAAAGACCAAATTTAAGAGTTATCAGCAGGGCTGGGGCTGTGACTCAGTGGCAGAGCATTACCTAGCACATGTGAGGCAATGGTTTTGATTCTCAGTACCACATAAAACTAAATAAACAAAATCAAGACATTGTGTCCATCTACAAATAAAACTATTTTTTAAAAAGTTATCAGGCTAGGGGGCTGGGGAGATAGCTCAGCTGGTAGAGTGCTTGCCTCACAAACACAAGGCCCTGAGTTCGATCCCCAGTACCGAAAAAAAAAAAAAAAAAAAAAAAAAGTTATCAGGCTAGATGAAGGAGTGGAAGATACAAACCAAAGGCATGAATGATCTTTTCAATGATCTAATATCGGAAAATTTCCCAAACATAAAGAATGAAATGGAAAATCAAATACGAGCCTTACAGAATCCCAAATGTACAAAATTACAGCAGACTCACACTAAGACACACTAAAATCAGAATTACTAACACACAAATAAGGATAAAATCTTAAAGGCCTTGAGAGAAAAAAAATCAAATTACATATAGGTGGAAAACAATTCAGATCTCAACTAATTTCTCAACTCAGACCCTCAAAGCAAGGAGATCCTGGAATAATATATTTCAAACTCTGAAAGAAAATGAGTGCCAACCAAGAATTTTATATCCAGCAAAATTAAGTTTCAGATTTGAAGATGAAATAAAACCTTCCATGACAACCAAAAATAAAAGAATTCACAACTAGAAAGGCTGCACTACAGAACATTCTTAACAAAATATTCCAGGAGGATGAAGAGGAAAAAAAAAAGTGAAAGCCAGCAAAGTGAAGAACTATACTAAAGGAATAATCAATCAAAGGAGAAACTAAGTAAAATTAAAATCCAGAAATAAACCAAAATGGCTGGGAATACAAATCATATCTCAAATAACTTTGAAAGTTAACAGCCTAAACTCATCAACCCAAAGATATAGACTGACTCATTGGATTAAATAACAAGAACCAACAATATGCTATCTCCAAGAGATTCACCTCAGAAGCAAAGACATCCATAGACTGAAGGCGGTAGGATGGGAAAAAACATATCACTCACATGGACTGTGTAAACAAGCAGGGGTTTCTATACTCATAGCAGACAAAGTGGACATCAAGCCAAAGTTAATCAGAAAGTACAAAGAAAGACATTCACTACTGCTTAAGGGAATTATAATAAAAAAAAAAAACATAACAATCATAAATATGTCCCAAACAATGGAGCATCTACACACATCAAACAAACCCTTCTCAACTTCAAGACTCAAATAGACCACAAGATAACACTGTGTGACTTTAACACACCTCTCTCACTACTGGATAGATCCTCTAGAAAAAGACTAAACAAAGAAATTATAGAACTAAATAATACATTCAATAATTTAGACAAAACAGGCATATAAAAATATTTCATCCATCAATAAGAAAATATACTTTTTTCTCAGCAGCACATGGATCCTTCTTTAAAATAGATGATATCTTATGCCAAAAAGCAACTCTTGGCAAATGCAAAAAAAGAAAAAAAAAATAGAGATAATATCTTGCATCCTACCAGATCATAATGGAATGAAATTAGAAATCCATGATAGAATAAAAATTAGAAGCTACTCTAACACCTGGAGACTAAATAAGACACTATTGAATGATGAATGAATAACAGAAGAAGTCAGGGATGGAATTAAAAAAATACTTAGAGGTAAATGAGAATAGTGATACAACATATCAAAATCTATGGGACACCATGAAAGCTGTACTAAGAGGAAAGTTCATTGCACTGAACTCATTCATTTAAAGAATAAAAAGTCAACAAATAAATGACCTGACGTTATTTCTCAAAACTTCAGAAAAAGAAGAATAAAACAACACCAAAACAGTAGAAGGAAAAAAAAAAATAAAATAAAAAACCAACAGTAGAAGACAGGAAATAATTAAAACCAGAGATGGAATCAATAAAATCAAAACAGAAGAAACAATTTAAAAAATTAACAAAACAAAAATTTGGTTCTTTGAAAAAATGAATAGAGCTGATAAACACCTAGCCACACTTATGAAGAGAAAAAGAGAAAACTCAAATTACTAAAATACATAATGAAAAAGGGATATATCACAATGGACATGACTAAAATACAGAAGATAATTAGAAACTATTTTGAAAATCTATACACCAATAAAATAGAAAATCTTTAAGACATCAGCAAGTTTCTAGAGGCATATGACCTACCCAAACTGAATCAGGAGTACATACATGATTTAAACAGATCAATTTTATATAATAAAACAGAAAATACCATCAAAAACCTACCAGTCAAGAAAAGCCCAGGACAGGATGGATTCTCATCTGAATTCTACAAAACCTTCAAAGAAGAATTAACACCAAATATTCCTTAATTTATTTGATGAAATAGAAAAGGAGATGTTATGATTTGAATGTTAGGTGTCCCCCAAAAGCTCAAGCGCGAAACAGTGCAAAAGTTTCAGAGGAGCAATGATTGGGGGGTTGTAAGACTCTTAACCCAGTCATTTAATCCCCTGATAGGGATTAACTGAGTGGTAACTAAAGTGGTAGGGAGTGGCTGGAGGAGGTGGATATTGTGGCATGGCTTTGGTTATTTATTTGTATACCCTGGTGAGTGAAGTTTCTTTCTGTTTCTCTCTGCCACACTCTCTTGCCATGACGTTCAGCCTCACCTTGAGCCCCAAGAAATGGAGCTGGCCTTCTATGGACTAAGACCTCTGAAACCATGAGCCCTCAAATAAACTCTTCCACCTCTATAATTGTGCTGGTCAGGTCATTTAGTCACAGCAGCAAAAAAAGCTGACTAAAACATAAATTGGTGGTGTTGTTTCTGTGACTATCCATGTGACCATGTGGTTCATAAGTTTTTGGAGCACTTTGGAATGCTTTACATTGTTGTAAGTGGAGCTTAATGGCCTCTTCTGGTGAGTTCTCAGAAGACCAGAATACTGACCAGGACCATGGAAAGTGAAAAGAGGACTCCAGGGGACACAGAGAAGGAGAACTCTATAGGAACTTGGAGTGAAGGCCCTTTGTGTTATGTTCTGACTGAGAAGTTTTCTGCATTTTGCCCATGTCCAGAGACAGGTTTAGAAGCAATGGAGTTTTTAATCTGGTGGAAGAAATGTCTAGGCAACATAGCATTCAGGCCAGTGGCATAGATATTGCTGGTGACTTTTTGTCAAATTTATTGTGATAATCAGGAGCAGAAAGCAGAGTAGCAAGTTTGGAAAAAATGAACTTGAAAGGCAAGAGTAAAATGAGGACTAAGGAAATTTCAGTTGTTAAAGACATTCCTACCACAACAGAAATCCTGAAAACTTTTCCTAGAGACAATAAGAAAGATGACTGGAGAGCATCTCAGGAGGTGGTAAGACCACACCCATCTGTAGTTCAAGGGAGTAAAGGTAAAAATTCCCTTGAGAAGAGACCAGTGAGGCACTGTTCTCGCACAAGGGAGCCTGGGAAGATTTTTGCTCAGCCACCTGTACACTCAGAGGGTGTTGCATCAAGGGTGCCTGGAGTATTGTCTACTGCTTGAGATGGCAGCAGAACTTGGCATCAACCATGTGGTATTGGTTCTGCAGGAATGCAGGATCCTGGTGTTAGGGGATCATGGAGGCTTCCACCAAGATTACAAAGGAAGGCCTGGGAGGCCAGGAAAAGTACAGTAGGGTAAGAGTCCCTTGTAGGCACCTAATGAGAAGTCAAAATATGGATATGTGAGAAGGAGACCAAAGTAGCAATGGAGATCCCTGAGATTAAGAAATGCCAGCCATGTGGGACATCATCCTAGGAAAGGTGCAAGAATCGAGGAGAGACAATCCAACAGAAAGGCCACTAGTGCTGCAACAAACGAGGCCACAGAGGTAGAGCTACATATGCCCTTTGGAGAGAACATCACGATGCCATGTGCCCCAGATGCCCAACATGGAGCTACAGGACTAGTTTGTTCAGTTGGATTTCAGTCTTGTATTGGTCCTATTTCTTCTCTCTATGCTCCTAATTTTGTGAACAGAAATGTTTACTCTGTACCATTATAAATTGGATACTTGTGAATTGCTTTTAATGTTATAGGAGCTCACAATGAGAGATTGCCTTGAGCTTCAGAGAAGGCTTTGGACTTGAACTTTGAGTAATCTTGGAACTGTTGACTATGGGACTCTAGTAAATGAAAAAAATGTATTCTACATTGTGAGGTGGTTGGAAGGGTTGGGGACCAGAGGTCAAATGTTATGGTTTGGATGTGACGTGTCCCCCAAAACTTACATGTGAGATAGTGCAAGAAGTTTCAGAGGAGAAAAAAATTATTGTGTTGTAAGAGTCTAGACCAATTAGTAATATAATCCCCTAATAGGGATTAACTAGTTACTGAAGTGGTAGGGAGTGGTTGGAGGAAGTGGGAATTGGGGCAGGGATTTGAGTATATATTTTTATACCCTGGTGAGTGAACTTTCTCTCAGTTTTCCTCTGCCACACTCTCCTGCCATGATGTTCGACCTTACCTTAAGCCCCAAGGAATGGAGCAGGCCTTCTGTTGATTAAGACCTCTGAAACCTTGAGCCCTCAAATAAACTCTTCCTCCTCCATAATTGTGCTGGCCAGTTCATTTATTCATATCAGTGAAAAAGCTGACCAAAACAGGAGGGAACCCTTCCAAAATCATTCTGTGAGACTAATATCATCCTGATACCAAAAGTAGACAGGGACATCAAAGAAAGAAAACTTCAGACCAATATCCCTGATGAACAATGATGCAAAAATTCTCAGAAAACTTCTGGCAAATCACATACAAAATCATATTAAAAAGGTAGTGCACCACAATCAAGTGGGGTTCATTCCAGGAATGAAATTTTGGTTCAATATACAGAAATCAATAAATGTAATTCATCACATCAATAGCTTTAAAAACAAGAATGATATGATCATCTGAACTGATGCAGAAAAAAGCACCCTGTTATGTTCAAAACACTAGAAAAAAATAGGGATAGTAGGAACATACCTCAACATTGTAAAAGCTATATATGCTAAACCCAAGGCTAACATTATTCTAAATGAAGAAAAATTAAAAACATTTCCTCTAAAAACTGGAACAAGATAAGGATGCCCTCTTTCACTACTTCTATTCAACATTGTCCTTGAAAATCTAGCCACAGCATTTAGACAGAAGAATGAAATTAAAGGGATATGAATAGAAAAGAAGAATTCAAATTATCACTATTTGCCAATGACATGATTCTATATTTAGAACATCCCAAAAATTCCACCAGAAAACTTTTTTAACTCATAAATGAATTCAGCAAGTAGCAGGTTATAAAATCAACACCAAATGCATTCCTATACATCAGGAATGAATCTACTGAAAGAGAAATTAGGAAAACTACATCATTCACTCTAGCTCCCAAAATTACTTAGGAATTCATCTAACAAAAGAGGTGAAAGACCTCTACAAAGAAAACTACAGAACACTTAAGAAAAAAATTGAAGAAGATCTAAGAAGATGGAAAGACCTCCCATGCTCCTGGATAGGCAGAATGTCAAAATGACCATGTCAAAATGGTCATGCTACTAAAAGTCTTATACATATTTAATGCAATTCCAGTTAAAATTCCAATGACATTCTTCATAGAACTAGAAAAGGTAATTATGAAATTCATTTGGAAAAATAAGAGACCCAGAATAGCCAAAGCAATCCTTAGCAAGAAGAGTGAAGCAGGAGGCATCACAATATCAGATCTTAAACTATCCTACAGAGCAATAATAATAAAAACAGCATGGTATGGGCACCAAAAAAGACACAGACCAATTGTACAGAGGAGAAGACACAGAGACAAACCCACATAAATACTTAAATATATCTCATACTAGACAAAGCCAGCAAAACATTTACTGAAGGAAAGATAGCCTATTCAATAAATGGTGCTGGGAAAATTGGTAATCCACATGTAACGAAATGAAATTAAACCCCTAACCCTCACGCTGTATGAAACTCAACTCCAAGTGGATCAAAGACTTAGGCAGTAGACCAGAGACCCTGTGCTTAATAAAAGAAAAAGGAGGCCCAAATCTTTACCATGTAGGCTTAGAATCTAACTTCCTAAACAAGAATCCTAAAGCACAAGAAGTAAAATCAGGAATCAAGGGGAGATCCAAGATGGTGGACTAAAGGGAGGCTGTGTTCCTTGTCACTCTGTAACTCCGGTTTCAAGCAGAGGATATCTGTTTCTTGGTGAGGCAGTTTTTGATGCTTATCAATCCCCTGGTGTTTACCCCATTTGTCTGCTATGATCACCTGCAGTCTGCCAGCATATCAACGACTCTTTTGAGTGAAGATTGCTCACTGTCAGGCACCTATCATCCGCCATTTGCCTGTCTCTCACCTGTCCATTGCCTGCCTTCCACCTATCCATCAACCAACACACGAGGTTCACCTCCCGATCTTCAGACAACAGTCAGAAAACTGATCGCTGACCGCCAGTGGAGCACCAGCCGTCTGCTATTGCCTGGAAGTTCACTGTTACAGTACCTGCAGGTTTGATTACACGTGGCTGCCTCCATTTTGAGACAACAGCCAGGCCCCATAGGACCCCTGGCCAGACTGACTGAGCCCCATCTCCTCAATCCCTCAGCCCAACCGATCACTCCCTGCCTCTGGGGCCCTCACATTGATTGACTGCTCCCTGCCGCTAGGAGTCTCAGACCAACTGATTGCACCCTATCACCAGGACCCCAGACGGACTGATAGCACCCAGCCTCCAGGATCCCGCAACCACACCAAACACACCCGACCTCCAGGACCCCTGCCTGACCAACTGCACCCCGCCTCCAGGACCTCCAGTCGACCACGTCCACACCCTGAGCTGCAGCTCCCCATTTACCAACACATTTGGAAGAAAGAGCAGCCTCTTGGATAATCGTGGAAGCCGAAGCTCTGATCTTTAGGTGGGGCAAATCCCATCCTGAGACGCCTGCTGGAGACTTGAAGCTCATTGTCAGGTAACTGTCATGCATCAGGCTGCTGAAGACTGGGAGGTTTCATTAGTATATGACTGTTATACTGTAGATTTTCTTTTTTCTCCTTATTGAAAAAGTTTAAGTTTTTATTTCTTTACTTTTCTTGCTCTCTTTTCCTTCTGTTTACCTGTTCCCTCAGAGTCACTTTCTCCCTTTTTTGCATGCTAACATCCAATTTCTTTTGATTACACTATCACAATTTCTATTATCTAGAACTTCTGTGTATTCTTTTCTTATCCCATTAACAGCTACATTCTACATCCCTCTGCATCCTCTTTGTCCTCCATTAGAAGTTGCAGACCTTATTGCAAATCTGTTTGTTTTACTGAAGATAATATTTGAATTCCTTCTGTTTATTATGACAATATTGTTATTGTCATCACAGGGGTCTAGAATTTCATAGTGTCTGAATTGGGCACTGCTAATATTGATCTCCCCTTAAAGAAAAGGTTTTGGAAACCTATAGGGCCTCTATAAGCTTATAGGGGGAAATCTGCAATACCCCAGATCTTCACTGCTAGAGGGGAAGGTACATGAATAACATGAAAAAACAAGGGAAGAAAATGAACCAAACAAATCTAGATTCTATATTAGTATAATCCAATGACACTACGTTAGAAGAAATGTCAGAAAAGGACTTCAGATTTTACATGATTAAGATGATTTGCGAAGCAAAGGATGAGATAAGAGAACAAATGTAGGCAATGAATGATAATACCAATAAGCTGGAAGAGCAACTGCAGGAAGCAAAAGATCATTTCAACAAAGAGATAGAGATTCTCAAAAAAATACCAAATGGAAATCCTTGAAATGAAGGAAACAATAAACCAAATAAAAACTCAATGGAAAGCATCACCAAAAGACTAGACCACTTGGAAGACAGAACCTCAGACAATGAAAACAAAATATTTAATCTTGAAAATAAAGTTGCCCAAACAGAGAAGATGGTAATAAATCATGAACAGAATCTCCAAGAACTATGGACATCATGAAAAGACCAAATTTAAAAATTATCAAGATCAAGGAAGGCACAGAGATACAAACCAAATGAACAACCTATTCAATGAAATAATATCAGAAAATTTCCCAAACCTGAAGAATGAAATGGAAAATCAAAGACAAGAGGCTTACAGAACACCAAATGCATGAAATCACAATGGATCCAAACCACGGTGCATTACAATGAAAATGCCTAACATTCAAAATAAAGATAAGATTTTGAAAGCCGGGAGACAAAAGCATCAGATTATGTATATGGGGAAACCAATATGGATATCAGCAGACTTCTCAACCCAGACTCTAAAAGCTAGAAGGGCCTGGAACAACATATTTCAAGCTCTGAAAGAACATGGTTGCCAACCAAGAATCCTATACCCAGCAGAACTAACCTTCAGATTTGAAGATGAAATAAAATCCTTCCATGATAAACAAAAGTTAAAAGAATTTACAAATATAAAGCCTACACGGCAGAATGTTCTCAACAAAATATTCCATGAGGAGGAAATGAAAAACAACAATGTAGGTCAGCAAAGGGAGGAACTACCTTAGAGTAAACCACTCAAAGGAGAAACCAAGCCAAATTAAAAGCCAAAAATAAGCCCAAATGACTGGGAATACAAATCATATCTCAATAATAACCCTGAATGTTAGTGGCCTAAACTCATCAATCAAAAGAAATAGACTGGAAAATGGATTAAAAAGAAAGACCCAACAATATGCTGCCTGTAAGAGACTCATCTCACAGAAAAAGACATCCACAGACTAAAGGTGAAAGGATGGCAAAAAACCTACCACGCACATGGACTCAGTAAAAAAGTGGGGGTTTCCATCCTTATATCAGATAAAGTGGACTTCAAGCCAAAGTTAGTCAGAAGGGATAAACAAGGACATTTCATACTGCTTAAGGGATCCATAAATCAGGAAGACATAACAATAGTAAATATTTATGCCCCAAACAATGGTACATCTCTGTACATCAAACAAATACTTCTCAGTTACAGGAATCAAATAGAGCACAACACAATAATTCTGGGTGACTGTAACACACCACTGCCACCACAAGATAGATCTTCCAAACAAAAACAAACCAAAGAAACCATAGAACTCAATAACACAATCAATAACCTAGATGTAATAGACATATATAGAATATTCCATCCATCAACGAGTGGATTCACTTTCTTCTCAGCAGCACATGGAACCTTCTCAAAAATAGACCATATGTTTTGCCACAAAGCAGTCCTTAGGAAATGCAAAAAAAAAAAAAAAAAAAGAGAGAGATACTGCCATGTGTTCTATCGGAACATAATGGGATGAGAGTAGAAATCAATGACAAAATAAAAAACAGAAATAACTCCAACAATGGAGACTAAATAATATGCTATTAAATGAAACATGGATAACAGAAAACATCAGGGAGGAGATCAAAAAATTCTTAGAGGTCAATGAGAATGACGATACAACATATTAAAATCTCTGGGACACTATGAAAGCAATACTAAGAGGAATATTCATTGCATGGAGCACATTCCAGAAAAGAATGAAAAGTCAACAACTAAATGACCTAATATTACAGCTCAAAGCTCTAGAAAAAGAAGAACAGAATAACACCAAAATAGTAGAAGAAAGGAAATAATTAAAATCAGAGCTTAAATCAATGCAATTGAAACAAAAGAAACAATTCAAAAAATTGACAGAACAAAAAGTTGGTTCTTTGAAAAAGTAAACAAAATAGACAAACCCTTAGCCACACTAACAAAGAGAAGAAAGAAAACTCAAATTACTAAAATTCTTGATGAAAAAGGAAATATCACGACAGACACCACTGACATACATAACATAAAGAGAAGCTACTTTGAAAATCTGTATTCTTTTTTTTTATTGTAAACAAATGGGATACATGTTGTTTCTCTGTTTGTACATGGAGTAAAGGCATACCATTTGTGTAATCATAAATTTACATAGGGTAATGTTTGATTCATTCTGTTATTTTTTCCCTTCCGCCCACCCCTCCCACCCCTCTTTTCCCTCTATACAGTCCTTCCTTCCTCCATTCTTGCCCCCCTCCCTAACCTAACTCTAACCCTAACACTAACCCCTCCAACACCCAATATGTGTCATCATCCACTTATTAGTGATATCATTTGTCCTTTGGTTTTTGAGAATGGCTTATCTCACTTAGCATGATATTCTCCAATTTCATTCATTTGCCTGCAAATGCCATAATTTTATCATTCTTTATGGCTGAGTAATATTCCATTGTATATATATACCATTGTTCCTTTATCCATTCATCAATTGAAGGACATCTAGGTTGGTTCCACAATTGGCTATTGTGAACTGAGCAGCTATGAACATTGATGTGGCTGTATCTCTGTAATATGCTGATTTTAAGTCCTTAGGGTATAGGCCGAGGAGTGGGATAGCTGGGTCAAATGGTGGTTCCATTCCAAGTTTTCTAAGGAATCTCCACACTGCTTTCCAGAGTGGCTGCACTAATTTGCAGCCCCACCAGCAATGTATGAGTGTACCTTTCTCCCCACATCCTTGCCAACACCTGTTGTTGCTTGTATTCTTGATAATCGCCATTCTAATTGGGTTGAGATGGAATCTTAGGGTGGTTTTGATTTGCATTTCTCTTATTACTAGAGATGTTGAACATTTTTCCATATGTTTGTTGATTGCTTGTAGATCTTCTTCTGTGAAGTGTCTATTCATTTCCTTAGCCCATTTGTCGATTGGATTATTTGCATTCTTGGGGTAGAGATTTTTGAGTTCTTTATAGATTCTGGAGATTAGTGCTCTATCTGAAGTATGATTGGCAAAGATTTTCTCCCACTCTGTAGGCTCTTTCTTCGCATTGCTGATAGTTTCCTTTGCTGAGAGAAAGCTTTTTAGTTTGAATCTATCCCAATTATTGATTCTTGCTTTTATTTCTTGTGCTATGGAAGTCCTGTTGAGGGAGTCTCGTCCTAAGCCGACATGTTGAAGCTCTGGACCTACTTTTTCTTCTATAAGATGGAAGGTCTCTGGTCTGATTCTGAGGTCCTTAATCCATTTTGAGTTTAGTTTCATGCATGGTGAGAGATATGGGTTTGGTTTCATTCTGTTGCATATGGATTTCCAATTCTCCCAGCACCATTTGTTGAAGAGGCTATCTTTTCTCCATTGCATATTTTTGGCCCCTTTGTCTAGTATGAGAAAATTGTATTTATTTGGGTTTTTGTCCATGTCCTCTATTCTGTATCGTTGATCCACCTTTCTATTTTGGTACCAATACCATGCCGTTTTTGTTACTAATGATTTGTAGTAGAGTTGAAGATCTGGTATTGCAATATCCCCTGCTTCACTCTTTCTGCCAAGGATTGCTTTAGCTATTCTGGGTTTTTTATTCTTCCAGGTAAATTTCATAATTGCTTGCTCTATTTCTGTAGGGTACGTCATTGGGATTTTAATTGGAATTGCACTGAATCTGTATAGCATTTTAGGTAGTATGGCCATTTTGACAATATTAATTCTTCCTATCCAAGAACATAGGAGATCTTTCCCTCTTCTGAGGTTTTCTTAAATTTCTTTATTTAGTGTTCTGTAGTTCTCATTGTAGAGGTCTTTCACCTCTTTTGTGAGATTGATTCCCAAGTATTTTATTTTTTTCAATGCTATTGTGAATGGGATAGTTTTCCTAATTTCTCTTTCTGAAGATTCATCACTTATGAATAAAAATGCATTAGATTTATGTGCATTGATCTTATATCCCGCTACTTTACTGAATTCATTTATGAGATCTAAAAGTTTTCTGATGGAATTTTCTGGTTCCTCTAAGTATATAATCATATCATCAGCAAATAGGGATAGTTTGAGTTCTTCTTTTCCTATTCATGTCCCTTTAATTTCTTTGGTCTGTCTAATTGCTCTGGCTAGAGTTTCAAGGACGATATTGAAAAGAAGTGGTGAAAGAGGGCATCCCTGCCTTGTTCCAGTTTTTAGGGGGAATGCTTTCAGTTTTTCACCATTTAGAATGATATTAGCCATGGGCTTAGCGTAGATGGCCTTTACAATGTTAAGGAATGTTCCCACTATCCCTATTTTTTCTAGTGTTTTGAGCATGAAGGGGTGCTGTATTTTATCAAATGCTTTTTCTGCATCTATTGAAATAATCATGTGATTCCTGACTTTATGTCTATTGATATGGTGAATTACATTTATTGATTTCCTGATGTTGAACCAACCTTGCATCCCTGGGATGAAACCCACTTGATCATGGTGCACTATCTTTTTAATATATTTTTGTATGCGATTTGCTAAAATTTTGTTGAGCATTTTTGTGTCGATGTTCATTAAGGATATTGGTCTTAAATTTTCTTTCCTCGATGTGTCTCTGTCTGGTTTAGGTATCAGGGTAATATGGCTTCATAGAATGTGCTTAGGAGGGTTCCCTCCTCTTCTATTTTATGGAATACTTTGAGAAGTATTGGAATGAGCTCTTCTTTAAAGGTTTTGTGGAACTCGGCTGAGAACTCATCTGGTCCTGGACTTTTCTTTGTTGGTAGGCTTTTGATGACTTCTTCTATTTCATTACTTGAAATTGGTCTATTTAAATTGTGTATATCCTCCTGATTCAGTTTAGGCAATTCATATGTCTCTAGAAACCTGTTCATGTCTTCAAAATTTTCTATTTTGTTGGAGTATAGATTTTCAAAATAGCTTCTAATTATGTTTTGTATTTCAATCATGTCTGTTGTGATATTTCCTTGTTCATTCCGAAGTTTGGTGATTTGAGTTTTCTCTCGTCTTCTCTTTGTTAGTGTGACTAGAGGTTTATCAATTTTGTTTATTTTTTCGAAGAACCAACTATTTATTTTGTCAATTTTTTTGTATTGCTTCTTTTGTTTCAATTTTATTGATTTCAGCTCTGAGTTTAACTATTTCCTGTCTTCTACTACTTTTGGTGTTGGTCTGTTCTTCTTTTTCTAGGGCTTTGAGCTGTAGTGTTAGGTCGTTTATTTGTTAAGTTTTCCTTCTTTCATAAAATGCGCTCCATGAAATAAATTTTCCTCTAAGTACTGCATTCATAGTGTCCCAGAGATTTTGATATGATGTTTCATTGTTCTCATTGACCTCTAAGAATTTTTAAATTTCCTTCCTAATATCTTCTGTTATCCATTCATCATATAATAGCATATTGTTTAATCTCCAGGTGTTGGAGTAGTTTCTGTTTTTCACTCTCTCATTTATTTCTAACTTCAATCCATTATGATCTGATAGAATACAAGGTAGTGTCTCTATCTTCTTGTATTTGCTGACATTAGCTTTGTGGCATAATATATGGTGTATTTTAGAGAAGGATCCATGTGCTGCTGAGAAGAAAGTGTATTCGCTCTTCGTTGGATGGTATATTCTATATATGTCGGTTAAGTCTAAATTGTTTATTGTGTTATTGAGATCTATAGTTGCTTTGTTCAATTTTTGTTTGGAAGATCTGTCCAGAGATGAGACAGGCATGTTAAAATCACCTAGTATTACTGTGTTATGGTCTATTTGGTTTCTAAAATTGAGAAGGATTTGTTTGACATACATGGATGAGCCACTGTTTGGGGCATAGATGTTTATGATTGTTATATCTTGCTGATTTGTGCTTCCCTTAAGCAGTATGAAATGTCCTTCTTTATCCCTTCTGACTAACTTTGGCTTGAAGTCCACATTATCTGAAATGAGGATGCATACTCCACCTTTTTTGCTTTGTCCGTGTGCATGGTATGTTTTCCCTATCCTTTCACCTTTAGTCTATGGGTATCTCTTTCTATGAGGTGAGTCTCTTGCAGGCAACATATTGTTGGATCTTTCCTTTTAATCCAATCTGCCAGTCTATGTCTTTTGATTGATGAATTCAGGCCATTAACATTCAGGGTTATTATTGAGATATGATTTGTATTCCCGGTCATTTGGTTCATTTATTTAATTTTATTAATTAATTTATTTTTTGGACACAACTTGATTCCTCCTTTATTTGACAGTTCCTTTAGGATAATTCCTCCTTTTGCTGATTTGCTTCTTTGTTTTTTTTCTCTTCCTCATGGAATATTTTGCTAAGAATGTTCTATAATGCTGGCTTTCTTTTTGTAAATTCATTTAGCTTTTGTTTATCATGGAATGATTTTATTTCATTGTCAAATTTGAAGGTAAGTTTTGCTAGGTATAAGATTCTTGATTGGCATTCATTTTCTTTCAGAGCTTGAAAAATGTTGTTCCAGGACTTTCTAGCTTTTATGGTCTGGATTGAAAAATCTGCTGATATCCATATTAGTTTTCCCCCGAATGTTATTTGGTTCTTTTCTCTCATAGCCTTTAAAATTCTGTCTTTATGTTGTATGTCAGGTATCTTTATTATAATGTGCCTTGGTGTGGGTCTGTTGCAATTTTGTGTATTTGGAGTCCTATAAGCCTCTTGATTTTCCATTTTGTTCTTCAGATTTGGGAAATTTTCTGATATTATTTCATTGAATAGATTATTCATTCCTTTGGTTTGCTTCTCTAAGCCTTCCTCAATCCCAATAATTCTCAAATTTGGCCTTTTCATGATATCCCATAGTTCTTGGAGATTCTGTTCATGATTTCTTACCATCTTCTCTGTTTGTTCAACTTTGTTTTCAAGGTTAAATATTTTGTCTTCAATATCTGAGGTTCTGTCTTCCAGGTGTTCTATCCTATTGGTTATGCTTTCTATGGAGTTCTTAATTTGATTTACTGTTTCCTTCATTTCAAGGATTTCTGTTTGGTTTTTTTTCAATATCTCTAACTCTTTATTGAAATGATCTTTTGCTTCCTGTATTTGCTCTTTTAACTGTCGATTGGTGCTATCATTCAATGCCTGCATTTTCTCTTTCATCTCATCTCTCAATGCCTGCATTTGCTCTTTCATCTCATCGTTTGCTTCTCTGATCATTTTAATTATGTACATTCTGAACTCCCTTTCCGTCATTTCCTCTGCCATGCTGTCATTGGATTTTATTGATGTAACATCTAGCTTTGTTTGGGGCATTTTCTTCCCTTGTTTTCTTATATTGTTCAGGAATCAGTGGATCATTAATTTATTTCAGATTTCCTCTATTGACTTATAATGTCCCTAAAGATTGCTTGTATATCCCCTCTTATCCTTCAGTCGACTGAAATCTTGGAGGAAGTTGATAATGCGGTGCTCCACAAGGATGCTGCCTCTCTAGGGGTGGTGACCCTCAGGTGGGGTATATTCCCTGATAGTGGGCAGAGGTGCCTCCACTTGTTGACCAATGGTCATCCAACGGGGAACAAGGCTGTGGGCTCAGGCAAGTCCTGTTTGTGCCTGTGTCTCTGGTTTTACCGTCCCTGTGTGATAACCTCACCTGGCAGGGAAGAGTCACTCGGTGGGGACGTCTCGCTGGTCAGTTCCCCTCCTAGAGGTTCCCCTCAATCAACAACTACTGCCTGGGCTGGGCTGCCTTCCTCTGCAATGTTCCCAGGGGCCCTACCTACCTCTTGGGCCTGGGAGCCTCACCCTTCGCAGATGAGTCTCTTAGGGTGCCTCTCCTCAGAGAATCTGCCCGTAGTCCTGGAACATTCGCTCCGCCCCTAAGCGTGTCTCTGTGCGGCTCTTCCACCAAGAAGCCGCCTAGGTCCTGGGATCCTGCTCTGCACCTAATTGCCTGGCTCTGCAGCCCCTACTCTGAGCCGCCACCTGGAGTCCTGTACAGTCGATCTGAGTCCCAGCGACCCACCACATGCCTCTTCTTCTGGACAGCCGACCGGTGTTCCGACGTAGTCACTAGGAGTCCAAGCAATTCACTTCGTGTCTCCTCCTCCAGTCAACTGCCCATAGCCCTAGGCAGTCACTCCGAGTCCAAGTGTCCCGCACCGTTCCTCCTCCTCCTCGGGGTAGCCCCCCGGGTGTTCAGGAGTGGTCGCTCCGAGACCAAGCGACCCAATGCACTCCTCCTCTGGGCAGACCCCCGGTGTTCAGGAGCGGTTGCTTTGAGTCCAAACAACTCACCACTCCCCTCCTCCTCTGAGCAGTCACCCAGAGCTCTGATGCAGTCACTCCTAGACCAAGTGAACCACTGCGCTCCTCCTCCTCTTCCTCTGGGCAGCCTCCCGGTGTTCAGAAGCGGTCGCTCTGAGTGAAAACAGCTTGCCATGCAGCTCCTCCTCTGGCAACCGCCTGTAGCTCTGGTGTAGTTACTCCAAGATCAAGCAACCCGCCGCATTCCTCCTCTTCCTCCTGGCAGCCCCCCGGTGTTCAGAAGTGGTCGCTCTGAGTCTAAACAGCTCGCCATGCAGCTCCTCCTCTGGCAACCGCCTGTAGCTCTGGTGTAGTCCTTCTGAGTCCAAGCGACCCACTGCGCTCCTCCTCTTCCTCCCGGCAGCCCCCCAGTGTTCAGAAGCAGTTGCTCTGAGTCCAAAACAGCTCGCCACGCAGCTCCTCCTCTAGGCAGCCGCCCAGAGCCCCAGTGGATGCTCCGAGTCCAAGCACTGTGCTGAGCAACCTCCTCTACGATGCTCCCAGTTGTCCGAGTTCACTGCTCCAGCAGGGGGAGGGGTGTCTCGCCGGGCAACTCTACTTCACAAAGTTCCCTGCGTTCCGGGACTACCGCCCCAACCAGGTTGCCTCCCCAATGGGAGAGACTCACCCGGCAGCTTTTAGTTGGTTCCAAGTCTCTCACTATCTCCTCTTTTGAATCCTGCATCCTGGAGCAACATGAAATGCAGCCACCCTCTAGTCCGCCATCTTGAAACCTCAAAAATCTATATTCTAACAAAATAGAAACTACTGAAGACATTGACAAAATTCTAGAGACATATGCTCCTCCCAAACTGAACCAGGAGGACATACACAATTTAAACAGATCACTATCGAAAAATGAAATGGAAGAACTCATTAAAAAGCTACCGTCCAAGGAAAGCCCAGACGGAATTTCAGCCGAGTTCTACAAGACCTTCAATGAAAAACTCATTCCAATACTTCTCAAAGTATTCCAGGAAATGGAAAAGGAGGGTACCCTACCTACTCATTCTATGAAGCTATTATCACCCTCATACCCAAACAGGCAAAGACACATCAAGGAAAGAAAATTTTAGACCAATATCCATGATGAATATAGATGCAAAGATCCTTAACAAAATATTGGCATACCATATCCAAAAACATATTAAGAAAATCGTGCACCACGATCAAGTGGTGTTCATCCCTGGAATGCAAGGATGGTTTAACATCAGTAAATCAATAAATGTAATCCATCATGTTAATAGACTTAAGGATCAGAATCATATGGTTATTTCAATTGACTCAGAAGAAGCGTTCAACAAAATACAACACCCCTTCATGCTCAAAACACTAGAAAAAACAGGTATAGTAGGAGCATACCTGAACATTGTAAAGGCTATTTATGCTAAGCCCAAGGTCAACATCATTCTTAATGGAGAAAAACTGAAAACTTTCCCTTTAAAAACGGGAACAAGACAGGGATGTCCACTTTCACCACTTCTATTCAACATTGTCCTTGAAGCTGTAGCCAGAGCAATTAGGCAGACCAAAGAAATTAAAGGGATATGAATAGGAAAAGAGGAACTTAAGCTGTCCCTATTTGCTGATGACATGATTCTATATTTAGAGAATGCAAAATCTCCTCCAGAAAACTACTAGACCTCATCAATGAATACAGCCAAATAGCAGGCTATAAAATAAACATGCATAAATCTAAAGCATTTTTATATGCAAACGATGAAACATCTGAAAGGGAAATGAGGAAAACAACTACATTTGCAATAGCCTCAAAAAATATATATATACTTGGGAATCAATCTAACCAAAGAGGTAAAAGAACTCTACAATGAAAACTACAAAACATTGAAGAAAGAAATTGAGGAAGACCTTAGATGTTGGAAAGATCTCCCATGTTCTTGGATAGGCAGAATTAATATTGTCAAAATGGGAATACTACCAAAAGTGCTATACAGATTCAATGCAATTCCAATTAAATCCCAATGACGTATCTCACAGAAGTACAGCACGCAATCATGAAATTCGTTTGGAAGAATAAGAAACCCAGAATAGCTAAAGCAATCCTTAGCAGGAAGAGTGAAGCAGGGGTATCGCAATACCAGACCTTTAACTATACTACAAAGTGATAGTAACAAAAATGGCATGGTATTGGCACCAAAATAGACAGGTAGATCAATGGTACAGAACAGACGACATGGACACAAACCCAAATAAATACAATTTTCTCATACTAGACAAAGGTGCTAAAAATATGCAATGGAGAAAAAAATAGCCTCTTCAACAAATGGTGCTGGGAAAACTGGAAATCCATATGCAACAAAATGAAATTAAACCCCTATCTCTCACCCTGCACAAAAATCAACTCAAAATGTATCAAGGACTTGAAATTAGACCAGAGACCTTGCATCTTATAGAAGAAAGTGTAGGTCCAAATCTTCAACTTGTTGGCTTAGAATCAGACATTCTTAAAAGGACTCCCATAGCACAAGAAAAAAAAGCAAGAATCAATATCTGGGACATATTCAAACTAAATAGCTTTCTCTCAGCAAAGGAAACTATCAAAAATATGAAGAGAGAGCCTACAGAGTGGAAGAAAATGTTTGCCACTCATACTTCAGATAGAGCACTATTTTCCAGAATGTATAAAAAACTCAAAAAACCATACAGTAAGAATACAAATAACACAATGGACAAATGGGTTAAGGATATGAACAGACATTTCACAGAAGAAGATCTACAAGCAATCAATAAACATATGAAAAAATGTTCAACATCTTTAGTAATAAGAGAAATTCAAAGCAAAATTACCCTAAGATTCCATCTCACCCCAATTAGAATGGTGATTATCAAGAATACAAGCAACAATAGATGTTGGAGAGGATGTGGGGAAAAAGGTACACTCATACATTGTTGGTGGGGCTGCAAATTAGTGCAGCCACTCTGGCAAGCAGTGTGGAGATTCCTCAGAAAACTTGGAATGGACCACCATTTGACCCAGCTATCCCACTCCTCGGTCTATACCCAAAGGACTTAAAATCACCATACTACAGAGATACAGTCAGAACAATGTTCATAGCTGCTCAATTCACAATAACCAGATTGTGGAACCAACCTAGCTGTCCTTCAATTGATGAATGGATAAAGAAACTGTGATATATATATATATATATATATATATATATATATATATATAGGAATATTACTCAGCCATAAAGAATAATAAAATTATTGCATTTTCAGGCAAATGGATGAAATTGGAGTTTATCATGCTAAGTGAGATAAACCAATCTCAAAAAACCAAAGGATGAATGATCTCGCTGATAAGCAGATAATGACACATAATGGGGGGTGGGAGGGAGCAAGAATGGAGGAAGGAGGGACTGTATAGAGGGAAAAGAGTGGTAGGAGCGGTGGGGGGGAAGTAAAAAACAACAGAATGAATCAAACATCATTACCCTATGTAAATGTATGACTCTGCAAATGGTATGCTGTTACTCCATGTACAAACAGAAACAACATTTATCCCATTTGTTTACAATAAAATTGAATTAAAAAAAATCAGGAATCAATAAATGGGATGGACTCAAACTAAAAAGTTTCTTCTCAGCAAAGAAAACAATAATGTGAAGAGAGAGCCTACAGAATGTGAGAAAATATTTTTCACATGCACCTCAGAGGGTGTATGACCAGTATACATAAAAAACCAAAAAAATTTAATACCAAGAAACCACCCCCAAAAATCCAATAAATAAATGGGCTAAGGAACTGAATGGACACTTCAGAGAAGAAAAAATAGAACCGATCAACAAATATATGAAAAAATGTTCAACATCTTTAGCAATTAGGCAATTGCATATCTATAAAACTACTCTAATATTTCATCTCACCCTAGTCAGAATGGCAATTATCAAGAACACAAACAACAATACATGTTGGCAAGAATGTGGGGGGGAAAGTTATAATTGTACATTGCTGGTGGGAATGCAAATTGGAGCAACCATTATGGAAAACAGTATGAATATTTCTCAGAAAACTTGGAATGGAACCATCATTTGACCCAGCTCTCCGGCTCCTTGGTTTATACACAAAGGACTTAAAATCAGCATACTACAGTGATGTAGCCCTTTTAATGTTTATAGCAGCTAAACTCACAATAGCTAAACTATGGTAAGCCAATCTAGGTGCCCTTCAACAGATGAATAGATAAAAAAAAAAAAGTGTGATATACATACATATGGTGGAATTTTACTCAGCTTTAAAAAAGAATGAGGAGCCAGCGCAGTGAGCTCCGACCTGCAGGCAGCTTCAGGGACCAGGACAGGGCACCCAGGGACTTCCCCAAGAAGCCCGGCCCCCTCCGGCAGGAGGCACCTTTCAAGGCTAGCTTCTCGGAGCAGTCCGCCCAGTGAGAGCCTTTCTACACAGAGCCAGCCACAAGTCCCCAAGCCAATGGAGAGCTCCAACCTGCAAGCAGCTTCTGGGACCAGGGCAGGGCAGTCAGAGACTTCTCCAGGTGGCCCTGATCACTCCGGCTGCAGGCTCTTTCCACAGGGTGATCCAAGATGGCGGACTAGAGGGTGACTGTATCTCCAGTTGCTCCAGGACCCAGGATTCAAGAAGGGGAGGCATTGAGAGACTCAGACTAAAATAGAGCCACGGGGTGAGTCTCCCAAACCGGATGAAGCTTGGCGTGGGCTGCAGGTCCGTATAGGGGCAGCTTATCAGAGCAGGGCAGGGCAGCTAGAGTCTTCCCCAGGTAGCCCTGCTCACTCCGGCGTGGGCTCCTCCCACACGGCCAGCTTCTTGGAGCAGGCCCCCCAGTGAGAGCCTTTCTGCGCAGAGCCAGCTCCAAACCCTGGAACCAGTAAGGGGCTAGGGGCAGCTTTCTTCAGAAGCATTGCATTATCAAGTTCCTCCAAGACTTCAGGCTACTGAAGGCTGGGAGGTGATACACTGGAAATCTACAGGGACACTCTAAGCCAATAGAGGAAATCTGCAATATCTCAGAGTCCCACTGATATCTGACCAATATGAGAAAACAAGGGAAGAAAATGTCCCAAACAAACCTAGATACTACATCAATAAAACCCAATGACAGCACAGCAGAAGAAATGTCAGAAAGGGAGTTCAGAATGTACATAACTAAAACAATCAGGGAAGCAAACGAGGAAAGAGCAAATGCAGGCATTGAAGGAGGAGATGAAAGAGCAAATGCAGGCATTAAATGATCGCACCCATCAACAGTTAAAAAAGAGCAAATACGCAAAGCAAGAGATCATTTCAATAAAGAGTTAGAGACACTGAAAAAAACAAACAAACAGAAATCCTTGAAATGAAGGACACAATAAACCAAGTTAAAAAGTCCATAGAAAGTATAACCAATAGGATAGAACACCTGGAAGACAGAACCTCAGACATTGAAGAAAAATATTTAATCTTGAAAACAAAGTTGGCCAGAGAAGATGGTAAGAAATCATGAACAAAATCTACAAGAATTATGCGATATCATGAAAAGGCCAAATTTAAGAATTATTGAGATTGAGGAAGGCTTAGAGAAACAAACCAAAGGAATGAACAATCTATTCAATGAAATAGTATCAGAAAATTTCCCAAATCTGAAGAATGAAATGGAAAATCAAGTTCAAGAGGATTATAGGACTCCAAATATACAAAATTACAACAGAACCACACCAAAGCACATTATAATGAAAATACCTAACCTACAAAATAAAGACAGTATTTTAAAGGGCACGAGAGAAAGGAATCAAATTACATTTGGGGGAAACCAATAAGAATATCAGCAGATTTTTCAATCCAGAACCTAAAAGATAGAAGGGCCTGGAACAACATATACTAAGCCCTGAAAGAAAACGTATGCCAACCAAGAATCTTATACCCAGCAAGACTTAATTTCAGATTTGACGATGAGATAAGATCCTTCCATGATAAACAAAAGCTAAAGGAATTTACGAAAAGAAAGCTGGCATTACAGAACATTATCAGCAAAATATTTCATGAGGAAGAGATGACAAACAGCGATGCAAATCAGCAATGGAAGGAACTAGCCTAAAGGAATAGCCAAATAAAGGAGAAACCAAATCATGTCAAAAAACAAAAATGAGTCAAATGACTGGGAATACAAACCATATCACAATAATAACCCTGAATGTTAATGGCCTGAATTCATCAATCAAAAGACATAGACTGGCAGATTGGATTAAAAAGAAAAATTCAACAATATGTTGCCTGCAAGAGACTCATTTCATAGAAAGAGATACCCATAGACTAAAGTTGAAAGGATGGGAAAAAACATACCATGCACACGGACACAGCAAAAAAACTGGAGTATTCATCCTCATTTCAGATAATGTGGACTTCAAGCCAAAACTAGTCAGAAGGGATAAAGAAGGACATTACATACTGCTTAGGGAAGCATAAATCAGCAAGACATAACAATCATAATTATCTATGCCCTGAACATTGGCTCATCCATGTATGTCAAACAAATCCTTCTCAATTCCAGAAATCAAATAGAACACAACACAATAATACTAGGTGATTTTAACACACCTCTCTCACCACTGTATAGATCTTCCAAACACAAATTGAATAAAGAAACCATAGATCTCAATAACACAATAAACAATTTAGACTTAACCGACATATATAGAATATACCATCCAACAAAGAATGAATACACTTTCTTCTCAGCAGCATATGGATCCTTCTCTAAAATAGACCATATTTTATGCCACAAAGCTACTGTTAGCAAATACAAGAAGATAGAGATACTACCTTGTACTCTATCAAATCATAATGGATTGAAATTAGAAATAAATGACAGAATAAAAAACAGAAACTTCTTTAATACCTGGAGATTAAATAATACACTATTATATGATGAATGGATAACAGAAGACATCAGGAGGGAAATAAAAACATTCTTAGAAGTAAACAAGAACAAAGACACATCATATCAAAATCTCTGGGACACTATGAAAGCAGTACTTAGAGGAAGATTTATTTCATGGGGCGCATTCAACAAAAGAAGTAGAAATCAACAAATAAACGACTTAACACTACAGCTCAAAGCCCTAGAAAAAGAAGAGCAGAGCAACACCAAAAGTAGTAGAAGACAGGAAATAGTTAAAATCAGAGCCAAAATCAATGAAATTGAAACAAAAGCAACAATCGGAAATATTAACAGAATAAATAGTTGGTTCTTTGAAAAAATAAACAAAATTGATAAACCCTTAGCCACACTAACAAAGAGAAAGAGGGAGAAAACTCAAATTACTACAATTCGGAATGAACAAGGAAATATCACAACAGACACGAGTGAAATACAAAACATAAGTAGAAGCTATTTTGAAAATCTATACTCCAACAAAATAGAAAACCTCGAAGACATCAACAAATTTCTAGAGACATATGAATTACCTAAACTGAACGAGGAGGACATACACAACTTAAATAAATCAATTGAAAGCAATGAAATAGAAGAGGTCATCAAAAGCATACCAACAAAGAAAAGTCCAGGACCAGATGGGTTCTCAGCTGAGTTCTATAAAACCTTTAAAGAAGAGCTCATTCCAATACTCCTCAAAGTATTCCATGAAATAGAAGAGGAGGGAACCCTCCCAAACTCGTTCTATGAAGCCAATATCACCCTGACACCTAAACGAGACAGAGACATATCAAGGAAAGAAAATTTCAGACCAATATCCTTAATGAACATCGACGCAAAAATTCTCAACAAGATTTTAGCAAATCGCATACAAAAATATATTAAAAAGATAGTGCACCATGATCAAGTGGGTTTTATCCCAGGGATGCAAAGTTGGTTCAACATCCGGAAATCAATAAATGTCATTCACCATATCAACAGACTTAAAGTTAAGACTCACATGATTATTTCAATAGATGCAGAAAAACCATTCGATAAAATACAGCATGCTCAAAACACTAGAAAGAATTGGGGTAGTGGGAACATTCCTTAACATAGTAAAGGCCATCTGTGCTAAGACCATGGCCAATATCATTCTAAATGGTGAAAAACTGAAAGCATTTCCCCTAAAAATTGGAACAAGGCAGGCATGCCCTCTTTCATCACTTCTATTCAACATCATCCTTGAGACTCTAGCCAGAGCAATTAGACAAACCAAAGAAATTAAAGCAATACGAATTGGAAAAGAAGAACTCAAACTAACCCTGTTCGCTGATGACATGATTACATATTTAGAGGAACCTGGAAATTCCACCAGAAAACTTTTAGAACTCATAAGTGAATTTAGTAAAGTAGCAGGTTACAAGATCAATGCTCATAAATCCAATGCATTTTTATACATAAGTGATGAATCTTCAGAAAGAGAAATTAGGAAAACTACCCCATTCACAATAACATCAAAAAAAATAAAATAGTTGGGAATCAATCTCACAAAAGAGGTGAAAGACCTCTACAATGAGAACAACAGAACACTAAAGATAGAAATTAAAGAAAACCTTAGAAGATGGAAAGATCTCCCATGTTCTTGGATAGGCAGAATTAATATTGTCAAAATGGCCATACTACCTAAGGTGCTATACAGATTCAATGCAATTCCAATTAAAATCCCAATGATGTACCTTGCAGAAATAGAGCAAGCAATTATGAAATTCATCTGGAAGAATAAAAAACCCAGAATAGCTAAAGTAATCCTCAGTAGAAAGAGCAAAGCAGGGGGTATCGCAATACCAGATCTTCAACTCTACTACAAAGCAATAGTAACAAAAACGGCATGGTATTGGTACCAAAATAGACAGGTAGATCAATGGTACAGAATAGAGGACATGGACATAAACCCAAATAAATACAATTTTCTATACTAAATATGAGGCCAAAAATATGCAATGGAGAAAAGATAGCCTCTTCAACAAATGGTGCTGGGAAAACTGGATATACATATGCAACAGAATGAAATTAAACCCCTATCTCTCACCTGCACAAAACTCAACTCAAAATGGATCAAGGACCTTGGAATGAGACCAGAGACCCTTCATCTTATAGAGGAAAAAGTAGGTCCAAATCTTCAACTTGTTGACTTAGGATCAGACTTCCTTAGCAGGACTCCAATAGCACAAGAAATAAAAAACAAGAATCAACAACTGGAATAGATTCAAACTAAAAAGCTTTCTCTCAGCAAAGGAAACAACAGTAATGTGAAGAGAGAGCCTACAGAGTGGGTGAATATCTTTGCCACTCATACTTCAGATAGAGCACTATTTTCCAGAATCTATAAAGAACTCAAAAAACTCTACACGAAGAATACAGATAATCCAATCAACAAATGGGTTCAGGAAATGAATAGACACTTCACAGAAGAAGATCTACAAGCAATCAACAGATATATGAAAAAATGTTCAACATCTCTAGTAATAAGAGAAATGCAAATCAAAACTACCCTAAGATTTCATCTCACCCCAATTAGAATGGCGATTATCAAGAACACAAACAACAATAGGTGTTGGCGAGAATGTGGGGAGAAAGGTACACTCATACATTGCTGGTGGGGTTGCAAATTAGTGCAGCAACTCTGGAAAGCAGTATGGATATTCCTCAGAAAGCTTGGAATGAAACCACCATTTGACCCAGCTATCCCACTCCTTGGTAGATACCCAAAGGACTTAAAATCAGCATACTACAGAGATACAGCCACATCAATGTTCATTTCTTCTCAATTCACCATAGTCAGATTGTGGAACCAACCTAGATGTCCTTCAGTTGATGAATGGATAAAGAAACTGTGACATATATATACAATGGAATATTACTCCACCATGAAGAATGATAAAATTATGGCATTTGCAGGCAAATGGATGAAATTGGAGAATATCATGCTAAGTGAGATAAGCCAATCTCAAAAAACTAAAGGATGAATGATCTCACTGATAAGTGGATGAGGATATATAATGGGGGGTGGGAGGTGTTAGCGTTAGGGGTAGGGTTAGGTTTAGGGTTAGGGGTAAGGAGGGTGGTAAGAATGGAGGAAGGAAGGACTGTATAGATTGAAAATTGGGGTAGGAGGAGTGGGGGTGAAGGGAAAAAAATAACAGAATGAATCAAACAACATTGCCCTATGTAAATTTATGATTACACAAATGGTATGCCTTGACTCCATGTACAAATAGAGAAACAATATGTTTCCCATTTGTTTACAATAATAAAAAATACATATATATATAAAAAAATGAAATTATGGCATTTGTTGGTAAATGAGTGGGGCTTGAGAATATCATGCTAAGCAACATAAGCCAACCTGAAAAACCAAAGGCAGAATGTTTTCTCTGATATGTGGATGCTAATTCTCAAAAAGGGGTGAGGATTAGGGAAGACTAGAGTTGGTTTTAATTAGGTAGAGGGGAGTAAAGTGTAGGGAGAGGGCATGGGGTTAGGAAGGATAGTAGAATGAATAAGACAGTATTATCCTATGTACATATATAACTATATTACCGGTGGATTCTACATCATATAAAACCAGAAGAATGATAAATTATACTCCATTATATGTGATGTATGAAAATGCATTCTGGTGTTATAAAAACTAATTAAAGCAAATTAAAAAATTAAAAAAACAAACAAATTAAAAGAGACAGAGAATTAAGAGAGAAGCAGCAGATGACTAACAAAAATCTCTTTTTCCTCTGCTGTCTGTGCCTTGATTTTTGAAAAGATCCTGGTGTTTGGGATTACAAGACTGTCATGGTTTAGATATGGGGTGACTTCAAAGGTTCATGTGAGAAACAATGGAAGGTTTTTCAGAGCTGAAATGAGAACATGAAATTTGTGCCCTAATCAGAGGACTAATCCACTGGAATAGACTAATAATATAACTGTAGACAGATAGGGTAAGAAGTAAGTAGGTCACTGGGGGCATGCCTTTGGGATTTATATTTTGTCCCTTGTGATTCAAACTCTTTCTCTGCCTCCTGATTGCCATGTCCTCAATTGTTCATCTATCACACCTTTTTGCCTGGAAATTCTCCCTCCCCTTGGGCCCAGAGCTATGGAGTCAGCTGATCATGGACTAAGGCTCTGAAATCTGAGCCAAAATAAACTTTTCCTCCTCTATGTTGTTCTTGTAAGATATACTGGTCACTGTGATGAATATCATGACTAAAACAGGAATTGGTACCAAGGAATGGGGTTGTTGCAGTGACTAACCTGACCACACGGTTTGGAAGCATTTGCAGCTTGTTTGCAGGAAGAATTTGGAAAAGTTTAAAAATGCAGCCTTGAGAAGCTCTAGAATGTTGTACACAGAGCTTAATGGGCCAATCTGGTGGGAGTTCAGAAGATCAGAATGCTCACTGGATAGTAAAGACTGAATTCATGAGGTTTCAGAGGGAAAGGATGAGTCCATTGGAAATTAAACTAAAGGCCATTTATGCTACATTCTGGGAAAGAAGTTGTCTAGATTTTGCCCATGTCCTCAGATTTTCTATGAAACTAAATTTAAAAGTGATGGATTAATTTCTGGTTTAAGAAAGTCCAAGGTGGCACATCATTTAGGCAGTGGTATGTGTACTGCTTGACTTTTAGTCAAGTTTTTACTGTGACAATCAGGAACAAAGAGCAGAGGGGAAATATCTGGAAAACTTGTAGTTTGACCAGAAAAATGTATATAAAACTGGGGTAAAGGAAGTTGTGGTTGTTGAAGACATTACAGTTACTGAGGAGATGCTAAGTCCTTTACAGAAATACAGTAGGAAGGAAGACTTGAGGGCATCTCAGGAGTTGGTGAGACTACAACATCACAAGACAAAGGGTGTAAAAGTAAAAATTCCTTTGAGTAAAAACCATGGGAGCAACCTACTTTCACAGAAAAGCCTACAAAGTCATTTCACTGTGATCAGTCACCCTGCAAACAGTGGACACTATTGCCATGGCCTCAGGGGTCCAACTACTGTTGGAGGTGGCTGCAGACCTTGGTGTTATCCACCATGGTGCTAGTTCTGCAGGAATGCAGGATGCTGGAGTTAGGGCATTATGAAGGCTTCCATCAAGAGTATGAAGGAAGGCCTTGGAGGCCAGGCAAAGTGTAGCAGGGTCAGAATCCCTGCAGCAAACCCTGAAAGAATTATGCCTGAAAATGTGAGAAGGAAGCCAAAACTGCAGTGGAGATGCCTCATATTAACAAATGCCTGTAACATGGAAGGTCTGCTGAGAAAAGCAGCAGTAATCGAGCAGAAACAAGAGAGAGCCACACTGGCTGCAACCAGCAAGAGCAAAAGCAAAGAACTACACAAGTCCTTTGTAGAGAATTTCATGATGCCCTGTGCCCCAGAAACTGGACATGGAGCTATAGAACTTGCCTACCTGACTGGATCTAGGTCTTCCTTTGGTCTCTCATCCCTTCTTTTTTTGTCCCAAATCCTCCTTTTTGGAATTGAAATGTTTAATCTTTTCCATCATATTGGATATGTGTAACTTGTTTTTGTTTTTTACAGGGACTCACAATCAAGTTTGCCTTGAGCCTCAAATGATATTTTTTGATTTGACATTTGTCAATGTGGGAACTGTTAAAACTAGAACACTTGGAAAAGGACCAGTATTTTGTGTTTTGAGATGGGCATGAACTTTTGGGAATCAGGTGTGGAATATTATGGTTTAGATATGAAGTGTCCCCCCAAAACCCATGAGTGAGACAAAGCAAGAACAGAGGTGGAATGATTAGATTATCAAAGCTGTAACTTAATAAGTATACTGAGCTGCTTGAATAGATTAATGGAGGGTAACTCTAGGCAGGTGGAGTATGGTTGGAGGAAGTAGGTCACTGGGAGTATGACTATGGGGTTTATATTTTTCTCTGTTGAGTGGAGAGGAGTTCTCTCCCTCCTTCCTGGTTGGTTTGTGTTTAGTCTTCCCTCTGCTATGCCCTTCAGTCCTGAAATTCTGCCTTACCTTACTCTCAGAGCTATGTAGGCAAAGACCATGGGCTGAAAATCTGAAGTCTGTGCCAAAATAAACTTTTCCTCTTCTAAAGTTACTCTTGTCAGGTATTTTGGTCACAGTGACACAAAAGCTGACTGAAATATAAGGCAAAACATCCATGACATCCAATGGCATAAAAGCACTTGGAAAATGGCCTCTTCTAAATGACCATTGAACACGATAACCTTATTGGTTAACTATAAAACTTACTGAAAGTGAGCATGGGTCCACTTAAGAGGTGTAGCATAGGAACATAATGAAGGGTGCTCAACTCAAACAACTGGGATCCAAAAACCTGTATATGATAACCATGAGGGCTTCTCCCAGTGCTAAATTTCAAGCACTTCATTGGGACTCCCTGGAGGAAGAAACTTAACAACAGAAGCTGCATAGAGAAGACTCCCCTGAAGTGTATCAATGACAATAAAAATAATAATAACATGAAGAAGGAAAATAAAATTGAAACAGGTCTGAAAATGACTCAATTGTAAATTCAAAATTTATTAAAAGATTTTATGCAATCAGCATAAAATTATTATTTCTTGTGCTTATATAATACTGGATTTGAATTACTTTTAACTTCTGCCAAGACATACCAATTTTCTGGTATATCTCATGGTCATCAAATTAATAACCTATTAAAGGTCCATTAAATTTATATAAGTGGACACACAAGTCTGCATTGGCATAGCTCCCAGATTTTCCTTACTCCATTGGGTGTTAATGGCATGGAAAATAACACAATATACTGTTGCTGTCATTAATACACATACCCTCATATACTGAAATACTTGAGACGACAAAGGTCAAATTGTAATACAATATTTTTAGTTATAGATGAACACTTTACATTTTTTAAATTTTTATTTGGTGCTGAGGATTGAACCCAGTGCCTCACATGTGTAAGGCGAGCACTCTACCACTGAGTTACACCTCCAGCCCACAAAGGTCAATTTTTAAGAAATACGTATGTGGTTCAAAGTTTATATTACTTTGTCAAGCATGCCAATGAATGGGAAGTCCTCATATGCCTGAGTAGTTTCCTGTTTTAAATTTTTTCAATACTGGTGTTTAAACACAGGGACAGTCTACCATTGAGTTATATTTACAACCTCTATTACTTTTTATTTTAAGGCAAGTTTCCCAGGTTGGTCTCAAATTTGTAATCCTCCTGCCTCAATCTTCTGAGTTGCTGGGATTGTAGGCATGAACCACCTCCCCTAACTTTCTAAGTAGGTTTCTTTTGACATTATATTTGGCACTTATTTCACCCTTACCTCTACAAACTATAGATTTTTCCGTGAATCTTTAGTCAAACATCAACTATTAAAAAGTCACAGATGGCTTAGGGTCTAGGTTTATGAGAACCTGAGACTCTAGACTTCACTTCCCAAGATAACAGACTCTATGTCCAGGGTGAGCCTACCTTTAAGAATTCCCAGAGTCGTCCCCATCATGCAAAATTCTTACTAAGGCTCTTATACTAATGACCCTATCATCCCTGCTTTTCTAGTGGTAAGGTTTTTGGGTACAACTTCAAGACTCTTACAACAAGCAATACAGAATATTCAATCTCTTTCTTTCTCAAGGACATATCTATATCTAACATAATAGAAATGACAAATCATTCAACCTTATACTGCAAAATATTTTGCTCTTATACATTTGGCTAATAATTTCTATTCAGTGACAATTTTGATGCCCCTCAGCTTCAGTTGACATTCAACTTCTAGGGGACAAAACACATCTTACTGTGTTGTCCATTGGATAACTTGGTAACCCAACCATCATTTTCAACCAGATATTAAGCAGATTTAATCATCCCCAGGCTCCCAAGGATGGCACTACCTCGATGACAACCTTTTATAAGGACATTCATTAGACATTTTCACCTGAGACATATAAACACCATTGTACTTACCCATGTAAGTTTCAGGTGTCTGCCACCTCAATTAAATTCTTAGTCATTCTACAGTCCATTGAACACCATTTCATTCCTAATATTAAAAGGTAATTTCTAATGTCATCAGTCCCAACTTGTCTCAAGAAACCCATAGGGCACTGTGTTAGAGGTTACTTCTCTCTCAGATGCCTCAGTCACCCAGGGAGTCCTATGGGATAAGTTGAGGAAGCAGTAAGAAAGGGTTGTATAATTTATGAATTGTTGAATGGTTGCTACTTTTAGCTGTTAAACAGGACATCCCTGATAAAGCACTATATCCCAAAATCAGCACAATTGTCCAAACTCCAGGAAATCATCTTGGCATTAGAGGATGCCCTGGTCAACAACTGGCTCAATTACACATAACCAAGATCTTTGAGTCATTGCCAACTGTCTATGTGCTTGTTTGGTCCAAAGGCAAAAATGACAATCCCAATAAACCCTCTAGAATGTGGAACTTTGAAATTCCCTTTCTTCTCACATATCAAAGATAGGAAATAGGATCAGACAGGTCTCTGCTCACATCAAGGCAGAGACAACTGAGGCCAAATTTAATGTACAGTCTCTGAGTTACCATTCCACAGACTTCAGCCCATATAGTCACAAACAGACTTTATTCAGCCACTGACCTCTGCTGTTAATTCATTCATTATGCTCAGACTAGGGTGCATTCCTACGCTGGATTCCGTTTCCCCTTTCCACCAAACATGCTATCACTGAAGCTGCCATTTAGGAATTCATTACTGACATTACCAAAACCCTTACTTCACTTATCAAAATACACTAACTTGGGCACTTTTTTGTTTGTTTGTTTGTTGCTAAGGATTGAATCTAGGGCCTATTACACGTTAAGCAGTCTTTACCACTGAGTTACACACCAGCCCTTACATCAGGCTCTTAAAGCATTCAGTGAAACTTTCTCCTTCCCTCTTTGCCCCAGGCTACAAGTCTTTAGAACCCCACAAAGCATGCTTTAACAAAACTTACTAAAACTATAAAACATGGTCTTCTAAAAGGATTTTTTTCTTGGTACTGGCTCTCATATTAAATTCCTAGTCTTTGGCAATCTTTGAGTACATATCAATTGCACCAAAAAGCTTCAAGGACTTTCCTTACACTCTGTAGCGAGACTTTGCATATCAGGGTTTCCACAGGCATTTCTCCCTGACTATTCCCTCCCTCTTTTTTTTTTTTTGTCTTGAAGTCATTTAGATTGGGATGAAAGCCAGTCAGAGAAGGGTTTATAAGTTATGATCCAATTACTATTAAAAGTCCCTCTGGCTATCTGCCAAAGCAATTCTGGAATTCTGATGCCAGAATGTAGCTATAAAGAACATTTGCTTAATAATGTCAATTATAATATTATTTAGGAAATAGATAATGTTATTCTAGGTCCCAGGACAACATTATGGATAACAGAGGCAGACCAGGAAAGATTAGTTACAGTTAGGAGAATCTGCTAAGAATGCGGACTTTTTCCAACCATACAGGCCTGGAACAGGACATCAATTGGTCCACACTGTACCTATAAGATTCAGCAGTTCCCTTCTCTTCAGTGCCTCAGGTTAGAGCACCCACACTGCACAAATGCTTTTTTTTTTTTTTTTTTTTTTGGTCTTTTGACTTTTTGTAACTTGACTATGCCCATTTTAGGTAATACCATGGGCTTGAAGCTATAATACCACAGGCCACATGAAGAACTCCACCTGGCAATGCCATAGGCAGTAGGTTTTATTGTGATATACCTGCCAACTCTACTTATTTGGGTTCCTCAAAACAACTGCTATAACCAAACACTAAATGGCACTATAATTTCATTCCCACCTTGTTGATAAAATTTCCTGCAGTGCTTAAGGCAGTGTTTATTGACTGTTGTAAAGTCAGTAGGGTGCCACGCCATAGAGGAGGAAACACATATACTTGCTACAAGTCCCTTTGTTGAACTTGAATTAATACCCCTCAGCCTGAACTCACTCACTACAATACACACCAGACCATTATTGAAAGAACAATGGAAAGCCTCATGGGAAGATTTAAGTCTGGGCTTCTTGGGAACTATTATGTACCCAATATTATTCCACGATAGGGACCTCATTTCTTGCTCCTTGTACCCTCCTTGTCCAACTAAATTCACACAATTTGTGATTCCCTGATCAAAAAGGCCCTAAATTTGGTATAAAAGTATTACAAACCAAGGGACATTCATGATTTCACACTTGCCCAACTCTGTAATATCCTGAGGACCATTAGTTGACTCTAGCTCATGGTTGGACTCATCCCTGATAATACTATCATTCCTGCAGCTAGTCTCATGCCAGCCAGTAGAATGATCCCAGGTAGAATCTTCTGTGACCTCAATCCTTCATTGAATTCCTTATTAAACTCCTCTACCATCCTCTATCTGCCCTCTTCCTGTCCTCATCTCTCTTTCTGGCCTAATTCAGCCTGACTGCCACATGACTCCTTTCTCTTTTAATTATGTGTTTCTTGCTCCCAATATATTAACTTTTCCTAGTCCCATTCCCTAATATACATTACCACTTAAGAAAGTATTGCCAAATAATTCCCACTGAGCAAATGAAAATGGAACAACTGATGTCAATCAGTGACTGTCCAAACTGATATCCACATGTATGCTTCATATTGCTACAATCCACCAAGTTCTAGGTGAGGGTTAAAACTCTCAGACAGCAATGGTTGCTGATAGTCCCCTAGCCTTAAATTGTTAACTGGCCAGCCAAAGAGGTTTACTGTTCCCTCGTGGCAACTTCCGACTGCTCTTGGAATAGTATCAGCAAAGTCGCACATATGAACCAACAAATGAGACAACAGGCTAAGGTCATTAGGAATATCAGTTGAATAACTGAACAAATGTCCACAGAAATACACCTTTATTTCTAGTGATTGGGAATCTATGGTTTTCCAAGTCTGGCTTGTGTTCATTTCACTTGAATGCATAGGTTTATGATTCTTAGAATTTATAGAAAAATAAATCAGCTTGAATTAAATAAAACCGAGTATCTGAGCCAGCATCAACAACCAAAAGTAAATGGTGGTTGAGTATGACTGTTTTTGAGATTGAACACTGACTTTATTTTCCCCAGCTTTATTGAGGTATAATTGAAACAAAAATGTATATTCAAGGTGTGCATCATGGTGCTTTAATATCCACGTGCATTGTGAAAGGATTGTCACAATCAAGATAGTTAAGAAGTTCATCACTTCACCTAGTTGAGTTTTTTTTTTTTGTGTGTGTGTGTGTGTGTGGTGAAAACACCTGACTTCTACAGTCTCAGCAAATTTCAAGTATATAAAATATTATTATTAATTATAGTCTCCATGCTGTTAGGTCTCCAAAACTTATTCCTCTCAAAACTGAACGTGTATGCCCTTTGAACCACAATCCGCTCTCCCCATTTCAGGTAACTGTCATTCTACACTTTGTTACTTTGAGTTCAACATTTTTTTTTTTTAGACACCACATGTAAGATTACACAGTATCTGTCTTTCTACATCTGACTCAATTTCACCTAGCATAATGTGCTTCAGACTCATCTACATTTTCAGAAAAGGCAGTGTTTTCATCTATTTAAGACTCAATACTTCACTGAATGTGCCCATGTTTACGTTTATGTATGCACATATATATATTACATTTTCTTAATCCATTTGCCTGTGAGCAAGCACATTATTTCTGTACCGTGGCTACTGTGAATAAACTTTACTTTCCCTTTCCCCATTGGTCTCACAGCCAGATTACTGCTAAGAAAGTTGGTTCAATGCCTCCCCTTCAGGACAGGTACAAAAGTTGAATCCCTCGTCTGAGACTGAGAATGTTTCCATTCATTTCTCATAGATCCTATAAAGGACCAAGCCACTCTTGCTTTCCTCAGGCCTACACAGACCTTGCTCTTCCCAGGAGTCTTTACATGTACTATGTTTTATGTAAAATTTCTTGAATTGACAAGCTTGCTTTAGTCCACTTTGCACCACTGTGATCAAAGTGCCTGACAAGAAAAACTTAGAGGAGGTAAAACTTATTTCGGGCTCATAGTTTCATAGTCCTTGGTCCACTGACTCCATTGCTCTGGACCTGAGGCAGAAGTTCACAGTAGAGGGAGGTGGTGAGGAAAGCCACCGAGCACATGATAGCCAGGAAGTAAAAAGTGTGCAAGTAGCCAGAGACAAAACATGTAATCCCTGAGACACATTCCCTACATGATCTACTTCCACCAGTCATGCCCCACTTTCCTACAGTTAACTTACAGTGGTTTACTCAAATTATTAATCCATCAAATGAATTAATCTACTGATTAGGTTATAGCTGTCATAATCTAATCATTCTACCTTCTGCAGTAACACATGAGCATTTGGGGAAGATACCTCATATCCAATCATAACAATAAGTGAGTCTCCTGAATTGTCAGCTTCAACATCTGAACCAAATTTGGGTTAGAGGTCCATCCTGTAAAGCAACCAAATATTTGTAACACTACAAATACATTTCCAGATCAATTTCAACCAATTTAACAACATTATACAGCGATTCCAATGAAAATACCCAAGCTATAACTGATTCGTTGCAGGTGGCCGAAATAATTAATATCTCCCGTAGGTAAAACTTTACAAATGAAGTCTTGATCCTTGATCCATTTTATTATTTTTTGGTTGTTGCTTATGTACAAGATAATAGGAACTAAACATTATTCATTTTGTCATCTTTGTGTCTAACATAAAGGTTATTTGAATAAGCGAACAAACATTGATTCCTCTACTTATAATTATTATGAGAAAATCTACATACTAATCTAGATGTCTCAAGTAAGAATAATTCAATCAGATTGACTATATCTATAGTATTTGAAGTATTCATAGCATACAATGAAAATAATACTTTATGAAGATAATAGAATGAAAGATGTGCATTTTAACAATTTGGAAGTCTATATCCCTATGCAATTTTCATTAAAATTAATAACAAAATTAAATAATTTCAAAGTATCTTAGACAAACAGAATGTTAACATTTTCAATGCTTCTAGTTCATGGAGATTTAACTATTATTAATAAGTTGTAATAGTCTGAATTTGAATGTCCCCCAAATGTTCATGTGTCAAAGACAGTCCCCAAATGGTGGTAGGCTGGGCAAACTTTAGGAGGTGGTCCTAGTTGGAGGGAGCATATCACTGGGGGATGCCCTTAGAGAGGTTATTTTACTGGGGCCCCTTTACCTCTCTCTCTCTCTCTCTCTCTCTCTCTCTCTCTGCTTCATGGACATTATGAGATGAACAGCTTTGCTCCATTATGCTCCATTACCCACATTTGCCAAGATGTCCTGCTGTAACAGAAGCTCAGAAGTAATGGATCCAGCTAACTGTGCACTGAAACCTACAAAATCATAAGACAAAACGAATTTTTCCTCCTTTAAGTTGATTTTCTCAGGTGTTCTATCACAGTGATTAGAATTTTGTTTAACACATAGGGCTAAATCAGGTTATGGTCTCCCTGGTCAAAATCATTAGATATCTTAATTATTATGCTATTAATGAACTTATATTATGAACTCTGATCCTTCATATAAATTATAGAATTTCACTTAGATTCAAACTCCAAAAAATTTGGAAAACTGATGATTTTCTGTTAGTTTTTCCAAGTATCTCCATTGATGGAAGTGAAAGTAAATAAACTGTTGTAATGCAACTGTCCTTTGGACAGTTCTTCACTGCAGGGAAGACTGCCTTTTAAACTATCTTTGCTGTAAATGGTCAGATGCTAATCAGTATAATCCTCTATGAAATTACCCTATGGTAAGATAAAACTTGTACAACATGTTTTCAAATTAACACACTAAACTTTAGTTAGGTAAGTAAAATGGTTTAAAAATCCCCAAAATGCATGCAGTCTACATGAAAAGAGCATTCACAAGTATTTCTCTTGCCAAAGTATTTAATTATAATCTATGTGCTAATATAAAAGTAGAGTTCTCATGCAACAAACATACATTACAAATATTTGGAGCACCAAAAATTAGAGTATGACTTCTTAAATTATTTATTTTGAACCCAAAATGTGCACAGAAGTGACTTTCTAGTTTGGAAGAGGATTTGCTAATATAGAAGGAATGAAACCAACCAAAGAACATATACATTTTTATTTTTCAGAATGAAGATAACTCAAGAAAAACAGAGTTGTAAACTAATACAAAGGGGGAAACAGGATTGAGGAGATATAGAAGATAAAGTTGTTTTTATTTATTTTTTAATATGTTGAAATCATTGGTCCCTACTATTTGGAATGCTGGTTCTAAAATATTCAACATGCCACTGATCAACTAAGAAATGTCGTTACTAGAACTTCTTTTCATCATTGAAGCACTGAAAGCATCTTTTTAATTAAAAGGCCTGACTCTCTAGGTCAGTTCCTCAGATAGTCACTACAAAGTCTAGGTTACCACCAATTGTTTCAGAGTCATTTTTAATTCTTGACTGAAGGTCACAAAAGGGGTCCTATATTTTATATTGGGGAAAAGTTTTGCTGTACAAGTTAGTAATAAATTTAGCTATAATGCATTGAAACTTTATAATATATAATATATAATATAATTATGTAAGTATGAAGCCTTCAGGAGTAAATAGGAAAGTTTATGGATGTCATGTGTTTCCTCAATTTTCATTGGCAAGTGAGTAAGATAAGGACAATGGAGATTCTAGATTGGAATAAATTTTAATACTTCCATTTATTTATATTATTCTGAGAGCAAACAATAGATTTCTGTATTAAAGGCAGACTATTATCAATTACAGTAGTAATTATGTCTGTTCACTATGCCCCACTCTTCTCACTAAGAACAATATGATGAGAGGCAGGCAGTTATACATACATGTACAAACAGGTCTTTTTTAATATTATAAGAGAAGAATCCAAAAATTATGAATTTGGGAGTTTATTCAGAAATGGATACACAGTTTTTGGCCCCCCAAATTGAGGTAAGAAGTGAAAACAGTCTCTTCCTTGTGAAAACAAATCTCTGAGACAAGAAGAGGACAATCTTATTCAAATATCATTTGGAATGGAAAAGAATGGTTCAGGATTTGTTCCTCTGAAATGTAAGTGCTTACCTCTGTGTGCAATGCTTTTAAAATATGAAGAGCAGCTATTTCTAGGGGATGAAAGGAGATATTCTCTATCTTTGTAGCATGTCAATTTTCATTGCTCAGAAGACCAGAACCTGGAGGAAGACTGAGGAATCCAGGGAGAGCTGTCTTCCTACATTGTCTTGTAAAGATTTTTCAAAATATAAAGTGAATGCCTTTGTTACTGGAAAACTTAGTAACCAATTTAGAAGTACAGTCTTAAAGTTTTGTTTTGATTTCATACTACTTTTGAGATAGTTGTCTTTTTTCAATAGAAAGCTTTAGTCATTCAGAAAATACAGATAAATAGAATGCACTTATGTTCATTTGAGTGATGCAGTTGTACAAAATCCACTTAGCAATGTTTAAATACATATGTTCCAGTTTTCAGATTTTTGCCAAGATTATGAGATTTGCAGAAAGCCACATATCAGAGACATTCTCAGAAATTTCAAGTGAAATTGCCTTTTATAGACCGATTTAAGATTGCAGTCAATTTTCCTCAGTTACACTGAAAATTTGGAAGTTTGGGCCAATGAATTACGTTAGTTGATCAGAATGGAAGAGGGTGTTTGTTGTTATTGTCTTATACTCTCATGACCCAATGTTAATGTTAAGGCCTTGACTAAAAATTGGTCAATTTTCCTTTCTGAAGAGCTGTTTAGGTCCACATCACCAACTACTTACCATGGATCCTATTAGTCTCTGTGATCAATCGGACCTGATTGCACTGGGGTCCTATAATAGACAACTAAGGACAGCGACTCTGCCCCAGAGTCCTCCAAATTATTCTAAATAGCCAATCCAGAGGGAAGCCAAGAAGTCTAGTGAATTCCATCCCACGTGTACACAAACTGTCACTCAGCTCCAGCTTGCTGTTACCCTGTCCCTGGTACAGTCTGCTGCATGGGCTTGCCTGACAACCTTTCTCATTCTGCCTTTCATCTGTTTGGGTCTCAGTGTATTGTGTCCAACCATAAAAAGAATCTTTAAATCTTATAAAACAATTGGCACTGGGGAAAGGACGGTGTGACTGATTCTTGGGTAGTTTCTTAAAGGAAGGATTGAGCTTGGCTATTAATTGCTTCCAAACTTCTCCAACAGCAGCACTGACTCATACTGCCACCTGTTGACAAGCTTATGCCGAGCCTTGCTGCCTTCTGCTGTGTCTGATGGCTGTCACTTCTCTCCTTGGAGTCAGAATATTGAAAATGAACAGTGCAGTTTGGCTGAATTCCAGGGTCTAGAGACTAGCACAGGTGGAACCCTCCTTAAGGCAACAGGTGATAGGTCATTTTCAGCTGCACTTCTGAGGTTGGCTGCCTAGTATTTCTGTCACAGGCTTTGTTTGACGAAGTCTATCCCAGAAGCCTGTGACTTCTCGGGCACTGAGAAGTTTTGTTTGATTTGGGGCACAGCCCTGGCCTGTCTCTGTGTTTCAGGCATCCTCCGTGGAAGAAGCCATTGGTTGGGCTCCTCCATGCTAAGAAATGGCACCGCCATCTCTGTCAAGGTTGCTTATGTGGCTAACCTGTCTTCTGCTGCCTCGCAGCCTGGTTCAGCGCCACCTCTCTTCACATTCCCAGACCCTAGAGAACGTGTTTTTTCTAGGGCAAGGGAATAAAGATTTCTACCCTGCACTCCCACTCAATTTAATTACAGTGCTCCATATAATTTTAGGACAATAACTAAATTTTATAAAATAGAAGGAAATAACACTATACCTGATTTTAACTATATCTTGGCCTAAATTTTCAATCAGTATAGCACCCATTGTCCCGAAATGTCTTGTAGTGGGCATAGACACTCTGATTCAATGAGTAAAAGATTAAAGTTAAGCTATCTTTGGGTCTTAAAAATTGACTTGACAAAATAGCACCTCACAGATCCCCAGTTAAAACACTTAATATGACCAATGTAAGTTAAAAGAGCCTTTAAAAATTAGAACATTTTATAAGACCTAACCAATAAATGGACAATTATAACCACTGCTGCTACACTCAATAGCCCTATTTCACCAGATCTTTAATATGAAAAAAAAAAAAAAAGAGTCACCTTCTGGTGGGTTATTGCAACTTTAATATTATAGTCCCATCAATTGAGGCCCCTACATCCAGTGTACAATGTTATTAAAATTACTAGTTCCATCCAATCAGAACTTGATATTCTACAATTATATATTTAGCTAATGTATTCTTCTCAGTGTTTATTTCAATGGTCTCCCAGCTACAAATTGCCATCACCTTCCAAGGAAATGTGCGGGAAGCAATCCTTGAGCCATGTATAGGAGCTGAGTGACCTGTGAGTCATTAGGCAGGGAAGCCTAGTTTTGGAAACTCCCAGTCAGAATCCATTGGTTCAAGAATGCCTGATTTGTGTGGCACCCTGTTCTAGCTCCCTGCTCACTTTCAAGCACAGCACTGGAGACGGGAGTGGCCCGCTAAGAGCCAGTCTGCTTACCCCACCCACATCCTCTGTTTTGTGAAGAAGCAAGCACCAAGACCAGACTCCTCCCACATTGAAACCTTATACCTACCAATCCCCTTTGATTTGTACCACTATAAATAAAGCAAATGGAGGTTCCATCTTTGTTAGAGGCTGTACCTCTCTGGTTGGCTTAACCATCACTGTCCCCATGCCTTAAAATATATTTCTGGTCCTTTGTGTCTATTTTGTAGTTCTACCTTCATAGCTCTTATGTCACAGCTAGCCCATCCCCACAATGGGCATCCATTCCTTCACCCACCTGGGACACAGGTGAGAGGACAGAGTACACCTTTTCCAGGCTATTCATGGGTACCTCAGCAGCTTTGTCAGGGAAGAACACTTTTACAGACAAGATTTTAACTGCATCCGCCTTTCTGGAGCATAGGTATGACATTACATGAATGATATTCTTTAACACACTGATGAAGAACATACATGTTTATTATCTTTTAGTCCTTTTTAGGTTTTTAAGGTAATGTATACCTCATTTACAAATTCTAATTAATCTTACTGATGCTGCTACTTACAAATCAACCCACCTTAAAAAACATTTGGTCCAAAGAAAGACTTTAAAATCTGTTCAAATTAAAATCAACAGGACACTGGTTAGTGCCTTCGGAGATTCATTTATCATAAGTATCCTCCCATTCTGCTTCCTGAGCCTTTGAACCAATGACAAAATAATGAGTGTTGCATGAGCATCTGAGTTTGTTCTTCTTAGCCCTCTAACGGGCCAATAGAGACCCTCATAGACCCTGAAGCAATGGGTCTCCATACCTGGATAATTACTACACCTTGATTATAAAAGCAGCACCTCATAATCTTAGCATGGTTGTTGAGGCTTCCTTGATACAGAATGGAGTCAAATCTGGGCCTTCTGGTATATTAACATCTGCAGGATCACATGGCCTCATTCATCCTCTGTCCCTTGCGAGAAGGTCATGTTGCTGAAAGAGAATACCTCTCTCCCAGAGTCCTTGTCTACCTGGGGGATAAATGAGTGAATAGCAATGTGGGCTTCTTGACTATATGAACAGCACTGCTCCCAACAAAAGTGATGGAGTTTAGTGGCAGAATGAGATTGCTTTCCATCTCATAACTGGGATGTCTTAATAAGGGACAGAATTCAATGGTGACTCACCAAATTTCAGGCAGTCTCCTTAGCCCTGGATGCTCTGACTATCTAAGGTCACATTGCATGTTTTTTATGAACTCTTGTGCCATCACCTAAGAGTAGACTCAAGCTAAAAATATTCTAGGAAACTCTTTTCTCAAGGTCCTCAAAGTGTAAATGGAGGTACACATTTCTCTATATATACTAAACCAACAATACATGGCCTCAGGATAATACTTCTTGTCTTCTTTGAAATTGTAGAAATTATTGATAACAACCAAAGCAAGCAATTCATTTCTCAAAATACACAATTCTGAACTCTTAAAAAATCATTAAATAATATTAGTATCTCCCCAGTAGATTTTCTGCAGCCAGTTTAATTGAGAGGTTTAGTTTACTCCTCAAAAATTCTTGACAAAATGGCATATACCTTCTAAATAAATCTATTTTGCTCCATGCCTTAATCAATTCTATTCAAGATTCCTTGAAAAACTCATACACACCAACTTTAAATAAAACTCCCTACTGTCTTTTACTATTTTTAAAAGGATGCTATGTGTCACCTACAATTACATGAAGATTAATTTTATATGAGGCCCTTTAATAGTTTTTCACACTATCTTAAAATATTTCAGATCTAGACCCATCCTAAATTAGTTTGAGGTCAGGATCCTCTCCTGAGACTTATTAACTGTAGATTGTCCAACATACAGAATATGCCCATCTGATAGAAAACCCATTTGAAGTTAAAATTCTACCTTCCGAAAAACTTCTCAATATTCAGATTGTGATCAAGGTTATCCTGTGATCCTCTTAAGGAAATTAAAATTAGTACCAGGAACATTTTTTAAGATAGACCAAATAGGGATGTAGAATACACACAACTTAGTAAATAAAAATCACATTTGGATATAGTAATGGAATCAATACCATATCCCATAACCACGAAACCAGACAATCCCTCTTTGGTAATAATATGCGCTTGAGAAAAATCAATAGACAATAAAAACCTGTCAAGTGATGGTGTATGCCACTATGTTAACTGTTGTTTTTTGTGACTCTTGTTTTGAATGCTTAGATTGGTTTGTGATCCATGGGTCCCAAACTCCCAATTAAGTCACTGGTTCAGCCAAATTCTGAGACCAGCATAGTATCAAGCTCAGCTAATTCAAGCACACAGTTCAACAATATCAATGACTTGTTTACCACCAAAAAAACTTACAACCGAGCAATAGTGCCTATAATAATTAATTAAATTAAAGAACCTGCCTATTGGCTAACACTGGAGCTCAAATCTCAGCCAAAGGATATTTTAATTGACAAACAATCTAGCACCTTATTAACTATATGCTCCAAAACCAGCCCATATAATTTAAAACGGAACCACTTTCATCTCCCATGTAGACAAAGTCTTGGACTATTGGGAGCCTTTAAATTTAGCTGCACTTAATTGAGTCTTCATAATGTTGATGGAGTTCTTTGCCTTTGATCTAATTACACAATTATCACTTTTGGTAACTGCACAAACAAACAAACAAAATTTGATTTAAAACAAATGTGCACATCAAGTACTCAGGTCTAATATTGTCTTCAACTTCTACAGGTTACTTGATCTTGTTATGATACTACAAAACCTCAAAATAATGATCTATATCAACCCAGCTATCTATTCACTTGGGAAGAATACTCCACTTCAACCTCTGATATAAATTCACTGTAGTCTAGGAGCTCACTACTGATGACTGGCCTAGAGACTACTTTATTTGTGTGTTAGAGATTATTCAAGAAACTGAGATCAACACCACAGTAACACAGGCAGGCTGTCTTTTTTGAGATGTTGAAAAATTGGTTGTGGAACTTTCACTGCTTTTTTTTCTTTTAACATTAGGTATTTGACTAATTTTAGCTCTCTATCCATTTAGCCTTTGATCCTGGTACGCTTGCTCTTTACCAAAATGTACAGTCTTAGACTCCCACATTTAAAGGTAAATGTGGCAGAACTTGCTTCCAGTTGTGCCATCATAAACATTAATAGAAATTTTTACATTTCTGAAGAGGCAACATCATAGGAAGAAAACCACCCATTCCCCCCAAGTCTTGTAACATTCTTGCCTTTTCCACCATAACTTCCAGTTCTGTGACTCCAAATTTGAGCATAACTGTTCCTTTTCTTTGGCAACAGATATAACTAACCTTACCAAAACTTTACTAAGCTTGTGATGCGCTGACAGATCTGACTCCATGAGAATGTTCTAGGCCAGACTCTAAGGGAAATAACTAAACAGACTCCATTTTGCTCTGAGACTCCATGTTATGTAGGAAATAAGCTTCTCCCATGGGAACACCCCACCTCTGTGCCCATCATCAATTACTTCATTGACATGTTTAATAATATACAATGGCAACTCCTATGTACTAAGGAATTGCTCTCTTTTGATCCCTATTGCTCCTAAACAACGTACCATGTGAACAGTGATTGTGTGGATGTTAGCAACCATTCTTTAGTTTGTACTTAGGTAAGGGTCATTTTGACCCACTTCCCCCTCTGTTGATGATCTCATGATGTTAGTTTGTAGTTTCGAATCATAGCAACAGACACTTATGATTGATGTGATTTTTGGTATACGAACCCCTATAACCTGTGGTTGGGGCTGTTCTCCCAATAGCCATTTTTTGGGGCATTGTGTGAGATAGTCAGCTGTCCAGCTTAATAAAGACTCTCAAACTTGGACTTCTCAGTGGTGATCGGTCTGTTCTTAAGTTGCACCCCATAACAAGCTGTCGTTTCATATTGTAAATCTTAATTGCTAGACCTGCTATCTTGACCCAAGAAATATAACAAAATATTGTCATAAAAGATGGATGAATCATACTTTTAAAACATTTAATAACTCCTTCAAGATATTGTTGTTAGAAACCCTGAAAATTTCAGATCTGTTCTTGACTAATTTCATGCAAATGGGATACTTGGTGACAGGTCAGCCAATAAGGATGCCTTATATATATTTCTACTTGTTTTCCTCATTTTCATTCTCATAATAGAATGTTTTTTACATGGTTTAAGACAACTTATGCTCTCCTTTCATGCTTTATTATTCAGATCACTCAATTTAAATATCCACTACTCAGCTCAAAAGTGATGCTGAGACATCAAGGAGTCAACTGTAATATGGTTGCCTTATTATTTTTGTTTTCAATGCTGTCTTTACCCAGTTTTCAAGCCTAGTTCCCCTGAACTAAGTGGGTGTTTAGTCTCCCACCCACTTCCTTTATCAGGCCTACATCACTCTGTTCCCTGCAGTACTAGATACTAGATGAGTAGGAATATTCTCTATGCCTCTATGACCAGTAGCCCCGAAAATTATTCAAATTACACAATTCATAGACAGCTCTTGGAAACTTAGTTATCCTCACTCCATTTGCCATACATAAGCTGCTTCTTACAGTATCAGTTTGCTTTTTTCTGTCCCCAGTTGCAATGTCCCAAATGACCCTGCCTTGCAGCCTTTTATCATTTGAAGCTATTAGTAACAATAATCTCTGCCTTTCTTCTCTCCATGTATCAATATGTGGTTTCCCACCATCATAAGTATCTTTAAATTTTATAAAGCAGAGGATAAAATCCTCATTTTTGAAAGAATAGTCAATTAATTTATAAGGATAGTCATTGATTATTCTTGAGTGAAAACAGAGAAAACTGACAAACCTCTAAATCTTTTTGATTTATATCATCAGTTAATTAAATCAGACAACACATATTATAAACTGATATAACATCAATTGGCACTTTAATACCTGATTGACAAATACACTGAAATCTGGCAACAAGAATTGTAAACAGGAAATGTCCTAGTCTTTGACTTGAAAATAATTGCTTTTATTTTAATTTTAAAAGGTTAATTATAGATAATAAATCTATGATGATAAAGCTTTCTGTTTGGAAAATAATACAATAATTATAAGCTTATTAAAATTTAGAGAATGTTAAATAAACTTTGTTCCTTTCATTAATCATTGATATGCTACCCAGATCTTTGTGCTACCAGGATCATTTATGAAAAATTTAAGGACATTTTATAATTAAAGCAAATATTGATAGTTTCATCACTATAAAGAGGTCCAGGTTCTTGACTAGTTCACAAAAAATAATTTAAGTGTGCATCAGGTTTTAGAGAAGTTGAGAAGAGCTTTATTGGAAAGTTCAAAATGAAGGTAAATACTCTTAGGGTAGAATGTTGGCTATCTTGAGAGTGAGACAAGTGTCAGACCTTAACCATCAGGACTTGGAAAATATTGAGCAAGATTATGTTGCCCCATTAGGGAGTCTGGTCTGGTTTGTAGGCATCAACTTATGTCAATCTTTTCACGGTCAGGTGATTGGTCAGGTGATTTATCAGGTGATCCATCAGGTTATTGGGACAGGGGGTTACGGTCCAGTCAAATATTGAACCTCTAGCTTTAAGAGTTAATGTTCTTTTTCCATTGAGCCCTTGATTCTGCTTTGCTGCACTCCAAAAAACTTATAGGGAGTTGGAAAGTTACAAAATAATTTATGGGTCATTTAGTGTACTCAGATATTTTGGTCCTTTTCTCTCCCTTACACTTCTTTGGCTCACAAGTGGTCCATTCGCCACTTAACCACATTCTAACAGGGTCATTTCTCCTTTAGAGACTCACACTTCATGTTAGTCATCTTTTTATTGCTGTGACCAAAATATGTGACATGAACAACTTAATGGAGGAAAGACTTATTGGACTCAGAGCTTTCAGTCCATCAACTAGGCCTGAAGTGAGGCAGAACATCATGGTGGCAGAAAAAGATGTTCATCTCATGGCATCCAGGAAGAAGGGAGAGTGGGGAGGAAGGGGCCAGGGTCAAGAAATATCCTTCCAGGGCACTGCCAATGACATAATAATGCCTCTGAATGTACCTCACTTGCCTATAGTTTTAACCAACTCCCAGGAGTTCATGCAGCTGTCAATGCATTAATCTACTGACAAGGTCAGGTTCTCAAGATCCAGTCACCTCCCCATAGCCCTACCTCTGGACACTGGTGCATTGAGAACCAAGCCTTTCAACACATGAAATACTGGGGGTATACTTCACGTCCAAACTATAACAGCTTTCTCTCCCTATTCCTAAGTTTCTATCTCAATTTCACTACTCTATATTTGGGCCTGACTTACAGAAATATAAGATCAAGAAAAATTGTGGGAAATAAAAAAGAAATATAAATTTTCAAAGGAAAAAACATTCAATACTATGGACAATTATTATGAGGAATTTGACTTTTCAAAAATTAAGGAAATTTGAAAATTATCTCATCGTACTATAAACAACAAAGTTTAATTTTTCTCTTTTGTATATTATTCAGTGATATTATAGTGTAAAAGACTCAGAAACTCTTCTTTCTTTCTTTCTTTCTTTCTTTCTTTCTTTCTTTCTTTCTTTCTTTCTTATTGATATTGGGGATTGAACTCAGGGGTGCTTAACCACTGATCCACAACTCCAACACAGTTTAACATTTTTATTTATAGACAAGAGTTGTTCTAAGCTGCTTAGGGCCCTGCTAAGTTGCTGAGGCTGGCTTTGAACTCATGATCCTTTGTCCTCAGCTTCCCAAACTGCTGGGATCTCAAGTGTGCACCGAGCAGAAACTTCCGTCTTATGAGTAAATCAACTTAAATTTTAAAGTCTTTTTATTTGTAATTTTGTTCAAAAACTTTATAGTTTTTATATATACAAGTGTATTTAGAAATACAAATTAATAAAATTTTTACTTTTATCTATAATATTATAAATTCATTAGAATTTTAAAAAATGTATTATTTGAATTAAAGTCTCATATAAATAAGCTGCAAAAAGTTCCTTAAGAAACAGGTACTTATTTTATGTAAATGATCATATTTTGTAATTACTATACTTAATATAATGTCAATCACTCATATTAACTTTTGTCTTAACCAAATAATTAATGTTTGGGATCCTCCAGTCACAGCATGCTGCCTGATAAAGTGAATGACAAATTCACAAACTAGCTCTTCATAAGCAAATATTTCATATATTCTATTTTAGGAAAAAAGTGAAATGTGTATCATGCAAAGGCATTTTATCGTTCTATAATGTATCAAAAAAATGCAGACTAAAACTATGTTCAGTAATCACAATATCTATTCTTTTCTTCTTTGAAATTACCCAAGTAACCAAAGACTATATAGTGATATAATTTAATATTAATTTAAGGACTCAAATTTAGTTTAAAATTTATAAATTATAATTAAAGTCAATAATTAATCCCTTCTTATTCATAATATTGTTAAGCTTTATGAGATTATACATTTTAAAAGATACCCCATATTACAAATTAATTTCTTTAAACTCTTTCTTTCATATATCTGAAATCCTAGACTATTGTTGGAATAGACAGCTTCTTTGATTCATAAATCAATGTTGGAACTTTGAAAAGTTTAATGTTGAAATGTTTAGCCATATCTTGTATAAATCAGAATATCTGGATGTTAATTTACATAGAAAATATTGAAGAAAACATACACATGTCCTAACCTGTTATTCACTTAATTATCAGGAATATAACAAGTACTTATTTTTAATGTGATTTAAAGTTGTGTTTAAAAGCTAAATTTTAAAGACTGTTTAAATAATATTTAAACTTTATTACTTGTTTTATTGAATCAGAGTTCTCATTTTTTTCTCTTATATTGTGAACAAGTCTATGACTCAGTTATATTCTCCAGTTTCAGGTTTTTTTTCTAAATGTGGTCCACAATTTTTGTATGTCTTTTAGAAAGAGTACACAAGGTTTATTTAGTAACATGGAAATAAACTCTGAGATGTGAGGAGTGACCACCACCCAAAGCCAAAATAACTGATGTCTTCTGCATTGTGCAGTCCACACAATGCTTTTTAAAGCAATAAATGAGTTTAATAATTTTTCCTCACTTTTTGGTAGAAAACCATTCCTGTCTATTGAGACTAGATATTTTCACAGGGAGCACATTGTTATGATTACATGATCTCCAAAATTTTTCAACAAAAGAGATAAAAGTGTAAGAGGAAAAAAAATAAAAATGAAGTTGAAGGAGACAGCTATGCTCAATGTGAAATTATCATTATCAAGTTATTTCCTCTCCCTCTGCATATAAGATTCAAGAAACCCATCTCAATACACATATGTGTACATACACTGAGCGAATTACAGTCTTTTAAAAGTGAACTCTTAAGTGCACTTTGTTTTTAATTAACAATACTAGATTATCTCCTTTTTGTGGTAAGGTGTTTATAAAGTGAAAATCTCATGTCAAAAATTCTTAAACATGATCATTCTAACTCTAGATTGTCCTTATTGAGATCCTTTCAAAAATTCAAATATTTTGTGCCTTTGGCTCTGATACAACTAGGCAGATGGCAACTGTCTTGATGGAATGTTAACAAAGAATGGCTGACTTTGCCTTTTATTGGTAAAAAAACAAGCAAAAAAGGATCTCCCAAAATATCAAAACTAATTTTGAACTATTACCTAATTTATATGCATTCTTAGCAATGATAAAATCAAATGTAGGTGTCTCAACCAGAGATGATAGTAACAATAACAACAGATTCCAGCAGCCCTGTAACACAAAAGTACAGAGTTCTGACCATAGCAAAACTACTACTCTTTGATGTTTAGCTGTGAACATTCCAAAGAGGGGAGATAACTAAGGATCGCCATGATGCTCTGTCCTAGTTGAAGCATTCCAGGCTACACAGCAAGAAGACTAGTTCCAATTTGAATGACAGTACCAAAATGTCAAGAAGGGAAAAAAAAAAAAAAAAAAAAAAACTTAAGTAATTAGCTGAAAGGAACACTGCAGGTGAGAACAACTCAAGTGTTACAGAAGAGAAGGGCAAGTAACTTAAACATTTTATTTAATTGAGGAATATAGGTCAAACTTTCATTTTAAGAACTGTACACTATACAAATCTCTGGAAGGTCTGGGAAACAGGTTTGGTAAATCATGGATCAGAAAGTAGGTAAGCAAGAACAAAATTGTGATATTGTAACAATTGGTCAGACAATCTTAGTTGGAAGAATAGGGCAGAAGCATTTGGGAACTAAAGTTTGCAATTACCAGTGGGAAAAAATTAAACCTTATATTTTTTTCCTTTTAGGTTGATTGACTTGATTCACAGAATTATATAACAACATTCATAATGAAGACAATATAAATAGCACATTTAAGCAGTAATTGAACATTTAATCCTCCATAATGTTTTGTTATAGTGAGACAATGCAAGAAAGTTCAGCCGTGAAATGATTGTGCTATGAGAATCCTAACCTAAACTGGGCATTAATCCACTAATATGGATTAACTGGAGGGTAACTATAGACAGGTAGAGTGTGACTAGAGGAGATGAATCACTGGGGAAGTGACTTTGAGGTTTATACTTTGTCCCTGATTAGTAGAGCTCTGTTATTGCTTCCTGATTGTCATGTCCTGAGTGTCAAATAAACTTCTCCTCAGGTCTTTTGGTTACAGTGGCAAAAAAAAAAAACCCTGACTAAAACAACTTTAAATAAATTTAACTATTCAAATATGTCTTTTTCTTCCTATTACCTTGTCAGCATATTTATTATTATATTGCCTATAAATAAAAATCCTGGGCAATGAGAAAGCAATTTGCTAATTCGATATTGTTTTTTATTATATTGCTCTAAGTTTTAAGGATCTCTTATACATCAAAATGAAAACTAGTTCTTTGTCTTCAAAATCAGGGCATTTTTATGTCTAATGTCAACTGATCATCTCACCATTTTCTTTGAGAAGTAAAATGGCATTGAATAGTCTTTGAAGTTAGCAACATTTTGGGAAATATGAAATTGTGCTCTTTTTTCAGCAAAGGATAAAAGAAATGGAAAAGATTAGTGCTGTCTGATGAAGTTCCCAAGGATTTCTTCCAGTCCAACTTATTCCCCTCAAGCTTTTAAATCCAATAATAAGATAAAAACATCTTGCTAAATACCTACTTAGGAAAGCATTGTGCTAGATACTGTGGGAGCTTCAAGAAGATAGGAGGTGCTTGGCTGCTATTTCTATCAAGCTTATCATATAAATGTAGACACATGCACCCATATGTACACACCTGCACACATGCAAGGACCAGTAGCAAAATCATATTTAATTGTTACATATGCACTAAAGCAAAAAACACAAGTTATATGTTTCAACTAATAAATGACTGTTAAAATATCAAAAAAGTTTGTAACTTTTGAAAGAGGTAATGACAAATTGAAAAATAAGATTATAATGAGGCAAAGAGCTCTCACATAGAAGGTAAGGGGTCAGAAACAAAAAGAGAAAAAGAAAGAAAAGTACATATGTTTCTTCAGTTTTTATAATAGTGATGGCAAAAGCTTTTCTTTTTCCCTATCAAGTTGGTGTATTTTATGTAAGATTAAGACTATCATTTAAAATAAGTAAACTAAATTGAAAACAAGTTAAAAAAACTCTCAAAATACTGGAAAATCATTGCACAGAGGGAGGAAATCCTTTTATAAATACTAGATGTAAATGAAATTAACTAGATTTAAATGAAATAAATGCTAGTGTAGAGGAAAATAATCAGTCAAAATTTAATCAAAACCAAAATATACATGAGTCATCCTCAAAGGGAAACCAAAATAATGTTATTCAGAAGGATCAAAAGGGAAAGTATAGAAATTGCCCAAGTAGACAATGCAGAAAAGATAATGATCATAATGATAACAATGTTATATAAAATTATAATTAAAAGTTAATTCAAAACACGAATCATTAAATGAAGCAGTAAATTTAGTGTTCAGAAAACTGTTTGTACCCAATATCCTATTCTTAGTCTATAAATAAAAGATTGACAGAAACAATATAATAATATAATTTATTAACATTCACCCCAATATTGACATTCTAAATACATACACAATAAAAAATAAGGTATAGTATGTATATAACTGATTTACTGATATTATATGTATATAGAATATTTTAAAACATACATATTAATAAACTAAACACTGCAGACTTTTATATACCTACTTACTGTACCCACAGAAAACATACAATGTGTAGTCTGTCATGTATTGATGAGGAAGGAAATTATAAAATTCCCAAAAATAGAAATAGTGGAGAATTACCCTCTGATTATATTTCATTCAAAACTAAGAATAAATTGCAAAGGTAGAAAAAAATCCTAACAATGTGGAAATGTATTAATTTATTCCCTAAACAATGATTAGATGAACATGATAATCAAATTTTAATTGCCAAATAATTATAACTATATATTTGAAATTATTAGTTGTAATTACAGAGTACCATGAGGAAAATCAACAGCTAAAGCCCTTCATTATTCACAAAAAGAAATATTGAAAGTCACCTTCAATTTGATGCCCCCCCAAATAAAAACACTTAAAAATAAGGATTATAGCTTATAAGTATAAAAGGAGAAATTTTTGAAACAGAAAAGAGATACATAAAAGAACTAAAAAAGAAAAGTGATGATACTAGGAAAAATATAAACTAATAGCTGATTAAAAGGGAAAGAAAGGAAATTTTTAAAAGATTCTTTCAAAGCAGAAATTATACCAGAGATAAACAAACAAAGAAGGCTATGCAAAGGCCACCTCACTGGGAAAGGGAGGATAGAATGCAACTGGAACTCAATTTTGATTCAACACAAGTTTTATTTCTCTTCAAGAGATCTACTTTCTTATTTGTTTTACCCACAGGAAAATAAAATTTTTCCTATCTTCTTCTTATATTTTTTTTACTCTGTATTCTTTTTAAAATTTTTTTATTTGTTCTTTTTAGTTATACAGGACAGTAGAAGGTATTTTGACATATCATACATACATACAGTATAACTTACCATTTTTGTGGTTGTACACGATGGGGTTGCCTATCTTCTTGACAAAAGAATTTTGCAACTTGGAGTTAGGGCTCCAAAGAATTTAGGTTCTTACTCCCACTGGAACTAGAAGATGGGGCATTGTCTTTCTTGCTAGTTACCATATTAGTCAGTTTTCCAACACTGTGACAAAAATCTAACCTAATCAATTTATGAAGAGAAAAGGTTTATTATAGCTCACAGATTTGTAGGTACTAGTCTATGACCAGACAAACCCATTGTTCTTAGGCCTCTGGTGGAGGTGCCATCTGACAATGGAGGGGAGTGTATGCTGAAGCAAAACTGCTCACCTCATGGTCGGGAATGAATGAAAAGAGAGGAGTGTGAAGGGGCCAGGACCCCACTGTTCCCCTTCAAGAGGATCCCCCTGGGTTACCTATAGATCTCCCACTAGGCTCCCATCTAGGAAGTTCCCCACCTCTCAAACCACCCCCTGGGGACCAAGACCTTAACACACGGATGATTGGGGGATATTTAAGATCTAAATCATAGGAAAGCAAAGGGATGACTCTGAGGTCCTCATCCACTCCTGGGTTTTAAAGCTGACAAGAGACTTTTGAAAGATGTACATTTAAAAGGGGCAGGATTAAAAAAAAAAATTACAGTGACCAATTTTTTAAGGTAAATATTCTAAGAAAAGTGAGGGCAGGAGTCTAGAGTCAGGCAGAAGCCTAGCTAAAGTTTAGAAAGTCAAGAGAACAGTAAGTTTTTCTTGGTCGATACTCTGGAGCCACACAACACCGTCTCTAAACTTTAGAACATGTACTACCCGTGATAAGTTAATGGTTTTAGAACATAGAAGGTAGAGATACTTACTACTCTTTGACAAAGGCAGCACATTACACTTGTATTTAACTATTAAAATCTAGGTTACTAAGTGTAAATATCAGTTGATTTCATTTCTCAGACTTTACACATGTACACAGGAAAAAAAATTCACTAAATTTAACATTATAGATTGAATCCTGCTGACAATAAAAGAAAAACTACTGAAAGAGTGGAGTTGTGTCTTAGTCCAGATTCTAGTAGGAAAAAGATCTTATACTCAACAGGAGTTAATTGAAGAGAGGTGAATAAAGGGACTATTTACTAGAGTGTGGGTCAGGGTAAGGGAAACAGCAGGGGTAGTGAAACTCTCAGGGATGAACAATAGTGACAAGGAGTGATAAGAACTATCACTTAGATTCAAGATCATACATTATATCAAATACTGAAGGTAAGGGACATAGAATAAGGTTAATGGAGTGCAGTGAATAGTCAAATCCTTGGTTTTGAAAAATATACAACCACTGTCAGACTACAGTAGAGTAAAAAGGAGATGCGAAAATAAATACCGTTGTTCCTCATTTCTTCCCATGCTAAGAACTCCTGAATGTGCTTCCTGTTGGTAAAACACAATAGGAAGGCAGAGGGCACAAAAACCTTTGGGAGGACAAGACAGCAGGGCAGAGAGAAAGTAGTGACCATATATGGGCTTTAGGAAGGACAGCAAGGACAGTGAGTTCAGGATCAGGAGATATGTTGTACTATATTGAATCTAAGACTACAGTTATTAGAACATGTCATTTTGTTTCACGAAGAAATAAAAAATCCTGGCAATTGAATTATAACATGATATTTTCTAATCAGATTTTTTAAAAATTCATACTGATTAAATTTTTAGATTAATTTACACAACACATTTTATCCGTATCACTGTTTGTCTACATAAAAATGCAATATGTGCAAAAATGAACTGAGAAATTCTTAAAATGCCATCAATCAATCTGATTATTTGAATTCATTTTGGTTCAGGCTTCTCACACTGACTCATCATCTGCCACATCAAATGACATTAATGTTGTGACTTAAAAAAATGCCTTATCACCATGTTCAGGATTTTCTTAAAAACCATGGACATTCACTTTATTAGTTTTAATGCTAGAACTTTCTCTATGTGTTAAAAAGCATCAGTAGAAACTTCCTAGAACGTCCTAAAAATTCTCTTTTCTAAATCAATATTATTTTGAGTCATTGCTACATACAAATGAACCTATATTACATTAGAGAAAGACACTGAAGAATCATTCAAACTCTGATGAATAAAGATATTTTAAAATGGAAAATGAATGTATATTTTTAATCTACTCTTTTCTTTAACATTGATTTTATAATCTATTTTAGGGGAAAAAGAATTATGATCCTTGACTATTAATTTAAAGGAAACTACAGAGGATACCAAAAGGACCATTATAAGGCACATTTCTAGAGACCTGTTAGTGAAAAAAAAAGTGAATTTAGTGGGAAGAGCAGCTGTGGAACTAACTGCCTGCTGAGTGGGAAAAGGTCAGGCAGAACTGCAGTATGTTGCTGTGACACAGTTTTTCATTCTGTTTTATATTTTCCCCTTTTCTTCCAGGCAGGGAAACTGCTAGGAAGTTAGAGGGAATGTTCAGAGTGATAATTAGGTGTGTGAAAAAGCTCTTTAATGGCTTCTCTTTAGTAGGTTCTAAGTATGAAATTAAAAGTCTATTTTCCAAGAGGAAGGAGATACTGAACAAAAGCAACCTGCCAAGAGACTGTGCGTAAGGGCACCCTGGATCCCAAACATGTTGAATCTAGCATTAAATATTGCTCCAAAAACAAACAGGGAACTGGTTCACACCCATCCCCCAACTTCAGGCAGTACTGCTGTACCCAGGCTAGGTTTACAGACAGAGCCTCTAGAATTGCTCTGGTTCCAAGCAGAGACTTGCAACACAGTGAGACAGACCTGGGTGTGCCCTTAAGAGTGGGTAGTCCCTTTCAGTTATGAGACACAAATGTGGCCCAACTTATTGCCAGTTTTGGCTGCCAAGAGACGATCTCCACTAACACTACCCCAGTCTTGGGGTAGCATAGTGTGGAGCAAGACTCTACTTGCAGTGGGCAGAACAGTGTAGTAAACAAAGGAATTTGCCTTGTAACTCAGTGCTAGTCTAGTAAAATGATCAGTGAGCAGATTCTAGGGTCCCCATTCCCAGGCCTACCTATGAACAGAGCCTCTGGAATAATCCCAGTACCAGGCAAGACATATAGTCCTGGCCATTGTCTTCATGCCAATGTCAACTGTAGTTCATTGTAGTAGTCTTGGACCACAAGTCCACCTCAGCAGTAATTAGTCCGAAGAACTGTGTCCTATATCACTGATTTGCTGGTCTTGGCAGATGTGGGCTAAGGTTATGACAGTGATGTGATATTGGTGGTCACAGGTCTGGCAAAGGAGCCTGGGGCATGCCCTTCCATTGGGATTATGACTAAAGTAGGGCAGAATTTCACAGTGCTTTGACCATAGGCCAGGGCCTGGATGAGGCCTCAGTGCTTAACCCAGAGAGATTTGTCGGAATGGACCCTTTTTGTGTGCATTTCCTATTCATGCTGAACAACACAACAACTTCAGATTTGGGAAAATTATGTGCTTGGATCACTCTCCAGTGCTAGAATACTGACAACACATCAAGGGACTTGCTACAAACTGGACTTAAGTCACCACTTAGCGTTGAAATAGTGCAAGTGACTACAGGTTCAGGAAAGAAGCAGCCTGTTTAGAACTTCTGGCCAGGCAGACATACACAAAGCAAGATTATGAATACTGAAATAAAAGTCTAATTCTTTAGTGCACAGATGGCATAACACACCAACAAGCATAGTGAATTTTCATAAAACCACGACCTCATGAAAATGGTCAAAGTAAGGCACCAAAAACCAATCACGTAGTGACAAGTATGAATGAACTCTCAGATGGAGAATTTAAAAAACAACTGTTTGGAGGAAGTTCAGGGAGATTTAAGATAACACAGAGAAATAATTCAGTGCTATAGCAGAGGAATTTCACACAGAAATTGAAAAGCAATTACAAAAGAAAAATGAAACAGAAATCCTTAAGCTAAAAATTACAGTAAATGAGATTAAAAATGAAATAAAAGGTATCAAAAACTGAATAGATCAAATGGAAAAATTAAGGGGTTCAAAGGTAGGCTTTTTGAAAATATACAGGTGGAAAAGAAAAAAGAAAAAGGGATGAAGAGGGAAGAAGTATGCCTATGAGAACATTAAAAAGTGCAAATATTCAGGTTGTTAGTGTTAAAGGGACCTCCAAATACAAAAGGGGTACAAAGGTCATTCAAAGTGATAACAACAGAAAGTTTTCCAAATATAGAAAAGGATACAAATATCCAGGCACAAGAAGGTAAAGGGTCACACTGCAGATTTAAGTCAACCAATTCTATTCCATCACGTTATAATCAAGTTCTTGAAGGTGAATTATTAATAGAAGATTCTCAAGCCTGCAAGAGAAAAGAAAGAAATGCCATATAAAGGAGTCCCAGTTTGCCTAACAGCAGACTTCTCTGCAGAAACTTTACAGCTTACAGTTACAGTATTATTATTATTTTGGGGTGTTAAGGATTGAACCAAGGGCCTTGTGCTTGTGAGGCAAGCACTCTACCAACTAAGCTATATTCCCAACCCTCAGTCTACATTATTAATAGCAATAATACTCCAACAAAGTCGATAACCTAGAAGAAATGAACAAATTCCTGGACACACACACTTTATCAGGATTGAATCCTGAAGAAACTGAAAATCTGAACTAATCAATTCTGGGTAATGAGATTGAATCAGTAATTTAAAAATCCTTCATCAAAGAAAAGACCAGGATAAAATGGTCTCAGTATTGAGTTTTACCAACATTTCAAGAAGAGCAATACCACTTCTTAAATTATTCCAAACATGTTTCATGAGGTCTGCATTATCCTGATACCAAATCCAGACAAAGATACAACAAAACAGAAGGTCACAGGCTAATATCCTTGATGAACATAGATGCAAAAATCCTCAACACCTATACCACTAAACTGAATCCAATAATACATTTCAAAGATTATTCTTGAAAAACAAGTAGAATGCATACAAGGATAGTTCAACGTATGTAAATCAACGTATGTGATAAAACACATCAACAGAAGAAAAAAATGGAAAACTTGTGATCATCTCAGTAGGTCCAGAAAGGGTATTTGATAAAATTCAATATCTCTTCATGATAAAAACTCTGAACAAATTAGGTATGGAAGGAACATAATAAAGAGGAAATATTATAAGCCACTAGCTAAGGTCATACTGAATGGTTTCAGAACAAAATATATGCATAAGGTCATTACTTATTCTCACCATAGTACTTGAAAAACTAGCCAGAGATATTGGCCAGGGAAAAAATTAAAATGAATCCAAATTGCAAAAGAGGATTGCAATGTCACTGATTACAGATGACATGATCTTTTGTATATATAGAAAATTCCAAAGATGTCACCAGAAACTATTAGAAATAAGAAAGAAATTCAGCAAATTTCAGAATACAAAATAAATGTAACAAAACTGATGCTATTGCTACATGCCAAAAGCCTATTATCAGAAATATAAATCTAGAAAGCAATCCATTTACAATAGCTACAAAAGCAAAATAGAAACAAAATTCCTAAATAAATTAAACCAAAAAGGAAGCAATATTATTAAAATGTTCATACTACCTGTTTTAGTCAGATTTTTTGCTGTTATGACAAAAAGACTTGACCAGAACAATTTTAAAGGAGGAAATGTTCATTTGAGGGCTCATGGTTTCAGAGGTCTTAGTCCATAGAAGGTTAGCTACATTTCTTGAGGCTCAAGGTGAGGCAAAACATCATGGCAGAAGAGTATGGTGGAGGAAAGCAGCTCACAAAGAATCAGAAATCAGAAAGAGAAAGAGAGTCCACTCTCCAGATACAAACTACAAACCCCATAACCACACCCCCAATGAACTACTACTCTAGTCACATCCCACCTCCCTCCAGTTACCACTCAGTTAATACCATCAGGGATTAATTTACTGGTTATGTTAAGGCTATAACCCAATCATTTCTCCTCTAAACCTTCTTGCATTGTCTCACATGTGAGCTTTGGGGGGATACCACATCTAAACCATATCAGGACCCAAAGTACTCTACAGATTAAACACAATCCCCATAAAAACACCAATGGTATTCTTCACAGAATTAGAAGAAACAACCCTAAAGTTTTTATGGAACCACAAGAACAACAACAACAAGAACAGTCCAAGCAATCTTGAGCAGAAAGAAAAAAGTAGATGTCAATACTATATGATTTCAAAATACATTATTAAAGCAATAATCATTAAAAGAGCCTGACATTGGCATAGAAAGGCACATGGGGCAACCCCTATATGCATCTCCTCCTTGCCTTGGTGGGAGTTCTGTTTCTATTCTTCATACCTGAATAAATCCTACTCCTTTCATTCTGGGGGAAGAAAATAGGCACATAGTCCAATGAAACCCAATAGAAAGGTAAGAAGTAAACCCGTACAACTATGGCTAACTGTTTGCCAAAGTTGCTTAGAACATGTACTGGAGAAAGAACAGCCTTTTAAATAAACATCAATGGGTATATTGGATATTAATATGCAGAACAATTCAACTATGTCCCTATTTCTCACCACATACAAAAATCAACTCCAACTGAATTTAAATATTAGGCTTGAAAACTATGACAAAATTACTAGAATTACTCGAAGAAAACATAAGTGAAATGCTTCAAGTATTGGAATAGGCAAGATTTTTTTTAAATAAGGTCACAAAAACACAGAGAATTAAAGCAAAATTAGACAACTGAAATTACAGCAAAGCAAAAAGCTATACATCAAAATAATCAATCATAAGAATGAAGACAATATTTGTAAATTGTATATCTGCAAGGAGTTAATGTGCTCAATAAATAGATAAAGAATACCAACAACTCAACAGCAAAATTCTACCGGACTAAAATAGGCAATAGGCTGGGTGCAGAGGCACACACCTGTAATCCCAGAGACTGGGGAGGCTGAGGCAGGAGGATATGGAGTTCAAAGCCATTCTCAGCAAAAGTCAGGCACTAAGTATCTCAGTGAGACCTGTCTCAAAATAAAATACAAAACAGGGCTGTGGATGTGACTTAGTGGTCAAGTGCCCCTAGAGTTCAATCCCCTGTATCAAAAAAAAAAAATGTAATAGATCTAAGAGACATTTCTTAACACATACTAATGGTGAACAATTATATGTAAAAGTGCTCAACATCACCGATTGGAAATGTAAATCAAAACAACAATGAGATATTACTTCCCTCAGTAAGAAAGGCTCTTATTAAGAGACCAAAGGGGAAAAAAAAGTGCTGGTATGGATGTAAACAAAAGAATCTCTTGTGTACTATTAGTAGATATAAATTAGGGCAGTCATTAGAAAACAATATGGAAATTCCTCCAAAATTTGAAAGTGGAACTACCATTTAATCCAGCAATCCTGCTACTGGGTATCTATGTACCAAAAGGAAATGAAATTAGCTTGCCAAGGAGATATCTGCACTCCCAAGTTCACTGCTACACTAGTCACAAAAGCCAAGAAGTGGAAATAACCTAAGCGTCTATCAATTTGTGAGTGGAAAAAAATGTGGTACATATACACAGTGGAATACTATTTAGCCATTGGGGAATGAAATCTTGTCATTTGTGACAACATGGTTAGAACTGGAAATATCATGCTAAGTGAAATAAGTGAACACAGAAAGGCTAGTACTGCCTGATCACACTCACATAAGGAATATAAGAAGTTGAACTCATAGAAATTCTGACTAGATGGTGGTTACCAGAGGCTGATGAGAATAAGGGAAATGGTGGGATGGAGGAAAATTTGATTCATGGCTGCAAAGTTAAATTAGATATGAGTCGGAAGTTCCAAATTGTATTGCATAGTAGGGTGACTATAAATAGTGATGCTGTATTACATATTTAAAAAAAATTAGTAGAAAGGATTTGAATATTCTCACCATAAATAAATGATAAATGAGGAGATTTGTTTTATCTGATTTAAACATTACAGAATTTACATGTTTCCAAACACCACATGGCAACTCACATATTAGTTTAAAAATGAATTTTAAGAAAGGTAAAAATATTGCTCTGGAGTATTTTTGCTTCCCACAGAGCTTTTGTATTACTTAAATATCTGTTTTCTGCTTCAGGACTATGGTAAGAACAGACAATGATTTGTTTGTGTATCAACATTAAGTTTACAGAAGTTTTTCTCCAACAGATTAACAACAGTTAAAGTTTACTCAGGAAATCCTCAAGTGAAATTAAATTCTTCCATTCTTTATTCTGATTGTTTTATCATTTTTAATATGACAATATTAATGTTAGCCAGTGCTTCATCTTTGCATCTTATCAAGAAATATTCTTCCTATGGGAGGGACAGGAATAGAGATTTATATTAAAATTAATTCACCAGAATTCCTGGCTGCTTCAGATTAAAATATACACATAATATGTATAATATGTGTCTTTATTTGTTGTATAGATAGAAAATGGATGTACATAGATATATAACTTTGTGTTTAATATATTCCATGTAATAAGCTTTTTGGTGAGGATACAAAAAGGAATCAATGCAGTCCTTATTTTCATACCTACAATTATGATTAATATTTTTACCTTGATAGTTTAGACAATACTGCTTACAAAGATTTTTTAATTTTTCTTTTCTCACCATATATATATATATATATATATATGCTTTTGAAAAGAATGCATTTTTCAGTTATGTACCTAATCTCTAATGTCATGTCATGTTCAAATCTTTGATGTCTTCATTGGGTTTTTTGGCTTCCTGTTTAAATTACTAAGAAAGAGGTTTTCCAGATCTACTTTCTCTATGTGCTTTATGCTTTAACTATATTTTAGAGTCTTTTAATAGAGTTTTAAAAACCTGATTTTTAAAAATTTCTCATGAACTGACATATTCATAACTCTGAACTGTCCCTCTTTAATCTTTATAATCTTATTTATTCTATTTGGACAGATCTTATAATCACAATAATTTTTTATACTTGGTATTGCACATGTACCTTTCCTGGATTTTTTTTTTTTTTTTTTTTTTTGCAAGTCCAAAAAGTTTTATTTAAAAGATAGAACAAAAAGAGACAAGGGGTTCAAGTTGGTGCCCTAAGGAGCAAGGGTGTCCTCCTGTTTTTATGGATCTCATTTTTCCTTTGTTCTCATGCCCTCTCCCTCCCAACCTGCCTATGTGACCCAAAAGGTGAGTGATCCAGGGGTAGGAGTAAAGCTACCCAGGGACACAGCTGGAAGGAACCATACAGGGGCTACAACCAGGAGTACTCATTAACTCCTTTCAGGGAGGAACAATTCCCTAGAGGCAGGTACCTTGGCAATAGGTGGAGGAGGGGCAATTGCTCTGGAGGTATTAGCATTTTATTTCCTCTTGAATTAGCACTCCCAATCTTCCTGACCCAATCATTTATTACCTACACTGACTGTCCTTTTGCTTCAGCTCAATATCCAGTTGATAATGGAACCCTTACTGCTGCAAAGGGAGTGGACGATGACCACTCTGGTTGCTTTTGAGCTGGGTGAGGATGACATGGGGCAAGCAGTTGAGTTTCCCTTTAGGAATGTTTTGGGTCAGTCAAAGGGTCTGTGGCAAAAGTCTGATTTGGAAGCAACAGGTTGTAAAGTCATCTGGGAGGTGGGTGCTTTTATCAGAAAAACAAGAAGGTATGTGTACTGGAATAAGATAATACAAAATAAAAATCATAGCATCTGGAACATGTCAATGAATATCACGATGATAATAGAACTAGTAATTTTCATCAGGAGGTGCAAGAACTAAGAAGTTATTCCCATGACAAGACTGGTATTCTATTTGGGAATGTAACTCTTAAGGATATTAGTTACATTGCCAGAGTTAAAGAATATAAACACAACACTTAGTTTTATAATATCACAGATACTCCTATAAGAGGTAGTTGAGACATCTAATGTCATCTGATTTTGAAAAATATCTTTTTATTGACATAATATCTATGTTTAATAGAGATCTCTTTATTTTCTGCTACTTAGGGCTAGATATGCTTCTTAGGGCTAGATAATTATACAAACAAACACAAATCAAGCTTATCTGTGCAGCAGGTTAGGAAATTCATAGGCCTTAAATTGACTATTGACTAAAAATAAATCTTCTGACTCTGATAGTCTCTTTTGATAGTTATCAGTACTCTTAAGAATACCTCTTTTGTAGCCTCCAGTCTTACTTACTCTTGGTTGTAATAACACAAGTTCTTTTACATTAAAAGAACTATTGTCTTTCCTTTGAATGTGCAGGTGTGGCTGTACTTTGTTATAACTTTTTTGCTAGGTGTTTAAAACCAAACTGGTCAAAGTGACCTTGTTCCTATCTATGTTAAAAGTCAGTTGAGTTCCCTCAGGGGTCACTCTTGGGAACTTAAGAGAAGCTTCTTAGTTCCTCTAGAGACCATGCCAAGAAAGTTTGTGATCTCCTTGACCACGTGGCTTCCTATCAGGGCCATCTCCCTCTCCAACAACCCTCCTCTTTGCAGCATGTGTACTGGTTGATTTTCTGTTCTCTAAGGTGGTCATTAATCTCTCTGATCTGGAGGTCCGTGGCCTAGAGTTGCAAATCCCTTAGAGATATACCCTTTGTTCCCTGGGTTCAAGTTGACTCAGAGGGTAAGAGTCAAATACTGGCTACTTTTTCTTGTCCCTTTTACTTCCTTATCTTTATGATCTTAACATCCAGCAAGTCAGTTTATCATTCTTAAAGTAAGAGTACTAGCTTTTACCTTTAATGTCTATAATGTTACAGTTATTTACACTTTCTATTTAATTGGATTTTGTCTTAATACTGGAAGTTAGCCTTACAACCTATCTCTACTACAGATGATGGAGATGATCTTCAAATTAACTCAGATTGTTATATTAGAAGTTGTACTTCTGTAAGGCACTAACAGATAATAGTTATAAAGTTTACAAGAAGAATATAAAATAAAATTAATGATTAAAATCATGTTTAGTTGTATAATAGCTATAAACTAAGAAACATAATTTTGTAATCCCAAGCCTTTATTTTAAACTTTAGTTTGAAGAACACCAGTTTTGGTAAAATGTTCTTCTAAACCTTGTACTTTAAAGACTAGTATACTTGGAAGATATGAATATATTTAGTATACAAAGAGGCCAGTCTTAACTGAATTGTATATTTATAATTGCCACTTATCCCCTGTACTGGAGATTTTTGCCTATATATTTTATTACTAATCATTAATGATTTTCCCAGGTGTTTTAATTTAGGTTTGTCCTTACAGTTACCTTTGAACTATTATTATAGCACTTTACATTTAATACAAGGATTTTTGCAGTTACACAATTCCATTTAACAAAACATCTTATGTTCTTGTTACCATATTGTTATTACTATGTATGTTATAATTACTGCATATGCTATTGCTTTTTGTTTCAGCAGTTGTTATACTTTGAAAAAAATTAAGAAAACATTGCTCATTTATCCACATATTTAAAATATCTTGGCCTGTTTGATTTTTTGTTAAGATGGAAGTTTTTCATCTGTCTTGAATTGTCCTCATCTTGAACTTCAGTAGTCCTTTCCTTTCTTTTACAGAATCCAGTCTGCTATTGCATCATCCAAAGGATTTGTTATATCTGGCATTACATGTTTCATTTTTTTCCCAATTCTATGGCACCCTCTTTCTATTTCTTTCTGCATTTTTTTTGGTAATCCCTAAATATTCATTATATATATCTTTCTGGTAAATTTTGTAATATGCTTATAAAACTTATTGCAATGTCCTGACTTAAGCCTGTGAATTTTAAATATCTTCTTTTAGTAATCTTTTTGTTTTCTACATTTGGTGCCAAATTTTCCTAACTCCTTATATGTTTAGTATTTTTATTTTACTTTATTTTGCAATTCCTCCACTGTATGAGGGACTTAGTTATGACTCACTGATGAATGTTGAGATTTTTTTCTAGCATGTTATACGACTGGTGGAAAACCTTTATACTATAGATCATAGATCAGCAAACTTTTTTGAAAAAGGGCCAAAAAAATCAATATTTAATTTTTGTGGCTTTACAGGTTATTGTAACTATGCTATTCTGTTGTGCTTCAATAAAACCTCACTAGGAAACTATAGTTTTTACTTCATACAGTTTTTACATGTCATGAAACATTGTTTTTCATTTTGTATTGATATAACAATATAAAACACATTCTTTCTTCATAGACTATAGAAAATGGCTTGTGACTTGTGGGTCCTCCTATGGAGACTTGCCTATAAGCTTTTGAGGATGAATCAAATATTCCTTCCTTCCTCTCCCCCTCCCCCTTCTCTTCCTCCTCCTCTTCCTCCTTCTTCTTTTTCTGTGTCCTCTCTTTCATCCTTTCTTTCTTTTTTTTCTTTCTTTCTTCCCTTCTTTCTTCCACTCCTATGCTATAACTCATAATCAAGGGTTTTATTCTTTAATCTTAAAACTGAGGCATTTGCACAGTTTCAAAAGGCAGTGTGAAAGTTTGTCAAAGTCATTATAACACCTATCTAAATTAGTGGGACTTTCACTAGCTAATAGTTCTACTTGTGTTTTCAGTAAGTGATCTCCATGAGTTTACTAGATTTTCTCCCTGAACCTTTACAGGTGGCAATCAGTGAAGCACATGGAAAAATTTGAACTTGTATTTTGGCATGTCCTCTTTTGGCACTCTTTTCTTTTATTCACTTGTCCATTTATTTTATTTGTTTTTTGATTGACTTAATATTATGGAGAACAACATTATATATGTGCATACAATGTGTAGTAATCAAATAAGAATAATTAGCTTTTCCATTTCCTCAAACATCATTTTTATCTGTTAGAGAACTTAAAACTCTCCTCCTGTAGTTATATTGAAATATATTTCTGTTTGGAGTAAAGTACTTCCAAATGATACTCTTTTCCGTTTAGACTTTATAATTGTTATTCTCAAGTAAATTAGTTCAGTACCAATTGATTTATAATTATTTGAAATGGAAACTAATCTCTTCAGGTGTTTCAATTCTAATGTATATCCCAGTATTCAGATCTAGGTAAGTGTTGACCTCATAGTCTATAATTTTAAATACTTTGTTAATTGGATTATGAGTTGAGCTCTCCTTGATTTACCATTATTAATAATAAACTATTAAATTAACTTTTTTTTTTCATTTGTCCAAATTTCTTACCCAACTGGAAATATCTAAGAAATATGATAAACTCATTGGTTGAGTATTATTTCTAGTCTGTAAAACAATTACAGTGAGCAAAATTCTATACCTGCTTGTGGACTTAAGGTAAGTTTTATTTGTGAGAAGTTATTCTCTTTTATGTCTCTCCCAAGGCAGTAAGTAGCCTGGTATGGTATGTTAAACTGTTTGTTTGAAGTGACTAACTTTGTCAAAGTATTTATTTGGAGTGACTGCCTTCTGGGATTTTAATCTGTCATCCTTGCTTACAAAAGCAGACAATAATTCCTTGTTTGTTACACAAGTTAGAAGAACAATCAAGCACTAACTGTTCATTAAAAAATGATATTAGTCTCTTATTTGATTAAATCTAATATCATTACTTTAACAAAACCTGCATCTCCAATGTTGTTTTCTATAAAGCTACACAATTTACAGATTAGATAACCTGACTTTTCATATATAATTCATTAACTGAGATTCTTTCACGACAGGTCAGAATTTGGAGAGAGAGATGAGAGAGGCCTCAGAAATTTAAAAGAAAATTTTGACACTTGGGTTCTGAATCTCTATCTGTAACATAATTTATTGCTTCAACTGGAACCCTCTGAAATAACTTCTTTACTGATTTAGAAGACAGTGGCATTGGTGGTTAATTGGTACTTTGTACATGAAATAGGAGAGTAGTTAAGTGCAGCAATTCATATGCAAACAGCACAAATGCCACTTCCATGGTTAGTCCTCCTCACTTTTTTAAAACACTGACAAAGACTACCCTGCACAGAGTTCTCTATCCTCAGTATAAAAGCGGACTTCAAATAAACCCTTTCTCAAGTGTGTCAAAGAGGCTTTAATGGAGAAATTATATTGTAATATCTTAAAGGACCAGCTTAATGGCAGAATAAGTCCTAATTAGTGCATCCTATCATTTTGCTATTTGATTATAATGTAGCTTCTTAGCAAAGCATAATAACTCTTTCAAATCACTGGAGACATTGAAAAACCTTGCTGCCAAGAACAGAACATTGATGTGCACTAAGTGTTTAGACTTCATTCAAGTAAATGTGCTCCAAAGTTCGAGTGCAGAAGCATAGCATCCAGGACAAGCATTGACTATCCCCTGATTCTGAAGGCTTCAGCAGTTTGGTTCAGAAAGGATCATTTGGTTATGTTTGAAAGGTGGATGAAATTTTGACTCAAGGTCTGAAATATATCTTATATCTGATTCTTAAAAATAACATGAAAGGAAATAAAGATATGATGAAGTGTTGATTTTGCTGGACATTGGTCCTAAACAGTTCATTTTAGCATAACAATAGGGTTTACATATGATGATACAAATAATGTAAGAAATATGAGATTCAATCCTTGCTACTGATTGTTTTGGTCAATCATACTATCAAATCATATTGGTGTTTCCCAATATTCTTATTGACAAAAGAAAATAAAATTTGTTGAATCACTTTATCATATCTAATGTTTTCAAGATCAGTTTTAAAAAATTCTAGTACATAATGTGATCTCTTTTAAAAATTGTTCTTTAACTTCTCACATTTGATAAATATGAGAAAAATATTGTGTTGAATGATAACATTCAGAGTAATAAGATGTTTGAAAAGCACAATGGAGAAATATTTCTTATTTAAGTAAAAGTATGACTTGATGGTGATTAGATAACTAGACATTATGCTTGGCTAATAATTATAAAAAAGACAAAGATGAGAGAATGAATGAACTATAATGTGTATTTCAGCACATAAATTAGCTTATCTAAAAAAAAAAAAAAAAAAAAAACTATAGGGTATTTCCCAAGCTACTACGATAAAATATGCCCTAAATATTTATCTCTGTTTCTCACAGGCTGGAGATTAAGTCAGGGAAATCTATATGAACCATTATCCATCTACTACACATTCCTTTCATTATCATCTAATATGCTAATTGAACATTGTTCATTTTTATGAATCACTTCTGTAGACTAACTACCCACTATTCAATTCATTGGACACTTACAATCTACTCAAGACTATTTGATGCTATGTAAAACAAAGAAGCATAAGAAAATCTCATTGTGTTTAAAAAACTTACAATTAGTTGAAAAACAAATAAGCAAACACAGCATTAGGCAATTGTTATTGATATGAAGTGTGGTCTAGTGAAAATTAATCTGAAAACTTATAAAAAATGAAGTAGGATAAAATTCAGAACTAAATTTATTCATTAAAAGCTTCATCTGGTAATTGCATTTGAGTCAACTTTTGAAGAATGAGTAGTATTTACATGAGTAGAAAGAAAATATACTGAATATGTAAGGTAACTAAGGAAGGTAATAAAACAAGTTTATGTAATCCTAACTTTATAAGAGAGAACGAAGGAAGAAAAGCAATGAGAAAACAGCCTTGTAACCGTAAACAACAAAATTGCATTTTATTTTTATTTGTATGCATGCATGTAGGTGTGTGTAAATGTGCTGGTTATATTTACAAAAGCTAGTCCTGAAATATATTGAAAATGTAAAGGCAAAATAATCATTTGACTTTCCTTATTATAATTCTGTATCATAAATCTTATGAAAAATTTATTTCGTTTAAGTACTTATGCACCTCATGTATATATTGTTATGTGGACAGTGTAATGGCATAAGTAATATTCCAATATCTTATTAATCCTGGGGAAAAGCATAAACAAATTCCTAGTAATTTTGCTTATTCACCGAAGATGTAAATGGAAAATGAATATTGTGCTGCACTAAAGCTATCACAGTTGGGTATGTGGCACAAACATTATTTAAAAGACATTTCTAAACATAACTTTGAGTTGTGTAAGAACATATAAAAATCTGGGGAAAAATGGTGAACTGTGTTAAGATCAAAATAAGAAACAATAAGAGATCAAGTGTTTGCAATGCATATATCTCACAAAGACCTCGTATCTTTAATAAACTTAGGGAACTTCTCCAAATTAAAAAGTACACAAAAGGGAAAAATGAAAAAAAAAGTGTTGAATAGGAACTTTATCAAAAAGAATATTGAAATGACCATTAAATATATGAAAATATGTCAACTTACCATGAGGAAAATGCACATCAAATATAAAATGAGGTACAAGCATGTATCTATCATTGAGACTAAAATTAAAGACTGACAATAACAACCATGATACAATATTGATTGGAATTATTTAAACTGCTATTGGAAATTACAAACGCTACCACATTACTCAAGCATCTTTGAAAACTTGATGTTACCTATAAAGCTGAATCAGCATTTCTCAATTCCCAGCATTCACCTCCTAGGTATATACACAACAAAATTTCATAAGCAGTAGCTTAAAATTGGAAGACTTTAAATATATATCTCTCAATATTCAAACAATTAGTCTTCATGTGAAATATATATGGCACAAATAATGACAGTTACATGAAATAATGTGAAGGATTCACAAATAGTGAAAGTCACAAACAAAATGCTGGGCAAAAGATGTAGACAGAAAATGCACTTGTAATGTTTCCTTATGATGCTCAGATAAACAAAGGTAAATCCATGGTGCTAGGATATGGTTATTGTTTGGTAGTTAATGATGAGGAGAGGCAGACAGAAGGTTTTATGTCCTGCTGTTAACAACCTATTTTTTATTTTGAGTGGGTGGTTACATGCAATGTGTTCAGTTGGTGAAAATTCATTAACCTATAAACTTATTTGTGAATTTGTGTATGTGTGCATAAATAAAAGAAAAGTAAATACAAGAGATTGTCTTTAGGTCTCAGTAGTGGTCAGCTAAACTGAAATCATGATTAAAATGATATGCCATTTTTATATCCATTTGACTGGCAACAATTAAAATATTAATACTTGGAGATGATGAGATTCAGTAAGATATGTTAATCTTTTTGTGAAAAAGTGCTATTACTTTATAAAGTGCAATCATATTAAATTTAGAAATTTTGCCTTAACTCTACTATCATAAATACTTTTTTACAATGTGCACCTTAAAAAATCAGGAGTGTAATAGCAGGATTGTTTAAAAATTAAAACTCTGTTACAACCAATTGTCCATTTGCAGGGGGATGGACAACACAATTTGGAAGAATCACAAAATGAAAACACTCAACAAATGGACATGTGCAAGTTGAAACTTTATTCAACAAAATGGATGAGTCTTATAAATGTAATATACAGTTTAAAAATAAGTTGTGGAGGTTATCTATCATAACATTTTAAAACTAAGACCAATTAAAATAGTAATTCATTTTTTCAAGAACTTTTACAGATGCAAGGAAAGAAAGATCACAGAATTGTGGAGGGTTTCTAATTCAGTTCAGGGTAGTTAGGAACTTGGATGGGGCAGGACCAGAAATTGGACAATTTAAGTTCTGTTAGTGTTCTAGGTTTTGTATTGAGTAGTGAGTTCATTGATAGCAGACCGACATGTAGATAGATAAATAGACTGATGATCAGATATGTGACAGACACTATTACAATCTATCATAAATAAAGCATGTCTTTTCTTGAGTTCATAAAAAGGGGGGACGCTAAGAACTAAGAAAAAATTTTAAAAGTAGTCCTCAGATCAATGAAAGCTAACTTTCATCAAATAGAATACAATATTATAGAATAGTTCTAAAACACTATCTACTTTTAAGATTATGTTATCTATAAAGACTCAGATAATTTGAGAGTTTTCTAGTGTAAATACAAGAAAAAAACTGGGGATACCTTAATCTTTTTTGGCACTATATGTTAGGTTTTGATTAATTTCATAGTATATAATACTTCAAATGATATATTTGGGGAGAGTTTTGTACCATTATTTATTAATTCCAAAATATTCTAATTTTGATGCTGTTGAAATGATTTGTTTTCATTTTGCTAAGTGTCTTACAAAATATTATTTTCAAAGAGTAGTACTTCTTCTTTTCAATCTTCAAACTGAAATAAAATACACTGGTTAGTAGAATTAGTTTACTCCTGCTTTGTGTTTTCCCACTATACTTCTCTTTAATATATTTATTGGTGCACTTAACAATCTGGGTATTAATTTAGTGAAGAATATTGTCAACTCCAATTTCAAGGTTTCAATAAAGTGAAGTTTAGAATTTTGGCCTTTCTTTTTGGGGGAAATGCAGTCTAAGAACTTTGAATATAAGGTATGCACATTCGGTTTTATAATGCTGTCTATAATAAGAACTTTCATTGGACATGTACTTTAATAACAGTAGCTAAATTCAATCACATGCAAATAATCTAAGTGATTTTATACATGGTCGTATATTTCACAACAAAATTATGTCTTAGTTTCTTTGTTTGCACAATGAGGTCTAAATACACATCATGTTTCTAATAATGAAAACATACCATAAGTTGTTGACAAGAAGTAACCACTAGCTACTTTTCTCCTTACAGAGATGAATTATTTATGTTCTAGTAAATTAACACATTAAAAGTAATTAAGAAAAAATTTCCAACTGAACCCTAAATTTTAATTAATTATTCAGTACTATCGAAGATAACATTAAATTTTATGTCGATATTAAATTTGGTGACTTTAAAAAGAAAATCTTCAGTTTAAATCCTCACCACTGTCATGAAATGATCACATCAAATAATCAGATACTATTAGCGGGGGTGGGGAAATCGCTATTGATGTGAATAGTAGCATGGTGCAGCTGTGAGAGACATACACAGAGAGAGAAAACTGGAATTAAAATTTATAGCATTTACCCAATATATAATGCTAACAAGCAGTGTAATTTCTCTCCGCTCGATTCATTCAGCTGTTAATGCTCAAAACTTATGCATGAAGCAATAGTCCACATTGCCTCCACTTTCTTTATGTTGATAGTGAAGGTGATGACCAGCTTAGCAGTTGTCATAAACTCAAAAATGTCAGAGTTGATGCATTACACTGCAAAACATAAGACCCTACATGAATGTCGTAGATTATTCCTCAGATAAGTGAGGAACTCTACTGAACAGAGAATAGGGTCCTTTTTATTTCAGTATCTCTTTCCATCAGTCTGTTGTTGAATGAATCTCTTTCAAGAATTTTTTTGGGTAACCATGTCTGTCTCATTCCATCATTTTTCATACCTCACCTCTCATTTCCTTCTACAAAATCTAAAGTTCCTCCCTTCTTCTCTCACCTCCAACCCTCCACCTCCATTATATATCATCATCCACTTATCAGGGAAAACATTCAGTCTTTGGTTTTTGGGGATTGGCTTATTTCACTTAGCATGATTTTCTCCAGTGCCATCCATTTATCTGCACATGCCATAGTATTATTCTTCTTTATGACTGAATTCAGTCTGTAAAAAAATAAAAAGAAACATAATAAAGAACAAAGAAAAAGGAATTTTGGGAGAGTTTTATTAGGTAGTTTCCCTCAGGTCTCACTGGCTCTAACATTCTATAATATTATCATTTGCTTTAATTCTTTCCTTAAACTTCTAATGTGTGCAATTGTAAGTATTAAGACAAGCCAATTTTGTGACTTTGTTTCAGTTCTTATAAACTCTCAACATCCTGAAGAGGCCATTATGTGAATTCTACACAGATGAGCTAACAAACCATGATAGATGAAATTAAATGTTACTTTTTTTCTCTTCATTCTTCTAATATGTGTTCTCTTATAGATTCTCTATCTATGGATTATTGTGACAAAGAAGTTGTTTTTGGAAAGGTGACTTACTTTTGTTTTAACAAATATCTGCATCATGTTATAACTGGTCGTATAATCATTCTGGATTGCTAGCTGGGTGAGGTGTAGGGGTAGACAAAGGTGGACAGGTTGGATCCTGAGGACCCTAGTGCTGCAAGATGGTCCTTTTCTCTCAGTTCAGTCTCCCTCCTTAGCTGGTTCAGGTGATCCAAGACTGAAGAAAATCAATTCAAAGGATATTAAATTAAAGATCAAACATTCTGTATTTGTTGTACTCTTGAACCGAACTAGGCTGAGAACATTTTGTATAAGAATCATGGGAAAAGAAGGACACCTATCACGAGTTAAATAGGCTGCCTACAGGATTTTAAAAGTAGGCATGTGTGTATGACTTACAGGATGTTAAGAGTAATATTATTTTTCTGAACTCAAAACAGCCTATGTTGTGAACCGTATTTTTTAAATAACAGATTTTTTTCTTATTTTATTGAATCAAAATTTATGTAACATAAAATTAATCAGTTTAAGTATTCCCTTTCATGGTAGTTAGCATATTCATGACATTGGACCATCACCCCTCTGTCTAGTTCCAAGATACTTTCATTATTCCAAAAGAAAACCCTGAACCTGTTAGCTGTCAATCCCCATTTCCCTCTTCAGCCCCTGGCATACACCAATCTTCTTTGTGTTTCTATTTTGGATATTTGTCACCACCTGACCTAGTTTTTAGCATTACAGCTTTATGTGTTTTGTACCATGCATATTTTTGGTACTCATCTTTGAGGACAGTTAATAATCTTCTGGTGTATCACATCAGACCATTGATAATGAGATTGCAGGAGTCAGAGAGTTTGTCTCAGATTTTATACCTACTTTGTTTTTAATCACCGTCATGTTCCAGTAGCATTCCTTTCTAGTAAAAATAAACTTCATCTGTGATGGATTTAGGTGAGTACTAAATAAACTGTCCTTATAGCAATACAGAAGTTTTGCATCAGTTGTCATGAAATTGTGTTTCTGTGTTTTGAAATAACAATTTTCCTGACATTTGATCAAATACCTGTGCACCTCTGTGTGTGTGCATGTTGTTTATGCGTGTTGAGGTGATACTATTTTTAAAGAGATAAAGGAAATAAAGCTACAAAATGTGGGGAGAAAATATTTATTTTCTACTTCAGTTGGTTTCATGATTTTGCTTTTTTGACTCCAAGACCTACCTAGAAAAAGAATATATATGCTTGGATATTGCAGTATTGCCAAGGTACCTGAGAACTTTATAGCCATCTCTTCTGCTTTTCATCAGGGTCTGCTAATAATTGGATGCACCAATGTTTTCTCCCCATCTGCTTACCTGAGCCTGGTGATAAATTTGTGTATTTTCTTTCTCTTGGATCAACGAAGGAATAGGATACTGAGTTTTGGATTTCTACTTATAGATAAATAGGAAAGACAAATTTAGCCCATAGGTCTTCAGTTCCATGTTACAGATCTCTGCTTTTCACGTATGAAATGCTTGTAAAATTATTCATGAGGCCATTGACCCATATGTGTTGTTTACTTGTGTAAAACTTGTAAGAGAAAAACAGTAGTGATTAACTGCACAAGAATCTGGCATTTGTTTCTCACTAATAAGTAAATAAGTATATTAAGAAAATGCATCAACTTCTAACTAATATCACCAAGGTAGCTGCTCACTTACTCATCTGCTTCTCTTGTCTATGCTGTCTAGGACTGGGTATAGAATGAATAGAGACTAATCACTTGAACAATAATGAAAACAAAGATTATTTTTATTTATTTGTTTTTTATCTATTTAATTTATTTTTCATACTGGGGATTTAACCCAAGGATACTTTACCACTGAGCTACCTCCCCAGTCCTTTTAATTTTTATTATGAGGCAGTGTCTCACTAAGTTGTTTAGGGTCTTGCTAAATTGCTGAGGCTAGCCTCAAACTTGTGATTCTTCTGCTTCAGCAAACCAAGTAGTAGGGATTATAGGTATATACTGCCACACCTGGTTAAAGATAATATTTTAAAAACATTTCATCTCATGGTATAATATTCTTTGCAAGGATTATAAAAAATTAAATTCTAGCAAGACTATCTACCACCTATTGAATAAAATATAAATACCCAACTAATTTCATATCCATAATAAGAACCATGATAGTAATAATGGTAGTTAAAAAGGGTGAAGTTAGAACCTCCAATGGTTTGTTCTACCCCACTTATATTGAAAAAAAAACTAATAAAAATTATCAGAATCAACCTTCTCTGAACTCTAAAAGATAGTCAAAAGTTTACAGCAAGTGAAATCATTTTAAAAAGAGGATAAAGGAATTTTTTTTACATTTAAGTTTTATTTCAATAAAAAAGCTTACAAAGATTATATTTACAAAGAAAAACTCAATTTTCTCAAACTTTTTTGTATTTTACTCCTTTACTTTTTTATTTGTTCTTATTAGTTATACATGACAGTAGAATGTATTTTGACATATTATACATATATGGAGTACAACTTCCCATTCTTCTGGTTGTACATGATGTGGAATTACATTCGTTGTGAATTCACATATTCATATAGTAAAGTAATGTACCACCATTCTATTATCTTTCCTATTCCTATTCCCCCTCCCTTCCCTTCATTCCCCTTTGTCTAATCCAAAGCACTTCTGTTTTTCCCTACCCACCCCCATTGTAAGTTAGCATTTGCATATCAGAGAGAACATTCAGTCTTTGGTTTGGGGGAATTGGCTGATTTTACTTAGCATGATATTCTCCAGTTCCGTCCATTTACTGACAAATGCCATAATTTCATTCTTCTTCATTGCTGAGTAATATTTCATTGTATATATATAATACATTTTCTTTATCCATTCGTCTGTTGAAGGGCACCTAGGCTAGTTGGGATGGGATCAAATTACAAAGCTTCTTCACAGTAAAAGAAACAATTAAGAATGTGAAGAGAGAACATACAGAATGGGAGAAAATCTTTGCCACCTGCACCTCAAATAGAGCATTAATCTTCAAGTTATATAAAGATCCCAAAAAGTTAACACCACAAAAACAAATAGCCCAATTAATAAGTGGGCAAAGGAACTGAAAAAGCACTTCACAGAAGAAATATGATTAGTCGACAAATAAATGAAAAAACTTCAACATACCTAGCAGTTAGAGAAATGCAAATTAAAACTACACTGAGATTTCATCTCACTCCAGTCAGTATGGCAATTATCAAGAACACAAGTACCAATAAATTTTGGTGAGGATGTGGGGTAAAAGGGACACTCATACATTGCTGGTGGGGTTGCAAATTGGTGCAACCACTCTGGAAAGCAGTATGGAGATTCCGCAGAAAATTTGGAATGGAACCACCATTTGTTCCAGTTATCCCACTCCTTGGCAAAGGACTTAAAATCAGCATACCACAGTTACACTGCCACATCTATGTTTATAGCAGCTCAATTCACAATAGCTAAATCAGGGATAAAGGAATTTTAGGCAGAGCTGGATAGTTTTGTAGCCTTTTGACTTAACTTTGCTCTCTCCCCTGTCCCTGGCATGGTGGTGGTTTTGAGATGGTAGCATTTCTAGCATAAGTACCTGGATATACAAGGGAGTGGAGCAGATCTTGTTACCAAGAAATCTATTTTGCTCCTTTGATATTTCTGTGAGTTCCTTGAAGGACTGACTCAAGTGGTGTGCCTCTTGTAGTGTTCATCTCAGGATTCTCCCAGGGAAAAGTGGCTATAAGACTATTCTTCCAAAAGCATTGCAAGCTGAGCTAGTTGTAGTAGTGCCTGTAATCCCAGCTACTTTGGAGGCCAAGGCAGGAGGATTGAAATTTCAAGGTGAGCCTGGGCAATTTAGTAAGACTGTGCCAAATAAAAGAATTGGGTGGATGGGATATAGCTTAGTAGGTATAGTGCTTGCCTAGCATGAACAAGGCCCTGGATTCAGTCACCAGCAATACAAAATAAGCAACACCAACAACACTGAAAGACAGATAAAGAAGTTACTAACCCTTGAAGTAAAAAAAACACAAAGTCATGGAAAAACAAATGGGGAGCAAAAAATTTTTGAGAAATTGGGCTTTGAAAAGTTCCACATTTAGAAAAGAATCTAGAAAACTGTGCCCAGGGAAGGATACACTCACATTCAAATTAACTCTTAGTCTCAGCATGAGCAGTGTGAGAAGGTTAAGGTAGAGCAGAAAAAGACAATGTGGGGAGACATTGAAGAAGGGTTCCAATACAGACCCAATGTGCAAAAACCTGGAGACTATCAGAATAAATTTAACCAAAAAAGGAGTACAACATGTACACTGAAATCTGTGAAACATTATTAAGGGAAATTAAATGAGACCAAAATATGGACAAAGCTGTTAATGTTTATGAATTGGTAGATTTAATATTGCTATAGTAACACTACACAAATTGATGTACAAATTCAAAGCAATTCCTATCCAATCCTATTGAATTTTCTTTGAATAAATGGAAAAACTGGTTCTAAAATAAATGACAGTTTTAGAACTCAAAACTTACCACAAAGCTATAATCATCAAAGCTGTGTGGTATTGGCACAGGATAGATGTGCAGAACAATAGAATAGGATTGAACAAAATGTGATTTAACCAAACAATGTAATATTATTCAGACATGAAAAAGGAGTTAAATGAAGATACGTGCTGCAACATGAATGAATCTGGAAAATATTATGCTAAAAATTGAAAGATGCCAGATTCAAAAGACCAGTATTATATAATATTACTTATGAGAAATCCATAGCATAAGAAAATCTGTAAGTACAGAAAGCATATGAATAGTTGCCAGGGGCAGAGAGGAGGGTGAAGGTGAGGAGTGCCTGTTTAATGGGTTTGGGGTTTCCTTTGAAGTAATGAAAAGTTAGGGAATTAGATGGTGTTACCAGTTGCTCAACATTGAGAATGTACTTCGTGCTGCCTAGTTAACTTTAGAATGATTAAATAGTAAATCTAATGCTCTCTGTATTTTACCATAATAAAAGAAAGCCAAGATACAATGCAACCTGCTTTTCTCCCTTCTATCTGAAACCAACTAAATAAGAGAATATATTCTATTGAATCTATGTTAGTAACCCTGATAATCTGTCTATAAATGGATCTCCATGAGAGGTAAAAGTAAGAACTTCTAAGACTCACCCACTGACTTATTTCAAGAACTATTTGAGAAAAAAATACATGGAACAAATGAGACTAGTTATAGTATTTGTCACAATGATGTACAATATAGCATAGCACTCCTAAGAGAGGGATAAATAAAATAGAGAAAGCCGAATTATTTAAAAAGTACTGTTTTTAAAACTATTAGAAGGCAAAAACGAACTTTTCAACTAAACATAATCTGCAATTTGCAATACAGTAAAAAAGAATAATTGCTTAGTCAAAATCAGTGGTCCTACATATTTTGATCAGTAACTAAAATGATACATGGTTTCTAAAATATTGAGAACATTCATGGTTGATAACCTTGAAAAAGATTTAAAATTACCTCAGCAAAATTTATTGTTGGTTCACAGTATCTTCTAGCACCAGCCATTTGTGGTGGTACCTTCCTGCTTACATACTCTGGATAAACTATTCTACTTTCTTCCCCTCCCTTTAAGATAAATCCCTATTAATCATAAGACAGACTTGAAAACTGAATGCTAAATGTAGTGTCCAACTGCTTTTTGATATATACTCTAATAAAATCAAACTTTTAATCTTCCTCTTAAGGAGGTACTTGGCATATGACTTTTAACTGAGAATTTCAGCAATTCTCTACCCATGTGCATGTTCCCCAGAATTTACGAAATGAAAGGACTGGGTTTGTCTTTTGAACATCTGTGTATTCTACACCTGCCTGGGATGGGCTAAAACGTAGTTTGTGCACTTACATTTATATTCAGTTACTGACAGGGAAAAATTGCACTTATGCAGGGATTAGTATGAAAGAGATTATTATGAATGCGTGACCATCATATAGTAGAGATATGCTCAGAGGTGATAGTCCTGCTCCAATTTCATCTCTTCCATCTACTAAGTAACACCATGTACATAAGTCTCATTAGTGCATATTGAACAGGGGATAATGTGTGTCAGTGCCAGGTCAGAGTGATTCATTTCCCCCACTCCTTGGACTCAGAAACCTGATGCCATAGAAGTAGACATTACCCTATAATGGAGAGTCCTGGTAAATGTTCAAGTAGAAGGATACTTACAGACAAGGCTCACAGGATTCAACTTTATCTGAGGAAGAAATAAAAACCCTTCCAGTTAAATAGCCAGGATTTTGAGATTTCGGTATTATAGCAACCGTAGTTATCTTAACTAATATGTCAAATATAGTTTATTCATTCTTCAACAAATTCTTTAGAACTGGACATTTATAAACAGCTTGGTTATATTTGGATATGGTAATAAGGGTGATGTGTTCAATAACGTAAACATCCTGCTGCTGAAAGGATGAAATATTTTATACATTTTCTTGTGCATTTTCTGCCTTTTGGGTGTCACGAAGCAGCACTATCACAGTACAGTCAAGAAACTGATGAAATAAAAAGCAGTAGCCTAGTATTTCTCCAAATACATAATATAGAATATGTCAAAAGAAGAACCACATTAGCAATCAAATCACAAATATTTTTTTTTCTATTCCTCATGCCTCTGAGAACTATAATATGCCTTTCAAATGAAACAAACATAATTTCATGTTTTTGGTTAAACAATACTGGTATCATAAACACTTCTATGTCATTATCTTATAAAATGCAATATTCAGACATACTTTCCTGTTTCTATGTAAAACAGTGGACAAGCCAAACTATCAGAACTGCTTGCAGTTAAGAAAAGTTTGCTCCCAAAAGATAACACTAGGGACAACAAGCAGCTTATTTATGTCTAATCAACAGGTTCTTCAGAGTTTCCAACTCCATGAGCCATCAAACCAAAACCTCAGCCTCGGTTTCCCTTATTAAAGGTTTGGATTGGTGTGGTATATTTGTCACATCCCTGTCCAGACCTAACTAGTTTTCTTCTGTGCAAAACTGATTTTAAAAATTATCCACACAATTATTACCTTTTAATTGCTTTTCCTGAGTGTTAATGGTGTCAGAAATATCCATGAACAATATTTCAGCACTGCATAGTGGGGGTTTAATATAGGATAAAGATTCATAATTGGATCAAGTCTTAAAATGGATTCAATCGTTGAAATAAAATATGAAATAATATAGTTTAATGTGGTCATGGATTTTTTTAAATTTTGTTTTGGTAAGAACATTTAACATCAGATCTATTGTTTTTCACAAAATTTTAAATGTACAATGCATTATTATTGATTCTGATATGACATTATACTGCAGCTTTCTAGGATTTATTTATATTGTTTGGCTGCAATTTTATACTCATTGATCAGTAACTCTCTATTTTCCACTCCCAATATTTGACAACTGTCATTCCACTCCTTGATTCTGTGAATTTAACTATTTTAGAAAACTTATTTAAGTGAAATCATAAAGTATATGTCTTTCTGTGATTGACTTATCTCACTTAGAGTAATGTCAAGTTTTATCCTTGTTGGCACATATTGCAGATTTCTTTCTAAGACTGAACATACAAGTATACATCACATATTCTGTATTTGCTGAACATTTTATTTATTTCTGTATGTTGGCTGTTTGTGAATAACACTCCGAAGAACATAAGAAGGCTAATATCTCTTTGAGAATTAATTTGAATTGTTTTGTATAAACATCCAGGGGTGGGACTACTGGATCATATGCTGGTTTTATTCTTAATGTTTTGAGGAACTTCTAATTGTTTTCATTATAGCTGTATCATTTGGTATTCCCAGGAACGGGTTACAAAGTTTACAATTTCTCCACATCCTCAACAACACTTGCTTTTCTGCTTTTTGATAGTAACCAACCAGTCTTTTATGACATGATATCTCATTGTCATTTTGATTTTCATTTCCCTGATGATTAGTGAAATTGAACATTTTTTTTTTCATGTAAGTATTGGTCATTTGTATATCTTAGTGAAATATTTATTTGCATTCCAGTTCATAGTCCTTTTAAAAATTTGAATTTTTATTTACTATGGAGTTGTAGGAGTTCTTTATGTATTTTGAAATTAAACCCTTTTATAGATTAAAAAGAACAAAGAAGTCTTATATGAAATCAGAAATTAAAAGAGGAGACTTTACAACTGATGTCATAGAAATTAAAAAAAAACTTGTAAGATACTATAAGAAGCATTATATATAAAGTGGATCATATAGGAGATATGGATTAAAAACGAATTGCTAGAAATCTACAAGCTATCAAGACTAAATCATGAAACAATAGAAATTCTGAAAAGATCTGTAACAAGGAGGGAGATTGAATCACTAATCCAAAACCTCTTAACAAAGAATAACTCAGAACTGGATAGCTTCTGGAGACTTCTACAGGCATTTGAGGAATTAATATCAATGCTTCTCAAACTCTTAGAACAGTGTAAAAAAAGTTTTAAAAAAAGGGGACTACATCTAATTTCGTTCTACGAGCCAACATTACCCTAATACAAAATCAGAGAAAAATACCAAAAGAAAATTATATGTGAACATTCCTGATAAATATATGGATAGAAAAATCATCAACAAAATATTACCAAACTGAATATAAGAGCTTCTTAAATGGATTATACACAATGACCAATTGGAATCTATCCATGGGTTTCAAGAATGGTTGAATATAGAAAAATCTATTGATAAAATAAACCACATAAGAGAATAAAAGATTAAAATCACATTATTGTATTGATAGTTGCAGAAAAATCATTTGAAAAAATTCAGCAGTTTCTCATAATAAAAGCTGTCAACAAACTAGAAATGGAAGAAAATTACTTTGTTTTTCTAAAGCCCATATGTGTTTTTTTTTAATTTATTTTTATTGTAAACAAATGGGATACATGTTGATTCTCTGTTTGTACATGGAGTAAAGGTATACCATTTGTGTAATCATACACTTAATTGGGTAATGTTGTTTGATTCATTCTGTTTTTTTTCCCTTCCCCCCACCCCCCACCCCTCTTTTCCCTCTATAAAGTCCCTTCTTCCTCCATTCTTGCCCCTACCCCCCCCATTATGTGTCAACATCCGCTTATCAGCAAGATCATTCTTCCTTTGGTTTTTTGAGATTGGCTTATCTCACTTAGCATGTTTTCTCCAATTTCATCCATTTGCCTGCAAATGCCATGATTTTACTATTCTTTATGGCTGAGTAATATTCTGTTGTATATATATACCACAGTTTCTTTATCCATTCATCAATTGAAGGGCATCTAGGGTGGTTCCACAATCTGGCTGTTGTGAATTAAGCAGCTATGAACATTGATGTGGTTGATATGGCTGCATCTTTGTAGTATTCTGCTTTTAAGTCCTTTGGGTATAGGGGGAGGAGTGGGATAGCTGGGTCAAATGGTGGTTCCATTCCAAGGTTTCTGAGGAATCTCCACACTGCTTTCCAGAGTAGCTGCACTAATTTGCAACCCCACCAGCAATGTATGAGTGTACCTTTTCCCCCACATCTTCACCAATGCCTATTGTTGCTTGTATTCTTGATAATCACCATTCTAATTGTAGTGAGATGGAATCTTAGGGTAATTTTGATTTGCATTTCTCTTATTACTAGAGAGGTTGAACATTTTTTCATATGTCTGTTGATTGCTTGTAGATCTTCTTCTGTGAAGTGTCTGTTCATTTCCTTAGCCCATTTGTTGATTGGATTATTTGTATTCTTGGTGTAGAGTTTTTTGAGTTCTTTATAGATTCCGGAGATTAGTGTTGTGTCTGAAGTTTGGTTGGCAAAGATTTTCTTCCACTCTGTAGGCTCTCTCTTCACATTGCTGATACTTTCCTTTGCTGAGAGAAAGCTTTTTAGTTTGAATCTATCCCAGTTGTTGATTCTTGCTTTTATTTCTTGTGCTATGGGAGTGCTGTTGAGGAAGTCTGATCCTAAGTCGACATGTAGAAGATTTGAACCTACTTTTTCTTCTATAAGATGAAGGGTCTCTGGTCTGATTTCAAGGTCCTTGATCCATTGTGAGTTGATTTTTGTGCAGAGTGAGAGATAGGGGTTTAGTTTCATTCTGCTGCATATGGATTTCCAGTTTTCCCAGCACCATTTGTTGAAGAGGCTATCTTTTCTCCATTGCATATTTTTGGCACCTTTGTCTAGTATGAGAAAGTTGTATTTATTTGGGTTCGTGTCCGTGTCCTCTATTCTGTACCATTGATCTACGTGTCTATTTTGGTGCCAATACTATGCCGTTTTTGTTACTATTGCTTTGTAGTATAGTTGAAGGTCTGGTATTGTGATACCCCCTGCTTCACTCTTCCTGCTAAGAATTGCTTTAGCTATTCTGGGTTTCTTATTCTTCCAGATAAATTTCATGATTGTTTGTTCTATTTCTGTAAGGTACGTCATTGGAATTTTAATTGGAATTGCATTGAATCTATATAGCACTTTTGGTAGTATGACCATTTTGACAATATTAATTCTGCCTATCCAGAACATGGGGGATCTTTCCATCTTCTAAGGTTTTCTTTAATTTCTTTCTTTAGTGTTCTGTAATTCTCATTGTAGAGGTCTTTCACCTCTTTGTGAGATTGATTCCCAAGTATTTTATTTTTTTCGAGGCTATTGTGAATGGGGTATTTTCCTAACTTCTTTTCCTGAAGATTCATCATTATGTATAAAAATGGGTTTCAAGAAAGAGTAAATAACAGCAGATTACATTCGAAGAAACCACTTGGGTTCTGATGACATTCCAGGGTGCCTTTCCCTGTGAACATTGTCCTCTTCACTCAACCATTTGATTGAGGCACTTCAGCACTTTATCACTTTATAATTTCAAAGTCAAAGAGACAGTAACTCAGGCAGCTCCTACAAAGGGTTGTCACTGAAATGTGCTTTGTTTGAATAAAACCAATGTACGATATGTCTTATGCAATAAATTCAGACACATATTCATTAGAGTCAGGGTTCTAATGAAGGCCAGTTAGAACAAGAGCTAGCCAACCTACACAATGGGGAAGTCCATACAAAAGAGAACTTTCATTTCACCATATTCATGCTAATGATAGAACTTCACACAAATAAGGAATAATTTTGATTATTAACAAATACTAATCAATGATCTCAGAGTATTTTCTTTGAATACAGTAGAAGAACAACTATTTTGAATCAGGGAGTCAATTGGATTAATTAAGAGTACAATTTTAAAATCTCAATCTTTCTGATGGAAAAATAAAAAATGGAGGTTACATCTACCAAGATAGTCAAAATTGATCAAATGACTTTCATGTTGTCTGATGTGTTAATTACATGAGAAGGCAACATCACAATAAAATATTTCATTGTGAGAAAACAACCCTGTAATCACAGTATTAAAATTTGAAGGACAATTAACATAAACAGGACAGTATATAATAAATATATTAGCATACAGTAAAATTTTATGAAGAGAACAATACAGTTACTGTCAATAATTTCCATGATGTTTAGCAAATTACTAAGCACTGCACTTCATTTACTTTATCTAACCCGTAATGTGTCAGGATTTGCTAAAATGATTCTGGGACCCATCAAGGTCCCAATGTTTAACTATTTCTAATAAATTTAGTTTCATATTTTCTGGTGTATAAATATTTTTTCTCAACAGTACTTCATTTCCTTTATGCAAATTCATTTCACTGTCAAAAATAATGACTCTGAGAAGCAATAAAATGAATGACTTCATCTTACTAGGTTAGAGCACAAATCTAATTGTAAATCAAAACTCTTTGCATCTACTACACTACTTACCTGAACACTTAAGATTTCCACAAGACAAAGACTTTATCATTTTCAGATCCCAGTGGATTCTTGACCATGTCCCATAAAGTACAGTTCTGTGCTAGAGAATCCAGAATCTATTCCAACTCTGTAATTTTGTACCAATTGTCCAGAATCATCACAAAGAAATTGTGTGTTTGTGGTGATGAACAAGGTAGTTTCCCAATCTTGATCATTACCACATTCCATACACTATGTGGAAGCACCACAGTGTACTACCTAAATTTATGTAATTATTATGTCAATGAAAATAAGACTCACTGCTATAGTAAGAGTTCACTGTTGAGATTTGCAAGCATAGTTCATTTATATTTCATTTAAATTAAGCTATTTATTAAGTTTCAAGGCATCAAGATATTATTTACTGAGTGAGTGCAGATCATCTGAAGATAAAAGAGAAAAAGAAATCTGATTCTACAATCTGGAATTTTTTTTTCCCCAGTAATTAGAACAATGAATTTGCTAAAACACTAATGAAATAGAGCAAATGATTTATAAATTAAAGGCAAGAAAGCATGTAATTGGTATACAGAACTCATGCACATTAGCCTTCTAAGGTTTTCTTCTTCAATTGACAAATGCTGTCAATAACAGGAACTAATTATAGAACTCCTTATGTTTTATGCCTTGTATTATGCTCAGTAAAAAGAATTAACTAACATAAATTGATGCACTAATTCAAAAAAATTCTCATTTTACAAATGAGGGATCAAGATAAGGGTAGATTAAGTAGTAATTTGTTAAGGTATTATGGTTAAGAAATGGTAGAGTTAGAATTCAAACACATTTAGTTTAATGCCACATTGTACTTCATAATATGTATAATTACTATCTTTAAATAAAAATAAAAAGTTTTATTACTATACTGAGAGGTTTAATGTTGGGAAAATTTGCAAAGATAGCTCCCTTGTGTTTCATTTAGTCTCCAGATTTTTCCACTATCTTATCATATTTCGTATTTATGAAGATTTGCTGAAAAATGCCTGGGAATAATTTATGGTGCCCATCATAGAAGAAGCTCCCATTAATATTATTTTTATTGATACTATCAACCTGTAATATTTAGGCCTAATTTTAGTTGTAGGGATAATACAATATTATATTCTTCATCATCATCATCATCATCATCAACATGATAACGAATGTTCGAAAGACAAGGGCACAAATAAACTTTTAAAATACTTCTCTGCTTTAAATTTAATTCTGCATGGAACTAACAAGGAAGCAGTTTACCATAAAAAAAAAATACCGTAACATGAAAATAAAAACGACTGTAAGAGGAAAGTTATATAATCCTACACAGTCTCTTGATATTCCAAACATTAATATTTCTTTTCCAACACAATGTTTTATCGATATTATTTTAAAAATTTTAGGGGCATATCTGTTTCTTGAGGTAATTTACTGCATTCTCTGAAATCATGATCCAATTTAAATATTGGCGTCTGTGTGCTAAGCATAAATTTTCTTTGATTTTCTCAAACTTAAAACACAAAATATTCATGTTGATAGCAAGGTAAAGCAATATTTTCAATGATGCAATATAGCAAAATAAAACAAAATTAAATATTAGACACTCCTGTCCTCAAAAGTCCTTCCTTGAAACCAGCAAGTAGAAACTTCAAGATCTTCACTCTCCTATTTTTGAGACATGGAGTCCAATTAAAAACGTCATTTATACTACCTTAATTTTTTCTTCATTTGAATATACCTACTCCTACTCAACTTAAGATCTGCTTTGACTTAGAAAAAGAACATATTCAGTACATAGCATTTAATGGCTCATAGAACTTGCTAACCTTAATAATTTCAGGGAATTTTCTTCTTTTATTAATCAAATAGTGCAGTCCAGATATTTAATCTCTGCCTATTATAAATAATGATATTCCTTTCCAAGACAGTCTAATTAGAGTCAGTTTTGATCATTGATATTTCCCCAACCAGATCTGGCTACATAATTTGTACAGCCTTGGCCAAAAGCAGGTGAAACACTATACACAAAAGATCACATACTGCTTGATTCCATTTATGTGAAATAATTAGAAAAGGCAAATAGAGAAAGAAGCTTAGTGGTGGCCCGGAACGGGGAGGGTGAATGGGAAATGTTGAAGCTTGTGAATTTGACAGTATTTGACCAACTTTTAAATTCAAGATGGCACATTCCAATCTCCTTTGAGACTGCAATGTTGGTTATTTCAATTATTATATGTTTGATCCAAAAATTTATTGACTTAATAATTATTTTGATGAGATTCCACACATTGTGATTAGTACAACTGGTCTCTCAAGTGACCTCTAAAGTCACATAGTTTCTTGTCACTAAAGATTAAACTCCTGAGGAACAAATGTTTTTTGTTGATGAGAAGTTTTACTCATATCTCTTTTAAGTAACAAACATTTGTTTTTCTTTTCTCTGCATAACTTTACTGATACTAAAACTTCATTTTCTGTTTTTATTTCATTTATGTTGTACCTTTTATTTCTTTTTATCTTAATTGTATTTATCATCCCATTATTTCAATACTCTTCTAATCAGACTCTTTGCCTTTAGTCTCTATTCAACTCAATCTCTGATTCACACTGTTGCCCAAGGGATTACTTTAAATTATGCACTTTGTTTGAATCGCTTTCCTTCTTCAAAACATGTTTTGGTCTCTCATTGCCTCTTGCATAAATTCAGACTCGCCAAGGATGTTTTATACAATGTATGAACCTCCTTATTGAATAGGCAGGATTGATCAAATGGAGATTTATGAAAGGGAGTCAAACTACAGAATCTCCATAAAATCTCCGTAAGAAGACAGTAAGTTATGTCATAGTCACTTCAATAAGTTCATTTAGAAAATCAGTAGAAATGTTGTGGAAAGAGAAATAGAACATAAACAGAAAAATCAGAAAAAAAAATTCAATGCTTTCTTCCTTGCTGCCATAAAAGAGATGGTTCCCCAAAACGGAAAATTATAGCCAAGAAAGTAAAAGTAGTTACTAAAAGGTGCTCTGTGTGTACTCCACTTCCTGTTGGGCTTTCTATGGCCACTGTTTCTTTCTATAAAACCCCTTTAGGATGATAGTGAAAAAAAATTTTTTTTTCCAGTGGGAGAGATCTTTTCCATTTCCCTTCTATTATTTCATTATGTGAAAAACTTGTAACATTCTTTAAGATCAATACAAGATCTTCTCTGCTGTGAAATCTTGGGAAGAAACCCCTGTCAGTAGTAACTATCCCCATTACAACTCCGTAATAATTTATATGCACTGCACTTCTATTATTAAGTTGATGGTATTTACTTATATCTGTGTCTCCAAAGATTTCCATTTCACTCTGGATAAAACTCAAAGTCCTTATTAAAGGTGTTAAGCCTGTGTGACCTGGCTCCTGGCTATCCCTCTCACCTCATTTACTTCTATCCTTCTCATGTTCAGGCTTCTTGTAGTCACTCTGACCTCCTTACTCTTCCTCTTTCTGCTACTCCAGGACCTTTGCATTACTGGTCCCTTTTACTGAACATCTTTCCCTTTAGATATATGATGGGTTTATCCCTTCATTTCTCTCTTTAAATTGACTTATCAAGAGATTCTTCCTGACAACTGCACTTAGAATGAATCTCTTTTCAACCATGTTGCTTTCTCTATTTTACCAACCTTTAGGTTTCTTCATAGTACTTTTATTCACTGATTCTTAAAATCTATTTATTTTGCTAATTTTAAAAATATATTTATTTACTTCATGTTGTTTATATAGTCAATCAATACAATGTATGTTTCATAAGAGAAACATTTTAAAATGAATTTTACAATAATTGAAGATTCATATGCCATTATTAAAATTTGTACAGAGATACCATGTACTATTTACCTGGTTTCTCCCCATTTCAGCTTTGATATGTCCTCCCAAAACTCAGGTGTGAGGAAATGCAGGAAAGTTCAAAGGACAAACAATTGGGTTATGAGAGCTTTAAACTAATCTGTGCATTAATCCCTGATAGGGATTAATTGAGTGGTAATTATAGGCAGGTGGAGTGCAGCTGGAGGAGATGGGTCATTGGGTGCATGCCTTGGAATTCATATTTTGTCTCTACCAAGGAAAGTATCACTCTGCTTCTTTTAAAAAAAATTTTATAGTCTTTGATGAACCTTTATTTTATTTTTTAAATTTATATGTGGTGCTGAGAATTGAACCCAATGTTTCACACATGCTACGTAAGTGCTCTACCACTGAGCCACAACCCCAGCCCCTCTCTGTGCTTCTTGATGGCCACATCCTGAGTTGCTTTCCTCCAACAAACTCTTCCATTGTGATGTGCTCTCTGACTCCAGATCCAGAACAATGGGGTTGGCTGCCTATGAACTGAGACCTTGGAAACTGTGAGCGCCAAATAAACTTTACTTCCTCTAAATTTGTTATTGTCAACTCTTTTGGTCACAGCAGTGAGAAAAACTGACTAAATACCCCCAACAGTAACTTCTTGCAAAATTATTCTAAAATATAGTAAATAGGATATGGTGTTGATTCAGTCAAGACATTGACATTTCCATCACCACAAGGGCAGAGGAATTTTCTTTTGTTTTAAAAATATTATTTCAATATTTCAATTAAGCAAGATGAATTACAGGATTAGCATCTTGTATAGCTTCTTCCAGGTTGGATGGAGTAATTGCTATGACTATGATGATAAAGTTATTAAAAGGAAAGCATCATTGATGATAAACACTTTAAGAATTACTCAGCTAACATAAGCAGAAAAAAGTGATTTTCTGTGTTTTTTTTTTTTTTTAATACAATTAATCTCCTTTCTGTGTTGCAAGTTTTCAGGTCATGATACTGCAATGGACATGGAAGGCAGATTAGTAGAGTATTATGTCTGTGCCTAAACAATTTAAAAAATAACTACTAAATGGACTGAAATAGGCAAAAGAAGCACCTATCAAATTGTACCTATCAAATCTTGGCTAACAGGTTAGAAAATCATATCTAAAACAATTTCATATAAATTGTTGATATAACTGTTCAAGTTAGAAACTGCGAAACATTCAGTGTGACTTTAGATAAGAAATGAGTATGAGATAGATGTGACAGGCAAGTAAGCTGCGAACAACTGGGACAATAACTCATATATTCTCTAATTCCCCCACACACATAAAGACTGCAGTCTCTCATGAGATGGCATCACTTCAAATGGGAGAAACCAAAAACAAAATTGGCATTTTGGAAATGTTTCATTCATGCATTCACATATCCATCACTGGCTGAACCATGACAAACATTCAGGCAAAGAGGATTGAAAAAAGAAACAATTGTTTGTATAAAGCCAAGAGCCTAGTGGATGAAACACAAGTTGATTGATTATCCACACAAACATATTTGTAATTATAAATTTAATACATGTTAAGTGAGAAATATGTGTTATGGGAGAAGAGGGAACCGAACTACCTGTTTAACAGCGGTCACCTCTTCTTCCATTTTAACCACAGTCATTTTTCGCATGGCTAATGTCTTTTGCCCTGTTCCCTTTCCTTCCTCCTGGAATCATCTTGACTAAAGGTGAAAGGCCTGGGACTCCAGCATGTGTCTTAGGAAAAGAGCTTAGAAACTGGGGATGACAATAAGAAACTTTATATCTTGACATTGTAGACCCACTGTAAGCCCACTGGACCTATCTTCTACCTAAAATAAACTAATTAAACTTATACAGTTATGTGGGTAATACTTGGTTATTTAAAGCCAAATACATCCTACTGACAGCAAGAGAAAAAGAATATTATTCTATCTAATATTTCAAGAATATTGCAAAATTTCTCTGTATTTCCCCAGAACCATTCCTACATTTTGTGACACTAGAATTGAGTTGTTTAATAACTACAGCACACCAGAAGCACATATGTTTTTTTCTAATTTTTACCAAATTTGAACAGATAGATGTTCTAATTTTCTTTCAAATAAGGAAACTGAGGTATTGCAAAATTAAGTAAGTATTACAAAATTAAAGCTGCTAGCAAGTTAAAGGTGCCAGGAGTCCAATCTCTTATAACTTTAAAGTCCAGGATATTCCCAATAAAACATGGCAGAAATCTAATCATTCTGACATTAATTTGATTCAACATCTTTTAATTGTAAAACTAGGAAACCAAGAGACTTAATTAACTAATTTTATCCTTAGAATTAATGGGTGAGTAGAGCCTCAGATCTCACACACAGAGGCATTTATTATTGTACACTGGTTTTTAAATTAGTGCATCTTTCAAATAAATAGGATAAAGATATAGAATTGTTCATTAAACATCATGAAATCAGAAGCCAGGTAAATAATTATTCCAACTATACTATAAAATATAGGTAATTATTTCTGTGCTTGAATAGAAGATTTTACCATAAATTCATAATTTGTATAGTAAAATCTTTAATAATATAAAATTCATGTAATCCTTTATGTACACACACACACACACACACACACAAACACACATAGACATAAACACACACACATATTTGCTTCTGGATGTAGCTGCAATTACCTCCATGTAATTGTTCAAATTTTATAAAATGATGTTATCTAATTATTTTAAATGGACATTTAGTTTGAAGAGTAGATGATATTAGAGAGAAGTGTTTATTAAAGATGACAGCATTGCTCTCCTATGTGTCAGAGTAAATTTACTTTTCATCATTTCTATTATCACCCACAGAAATTTAGGTTATTGCTTTAAAAGGTTTCAAACACAATTTTTAATGAAATTCTGATTTTTTTTTTCTGCCTCACTAATGCAACCTGTTAAAGCCAATAAAGCATTTTAGAACTGTTTAGGAGTAAGCGAACTCAAGGGAACAGTGTTTTCCAGGGAAATGATAATGGGATACACACCTTTCTTTTCTGGGTCACTAGTTTGAAAGTAGCTCAGGCTGTAAGTGATGGAAAGTCATTACTGTTCAATGGCCTATGTGAAATTAGATGGTGGTTTCAGTCCAGTTCCTAGTGAATAGGCGTTCACATCCCAATTGGCATTAATTGGCATGTATGTTGACAGTTTATTATGAGGATCAAGGTCTGTGGACATTGAAATTTGATTTGGGGCCACATAACAAACAATAGGACACAATGCTGGGGAAGGCAAGTTTCTAAGAATGTAACCATGGAGAGTTTTAAAAGGTTTCTTTTATGCTCAGAATTTTTAAATGCCAGAGGGACATTTACAATATTGATTTGGTATATCTCTATCACCAAATCAATTGTTTCAGATTTACCAGATATGATTTTTAAATCCCAAATTATTGGAAACATCAAACAAAATGAATAATTGTTACTTAGAATACCTCCACAAACTATCAGTTGTCTTAGATCAATTAAGTTATATCCTCCTAGCTGGATCTAGTAATCAATATTATGTGTTTTCATGAATTATATTCAACTGACTCTGGAAGTGAAATGGAATGTCTTTTCTAGAGATTTAGCAAAATTTCTTCACTCAAATAGTACTAAATACAATATTTAAAATAGAAACTTAACTGTTGTCTATATCTGATCTCTCTTAATTATTTGTTAGGTATATTGGTAGGGGCTAGGAAGCCAATTAATCAGAATTTCAAAAAATCAAGAAAATAAAAATGTATTGAACAAGGCAATGATTACTAATTGCTCCAAATGGCAAAACTGGATAATAATGTCTCCTAAAAATCATTCTCTAAATGTGGCGTGCCTCCTCCCTCCCTCTCTCTCTCTCTCTCTCTCTTTCTCTCTGTCACACACACACACACACACACACACACACACACACACACAACCCAATTAGGAATAAGTCATATGGTAACTATTGAGTATCTATATCTTTATCTTTATATGTTATATATTATATATACATATGTATGTGTATATATATATATATATATTACTTTCTAGCAACTTTAAATGTCCTCAACATGATGGTTTATTAAAAACTGGCAAGACACCTAAGAGTTGCCATTCTTATTTCCACTTCAAGGTGAAAGAAGGATCTTAAGGAAGTAAAACTTCTTATTCATGTTCCAGTGACTGATAGGTTCAGGTTTCACATTCTATGTTTCCTTGACTTCAAAATCCATGTTTATTCCACTCTTATTTGAAATTATCTTTTTAGAATTCATAATCAAGTAATTGCCTGCTTTTTTTAGGTATATTATGTATAAATGAGATTTGAACTAGATACATTCTCAAATCTCTATTAGTTCAAACTGTCATCAGATTCTAATGATGTTTTATGTAAGCACAGTAGGACAAGAATTAGGATTGTCAAATAGTAGGTTCTATTTGGAGTGCATCTTTATGGCAGGTCTGATGAAGAGTGCAAAGTAAAAATGGAACTTGTCTAAATGTCAAAAAATATCTTAGTGACTAATACAAACATTAAATTTTAAGTAAGGAAAAAGGCGAGGGTGGCAATGGATAAGTGTTCATTGCTAGGAGTAGGAAGAAAAGGGGAAGATTAAAACAAGAATACTAAGAAGAATACTAAGAAGACTGTGTAAGTGTGGAAACAAGTTTCAACAGTATGAAATCCAAGATCAATCCTGGGTGGGATTCCTTGCTACCTCTTCCACTTTTGAAGCCTCTGGACTTGGGTCCCCAGGATTTCAGGTACTTTTTATTGTTACATCAAACTAAAGAAAGATTACACAATTGGATAGATACATAGACATAATATTGTGTATGTGCTAGTGACTTGATTCACTCTGGGATGATAAGAGAAATAACCTAAGGAAAATGAAATAATTTTTCTATGTACTTCTGAATTTGAAATTCTGATATCAGAATTACTGAAATTCTTGGTAATAGAAGAATTTTTTTGTCTTTAATTAGTAAATTGAACTTAGTATAAACCAATATTAGCAAAATAAAGAAATCAGACATTAAAAATCAAAAATCTAAACTGAACAGAAAAATTTCACTTGACCAGTTAAGAAGCCAAAGTAGTGGCTCTTTACAATAAAAGACCTATGTTACAATTTTTTAAAAGTGGAAAATTATAAAATTTATTAATACTGTACACTTCAATTTATTCATGTTTATAGAAAATATCCATGGTACCTAATTTGAACAAAAACTTTTATATTTTCTGCTAAAATAGTCTACAGATCTCAGGGAATGTTTCTTTAAAAATAACATACACAAAGAAAATTTTCATCTATTTAAGGATGAGTTTGATTTGGGAAAACAGTAAGACCCAGTTTAGTACCAAATATGGTGAATTAGGTGAAAAACTCTAGGTGTAAAATACTGTTTTTGATCAAATTGAAGTGTGACTAAAGGGTAATATGAATGATTTGTGTGTCTGTGACTTAAAAAAGAGGACTGATTGCAATTCCAAAGGAGGACTGAAAAAAAATTTAAGCACTGTCACAATATTTGAACAGTGTCCAAAAATCTCTTGAAATGGCTATTTTTAAAACCATTTCAGTATTGGTATGTTTCTTAGAAATTTAATTTTATACAATTGTCTATAATATAGGAAGCAAATGTAACAATCAAATTAGACATAATAAAATTTATGTTAATCCTAAGCAAAGAGAGAAATGTTTTCTTCAATTTAGTGATTGTGCTGTCGTAATTATTGTAATACAACAGTGAGAAAAGTAAAACAATTAGACTAAATCTTTGAAAGCCTGGATTCCCTTCCTTGCTCAGTAACCAAGGTGAGATGACACCAGATAAATCATTCAATACTTTCATATTAGTAATGCCCAGGCTTATTTGGGGGTTATTATTAAAAATTGTCAGGGACATTGTTTTTTTTCAAATTCCAAATGTGGCAAAAAATTTAATATTTTGATTGGGGCCATATCAATTTTCTTCTCATTGTCAGTGTTATGTTGATGCTGTATCAGGTAGGATGCTTTATTCAACCAATAACATATAATTCAAAGGTATATAATTTCAAAGGCGTTTAAACAGTAAAGCTACTCTCATCTAACATTAAATCCAAGGTACTCAAGCATCGAGTATGATGAATTACTGGCTCAGTGATATGAATGTAACCAACAATCCTTTGTTCTTCATTTCATCATCCTGTCATATTTTACCACTCCTGTGATATTTCCAAGCATCACATACAAATACAGAAACAGTTGAAAAGAGAAAACACTTCACTGTTGAAAATAAAGCAGTATTCTTTCAGACATTCACTATTCCCAAGTAACTCAGTCTTGTGAACAGAGCTGGGTTACCTGACAACACTAAAACAGACACTGACAAAAGAGATAATATCATTATGGGGCCTTAGACTAACTGAGATTTTCCCAGAATTGGGGAATGATAGTATTCCTAGAGAGATGATTACCTTAACTAGAAATCAAGACTCTGTAAGAAAGATATCAACATTCATATATACCTTGTTACTGGAAGATATTCATTTCTTATTTTTTTTTCCAGATCATCAATGAGCCAATAATAGCATAATGATAAAAAATTTCATGTTATTCATAAAAATCCCACATCTTGTAATACAAGAGCAGTGCTTCATTTCTTATTCCAATAGAACCAAAAGGCGGATTATGAGATGTTTTGAAAATTTAAATTCAGTATCCTAATTTGTATACATTTATTTTAAAATTCTTTTGGTACTGGGAATTGAACTCAGGGGCATTTAACCACTAAGCTACATCCACAGTTCATTTTAATGTTCTTTTTAAATTTTTAAAAAAAATTTTTACAGACTGCATTTTGATTCATTGTACACAATTGGGGTACAGCTTTTCGTTTCTACGGTTGTGCACAATGTAGATTCATACTATTCGTGTAATCATACATGTACATAGGGTAATGATGTCTGTCTCATTCCACCATTTTTCATACCCCCTTCCTCTCATTTCCTTCTACATAATCTAAAGTTCCTCCATTCTTCTCTCACTCCACACTCCCCTACCCCCATTATATGTCATCATCCACTTATCAGGGAAAACATTCAGCCTTTAGTTTTTCAGGATTGGCTTACTTCACTTAGCACGATATTCTCTAATCCCATTCATTTATCTGTATATGTCATATATTATTCTTTATTGCTGAATATTTCATTGTGTATATATACCACAGTTATCCATTCATTTGTTGAAGGGCATTTAGGTTGTTTCCACAATCTAGCTATTGTGAATTGAGCTGCTATAAACAATATTGTTTATGTTGACACAGGGTCTCTCTAAATTATTCAGATTGACTTTGTATTTGTGATCCTCCTACCTCAACTCCTGAGCTGCTGGGATTACAGGCATGTGTCACTGTGCCCAGCTAGTATTTGTATTTGATTGACCAAATTAATTAGAACTTTTCCCATAAATTTGTAATAACTTAATTCCAATATTATCAGATTTCACAATATATATTGTGGTATAATATCATAACCACAGGCCATTTTCATCTCTTCAAAAAGTTCCCTCATTTCCATTTTAATTCATCTCCCCCACTCCAGAGCTCTGTCAATTGCTGATTTGCTGTCATTTTATGCCTTTTCTAGAATTTTATATAAGAATTTTACACAGAATTGTGTAGCCTGTTGTGTCTTATTTCTTTCCTTTGCATTCACCTTTACAAGATACATCATGTTGTGACATTTAAAAGTAATATGTTCTTTTTTGCTTCATTTCATATACTGTATGTGTTATTTCTTCACCAATTCAACAATAATAATATGACTAAAACTAGTTTGCATTAAAATGCATGTATTCTTGTGAACATGTGCTTTCATTGCATTTGGGTAAATTCCTGGGAATGGAATTGCTAAGGGGTGAAACCATGTTTACTTTTCTATATGTTTAACCTTATTAGAAACTATTTCTCTGTTGTCTGAAGGGGCTGAACCATGCTGTGTTCTCAGTCTCAAATATGAAAGATCTGATCGTTTCACATCCTGCTAACTGAATATTGTAAGCTCATTTTTATTTTATCTATTCTACTCTGTGTAGAAATATGTCATTATTACTCTTTGTAAACAAATTTTTAATAGGTGTATTTTAAATATTTTATTATAGTCTTTTCTTCTTCACAGTAGCTTTGGAAGAGCAAAAGATAGTTTTTCCTTGTATGCTTATTGTTTTGTTTTGTTTTGTTTCGCATGTACTATCTGAAAAATTTGCCTAACAAAAGATCATAAATATTTTTGCTGATGATATCTTCTATCAGTTGTATCATTTTGGCTGTTACTTGAGCACTATGACATGCTTCAAGGCAATTTTTTATAGGGTCAAGGTTTATTTTTAAATATTAGTGTCTAATTTTACAGTATCATATATGAAATGTTATCCTTTCTCTGTTGAATTGCCCTTACACCTTTGCTGGAAGGTACAAACCATTCATGGAGGTCTATTTCAGGACTCTTTCTTTGCCATCCTTTCACTAATACTACACTGTCTTGATTGATGTACATTTATGGTAAATCTTGAAATCACAAATATGTCTTCAATTTTGTCTGATTTCCAAACTGTTTGCCCATTACGGCAATTTGCATTTACATAGAAATGTCATGATTATCTTGTTAATTTTTTACAAAAATATTACCTGAGATTTGATGAGTGTTGTGTTGAGTGTGTAGAATAATTTGTGAACGATTCACATTTGAAAACAGGGTCTTCTGATTCACAAACTTATCTCTTCATTCACCTTTTGAAGTGACTCTCAGCATTGTATTTTAGTTTCATTGCATAAATTTTACACGTTGTTAAATATTTCACATATTTGATAAAATTTTAAATGTACATTTTAAATTTAAATTCTCATTTCTCATTGTTACTACAGAATAAAATAACAACTGATTTTTCAATTAAAATGGCATCCGTGCACTTGGTAAACTAAACTACTTAATTATTTTTGGCAGGATTGTTTCTTATCTTTTTTTTTTTTCTTTCTTTTTTTCAGGAGTGATAGTTTTCATAGAAAAACAATTCTAACTTTCTAATAAGGATTTCCACTTTTCAAATTTCCAATGCTTTTTCAGTCCTTCTTTTCATCCTGAAATCTGGGATCTCTGATGCAAACTTAAATAAAAATGATGAGAATGTTAATCCTTAGTTGTTACAGTTGTAAGTTAAAACCTGCAGCCTTCTTATCCTTAAGTACTTCATTAATAGTAGGTAAATGTAGCATATCTGCCCTTTCTTTGGTTAAGATAGCCCTATCATTTATTATTTCAAGTTTGCAAAGGTAATGGTAATGGTAATGGTAAAAGGGAATTCGTTTTGTTGGTATTTTTTTTTAATATATTGAAGTAAAAATATTATTTTATAACTTTTATCCTAAGAATAATCATCAATGACACTAATCTTTATAAGGTAACCTACTTACATTCTTCAGATTAAATTCAATTCGATTATGAAATATTGTTGGATTTAATTTGCTAAAACTTTAGACATTGTTGGATTTAATTTGCTAAAACATTTTAAACAATGTTTTGCTTTAGTTCATAAGGAGTATTAACCTGTAGTGTTTCTCTTAGCTTTCTTCTCCTAAGTAGTTATTAATAATAAAAATTCTAAATGAATGTGAAATCAACCATTGAACTTCAAAAAATTACATAAAAACGAAGAGATCTAAAGGAGGAATGGGTAAATCAGCAATTATAGGAGTATATTTAACACATCTCTTAAAGTAACAGAGATTTAAGTAAATAGAAATAACTAAGGATGTAGAGACTCAAACAACATTATCAACAAACATGACATGACATATAAAATACTCCATCAAATGATAATGCATGTTCTTTTCCAGGATCATGCCTCTGTCAGCAAGATATACAACACTGTTTATCATAACATCAGTCCAGTAAATATAAAGGACTGATACAAAAAATAAATTAGAAATAGCCATAACAGAACAATAACTGAAAAAAATGCTCCCCAATTTGAAATTAAACAACATACTTCTGAACTAGATATGAACTAAAGAAGAAATCATAAAGGCAATTAGATATTATATTTAATTAAAAGAGGATAAAAATGCCCTATCAATATTTATGAAATAGAGCTTAAATAGTGATCGGATAAATATTTCAAATTTTTATCTTAGCAGAAACAGGTAAACAAAAATAATGCACAGAAAAACTGAAATTATTGAAATTGAAATGTGATGCACAATAAAGAAATAAATGAAGCCAAAAGTTGGAATATATTCAGAAAATTGGTTATAGGAAAGAGTGAAAAAAGACATACATTAGTGAAGTAAAAAAAATGATGATGGGACATCACAACAGTTTCCACAGATATTGAATGTGTAACAGCATAATAGAAAAAACTGTGTCAGTACTTGCTGTAACTGAATGACATGGACTAACTCCTTGAAAGATAGCAACTATAGCTCATTCAAGAAGAAAAACCTGAAAAGTCACATATTTAAGAAATTTAATTACAGTTAAATTGTCCTATGATAGTTACCCTATGGTACATATTTCTTATTACATATTAGTTATCATCATGTGTTTAATCTTTGAATAATCCCTCAAGGGTAATACATTTTAATTCAGAGACAATTAAGATCTAGATAATTATTTGTGTTATTTTCAAGGGTTTTATACTTTTACAAATATTTTTATCTTAACTTTGGGAGCTCAAAGCTAATAATGATATGCTTATTCATTTAATATGGTTTAGATCATATTTATTTCAACTGCTCACAATATTATACTTCCTTTGGTATAACATGTCTCTATTTCCTCATAGTGTAAATACTGGTCATAACTCTTGTTTTCAGAGACATGTTTTTTATTCCATTTAATGTATAATGCCACTTGAAAAAAATAATGTATCTCACTTTAAATTGGTAGATATATATAGTCTATAGTAGTTCCAAATTCCTTGTGTTTCACTGTCCACAGTCCTAAAGCATTAATTGCACAATTAAAAGGATTTACCAGAGCACTCTTTCTATTGTAAAAAATTAATCTGGAAGAAAAAATATATCCAATACGTGAGAATATATGACCATATTGCTATAGGCATATTTGATAATGTAATTCAATAACCATTCTGGGAAAGACATGTTTAAATTTTGCTAAGTATTGTTTTTTGAAAGGAAACAAATCTGCTTTTGAGTTTGATTGAAAAATGCTTAACTACTCAATTTCTTCAACTAGCTTTGTTTGCACATAATTTGGTTTCACTGCTTTGTGATTGTACATTTGCATTTAAATAGATTCATCTTCAAATGGTTTGCAACATACAATACAAATGTGGGAGTGTGAGGCCATTTTGTAGAAGACATTTTTACTGACCTAATAGTCCAAAATGCTGTAATGTTCTCTCTGACATTTTAAAAAGTGCACAATGAATTTTATCACATCTGTAACTCACAATGAAATTGCAATTTGGAATGATTTCTCAATGTGTGGCTTGAACCTGACTCTTTGACTCATTCTTCACCTCATTCTAATGCAAAGTGATGAAACTGAATGTCTCAGCTATTTCCTTAACCTCAAATCTGGGTAAAGGACTCTGCAATTTAAGGTAACTCAAATGACATTATGCACATTTATTGATCTTGCTTCTCAGTAGTAATGTCTACTTGACTTACTAATATTGGCAAGCAAAATCTTTCACTTTGAAAATCAGGGAGATGTTAAAGCTACACTCAATGTCTTAGTAGTATTATAACAATTGAACACAGGCAACAATAAATCATTACAGTAGTTCCACCTTTCTAAACCCCACTACATTTTATATGTATGTACTGTGGATAACTTGTACCTGACCTATTTTCTCCACAGAAAGTTAACTTGAAAAGACATATCACACAATAGATGGTATGAATACTCCTAGTATATTCTCGATATTGAGAAGACCAGTTCTATTTTTATTTTATCTTTCAGGTTTCATCTTATTTGTCTAAAATATTAACTTGTTTGATTCTTTCCTTATTATAATATCAAAATTTTTAATTCTTTCCTTAGTATGTTTCCAATTTCTTAAAAGTTAATGTTCATTGTTTGTTTTTTTCAATTAAGAATGCATGATTATAATTATTGTACTTAGTATAGTAGTGTCATTTATTCAGGCAGTAACCAATTATTTCTGAAATAACTATTTTTGGATAGAAACTAATTTTTTCTGCTAAGGGTAGGAAATAGAACTCAGGCCTAACGTAATCAGAAAAATTCCAATTTCATGGTAAAAGCAATTATTTCAATAGTACACATTTGAATTAAATTAATTCAAAGTTTAGTGGAACCCACCCCAAATAATCCACACAAAAAGTCCTCTCTTTTTTTTTCTCATATTAAAAGAACCATGAACAACCATATTGAGACCATAAAGAAATAACTAACATGATAAATATAAGTAAAAGAAATTTAGGAAATATTTTATGTATACAGTGTAGGAGAATAGAAAAGAAAACAAAATAAAGTCCCATAAAAAGACATGAAGAAACAGAACGTACAACCTGGTCATGTCCAATGACCGCAGTCCCACTATCTGAATTTGTACTTTGAAAATATATAGTAACATGTTGGAAGAAAATTGAGGTTTGCTCATACTACTTGTGACTGGTAATGTCCGTCCTTCTTTAATAGTTTAAAAGTTTCATAATTTACAGTCTTCAAAAAAATATATATATATATTATGTATATATATATGTGTCATAAAAAAGAGAGGCAGAGTCAAATGCATGACGAATTAAATGTAGATTGTTTCTGGAATCTTTGTTTCCACTGACTTCTTCCTAAATCACAAAAATGGCCCTAGAAATATGTGTACATGATCATGTGTGCTTGTAAAACTATCAACGGAAAGTTATTTAAACAGTCCTTTCAGAGCATCACCTTTCACAACTACCATTTCCCTGCATTTTGTGTGGTGCAGAAACTTAGTGCAGTGGGTATTTGCTGAAGCCATGAAAAAGCCAGGACAACCCAAGGAATGTATTTATGTACATTTAAATAAAAATGGGTACAATTAAATACTAGAAGATCATATTTGAAAACAGAATGGGGAAGGAAAGAAGAGAATTACAGAAAAGGAAGTAGAACTCTGTAGTATTCCAGTACTATTTGGGGTCAGAAATTCAAGAAGAATATTTGACAAGGTGACTTCATAAAATACAAGAATAGAAATGAAATAATTATATTTGGTTATAAGCAATTTATTAAAAATTACCAATTGAAGAAGGTAATGGGAAAAGAGACCAGATAGCAATTAGAAAAAAAAGAACATATGCTCTTATGCTCTTTCTTGAGATATTTGTGTGAGATGAAGAAATGAATTAGCTCCAGGATTACCGCCCAAATTTAATCTTGGATATGAATATCACACACACACACACACACACACAGAGAGACCGGAGACAGACTTTATATGATTTTCAAACATAAATGTAATTTCTACCTCATATATAATTATCTTGTCTCTAGATAAAATCAAAGCAATATTAATAATCAAAATATTGATAAAATTTTCACATTTAAGAGATTAAACACTTAAGAATGAACTACATAAGCATCAATCTAATGTCTGGGTTTTGTTTGCCCTGTTTAGCATTTTACAAAATTTCATTTTGATATAATATACATGTATTTGCTCTAAAGAAATGAAAGGTTTCATAGGTATTTATTGAAATCATGGAAAAGTCATGACAACATAATGAATGCATATAAATATAAAGAAAAATGGACAAAATGAAAACATTGGAATAGTTTGTACAATATAAGGGGGTAAAATACAATTGCTCATTGCTCAAATCCAGTGGAAGCTTATATAGGACAGATAATTTTAGAAAACTCTGTACAAGCTAAAAAGATCTAAATTTTCAAGGTATATTTGGCATAGGAAGAATTAGTATTCCAAAGCTTGATTTAATATATAACAAAAGCCTATTTGGTGTTTTATCAGTGTCTATTTTTCCCTCACAATGTAAAGAAGAAATATTATTTCTTTTTAAGGTATTTGTTTTTTCCAGATCTCTCTACTCACGAAAAAATATTAGATATTTTTTTTCCACATTTACAAAATACAGAATGAAATGACTGCTCTGAAGTCGTGAGCATTTTTCTTCATAAAGAATGGGACACAGAACAGTTTTACTCAGCCTTATCTTCCATTGGTTCAGGGCCAAAACATTTGGGAATAGTGCTTTTATTATTTCCATTACAGTCACTGCCATTTTGGGAAAAATTAATTTTGTCTAAATACACAGTTGCATATTTTGAATCATCATTTCTGGAAATAACAAAACATATAATATCAGGCTTAATGTTATACTCATATTATCTGAAAATGGAGCATGCTAGCAACTGAATTCTCTTGATTATAAACTTTTTTGAGTGTGTATAATTCACTTTTTGCTTAGTAAACTAAATATATCAATGCTCTTTTATGGGGATGCACTGTGGGAAGACTGAGGGAGGGAAAGAAAATAGAAAACACTACAAATTGAGACGGGTATTAGAACACCAGAAACTGGTAACTTCAACTTCCAAGCAGGAGGATGTACTGAATCGTCTGGGTCCTTGAATTGAAGGAAGTTAAGCTGAGTTTGAATCACTGCTCTACCATTGGCTGAAAATTAGGTATTTTTCTATTTTACTGTTTATTGTGAAGAATAAATTAATAATAAGATGTTTGATATTTTTATTATAAGATTAGTAATAAATATGAAATATTATCATTGTCTAAAGCAACATGCTTTTAAAAAGAGGATGTATGGATTCTGAGACAGAGATAAGAAGGAAAATGTTGGACACTTCTAATATTTGGCACAACTATGGGATTGCTAGAAATTTGTAAAGACATGCTACACAGCAGTGAGTGAGTAAATCTATTTCTGATATCCTCTCAAGAGTATAGTCTTGGTAGTAACTGGTAAGGTAAATGAAACTTTAGGTTAAGATATCTGAAATTTTCAGTGCCTATTTTCAGCCTATCCACTGAATGCTTAATATATTTACTGTATTTTAAAATTCACTCGACTAAGTTACTTCAGTCAAAACTTTTGTAAGGATTAAGAATATTAAATAATTGAATGTGAAAGTTCCTCTAGGTTCTAGAATTTCAAAGATAACTTTTAGAATCGGTATGTTCTAAGAAGATTTGGAACCAGTACAAATCTCTAAAATCAGGATTATGAAATCCCTGTGATTAAAAATATGCATGATCTTCCTTAAACTAGTGTGCCAATATTTAAAAGTAAAGGGCTTACTAAATAGCAGAAGTATATTTTTCATTTTTCTATACTGAGATAAATATAGCTAAATTTTAGTTACTTAGGTCTGTCAACTCATTAAAGAGAGATGAAATTTTTAAAAAGCTGATTTAATTTTCTAAGAAAAGTTTTGATTTATAGTTCAATTTCTTCAATTTCTCCATTGGCAACACAGTGTAAGTCAGTATTCAATGTTTCACAGAATTCCTATAAGCACTAAATGAGAATAAATATAAAGCAGATATCACAATCACTGACAAATGGTTATCTTAAATATGAGTTGATTTTACTGATGAAAGTATTGGTACAAATATTAAATTGTGAGATCCTAGAAATTCTACGTATACAACTAGCCAAGTTCTATAAATTTGTGTGTATTCTACATTTCAATAAAGGAAAACAGAGGTGACTAAGATAAGTAAAAGTGGACATAGGAAAAAATAGTAAAAACAGATTTTAATCAGTAATAACTACTGCATTAGGGAAAAGAGGTTAGCATATACTGAGTTCAACCTTGATGAGTACAGAAGTGAACAGATGTTTTTAAAGGAGAAGTAGAAGGAAGGAGAGTGGGGAGTGGGGACTCAGTAGAGTTAAGCTGAGTTTTGTCAGTTATCCATTGGTATTCTATATTTCCATAAGACTGAGAGACTGGCATCCTATGTTGGCAGAAATAAAAAGAAAATTCTTTGGACAGCCTTGGTTTTTCTTCCATAGTCACTTCAGGGAGGGTTTGAGTCATCACAATTTTGTGATCTTGAGTTATTAGAAACTATCTTGGTGTTTGCTCAAGTCTTTATTGGCCGGAATTGAGGCCTAGTGGAGAATAAGGTTTGAAGTAGCTTTACTAGAGTTTTGTCAAGAACACAATCAGGGATCAATAAGAGAAAAAGAAAACAAAATATGTGATAAGTGCTTTTGAACATTAGTTCCATTCTCACCTAAGAGATATTTATATTATGTGGCCATTTGATTTTACTTAACTACCGTGGATTTCATTATAAATCTAAATCACATGTGAAAGGTTCTTTCTTCAGAGTATGAAAAATATCCAAAATAAATTTTAACTTATGATAATTGAACTTCAAAGATAAAGTTGGACTCACTGTGCTAGGCAAATCACATAAATACCTGCCTTCCATATACCATTTTTGACTGTATAATATCATTTTCTTACTAACAGCTCAAATTTCTTTCAGTAGTGTCAAATAAAACAAAAAAAGTATGATTTACTTTCATTATCTTCCAACCAAGAGATTTTTGTTGTGCATAGTACAAAACACTTTGGAAAACTTTCAAGCCCAAGAAAAATACTCAAATGATTCCTTGACTCTTTCCACAAACTCAAAAATACCTACAAAGAGGCTATTCTTTCCTTATTTTCCAACACTATCGATTTTCTTGGTACGAAAATTCATCTCCCTACTATATAAATCATGTGTTGCTAAGTTGGATAGTCCCAAACTTAATGTTCTTAAAACAAAAATGGGCAATCCTATATTCCTCATTTCCTTGGAATATATCTTACATATATTCTGTGTGGGGAATATTATTAAATAAACAATGTTTGACCCAGGAAGTCCTTCTTTCCTCTTGAATTTCTTGATTTTTCTTCCTTTTGACACTTCATAATATCTATTTTTTCTGCTCCCTAAATTCAGGTAAATCTATGCTTAACCTATGTGCCAATTGTATTGACTGGTCCCTCTCAATCTTATTTACAGATTACTATGAAACACTTACATCTTCTATTAAAGCAAACACTAAAGGAAAATATCTAATTATGAAATTTCAGGAAATTTGAGCTAAAGTATAAAAGATATTCAGGAGAATTATTATACACAAAACATCTGCCTATTTGTATTGTAACTAAAGCCTACAACATAAAAAGTACAGATCTCATCTACACTAGCATTGTCTGCAGCTTGATAAAATGGGTTTGTCCATCATGAAAGATCTCTGCCCAACTCCTAACTTGTCCACTTACCCAGATAAACATAGTCTTGCCATATTTTTTTCTCCAGATCTTAGTTCCCTTCTCTATATGCTCAGGATTATGTTGCACTAAAAACTGACCCATAAATACCAGGCAATGTAAACACCATGATAATGGAAATTATAATACGATAGGGATGATGATGATGATAATTATGAAGTTACTTTCTTTTGATCACTTTCTATTCTCCATCTCCATTTGCCTATATTTGGTATAATATTTTAAGTTCCAAATATATGCTTATTAGCTTTCTTATAATTCCTATTACTTTGTTTCATTTAAATTACCCATGTCCTACATTTTATCCTTTGTTTTATGCTGTTTATCCACAGAGGCTCAATAAGCTCTGGAAGAATATAATACATGCAAAAAGATCGACACACACCTATATACATGTAACATTTACACATATGTATATCAAATAGAAATATATATAAATAAAGAAGCATCATTTTAGAGTCATTATGCTTTCACATATAGGCACAACAAAGGTTTTACTCATTTATTCAATGATATTTTTTAGAAAATTTGTTTTTTGAACATTTTGTAATTTTGAGATATTTTGTTGTACTTGAAAAACCAAGTCCCTGAAAACTTGCCTTGATTATCTTTGGTTTCTAGGTGGACAGCAAACCAAATTTTGGACACAGATTATTATAAAAAATAGGCATTTTGTAGATTCCTGCACCCTCGTGGTTGGAATATGTTAAAATACTTACTCGAATATATTATACAAATAATGATTTTGTCTAGAAAGTTATTACAATATCCAGGCTTTCCTCAAAAAAAATTAGAGAAGTTTGCTTCCTCAAGAACCAGTCTTTATTGCTCTGATAATAGAAAAATGCTTTCTTTTATTAGGTATAAAATCTGCTTCCCTTGGACCAACCAATGCAAAGTATTAGTTCTGCTCTCCAGAGTTCTACACTGCAAGTCTAATCCATCTTCCACATGACAGCCCTTCACATATTTGAAGACAGCTTGCACTGCTCTGCTAAGTCCTTAATCTATATATTCCTGTGGTTCAACTACATTTTTGTCAGCTCCAGTTTTTCTTTTTTGACTTCCTATGAGGTTCTTTTCTGTCATTCTTAAACTTTAGTTTGTCAGTGCATAGTTTCAAGACAATGTTCACTTGAAACAATCAATCCTCAAACCAATGAGCATAATATCAAATAAGAGTTATGAAATAGTTGAGTAAGAATGTTTTTAAAAAATCAGTCATCACTTTTCAATTTCTATGTTACAAAAGTCATTAGCCTTAGAGTGTAACATGATAATCATTTAATTAAGTGTATAAGTTCTGCGAGCAAGAATTCTATGGGTAATATGCATATGAGGACAGACTGAATCTCTGCTCTGAAATCCTGAGGCTACATCTGGGAGAACTTAAACAACCAGGATGACTTGCATGTGTTGGTCTTGAAATCACCTGGAGGCTTCTTCACTAACATGCCTGGACCAAGGTAGGGATGACTTGAAGACTGACCTCAGCTGAGGCTAGAGACTGGAGCACACACGGATAGTCTCTCCCTGAGGCTTGGGTTTTTCAAAGCCTAGCAGTTCAATTCTGAAAGTGTGCAGAGCAAGCACTGCAAAAACAAGCTGAAGTCGATAGGTCTCTTCTGATCTAACCTGAGAAGACATTTGGGTTCTGTATCACCCTTAAATTAAAGGAATAGAGCAACAACATGTCCCAGTTCCAAAAGGAGAACTAGACAGGCTGTGGTGCTATTAGAGCCTGCCCAGGCAGGAATAACTTAGTATGTATTATCTGGACAATCACTGACTTTTGCTCACTTATGCTGGGACTAGAGCAAATTAGTGTTATCAGTAGAAAGCAAGCAAGAAAGCAAGGCTTCTAAGCAAGTCATAGCAGTTGCTTCTTGGGATGCTGAACAAAGAACAAAGCATACTAAAATAATTAATGATGCCACTACTTCTGTAGTTTAACTTAGAAAATCCCTCTTCCTGTAGTGAATGAAGTTGCTCATCTAGCCAGCAGCCACTGGACAAGAGTGTTATGAGGGGTAAAGACAGTATTTTCTGGTGAACACTATTGTAGGCCTATGTGAAGCACTGTAAGCATCTTGAGCCATGGAGGTGCACCTGCCCCACTCACTGGTCACCATGGGCCTTTCTCCCTGCCCCATCTCCAGGTGTCTTTCTTTGTTACTTAGCAATCTAGGCCACTGTCCTAGCACATCTGGGCTTTGGATGTTGCAGAGTCACTTTAACCAATTTTATTAATGATAAGTGAGTTGCTAAGTACAACCAGATACAAGTGCAGGGTAATCTAAATACTTCTCTTGATAGGTGAGTGACAGTGGAATGTGTAGTGCAGTAGATATTGTTGGGGTAATTTTGAAAAAAAATTGTTTGTCTCAGTCTGCCCTCTGGATAAAATTCATAGTCCTCCACCTAAAGTATACACTCACTCACTTCAAAAGACCCACAGAGACTAATCACATAGAGCATCAGATCTAGGTGTGGGACCTAGATCAGGTACAGTTGAGTCTCTTCAGATTCAGTTTTTCTCATGTGGCTTATCACCATCCAAATGCTTGTAAACTACAGAGGAAGTCATCTTCCTCCATCAACCCAGCACATCAGCATGAACCATGTGTGGAATCCTTGGGGTAAACAGTAAACGCTACCACAGGAAGAGGAGAAAGGAAAGGTTCCCAACAGTCACATCATCCCATCATGGTTTTAGAGTCCATTTGGGTACATGTTGCCAGCTCTGAAGCTTTCTTCATTTTGTATTACCTTTAGCATTTTAGGTCTAAGTATAAATAAATAAATAAATAAATAAATGTATATATATGTTATATACATATATTTTAATATAGTTTTCTTATATATCAATTTATAATCCACTCCATTGAATGAAAGTCATATCTACTAATTTCTTTGTGACAAGCTCTCTCAACCTTGGACTTCCTATGAGGTATTTGTGGGACAGCTTTAAGGTTATTAGAAGGCTATTCTTCAGCATAGAGCAGCTCTGGAACACACAGAAGGCATTTTGCCCATTTGAAAGAGTCCATGAGGCATCACTTAGGAATTTTTGAAGGATTTTTTAGAGAAGATTTTCAGTCACACTCCTGGCCTTGTCTTTACTCAGAGGCCATATTCTCCTTACAACACGTGGATCAGATGTTTTCCCTGAGTTCCTTTACTAGTTTGAATATCACGTGCCTTCTGAAAAGGACGGAACTGAGAAATGGTTTTATTTTCAAATTTTAGCCAGCCCAATCTTTTTCAAATGTTCTCTGTTTTTTCTTAAAAATGAACTTTTAAAAGTCTTTAGCTGATTTCCTCTATTTGTACGTTACAGTACATAAAGACAACTGCTAGCATTTTTAAAATCCAGAATGAAAATATCCTTAGCAAATTCAACTAGTTTGTTGGAGACATTTTCTATTTTCCATGTTATCTTGGGTGGCAATCAGGTCATGTTTTGCTACCATTTAAGAAGGGTCATGTTTCTTGCAGCTGAATAATATTTATTTTCCTTTTTTTAATCCTTAACAGACAGCCACGTCAGTGTCTTTCAGGTTTATGCCTATGACTCAGTCTCCAATTCAGAGCCAAATATATTCAGTTTATTTTATTTATATTATATTTTGATAGTAATTTTATTCCAGGTTTCTCTTACTGTACAACCACCTACACCAACTTAGTGATATTAAAACAACAACAACAACAACATAACTTTAACTGATTATGTAATCAAGAATTTGAATTGACCCAGGAGAAGATGGCTTGTCCTCCTTCACTATGTCTGGGGACTCAGTTAGGAAAAATCCAGCAATCAGGAATGATTTAAGTGGCCCTATGCTAGAATCTCTGAAGGCTTCTCCATGGAGGCGTCTGATGTGTAGGTTGACTGAAAGGCTAGACTCAGTGGGAGATTTTGATTAGAGCACCTGTACATGATCTCACATGGGGCTTGGGCTTTCACTGCTTAGCAGCTGAGTATTAAGGGAAATTCTAGAATGAGGATATAAAGCAAGCATGCATTTTAAGACACCAAGACAGAAGATGCAAAACTAGTTTTAGAAGTCAGCCTGTGTCACTTCAGCCTCTCTCTACTGATTATAAGTAATTCACTAAGGTCTACATGGTTTCAAAGGCTGGATTTAGCTTCCAGTATAAGACAGGCAAATAGATAGTATGCAGTACAAAAGAGTTTATCAGGTGAGAAATGTTATCATAATCATATTTATAAAATATGACTGGTAAATTATTAACCTGTAATTTATCTCCAAGTTTGGCTACTTTGTATTATTTTTGAAAACAACCAAAAAACAAACAAATAAAAAGAAAAACAATGAACACCCACACCTGAATTGATTTTGCTATAAGTTTGTTCTGTCATGGAATTTGAGTTACTTGTCAAATTAGCATTGAATCAAATACAGATTCCATAACAGAAATACTAAGAACCGTATTACAAGTTCTCTGGAAAGTCAATATCACTTCCACAGATCTTGTCTGATCTAATGACTCTATATTAGTTTTTTGTTTTTGTTTTTTTTTTCTGAATGAATTTGGTAATAGTGTGAATTGTGGGTCAAATTTTAGGTAAGCAGTTTGCTTTTGGAGATATCTACTTTTTATGAAGAGCATGAAATTATGGTAAACTAGATAAATTTTGCAGGGTAAAGACCAGGATGGAGAAATAATTGCCATCCTGTCCTTGTCATATGGAAACCTAATTCCAATTCCATTAGAATAGTTCCATAAAACAGTCAGTTCCCCGATGTGACCAAAATACCCATTTGACCAGAGACTCATGATGTTCAGAAGTCCAGGTAACCAGAATGCAATTAGGTAACCCCTAATCATCCTGCTCACTTTCTCCAACATTTCTGTTAAAACTTCTTAAAATGTACTGATAACCTCTGATCCTTTGATATTCACTCACTGTCATCTACTTAGTCTCACCTACCTAGTTAATTTTCCATGAGTCTTTATTATGACAGCTCATTTACAAACTCTCCCAATCCTGGTGATTTCCCTACAGCTCCATTATACTTACCCAGAAACATTGGTTATGGAATGTTACAAACAACTATGTCCTACTCTTTGTATGCCATTTTCAGCTTAATATTGCTAAAAGAAGAAAAAACACAGATAAATCCTGAAAGAAAATTGTGTGTCCTGAACAAATTTGATTTAGCCTTAACTAAAATCATGCTTTAATGATTTCAAACTTCAGTTAATAAAAAAGGCCTAACGGGAAATTTTAAACAAGTAAGCTGGTGACACAATGCTTTGGTAATGTTGAGCTGCAGACCAGCTATTAACATTTGTTTAAAAAAATAAGGAAAGAAAGACATGAATATTCACATCTCTGTAACTGAAAGTTTTCAGTTAAAACTTTCATGTTTTGCAGCTTATCATGATAAAGTTCAAGTTCTGCCTAAATGTGTTTACCAATGAAGACAAAGAGCCTTCTCCTTCAAATTTTAGAATAGCTACTGTGGAAAGCAGTGACTTGAATCATGGTCTCTTTGTTTCATGGCTGTGTCAAGCTGGGAACTTCCTGTGCAAACGTGCAGGTCAAGATGGCCCAGTTGCTGTGGTGATGCCCAGCCCCAAGAGGCTCTGTGCAAAGCGCAGAGCTGTATCAGTCTGGACCTTGAACTCAGGCACCAAATTCCCATAAATAGAGAATTATGAGTATAACAAGATAACCCTAATAACCCCCAGTCCTGTGTCCTTCAGATTGCCTGCTTTGCTGAAACTTTCCCACAAATAACCTGTCAATGAAATCTATGTAATAAACATGCTGTACTAGTTTTGAGTCTTTCATCCTCCATTGGAGGGTAATGTCCCATCTAGTCACAGCCTTCTCTCTATGTGTGTCTGTTCATCTTTTCTAAATCCCCCATCATCCCTCATTTGGGTTTTTATAAATTAACGGCCATGGCTGAGAGACGCGCCATGGTAGTTGGCACCCAAAGAGGGACATGAGGCCCAGATAAGCAACCTGATAGACTGTTTGTTTTAAGAAACTTGTTTCTCACCCTAAGTTTGAAACAATTTTGGCATAGGAATATGGTTTTCACACTAATAGTTGGCCATTGACTGTAACATGGCTGAAAGAATTTAAAAGACTTAGTATTTTAAGTATGTTAGGATCAGACCTAATGACAACTTTCCTTGCCAAAAAATAGTATAGTCTGCATTTATGATGGTAGATAATTTATCAGTTTTCTCCTTAAGTTACTTCTCAGAAGCATTTGAAGATTGAAATATCCATTTGCTTTGATATATTTTATAAATTTAGCATTGATATCACCACATTCTACTGGTTGGGCAAATTGATTTCAAAAAAGTTTATGTGTATTTAATATATCAAAATATTCTACTTTAATCCTTTAACCTAGGTTTTTGAATCTTGAAAATTAAGTTTTACACACCCTAAAATTAAATCAACTAGGGTATGGTTGGTTTCTTTAATGATCTGGACTTAATAGTTTCATAAAATAATTCACTTATTCACATTGATACACCTTCAAACTATTCTGTTCAGTTGTTCTTCCCTACCCTTGTATAAAATATTGAACAGATCCCAAAGCATTTATAATCATATTCTTTTATTTAAATGTTCCATCTGATCTATTGGCAACACTTTACTGTCTCATCGAAAGCTATTCCCTTTAAGCAGGTTTAATATGACTCTATCAAAGAAACTTTCATAGAATCATCATGTTCATTTTCTTTATCTCTTTATCATTTGCTTTATCTCTTCATCTACACTGGAGTTGATGATTATGTTTATTCTGACTTAGGGAAAGCATAATAGTCTATAGGAAATGTTGTGGGACAGTATAACTGTAATAGTACATCAAGACCACCTTTGCATCCGATGCCGAAATAATAGCAGTTTGATCTATCAAAGATATTTTGGCAGTTTTAACAAGGCGCTCATCATGGGAGACTACTTTTCTTATAGTTCCTGATGAAGATTAAGTTTCTCCTGATTAGCTTTTGGTGACTTTTTTTTTGCTACTGTCCACCATAGTCTCTTGCTTCTGGTTGTCTATCCCAAGTACTTTTTCTTCTTTTGATGCCATCTCGTCCATGCTCCTTCCATAGATCCACCTTCGGACCTTATGGGCCCGCTTTGTGGAATTGTTGAAGTTCTGTTCACTCCCTATGGAGCTTCCTACACTATGCCACAGGAATGTCAGGTCTATCATCTTCAGGCTTGTATCCCTAAAAATCTAAAAGACTCATACAACACTGTAAGGAATTCTCTAATGTTTACTTTAGTGACTTTGAGACAGAAAAAATGTGCATCACATTAACAGGTCTAGCTCCAAATAAATTATGTAGATATTTTTGTGATCACTCTCTTCTCCCCTAACATAGGTGTGATTGGATGAAGATCTGATTTTATAATGTCTTACCATGCACATTCTGCTTGTGATCTAACATCTAGTTTTCTTGTCCATTGGAGCACTGCCAAAAAAAAAAAAAAATTGAATAATAAGAAAGCTTGCATTTAACATTGTGTTACAAAGATTCCACTTCTATAGAATCCTTGAGACTTTTAAATCTAATTCTATGCCTCCACAAAAGTCATGAAAAAATAAAGAAAACTAAGGAAATTTAAGGGCCATTTTTTCAATTTTAGTTACTTCATGATAATTTTGCACTTTTTAAACAATGTATAGAATTTTTTTTATTGTAAACAAATGGGATACATGTTGTTTCTCTGTTTGTACATGGAGTAAAGGCATACCATTTGTGTAATCATAAATTTACATAGGGCAATGTTGTTTGATTCATTCTGTTATTTTTTCCCTTTCCCCACCCCTCCCACCCCTCTTTTCCCTCTATACAGTGCTCTATACAGTATAGAATATTTTTAAGAAATCATGTCTTTATTGTTCTTAGATTACTTACAGATATGAATTACTGAGAAAAGAACCTAGAGTCATATTTATACTTAAATACCTGGTGATTTATTTTGCACAATCTTAAAATCATTAAAAGTAGGTCAATTTAAATCCACTAAAATAGGTTGATTATGGTGGAAATTTATATTCCTAAATTGTTTAAAGACTTACTAATTAGAGAAGTCACCTGCAAGCATGAATATCATATTGGATTATGTGTTTCCTCCGTACATTCAATGATTTTTCATTGCTTATAAAATTGAATTTAAATTCCCTCCTTAATATCACAGATTCTCTTTTTCTACAAGGTTGAATGGTAGCAAGAAGGTTGTAAGCAGAGATCTGAAAAGGACTTTTACTTACTTTAAAATGTGCTCACTTGCTGGAAATTCATCTAATCATATGAAGAGGTCTAAACTAACCTACTGGAAAGTAAAACTCATAGAAAAAAATCAAGCTGAATCAACTGTGGCTTCAGACTCCAACCAGATTTTCAACTGCCAGAAGTATTAATTGACAACATCGTAGGTACTGATTAACTGACTGCAACATTCAACTAAGTCAGTACAGCTCAGAAGACCTGCTGAGATTTTCCACAAAACTAACAAACTAAACAAATGACTTCTAGTTAATTGCTACAGTAGTTTTATGCATTTTGTTATGTATCATAGTCTAAAATGGTATTTAACTATAATTAAAAATTGATTGTGGCTATAAAATATAAAGTTAGATTGCACATATATCTTAGTTTAAAGAACTTAGCCATAATATTCATTGTACAAGGCATGTTTATGTGCCTGATGATTGTGAAAACTTTAATTTTTCTCCTTCCTTATGAAATACGCTATGGATTTTGGTCTGTGGGCATATTGAGAATCTAGAGGATTCCATAGTAAGACTGATGCAGATGAATGTATTGGTAAACAACCGGATCCTGCAAACAAACTGCAGTAATTTGATTCAAGGAAAGTAAAAGCGAGAGCCCATGGAGTGATCTCATTAGTGTTTCACACTCAGTAATGTGCTCACCAATAAAATGAATTTGATATGATATATAAATGAAACACTTTAATTTATAAAAATGGCCTGAGTTTTATAACTGGACAATGGTAATCATGTTTTTTAACCTTTGTGTAAAAACAAAATGAAAAATCCAAAATTCCTATCCATAAAGATTATAGCACATTCAGATCCTTTATGAGACAATTTCTCCTTCATTTATGTTTCCAACATCTGAATTTTTCTTAAAATATGAAGAGATTACAAACTAAGGAAGCAGGATGTATGCATATATAAATAAGAAAGAAGACAATATAGATTTATTTCATATCTGTTTTGAGCTATTTGTTTTTCCTGACATCATTTCATTCAAAGGGCAATGACTGAGCTAAGGAGATGGGATGTAAGATGAGGCACCAGTTCCAGAGAATATAATAATGCTTAAGAAAGATAAAGTAGTGTTTACTATGTTCTAGACCTTGTTTTAAGTGCACTAAATATAAATCATTAACTCTTGAGGTTTTGTGCCAATCCAAAGAAGTGGGTATTATTATTCTACATCATGAATCTGAGACAGAAAAAGTTCTCATGTTCACTAGATATTGAGTGGTAATAGGGACTAGAATCTTGGCATTTATTTAAAAAAAAAAAATCAATGGCCAATTTTTTTTTTTTCCCTGCATGGAGAGAATGCGCTGGAACTTATTTATTTAGGGTCATATAGTAGGCAAGCTCAAGAAAAATTACTTGATTCCTTAAGTTGACAGTTAATGGCCACAGAGTCAGTTATAGGCCTTAGTCTTTCATTATGTTGGCCTCTGGAAATTTGAATTAAGCAAGTTAAAATATTAGAATTTACCAAAAATTAGAAATTTCTCTACTTCATTTCTTAGTTTTTGAAGGGAGAGACCAAAACATGCCCTATATCAATACCTTACCAAAAACACCCTGTGAGAGGGCGCTGGTATCCCTACTTTACAGAGAAGGGAGTTAAAGTTCAGAGGGACTGACAAATTTCCTATGTGTCATTTGTTGGTAAGTAGGTTTTCTTACTCCACCAGCACCGCTACTTCTCTTAAGTCATCTTACATAGTTGTAGCACAGGGTCAATTAAAGAACTCTTGCAGTAAGAGATCCCCCAACAAGTTTCATACATGATTCCTTCTTCCCTTTATTTTCTGAGTTTAGATGCATGAATGTCTTTCTCATGTTTTCATAATTACCTGCAACTGCAAGGGAAAATGCAAGGTAGAGAATTTATGTAGAATACTGCTATGTAAATTTACGTGGTTTTGACTTTCCCTTCTCCTGTTGTAGAATAAGCTACTTGCCTCCAAGCAATATTACCTCTAATTATACTAATAGGAGTGATCAAATTAAATTTCTAGATATTAGTGCTGGAAATTGACTATTCTTGTTGGCAATCACTGAAGAACTTATAACATAGTTGGTACTAATTTGCTGGTTCCTCTCAAAAATAACCTGTAATGCCTAGTATAAATTAATTTTGTAAAATGCTTTTACATTTGGAGAATAGGGATGAAATATTTAGGTCAAGTATAAAGGAAATTTGAACTTCTAATGCTTCAGATTTTCTTTTCTTCTGTAGTTTATTTGAATTTACAGATAAATGTGCCTTTTGTGAATAAGGGCTCCATGGTATCTTTGTTTTTCTATGTAGTTTACTTTAAAAGTGGTTTAAGTAGGTAGTGTAAAAGAAACACATTAAAATTAATTAAAGCCAATTTTTAAATGATGAAACAGTGGCACAGATCACAAGATAGAAATGGCAGGATTCTGTGTGCCCAGGTCTATAATATAATCACCACAGATTTAATGAGCATGTGTCTCTCAAATACATGCAAGAAAGAACCACACTGAAAGCAAATATTTGGAAAGTGATATATGAGACATACAAAGTAAATATGACAGAAAGACATAGTAAAGAGATAAATATTCTTACCTGCATGACTTTGGTAGGAAAATTTGAGTTGAGTCAAAGAACAGGTTGGATGACATGGGAAGAAAACTTAGTTCAAGTGAAAGGAAGAACATAAATAAGGCAAAAATGCTATGAAGTTCTTGGTAGAATAGAAGGCTGATCTGGTTATAGTTAGATGGAGGTTTCTCCACAAAATCCTTTTTCAATTTCTGCTACACCTAGGAAATGGAATTGCCAACTACAAACATAAGCTTTGCATGGAAATCATGACTAATGTTTTGAATTTTTTTGTTTGTTTGTTTTAGTCATAACAAAAAGCCTGAAGACAGAATATACCAGCATTGCTTTCTCTGAATATGAAAGCTGGGGGGGTGGGGGAAGGTAATGCTCTTTTATATTGATTGTGAGCATTTTAGCACCTGACTCATTGCAGATGACAATTTTAATGGCTTTTTATAATTTGAGTAAGGTGAAGAAAGTGAAGTTTCCCATTAAATTAATTGTAAAGACAGATTCTAAGGAAAAAGAAAAGACAACAAACAAGAGACAGGGTAAATGAGCTATGTTTAAAACATTTTAAGGAAAACCTCAAGAATTTAGTCAAAAGGCTAATGTGGTAATTGCCAACAATTCACTAGCATTCACTAAAGTGTCATCTTTAATGGTTTATACTTGAAAACACTTCATTTGCCATAGTTAAAAATGTATTCTTACTTCTAAAATGTTATGATTCAAATAATAAAGGGCTTTACCTTGGTCTTGCTGGATTTAGTTTGAATGAGGAAGATTTAAAGTTTTCTACTTGATTTATCACTGTGTGTGACATCCAATTTTTTAATAGTATTGTACCAAAATAACTTTTTCTCCTCTTTCAATTTAAAGATGGTCTCACCTACTACCATTACTTACAGGATAAAATGCACTTTTTTATTGTATTCATGTTATATTTGACAATTTTAGCACGAATTTGTACATGGGCGGTACTTAATTTCATACCATTTCCATAATATGGCTACCACAGCACCATGCAACTCAGTATTAATAACTATAGTAGATATTTTTTGAGCACTTATATATACACAATACTATACTAAGCATATTAACTATGTTATATAAATACTCAAAATCTAGACTCATATTTCTATTTTTTCTAATCTATAAACAAAGAAGTTGGTGATTGACAGGATGTATACATGTTACCCAAAATCTTTTAACAAGAAGATGCAAACTATTGATATTTTATTTTATAAAAATCTGTAACTCTAGTTCAAGGCTAGGAATCGTACTATGCTTTTGCCATTTCTGAATAATACTAACTCTATGAATAACTTACCTCTCTAAGCCTCAGAACTAATCAACAGTCAGAGTTATGGTACACATTTTAATTCTTCTCTTACAGTTTTAAAAATTATTCTCAAGATTGGGAATATAAATCAGAGGTGGAACAGTTGCCTCACATGGGCAAAGCCATTGGTTTGGTTTCCAGGAATGTAAAAATAGATAAATAAATAAATTGAATAAAAATAAACTTTTACTGAGGTATAATTTACATGTAGCGAAACACACATATATTACTTACAAATGTAAACATGAAAAATATATCGCACACTCCTATCAAGATGTACAATATTTTCATCACCCCCAAAATTATCTTACTACTCCAGACAATTCCTTCCTACCCTTGAGTCAAACTCATCACTCTCTGTTCTTATTTTTTTCTCCAAAGATTAATCTTGCTTATTCTAGAACTTGGCTTACATGGGTTCAAAAAGTATGCATTATTTCATATTCTGTTTCTCTTGCTTAGAATTCTTTTGCATTTGATCCATGTTTTTGCTTATATCTGTAGATGGTTCCTTTTATTGCTGAATATTATTCCATTGTATAACTAAGTCACAATATTTTAATCCATGTTCCTGCTGATAGACATTTTGGTTATTTTCAGATCTTGGTTATTATGAATAAAGAAGCTGTGAATGTTTGGTGTAAGTCTTTTTATAGACATAAGTTTTCATATCAAAAAGTAAAATTACTGGTTCCTAGCCTAGGTGTAATTTTAACTTCAATTAGAAATTGTCAAACCAAATTTTTCAGCTCTTTCATCATTTTATTCTCCCTGCAGTAATAAAGATTATTCTGCGTTTTTGCCAAGATTTGGTATGATCATCTTTTTAAAAATTTTAATAGTGCCGATAGGTGTGTGCACCTACTCTTTCCTATAGCTGTAATATCAGAGGGTAACCTTTCCTTCCATGTCCTTGTTTTTGTTTATGCTTTCATCTTAGGGTGCCTCTCCATACTTTTTAAATACTGTCTGAAATTTGCAGTTTTTTCCAACAAACAAAAGTACTACACAGAAGCATTATTGATGTGGTGGGAAAGTGTCAGTGGAAGTGAAACAATCTAGAGTCTTACAATTAGGTCTTTACTGGGACTGAGTTGGGTATTTCCTTTCCCTGGGGTTGGATGGGCTCTGGTAAAATAGTTTTCTGTGAAAGCAGGCCTTTTGAAGGAGACCAGAGATCTCTGGGCATATTGCAGAATGATTACTTTTCCCTTCATTTGCTAGTAGTGCAAAAGAATTTTTCTCCAGTTTTTACCCTAAAGACTCCTAGGACTCCTGGAGCTAAAATCATCAAAGTGTGACTGCCTGTCCTCTCCAGATCGGATCTCCTTTGAGTTTTTAAATATCAAATTAGTCCATACTATGCCTTCAGCAATTTTTCAAGGCTGGTTTACTTTTTTTTTGGTACCAGCAATTGAACCCAGAGACACTTAACCACTGAGCCTCATCTCCAGCCCTTTTTACTATTTTATTTTGAGACAGTCAATGCTAGCTTAGAACAGGATAGTGATTTCAGCTTCAGACTTCTGCTCCTTATAAGCTGTGATTCTCTCTATTTGCTTCTCTACAATTTGGGGGATCCAGCAGTTTGCCCTGTGACCTTAATTGTCAGATAGGTCTAATTTTCAGTTTTTAAAATTTTTTTTCATGTCATGAAGATAGTAATGATGACTTTTGGGTTTTTACATGCGGGAATGGGAACCAGAAGGTCACTTTTAGTGCTGTTGTTAATACACTATAAATATAATTTCAAACAATAAAATATATAATTGATTATCTTTATTAGCAACGACATTCAGTAGAATTTCTCCTCTGACAATTGTAATACTCTTTAAAGATACTTCAAAGATGAGAATGTGTTGGAAAAATATTTTCACTAGCATTCATATTAGTATATATTATTCTGTAGGTAGGTGTGCATTATATAGATAAGTGTGATATTATGCTACAGGAAGGCAATTATTATTTTATGAGTAGTGAATTCATTACCTAAAGTTACTTTACTGTAGAGCGGCAAAGCAAAGATTTCATTTAGACAATGTTAATCAGGCAAGGATGACTTTATTTGAGGATACTGCAATAGGGGAGAGAAACTGACCTCAACTCTCCTGAAGAAAAGGGCTGGATTGTTTTTTAACAGTTAATGTAGGGGACCTTATAGATCACTTGTGTTAGATAGTTGAATTTACTCAAAGAAAAAGTGAATTTTCTTTTATCTTCATGATAGCAGGTAGTTTTGTGATTTGGAGTAATTGCCCACTGCTTATGGGATCTTCCTAGATTACATCTCAAAGAAAGGGTTGACAGAACCATAAGAAAATTATTCCTGGATTGTGAAACTAGTGGGAGGATTTTTAAAATTATTTATAACTGAAAGAAGTAGAGAAATATTTACAATTATAAGTTTTCTTAACTACATGCTCCAAGAAGAGTGAGTTCAGAGCCATGAATCAGGGAAAAGACTATCAAAGTTGAGTCAACTTGAGGGAAATGTTAAAGCATGTTTGTTCAATAGGCATGGAAACCAAATTCCTAGTTTTACAATAACTATTTCTTATCATTCAATACAGCTGCTTTTCAATGACTTGAGTACTACATTCAAGGTCATAATGATCATAGCAAACTTTATCAAGTAGGGATACTTAAAATAACAAATTTATACTTAAAAGATACTTATATTTTATTAGAAAAGACATCTGAAAAAGTCCAAATATTGCAAAATTTTAAAGTGCAAACAGCATCATAACTGAATTTGATGTATCATAAATTTAAAATATTAATTTACTTAAGAGTTAACAGTTTTGCATATTAGTTATGACATATCAGCAAGTTAGATGCATAATCACAAATAAAAGTTTAATAATATGCTTAATTTCAAGGATTTTAAAAGGTACTGGAATATAAATATTAAAAAAAATTATTGCTGCAGTATTAGGATTCCTGAGGAAATTTTTGAAATGTTCAAGGGCTACCTATAGCTGCAAAGATAAAATCAAGTTGGCAGTGATGATACAGTGCAGGAAACACTTGTTGGTGAGAGGCAAGGTAGGTATTTTTTTCTCAGTTTTCATTATATCATCCTCAGCTAAGGTTGACTTTCCTCTTATTTTACCTTTATTTAAAAGTTGTATTTCTTCTTGGCCTCTTCCTTCAATGTGCATTCTTCTTTAAACTTATTTCTAGGCACAGTACAACATTGCTGAGCATACACAAAATAGGCAAAGGTTTACACAAAAGCAGGTTTTGTTGTAATCAGAGATAATTATGATAGCAGCAACTGGTGCAAAGTGTAAGTGGAAAAATAAAATGTAGAGCTCACTGCTGGAGGCATTCAAATAAGGCACATCCACCAAGGCAGTGTCCCTTGAGGGAAGCAGAAGCAAAAAAATGATGGCAATATTCTACCATTAAGAAGCAAACATAAAAGTATAGGGCACTGACAGTCACTGGGAAAAACAAGCAATTTGGTGGAGTGCTGTGTGTTCAGCAGGTTAGCTAGGAAAGAAAAGAAGATACAGAGGAAATGTAGGGAATGTGAACTATGGCAAATGCTTTCAAGAGGATTGACAAACAATAAATTTTCTTAATATAATGTTAGCAGAAGTTTGGAGTATTCCATTGGGGCCCAGAAAAGGGATATTTGGAGAAATAGAAGAGAGGATGAGCAGATAGGAAAGTGTCATAATGATCTGGGTAAAAAGACTGAGGATCTATAATCCCAAGCTTACTCTTATTTCAGATACTGAAATGTTGATTAATTTTCAGTGATGATCAATTCAGGCTTCTTTACATGAGACCGATTGTCAATAATTCAACTGCACATCCTGTGATAGACTCTGGAAACAAACAAACAAACAAACAAACAAAAACAAGACAGCATCTGACATAGCTCTGCATATCATGATATACAAAATGGAGTATAAAGGGCTATTGTACAAAGTTGGACTTTCCAGCAGAAATGAGGGTCAACTAAAAGAGTTGTCATGTGCAGCAGTAAAGAATTTTGAAAGAAGAGTATTTAAGAAAAACCTCCAATTTTGAAATGCAACTGTGAAACAATGTAACTGTGCTGGCACTCATAATATCCTTTGGTTTCATTCTTCATAGCTTTCCCCTTTGCTTTAAATAATTTAATTAATATCATTAATTTTATATAAATATATGTTAGTAAATTATGCAAGATGTAATTAGACTGTAAATACTCTTAGGAAAAAAATGCTTTGTTTTGAGTTCTTAGGGAAAATTATTTGTCTATATCTGATAATTTACTTTCTTATTTAAACACACATTTACCACTTTATCTTAGGAAAGTGGTAAAAGAAATCTATGTCAATTATTTTCATGACAATATTAAGATGCAAAGTCAAAAGAAAGGGTTGGACTCATAATATCAGAATAAAAGAAAAAAATTTAAAATTGGGAAGAGAACAAATGAGCATAATAAAACCAATCTAGACATTTTAAAGCACTATTTCAAATTACTTATAATCTATTATTATAAGTTCACATTTAATATAAATTCTAAATTTAGTTTATTGTAAATTTATTGTTAAATTTTGATTTTGGTTTACTTTTAATTTTTGCACTCTTTTAAATTTGCAATTTACTATTTCAAAGAGATTCTTTTTTTGCTTTCCAAATCTGTTCTTTAATATTTTTTAAAATAATGTATGTTAAAAAGTTTAAAATTAAGACCCTAACATACAAATTGAAAAATATTTCACAGAAATTTTCCAAATACATATTCAATGAAATGTTCAAAAGATAAATGATATTTTAATTTTTTAAGAATAACTGTTTAATAAAACAAGGCTTTGAATTGACATTTTAATTTAGTAATTTCACTTTATTGTAAATAAGCTCTACTGAAGTTTATTTTTACTGCATCATACTTATGAAAAATGGTCACTGAATTTTATCAGCAGGAGATGATATAACTAAGTTTTTAAAAGATCAAAAGAAATTTACTCTTTAGCTTTCACTACTTGTAGACCTAGAACATACATCACCAGTTTCAAAAACTGTCAGGGCTATGTAACAAACAGTTATGTAATTAACAATTTCTGTACCATGTCATTCATTTGACATGGGAGATACATGAAGAAGATTTCAGCTTATAATAATCTCTACCCTCCTATAGCACTTCGTCACTTTGCTTTTTTTTCTGCTTGTGCACCTAAAGAGTTTCATATTAAGCTCCAATCCTGGTCACTGTTTTGTGTCAGCTTAGATCTAGGAAGAAAAAACAAATTAAGTGAAGAAACCCTCAGAAGTGTTCTGAAAGTCCCAAGGTCCCAGAAAAACTCATTGCCTACTGCATATTTCTAAGATATTTATTCTTCTCATTCAAGTTTGGATTAAACATGAACAGGAACATGATGAGACACATCTAGAAGCATCTTCACTTCAATATCTTGTCTGACAGAGAATGCCACCATGCCCATGTCCATTTGGACATAAGACATAATGAGTAAACTCTGCAAGAGTGTGTCCTGGATATCTGCTGTACTACAGTGTGCTTATAGTTAGGAAGACTGCATTGTTCACTTAGAATTTGCTAAAAGATTAGATCTGATGTTAACTGCTTTCACTGCAAAGAAAAAATATACTTTAGGCTGAAAGCAAGGAATGAGGACTTTGATCTTACATTCATATATAAGATTATCCTGAATTATCCTGAATTGATGTTCAGTTGTTTGGGTTATGTACCATTATATTTCCTTTAATTTTATTCTATTACTCATAATTTTACTCTTTTATTCATACTTTGGAAAGCTGCCTCAGATAAACAACCCCAGATTCCCATATTCATCATTGAGTATTGTAGCATTTGTATATTATCACTTACCATACACAAGTATTTTTTGAAGAATCTATGTGACTTATTGCTTTAGTTCAGTGACCTCTTATAAAAACCAGGTTGAACATTGGAGGAAACTCTTCAAGTCTGATTAATGAGCTTAATATGAAATTTTCAGAGGTTTAAGTTTCTCTTAGTATTCCATACTCTGATTCTTTGTGTCTCATATTTGTAGCCATGGATTTAAAATTCAGTGCAGATATACAGTAAAATCATTCTTTCTTGGATATCTATTGCAAAGCTGTAATAATTGATGTTTAATAATATGTTAAATTTCAAGATTTTTAAATAGAAACTAAACATCATGATGACAATAATAAATAATAACACTGTTTATGTTAGTGTATTTATGCAAAATATAAATACAAGTCAGCTGAAGCTATGGAGGTAGAGAAATTCATCTAATTACAGCTAAATATAAATTCTAAGGAGGTAAATTTTTTTATTTTGCCCTAAATTTATAAAGGAGCTAATGACCAAAATTTTCTTAAAAGGACAAAGTCAACACTGCAACAATATATCTCAGTTTAATCTAATTAGTTCTGCTTTAAATTATGTTCATCATTGTAAATCTGAAAAAAAACATTGCAAGGCAAAAACTAATATATGAATAAAAACTTCAAAGACCAATGAGAGGGAACAAAAGATGTCCTCAAACATTTGTGTAGACTAAGATTTTATGCCTCAAGCCATCACTTTCAATTATAAATAAATGCATGGTGTCTAGGATTTAAAAAAAAAAAAAAAACTCTGTGATGTTTTTAGTTTAAAAATGGTAGTGGGAAAAATACATTGTATTAGTGCCATAAATCATAGAGATATGCTTTGAGATATTGACATAGATATATACTTATGAAAAATAATTGTAGTATCTAAGTTGATGTATAAAATAATACAGCTTAATTGAATCTGTCCATTAAGTTGAGTACCTTAGAAAATTCAAACTTAATACCACATAAAATATTTTCCTTGATAAAGCATTATGTTTCTGCTATCATCTCTGTATGCTGCATAATTTATAATGGTACCTTTATATTTGTGGTCAATATGATCTGCTTGAAGCATTGGTAGGTCTAATATTCTACAGAGCACCAACACAGTTTTGTGAAAAATCAATGTCACCGGCATTCAGGTCAAGTTGGAGCAGGGAGTTCATACTTTGATCATCCTCTCTGTTCTAAACACATAATAACAATTGATAAAATATTAAAAAGGAAACCCTAAAAGGCACGGCTGGGCTCAAATACAAGATTAAAAAAAAAAATCTGTGTGCCTGGAATAGAATAAAAACACAGAATAATGAGTTGTGCTGAAGCTGCAGGCGTACTGAACTCTAGGTCCAAAAGAAGGCAGTGTTGGCCAGGAGTACAGCTCCCGCAGGGCAAATGGTACTAGAATAGTTTAATGTACAGTGAAGACTCTGAGCCAAGCTAGACTCTGAGACAAACTAACCACATGAAGCCAGAAATGTGACCTGGACCCCCATTCCACAAACTTTCAAATGGAAAGAGAATTTTTAAAAAATAAGGTGACATAAGATGCCAGTCACTGCCTGACTCTACAGATGGTAGGAAGCTTCAACACAGGGAAGTGAGTGGACAGAGAAGTCTTCCAACTAGGAGTTGGGTCAATCATTAACTTCCTATGACTGGATCTTTATGCTCCTCATACAACCACAGAGCAGAGAATCTGAAGTTTATAGAAGACTTGGTTCTTTTTTGTGAACCTGGAGGGTTAAGTGGAAACAACTAAAATACTGCTAACAATCCAGGGAGCAATCCCAGAATGGCAGAAGGACCAAACTCCAATTCCCCAAATTTCAGTTTTCACTCAAGAACACAAAACACCTGCCAGGTGCAGTGGCACATGCCTATAATTCCAGTGACTCAGGAGCCTGAGGCAGGAGAATTGCAAGTTCAAAGTCAACCTCAACAAAAGTGAATTGCTAAGTAACTCAGTGAGAACCTGTCTCTAAATAAAGTACAAAATAGAGCTGGGGACGTGGCTCAGTGGTCAAGTGCCCCTGAGTTCAATCCCCAGTACCTCTGCTCCTTCCCCAAAAAAGAACCAAAACATCTAAAATAATTTAATGCAAAGATAGACAAAATATCATAAAGTGGAACGAAAGAAAATCTTTCATTTGAAATGAATTTTATACAAAGTCCTTAGAAAGACTTTATGTAAAAATATTTGGAGAAATGCAGGTGCATAAATTCCAGTTTTAAAAAGAATTACCTTTAAAAGGAAAACAAAAAGGAAAACAGAAAAGGGAATGTTAAATAAGAAATCTTAAAGAGGAAATATTGAAATGCAACATATGAGGAAAATTTTAGACTGGAAAATGAATAGAATAACGTTTGATAATAATATTTGATCAACTCACAAAAATCAGCTGAGAGAAAAGTGGCAATGCAAATACGAATATTAATAATAGTTAAGAAACCTGGAGATAGTTTGAAAGACTCCATTTTTAAATTATACTTGTTCCAAAAGAAAAGAAAACGGGTAAGAGAAAAGTATTAGTTAAGATAATGATAGCCATGCTTTTTTTTAGAATTGAGATGTTCTTATTTTGAAAGAATAATCAGAATAAATAATAATATAAATAAAAGAAATTAAGTCCATTACCATTGTGATTAAACAGTAGAACATCAAGGAAAAACAATAAAAATCTACATAACAAAAATACCTATGGAGGAACAGTTATTAAACTGACATGAGATGTCTTTCCTACTTCAGTCAATGCTTGCAAATAGTGCCATTATATAGTTGGTTTACTGCTAAAATATAACTGACCACTCATAAGTTTTTATCAAGCTAAACACTCGTGTAGTAGTGAGAAGGAAAAAAATATATATATATTTGGAGACAAATTATTGGTGAATATTAGTGAATATTGGAATATTAATATATCTCAAGACTAAAAAATCCTTATTAAACTGACTATAAAATACTACCTTTGGCAAAAAGAAGTATACTGGGAAATATGCAAAAAATGAAAACAAGATTAAAAATAATAGTAGAAACTTAAAAAAATCAAAAATTTAACAAAATTTATTGACAACAGTCTTTTATAATTTAACCACGTTCTTGTATCAAAAATAAAAAAAACACCTGAGGCTTCAGAAGGGAACATCAATGTGGGTAGGTGGCATGGATACAGGTGGCACTCATGTTCAGTGGGTGCTTCAGTAAGGCCCTGGTTTGCATCAGGAGTAATGTGGGAATACTAGATGTGTATAAACTCAGAGATGTGTAAAAAGACTCAGAGATCTATAAAGTGTCTTGCAAAGTTAAATCAAGGAGCCTCTAGGAACTCATCTTCAGCAGATCCAAAATAGCCAATGGTGATATTCAACACTAGGCACCTGCACTTCACTTTGAAGATGAGTTTCTGAGTAATAAGTCAATAGTGCTGATATTTAGCAGCATAAGAAAAAGACAGGAAGCCATGAGTCACTGAGATTGTTGACTGGCTAAGTAGGTAGAAAGCTGGAACTACATCATAGCTTAGCTTGTTTCAACACATTTCACTATGTTTCATATATGCGCTTTTGAATAAAAGCCATTGTATAATATGTACCTGTAAAGCATTTGAAATGTGGTTAATGTGAATGAGCACTGAATTTTATTTTTAATTTTCTGATACACATGTGGCTAGTGGTGACTGTAATCTCAGTGTTTATTAACAAAATCTAGTAATATTTCACAATACTATGCTCATGAAAAAATAATCATTTTAATTTACTGAGTTACAGTAACTATCATCAACATGGATAAATTTCAAATTATGATGAAATCATGAAAGAAATGACTCTATAATGCCATATAAAAATAGAAATACCAGAAAACTACTCCCAGTTAATATTGGATAGTATACAAATATGTAGTAAATATGCCTGAGAAAAACACTGCTGCTGGGGTAAAAGAAAGGTAGACCTGGAAAAGACTGAACAGGAGGGGGTTTACACTACTTTCCTCCATCTAAATAAAAGGGTCAAAAATTATTGTCTAATACTAAGATTTTTATAACTCTATGTAACATCCATGTGTGTGTCAACTTTGATTATTAGTTCTTACCTATCTTTTCTTGGTAAGTGGTTTAAGTGTTGCCTGTGGGTGGGAGAAAGGAAACCAGCTTCAGTGAAACTATTTGCTCACACAACTTTGGGTTGACTCTCTGAGGACATGTTAGGCAAGCACGCCTCTTGCCCTTTTTGTTTTATTTTAAGACAGGTCTCATTAAGTTGACAAGGTCAACCTTGGACTTGCCATCTCCCTGCCTCAGCCTCCAGAATAGCACCATCGTGCATCCTTATTGTCCCACTTTATTCCATATATTACTAGATGTTTGTCATATTTTAACATGGAGAACATTAGATATAGAGAAACTGAGTAAAACTGATTATTTAACAGAATATTAACTACTGGTGAATAAAGGCTGTGTTTCACTTAAGGTGGGATGCACCTTACTTGTCAAATAGTCAACTAAAATTCAGCACAATTATTGACTATAGAGTGATTATAGATTCATGGTTCAAATTACTTTTCATTTTCTTCATTTTCACCTTCATTTTCAAAGATACCTCGTGATCTCCATGGGAAGGCCACTGCTAATTAAATGAAGATTTTGGGTCAAGTGGAATCAAATTCCAATACAAATAGGTTAGAATCCAAATTTAGTGACTACTAAAAGGACAAAAAATTAATATCTGGGGAAAATATTTTTTGAGGTGTTTATGTGTGGTGAGGAACAGTCTCCATAGTAGGCAGTCCAAGGCAAGAGTTCAGTACTGATTACCCAACTCTTCAAAGGGTTCTCTTTGACCTCCTGCAGAGTTTTTAGTATAGCAATACCAGAGGTGTTAAAGAAAGGAAGAGAATTATTAATTGCAATATTAAAATAACTTCATTATAGATTCATTTATTATTTCCTAATGTTCACATAAATAATTCTTGCAGGAATAATTTTAACACCCTCCAAAAATAGGAAATTTGTGTTTTCTCTGAGAAAAGCAGTAGTTCATCAGTTTCAAGATTTTTACTATTTTTTAAAAAATATTTTCATTTTGTCTAAACAAATATAAAAATGTAATATATAGCTAATAAAAATATCACAGTTATTTAAGCAATTAATATTATTCATTTTTCTTTAATTGTTTTTACTCAATATGTTCTCAGAGAATGAGAAATGGGATATTTTTCCCTCAAAAGAGTTTGCATGAGAACCATCATTCAAGAGTTCTAAGCCCCTTATTATTTAAGAATGTTCCTTTCACTGAATGTATTTCACACAGAATTTTCAGGAACAAATATTTTTCTTCAGTAAGAAATTGTTTTCTTTTATGTCAAACTTCCCAAAGTAAAGTGTTAAGATGGGACTGCTTTTCCTCATTAACTGATTTCAATCAAGAGATTTTTCTTTCCCAGGTCTTTCCCCAACATACTCTGCCCCCAGAGGAGGAGCTTACGGCAATTAACTTTCTTATTTACCTTGAGGAGAAGTGGTATCTCTCCTGCTTCTCTGGGGTCAAGCCTGGCCTTGATTGTTGAGGTCTTTCGCTGGTCCGGGTTTTTCTTTGGCTAAGCCAGACCATCAACCCGCACAGCCTGTATCATGGCTGGTTCAGGCAGCAGGCATGGCAGCTCTCCAGGAAACTGCTCCTCCCACCTGCTTTTTATTTTTTTAATGATGTAAAGATTATGTGCTAACTCTTATCTTTTATTTCTTGTTTCATTTCTCTGTGAATTGAAATTTGGATGGAGAAAAAGGGCCCTATTTAATGAGAAACACTTTTAAGATTCCAATGTGAATAATGGTTAAAACAGAAAACCAAAGTCAGGTAGTCTTGGGTTTGAATCTTTTCTATGCCTTATGTCATCATTTTGAACAAACCAGTTTCTCTGAACTTGTTTTCTCACCTATAACCGAGAAGTAGTAAAATATATTATGTATTATAAAAAATTACTTATGTATATGTACTTATAACAAATACAACTATAAAATGTAACCAAAGTAGCTATAAAACAATACATAATAGTTAATATTGAAATTATAAAAAGTGAACTATCTTTTACATAAATACATGACAAAAATACTTAACACATTATATGACAAAAAGTTATTCTATTTATATAAGTAGAACATAAGTAGAAACCTTAGTAAAAAATTTATACATACGAGGTAAGAGTCCCATAGGATATGAAGTATCAAGTAGTGAATGGAATAATAGGGAAAGAAGAGTTTAAAGTAGAAAAGAAAAACTAGATTCTTTACTGTGATAGTATTACGGTCTTTGCTGAAAATGTCCTTGAATACTCCATCTGTCACAATTCTCTTTTTATAAGAGGCAGGATTCTCTTTTTATTTCTAATACCATTTTATCATAGTACTCCTCAGTTTTTATTCTATCATTTTCCCTTTTTCCTCTTCAGGAGACTGTTCTATAATGCAACTCCTTGTCTGACTTAGTTTCATTGCCATAGGTTAATTTTTGGTACCATGGAGTATGACTGTTAAGATATAAATACTGAGAAAATCAATAAAATAAGTAACATGAATATTTATACAAAATGAGACAGAACATCTATGTATGATGACCTTGAGAAATAATATTATTTTAAGGAAAGTGAAAGGTTAGTGGAGATACCCTCTACCAATCTCAGAAGTAAGTAAAAATGATCAAATATAGAGTAGCAAGAGAAAACAGGTGGAACTCAGGACAGTTTAGAAACATCAAGCCTATTTGAAGAATGCAATCCTTAGAGTTACTCATGTAATGGATGACATAAAATAAGTAATGATAGATAGTACATGAGTCACACAAGCGTTTCTTGGACATTTGAGGATATGGACATTTCTTTAGTGAAGCAAATTAGTATCTGCTGCTTGTCATCAGTGTTTTTTGGATCTCACTGGCCATAGGTCTCAGGAAGACTGTTCATATAAGGCAAGTTGATGCAATGATCAATAATTACCACCTCAAACATTTTACCTACTCTTCAACCAATGACCGCATTCATTTTTTTATTTTTACCCTCTGGAGTTAGTTTCTACCATACCTTATTCCAGCAATAAGGCTGTAACAAAAAACCCCCAGCAACTTATGGTAAGAGATGTGACAAACTTATGAATGAAGAATATACCTTATTTTAGTTATCCTACCAAAGCATGTAGGCTTTTCAGTTGTCTTAAGCATAGTATCCCATCCATAAAGAAAAGGAAATTTCTTTGAGAATGGTGCTGAGAACACTAGATTCTCACACAGAATAAAATGAACATTGACTCTTACTTCACATTATACTTGAAAATAAATCCAATCTGGATCTCAGAATTAAATGTAAAAACCAAAATCATACAGATTATAGATGAGAACATACAAAAAAGTCTTTGTGATTCCAGAGAGTGAATTTTTTTGAACAAAAAAGAACAAGCTATAAAAATAATAAATAAAAGTTTATGAAAATTAAGAAATTGCTCTTCAAGAGGTACTACTGAGTAAATTAAAATGAAACCTAGAATGGTATGAAATATTCACCATAAACGTATCTGACAAGGAACTTGTACCATATTATATAAAAAGTTTTTATAACTCAATAAGCATTTGCATTTTATAGTTATTGCTTTATGCCTATTTTCATATGTAATAAAGGACCCATTATTAGAACAAATAAAACAAAGCAAGATTAAATGATGTACAACAACATACAGTCTAAAACATTTTAAAATATACAAAATTCACTATGGGTCTGGAGGTGGTGCTCACTGGTACAGTTCTTGCTTGCCTAGTACGCCAAGACCATTATGTCAATTCCAAGCACAGGTAACAAAACAAAAAACTCATGATCAAATGACAAGCAAATTGTGCTTTTCAAAAATGATTGGATGTTGAATTATGTGATGAACAAGGTTTATACCCCAAATGGCTTTCAAAGTTAAAAGATACATGTCCTCAAATATACTTTATGAATATAATGTATTATAGTAAAATATGAAATTTTCTAAGAAAAAAAGGAAAGACTAAAATATGTGATTTAAAATTTGGCTATGTCATATTCATACTTTATTAATGTCAAGCATAGCTTATTTTCTACTTAAATCAGAATTGAGGAGTTTAAATTGTGTGTGTGTATACACAGAACTCTATTCATATGCAGTAGGAGGCATGCATGTGAGAGCATATATGTATACAAACATGTACATGCACACATATTGTTTGAGTCACCTTTTCCATTGCTGTTATTAAAAGACTGTATAGTAACAATTTTAAAGGAGGAAAAGTTTATTTGGAGGCTTATGGTTTCAGAGGTCTCTGTTCATAGACAGCTGGCTTCATGCCTCAGTGTTCTATGTGAGGCAGAATATCCTGGTGAAAGAGTAAGGTGGAAAGAAGTGACTCACATGATGATCAGAAATCTCAGCTCACAAAATATATACCCCAGAGGCTCACCCCCAAAGACCCATCTCTTCTAGCACACCTCTTCTGCCTTTAGTTACCACTCAGTAAATCCCCATTGGAGGATTAATTCACTGATTGGGTTAAGGGTCTAATAACTCTTCACCTTTAAGCCTTCTTGCATTGTCTTACAGATGAACTTTTGGAGGACACCTCATATCCATATCATAGCACATATAACATGCACATGCATGCAAAAGAGAGTGAGAAACTATATGTCTCCATATCATATCCAATGAGAACACATATGTACACACACAATATAGAGAAAAAAATGAATCTATAAAAAGCACCTGGGGAAATTACCCTGTGAACTTTCCCTGTATTAGTCACTTTTTAGTCATTTCATAGGAATTAATTTGCTAACCCAAATTGTATCTGTTTTTATAAATATGAAATGGAGATTTAATTACAATAAATTCTCTTATTAGGATAAACAACAGCTAACTGAGACATGATGATAATTTGATAAGGTGGACTACATATAATGAAATAAGACTTTTGAATTATAATGGTGTACCAATGCTTCGTGATCATTTTCAACAGTATTACAGTCAGTGGTTAATGGCATGCACATCCTGGAGAGAGAGCATATTTTATTTGATCAGGGAAGTTAAAAACTGACAAAATAGTGTAGTTGTGAGACTTGATTGCTGAGTTCATTCTTGCTGCTTGCTGGTTACTTAAGGAGAAGCTTACTGATTTCTTTAAGGATACTAATTGGAAAAGAATGAGCTCTCAGAGTTTATCAATTTAAGAAGTAACATAAATCATCCTAGTCCATGTACTCTTCGCATTGCCTGTGGGTGGTAGTGCAGAGGTGGAATTTAGCTGAGACATTTCATAATCACAGTCAAACACATCATGGTGTGATGGTGTCTAATGTTTTAAAGTATGCTCAGGTTATTCAGATTAGAATCTGCATTACTACTGCAAATATTTTTTAATTGTTTTATTTATTTATTTTTTACAATGATAGCTTTTATTCAACTAAAATGGAAACAGAGATCCTACTGTTTAAAGTACATGATATGCTCAGGTTTAAAAGGTATAAGGGGCCAGTATTTTTAGCTACCTTTAACCAGGATTCCTGAGGGAGCAGCAGCCCTCAAGGAACCCTAGAGTTCCTGGAAGCAGTTGAAAATGTGTACTTCTAAATCTACACAATTAAGAGCCCAAGTATCACTTTTATACCAATTATGTATTTAAATAGCTTCATTTTTTAAAATGTGGTTTATCAACATTTGGTCCAATTTTTAAAAATTTACTTTTCTTTTGTATGTGTGAATGTATGTGTACATTTCTTTGAAGAGGATTCACAATGTTAAAAACAGACTGTAAGGTGGCTGAGGTTGTAGCTCAGTGGTGGAGCACTTGCCTCGAATGTGTGAGGCACTGAGTGTGATCCTCAGCACCACATAAAAATAAATGAACAAAATAAAGGTATTATGTCCATCTACAATTTAAAGAAAATTAAAAATAGACAGTAAGTAGATAGCCTAATAAATGAAAAAAAGAGTTCAATTTCCAGATTTGTTTGATTTTTCTTTTTCATTTTTTTTCTTGTATTTTTTAACAGGACTTTGTTTTTTGCATGAGTTCTTGAATCTGTATGTAGAAGATTATGGATGTACACTTTTCTAAAATATTTTCTATAGCTTTCATGAAATTATTAGATGGAATTTTGATGTCCACATTTAAAGAAAGGCTTTGGAATCACCCTGTTATCATAGTTTTTCAATTTTGATGCCAAGATATCTGTAAATCTCTTCACTGGCTGCATATCTAGAGGTTCTTGAATGACAGCAGTGTCAACATTCTAGCAGTCACTCATTTTTTCTCTTACTTCTTCCTGTTATGTTCAACTCAAATTTCACTTCAAACATGGTACCACATGACTTCTTTTGTGAAATACCACCTTTGTTGACCAATTCCTTTCTTGAGTACCAAGTTTTGTAGAATATCATGAATTTAACACTGAGAGACAAGGAGGCAATACAACTACTGGTTTTACTCCCTGTACTCCCTGTGATGTGATTAGTCAATAATCATGATGTATCTCTATTATTCACCCTAGTGCTTTGTAGACTGATGGAAAGCAAAGAAATTCGTGCTTTATGTCATTATAGTTAGTACACTGTGATAACTGAAATTTGAATCAAGTTTTTTGGGAATGATATTATTTAACTGACTATGGTAACAAAATACATTCATATCAGAATCATGTCAGAACTGCATGTATTAAATATCCTATGAAAATATTATTTAAAAATGAAGAAAAAATACTTTTTCAGATAAACAATAGCAGGAAAAATTCATAGCTACCCAATTAGAATATTTAGAAATTTGAAAGGACTTCTTTGCACCCAAGAGAAAGATATTAGCTTAAGTATATGGAAACATACATTTACAGAAAAGAAAGAACCCCACTAAAAGGAACATATTCCTGGGCAAATAAATTTGAAAGAATATGAGATTTTTTCATCTTTTAATTTATCTTAAAGTCAGTGGACAGTTTAATTAAAATTATTCTGAGGTTTATAACTTAGGTAGATATAAGAAATTTGAAGAGTATAACTAGAGCATGTGGTAGCTTAAAGGAAATTGAGCTATGCAAGATTTGTTATATTTTACATGAAGAATGATTTAACTTATAATTTCATTCTGATAAGAAAAAATATTATAATCTGTACATTATCAGTTAAAATACACAGAGATAGCTAAAAGCACCAGTAGAGAAATTAAAACAGAACACTAATTTTTAAAATATATTTAGTAGAAAGCAGGAAATGAGGAACATAGAAATGACAATCAGGTGGAATCTTCAAATCAAATATATCAGTAATTCCACAAAATGCAAGTTATCCTATTAAATATAGATAACTTTTGTCCTACTTAATAGTCTTATTAAAAATAGATATCATCAGATAAAATAAAACATATTTCCAAGTGCATGCTATCTAAGAGAGTTTAGTTTGAAATGTAAAAATAGAAATAGATTGAAAAAGCAGGTGGAAAAATATATGTTCAAACTGTAAATGTATGAAGGGTATTTTTTGTATTTTAATCTTAATATGGATCTCATAATAATATTGGCACAAGTAAAGAAGGATAATACAAAATAAATACAAGTCAATTCATAAGGAAATGTTCAAAATCATAAAAAATAAAATCTGAGAAGTACATGAGCCCATAAACATATATGAGGATTTTAACACATATTACATTTGTTACCCTCATTATGTTACTTCATTTCTTAAAGTTAATACCCTGATCATTTTAAGAAGTATAATGTATATTTGTAAACATGAAGCTCAAATGAGATAATATATGCTATGTGTTAAAGGGCAAGATTATAGAGCAGTTAATAACATTTCTGTAAAAATAAATGCTAATATGTATTTAGATTTATATAGTCCAACATATAGAGAAGAAAAGTTCATTTTAAAACTTTGGCTCATTTTGACATATTTATAAATATATATAACATAATTTTCTCCATTTTAGTCCTCAGTACTATCCCCCGCTACCTCCTTCCTCTACTTTATTGGTCTTTCATCTATTTTTTTTAAATTGTTGTTTTATAATTATATCTAAAAGTGGAATTCATTGTGATATATTCATACATGCACATAACATAGTTTGATCAATTTTCTCCTACTTTTTCTCCCTTTTCCCTCCCTCCTTCTCCCTTTATTCCCTTCCTGGAGGGGATCCCTGGGGAGGACCAATGTTCTCCCTTCTATTTTCATGAGATTCCAACACCCCATCTTTTAAATTCCTTATTTCCAGATAGCTTCCACATAGAAGAGAGAACATCTGAACCCTTGGCTCTCTGAATCTGACTTCTTTCACTTGGCATGAATTTTCAAATGCAATACTTTATACTTTGGATCTAACCTTACATTCTATAGAAATTGATCTCTCGATGATTACATCATCTTCTAGAAAAAATAGATTGCATTTCCAGACCTCATGTTCTTTCAGGTTCTTTGATGATTGTTCACCTCAGTAGAAACTGAACAACCTTTCCTAGTTTGAAATGCTATCCTCATTCTGGCTCCACATGATACTTCTTTTCAAAATTCCTTTGGAGTCTTTGATTTACTTCCCTTTTTCTTCTCCCACCTTGAGAGGGTGTCTCTGTAGGATCTGACCATTTTCACATGAACTCTTCTTTCAAAATATACGCTTGAGGAATTTATTAATTTTTTATTTTCAAAGTGGTCACTTCTCTTGTTGATGACTACAAGCTAAATTTTTGGTACCCAAAATGCAAGTTTATTTATTCACCTTAAGTTTAAAATAATAAATCATGTGCACTATGGTTCCCTATGCAAGACCTTGTCCTTAGTCTTCATTTATATTCAACAATTTTGAATGTCAGGTTAATTTTCTTTTATAAATGGTTTGGGTTTGTCAGCATTGACTAATTCTATAAAATGTCTGTATTATGACAGTAGTTCCTTTACTTGACTCTAATTCATTCTCCCCCTCTTCCTTCTGATTCATCCTGAGACGTGAAACATTAGTCTTTTTTAAATGATATTGATCTCACAGCACAAACCTCACTTACAAACTTCAGTAGTTATATAGTGAAATTTATCCAAATTACTGTCTGATTTTCTCCATTTTTCACTTCATTGCTCTACCCAGTTTTATTTGCATTTTCTTTCAAATATAAATCTTTCTTGGTAGGTCACACTCTAGTTTTCCCATCTTGTGAACCTTCCTTTTCCATGAACCTTCATCCTGTTCCTACCAAGTTTCTTGCCCCATGCTAGAACAGTCTCTCTCTGACCTTGAGCGCAGGATACCCTTTTGTTAGACTTCCCCTTCCTTTTCTTAAACCTAACCAGTGTATCACTTAATAAAGTGTTGTTACTCAGATTCTCTCATTAAAACTCACTTTTCTACGCTCAGCAAGGATTCTAAAAGCCGTGTTTTGGATTTGCTACTTGTCTTTCTACTATTTTCTGCCACTGGAGGCAGTAGAGATAACTCAAGTTAGAAGATGGAGAAGGGTCAGTGCACTATGACTTGGATATTAATAATTCACTTTAGAAATGGCACTTGATTTTGGCATCTGTTTTGTCCTACAATCCCAGAACCAGCCTCACTGTGTTCCCTTGTACACACTAGAACCATCTTTTGGCACCCCTCCCTCAAATCTGAGTCCCATATCCATGATGCCCTTTCCTTTGAAGTCTGGGGTATTGGTCACAGGTCTGAAGTACTTGCTCCTTAGAAGTCAGAATTCCAGATCCACAATGTCCTTCTTTTGGGCTTTTAAATAATCATTTATGCCTTTTTCTTCTGTTTTCTCAGCCTAAGTGGTTAATTGCTACCATGGTAAATCTTTAATGTTCCTTTGTTTGCCACAACAGTTCTCAAGCAATGTTAACAATTGTTTTTATTAAAACATACCTGTTAAACCAGGGATGGTGGCATATACTTGTAATCCCATCAATTTAGGAGGCTGAGGTTGGAGGATTGCAAGTTGGAGGACAGCCCCAGTAACTTAGTGAGTAAGGATTGGGGATGTAGCTCAGTAGTAAAGCACCCCTGAGTTCAATCTCTAGTCCTCCCCCCAAATAATCTGTCACCTGTCCTAACTTCTCCTCTAATTCATCTCTCTGTCCTATATGTTCTTTTATGCCATTTGTCAGTTTAAAATATTTTTATATATTTTTTTTCTAAAAGTAGGCAGAGTTTCTTGAAGACAAGCTACTTATCTTTCTTTCAGGCACTCTCAAAACCCAGCACACAGCTTGATGAAGAATACAAATTTGTTAAATGAACAGAAGAATGAATGGCAGCATTGAATTATCCCAACTGTCGGTTTCCATCATGTTATGAAGCATTTTGGAAGCCTGGCTTTGTAAACTAAATCTCAGAGGCTGTGGAGAGCACCAGTTACCTAATCAATGACTCACCACTCACCCAGGTTTTCATCACTGACTAGGGAAGGACAGAAAGATCATTTTCTCTTCTCGTTGCAGAAGATGTACTGCATGAAACCTTCTGAAGAAGAGATCTTATATTAAGATTTATTTTAAGAGTCTCCAATGCTAAAGGATGTTTCTAAACTCTTATCATTTAAAACCATGGGGATGAAGTTTTACATTGCTAATTAAATAGTATAAATTACACCCAATTGGTATTCTTTACTAAGAATTAATCATATAATGAAAAAATGCTATTATGCATCATTGTAAGCAATATCTCCTAGAATTGTTATTTTTATGTATTGTGTATATTGTGATTGATTATTGAGTATAACACTCCATCAATTTGGTTGCTTGGTCAGAGGCTATAGATTATATATTTATTTTAAGCACAAAAGTGAGTTTATTTTAAAATTCTATTTTCTGAGAAGAAATGATAAACTATAATTTTCATATTGTTCTAAAATTCTTTTGAAATAGTCCTTGCATTACAATAAAGTAAAAATTACAGTGTTAGATCTTTGTACCTAAATAAAACAATGTGAGCCATTTTCACTGAGAAAATCTTCTAAACAGTTTAAGAAAATAGTAGAGAATCTAGGCAGTAAGAAAAACTAAAGCATGATTTTTTAAAAGCTATTTAAAATATATACATAATTGTGAAAATAGATTCAGTTCACACTTTTCTAAACATTTTAACTTAAAGAGGGCCCCAAGGGACACTCTTAATGCAATTTTTTTTTTTTTTTTTGTACTGTATCACTATTTTTTCTGCTCTTGGCTTCCTTTCCTGAAACTAACTCTTCCTGTCCTCTATTTCATAGTCACTGTGGAAAATAATCATTCTGAAATTATTTATCAGTCTCTTGTTTAATTTGAATACCACACAGAGAAAGAAGGTGCCTTTTATTATGTAGAAAATGTGTTTTGTTTACACGTGTTCAATTCTAAAAAGCATTAAAGCTTTTCTCAAATAACATGAAAAATTGAGAGTACACTCTCTTCATTCCGCCATGAACTAATCTTTTTCTCTTCACAGGGGAGGATAGTTTATGCAACTCATCCTCTGTTTTTTATGGGTACAACACCATCCTTCTAGGAGGAAAGTCTCAATCAATGTTATGGGCCCTAAGAGTTCAGATTTCTTTCCTCAGAAAGCAATTGACTACAGTTGTATATAATCCATACTCTCTTTTCCACTGCTGTGATTTCATTCTTCTGACAACCAGATTTCACACAGTAGGATTCAGCAAGGTCAACAATTAAACACCTTGAGCTCATCCATAGTCCCAAGACCGTGACTTGACAAAATGATAAGGCATAAAACACACATTAAAAGTCTAGAGAGGTGGAGAGTATAAAAAGGAAAGACACAAATTACAAAATCTGTACGAATCAATGGGACTGTTTTAAAAAATCAGTATTAGGCAGCATGGTGGCTAGGAAAATAACATTTTTCCCCAGGGGTTGGTAAGTATAGCATAATGAGTGCAACCTTTATAGCCAGCAATTAGTCTGCCATGCAAGGCCATCAGCAGAAAATAGAATTACCAAGATCCATCCTGATCAAGAAGCTATATATGCTCTTAATGAGTAGCCTATATCTTTTCTTTCTTATTACCTTTACAAATTCAAGGGCAGCACAAGTTGAATACTGTGAAATAGGAAAAAAAAATCATTGCCTGTTTTTAAAATAAAGGAGAAAAATTCAGTTGGTTGTGGATATGTTCCACTTGTTATAATAGCTGTTTAAACTCTTCCTATTTTTTCCTTATCTTTTCAATTGATGAGACACTGTTTTGAAAATTTAAAAGTAAAATATATTTTTGAATCTGAGTTAGGCGTTTCTGAAATCATTATTTGACATGCAGTTTTAAGCCAAATTTTTCTGGTTTATGGGGAGGACAACACAAAACAGTATTGGAAGAGGAAGAAACATGCTTCCCACTATGTACTGTTTTTTCTTTTCCATTTCCTTTATATTACGGAAATCAGTGTTGTCATCCTTCTCCAAGGGAAATGTGCTGGAGAGGGAATTCAAATTCATTCAAACTGCAACTTCCATAGTCAGTAATTCATGGTAAACTTTCCTTTTTCTAATGTCATGCATGCATTATTCCACTTTTGTAAAACGTATCTATCTGTATTCCACTTTTGTAAAATGTATCTACTTGCTTTACGTAGTTGGAAAAAACTAACTCATCCTTGGAGTCTCAGCTCTAAAGTTCTGCTTATCTGTTCAAATGGTCATGTGATATCTGACCTTGGATTGAGTACAAAGAGGTACTGAAGTTAAGGAGCAGAAAGACAGTCACTATAGATAATAAATAATTGGGTCCTATCAGGAAGGTGAGCGCTGGTTGGAAAGAAAATCAAATCAAAAGCTACCCTTTCCCCCTCCTCCTCCCAAAGCCCCTCCCACTGCTCCTATTCCTACCTGTTACTAAGGTAACCTGCCCCAGAAATTGTTCCTCCCTACAGGGAGTTTTAAGAGTTATTAATTGATACCTCCCAGCTTTACCTTACTGCCTGGATCACTCCACCATTTGACCCTCCCACCTTGCCCATTTGCTTCCCACCTTTTGGTACATTCACCCTCCCCTTCACACCGTCACCCCCCCTCCCCCACAACACTGGTCTCTTACACAGGATGGGGAGAAATAAGGGGGAAGAGGTCAGGAGAACAAAGAGAAATTAAAAAAATTTTAAAGGGGCAGTACACTCCCACTTCTTTGGATACCAGCTAGGTCCCCCTTCTTCCTCCTGAGAGAAGTCTATGTTACTATTCTTTAAATAAAACTTCCTTTCTATGCTTGCCTCAGCATTTCTCCCATGTTTAAACTTCATCACCTGGGGAAATGGAACTCGTCTTCAGTAAGGTGGTATCAGAACTTGCATCCATGTTTTGCACTTTAGATGCTCCATGCTTCAATTTTAGAACTTATTACCTTTAAGCTTTGAGTTACTCAAATCCAGGTTAATAGACCAATTATCTTTGTATGCACTGGGCTAACAGAGTGCTATTTACATAGTGGCATTTGATAAATTACTTTCAAAACACACACAGAGAATTTAGAATTTTAACCAGCAGACCACTAGATTGGGAAAATGTATTTTGGTTATGAGAAAAATTGTCCAAGCTTCTCTGAATTCTAAGCTTGCCCTACAATTACTCTTTTTGAAGATTCCTTCTGAAAAGTCTGATAACTTCTATCAGTGCATCACTGTCATGTGTTGCACTGGTCACTAGACTGAACTTAATTCTTAACTATGCATTTTTAATTCACAGGGTTCTAGTGCTTCTTCTGGGTTCACTGCTGTATCAGAGTCTCTCCCAGGCCTTCATGGTGTGCCTGGTTCACACTCAGATTCTGTTCTTTGCACACCATCATTTCCTATGGCAGTAATCCATAGATAAAGGTAGTCGTAAGTAATATTATTTGTCTTCTCTCTAGCCCTCTATTTATAAAACTAAAAGCTAATTTGATTTTTATTCTGCATGGATAATCTTCTATCTTCTGTGTTATGATATTTCCTTTCTGCGGAGACATCCTGCATCCCCTAGTAGCCACAATATTTAGCTTTTCAAAATCTGGTGACTGGAAACTTCTCCATAAATGGAGATGAGGCCTTGCCTGGAATGTTGAAGTTCTGCTATTAGTTTATCAGATTATTTGCCCTCCACCTGAAGTGGGCAAGTCTATTGACAAGTCCTGGCACTCTGCTTCTGTACCAGGTCTCCTGACAAATTCTGGACACTTCCATCAGCTAAGATTCATCCAGGTGAAACATGTAGTAGCAGAAGTAGAAGAAAATTTAATTAGGAAGCAAATCAGATTTATTTTAGCCTAAATTAATAATTCTGAAAAGGCAGTGCCAGAATCGTTAAATTAAATTTTGACTTGACTTTACACTACCATAGACTCTATTTTTCAGTATTTTTCTTCAGTAGTTCTAGACTTTTTAAGACATTTTTATTTGTCACTAATAATATATAAAAGAATACTATGATTTTAGATAAATGTGGATTGTAAGCTAATGAAATATATATTATAGTAAAATATTGAATACTTTAGGAAAATTTGCTAATATATTGACATCGTACTAAATTTCAATAGTTGCCTTTTTTTTTTTTTTTTTTCACTTACTCTTGCATTATTCTTGGCATTCACCAGATCTCCCCAAGGAGTTCACATACCAAATCCAGGTAGACCTTGTACATGGGCCAAAAAAAAAAAAAAGAATTATACTTTTATTTTTAGTGACAGTCAATTAAAAATTTTCCTGAATTTCTTAAGAACACAGATGGCCAAACAGACTATTGAAAAATAAGTATGATGTAATCACCAAAAAATGTTATAAATATTTCTATTCTATGGTCAAGATTCTATAAATGTAATTTGTTTGTTTCTATTCTACATTAGAGATGTCCCACATGTAATTTATGCTTAGAACTAAATTGAGGTTTTCATAGTTATTGAGTCAAATTCCAGATCACAGGTAAATCTAGTCTTCCAGTCTGTAAATGTTTATTTAACATAAAAGCTTTCAAGAACTAGGAAAATTCCACACTTACCAGACATTTAGCAACTAAATCTTCAAATCATGTATTCTCACAGTGATGATATGAATAGCTATGCTGCATTCAAATGCTCTACAACTACTTTATTTATTTTTAGAACAAGCAAGTTCAAGTGACAATTCTTAACTTTCCTAAAATAAGTGCTAACTGCTATAAGACACACAGACACGTTAACTACAAGGAAATGTCCCATATGATTGTCTTGAAAAAATAAAATTTAGGACTGGGGATGTAGCTCAGTGGTAAGAGTATATGCATCCTGAAGCTTTGGTTTCAGTCTCCCAAAGCAATACAAATACAAAACTATCAAGTTAAAATTATCAATATTTTAAGTGTGTCACCTTATCATATAGTAATTTTATTGTGATGTGTCATTGAATTACATATTTGAATTTTTAAATATTTAATAGTGTGATACAATTGTTTTATTTTATAATCCTATGGATATATATGTATTTAAAAGAATTGTTCTAGTAAGGGAGCCTATTGGTTTTACCAGCTATCCATATAGAATTTAGGAAACAAAAAAGTTTAAGAACATTTCCTATAATTCTATTGTTTGTGGCATACTTAAATAGTGAAATCCATAGTTTGGGCTCTGTATATTAAAACTTCTCATGAATATGTTGAATATTTCCTCCTAGAAAATTCTCAAGGATCAAATCTACATAATGAGCTTTTGGTTTCTTTATGCTTTCTGGGTGTTTTTTAGGAACCCAAATAAATTTTGAGGTCATAAACAGAAGAGCGTTCTTTGAAATTATATTCACTTTGTCATAATCAAGTCTTTACATAGAAAGAATGGTACAAAATCATGGAAATCACAGGTCTCAGAAATATCTAGATAGTTAAATAGGTAGATACACAGATGTATATCTTATCAACTGATATATACTCTAAACACATGTGCTGTGTTTATAATATAAAATTTGGAATCATAGCACATAATGATTTGACGATTTTGCTTCTTCATTTGTAGCCCCAGCAGACTGTCTAGTAACACAAGTTTGCCTCGTGACAGCATTCTGACACTTCTATTAACTCCTCAGTTATTGATGTTGGAAAATGACTGTTAAACTAACATCTAAACAAAAAAAAAAAAAAAAAAAAAGGCAAATGCAAGTTTATGACATTATCAAAGCCACAGATGAGTGTTGGAATCCTTTAGGAAAATGAACCACTCATCCTTAGTTCTACCACAGTGTTAAATTTTTCCTTGGCCGAGAGGCTGTGATTCAGCCCTCCTCCACCCATTTCTCAAAATAGTCACTATAGAAAACACTATCGAAAATCCTTAAACGGAAGTTTGTGGTGGTTCAAGTAAGAATGTATTTTTCCTAAACGTCTTCATCATAGCACAATAAGGGGGTTTCATGAGAAATATCTAGTCCCCATTCTGATAGCTATATGAGAGCAATTGCTTTCTTTTTAGTTTTGCTTTATGGTTATGTTGGGAGCTGCAAATGAATCGTGGGCTTGTCTGAGCCATCTCTAAGCAGAGGTGTGCCCCTTGGAGAACTCTGGGTGTCTTCTCACCGATATGAGACTGCCTCCTTGCCTTGGCAATGTCCTGCCCAAAGAGAATTCTGTGATACCTTGGAATTTATTGGTTCAGACAGCCCCGTAGGTTCAAACCCCGTAGGTGGAAAGGGATACTCGTGCGCCATACAAGTAGCCTTGGGGTGCCAGCGGCCTGGACGAGAACTACTGCACAAGTGACAAGGCAACAATCAGGCCAACTTCCCTACAGCTTCTTGCTTCTTGTTTACTTTGAAAAAACTTTTCCTCACAATAAATCCCTTTGATATGTTCCCCTACACATAAAGTGCGGGAAGTCTTACTCTTTGTTAGAGATTGATTTCATCAGGTCCAATCCATCCACCAGGGCCTCGCTGGGAAACTATCTTTCATGTCTTTTGCCTTTTATTTCTTATTAATTATTTCAGACTTTTAACTTCTCAGTTGGCTCATATCTCCATGTGGTTACCTGATCCCTTGTTGTACAGGACACAGAGACGAGGTTACCATATTCCTTTTCTGTACTGTAAAGATAAGGGGGACAAGGAATGAGTCTATTTTGTTTATCATTATATATCTGCATGTACCACAGTATTTTAACAGTATTAATAACAAATCTACTTACTAAATAAATACTTTGAAAGAGTTCAGTCTGTTTAAATAAGTGCTAATGTAATTTAGGTATTTCTAATCACATTAGGATTTGGAGAGAGATCTTAAAAATTTGGAGAACAGAACATGTATTGCCAGATACTGTCTTTGCTAAACTACTTCTTCCAGTGCTTTATGGATTCATGAAAAAATGGAATAAAAGCTGTCTTCCATATAATAGAATCCCTGCTTTTGAAATTAATTGATCAAATGCTCAATTGTCACAGACACAGACTGTTCCAAATGCTGATTATAGATACTGAACTAATTCTATTATAAGTAATTAGAAAGTTCATAACAATCTTCATGAATTTGTATCCCTATATAAAAAATAAAAATGTGACAGCCAAACACCCCAGGAACAATATTTTGATTGGAAGCAGAAAGTATCACACTCAATATTTGGAGTTCAGGTGGAGAAAAGTATGTCAGAAGAAGTAGAAAATGACTACAGAAGAAAAGAATTTTGTAAAATTAAAGTAGTACTTAGGCAGGGACTATTCCTTTTTCTTCTAAGTCTAAGAAGAACTATAAAACTGTTCTCAATTCTGATCTGAAAATTGAATAAGAAAAACAAATAAATGAAATAAACATGGAAATGTGAACCTACAAAAAGCACATGAAAAGACATTTTACAACATCAAGGCACAAGGAAATTCGTATCAAAAAAATCTTATTGGCATGATATTTTGACACAAATATACTTATATAAATACACTTTAAGAATTATTATTTAATTTAAATAGCCTTCAAAATGTCATTGGTAGTCGTTGTGTGGCATTTACAATAAGCTTCTTCATAATTCCTTTACTAATAATCATCCATGATTTTAAAGCCTACACACACACACACACACACACACACACACACACACGATTTCAATAAAAGCAAAATCTCTGCATTTCTTTTCCAGCCTTCATTAATATTCATTTTTTCATGATCGATACTAAAAATAATTCTGATTTATGAAGAGGAGTGAGTATTTATGTATGTATTGAAAGCCTTGCCTGAAGCACAGGGATATTTGGAGCAGAACCACACTTTTAGCAACTTTCAGATCTGCTAATAGACTCATTCGCATATACTGAAAATGCATAGCCTTGTCAAAATTAAAAAGTATCAAACAGACAAATGAATAAACAAATCCAAATTCACACACTTTGTGAGAGAAATCTAATGTCATTATTGGACTTTTAAAAAATATTAGTGGTTCTCTAAACTATGACATAAATGAGACAAATTTAAATTAACTTATCGGCCATTCTTTAATTTGTGAAAGAAAACACAAAATACTCAAGGCTGTGAACAACTTGATATCTAGCAAAATTAAGGATAATAAAAATGTTCTCTGTATTTCACAGAAGAAATAAACAGGCAGTAGTGCATTGGTCATAAATAGGAAAAACTGCAAACTTGTAGTAATTAGAGAATGCTTGTACTATAGAATGATTTAAACAGATAAACATTCTAAAATTATCAGTGGCAAAGGTACGTAAGTTCATTTTCAAAATGGATGCCATTCCATAATTTCCCATCATTACCTTAATTTACACGTGAATGTGCGGATCACTAACAGCACCAAGGGGAACACATCTGTTGTCCAGTGCTCAACAAATTCCAAATATAAATCTGAATATCCCGCCTACTGAATTTCATACCAGAGTTCTAATGTTTTACTTAAGGGAGAGGAAAAGTTAGTACATATTTAACAATTAGGAGAAAGGACTGACTATTTAGCACCTTGCCTGCATTTTTTTAAAAAATGCTTTAAATAGAATGTTACCAGTTTACATTGCATAAAATTTTTCAGAAGATACTCAAATCATACCATTTCAACATTTTGTTACTGGTATACCTGCTTAAAGAACTGTTTGCTTAAATATGCTTATTGTGATCATGAGATATCTTTAATGAGATTAGTTTGTAATCAACTTAAAATAATTTTGTGGAATCCTTAAAGATTTCACCATGATGATGTTTATATTATTCTGCAATTTTTAAATGTTATTTTGTTAAATGAATTCTGTATTAAAACAATGTAGAGGTTCTATTTCTTATCACATTTTCACACATTGTCACATACCTTCAGTTTAAAGACTGAATTTCATAATTTAAAACTTTTCCCTGTGGTTGAAGTCTGTTGAAAATCAAGGTAGGAACAGAAACAGCATCTGAAATGGATGAAATTACTGAGGTATTACCTCAGTGCTTCTAAAGATGTTGATCAAATTTGTCATTTTTTTTTCTCTAACACATACCAAGAATTGAACCAACTTTTTCTTTTACTGCTTCTTTCTTCTGTTATATCCCTAAAAGAGCTTCAGTCTAGCACAAGGAAAAAGAATGACCACTTTGACAATTAGATTGAATAGCTCTAAATAATTTGTTACAATAATCAACAATATCAGAATGGAGCAAATGCATTCCTCTTTTAATATGCAACATACAATTAAGCCAAGATTATTCTTAGGCTAAAAACACATTATAGGCTTTAGGATACTGACAAGTCTCCAGGGTTCTCCATTCACCTAGAAAAGTATGTGTTAAATATTAAAATAATTAATTTACTTTAAATCTGGAATTAAAGCAATATTAAATATAAATTTTTAAAAGTTAGAATGTTAGTCTCTGAACATTAAAATGAATATGCCATCACTTATATTGAAATGTGAAAACATTCTTTCAAAACCTATTTTCATTAATAATATTTTTTATGGTGCTGGGGATATTCACATCAATGTTATTTTATCTATACATCAAAAATCTAGAAGAGATTTAGTGTCTACTTCTAAAAAATGTCATTCCTTGTGAGTTTGAAAAACACATTAACTTTCAAAAAAGTGTTAAGTTGATTAAATGTATGAAGAAAAACACAAACATACTTATTTTTATTAACTCTCCATTAAAAGGACAGCCTTGTAGCTGTGTGGTAGCCACTTGGGGAAATATTAAACATGGTTTTCAGGTAAAAGCTGCCTAACCAATTTCATCATTCTAAACTTGAGAAACGCAGCAATGATCATGAAGAGTTATGAGAGGATGCTCCTTGTTATGTATGTATAGAATTTATAGATGCAAACTATTGAGAAATGATTATAGGCTAGATTTAGAAGGACAAAAGATTAAACATGGGAACAAATAATGATTATTAGAATTTTTTCTTTATTTTAAGTAAATAGCTTTCATCAAAAATTATTTAATATTATGAAAATTTTCAAAAAGTTAGCTGGCTTTTAGCAAGCATCTTTGCAAATGGGGAAAAATAAGTGTAGCATAATATTTTACTGCTTTTTCTGGAGAATGGACTGGATAGTCAAAGTTTTTTTTTTTTTTTTTTTTTTTTTTTAGTACAGAGGATTGAGTCCAGAGGTGCTTTATCACTAAGATATATCCCCAGGCCTTTTTAATTTTTTATTTTGAGTCAGGGTTTCCCTAAAGTTGCTTAGGGCCTTACTAAATTGCTGAGGCTGGCCTCAAACTTTCAATCTTCCTGCCTCAGCCTCCCTAGATGCTGATATTACAGATGTGGGGCACCACACCCAGCTCAAAGATAATTTTCTAAATGCCTGAAATGTAATGGTTTTCAAATTGTTGTCATTTACTATCATTTTTTAAATAATTTTATGAATTTAAATGTAAGTGAGGATAGATAGGTGACTATATTAACCCTATTAGCATCTTACATAAATGTTTTCATCTTAATGAAAGTGTCTAAAAAGTAAATAAGAACTTAACAGACAGTATATACAAGTAAAAACAAGTCCTAATTGCACTTAAATTTTCTTCTTAGAAATTTTTATTTCCATAGAAATTTCAAAAGACTTCAGATTACCAAAAACAGTTTGTTATTATTTCTACTCAATATTAGTCAGACGATCTAAATCATTTTGGACTTATTTCTGTACAAAGTAATCAAATCACAGTAAAAACAGCCTGAGAAATAACATACATTTTAATAGTTTATATGGAATAGCAATCTACTTGAAACACTGCCCAAAGTTTATGAGGAATATTTTGAAAAATTGTGTTTGTTAAAAATGTTTGTATTTTGATGCTTTTAACATGAAGCTGAGTTTCACATTTCCAAAATGTTTCATAATGCCATTCTATTTTTAGGCCAAGTTATCAAACCAATCAAAACAGTATGATTAGTCCAAAAAATTACCTTGTCTAAGGTATTACATAAATATTACATTTTCAGAAATTTTGTGTATTAACATGTCAACTATTTTAAAAATTTCAGAAATTTCTATTGCAATTTTATGACTATTAGATTAGTAGTCTTTGTGTATTTTGTTCTTCATCTAACAATCACCCATTCTTAAGTTGACTTTTCCTGAATGGGTGGCCAACAATTGTTAAAGCATTGGAAATTAAAGTCAAATAAAATGGAAATGATACTTTCAGCTCTGAGAACATAACAGAATAAGTTATATTAGAAATTCACTTCCTTCTCTTAGAATTCTCCAGAACTTTCAACTGAAATTTAAATAAGTACTTAATATTATCAATAATCCTACCAGAAAGCAGCTCCTTCACACTTGGGATATTTCATCTAATTTATTAATTCCCTGTTGAAGTAGGCAGTTTATGGCAGTGTGTTTCCTTAGAAAATAATCCATGTACATATGATGAAGGAATTTTATCCAACTCCCAGAAAAGCCTGGAAATGTTGATGTTGCTTTTATAGTTAAACATCCTTGGGACTGATATTATCCGCAGATCTCAATGCATGTGTAGAATTGTAACCTAGAGAACACTGGAGTGCAGAGTTTGCCATCAGATGGTGGGTTGAGCTAAACTTTAACTCAAATTTCAATTCCTTATTGTTAACACACAAAGCTTTACCTCTAAGTTTGAATTGGCTCATTTGTATATGATATTTTCTCACTACTTACAGAAGAAAGGGTTGGGACCTCAGATACAAGTAATGGGAGGTTCTGAAGAAGCCAGATAAGTCAGACAAACATCAGCATGCCCTTTCTAGCAGCTTCACTTCTGTTATTAGACACACGTTCAAGCCTATTTCCACAATCGTCTAAGAAGCAAGCTAATGTTGAATGAGCAGAGATCTGTGATTATGCAAAATTAATTTGAATTTACATTAAAAAAAGTCTTTATTTTTCCCTTTTTGATAATAGATCTTGATGTGTGATACAGTTATTCCTAGAATAGAAGCAAAGACAGACCTGGATAATCAATTAATCCACAACTGCCCAATTAAGTCATACATATGCTTAGAGTAGTCCTGGTAGACAACTTTGTAGTACAAATTTAACCTACAGTTAGGCTTACTGTAGAATATACTTAAAATGTTTGTTATGATGTGGATCTTAGGTTAGGTGTTCATATCCAAACAAAGTAAAATTTAAAATATAAAACCTGGTTTGTAAAACCTTGGACTCACAAAATTTAAACAATCTGTGGATTTATAATACTGAAGTTATGATAAGTAAAAATAAAGACAAAAGAAGAACTAATAGATCATTGTTTTGAAACACAATTTTTGAATAAAACTTTAGGAAAGGTATTTATTTATGCTTTAGTATTAAAGTTTATTTTTAAAAGATTGATTTTCTAAATTAAAACATTCAAATTAGTGGATAATATGCTTAAAATTCCACTGTAATTACAGAAGCATATTTTTCTCATTTGTGACAAAGATAACTAGTACAGTATCAAATGAAATAGCAAATGATATTTTCAACTCTGAGAACATAATATGAGTTCTGTTAGAAATTTTGCATCATCTACAGAGATAAAAGATTTTCCATTATTTGTGACTGTCTTATGTTAAAGATACAACTCTTATTCTTTAATATGCAAAAAACCCCAGTCACTTATGAAAAAATTAGGTATGGTAAAATAAATAGTAAACTTTTTATTTAAAATATATATTCATAATTATTTAATAACCACTTTTTTGTTTTATCTTATTAATTTACTCACCAAATAGGATGTTGGTGAAATCAGTTATCCTATCAGTAATAAATTAAAATACATTACAAAGATAAAAAGATTATATAATTGGCTAATTATTTTGTATCAGGAATAAATGTTTTCTTAAATAGCTATTGCTCAAAAATAAGCAATAACAGTGATTATATAACTTCAACTCTGCTTTTTAACCCATGAGTTAACAGCAAATGTACATTTAAACAACTCTTTTGTGGCAGTATGCACAATTTGAGGATTTTTTTTTTCTTTACAGCAAAGCTAAAATACTATCCATTGTGTAGGGTGTCGTATGGAACAATTTTTTCAACCATAGAGTTGACACTGGGGCTTGGAATCTTGGTGAAAAACCAGTTACTGTGACCTGTTGTAAATAGTACCTCAATTACTAAATTCTTCTGCAGAAACAGAATCAAAGAGAGAGAGACACATACCCACCTCTTAGCAGTTGGTACTTGAGGAAGGGACTACTTGGTCATTAAGACAAAAGAAATCAAAGTTGGATATAAAAAAGAAAATTGGACACATTGAGTATAAGACAGAAATTATGCAGAAATAAATCAGTAGAGGCAAAAGACCTTTTTCTGTACAAGGAGTCTTTCCAATGGATAAAAAGTAATTGCTGGGAAAAGGAGATTGAAACAAACTTCCAGTCCATGCAATTCATTAAATTGCAGAGGATTAGTTCTAGTGGATCTGTTGGTGGAATCTCCACACTAGACGGCAATAACAATAGACAATTTTCTTTGAGGATAGAATGAAACATTTTTATTCTTGGGGTTTGTTTTTTCTTACAAGAAATCATAATGGAAAGGAATCTAAAGTTCAAACAATTAAGTTCCTGAAACAGGGAAGGTTGTGCTCATAACTCAGTTATTATAGTCACAAATTTTGATTGGAAAAAGTTTGGGTGAACTTTGGATTAAAAATACAGAAATGACTATCTTCAATATTAAACAGTTACTTGCTTGTCTCATGATACTTTTAGTATAGTGCTATATTCATGGTAAAATTACTGAAAAGTAGAGGCCTCAGAAATGTAAATTTTTCTGTGCCATCATGGTTTCATGCTTAATTTCTAACAATGTGTCAATCCAAACCAAATGCTAATGTCTTATATTAAATTTCATCTAATCTTCAAATGAAAGATAAATGCTAAGTAGCCATTAGTTTAATAAAAACAATAGGACTTTCAATCAGATTTGTGCAATCCCAGGGGTAATTTTTGACAATTTAAACCTCCAGCATCTTTTTGATCCTTTTCTTCTTCTTTTTTTTAATGTTTAACCTCAAGGTGCAAACATTTCTCCAAGACAGCTTGGATGGCTAGATTTTTGAACAATTCAGTAAGTTCTACCATGGAAGCATTTTCCTTTCTTTTTTAGGATAGACTTAGAAGATAAGAAAAATCTTGAGTTCTTCTTAGTATAGTCCCTCTACATTTGTATTCAAAGAGTCCCTGTTCTTCTGCCTTGAGACACATTACCAAAACTTTCAAATTATTATTGACATTGATTTTTGCTAGGTTTCAGATGAGGTCAAGGGAAGAAATTAAAAAAAAAAATCTGGTTGCATATTTCATCTAGACTAATGACTGCTATAATTCTCCTTTTGAATCCTGAATTTATTCCAGTGTGCTATCATTTTGATTTTTTTCTTTTATAGTTTGGAATTTGACTGTTCCCCAAAAGTTCACAAGTGGAGGGTTTGGTCCACAAATGTGTGGTACTGTGGGAAGTAGTGAAATTTTTGGGAGGTGGAACCTAGTAGAAGGAGGTTAAGTCATTAGGCTAGACATGCTTTGGAAGGGAATATTGGGATCCCTGACTTTCTCTTCTCTTTTTCATTTCCCATTCAACATGACATGAGTCACTTTCTTCCTCCATTTGCTTCCACCATGTTTTACTGCTTTGCCTCAGGCCCCAAAACAATGGGCCAACTGACCTAGGACAAAAAACTGAAAACATGAGCTATAATAATTCTTTCCTCCCTCTAAGTTGATTATTTTAAATGTCTATGATTCACTAAGATTAATACATTAAAAAATAAGTTAGGTATACCCCAAATATCATCCCTACTTATATTCAATTTATTCCCAAACAGCACCATGAGAACATAGTAATTGACACTCAATTTTTATAAGAGTTACCAAATCACACACTTTGTTCAATTCATGATGTCTGTCATGAGTCACATCCACAGCTTTGGTGTTAAAAAATTCTATATAATTTCAGGTGGCTTTTCTCTACGAATTATTAGAACTAACAAATATAGAACACTTGTTTAAATTTATAATTTCTTTCAGTTTGATTTTATTTTTAATAGAGAGAAATCACTTTCCCCAAATATTTAAAAACAGAGCATGCACGTAGTTGCTGTTTCAGCTGTGATTAATCTTTCCAGAAAGACTTTACTACCAAGCTCTCCAGTTTTTTAGCTTCCAAGAGGTTAACCTGTATGTATTTAGATGCCCATAAATTTTGGCAACTGTTCCTAAATTAGCATGACTATTGTAAACTCTTGAGTAAGTCAAATGACTCATTACCTGGGCTACAAATAGCATTATAATGATTTTATAAATAGAACTGAATTACCGTTATCTCTGTTTTCAAAGAGACCTTTTGAAAAATCCAGGGTTTGCATGACAGTCAAGTGACTATGCTTTTGAAATACTTAGATATTTAAAGGAAAAGACTAAATTATTATTATTTTTTTTTTCAAAAATGAGTTTGGGTCTTTTACTACCTTGAAAAGGCAAAGAAACCTCTCTTGAGATTGACACTAAGGTCACACATGAGGGTTTAGTGTTTAGCCTGTGGTGCCTTCTTTTATCTAATGTCTATCTAGCCAGATCTGTAGTCCTGAGATGATTTTGTTGTTATTTAAATAGAGCAAAGATATGAGAACATTGCAACTTCAATATTTTGAAATGTTTCAGAATTTTAGTTTGTGAAACAGGATACTTCAAGGCCACATCTCTACCATATACTTTGCTTTTACGATGTAAATATTATTTGATCCTCACATTTATCATTAACACATTAACTTGACTAATTATAGTTTCAGTTTTATAGATGAAAAAACTGAACGACTTTCAGGTATTTTCATTTCATTAAAAAACACTGCTATAGTACTTGTGTATATGTATAAACATACACACCTCCTCTGTACCAGACTGAACCATATGAGTAGCAAAAGCAGAAGAGGAAAAAAATATACATAGAAAAAATTAGTGAATATGTAGTATATTTGAAAATTGATCAAATATTTATGATAAAAATCTAAAAACTGTAGTGATTGCATTAGCAAACTGATGTAAGTTTTTGGCACCAACCATGGTTGATCTGCCTTTAGGATTTTAATGTTAGTTTGAAAGTACTTCGTACACATCACTTTAAAACAGGTACTCATTTTAAGATATAGCATGAAATAGCTCTTATATCCTGAAATATATTAAAATCTCAAAATACATTTGTGAATGCTCCTAAATACATTCTTAGCAGTGGCCCTCTTTACTCTTAAAATATGGTGCATCAATGTAAACAGTTCGTGAAATAATCTCAGTGACAGGCAATTTCAGTATTTATCATTCTGGTTTCAAAAATACATTTTTTGGTTTAAGAAGAGTTTGATCATCACTTAACCATTTTTTTTTCTGTTCTTCCTTTTATTTCTGGTCACAGCTAAATGTTTGGAAAAGACATTATCTGAATTGGAGATGTGACTGATCAAACTTTAAGACTTTAATTCATATAAAAATTATAATATCACTGAATATTTTAAAGACTTCTTTAAAAGCTTTCTTTAAAGTCATTAATTGGTATGTTAATATTTCTGTTTTATGTTCATATAAATGACAACGTATTGGATGCAGTTCCAAAGGTATTTTCATACTCCTTCTTTGAAGCATGTAGACCAAAGGAAAGACACCCGTACTTCCTTTAGACACAGGCATACCATTGACTCCACGGACCTCTGAATTCCACTGACTATTTTTAAAAACTTAGTATTGTGAATTTGATGGTCTCTATTTATATCCCTAGGTTCACATAACAGAAACCTAAGTAAAATGTATTAATTTTGTCCATAAATTATAAGAACAAAATTCTGTTTTAATGTAACGATAGTCAGCTTTGAAATTATGCCTTTATCTTCAAGATTCTGCCAGAGTTAATTACAAATATGATTTAATCATAAATGCAAATTCTAAAGCTAGCATCATACTTGAAACCTGCCAATAGGGTGAATTTTCCAGTTGGCCTTCCTTTTTAATTTTATATTACATTTCTGTTTTTGAATACTTCCTATAAACTAGTCCATTAATGTAATCAAAATTACATTACATATAGTAATCTTAGGACAGACAATTACAGGAATGAAAATGAAAAGGACTAGGGGAAATGTGGCTTTCCAAAGAGACGCTGTACAGAGAATAATTTGGGTTATCTATTTAACAGAATCAAAGTGTTTTTCCTCTTACTGAAAGCACTTTTTTTTGAACTCACATAAATGCTTTTAAGACTTTCTTTGGAAAACCCGTCATTTTCAAAGTACCCTTAAGAGCACATAATCCCTACATAATTTGAAAAAATTGCACTTTTCTGAAATAATGGCAATTTTCTAGATAACTAGTTTATACAATAAGGAAATGCCTCAGCCTTGCTTTGAAAAAGGGAGTGCATTACAGATGGACACCTTGTGCCATATTTGGTTGGAGTATATTACCTACAACTACAGAAATATACAGATTAATGTGCAGTAGATGGTAATCTATACCCTTTTTAGGGAAAAATATGCAGCTCAGAAAATATCTAAGCACTTTTAGGGGGAGAAGAGGGTAGTGTTATAAACCAATAGTTTTCAAGACTTGTAAAAAGAAAACAGAGAAGTATTTGGGAGTTATTTGGAACATTGACATTTTTAATGGTTATTTTATATTGTATATGTGGTGACCTAGAAAAGAGAAAAGAGAACACTGGTTGAACCTGACCTACCTTGACAAATTATATCTATCACATTTGCAATGAGATTTTGACATTATCTATACGCTACACAAGGCAAGGAAAGAAAAAATATATATGAGAGAGAGAACGAGAAAAAAAAAAAAAAGTAACTCCTACACTTGAGATTACAATCCACTTCCCTAAAAGAGAAAGATTGCAATATTTATCATTCTTCCCATCTTTGAAATTCTGGTTTCATATGCACTGCACTGGCTGACCTGATTTAAATTGTTTACAATCACCCATCACATATCAATGGCAGGTCTGAACTGGTTCTGCCACCATCCTTAAAATAACTAGTGTACAAGAATGTCAGAATTTTCTCTAGCAGAAATCTTCTTGCAAGGAGGTCAAATTTTTGGTTTGATTATTACCAACATTTTACTTACAGAAATAATTAACCATTAAAAATTTTTTTTCCAGAGAACTAAATGTCCCTTATGAGAGAAAAGCCAAATAAATAGGTCTCTTACAAGAAGGCAGTCAGTGATGCTTGTCAAATCTTGAAAATATATCATTGTCATTCACAGTCACACTCAGAAATCTGATAGGAGAACTGAAGACAAACCTTTTCCTTTGTGTAATATACTGCAAAATTCTTTAGAATAGGAAAATATTCATTATACTGAGAAAAGGATCTTAAAACGCTTAATCAATTGTAGAGATCCTCATGAAAGCATGAGGCCCAATCCTGTGTATGAAAACTCAACAAAGAGAATTGAATTGGTAATTAAGTCTGATGAAAATAACATATGTCACAAGTTGTTACAAACATTGAAAAAGACAATGATATTAAAATTATGCCTTGTTTTTTTTCTATACAAAGATAATTTTAAATCATGAACATTGTGTATACATTATGGCAATGTAGACCTTAGTACAAAACAGATCTGTGTTCTGTGTAATCTTCACCAAAATTTAAAAAAGCAAAGAAAAAAATAAAATCCAGGTAAATAATATTTAATAAGAAGTTATTTAAATACTAAATAAGGTAAAATGCAATGTGACCAAAGTGATCTTAAATATATGTGTATAGGATAGAACTTAAACGATAATTATTAAGCACTGCCAGTTACAAAACTGTAATGAAATATCAAGCTATTCAATATTTATGATGAAAGAAACATGAAGACTCTTCTACTTTGCCCTCATTTTGTATTGATAACAATATATAATTATGAGTAGCTTGTATTGTTTCTCTCAGTAGAGGGTGGAGTTTGAACACTTGTTAAATCTTAGGAACCATTCTAAGTATAGGAGAAATATTTTATCTTTGAATTCTAACCATTAACCTATCCTATTAGGTTTGTGTAGTGGACATAATGAAATTGTTTCTTCTACAGAATTGATAGGTAATTAAGTGAAAATTTCATAAAGTCAAATTTCTCTGCAAAAGAACTTAGGGGAAGGTGCCAATGTGAAACATTAATGCAAAATATCTGCACTAATGCTCATGGCTTTGCTATTAGTCATACGGTCATATCTAGAAGTACAGATAGGTAGTTGGCTTGCTTTATATGAAAAACAGATATCATTGAAGACCAGTATCACAAACATGTGTTGTCATATAATGATTGTTTTAAAGAAATCTCCCATTCAGTAGCATGGTAGGCCATTTACAATGTTTATTTATTTTTTTCTTTTCAGTTTAGTATTTTTCAGAGATCACACACATGATTTTGTGTAAGTTAAAATACTCAGCTCAACTTTGTTGCATTAAACTTTAGGCCTTTTAAAGAGGAGGAACATAAAGATTAGAGACTTTACATAATTTACTTAGCTGAAATTCACATAAGTTGAAAGAGGTCAGACCAGATTTAAACCATTTCTCTCATACTCCTAAATTTTTACCTTTATCTTTTGACCCAAACTAATACAAGGCCCAGAGAAGTTAAGGTAACAAAAACATGGCAATTTAACTGTGTAACTTGATCAACTCCTATTTCATGTGATCCCATTTCAGTGCATTCTCATTTAGTATGAGAAGCTGAATCAATTAAATTTCATGAGAGTCAGCTAAAGGGATCTCTAAAATAAAAGTTTATTATAAAACAATTTTAGAAATACAGAAAAATTGCAGTGATTATGTAGAGTTTACATGCTTCTAGTCAGGTTTCTCCTATCATGAATATCTTACATTAGGATGATGTCTTTGATGTAATTAATGAACAAATATTGTATCCAAAAAGCTGTACCTTATTATGATTTCCATAGTTTTCACCTATGTCTTTTTGATGATTCAGGATCTCATTCAGGATAACATATTGCATTTAATCATCTTGTTCCCTTGGGGTCCTCAAGGCCATAACAGCTTCTCAGAGTTTTCTTGTGATCTTAAATCACAAATGATGACCTCAATAGCTTTGAGGAGTGCTGGTCAGATATTTTGCAGTTTCCTTTAATTTTACTGTTTTTGATGTAATAGAAGGTCTGTAGGTCATGGAGGAGAGAAGACCACAGACACAAAGTACCATTTCCATGATATTATATTGAGAGTGCAGTCTGGCAATAAGACTTGTCACTCGTTAGATTTACCTGGGTCACCTGGATGATGAAGTTTGTCAGTTTTACCTCACTCCACCCTCCCATATTGTACTCTTTTGAAAGAAGTCACTATGTGCATCAACACTTAAATAGTGAGGAAGGGTGAAAATCACAAGGGGAAATATTCTAAGTGATCTTTAAAGCCTTCTTTGGAAATTACTTGGAATTCTTATGCTTGGGAGACTGGTTCATTTTTACCTTACTAATTTAACTTATTTTTTAGCACTTATTTTCTGGTGTTATGAGATATTCTAGACTGATCTCTTGTATTTACTGACCCGTCCTTGAATTAGCCACTTACTAAGGAGCACTTATTCTTTCATTGGAGAATAATATTAGAGAGCAAAATTTGAACACCATGTCAGCTCACTTTTCATAAACTGTCATGATTTCTGAAAATTTAGAGAACAGCATAAATAAATATGTATGCTACCTGCCCATGCATGTACTCAGACATATAAATATTACTATATGTAACCATGTCTATCTCTAATAAAGTAAACATGACTTTACTAATGTCTAAGGTTCTAATCTAGTACCAAATACATAATTCCAGAATCTTCCCTTGATTGATTTGAAAATTCCAACTGCAGCAGTTAAAAAACTGGCTCATAGCATCCACCATTAATATACTCAATTGTTCAATATTAGCATAATCATGTAGGAGTATCAGAAATGCTACCCTGTAGACTTGTAAACATCTTGGTCAACTAAAGCATAACATTTATGAGCATTTTGGTTTTTGTTTAGCCTTGCAATCAGAAGATATCCAATTTTACAGTTTTTGTTCAGTGAAGACCAAAGATTAGAAATAGAAATGCTAGAGAAACCTCTTAGATCACATGAATAAGATTCATCTTTTGTAGACCAGTTCATTTCTGTCAGGAATGTTTCCCTCTATCAAGTATATATTATTTTAATACATCTTGGCTTACACGCAGGAGTAAAACCTATTATGTTGCACGTAAGTGACATGCTAATTCTGGCATATATCTGAGTGAATTATTTACATAGTCTCAATTATTACTGATATTGATAACATTTTAAAGTAAATATATATTCTACTACTGCAGCTGAATTGTTATTCAGATCATCTGTACAGATAAATAGAAACCTGATACATGAGACATTTTCTTGAAAAGAAATTCTAAAAGGTGAGAGAAAAGATGTGATATTCACAGTTTAAACTGAGTCTTATGATTTTAATTAATGAGAATGCTTGCTCTTACAATAATATTATAGTCATTTCAATGTAATTATTAATATTTTTTATGCATAATCGAATTTAAGCAACACATGGTTTCAGGTAGGATAAGTCAGATGGGACTTCCAATCTTATTTGCGTCTTATTGGTTGATTAACATATTTTTCTACTATTTAGCTTTTCCAAATACCAAACAAGGAAAGTAACTTCAAACACCTAAAACAGTTATGATTTAACATCAAGGAGGTAACACATACAGCATGTTGAACTGTCCTTAGTAAATAATAAGTTATTCAAAACTATCATTTGTATCCTTATCATTTGTAATTTCTTCTAGGAAAAAATGATATGCCAGAAGGCACACTCTTGGGAAATCATGCTGCAATATGAGTTTCTACCATCATCACCTGAGACTTGACTTTGATCAACTCCTATAAGTTCCCTAATGCCATTCTGTTATCAAAGCAACAATATTCTCTTCTCTCTTGTTCCCTTTTTGTTTATTATTATCATAAATAACTCAATCTGATATACAGAATATGTGACAACTTAGAGACCTGAAATGGAAAAAAAAAAAAAAAAAAAAAAGAAAAGAAAGGAAAAAGAAACCTAAGAGATCTTTAACAATTTTTTTTTCCCCAAGAGTAGAGGACACTGACTGTTCCAAAGTACACAGATGGGCTTCTCAAAGCTTTAAATGCAGGCTTTTTAAGGATAGGACAATGTCTGCTTTTCTAATCACTGTTTCTTTTATTTCTATTACTAAGGCTGATGTTCGTTATTCACTCAATATATATTGGTGGTATGAACGAACAAATGAAATAAAACCTTCTGTCTATTACATCAATGATATTTAACTCTGTGCATATGCTACTCAATGTTTATTACATTTATTACTTCTCCTTAAATATTGATTCCATCATTTGCAAAATATTTCTTAAGCAGGGTAAAATACTTGTTATGACTCTGCAATACATAAATATGACTGGTTACTGAAGAGTTGGCAAGCTATGTTTCACAGACGCTGCTTCCCACTTTCATAAATAGAGCTATTCATTTATTTAGTTATGCCTATAACTGCTCTCTTGCAACCATGGTGATTGTCTTGCATAGTTGCCATAAAGATGATAAGAACCACAGAGCCTAAAATATTTACTCTCTAGCTATTTTCAGAAAAAAAAAAAAATTAACCTTTAAATTAGAGGAATAAGATGGAGATTTAGAAGAAATGTTTAATAATCTCTGTATTATTTATAACAATAAAAACTTTCTGGGGAAAATATCATCTGCATTAAATGTCACTTGGTATAGAATATATGAACTTAGGGCTATGCAACTGACGTTTTGAAAATAATTTGAGAATCTGTAGTTCTCAGTGAGTGCTGTTTTCTGGGGCATATGCATTTATATACTTCAACAGTACAAATGAATTTGTTCTTTTTTTTTGGAGGGGTTGGTTGGTGGGTACTGAGTATTGAACTCAGGGGCACTCAACCACTGAGCCACATCCCCAGACCTATTTTGTATTTTATTTAGAGGTGGTCTCAGTGAGTTGCTTAGTGCCTCACTGTTGCTTAGTGGATTTGTTCTTTAATGGTGAATTTAAATTTTGGAAGCTCCCAACATTTTTTTCAGAGCTTACGTTACTGAATAAAGCTTTGACAGCTAGCAACAGTTTTTGTGTGAAAATGTGAAGCACTGGTACTTACTACTTTTCATGGCCTGTAATCTGACTCTAAGGTAATATCAAAAAGACAGTAAAAAATATTTTGAACAAAAGAAGCATCAGGGAAATAAGTGTATTGTTTACCAAGATTTCAAATGTCACAATTGTAATACCCAAGAATCCAGTCACATCTGGTATGAACAGGGCATACGAACATAAAGCTTGTGGTATCATCTGTGATAACATAAAATATTACTTTTGGTTATCAACTTTTATTATTTTTTTTTTTCTTTCTGGTGAAGATTTGTATTAAATAGGAAAAAAAAAAAAAAAAAAAAAGAAACCCAGACATTGAAAGGTCAAATGAATTTGCAAAATAAATTAATTAATATGCAGTTTTTTTCCAAAGTGCATTACAGAGCATCAAATAACTTTCCCAATGTTCAGCAAAACTAACAATTGATTCTTATTCTGTCTGGGCAGAGTGACATTACACATTTTAACTACATTGGTTATGAAAACATGTGTCAGCTCGAACAGAATTTCTTAGGGATGCAAGGGTATTAAATATCGCCTTGCAGATGCTCACAAAATATGTACCCATTTTCGCCATATGGAAGAGACAAATGAAAGTCTTCAAGGATCAACAAGAGAAAAACAAACCACCCATATGCAGATTAAATTAAGTGCCAACTTGGGATAAAATCCTCTTTTGAAGTGTCTGGAATGATAAGAGAGCTTTAAAAAGAGATCTATGAATACACAATGGCAAGAAGAGCAGAAAACAAATCCTCTTATTTTGAAACAAGTAGACGAATCTATTTTTATATTTCAAAATAAATATTGAGTGATGATGCAAGAGATATCATGGCACTGTCTATGCCTCAATTTTAAATATAATTTAGAAATAAGAACCCAGGATAATAAGTTAGTATGGCATTTTTTCAGTATAAAATACTATTAAACACCCAAAGAAATATTAAATACCCTCATGACCACAGGATAAAAAAGAACCAGCTAATGGTAAGGTTAATGCTGTCTTAGTCAATTGGAAATCAATATCTCTTCTCTTTCTACCTCCTAAATTGACTTCACGTATTGCATTTATAGTATCAATAATTGTCACCACCCTCAAATGAGTCAGCCACTTGAGTCATCCTGTCTCCTTCTTTCTCACCTTCCACAACTTGTCACCAAATCCTAGAAATTGTACTAAATAACCAGATCTTTGATGTCCTTCCCCTTATTTCCATTTCCATTACTTCTATTTAAAACAAGGTTGTCATACAGTCTATCACTATGATTACAAGTTCCTTCATAATATGTTCCTCTTTCACAGGACCTTGGTTACATAGAATCTAATTAATAATAAACCTCTCCCTATGACTTACTCCCCTAACTTTTCAGTGTGGACTGTTTCAATAAAAATATCTGTACTTGTTTTCCAGTGTATATATCACACACTTAGGGTGAGGGAGGTACATACCTAAAATGTAAGTTGTTATGTACTTGAGAGCATTGATTTATAAAGTAATGATAGCTTTTTAAATGGATGTACTAATTTCATCCCTGCTTGCTATATATGAGATTCCCTTGATCCATGTCTGCTGTATCACTTGATACTGTTAAACATTTTAATCTTTGATATAGAAATAAATGAAACATTTTTATTTCATTTTATATCTTAATCAGCATTTCTTTAGGAACTATTGAGATGGGATATTTCCTGTTATTATCTCTAGATTTGCCTTATCCTACCTCTGATGGAACCATACAATAAACACATGCAAAAAATGTACATATACACCATGCATACACACAACTCACACAAACTGACACTCACACATCCTTCAATTGTGTAGTTGTTACTCATTTCAAATCTCAGCTTAAACATTATTTCTTGGAAGGTTTTATTTTCTGGGTTCTTCTGTATCTTTTACTTCAATATTGTGGGCTCCCTATAACATTTTCTATTCCCTTTATCAGAATAATTAACTTCTACCATATGTTACATGAACATCTACTTGTTTGAATTCCCCAGCATGAGTCCATGAAAGCAAACTATTCCACAGCACATCCTCAATGTTTGGTGAGATGAATACTAAAGTTTTTGAAGTTTTATTTTTTCTGACCTTAAATTTATCCTTATATTAGACAACTCTGAAAATATGAAAAGTTATTTCCTCTTAGAGGCATCAGTTACTTTTGGTATTAATTTCTTGTTCTTGCTTTCAGCTTTTAAAAAAATTCGAAAAGTATATGTATGCATATGCATATACATGTATGTGTATATGTATGTATGTGTATATTTATGGTTCAAATGATCCAGATTTGCACATATAATTATGTCATGTTATCACATACATTTTAATCCAAAATTAAATATTTGAAACTTCATCCACATGATTACAGTTCAAAAAACATTCATGAGCCCCAAATACCCCGAATGATTTCTAATGATCTTGAAATGTTTCACAAAAATCCCCATACAATTTTATTCATTTATCTGCTGCACAGTATTGCCCTATTTATCCACCTTTGACACAGTAAGAGACTCCAGAGAGATTACTTATTCAATCACTTCACAAATACTTTTGAGCCCTTGTATGTTCCAGATGCTTCTGGACTGAACAATCAGATGTGTTCGATGCCATTAGAAAGAACTTCAATCTAGTAGGGGTGACTAATATTGCATAAGACAAAAAAATGAATACAAATTAAAAATTCAGAAAGACACAAAGGAGTTATGAGGAAAATAAAACAAGATTCACTGGTATAGTAACTGAACTGTGTGGTATTTCAGAGAGCCACAGAGTTTGAGTCCTCTGTAGAAGTAACATTTGAGTTTAGATCTTACTGAGGAGAAATGGGGCTGGTGTTTAGCGAAAGCTGATTTTAAAATATCTATTGCTGGTTTTTTCAAAATGGTGGACTAGAGGGCAGCTGCATTTCATGTTGCTCCAGGACACAGGATTCAAAAGAGGAGATAGCGAGAGACTTGGGACCAACTCAAAGCCGCCGGGTGAGTCTCTCCCATTGGGGAGGCGTCCGGGATGGGGCGGTAGTCCCGGAATGCAGGGAACTTTGTGAAGTAGAGTTGCTCGGCGAGACGCCCATCCCCCCCACTGCAGTGGTAAACACGGACCACTGGGATCATCATAGAGGAGGCAGCTCAGCACAGCGCTTGGACTCGGAGCAACCACTGGGGCTCCGGGCTGCTGCCTGAGGAGGAGCTGTGTGGCGAGCTGTTTGGACTCAGAGCGACTGCTTCTGAACACAGGGGGGTTGCCCGGAGGAAGAGGAAGAATGTGGCAGGTCGCTTGGTCTAGGAGTGACTGCATCAGAGCCACAGGCGGTTGCCAGAGGAGGAGCTGCGTGGTGAGCTGTTTGGACTCAGAACGACCGCTTCTGAACACTGGGGAGTTGCCTGGAGGAAGAGGAGGAACGTGGCAGGTCACTTGGTCTAGGAGTGACTGCATCAGAGCCACAGGCGATTGCCAGAGGAGGAGGCGAGTGGTGAGTTGTTTGGACTCAAAACGACCGCTCCTGAACACTGGTGGCCTGCCTGGAGGAGGAGCGCGGTGGGTCGCTAGGTCTCTGAGAGACCGCTCCTGAACACCCGGGGGGCTACCCCAAGGAGGAGGAGGAGGAACAGGGTGGGTCACTTGAACTTGGAGAGACTGCCTAGGGCTATGGGCAGTTGGCGGGAGGAGGAGACTCAAAGTGAGTTGCTTGGACTCCTAGTGACTGCATCGGAACACTGGGCGGCTGTCCGGAGGAGAGGGGTGTGGCGGGTCTCTGGGTCTCGGAGCTATTGTACGGGGCTCCAGGTGGCGACTCAGAGGAGGGGTCGCATAGCCAGGCGATTAGGTGCAGAGCAGGGTCCCAGGACCTAGGCGGCTTCTTGCTGAAAGAGCTGCACAGAGACATGCCTAGGGGGGAGCGAAGTTTCCAGGGCTGCGGGCAGATTCTCTGAGGAGAGAAAGCCTAAGGAGACTCGCCTGCGAAGGGTGAGGCTCCTAGGCCCAGGAGGTAGGTCCGGGCCCCAGGGAACGTTGCAGAGGAAGACAGCCCAGCCCAGGCGGTAGTTGTAGATTGAGGGGAACCCCTAGGAGGAAACTGACCAGTGAGACCTCCCCACCAGGTGAGTCTTCCCTGCCAGGTGAGGTTTTCCCACAAGGATGGTAAAACCAGAGACACAGGCCCAAACAGGCCTTGCATCAGCCCGCAGCCTAGTTCCCTTTGGATGACCATTGGTCAACAAGTGGAGGCACCTCTGCCCACTAGCAGGGAATATACCCCACCTGAGGGTCACCAACCCTAGAGAGGCAGCTTCCTTGTGGAGCACCGCATTAACAACTTCCTCCAAGACTGCAGGCTACTGAAGGATAAGAGGGGATATACTAGCAATCTTCAGGGACATTATAAGTCAATAGAGGAAATCTGCAATATTTTAATGACCCACTGATTCCTGAACAATAGGAGAAAACAAGGGAAGAAAATGCCCCAAACAAATCTAGATGTTACATCAATAAAATCCAACGACAGCATGGCAGAAGAAATGACAGAAAGGGAGTTCAGAATGTACATTATTAAAATGATCAGGGAAGCAAACAATGAGATGAAAGAGCAAATGCAGGCATTGAATGATGAGATGAAAAAGCAAATGCAGGCATTGAATGATAGCACCAATTGACAGTTAAAAGAGCAAATACAGGAAGCAAAAGATCATTTCAATAAAGAGTTAGAGATATTGAAAAAAAAACCAAACAGAAATCCTTGAAAGGAAGGAAACAATAAACCAAATTAAGAACTCCATAGAAAGCATAACCAATAGGATAGAACACCTGGAAGACAGAACCTCAGATATTGAAGACAAAATATTTAACCTTGAAAACAAAGTTGAACAAACAGAGAAGATGATAAGAAATCATGAACAGAATCTCCAAGAACTATGGGATATCATGAAAAGGCCAAATTTGAGAATTATTGGGATTGAGGAAGGCTTAGAGAAACAAACCAAAGGAATGAACAATCTATTCAATGAAATAATATCAGAAAATTTCCCAAATCTGAAGAATGAAATGGAAAATCAAGTTCAAGAGGCTTATAGGACTCCAAATACACAAATTACAACAGACCCTCATTATAAGGCACAATATAATGAAAATACGTAGCATACAAAATAAAGACAGAATTTTAAAGGCTGTGAGAGAAAAAAACCAAATTACATTCAGGGGGAAAACAATACGGATATCAGCAGATTTTTCAATCTAGACCCTAAAAGCTAGAAGGGCCTGGAACAACATTTTTCAAGTTCCGAAAGAAAATGGATGCCAACCAAGAATCGTATACCCAGCAAAGCTTACCTTCAAATTTGACGATGAAATAAAATCATTCCATGATAAACAAAAGCTAAAAGAATTTACAAAAAGAAAGCCAGCATTACAGAACATTCTCAGCAAAATATTCCATGAGGAAGAGATAAAAAGCAAAGAAGCAAATCAGCAAAGGGAGGAATTATCCTAAAGGAACTGTTAAATAAAGGAGGAATCAAGGTGTGTCAAAAAATAAATAAATAAATAAATAAATTTAAAACAATGAACCAAATGACTGGTAATACAAATCATATCTCCATAATAACCCTGAATGTTAATGGCCTGAATTCATCAATAAAAGACATAGACTGGCAGATTGGATTAAAAAGAAAGGTCCAACAATATGTTGCCTGCAAGAGATTCACATCATACAAACATATTCCCCTAGACTAAAGGTGAAAGGATGGGAAAAACATACCATGCACATGGACTCAGCAAAAAAACTGGAGTATCCATCCTCATTTCAGATAATGTGGACTTCAAGCCAAAGTTAGTCAGAAGGGATAAAGAAGGACATTTCATACTGCTTAAGGGAAGCATAAATCAGCAAGATATAACAATCATAAGCATCTATGCCTCAAACAGTGGCTCATCCATGTATATCAAACAAATCCTTCTCAAATTTAGAAACCAAATAGACCGTAACACAATAATATTAGGTATTTTTAACACGCCTCTCTCACCACTGGACAAAACAAGAGCTGACAGCAAAAACAAGAGCTACTCAACCTGTTTTAATGCACCAGGAATGCATTAGTTTCTTAGAACTGGTTTAACAACAGACTGCAAATTGAGTGATTTAACAAGACAGAAACTTACTCTCTTGCATTTCTGTACACTAGGAGTTAAAAATTAAGGTTCCAAAGAGTTGGTTCTCTCATAGTGATGAGAGAATGCGCTTCATATGCCTCTCTCTGTCTTCAGCAGACAGTCACAGTCCTTGGCATTTCTTAATTGGTAGATGCATAACTCCACTCTGTGACTCCATTTTTTAATGTTTTCTTTTTTAAATATTATTCATTGTACGCCAATGGGGTACCACTCTTCATTTCACTGGTTGTACAAGATGTAGAGTCACACCATTTGTGTAGTGCTACATGTACATAGGGTAATGATGTTTGTCTCCATATTTCTTACACCCACCCCTCCCTACTTATCATTTCCCTCTACAAAATCCAATGTTCCTCCATTCTTCCCTTACCACCTCCCCATTATGTAGCATCATCTACTTATCAGAGAAAACATTTGACCTTTCATTTTCGGGGATTGGTTTACTTCATTTAGCATGATATTCTCCAACTCCATCCATTTACCTACAAATGCCATACTTTTATTCTTCTTTATGACTGAGAAATATTTCATCATGTATATATAGCACAGTTTCTTTATCCATTAATCTATTGAAGGGCATCTAGGTTGGCTTCACAATCTAGCTATTGTGAATTGAGCTGTTATGAACATTGATGTTGCTGCATCACTCGTTGTAGTATAGGCCAAGGAGTGGGATAGCTGGGCAAGAGGTGATTCCATTCCAAGTTTTCTAAGGAATCTCCACACTGCTTCCCAGAGTGGCTGCACCAATCTGCAGTCCCACCAGCAATGTATGAGTGTGACTTCCTCCCACATCCTCCCCAACACCTATTGTTGCTTGTATTCTTGATAATTGCCATTCTAATTAGGGTGAGATAAAATCTTAGGGTAGTTTTGATTTGCATTTCTTGTATTACTAGAGATGTTGAACGTATTTTTTCATTTTTTAATCTGTTGATTACTTGTGTATCTTCTTCTGTGAAGTGTCCACTCAGTTCCTTAGCCCATTTATTGATTGGGTTATTTGTATTTTTGGTGTTAAGTTTTGAGTTCTTAATATATTCTGGAAATTAGTGCTCTTTCTGAAATACATGTGGTAAAGATTTTCTCCCACTCTGTAGACTCTCTCTTCACATCATTGATTGTTTTCTTTGCTGAGAAAAAGCTTTTTAGTTTGACTCTGTCCCATTTATTGATTCCTGCTTTTATTGTGCTTTGGGAGTCCTATTAAGGAAGTCTGATCCTAAGCTGACATGATGAAGATTTGGGCCCACTTTTTCTTCTATAATGTGCAGGGTCTCTGGTCTAATTCCAAGATTCTTGATCTATTTTGATTTGAGTTTTGTGCAGGGTGAGAGATTGGGGTTTAACTTCATTTTGCTATATTTGGATTTCCAGTTTTCCTAGCACCATTTTTGAAGAGGCTATCTTTTCTCCATTATATGTTTTTGGCCCCTTTGTATAGTATCAGATGACTCTATTTATGTGGGTTTGTCCCTGTGTCTTCTATTCTGTACCATTTGTATACCTATTTTGGTGCCATTACCATGCTGTTTTTGTTACTGTTGTTCTGTGGTATAGTTCTGGTATTGTGATACCTCCAGCTTCACTCTTCCTGCTTCACTTTTCCTGCTATAGCTTTGGCTATTCTGGGTCTCTTATTCTTACAAATGAATTTCATGACTGCTTTCTTTATTTCCATGAGGTACATCATTGGGATTTTAATTGGAATTGCATTGATCTATATAGTGCTTTTCATAGTGTGATTATTTTGACAATATTAATTCTGTCTATCCAAGACCATGGAAGATCTTTCCATCATCTAAGGTTTTCTTTGATTTATTTCTTTAAGGTTCTGTAGCTCTCATTGTAAAGGTCTTTCACCTCTTTTGTTAGATTGATGCCCAAGTATTTTTTTTTTTTTGAGGCTTTTGTGAATGGGGTAGTTTTCCTAATTTCTCTTTCAATGGCTTCGACACTTTTGAATAAAAAGGTATTAGATTTACCAGTGTTGATTTTATATCCTGTACTTTACTGAATTCTTTTATGTGTTCTAGAAGTTTTCTGGTAGAATTTTTTGGCTCCTCTAAAGATAGAATAATGTAATTGGCATGACAGCTTGAGTTCTTCTTTTCCTATTCGTATCCCTTTAATTTCTTTGGTCTGTCTGATTGCTCTCTCTAGAGTTTCAAGGATGATGTTGAATAGAAGTGGTAAAAGAGGTCATTCCTGTCTTGTTCCAGTTTTTAGAGGGAATACTTTCAGTTTCTCTGCATTTAGAATGAGTTTGGCTGTGGGCTTAGCATAGATAATCTTTACAATGTTGAGGTATGTTCCTACTATCTTTATTTTTTCTAGTGTTTTGAGCATGAAAGGGTGCTGTATTATATCAAATGCCTTTTTTGCATCTATTGAAACAATTATTTGATTCTTTAAGTCTGTTGATCTGGTGAATTACATTTATTGATTTCTGGATGTTGAACCAACCTTGCATCGCTGGGATGAACCCCACTTGATTGTGGTGCATTATATTTTTAATATGTGTTAGTATGCTATTTGCCAGAATTTTGTTAAGAATTTTTACCTCTATGTTTGTCTTCCTTTTTCACATGACCTATCCTAGTATGTATCTTTTTGCTTTTCTTTTGAGGACATCAGTCATATTGGATTAAGTGCCTACCTTACTCCAGTATGATATCATCTTACCTAATTACATATAAGACAACTGTATTTTCAAATAAGGTCACATTTCTAGGTGTAGGGGATTAGGCCTTTGTGTTAGGGTTCATCAGAGAAACACTAACAATAGGATGAATAGATTATTCATGTGAATGGGCTTATGTGATTCTGCAGACCACAAGTCCCATATATTGGCTACTATTTAGAGAATCAGAGAAATCAATGGTGTGTGTAACTCATTCCTTGTCTGATGAACTGGGGAATGCTGGTGTAAGCCATAGAGTTTGAAGGTTTGTGGAAGAAGAGCTCTGGAGAATATGGATGCCCTACCTGAAGAAGAGAGAGAGAGAAAATTAGGTTTTGTTCCATTGCTGCAATCTACATGGCCAATAATTCAAGTATAGGACAAGGGGTGATGAGCAGTTGAGGAAAAGACAAGCAGACATACACATAGAGAAAAATCTGGGGCTCAATGGTTCACTACAATCCCTGGCAGGAAAATAGTGATCCAGAACAAGCTCAGCACATTTATTATATAATTATAATCATCAAAAGAGTTATTGTGAGGAAGTTTCTTCAAAACAAGTAGCCACATCAATGTTCATAGCTTCTCAATTCACATTAACTAGATTGTAGAACCAACCTAGATGTCCTTCCATTGATGAATCAATAAAGAAACTGTGGTATATATACAAAATGGAATATTACTCAGCCATAAAGAAGAATAAAATTATGGCATTTGCTGGTGAATGGATGGAGTTGGAGAAAATCATGCTAAGTGAAATAAGCCAATCACAAAAAACCAAAGGCCAAATGTTTTCTCTGATAAGTGGATGATGATACATAACATGGGGAGGGATGGCAGGGTCCAAGAGAAGAATGAAGAAACTTTGGATGGTGTAGAGGAAAGTGGGTTGGGATGGGTTGGGGGAAGGAAAGATCGTAGACTGAGACAGACATTATTACCCTATGTACTTGTATGATTACATGGTTGGTGAGAATCTACATTGTGTACAGAACACACAGAAATGAAAAGTTGTACCCCATTCATGTACAGTGAATCAAAATGCAGTCTGTAAAAATAAAAATTAAAAAGGAAAAAAAAACAAGCAGAACCAGGGTCATAGGTATGAGCAGCCCAATTATGATTATCAACTTGCACATATAACTTTCTATACCTGGGCAGCTGGTGTCTGAACCTCAAGGTCAAAAATGGATAACTCTGTGGCAGGCACAGAACCTCCTTTTGAACAGGGCATCACCATAACAACTGGGCAATCTTTATTCATCACCTTCACCCTGAAAGTTCCCAGGAGAAGCATTGCCTCTGTCACAGGACGACTCAAGAACCCTAATCCAGCCACAGCTCCTGACATTCCATGTTTTGTTTTACTGGGTCCTCAATGAATTGGGTAATGCTCACTGGCCTATCTGTGCATTCCTTAGCCCAGTCAAATTGAAACATAGTTTAACCAGTAAAGATTTTGACTTATCTTATTTTGGGGAAGAGACACAATTCAACATATAACCAAGTATAATTGCATATTCGGTCAGGTACTGCCCGCCAATAATATGTAACAGAATCTCCCAGAGATTAGGGTGATAATGCAGCTATACTCCAGGACTCATGAATCAGAATTATCAAAGATAAAGACTACACATTTGATTTTTAAGCAACTTTTGATAATGTGTTTTACAATCACTATTTTAAACAGATATACCAGTGACATGTTAATGTTTCTACGGCAATAGATTGTTATTCATAATATAGTAGAACAGCTTTTTCACATTAAAACTCAGGGGTAAGACAGAATACCAATTTTCAAGTTAACCAAGCAGTATTAAGCATTGTTTTTATGAGGTTGCTATGCTACAGAATAAATAAAACTTATTTCATCTGAAAGTGAAGTATCTTGAATTTATCTGTATTCATCATATTTTTCTCACATACTTTTTTATTTCTGTTTTGTAATAATCCTTATTCTCTCTTTTCTTGATATTTCAACAGTTTTTTTTCTTCTGTAGCATAATGAATTATATCACAAATACATAGCCAATTTAACAAATTCATAGTAAGTATATATTTTATTTTCTGATAAATGTTAAAGAAAAACTGTCCTTTAAGATACAGTCCTAGTTCAGAAGAAAAGTTTTACTAGGTGAAAGAGAAAGAGAAAGAGAGGGAGAGAGAGAGAGAGAGAGAGAGAGAGAGAGAGAGAGAGAGAGAGAGAGAAGGAAGGAAGGAAAGAGAGAAGGAAGGAGAGAGAGAGAAGGAAGGAGAGAGAGAGAAGGAAGGAGAGAGAGAGAAGGAAAGGGGTGAGAGAGAAAGATAAAAGAAGGAAAGAAAGAGATGAAGGGGGAGTGAAAGGAAGGGAAAAGAATCTGTGAAATGTGAAGGTGCTTCTAAAACTTTTAACATGCAGAAGAATTGACTTGAGATCTTGTTTAAAGTAGAATCTGTTGCAGTAAATGTGGAGTGGAGTCTGAGAGTCTTCATTTACAGCAATCTGGTAGTGCTTGTGATTTGTGCCCTGTGTTTTTTTTTTTTTTTTTTTAAAGATAGTTGGTATAAAATAGATATGCATTCAGGAGGTTAGTGGAACATAGGTGGGAACAAAATTATTACAACCTCAGTACTGTGGCTTAGATATTAGGTGTCCCCCATAGCTCACGTGTGACACATCCAGAGGTGAAACAATTGGGTTATGAGAGCCTTGACCAAATCAGCGGATCGGTCCCCTGATGGGGAACAACTAAGTGGTAACTGGAGGTAGGTCGGGTGTGGCTAGAGAGGGTGGGCATTGGGGGTGTGCCTTTGAGAGTCTGTCTCTCTGATGCCCGATCATCATGTCTTCAGCTGCTTCCCTCTAGGACCCTGTTCCACCATGTTGTTCTGCTTCATTTCAAGCCACTAGGAACAAAGGTGGTTTTCTGTGAACTGAAACTTCTGCAACCATGAGCCCCCTAATAAACTTTTCTCCCTCTAAATGTTTTTGTCATATAATTTAGTCACAACAGTGCAAAAGTTGACTTAAACACTCAGTGTTAAAGTTTAAGTCTTAGTGGCTTAAAGGAAGTTACATAGAAGAAGGATGTTGATATTGGACATGAAATATCACTGAGTTAATTGTCTAAATGAATAAAGAATATTCTTAGCCATGGCACTGGAACACATAAGGGGTCAGAATATGAGGAATAATCAATAATGAGTATTGCTAGATTGGTGCTTTTCAAAATGCATTTGTTATGAGAGCAGATGTATGAAACACACCCCAGACATAATGATTTAGAGGCCAGGGGATGGGACTCTTCTCTTCAGTGAGCTCTCAGCTGCTCATCTCTGCCCTCAAGTGTGATAGTTCTCAGATAATATTTTGCATACTGATAGAAGAAGGAAATATTGTTCTGAGAATATCCTTCAACATACTTTAAGGTCAAATGGTAAAAAGCTCTCTGTACCTTGTCTAGGAGTTGGGATTTTATTCTTCCAAAGGGATATTCAACATTAAAAAAATTTTTTTGCTCTTATTTTTAAAAATTTGAATATATTACCTATAAATATATCATTATTTATTTATAATATAGTACATAGAGTAATTTTCCTATTTTACATTAAATAACTTCATGAAGTAGAAACAGGGAAATGGATGATATACATGTTATCCATAAAGATGAAATACATGATGCAAATTTAAGAAGGCAATATATATCTAAGTGAAGTTTACTATTATTCATAGTGAATATAAAGAACTATTTGCAATATACCATTGTAGTGTTTATTATAAGGCTTATTTCTTATAAAATATTACATTGATGTTTTCCCTTGAACTAAAGAAGCTTTGAGATAAAATTAATTATCACTTCACTAACACTTACATGATTGATGTTATCTGCAGTCTGGCACTTTTTGCTTTTTATTTGTTGCCATTTCTTCATTAGGTAAGAGTTAGATGAGTTAAGCTTATAAAATGTAAATTTCTATTATGCGTAATTGGACAGGCATAAATATCAATATTTTGCAATGTCCCCAGAGACAACAAAACTATACATGTGCTGGTTTCAATTTCTTCCTGGAGAAGAACTATTTTTTCTTCCCTTGGACTATATCACTACCTTGATTCTAAATTGTGCTGATACATTGACTATTTGTACATCTCTTGGGTGCTTTCTCAGCATCAGCTTCCTCCAATCATATGGAGTTTGAATTAAGGTAAGCTAAGGGCACTGAAAGCTTGCCATAGAAGTAACTCAGTGGCTTCTCTCTCTCTCTACCCTCACCCCATATGAAATAAGAAGAAAACAGAGTAAATTGAGTTTCTAACAATAAGACTCCTCTGAGCATCCCAATCAACTATTTATATTAGACTAGAAAATGTTTTTATCTCTTTGGTTTTGAGAATGAAATTATTTACAGCTGACATTGGTTGCAAGCTTTATGATAATTTTAATGAAATGTTCTCCAGTCCCTTCAAATATAAAGGATGCTTAAAGTGTGAGATAATACTCAACAATTGAAGGGATATAACCAACAGGGGAGAAATGATGCAGTAATAAGCAATCTGAATTGTTGTAATGTGACTGTTCTCTTCCAACAGCCTTATTCACTCCTTTTTATGCTCTGGATAAACTATCTTCTATAGTAGTGAATAAGTAATAATGGATCATATCCCAGCTGTGAGCCGTTTTGTGGTTAGTAAAATAGGGAGCAACCAGGGATTTTCAATCTCAAATAACATTGTGTATGACAAGTGAAACTTTAGTAATTTGCAGTGAATAATTCCATGCAAGAAGAACAGGAAACTATAGCTATGTGATTCAGTTCTTTACATATAATTGGATCTGTGTTTAAAGTTTGAGGCTTGGGAATTTAATAAATCAGGGAATTCATCCTTGTTAGCTCACTTACAATATCAGAAAAACTAACTTTCCCAAAACTTGATTATTCCCATCTTTAAAATAGGGGAGTGAATGATACTTTTGCATTTAACCCCTGGGGAATATAAGGTAATGTAAAATCTAGTTATACCTCCTCCCTAAAGCTGGTTCCTTCTCTTTTCATTTTCTCAGATTTGTAATGCCCCAGTGCTGGACTACAAAGCTTTCCTCTTCTCTTTATCCTTAGAAAAGCTTTCCTTGTCCTTTGTCTTAAATACTTTGTGAATTCTGGCAGCTCTTAGGTTTATGTCTGCAGATCAGAGAGGTCTCTTTCTTCAATCTGGCTTTACAATGTCTTACTCAAAAACTCCCCCTTTTGTTTAAGAGACATCTCCAACATCACATATTCAAAATTGAATACTGATTTATTCACCTTCTGCTCAAACCACTAATCCGAGGTTATTCCAATTTACCTCATATCAACAAATAAGACAACCCCTCTTCTCTTACAATTCATGTTAAATCAGTCACAAACACTGTCTTCTTAATTTCAAAATATCTCTGAGACACACAAATTTGTATTATCCCTTTACCATTTCCTCATCCTCCAAACCATTATCTCTTACCTGAACTGATAAAATTGCCTTTTAATTAGACTTTCCGCTTTATTCTTTACACTGCCACAGGCACTTTCTGATGAGCAGTGAGAGTAATTCTTTTAAACTATGTCAGATAATGCCACTTACTTGCTACCCTCATCCTGCAGAGCACCACACAGTACATGTCCTGGCTTCCAAGGCACTACTCTTTCTGACCTCACCCCTTGCTGCTTGACCTGCTCTTCTTCAGTTTCATCCAAGGAGTTCAAGTGAATAAATCAGTACATCGACTAAAAGACAAAAGCTCTGAAGTAAAAGAAAAAATGTACATAAAAATAATTTTGTTATTATAATATCAAATGTAGAAATCAAAATAAAATATAATTAATTAAGTCCTTAAAGTCAAGGAGTTAAGAAAAAAAACATTTTTCTCATGAAAAATAATTAACTGTACAGAATTGCAAAGCATGAAATTAAAGATATCAAGAAAAGTCTTAGAAATACAGGTTTAAGTGGAGAAAGGAGGTCAGGGTTAAAAGTAAAGATTAGATGCTGTTTATTTGAGATAAGTTAACTGTTACAACAAACAGCCTCCACACTTCAGTGACTTCACAAAATACTCTTTTGTTTCTCATATCAGAATTCACTGTGGGAGGTTCCATGTAAGAAGGACAAGAGGTGGATAAACATCAGGTGGAATCTTCTCTGTACACTCATTTGGGATATGGGCTTCTTTCATCCAACTGTCTCATTCTCTCTCAAGGCCAGGAACTTTCCACTGGAAACATGACATACATCCAGTAGTAACAGTGAAAGGTATATTGAATGTTGTAGGGAAACAACAAGAAAAGTGGTATGCATAGTGTTTTAGTTAGCTTTTTCACTGCTGTGACTAAATGAATGAACCAGCACAATTGTAAAGGAGGAAGAGTTTATTTGAGGGCTCATGATTTCAGAGGTCCTAGTCCATAGAAGGCTGACACCATTCCTTGGGGCTCAAGGTGAGGCAGAACATCATGGCAGAAGAGCATGGCAGAGGGAAGCAAATCACATCATCAGGAAGCAGAGAAAGAGAGAGAGAGAGAGAGAGAGAGAGAGAGAGAGAGAGAGAGAGAGAGAGAGAGAAAGACTCCACTCTCCAGATACAAAATATCTACCCCAAAGCCACACCGTGATTCCTACCTTCTCCAGCCATACTCTACCACTTCAGTTACCACTCAGTTAATCTCTATCAGGGGATTAACTCACTGGGTTAAGACTCACAACCCAATCATTTCTCCTTCAAACCTTCTTGCATTGTCTCACATGTGAATTTTTGTGGGATACCACACATGGCTTCCAACAGAACCCTGTGGATTAAATTCAGCTTCTCTCCAGGTCCACTAGGAAATGTGTTTACTATGTACCTCCAAGAAAACAAAATGACCAAGAATTTGAAGACATAGCAGTGTCTATACTGCAAAGGTCACTTGCAAAGATTAAGAGTTGAAAATACTAGAAAGGATGAAAACGACCACAGCAAGACTATGGACCCAGTGTTGCAGCCTTAGAGAACCCTATAATTCAGAGAGCTATTTCAGGAACCCACACTTAGGAGAACAAAAGACTAAGAGAGATGGATGATAACCCTGACATTATTTCCTATTAAGCCAATAAAGACAGAATTTTAACACTAGATAAAAGTGTAGTTAATAGATTGAAAGATGTAGATTTAGAAAGAACTTAATAGATAAAAAAAAAATCCAAGTGAAGACTGGATTTGATTGTGAGAAGAACTTTGGTGAATTCCAGAAGACATTTTATATACATAAATGACAATATAGAATCAATTGCATTTTGTTCCTATACTACATAAATTATTGGTTCTTTATTTGTGTGCTACACAAAATTTGTAGGTAGAGAGCTCTCAATTAAAATTAAGGTATTTGTTAATGTGATCTTTGCTGGTATCCTTGACTTTTTCTGGAATCAGAATGATACTATATGTTTTCCTTTCCAAAAATAGTTTAATAATATTAACCAAATTTTCTAAACAGGAATTGAAATCAAAACATTTTGCTTTGTTTTTTGTAAAGCTGTGAAAATTTGAGAATCACCTGTATATTTCTTGACCAGTGAAGTACCAAAATATTACCAAGAAAAATAATGAAGGTGATTTTGATGGTGTCACAACCTAATGTTTAGGTATTCCTAAAGGCATTTCCTCTCTCATCCTCTTATAATGTGACTTATAATTCAATACATATATATATATGTATACATATATATATATATATGTATATGTATACATATATATATATACATATATATATATATATATATGTATACATATATATATATATAATATAGTTCAAATTCAATTTCTGCCCCTGGAATTGAGCACTAACACAATTCTAGATTTTTATATCAGAAAGTTGGGGAAATAGTTGTTTTTGTTGTTGTTTTGGTACCAGGAACTAAACTCAAGGGTGCTTAACCACTGAGCAACATTACGGTCCTTTTTTATGTTTTACTTTGAGACAGGGTCTTGCTAAATTACTAAGGCCGGTCTTGAACTTGTGATCCTCCTGCTTCAGCCTCCCAAGTCAATGGAATTCCAGGTTTGAGGAGAATAAGTTCTATGCTACAAAATTTCTTTGAGTATAAAGTAAACTTGGACAGAAAGAAAACTAGTTAAAATTAAAGACTTTTTAAAAAAAATGTAGAAAACATAAATATGAAGAGATTTTACATATGTCTGAAAAACAAGTTATATGAGTAAGAAGACACATGAAAAGGATTGCCAGCAATGGATGGAGGCTTTATTCCCTTACATTGTAAATGGGATCTTTTTGTTTTGTTGAATTTTGTTTAGGTTTTTCATGTCTTAGCATTAAAGTGCTTATCTTTCAATATGAGCATGATAACTATAATATACTCTTATCATTACATTATTTCATGTCTCAATATATTCCTAAAAAAACAGTTTTATAGAAGTATTTTTCATAATTCTTAGAAGTTCACTTGGCAATTTCTATCTACCATTTTGCAATAATATATGAATAATATTTCTATAGTTAATTTTAAAATTGTGATTTTTTCCAATACTGATTTTGTTTTTCTTTAAAAAATAATCAATGTCCAAGAGGTTCTTTTTCACTAATACTCTGAAACATGAATAAATACACTAATTTGCTTTTCAAATTAGCAAACCTTTATTTTTTTTTTGAGCATATTCCATTCATTTGAGAAAGTTGCACTGGAAGAGTCATTACATTGTTATGAAATTAGTTCAAATGTACAGAACATAACTTGGCAATACTCCCTAAGAATATGAAAAGTTTATCTTTTTTTAAATCACTTTTTTGGCATTGGGGATTGAATCTACAGGTTCTTGACCACTGAGCTTCATCCCAAGCCCTTTTTCTTTTTTATATTGAGAGAGGATGTCACCAAGCTGCCAACACTGGCCTTGACTTACAGTATTCTTGTCACAGCCTCCTGAGCAGCAGAGATTACAGGTGTGTACTGCAGCACCTGACTAGAATCTGAAGTTTTAAGCATTTATGACTCAACATTTTCTTCTTAGAGTATATAAAATATAGTGGAAATAATTTTCTACAAGGCAGAAAAGAAAATTTATGTATAAAAAAATACACAAAATTTTTAGGTTAAAATTTGGAAATCATATAATGGGATTGACTTATGCTATAAGCAAAAGTCAAATATAATTTAACACTCAAAATAATATTCGTAAATTTTGTAGCATGAAAATGTATGTGTAAAGTTGCAAGTAAAAAATGATACCCTTAAAATAACATTAATATTATAATATTGCTGTTAATATATACATTAGTAAGAGTATTGAAAGAATTTTAATTCTAAATATGCTGTCTGATTTTTCTCCATAAAAATAAAGAGTTCTCATGCTTATTAGAGTCTACATATAATTTAACCGTTTGACCGTACGTGTACTAGATTGTTGCATTGGTTCAGAGAGTAATTTTAGATAAAACTTGAGAAACTCCTGGGAAACAAAAAATTTGTGGGGGAAATAATCTATCAGGTAATACAGTTATTTCTCCAGTTGATGATACAGAAATGAAATAAACTTTCCAATGTCCATGTGGTTGAATAAACTGAACATCATAGAACCTCCAGGCTAGAAAGGGCACAAGAGAGGTCATGAATTTTGTACCCAGCTCTCTATAAACTGCCCCCAGGAAAATGAAAAAGCATCCTATTCTCTTTCATTACAGTTCCCTAGAGAAAACATTGCTATAACTTCTCACTTTAACTAAGCGTTTTCAATTTTCTAATTTCTTTTAAGGAAACTTCTTTCTTAAACACCCAAGGCAAATATAAATAACTTTCTCTCTGTAGATATATAATTTCTAATCACCACTTTGAACCCTTGACATCATTGATGATCACCATCAAATCATTTTCTAGGTTTCTACTTTAGTTAAAACAATTGTACATCTTTTTACTTTTCCCAATATATTTTATCTTTTAGCCTATTAAATATTTCCAAGATCTTTTTCAACAGTCCCCAAGTTCTCTGAACGTCACTATTTGTGCAGCAAGAAACTGATCAGACTCCTCTTTCCTTAATTTTTAAACTTAGTAATCACTTTGATTTTTAATGCAATGTTTTAACAAAAATTCTTATTAGTTAATTATAATTACAACCAATGTTTTGTCATTTTAAATTTTATTAGACAAAATTAGTGGCATTCAATGAACATCATGACATACCCATTGTCAAATTTTTCTTGACTGATCTCTTAGGGTAATGAATAACTTTAGATATTTTTTTTTTACCCCAAATCAAGGCTTTATCTTTTAAAAGAAGGTTTGGTACAACTGTTGACCAACTTCCTGAGGAACACCTATTTTTGTGTCATAATTCTTATAAAATCAAATTTACAAAAATCTTTAAAAGTAAAGACAGTTCCAAGAAGTAAGATTACAGGCATCCAGAACTTGCCTACTTCTACTGGAAGCAGAATCAAAGCAGGAATGTGGCTGCTTTATTGAGGTGGGTGACCTTGGGTGAGTCCTGGAATAGTACTGGAAAGACAGAAATATTGGATGATGGAAGAGTGGGAGAAACAAAAAAGCACCCAGCACCTTTTGCAGGACAGCACAGCAGAGATAGCACAACCCCCTTAGTGGAATTACAGTGAAATAAGGAGAATCCCAGTGAAAACTAGAGGACAGGACTTGGGACCCTGCAGACATAGATTCTAAATGAATAAGAGACCTGGAATTTGCATAGTGAGTTATCTCTGGAGTTCTCTGCACTTCCCTTGAGCTTGTACCTATTGGAGTTAAAAGGTCCTCTGCATTTTCCCATGCTGGGAACTCCCAAGGCAAAATCACTGCACTTACTCAGCCACCTGCCACACAGTCAGTCTGGTGCTTTGGGAAAAGACCCTGACTCCCCAGAATTCCATGGGATGGGAAACTAGGGGAACAGAAGGTGCTTCCCTTTAAATCTCTGTTTGGAGAATCTGACTCTGAAAGTCTAGGGGAGGAAATGATTCCTTTTGATTTATTGTGGGAGGCAAGTCTAGGAATACCCAAATTGTAGGAAGTGGATCATGGAGACCCCTTCACAAACACCCCCACCTCAGCACAATTATGTTGTGACTCTATCGTGCCTTGTCGGGAATTTGGGGGAATTTGGGGGAATTTGGGGGCATGCCAGAGAACCAGCATTAACCCCATCCTTCCTCAGAGTACACAGCCTAAAAAGCTCTGGAGAGAATCTTTGTGGAGTTCCACATTCCCCACTAGCACTCTAACAAGCCCTAGCATGTTGTTAGCAGCACCCTCAAAGCATATAGATCAAAATCTCCAGAGAATCTGCCAGGCTATTCCTGCATTCTTGCTTCCTAGGTGCACTGTCAGTTTCCCCACCGTTGCTGTGCACAGTCCAAAAAGCTCCAAAGAAAATCTTTACCTGGGGAGCTCCACTTTACACTCTGGCTCATTAAAGTGAGAAAAGCATCAAGAGAGCAATTCCAACTAGGTTCAACTACAAATCACTCCTGCTAGTCACTGAGACAAGCACCACAAAGAAAGGGAGAGAAGGGTGAATAAAACCCAGCCTTTGCTCTGACCGTGGGATGCACGGTCTAAGACCCAGAGAGGAGCTTTGATCAACATAGTTTGCAAGCATGCACTTCCATCCCTTCTTCAAAGTGCCTTAATGGGGAGGAATTTTTATTTTCCCCTAATATGTTTTTAGTTGGTGTTGATTTGTTTATTTCCCTCTTTTTTTCTCTTTATTCTCACCTCTTTTTAAATGTTAATCTCTCTTTTTATCCCTTTTTTACTTTTTACCTGCTTTTCATTTTTCTCTTTTCTCATTTTTAATATTTAATTATTTTTCTCCTTTTTTTACTTTTTTAAAAAAGATAACTTCTATGATATTTTTAATTTTTTACATTCTTCTGTATCACTTTCCTCCCTAAAATTTTTGTAGTTTGTGATATTGCATTTATTTTTGTTTTTATATTTTTTTTAATCCTTAGTTTTTCTTCACAGTGCTGGGGGTCAAACCCAGGACTTTGTATATGTTGCACAAATGCCTTACCACTGAACTATCATCCCAACTCAGCTGAGAGAAATTTTGCCTAGCCATTATGCAGTCCCACCAAGCTTTGGAGGCTACTTCAGTTCAAAAGGTAAAGAGGGAGAAAATGTCCCAGCTGAAGACTCATCCTCAAGCAGCATGGGTAGGAAAAGAATCTGATGGCCAGATCTTAGATACTCACCCCAACAGAAAGAAGAATGAGAAATAATACAACTATTGTGGATATCCTACCTATGAAGATCCTAAACACTGGTTGCTATCATATGGCACACTGACTGGAAGTGAAAGCCCCAGAAAGGGAGATGTGACCCTGACCCTTTTTACCCCCCATGAAACACATGTTCTCAAACAGTGTATAAACAGAGAATCCAACCAAGGTTGTAAAAGTCAATACCAGAATTGCTTTTAAATAACAGAACCCGAATCAACAATACCTGAGGAAACACACATCACCTGTTAGGGTTTCCATTCTCATTGTAGGAATAACCACAGAGGGTATAGTCCATTTATTCTGTTGTCTACACTATACTTACCTGAATTCCTAGAGGTACTCCACTGTTTTGAGACTTACAGAGAAAACAGATCCCACAGTGTCTAACACAGCAGGCATTGTGTCAAAACCCACTTATCACAGTAAAGAAAATGTTGGGAGACTATATTCAAAGGTCTAACCAGGAAGATTTAATGTTAAAGAACAAACTGATACCCCAGGTATTAAAGAAGACTGCTTTTCAAGAAGTACCTCACATAACTGTGGAAGAATTATATAACTCAACAGATGCATAGATCTCAACAGAGAAACACAAGAAATTTGAATAAACAAGACAATATTATAACTAATAAAATTTATAACTCCAAATTTCAAAGATATCAAAATGTATGAAATGTCAGACAAAAATTCAAAAGGATTATTTTTTAAAAAGCTCTTTGAAATCCAAGAGAATACAGATAAACAACTGAATGGATTAAGGAAGAAAACTAAGACTATGGATAAGCATTTTAGAAAAAAGAGATTTTGAAAAAAATGCACATAGAAATCTTAGAAATTAGAAGCTCAATAGTCAGATTTAAAAGTCAATAGAGAGCCTCAGCAACAGAATAGATCAAGCAAAAGAAAGAATGTCAAAGTATTAAATGAAGACAACAATAAAGAAAGAAGGAATAAAGAAAACATACAGTTCTATAGGACACCGTCAAGAGATGAAAGATCCACATAATCACCTGGAGGGAGAAGAGCTACATGCTGAGGACATAGATAACCTAATTCAGTGAAATAATAGAAGAAATTTCTCAAATCCTAGTAAAGACATGGACATACTGCCACAAGAGGCATTTGGAACCTAAAATATGCAGGGTCAGAAAAGAACCTCTCTATTATAGTTAATTGACACACACATACACTCACACACACACAAGCTGTAAGACAGAAGCACCAAGTCAAAATTAAAGACAAGGCCGTTAGATGAACAGCAGGTTTCTCAGCAGAAACTATAAAGGCCAGGAAGGCATGGATTGATGGATTTTAAGTTCTGAAAGAAAATAACTGCCAATCAAGATAATTATACCCAGGAAGGTTATCCTTTATAATCAAGGTAGAAATAAATATCCAAGTTAAACTACCTGAGGGAATTCATGACCACTAAACAATCATTATGCAAGATTTTTAAGAGAATCCTACACCCTGAAGAGGAAGAAAGATAAACACAATCATGAGATATTGAAAGAATAAATCTCACTGAAAGAGTAGATCTGCAAATAATAAGTAGGAAAAAACCAAACAATATTGAAATAGAAAGCCATCAAATATCTAAGATGAATATGGGAAGAAATTAGCATAGCATATTCAAAACAACCATAAGAAAATCAACAAAATGACTGAGAGCGCAAGTACATACCTTTCACTAATAATCCTAGTTGTGAATGGATTTAATTCTCCAAAGATAAACTAACTAATTGGATTAAAAACAAAATCCCAAAATAAGCTACCTGAAAGAAACTCAGCTCACCAGCAAAAACACAGACAGAATCAAAGTGAAAGTATGAAAAATGACATTCCAACTACAAGGAATCTGGAAGCAAAAAAATGTAGTCATATTTAGATCTGACAAAATATACCAAAGCCAGTTAGAAGAGAAAAATAGTGGTAAAAGATAAAACAATTATAAATATAAATGTCTCAAATATTGGAACACTCAATTTCATAAAATAAACACTAATATAAATAGAGTGTTATGCCTCACTACAATAATAGTGGGTAACTTCAATATCCCACTCTTACCAACCAACCAAACAATCAAAAAATAAATAGAAATGTAACATCAGAGTTAAACTACACTACATATCAAATAAAATTAATGGGCATATACAGAATATTCCAACCAATAACTGCAGAATATACAATTCTTTAACTCAACAAATGAACTTCTTCCAAAATTAGGACATATGGCCATAAAGCAAGTCTTAATACATTTGAACTAATTTAAATCAACTTATCAGATCACAATGGAATTAATCTAAAAATCAACAGCAAAAGAAACTTCAGAAATTATACTAACAAGGAAATAGATCATCACTTTTGAACAGTGCATCATTAAAGAAATCAGGGAAAATTTTAAAATTCCTTGAATAAAATAAAAGTAGAAACACAAAAACATACCAGGATCTACAGAATATAGTGAAAAGAGTGCAAAGAGGGAGTTTCATAGTGAAAAGTGAGTATATAAAAAAAAATTAGAGATAAAAAATAAACAACCTAATGATACACTCATGCATTAGAATAACAAAAATAAACCAAACTCAAAATTAGTAAAAGGAAATACATAATAAATCAGAGTAGAAATAAATGAAGTAGAGATTGTAAAAGCTAGATCAATTAACAAAGGGTTGGTTCTTAGAAAATATAAATAAATTTAACAACCATTAATTGAACTAATAAAAAGAAAGATAGGATTCATTAAATAAAATTAGAGATGAAAAATGAGGCATTACAACAAATACAACAGAAATTATAAGGAATAATAGTTAATATTTTGAGACAGAATATACCAATAGTTTGAAAAATGTGGAAGAAATGCACATATTTCTGGAAACTTGGGAAGTACTGAAATTGAACAAAGGGGATATATGAAACATAAACAGATCAATAATAAGTGATAAAATTAAAGCAATATTGAACAGTTTCCCAACAACAAAAAAATAGGACCATATGGATTACCTGCTAAATGTTATGAGACTTTCAAAGAAGAGCTAATACCAATGTTCCTCAAAGTATTCCACAAAATATAGCAGGAAGCAAGAGCTTTTCTAAATTCATTCTATGAAGTCAGTATTATGCTAATACCAAAACCTGATAAGGAGCAATGAAAAAACTATCAGTCAATATACTTGATGAAAATAGATGCAAAAATCCTCAATAAAATAGTTGCAAGTTCAATTCAACACAGCACTAAAAGACCATAAGATGATCAAGTTGGATTCATAACAAGGATGCAAGGATGATTCAATATATGCAAATCAACAAATGAGATAGAACACATAAATAGAATCAAAGCTAAAAATCACATTGTCATTTCAATAGATGCAAAAATGCCTTTGATAAAATTCAAAATTTATTTCTGTTAAAATCTAGGTATAAATTAGGTATAGAAGAATAATACCTCAACACATACTAAAGGATATATATAACAAACTCATAGCCAACATCAAATTGAGTGGGTAAAGTAAAAATTCTAACATTGAGAATGAAACTCTCTAACATTGAGATGTCAACTCTCATCACTCTTATTCAGTATGGTATTGAAATTTTAGCCATATCATTTAGCAAGAGAAAGAAATAGAAGAATACATTATGCAAGAAGTCAAATTTTTCTTGTTTGTATATGACATGGTTCTATACTTAAAAGATCCTAAAGATTCCAACCAAAAGAGACCTGATAAGCAAATTCAGTAAGTAGCAGGATACAAAATCAACATATCAGTAATTTCTACCCAGTAATAATTCACCAAGAAAAAGAAAACATGAAAGCAATCCAATTAACAACAGCCAAAACAAAACACAGGAAAAATAAAAATAAATAAAGTCACACTAGGAATAATAACCTAACTAATATCCCTATACTCTACAATGAAAATAATAGAAAACTGAAAGAAAGAAATTGAAGGAGTCAGAAAGTGCAAATATCCTTCATATTCATAGATTGGGAGAATTAATATGGTTAAAGTGGGCAGAAGTTTCAAAACCACCTATCGATTCAAGGCAATCCATCCTTATCAAAATACCAATAACATTGTTCTCAGAATTACTGAAACAATCCTAAAATTTGTATGGAAGCACAAAAGACCAGAAATAGCTAAACTAATCCTGAACAAAAAGAGTATTTCTAGAGTTATCACAATACTGTATTTCAAAACATACTACAGAGCCATAATATATATATATATATATAATATTATATATATATAACATTATATATTTGATATATATTCACACAGCATGGCACCAATGTAAAAAACAGACACATCAATCAATAGATCCAGAAATACATTCACACTATTTAGTCACGGATTCTCAATAAAGGTACAAAAGATAAACATTGGAGAAAGGACAGCTTCTTTAATAAATTATGCTGGGAAAACTGGATTTCCACAAAAATAATATTGAAAAAAGATCCCGTCACCCTGTAAAAAGATCAACTCAAATTAGATCAAATATCTTAATTTAAGATCTACGACTTTGAAACTATCAGAAGCAAATATAAGAGAAACATTTCAAGGTATTGGCAAAGGCAATGATTTCATGAACAGGACTCTGGTACTGCAAGAAACAAATGCAAGAATTTACAGATGGGATTACACATCAAATTACAAAGTTTCTGCCCAGCAAGAGAAATAACCAACAGAGTGAAAAGGCAACACACAGAATGGGAAAAAAAAAATTGACAGCTATTCATTTGACATGATTAATATCTAGAATATAAAAAGAACTCAAAAATCTCAATAACAATAGAATAATGTGATTAAAAATGAGAAAATGATCTGAAAAGACACTTCTCAAAAGAAGACATACAAATGACCAATAAATAAATGAAAAAAATAGTCAATATCTTCAGTCATCAAGGATAAGGAAATCAAAGCTACATTGAGATTTCATCTCATTCCAATATTGATGATTATTATCACTAGAACAAAAAATAACATATGCTGCTGAGGGTATGGGGAGAGAGGAACCATTACACACTGTTGGTAACAATGTAAATTAGTATGGCCACTTTGGAAAATGGTATGGAGTTTCCTCATAAAACAAAACAGAACTATCACATGATCCAGCTATATCACTTCTAGGTATATATATGCACGAAGGAAATGAAGTCAAAATGTTAAAGAGGTAACTGCATACCCATGTTTACTGTAGCACTATTCACAACAGCTAAGATACGGATCAGAGTCAGTGTCCATTAACAAATGAATGTATAAAGAAAATGTGGTGTACACACAAAATGGAGCATTATTAAACCATAAATAAGAAGAATGAAATCATGTCATTTTCATAAAAATGGATGGAACAAAGAACATCATGATAAGCAAAATAAACCAGACCTAGAAGGCAAGTGTTTCATGCTTTTTCTCATAAATAGAAACTAAAAACTAACAAACAAAAGACACAAAAATACCTGACAGTAGAAAAGTGACTATTAAGTAATGAAAAGACAAATGGATTATAGGAGTAAAGAGAGGAGGATAACAGAGTGAAGAAGGGAGGTGGGACATGATCAACATTTGGCATTTGTGTGTATGGAAAAGTCACAGTGAAACCCATTGACTTCTACAATTAAATGTGTTTATAACAAAAAAATTAAAAAGATATACTTGTGTCATATCCGCCTCAAAATTTTACAGTGATGACTGCTTATTAAACTTATTTTTTTAACCTCTGTTCTACATAGCTTCTTATGCACAGAAGATATTTGTTATATTTTTATTTGATGTAGGTAAATTCAGGTCTCTGAACAAAATTCTTTCACACTTAAAAAATATTATATATTGCCAGATATTGTAAATGAATAAATTATAAACAGCAGGAAATTTAGAGGAGGGGAATCATATTCTAATCTGAAATATGAAGCTAGATGTGGGATATATGTTTGAGAAAATTTTGGCAAAAGTCATGTAACAGAAATAAGGATAAATAATTGGTTTTAGTTTGGGGACATAGTGCAATTTGAAATGTTATCCATCTTAGGTTGTTTTCTTCCTCAGCATTACAAAATTCATTATAAATTCAGATTTCCAGTGAATATACTCGCTGTTCATACTGGAAGATGAGAACAATAACTAAAATTGTTAAAATGAAATAGCCATTCAATATAATTATTAGAGGATCAGTTATAGAAATATACAGTCAATTCATAGTTCTTTGTTAAAGAGAATGATATATAAAGAAGTTTTTAACAGAATTGAATTAGTAAAAAATAAGATCTAGAATGCTTATAAAAATGTGGTTCTTTTCCACATTTAATTAATTAATTTGATTTAATTACATCAAATTACTCTGACAGGTTGCAATTTATATAGCTCTGTAAGTCATTTGATTTGATCTAATTGTTGAGTTTGGTTACACTATCATATTTTTAGGTGTTTGTCTGCAAGTTATTTTTTTTCTCAATTTCATAAAGGACTCAAGCAGAAGTCACTAAATGACTTGTTCAGGGCAACTTTAATTAGTTGGATTTGAATTTCCAATCCTCCTTTGTAGAGAGTTTAGTACGACCATGACTGTATTTGTTCAAAGTAAATAAAATTTTGTGAGATGAAAACAAAAACTTATACACACACAATATATTCATTAAACTATAAATCAAGATGAATATATTGAATAATTAATTTTTCATTTTTTCTTCATACATTTTATTTATATAAATAACTTCATTTCTAACATGTAATTATGTTTATAATTTATTATTGCAGAAGGAATATTAAAAGTCACTAATTGCAATAAATAAAATAGGTCAGATTTTAAATTAAGAATTGTGTGTGTTTCTGACAAGAATATCACATCTGAATTCAGCAGTTAAGTTTCCTTTGGAGTATAATAAATTTCTATTTTGGTTCAACCATATTAAAACTGAGAATTTCTGTGTTTTCATTGTGAATTACCACATCTCAAATGGAACTGATAAGCATGCGCCTATCATCTCTTTTGATCTCCATTGCCACTTCTCTCCTGAATTTACATTTTGCCACTTAGTTATATTATGCCTCTAATTTCTCCCAGAAGTTTTTAAAATTACTTCCATGTTAGTGTTTTGAAATACTAAGTTCATCATTCATCACTTGTACTTTTAAACTTATTCCTTACAGAATGAATATGTTCAGTTCTCTGTTGTTTGTGGCATTGTTATCTGCTCTTGCTTCTTTCGTAGGCCAATCTTTAGCAAAACTGTCAATCACATTGTGCTTTTGACTGTTTCGCATCTAAAGCTTGCCCATGTCCATCCTTATTTTGTCTTTATATCCATCTTAAGCACAGCTCCACCTTGACATTTGTTACATTTTTATAAGGCTGGTCCAGATTTATAAACTGGCACATTTTCTATGAAATCTTTTGACAATCCCATTAGGTGGAAATGACTTCTTTCATTTCTTTAATCTCTGAACTTTCCTAGTTTTTCCATCATGATATGAACATAATGTCAAAAAAATGTAATTTTTTTCTACAGATATTTAGCTTTCTTTTATTCTTGTCATAAATTACTTCAGTGTCTATGTTCTAAATTCCACCATGATTCTTTAGAGATAGAAACTAGTGATGTTGCACCTACAATGATGTTGTGACTATGTATTTATTTACTTAATTAGTATCTCTAAGCTTATGATCCATTAAATACCTCTGATTAATAATAATACAATTCACATTTAAGGGAGGGTTTAATTTGACTTAAGTATGTAAATAAAGAAGGTATGTCAATAGAACAGATTCAAATAGTCATGATTTAATTAATAAAACTGTATAACTAAATAGAACAAATAATAAAAAGATTATTAATACCAATAAAAGAAGATGCTTCATTACTCTGGTAAAGTGTGTACGCACAGAGAGAGAAGTTCTTGACTCATTCTAGGGATCACAGATATTGACACTTGATTTGAATCAAGAGTAGAAAATAATCAGAGAAATATAGCAAAAAAATTATTTCATGAAGAAGATAAGCTAAGAACCACTGCTTTTATATTTACTAATGAAGTACAATATTCAAGTTCAAAAAAACCTGGAGATGTGATATATGAAGAGTAATAGCTTCTTCAATATCAGAGGGTCTGGGCCAAGGCTTGGTATTGAGAGGCAAAGATCTACCTATTCAATTCCCTCTTCTTCACCCTAGCATTCATTCACAGGTGGTCTCCTGTGAAAAATTCTAGAGGTTGTGCTGTTTGCCTTAGTCCTTCCCTTCCATATTATCCATTATTATTTCTCATTATCAGGGACAGATATAATCATATTACCTTGTTATTATCAAAATTCCAAATCAATATCTTTCTTAAAGATTTAAATATATTTTTGGTAACATAATCTTAATAATTATAATAATCATTGATCAATAAAACAATCTAGGAAAATTATACAAGAGTCCTAGTATGTGGGAATTTCAAAAATTAAAATATTTATTATAGAATAGGATGTGGCTTGACTAAAAACAAAGATATTTGGCAGCCAAATAAGGATTGGTTTAAATGAAAGATTATCTCTCTCAGTTTTATAGAATATTTCCATTTAAAAGTATATGTAGAAGGCTGGGGATATAGCTCAGTTGGTAGAGTGCTTGCCTCAAATGCATAAGACCCTGGGTTTATTCCCCAGCACTACAAAAAGAAAAAAAGAATGAAGAAAAGAGAGATACCAGAACAACTAAACATTTCATAAAAATGTGCATAAGTAGTAGTTTTGGTAAAGGTTAAACCTCTGGGATTTTTTAAAATATATATATTTTAGTTGTAGGTGGATACAATAACTTTATGTTATTTATTTATTTTTATGTGGTGCTGAGTATCAAACCCAGTGATTCACACGTGTTAGGCAAGCACTATGCCACTGAGCCACAACACCAATCCCAAGCCTGTGGGATTTTACATGATTTTAAATTACAGTTATGCCCCTTAGTTGTAGAACCTTTGGAAAATTTTAACATTTTTAAGGTTTACATTCCTTGTTTGAAATCAAAGGAAAACTAGTAGTGGGTGTTCATAATGTTTGAAGAGGAAATCAGATATTGAGATAAAGTAAAAAATGAGACAGTTTCTGACATATATTAAATGTTCAATAAATGTTCATCATTATTATGATTATTTTTTTTGAATAAAATATTTTTGAATGTGTTCTACAAATTATATCTAAGAATACTAATAGAAAAAATGTTATATTTGCCTTAAACTTTTCTTAAAACTATTTTGTTATATTTTTTTAAAAAGTGGTTTAACTTCAGAAAATGTGTTAAAACATATGTTTATACATCGGTTTCTGACAAATATTTAATGTGTTAGTACACACAAAATTATGCTTTATTTTGAAATTGTTTTCAAGAACATGTTTTCATGAAACATGTTTTAATGAATCACACATTTTAATTCAAATACTCAGTACACATTGAACTTAATATTCATAGTACATTTTAAAAGTACATTACAATCTACATATGGCATTCACAACATCATTTAAAATAAAAGTATTTTCTTAAAGTGCTTCTGTATTAGTCACTGTGACAAATACCTCGGATAAAAAACTTAAGGGGAGGAATGATTGAATTTGACTCATGTTTTCAATCCATGGTGGCTTGGTCCTGTTGCATTGGGCCTGTGGTGGCACAACACATCATGGTGAGAGCACATAGTGGAGAAAGTTGCTCCTTACCTCATGGTGGCATGGAAGCAAAAGAGAGCCAGAGGACAGGAAGGGACCAGAGTCACAATACTACCTGCAAGGGCATACCCCAATGACCCAACTTTCTTCCATTTGGTCCCACCCCTTAAAGTTTCCACATCTCCCAATAATACCACTGGCTGAGGATCCATGGCATCTGGGGAATTTAAAAATCCAAATCTACAGAAAATCTCTTTTGAATTCCCCACCATTTTCATTACTGATACAATCAAATTTCTCATCAAGCCGCTTACTTACTTATTTCCAGAGATATCATAAATATGTGCTCTTAAATTCTTACTACAACAAAACTACAGTCATATTTATAATGAATCCGAGAATAAGAAGCTGATCATTCTAGATAATTAATCCACTTATTTCTTTAATGAATTTGAGATGACAGATGTAATCTCTCAAACAGCTCCTTAAGACTTGAAAAATGCAATTAACGAGTTATCGAAAATATAATATTTTTGGTTTAGATAATATGAAGAGCAAGCAAATCAGCAAAGACTGTATTTTTGGTTGTTGAGTAAAAACAAAACTTTTCCTTATAGTCCATATTTCATCTGTATAATGATTGTGGTTATTGTAATTGTATTTGGTTACTGTCTGTGAACTGATAGCAAGAAGAATAAAGAAAGTTTACTACAGTCATCACATGCAAGTGAACTGTTAGATGTAACTCTGACTGTAATAACTCTGGGTGTAAAATCTCTGGTCCCTGCCTCTCATGTGAACTGATTCCTCATATTCTGTATTTTTTTAACTGATGAAAGGCCTTGTTCAAAGTACTCATTTTGGATGTGCCAATGCTGTACTCATGTCATTTATTTGTGCCTTGATGTTCCAACTGTTTTTCTGGGACCTTAGACCTACCAGTACTTTCATTGTATCATTTTTCATTTTTGTTTGTGTCAGACAAGAAAACAGAGAAGTGGATTAAAGTAATTTAAATAACTGTAATATTTTGGCTACATAGCCCATTTTATTTGTGTAAATATATTCTCTGTGATAAATATACTGGGCTGTCTAGAGAACTGCCTAATTTCAACAATTAAGTAAAAAAAAAAAATTGTTTCTCTGTAGCAGTGAATATTCATTCAGAAAATGAATTCCCAGCAGTTAAAAACAGCATGTCGTAGCCAATCAACTTATCGCAGTGGAAACACAGATAAAGAAAACATTATATGGCAAGTGGCACCATAACTTATGAATAATAATGACAAATAAAAAGGCTAATGAGAATATAGTACTGCATTCCCTTGAACATCTAAAACCTCATTCATTATGGTGAGAAATTAACCAAATGCATTTTTTTAATAATGGACACTTGTACTTCAGAAATTGAAACTCCAATTAAAACTTCTCTCTCTGTCTCTCTCTCTCTGTCTCTCTCTCTTTCTCTTTCCCTCTCTCTCTTTCTCTCTCTAACATACACACACAAACCTAAACAAGAGATTAGGAGTATACTAGGTATAAGGGATAAGATATTTGGGATTACCTAGGCTGAAAAAAAAAGCATCACTGTAGATTTCAGCAAATAAAAAGATCAATAAAGTCAACTTTTGTTGAATCTTCTTGAAATCTATAGAGATCACAGAGACAGAGTCCTGAGCCATTAACTCCATTGCAGAATCAAATTTGCCATAGCAAGCATGAGATAATCATTAGGTTTTATTTCATCAAGAAATGCATTTGTGCCCAGCACAGTGGTGCACACCTATAATTCCAGAGGCTTGGGAGGCTGAGGCTGGAGGATGGTAAGTTTAAAGCCAACCTCAGCAACTGGTGAGGTGCTAAGCAATTCAGTGAGATCCTATAAGTAAATTTGTTTAATTAAGCATATACATAGAGGTAAATATTTAAACCAATTTCGACCTCTCAAATATAGAAGTTGAACATAAATTGAAATCAAGTCAGATAACTAGTCTTGTTTTTTAGGTAAATTAAGCTAAAATAAGTTTAAAGGCTTGAGAACTAATCTTAAAACTATTAAATATAATGATTGAAAAATTAATTAAAACAAAAGTAACTATACCATTTTTCACTATGTAAGAATTCCCATCAAACAATTGAAAAAGAAAAGACCAGATGAAGTTAAATTATATATCTTATATATAATATAATTATATTATAATTATATATCTTATTATATATCTTATTATACTATACATTTTTTCATTATAAACACACAAATTTTACTTATTTCATATTCATGTGAGGAGCACCAGTGATATTCAGTAATTAAAGGAAAACAAAATTCAGATTTCTAATTGCGAGATTTCCTCAATCAAAATCTCTTCCTTCATATTGTGTCACTGAGACATGCTTGGATAAACAGGGAAGGAAGAGTACTGCACTTCCCCTTGGATCAAGCTAAGCTTCAAATGAACTAGGAAAGAAAAAAAAATGATTTAAAAAAACTCCAAAATTATTTTATGATATGTTAATGCATAATATGAACTAAAACTAATAATTTGTAACTATTTTAGAAACAAAAAATGTTAATAAAAGCGTTATTATTTCATTTTATGTACTTACGCTATCATCCATTTTGAATGGTATGTCTGGCGATTTCAATAGTAATTAAAATATTACACTGCTCCCTCCATTCATTTTCTCTTTCCTTCTTTCACTTTATCTTAGTTTTCCTGCTTATTTCTTCTTCCTTCCTTTTACTATTTGTGCCCATTTTTTTCTTTCTTCCATTCTTCTGCCTTCTCCCTCATTCTTACTTTTCCTCCCCGCTATTCTGTTACTCCCCCCCTGCTCCTGCACTATTCTCATTACTTTCCCCAAATACATATTCTAATAGATTTTTAAATGATTTTTTCTGTGTATTGGGGTATAATAAAGGAAAAAATATTTGTATTTTTAAGCTGTGTAACTTCATGTTTTGATCTATACATAAACTGTAAAATGATTACCAATTAAATGTATAAAGCTTTGTTTACCCTAGCTAAATGACACATTTTCTTATATGTATTTAGCGGTTTCCTCTATTTCCAAATATTCATGATTCGGGAACTAAAGTTTTTACTGAAGATGTTATGCATGAAGAGATGGTATTTTTCTAGAGACTGGTTGCAAACTGGAAATATGACATCTTTTTAAGGTTGAATGATGTATTTAATGGTATCTTTTCTTTTTCTCATATAATTTAGAAAGTAAATACATTGCTAAAGATTGGGTGAGTAAATTGTCTCATTTAATTACACACACACACACACAAAATCGAACAGAATTTTCCTGAAGGTAGACAAATGCAAAAATTTGTGAAGTACCATTGTGAAATACTATAAATCAGTGACAAAGAAAAATAAGAAAAGATGAATCCACCTCCTCCATGTTAAGTGGTTAAAGATTTCTCCTTATCAACCAATTTACTTCCAAAGGCAAATGCAATGAAACTCAGAATGTAGTAATGATATCTGGCCAGACTGCTGGGAAATAAGGACATATCATTTTAGACTAAGTTGCCGAATTAGAATGACCATATTTACGCTCATGCCTCTTAACTGAGAGAGAATGTTTAGAGGACATTTTCTTTCAGAACGGAAAATAAATAAGGGTTATCATTATATCATTTTACATATTTTGGATGTTCTCCTTGTATTGCCAAGATTAGAGCAAATTGGCATAATAAAGAGAATATTATGACAATGAGCCAGATTCCAGAGACTAACCCAGTTGTTTTTTTCTCTCATTTTCCTCTCATACTCTTTGGTTCATTTATGCTTATAAGGGAACATATGTGAACTAATCCATAAAATTTTTAAAAATATAATGAAACAGGGGCTTAAGAAGGTATTGTGTCTCAACGTTGAGCCTGTAGTTCCCATGCTTGAGGGTACAGATGGAGAACTCCACCAGGCTTCTTCTTTGCCAGGCCGCTCTTTGTTGACCTTTACATAAGAGACAGTGGAGTAACAGTGAAGCCAGGGGAGGGAGAAGGAAAAGGCTTTTCCTTTTCCTCACTGTTTCCTAATTTCCTTCTCCTCTTTAGAGTCCCAGTTCCATCAGTGGCACTATAGTGACACTTCATTCTGACAGCAAGTCTGTCCAGAAGGCACCGTGGATTACAGTCTGCAGTTTGCCCAGTACTCTCGGGATACCCAATACCTAAAGGAATACTTCATCCACGGAAGTCAGATTTTCAGATCCATAAGGTCTTTGCTCTAATCTCAGAAATATTAATGAAGAAGGGGCAGCATCTCCTTTTCCTTAGACCACACTCCAGGTTTCTAGAATCCCTCCTAAAATTGTTCTGGTTCCAAAAGTTTCTATCTTTATTCCAACAATTCTAAGATAGTTATTTACTACAGTTGCTACCACTCTAATACCTTAGTGATTTCAGCTTATCTTTTTGGATCTTTTTTAACTAGTTGAACAGTTCTTTATAGTAAATGTCTTCTGTTATTGCAACTGATGTGATTTTGTCTCTAGACCAGTAAAAACCTAACTAAAAATTGTAGCACTCGTATTTTCTACCTCCACTCTTCCTTCTTTCCTCTTCATTTATTCCTAGTATTTTCCTTCTCATTGATATTTTTTCTCATGTTTCCTGTTACCAAAATGTAAAGTTTTGGGGAAACAGGGCTTTCTAAATGCTGTGCTCAACATTATACTGAGTGACTTGAACACTGATAAATAATAGCAAATGAAAAATAAACATATGTTGCATAAACAAATAAGCACACATATGGTGAAAATTAATTAATGAATAAGGGAAAATAAATGTCTTAAATATTCTACTCCAAATATGCTAAATTATTATCTAGCTATTTTTGTGTATATACACTTAATAGGAGGTAAATTTATACAGAAAACATGCAGAAAAATGGAATAAAACTATTAAAAGTTTTAATAAAATATTAAGTCCACTTTAATTTAACTAAGTAAAAATAGATTAAAGAAAAGGTGAAGGAATAATTGAAGAAGAGATAAGTGTTTACCACACAGAATATTAGTTCCTAAAAAAGACATTGAAAATTTGCAATCAGATTTTGGAAGAATTTATTCTGCTGACATTTTTATATGCATAGTGTTAAAATTTCTAAAAATGTCTTTATAATAAGCATATGGATTTTAGTTAATCACAGTTCTTCCTGCTCCCAATTGCCTTAAATCCAATTATTTCATTCCTTTCATTACCAGCCCTACATCTGGTCGCATTTGAGTTTATGACCCCTGTTTAAAGATCTCTCTAAATTTAATGAAAATGGTTTCATGGACACTTTAAATAGTTGAGCCTTTATCATTTGATTGATGTCTCAGGAACAGAGTTGAAGATGTATTGTCCTTTAAAAAATTAAAACTGTAATAGCTGTCTCTACAATACTAGCAATAGAACAAAATATAGCTGGTTTGCTTTATGACCCAGAAAAGTGATTCTTTTCCTTATATTTTGTCAGCAGAGATGTGCCTTTTGCTGTGCTACAATGTCAAAGTAAATTTCATTTTACTCACATTTTTAAAAAAATGTATTTAAAATTGCTTCAAATGATGTCTATGTGCCCAAGATAACTTACACAGATCTACTCTTGACCAGTGTTCGGTGCTTGTTGATTGATTCTTAAGTGCACATATGTGTCAATACTAGGAATGAGTGAAAAGTAGTTTATAATAATGCCTTGGTTGTCAAGAAACCTAATGAAATTTTAGATTGAAATCGTACATTTACAAAATAACCTAAGAAAACTTCTCAAATGCATCATACAGTGAATCTCCCTTGATAAGATCCCATTATGAATCTCCACTTTATCATAGTGAATAGAAAAACAATTAAAACAATCTATTTTTTTAAAACACTATAGCAAGATCCATTTGAAAGTATGCCTCTTTGCATTATCTATTATCTATCTTATATTTCTATTGCTCTATCAATCATTTACAAATCAATCTTTGAGAGAGAGACAGAAAGAGACAGAGATGTATGAGATTGCAATATTGATACCACTTGTAGGGAGAATATAATTTGTCTTCATTAAAACATCAAACTAATGTTCAGATTGGACATCAAGATGGGTCTTCAATTGGTATTTAAAAATCAAAGTAGAAAAGGGAGTGGTGGACTCATCTTTCTTAGCCCTTCTCCCAGTCATGACATTAGTATTTGCTTGGGGAGAGTTGGTGTTAGATGATATGCAGACTTGTGTTCTCCATGACAAAAAGTTTTTGCTATACCAGCTCAGAGAGTACAAATGAAGGCACACTATACCGTGAGTACTATCTACCTTTGTATTAATCAGAAGAAACAAGGTTAAAGTGAAACCTGATTTATATCTAAGTATCCTTTCTTTTTTCTTTTTTGCTTTTAAATTTAAATATAATTTCTAATCCAGATGTGGTAGTCCTACTATTATTATCCCTGAATTGGAAGGGCCTCAGATATGAGCATATTAGCATTATTTTAATTCAATAGCAACTTGAAAACAAAATCAAATATATGTAATCAATTTAGTTACTAACCACTTCATAATACATGGGAGAAAAAAAATCCAAAATCTGTAAAGGACCTCCTCAAATTTGAGTATCCAAAATGTGTAAAGAACCTACTGCAATTTGAGTACTGAGATAGATTCTTTGTATAGGTTTTTCTTCATTTGCTAATTAAAACAACCTCGTAAGGCACAGTATTATTCTTATACCACATTTGTAGCTGAAGAAACTAATATTTGAGTACTTCATCATGTGATAGTAACTACCTTGGGAAATAATAGTCAGAGTTGAAGTAAGGACAGATTAGAAGTCGATGGTTTTTCCAATCCTATTTTCCCAGATGCAAAAATATTAAAAAACATTCTTGTAGGTTTCTCCCAGTTCTGAAATGTTAGTATCTATTTAAGTAATATAATAGTATCCCCCTTAGCCATATGAGATACATTCAAAGACCCCCAGTGAATGCCTAAATCAGTAGGTATAGTGTCAAATTCATATACATGCTGCATTTTGATGATAAAGTTTAATTTAGAAATCAGACACAATAAGAGAATAAACAACAACTAATTAAAAAAGGGAAAATTATGACAATACATTAAAATTTATGTGAATGTGATCTATCTGTCTCTTTCTGTCTCTCTTGGAAAGTGATATATTAGTACTGTGCTCTACCTTTTTCTTACTGCAATCAACTGTAAGTAAATGAAACTGTGGAGAACAAAACCAGAGGAGAGACTACATACCTAAAATGGGTATCAGTGAAATTCTTTATGTTTTTACTTCTTAGTAAGCTTATTCATTTGTATCTTCAAATATAGACCTAGAGGAGTAGATTTTAAATTGATCTCATGAAGGTCATGTATGTTTTATGATTTAACTAAGGTCTCTGGCCACCTTTTCACATTGTAATGAGCAGAAAATGCAATGGTAGATATAGCTTTAACTTAGATTGTCCCTGCAATATCCTTTTGCTAAAGGATTTAGATCACCTATGTAAATATTCATATTGGTGCTTGGAGGCTAGCCATAAAAGCAAACTTTGATTGCTACACACATGATGCTATCATTTCTACTTCATTTACATATTCTGTTTTTAATGATAAATATGTTTCTGATTTCCCCCTTTACATAAAACCTGGACTCTTAAGAAGTTATTTTCTTCTATGGTCTACACTTCTCTCTTGCTTCTTATATCATCTTAACATATTTTAGTATGTATTACTTACTTTTTTATTGCTGTGAACAGCATTTCTTAAAATAACAATTTAGACAAGAAACAGTTTATTTTGGCTCATGGTTTCAGAAGTTAGTCCATTGTTGGTAACTTCCATAATTCTGGACCCTCCAGAGAATTCCCTCAGTGACTCACCCACTCCAGTCACACCCTACCTGCATTTCACTTCTTAATATTCTTGCATTGATCACAGGAAACTAAGGGATACACCTAATCAAACCATTGGACCACAGAAACTCTTATCTATCTCACAGACTCTGCAAAATACACTTAGCCTATCTCCAAGAGTCTCCATAGTGTTAATAGTTCCAATATAGCCCCAAAGTCCAAGTCCAATGTCTGTTATGAGACTCAAGGCAAACTCAAGACTGAAAGCAACTGTAATGATCAAAATCAAGTTTTATATATATATATATATACATATCTCCAAGGGCAGTGAGTAAGAATTTCCATACCCTTGTGGAGGAATAGGGAAATAGAAAGAAGGGATGGGAGCAAAACGAGTCCAAAACCCAGTTAGATAAACAAGTCCTGTAGTCCTAAGTGATCTCTGAAGGGCTTGGACAGTCTCAACCCTTTGGTCTTATCTGTTGAGGCTCTCATAGCCGATTTCAAAAGTTGTGCCTCTCTGTAGCCAGCAATAGTCTTGGCAGACAATTGATGTTACTGGATCTCTTAATTCCTGGGGTCTTTATTCCAGTTTTAATTCACTTTCACAGCTCATGCATTGCCCTCTAAGAAGCAACTCACAGGGATTCTATTCCTGCTACACTTTGACTGACTTCTTAGGCCTTCCTGTGAGGCCTTGGTGGAAACCTTCAAGCCCCTTAATTCTAGTGCATCCTGCATTCCTGCAGAACCAGCACCATACAGATGATTCCAAAGTCCCTGAGGACCATGACTGCCGTAGCCTCTGTTGGCCTATGTAGCTGAGAATGGTTAATTACTTCCTAGGCCTCGCTGTGTAGGAACATTGCCCTCACGGTCTTTTCTAAAAAGAATTTGTACTTTTACAACCTTAAGTCTGTGATGAGTAGGGCATCACCAATTCCTGAAATGCCATCAAGGTATCTTTATTACTGCTTTTGTGTGAAGAACTTAGCTTTTCTTTAATGACAATGGTCTCTTCAACAACCATATCATTCTTGGTCTAAGGTTTACATGCACTTTTCTGGTCATACTCTGAGTTTTTACACTCCTTCTGCTCTGATTTCTGCTCCTTATTCTCACAGTAAATTTAGCTTAAATCTGATAGCAATATCCATGCCACTGCATAAATGCCATGCTGCCTTGAAATTTTCTCCAGAAAATTAATTAGTCCATCAGCTTTAAATTTGGTCTCACACAAAGTTTCAGGATAAGGACAAAATGTAGACAAGTTCTTTGCCAGAATATAACTTGAATAGCCTCTAATCCAATTCCAAATAGAATCTTTGTTCCCTTCTGAAGCTTCATGAGCAAAGTCTTTCCTCTCAACATTTTTCTTTGCATGCTGGTATTCTGAACACCCATAAGAATCACCCATTAATCTCCACATACAACATTTTAATGCTTCTCTAGCGTGCATCTTTGAACTTTTTCAAATTCTTCTTGCAAACCAGTTCAAAAGACCTCTGAACCATGTTAGGTTAGTTATAACAAAGAACCTGCATCCTGCTGCCATTTTCTGTGTTAGTTTGGTTTTTATTGCTGTGTCCCAAATATTTGATGTGAGCAACGCAGAGGAGAAAACACTTATTTTGACTCACAGTTTCAGGCATTCAGTCCACGGTCAGCTGACTTCTATGCTCTGGGTCTAAGGTAAGACAGAACATCATGGTGGAAGGGCATAGTATAGGAGCACTGATGTGCTAATGACAGTCAGGAAGGAGAGAGAGAGAGAGAGAGAGAGAGAGAGAGAGAGAGAGAGAGAGAGAGAGAAAGGGAATGTGGAAAGGGCTATAGAGAAGGCAATCCCTTCCAGGAGAAACCTCCAGTGATCCACTGCCTCCAACAATACCCCACGTGCATTTTGCCTCTGAATATTCCTTCAGTGACACAAATGATAACATGGTGTCAGACTACATACTGAGTGTGTATCAGTAAATGATTATTATTATCAATATTTTGTATTTGCTCCAGAGTTTGCAGCAATGGAAAAACTTAGAGGAAATACACACAAATACAACAAATACATACAAACCAGCATACTCATTGGGTTAGCCCAACGGGATTTTTGTTTATTAGATTCCTGGTGTGCACTTAAAACAAAAATAACAAGTTAAAACAAGTGCATATTGCTAATTTCAATCTGCCTCAACAGCAACCATCTGTTAAGGTAAAATTTAACTCACATTCCCAGCAGTGCAAGACTTTACCTAATGCATGCAACGACAGAAGGAAAATCTAAATTTAGAAAGTTAGAATATAGAATAGAATGTAGTGAATGTCCTTTGAGCAGATCAATAATCAATTCTATATCTTCCTGGCCTAAGAATAGACATGTAATATGTGATGGAATCATTTAAATGTGTCCCTGGAAAAATTCTTTTGTGGATTAAAATTCAAATGACTATGATTTTCATGGAAGACTAAGAAAAGATTCCTAGCTCTGTGTTCTTTGTGTACTTCTTAGTGTGTTTATTTTCCTTGAAATTTTAAATAAGTAGAGGTTAGATGCAAAATATCAAGTTCTTTCAAAGATTCCCTGTGACCCCTTGAATAAAACCTATTATGTTTTGCAAATTTTATTATTTAATATTATTTCAGTATTTTTAGCAGTCCTATGCCTCTGAGAATGTGTTTATTCATTGTTTCTGCCATACTGGGAAGTTCTAGTTCTCCTCTGGCAAATCCTAAATATTCTTCAACAGGTATATTATTTTCTTTTTCTAGTCGACAAATTAGGCATTGTCAACTTTAATTTTTTGGCCTTTCTTCTCTTTAAATACTACATTGCAAATATTTTGATATTTATATTTGCCCCTAAGATGGAATATTTCAAATTTTTAAAAACTTTGGTTTATTTTCTGAGTTGCAGCACTTCCAAATCAGTTAGAGATTTCTACCTTATGGTAAAATTTGATATTTTACTGGTACCTAAATTTAATGACTTATGTTATCTATCCAAATGATCATAATCAATTAATTTTTTATAAAGGCACTTACATAATAATTCCAAATATAAGTTGAGCTCCAGAATTGACTGAATTGGCTCTGCAACTCCACTGTTTCTTTGTTTGACTTTGTCTTTAGTTTGGTATTAGGATAATTTCACTAGTTCTTTGCATTACACCTAGACAAGAAAGAGTTGAAAGTGAAGTAATGAACCAGGTCTTCTTAACACTTTTTCTTAGAAAAAAGTAACCTTACCCGAAACCAGCCCCAGTCCTCACTTATGGGATAAGCGAGATTTTCTCTCACTTATCTCTGACCATAATTGAGACTAATTCTCCTTTTTTTATGCCAATTATTAATAAAGGACATTGAAAATCATAATTTGGTTAAATGAATAATCTGGTATTGAATGATTATTAGGAAGCAATAGCAATATCCAGCATTATATTATCTCTTTCTCATTCTCAACTGCTAAATTTCCGTTAATCCTTACAGTCTTCTGAAACTTCATGCCCGGCACACATAAACCCTTTCACCTCTTTTTTTTGGCCCACACTATGTATGTGAATTCCACCAAGTACAGACTTATAGATCAATATTTCCTTTATATTTTTTGTTAGTTTGTGGAAATCTACTTAGCATTGAGAGTTAGACATGAAGTCCACTGGAAGGAAAGACATTACAAGTCCTCACTCCAGGTTGAGGTTTACTATAGATGTACAATATCTTTGCGTAAGTACCCACAAGTAATCTTTTGTGATGCCATTACCAGAAATTCTGGTGTTTCTATGCTTTTGTGTTATCAGTGTCTGGCTTCACCTCAGCCAGATGAAAGTATATTCTTCTTCCTAGTTACATGGATAGCTTTACTATAAGATATCAGTTGTAAAAATATCATAAATGAATAATTTTTAAACAAAGAAATTAAATTTATAACATACATGCATGTTGAATTTATTAGGAAAATGTATGGAAAATACCAAAGCAGACTGAACATTTAAAGAAAAATATTGTAAGATATTTTTAAAATCATAAAGCATCAATAATTATATTTTTATTTCATGGAGTAATAATACGGTCCATAATAGTAAATATACAAACAAATATATATGTTTGATCAAGTTTTTCTCTTGGTATATTTGCAACTTCTATATCCTCTGGAAGGAACTTATACCTTCACATGAATGCTTGTAATTAATTTTCACTTTTTCAAAAATTTTTGAAAAATTTTAGGACATCTAGGTGAAAGCTTGTTTGTTTATATAAGAATGTGCAATTTGGAAAAGAAGATTTATAAATCTATATGATTATATGCACAAATATTCCTGCTTTTATGATATGACAGAAAGTAGCATTTTTGCATGGTAACTACATGAAGTTCACACTTCTTTGGAAAATCTCTGAGCAGCTTACTCCTTTGCCATATGTAGATGAAAATTAAGTATCTGTCAAAATTTCAGCTACCTAGACATAGATGTGAAGAAATAAAATTCTATATTTCAATCACAAATTGTTTTTCTTAGTTTTATCTGTTCAGAATTAGAGAAATTTTTATGTTCAAAATTATAGAAATTTTTAAAACTCTGATTCTTTGATAAGCACATGAGAAGAAAAAGATCTTATAAACCACCAGGTTTGTAGTTTCACTGATGTTACTGGACACAGCATAAATACACATGATCCTCTGATTACTTATACCAGTTCTTGACATGCAATATGCTAATGAACAAATGGAAGAAAAATAGGCTAGACTTAACACTTAAAAGTGATACTTCAAGTATTTAGTATCCAATACTTTCTTCATCTTAAGTGTGGGGTCACATAACTTGACCTGGCAATTTGGAGACCTGACTCCATGAGAGAAGAACATGATTTAACCCTAGGAAAAGAAGCACTTAAAAATCAGGTGTTTCACTTCATGAAAAAGTAAACATGAAGAAATTCAAGAAAGAATAATACTGCTTTGTACATGAAAACATGGGAGCAAAATAAAAAGTAGAGTCTTCAGATAAACAATTTTAAACTTGATGAAATGATGGAGGGTAAATAAGGAAATACTTAAATGAATGAATTATTGAATCTTTTGGTAGAAAAAGGGTGAAGACTGACGATTTCAATCATAGACAAACCAATAGAATCAAGTTATATTATGATTTTAGGATTAACCAAAACATAATCAATCAAACTTATTCAGACTTAAAAAAAAAGTCAAAACAACAAATAGAAATTTAACAAAGAGCCTACGGTTTTTAGAAGCCTGAGTGCTGTGTAGACCTGGTGTAGAGGTTAGTTAGTGGGTTCAACCTGGGGCAGATGATGACCAACATTCAGCAGTGAGAGTTGAAATGAAATTGTAGTTTCTCTTATTTTTCTCCTACTTAGATCAATTATTGCTTTTACTTACTGAAATGAAATACCAAGGTTACTAACAATATAGGAAGGATGAACAAAACTCTTGCTAGTATAAAAGCATTGAGAATACAGGAACTGAAGTAAAACTATACTGGGATATTCAATTTCTCACTGTCTCTTCAAAAACTTTAGATGATAATCTGAAATGATGACATCTTTTTCTGCTATGATATGATAATATTACTATATAAAATAATGATTTAAAACCAAGTATATGTAAATATATGTATGTAACACTCTGTATATATGTCTAATATACATAAAAATGTTAGCACTGTATGTATGAACAAAAAATAAACACTGGTGATATTGAAAAAATGCACATACATATGTTCATATTATTCATTAGAATAAACCTTAGCATTAGTAAAATATACCTACTAAAGTTTATGAAAATACAAGGAAGAGAAATACCTAAGTCAAGCTTAAAAAAGGAATAAAAAATGAAAATAAGTGATAGGATAGTGATTGATTGGAGGACTGGATATCGAGATGTGTTGTAAAGTCATAGCAATAGTAATAATGCTGAACAGAACAAGCACAGGGAAGCAGACATGGAGCAGAATAAAAACTGCAAATACATCTAGATGTGCATGGAAATTTAATAAAAATGAAGATTGACACCATAAATTAACAGGAAAATGAAGAATTTTTTAGAGATGTTAGAAGATTGACTCATTATAAAGGAAAAATCTATAAAACTGTAAATGTGGATGAAATGATGTGAACTTCATGTAATTAAGAATAAGGGACTTTCTTCATAGTTAATTTTTTCTGTCATTCCATAGTCAGCATGAAAAACCATGTTCATGGTGCTGTGTTCATAGAACTAGGGAGAGGAAGGCGGTAGAGTCAGCATTGCTGAGTGTGAAGAGTCATATGGAAGACTATTAGTGAGAGTTAAGTATAGCAGATATAAGCCAGATAAACTACATTAAACTACTGTTCGTAATTGAGAATATGAAACTCATTCTGGAAAGTAAGGCAAAACTCAAACATGATTATAGCATAAAATTAAGAGTTTAACATCTTTAACATTAAGATTAATATTAAGGGCCGGGGTTGTGGCTTAGTGATAGAGTAGTTGCCTAGCATGTGTAAGGCACTGGGTTCGATTATCAGCACCACGTATAAGTAAATGAATAAAATAAAGATCTATCAACATCTCAAAATATATTTAAAAAAAAAAAAGATTAACATTAAGCCAGGCACAGTGGCATATGCCTGTAATCCCAGTGGCTGGGGAGACCGAGGCAAGAGAATGGCAAGTTCAAAAGCAGGTCTCCAGCAATGGCAAGGCACTAAGCAACTCAGTGAGAACCTGTTTCTAAATAAAATACAAAATAAAAAGTTCTAGGGATATGGCTCAGTGGTCAAGTGCCCCTGAGTTCAACCCAGGATACCCGCCCCGCAAATAAAAAGATTAACATTAAGTTTAACACTAAGAGCTGAACATCCTTTTTTTTTTTTAATTAATTTTCTCTTGGTTACTGGAAGATAAATTAGTCACCACTGCAAAGGACAAAACATTAAACTATGCAACTGAACATCAATACAACAAAAATAAAACAATGGGGAATAAATGAAATCTACTTTGCAAGTGAGGCAGAAAGTTATTTCATATACTAATCTTCATAGAGAAAAATATTGGGATATGATAAACAACATAACTCATCAAATAATGATGATTTCAAGGGCTCTGCTTTATAAGGAGCTGTGCTTTAGCCAATAACACCAAAGAAAAACTTAAAAACCAGCAGTTCCACCTGCTATCTGGGCAATCATGATCCAAGCCAAGAGTTATTGGAGGCTTATCTCAGGTTAGATCTTAGCTTTCATTAGAGGAGGGAATAAAACACATAGCCCTAGAAAACTTCTACACACATGTTGTTTTCTCTACTGCAGACATTTAGCAGATACTAAATTGCAATGAGAGGGAAAATTTTAAAAAATGAGTTAAGAGTAGTTTTCTTTCTTTTATATGAGTCAGCATGAAGGTCAGCTTGACATTTTCTTTAGAGTTCTGAAATTTGAGAAAGGTTACATCCTCAATGGAACATATCATTGATGACTATTGATTCCCTGAAAGCCCATCAGAAAAGTAAGCTGAAAATCAAAGAAAGCTGTTGGTCCTACCAAAGTACCTATACAAGAAATAACTCTTCCCTGAAAGTATCAATAGTGTCTACAGAGAATAAAATCAGAGGAAGTTATTAACAGAATTTTAGCAGCTAGAATAAATCAGTTTAAGAAAACTCTTTAGTCTTACAGGGAGGGGAATGGGCAGAGACTGGGCAGAGTTTATACATATTAGCTTTGGATGGTAGAAACAAGGTAAGGGTCTAGTAGTGAATTTGGGATAATAGATAATGTGTAATATGTTAGTATTCAAAAGAAAGCAACATTAGCTCACAGCCTAATCTTTGGAAGTAAGTGTGTTCCAGAAAAATTATCTAATATTTTACCCTTAGTGTTATTGAGCACAGGAACAGAAATATGTACCTGGTCCTAATGTCATCTAAACTATGACATGGGATTATATTGGTTCTGTTTCAACCACTTTGTTTCAAAATTTGTTAAAGGTGTAAAAAATTGGAAAGGCAAAGAACTTTTTCAGGAAGAAAATGCTGGATAGTATAATCCATAGAAAATCTGGTCCTGTAAATTAAAAGAACAAGGAAATATCATTAATAATTATCTATTAGAATAGTTAAACAAAAGAAAAGAAAAGAAAACAAACAAAAAATCCTGACACAATAATTCTTCATGACACTGTGGAATCTTTATTGCTTCTAGGAAGGCAAAATGTTATTAAAATGTTCTAATACTTTGGAAGACAGTTTGGCCGTGTTTTACAAAACTCAACATATTATTATTGACCCAACAATCATGCTCTTAAATCATGTTCCTAGGTATTTGCATAACTTGGTGGAAAATATATGTATTTGTAAAAACCTACATATAATTGTTTATAGAAGTTGTATTTATAATAATCTAAAATCATAAGCAAATGAGGTCTATATCAGTAGGTGAATAAAATATGGTATGATGGGATATTATGCAATTACTAAAAAACAATAAAGTAGAGCATGGTAGTGCATGCAAGTAATACCAATTATTCAGGAGACTGAGGCAGGAGATATGCAAAATCACAAATTGGAGGCCAATTGGGGAAATTTAGAGAGACCCCATTAAAAAAAATTGGCTAGGGATGTAGCTTAGTGGTAGAGCATGGCTCTAGCATGTACAAGGTCCCAGGTTCAATCTCCAGCATTACAAATTATTTAATTAATTAACAGGTTCACAATAACTCATTATATACTTTTTGCTTTATTAGAAGAAAGGAGCTTAAAAGCTGTTGTCACAAAGTAATGATAAGGAGATAAAAATGTTAATTACCTTCATTTGATCAATCTATACTATATACATGAATTGAAGTTATCACATCTCACAAATGTGTGCAGTTATTATGTTAATAAGATTTTTTAAAATGTTTAAAAGATGGAAATGTTAACTACTATGATAATTACACTTTGGATGCATGCATTGAATTATGACACCATCCTCTGCAAATGGGTACAATTAACATAATAAAATAAGACATGGATAAAATTTAAATGTATATTGTTAAGTGAAAGAAACAAATCTGAAAAGACTGCATAATGTATTATTCCATTTACATAAGATTTTGGACAAAGCAAAAATGTAGAAATAATAAAATTATCAGTGGTTTCCAGGAATTTAGGGAGGGGGTATCTTTTAATAAACAAAGCACAAGGAATATTTTAAGGCAATGAAACTATTCTGTATGATTCTGTAGTGATAAATGCATGACTGTATGCATTTGTTAAAACCTATGAGCTTAAGAGCACAAAGTAAACCTTAGTATTTGCAAATTCACAACCCAGGATTGAATGTAGAATGTAACAAAGCAACCCAACGGTTACAAATCTACAGAATGACTTCCCTAAGGAGGGGAGAAATAAATCTACTCACCTAAGTAACTGAAAATGAGTAGACTGTGACTAAAGGAAAAATAAATAACTACACTATTGCTGTAGTTGATATTTTTTTTCTCATGGGGTACATATTACAAAATTCTGATATAGTATATATAAATGGAATTGTAAAATCAAATAAATGAATGGAAGTATGTTTCTCAATGGTGGAGAGGTAGGTCACAGATGAGAAAGGAGAGAAAGTTAGAATTACCCTTGTAGAAATGAATAAAGTTTGAGACATAAATATATACTCATGTTAGCTTCATGCAGATACATATAGTTAAACCCAGGTATTGTCATAGGTATATATGTGTACATGTATTAGGATAATCACATCACACATGAGTTTCCTCGTTCTACCAATGAAAGGACCTAGAAGCAAAACTCTAAGAGCAAGAGCTACCTCTGGGAAAGTGGTTTCTAATATCAAATTCTCATAAAAAGAAATATGGTCCCTTATCCTGGAGCATTTGGTATGGCCAGAAAGTTAAAAAAGTTATTTTAGCTGACTAGGTTGTACATGCCTACAATCCCAGGGATTTGGGAGGCTGAGACAGGAGTATCACAGGTTCCAGGACAGCCTGGACTACTTAGTGGGACCCTCTCTCAAATTAAAAGGAAAAGGACATGAGATAGAGCTCAGTGGTAAAGTGTCCTCAGGTTCCATTCCTAGTATCCCCCCAAAAATATAAATATACATATATGTATGTATACACACACACACACATATATATAGTGTATATGTATATGTATGTATGTATATATATGTGTGTGTGTATATATACATATGTATATTTATTTTCACACACACTCACACATAGGTACTAACTATATAAACCAAAATGACTCCAAATAGCCCAAAAATATTAAGAAGTAAAATGTGTAGCTATCAATTTTCCTGATTTCAAAATATATTCTGTAAAATATATTTAAATGTATAATAATTAAAACATATTGCATTGGCATAAAGCAGATTTATAGACCAATTTAATCGAACAAAGAACCCAGAAATTAATTCATGCATGTATGACCAAATGTCTACAAGATCAGAAAATGAGAAAATAATAGACTTTTCAACAAAATGCTTTGGGAAAACTGGATATTCACTTGCAAAATAGTGAAGTTGCACTTTATGATTTCCATAAAATTAGTTCAAAATGGATTAAACTTAAATGTGAGGATTGAAATTAAAACATTTAGGAAAAAATATAGGAAAAGATTTCTTTATATTGATATCAACAATGATTTTGTACATATAATAAAAAAGTGCAACAACAAAAGAAATACAAACAGGAATACATCAAAATAAAAAGCTTTTACCTAAAAATGGAAATAATTACAGAGTAAAAATACAACTTATACAGTAAGAGAAAATATTTGCAAAACATGTATCAGATAATAGGTTATTTTTTCAAAATATATGGAACTCTTAGAAGTAAATTACTAGAAAAATGAATAACCTTACTTTAAAAAATGGGTTGATTACTTGAATAGAGATTTCTCTTAGAACCTATGATGGCAATAGCAGCTGTATAAAAATATCATTAATGTCACTAATTGTCAGGGAGATGCAAACAAAAACCACAATAATCTATCACCTAACATCCATTAGGATGACTCAGGTTAAAAAGTAAATAAAGAAAAAAAAAGTGTTGGTAAGCATCCTCTTTGGAAAAATGAATAGCAAACTGAATGTCATTTCCTCAAAAGTTAAAAAGGAACTTCCATATGATCTTGCAGTTCTACTTCTGAGTACTTATTCAATAGATTTTAATGATCCCCTAAAATGTTAGCACCACCAGAGTCACCAAAACATTGTTCTTAAAAACCAAGATGTAAGAACAACCAAAATTTCCATTGACACATAAATGGACAAAGAAAATGTGGTATATGTGTAAAACAGATTGTTACTCAGTCTTAAAAAAGAAGGAAATCCTGCAATATGTAACAACATGGATAAACCTTGATGTTATTATGTAAGTGAAATAGATGAGTCACAATACTGTTGATTCCATTCACATGACATATCTGAAATAGTCAAACTCAGAATCAGAAAATAGAATGTTTATTGCCAGAGGTTGGGGAAAGATAAAATGAGGAATTAGTTTCAAATAGGCATGAGTCTCAAATGTGTAAGATGAATAAGTATAGAGACCAGACTTACCCTTCCCATAGTTTTCAGTACTGTACTGTACACTCAAAATTTGGTTAACAGGGTAGATCAAATGTTAGGGGTTCTTGCTATGATAATATTTAAAAGAACCAAATAAATGTAAAAAATGAAGTATATCAAAATAGGTTATTTTATTTTAAAATATAATTGTGTAAGTTATAGACAGAATAACAATGTTGTAAAATATTAAAATTATCAATAAAAGGATAAATTAATCAAACTTTTAAATCTCTATAATCACACACAAAAAAAATTCACCATGCTTTAAATATAACAGGAACACAGGAGACAACTAGAAGATCTCTCAATGACCAAAGCGAAAACAATTTCATCAATAAAATATGTTGTTATTAAATTATAACTCATGGTATTACATAAAATATTCCAGAATCCACACTAATATGAAAAAAGGATGGAAAAGACAAAACCCCCAGCAGAATTTCAAATGACTTTTGTAGATACAATAGTTTCAAAGCATTTGGCATTCTTCCTCATTCCTTAAACAAGAGCCTCCCATGGTAACCACCTGCCAAGGAGAACATTGCACAAAGGTGGAAAAAGGAAAACTGCAATGGAGAAACACAGAAAAATGGTACCTTAGCTAGATGATCAAGGTGACGAGGTATGTCAGCAGAATCTATGATAAATGTGATGTCATGGAAATGTCAATTTACCTGTGTGGTTTTTCTCCTGAAATGACATCATCCCTTTCTCATCTTCAGAAAACCATTAATCATGAGGGACATTCTACAATGTGTACCATCAATACTCCTTAAAATTGACAGAATAAGGAAATTCCAGCAAGAATAAACTTCCATCAAGAATAAGGAAAATCTGTGAAACTGTCATAGCCAAGAGGGACCCAAGGAGATTTGACTATTTAAAAGTGATTGTCTCGTATTTTACAGGTACAGACTAAAATTGTGATTGTAGTTAGGGCTTCTGGAAGCTTCTATGTACTTCATGGAGGAAATGACTTGAAACCACCTCAACTATTATCCAAAAACTCATTATTTACATAAATAAAATGTCACCTTAAGTATCTGCACACCTCTGATATGTATCAACTCCTATAAAGGGTAATTGTTCTTGAAGTCACAATGCATTCTGAGAAAAGGGAAAGCAAGAGAGAGAGAGAGAGAGAGAGAGAGAAGAATTAAATCTTGTATATGTGTGATTAACTGTAAGCACACCCAGTGTTACTTAAAGTCGATTTGTCACCATACTCTTCAACATTTATTATCTTCTAGAGGAGGATGTGCGGCAGAAGAGTCAGGCAGAGCTTGTTCAAAATGCATTTAAAATATTCTAGAGATGCTTTGTTGACCCATTTAAAATTCTTCTATGTTCTGTTGTGACAAAGTTAATAGTTGAACTCATTTCACATGTATATTTTACTTGCAGACTAACTGATGGCTTGACTACCATCTGCTCATATTGCTGCCTGCTTGCAAACAGCTTCTGGGTATTCATGAAGAATAGGAAATGCCAGATCTCAACAGAAACTACAAAATGATATTCTCATAGTTTTGACATTTGTCCACAGGTAGGGAAATATATGCAATGCTGACATGACATTACACATAAAATGTACTGGTCAGGAGGACTAAAACCTTCAATCATGACTGAATGGTTCCATGACACTTGTGTATAAGTTATCACAAATTATTTATTTCTATTACCAAACCTCAATGTGCTGTTAAAATGCTAGTGTTCTCCCAGGAAGGTGAATATGTATCAGAAAGACTGCTATAACGTCCGTCTACTTCTAAGGGTTTATGTCTACAGTCTAGGATGTGTTTGTGCTTACAAGAGTGTGTATGTGTATTAGAAGAAAGCCTAAATTTCATGAATAATAAAAAGGACACTGGAATCAGTTTATTTTCTCTAGAGATTATTTTTAAACATAAATTTCAGATCAATATCAAGATATTAACAGAATATTTAAAGACATGTCATGTTAAGTAGATCACATTTTATGTTTGAAACCATTTAAATAAAAAGTATAATCAAAACTATTTTGATGATCAAACCAAATGGTTACTTATTTACAAATATATATTTTTATTTTTTTTCTAAATTTAATTTTTGGCTATAAGGAGGTACAATATTCATCATTAGACAACTTTTCAAAATCAAAACAATTAATTGATGCATCCTCTTAGGAGAAAATAAGTGAAATTTTTCCTCTAATGTTTGAGATATATCTAAACATTTAAACAAGGATATTCTGACTTCGATATTTATTCAATTGTAGGTATTAACAACACTGTTAATGCTTAAATATTTGAATTCTAAAATGTCTCATTTATTTCAGATGGATATCCACTGATTTTCTTTTTCACATTTTCTATAATTTCTATATACATTAAAATAATCCTGTCTTATCTTCCTCATTTTTTGTTCAGATAATGGTGTTAAGTTTATGAGCTCAGCTCCTACATTTTTACATCCATTCCACAAATAATGCTCTGTAAATTACCAAATTGAAAAGAAAGTTCTATTACTTAGTAATTAATGAAGAAAATGTAATTACATTTTTATTTAGATTCTATGCAACTATCAAAACTTAATTCAAGATATTCAACACAAGGTGAATTTGTATGCTTCATCTCAAACACCTATCCTTGTAAGAATTATTAGAAAGTAAACTGAGGCACAAAGTTTAAAGAGTTTGTTTGAAGAAACAGCTATTTATGAATGTAGCATTCTGTGGTACATATGGTTCAGGAGTTTCACCAAGAAAATGCAAGGGGGCAGATTTCTCTAAGACTACAGAGCTGAAACAAATTATTTGATAGGTTTCAAATATTCCATTGCCTTACTATAGTCACCTTACTATAGTCATCAGTTTTATGATTATGAGATTGATGGTTATTTTTGGATTATTAAATGTACTTTCTAATTTTCTTATAGGTATTTACAAGAGTAATTCAAATTAAGTTTCATTTGTGTTTGCAAAACAAGCAAGATTGTAGTCATGAGGTCTGATGGGTTTCTCTGTTTGGGCATTTTTCAGGCCTGGTTTCTGTCTTTATTTAAAGAGTAAATAAAAGTGTTGAATCAAAAATACACAAATAAAAAAAATCTCTTCTAAAAATGTTTTACAGAGAATATTTTGTAATACATGTATTACACTGTATTATAATACAATATTATACCATAGGACTGTATTTAAAAAAATATTCTTACTCTCCCACTAAATTTTCTAGATTCCTTTGTGCTTTATCATTCTTGTCTTTAATTTTATGCAGTTTATATATTTTCCACTTCATCACTTCTACCTCTTCATTTTTGAGTTTGCTTCAATCTTCATAATTTCTGAACAAAAATGTGATCCCAACTTTAAATTTTATTATGAAAAACAGAATTCTAGCAGCATAAGGAAAAACTATTTAAATATCTCACTTTATAAATAATATCATAGCAAAAAAAATCTTTAGAGAACCATAAATATTTCTTGGAATTAAAGATGTACTATTGGTGTGAATTATGAAGCTATAGACATATATATGCATATATATTTATATATATATATTTCATTCAAATGTATGTATATTTTTGATGAGAAGAAATTTGAGTGTGAATGGGGATAAGAAACTGAGGAACAAAAAAAAGCATAACTGTCATATATCTCTTCTTCACAGGAAGAGAAAACAAACTGTAAGAGGTTGAATATTTAACAATATTTTAAAATCATTTGTAATGTTGCAGTATAACAAGAAATCCCTCTATTAAACTTTAAATAAATTATACTATTCATGAAAAAAATATCTGTGTATTTTGAAAGATTTGTTTTGCTTGTATTATAAATCCACAAAGTAGGTTGCTTTCCATATATTTGTTTATTCCAGAGATAAAGTATATCCCAAAAAGCAAAACAGAAGCGTACAAGAAAACAGATTGAAATCTAAGGAACTTGGAGAACTCTTGAGGAAATCAATGAATTTTCTGCTGGAGTTTTTCTCAATATTATGTATGAGGTATCAGACAGAAAACAGCGTTAGCATTAGCTAGTATGTCTTAAACTTTCTTAGATCTTGCCCACCATGGCACATCTTAATACCATGTACATATCATAAGATGATACACTTAATACTATGATAAATCAAGGCAATTAAATTTTATTCTCTATTTCTCTACAAGTATTAATCCATTCTTTTCAATAAATATTCCCAATATGAAGACTTCCAACTGTCCACAAAAGAATTGCTTAAATGCTGTGTTAGATGTGTGCCTCACAATAACATTAATCATTTTATTATCACAAAATTATATTTTTAAGGGCATTATTGAATCCTAATATTAAAGGTCTTGCAAATTTACCTTTAACTGGTTTTTACTTTTTTATCTTTTAAACACACCTATCTTCTATTGAAGGCTCTGCCTTTGGAATTGCTATTATGGTGAAAAATTATTATACTATCACAGAAAAACATAAATTTAACAACACAAAATAAACATGACTTTAAAACTATGATAAATCTTATAATAACTTTTAAAGCTAAAGTAATATAAACTTTTTAGTAATAGATATGTGTTTGGAACAATGGTAATGATGAAGCATATATTCTGCTGTCTAACTTATAAATTAATGAATAACAGTCACCACTGTACAATGTAAGAAAAAGTAGTTCTTTTACTATATTGTGAAATAGAAATCTACAATTGAAAGATGTTGTTTCTCTTTCTCTTGGGAACTCTAAGTGGGAAGTTTATGAATTAGATCACTTTCAAGGAATTTTACTTTCCTAATTCAGAGAGGTAATACTGCAATATTATGAATAAAAACTCAGATAAAATGAAGTATTTTTATAAATTGTTTCCTTTCCCCTTAACTCTAAAGACCACTTGAAGGCAGGAGGATATTAACATGACCATTTGTCAACATAATGGATTTTACCTAATTACAAAAATAGTTTTCAATACGTTTTTTAAAAATTTATTTATTTTGATTCATTGTAAACAAATGGGGTACAACTTGTTTCTCTAGTACTTTGTACAAGTAAAATCCCTCTGTAAATGAGTTTATTACTGGGAAAATGAAAGAATAGGTATTTTCTGTAATCTTCTTTATAAATCCTGGAGCTCAGATCTTTAAAGACCTGTCCTAGAATTCTGTGATATCTGGTAGCACAATATTAAATAAGAGATTGAACAGTTCAATGGGTAAAGCAGTAAGCTACATATCAAGAAAAATATCTTTATTTATATCACTATAACTTCTCTCTAATATATGAATCTATTTTATTTCATATGTTTTATTAGTAGTAGAAAAATATTTGGGAAATATTTGTAATTTTAGCACTAAAACATATTTGTGAAAACGTCATTCTTATTCAGATTTAGCCTGACCCATGATTTGCTCCTGCAATATGTGAGAGTAAATTGACCTAACGTCTCAGCTACTAAAAGAAAGAGTACACCTACCCATGGGTGCAGCAACTATATTCCTAAATACTCAAAGAAAACAAGTATGTATGACCACCAAGAATTTATATGAGAATGTTCATATCAAGTTCAGTTACTGTCAAATCCTGGAAATAAGCCACATGTTCATCACCAAGGGAGGGAAAACATATTCAATATATTCATACAATGGAATATTACTTAGCAACAAATAGAAAATCCTTGGGGTAACACCACATAAATAATCTTACATTTATAATGACACTTAAAGGAATGCAGCTGTGAAAGTAACAAATAATGCTATTTATATGAAGTTCAAAAAAGGACAAACATAATTGATGGTGACCAAAGAGATGATAGTGTATACTTCTAGTTAGAGAGGAGAGTCACAAAGACAGTGCTCCACAGATGTTCAATAAATCTGTATCTTGACCTAGGAGGTGCACACAGACACACACACACACACACACACACACATACACTCAGATATACAAGCTTTCATTAGTGTCCCAATATTACACTTGAGGAAGTGAAGCTTAAATGCCTATGGTCTGACTGTCTGGAAGAGGCATAATGGGATCAAATGATTTATAATATTAAAATATGCTTTAGGTTCATCAATGGCTTAAAAAAGTCAATTCTTTTCATGAGTAATTACAAATTTAAAATTACAATTTTATCCGAAACACAGTAAGGATATAACATTGTCAACTAATGCTGTCAGTTTATTACAGTAGAAAAAGTTCTTTAAATATTCTCCCAGAAAAATTATAATTGAGAGATTTTTAACAAATAGGTTTTTTTAAATAGATGCATCAACTAAAGAATGTTTGCTATTAAAAGCATATTTTAATATTCCCTAGTTTTAGGATTTCAATAACTAAATCCTATACAATATAAAGATGATATCTCTATGATTAACTTAATGTATTTCTCTATCACCTTATCTAAATCACCTTAACACTTGTATTTTTTCCACATTGATTCACTTTCTAATTTATTATCATAAATTTGGAGGGTAGCACATTTTTAAATATCTCAAATATATTTTTATTTCTCATTTGTGTATCAAGTATTTTACAAAAAGCATACTTTATGTTTTATTTGTATAAGTACATTATAAAACAATGAAAGAACTTTAAGATGCATATATTTGAGTACAAAATATTATACATAACCTTATTTTTCAATTATACAATTTTGGGTGACAATCAGGTAGCTCCCAGAACTGAATTTTAGATGATGAATGCCCTAAGTGTCGTCCTCTCATTAAATAGGATTGACTTAGTCTGTTTGGGCATCCATTGCAAAATATCCTACATTGGGTGGCTCAAACAGTGAGAATCTATTTTTTCTGAGTTCCATAGACTAAAAGTCATAATCAAAGTGCCAGCATGGTCCATACTTGCAGAGGAATTTCTTGCTAGCTTGTAGATGACCCTCTTCTTCTTGTGTCCTCACATAATAGGGAGAAAGAAAGAGAGAGAGGAGAAGGGAGAGAGTCTGGGAATGAGAGAGAGAGAGGGGGAAAGAGGAAAAACAACTTGCAAACTCTTTTCTTTAAGCAAAGCATCATAGTCTCACCAGGAAGACTTCACCCTCATGAACTTATCTACACCCATTTATCTCCCAAAGCCTCATCTCTAAAAACTGCTTTACTGGCGATAAGGTTTTGACATTTGAATTTTGGGGTGACCCAATTTAGTCCATAACAATGGTTATTATAGAATTTGGCTCATTGTCTAATGGGCATTTTTCCTTTTTGTTTATGCTTCAGATAGTTAGTGTTTTTGGAAAATGGCTTTCTCATGAATAGTTTTCAATTTTACCATATTTGTATAATATTTAAGAGCTCTGAAAAGTAAAAAAAAATGAAACAGTGAAGTATCAAGAAATTTTTGTTCATAATCTCATTTTAACTGCATGACTGCCCCAGGATGTAAAAACTATTAATAAACCAGAATGAATGAATTAATAGATCAATGACTCCACAAGTACCAGTAGGGGCCCTATTGTGTGTATGATTATGTAGAAGGTGCTAAGTACTGTTTAAGTTTAAAATCACTAATCTTAAACTGGTTTCAATTCTCCATTTTTATAAATGCTAGAACATTCAGAAAATATGCTAAGAAATTTATAGATGCAGACATAAATATGTAAACAGTATTCAAAAAAGGAAAGGAATTTTTTAAAGTACTTTAATTTATCTACAGTTCTGTTTTGCAGCTGGATGTCCATCACATAACATTAAATTTTCCTTAAGTCATTGAACATAGAAAGTTTTTTTATTTTGTGTAAAGTTAACACAAATGCATAAATACATGTTTGTCCTGAGTAAGTTTTAGAAAAAGTCCATTTGACAGAACCATTAATGAGATAATCTAATATTAAATATAAACATTTATGTATATATATACATAAATACATATGTTTGAAGGAATCGGTGCATGACAAGTTACTAAATTTAATTTGATTCCTGTACAAATCAGCAAAAAACTACTTCATGATATTAAAGTTCAAAATGAAAAGTCAGGAAAAGGCAGGCAGAATAGGCACGTTCTATATGCCAGAGTGGCCTTCAACTAACCTTTCGATATCTATATTTTAAAATATATTTTCTGATCTTTTCCAGTTAGACATTATCACTTATATGCATAGTGGGAAAAAATAGGTTTTTCACTCATGAGATTCTATAGCTTCTTTAGAAATAATAAGACTCAAAAGAGAACTATTTGCAGAGTGAATGTTTTACAACAAATTCTAGATACTGTCTTTGCATGTGTTATATAACATTTAAGTATTCAACAATTCTTAATAGAATGGAAAGTAAACATGTGTCCAACTAGAAGTACCATTTTATGTAATATTGTTTCATAACATCTTTGGAATAATTTTTGCAGGTTCCTGAGTTCACTTAAGGGCATTTTCACCTTTGCTCTCTTGCACATATCTTCAAGATGGGTTGTCCTTTGGATTAACTTTGGATATATCTTAGGGTAATTGTTTGCAGAGTTGAAAAGACAGATTCCCTTATCTCAACTCTGAAGCAGGTAATTATGCATTTTACCTAAGAATACAGTTTGATACTGTCTTTTTACTTTCTCTGTTCTGCTGTAGTTCCCTACTAAGGACAAAACACTTGAATTCAGGAATTCAAGGCTCCTTTCCTAGAGAACATGACCTCCTACAGGTATCAAGCATCCTTCCATAATCTTGCCCTTGACCATCTACCCTCAGGTGCCAGGACCTTCAGATGCCAGGGATTTCTGTGCAGAAATTAAACTGGTTCTTTGCTTTCATCTTTTTTGGATAAAGATATGTATTTTAAGAATTATCTTAGTCCATCTGCTTTCTAACTTCTAAAATATGACTTTTATCAATTATTTTGTTTTCAGGGTCTTTTGGGGTTAATGCCTTAAAAATACTTTTTTGTTACTCTGTTAGAATTGTAAAAGGGGACAGAATTGAGTGGGAGTGTTCAATTTGACATTTTCACCTAAGGTACTTCTTTTTAAAAATAAAATTATTATAACTAATTGTATCAAGTATCTGTCGTTGTGATCTTATAAAATTGAGACTAATACATGAAGGAAAAGTTTCCACCTGAAATTCAGTTAAGTCTAAGTATTTTATCAATTGTTATATGGCTGAAATATCTTTGCCCTAGAATTTGATGAGTAAAATGTGAATGTCCATAGAACTTGGTTTAGTATTTTTAATATTTTCACATGTATTTCTGGCATGAGAACTGCTGTTGGGAAGTTTCTGTAAGCAAAAATGTTATTGTTTGTAGGCTATATATGTGTGTATGTGAGTTTAAGATTTTTCTTTTACTTTTTTGTGCTAGTAGTTGAACTCAGCTGTGCTTAACATCCCAGCCCTTTCTATTTTTTGTTTTGACACAGTCTTGCTAAATTGCTTAGGGTCACCCAAAGTTGCTAAGGTTGGCCTTGCACCTGCAATCCTTCTGCCTCAGCCTCCTGAGTTATTGAGATTATAGACTTGAGCCACCACTCCCTGGCTAAGATTTTTGTCTTTTAACCTAACTGGTAAACAGAAGAGTTCTCAAATTCCTGACACCTGGTATATGCACATTTTCTACCACTTATTCACTCAAATAAATCATGAATGTAAGAGGAAGATAATTAGAGTACAGGAAGGGAGTCAGGAGGAGAGGAAGGTAAAGTATTGGGGAGTAAAATTGATCAATTATGTTATACACAAGTATAAATATGCCAAAATGAAACACACTATTCTATTTACTTAGTATGTGCAAAAAAAAAAAATCCCCATGTTAATGAATGGGACAAAAATGATTCTATGAATTAAATTCTAATCATGAGTTTTTTTTTAATTATAAAAAGTCATGCCTAATAAAGCAAATCTTGACTTTGAAGATGGGAAATATATAGGCAGTAATTACTGTGAAGGGATTTTGCAAATGTAATTAAGATCACAAAGCAGCTGCCCTTAAAGTAGGGAAATTATCTGGGTGTGCCTTACCCAATCTCATGAGCCCTTTAAGTATGAGTGTAGTGGTCAGAGACGTGGATATCAGAGATTCAAAGCAAAGAAAGGATTTGATGTCCTGGTGATGGCTTGAAGATGGAGGGGAACTTAGGGTGTGGATGCTGGTAGCCTGGAGCTAATATTTAGCCCCTAATTGATGGTTCACGAAGAAACAGATCTTGATCCTACAACCCCAAGGAAATTCATTCTGCCAAGAACAAGAAAAAGCTTTGAGGCAGACTATCTCCACAGAGATCCAGATGAGAACTGCACCTGACCAACACCTTGATTTCTAAATCTGATGTTCAGATCAGAGCATTAGCCATATTGGACTTCTCACTTGTAAACAAACTAACTAAGTGCTGATTTAAGCTACTAAATTTATGGTTATTTGTTACAAAGCAATAGAAACCTAATACTTTGGTATACTCTAGTTATACTGTATTGTAATTTCTTTTGTATTTATCCTTCCCATTACTCCCCATGGACGTCAGTATGAAGGACAAGTTTCTCCAGTTAAGAATGCATATCAACTAGAATTTTCCTAAACATTGGTTGTCTAGTTGTTCCTGTATTTTCTGGTATTGAAATTCCTACTAGATATATTGCCTTTTAATTTGTCTTTCATAGATTCCTCTCGTTATATTGTTGTACTGGGTTCTTGACCAGTTTTACAGAATTCTGTTACCATTTGAGTTTATTCAAATGTTTATCCTTTGTGAGTTAGCCTATAATTACAAGTTTATTGTCAGCATTTCCATTTAATTTATTTTTTTTCTTTCCTTCATTCTTTTTTCATCTCAACTACATTTATGACTTTTTTTTGTTTTATTGAAGCCATGAATTTTCTTTATCATTGAGAAGTTTGAAAAATCTAATCTTAAATCCCTCTTAAAGTTTCCCCATTTATTTCCATTTCATCAGGTATGAAACATTCTGTTACATTAATTTTGTATTTGTTGTGATACTGACTCTTTGTTGTGTTTGGAGATTTAAATACATGGGGGTCAATTCCTCTCAATTGACTTTTCAGCATTGTTGTACATTTTTTCTTCCCTGTCCTTTCTTTCCTCCAAATACAGTAATTCTTTATTTGCTGTTACCTGACATTTCAATTCAGAACCAGGATACATGTGAGGAGTTTGTTACACAAATCCAGAGGAGAGGAGAAAGATCTGTTTCCTGAGTCATTGTGCTTTGATCCTGGTCTTGTGGCTGTGATAATGGCTACCAGGAGTTTAAGCATGTCACAGTCATTCTCCAAGGTTCTATGGTCTGTGAGTGACTCATTCGAGTACTCCACCAAGGGGAGTATGCTTTTTATTCTATCCTAAAGCCTCTTAATTATTATTACGTACCTATTTCAGTCTCATATTCTCTGATGATTTTTGTCCTATTTCTAGTCAATAGAGATATTTGCCTTTTGCAGAGAGGAGGATGCATTTACCTATTTTGAATATACTTTAAAATAATTTTCTATTAACTCATGTATGAAATGGATTACATGAGTATATATTATAATAATTTTGACTGGAAATCTCTGGCATTATGTCTTTATGACTCAAGTAATCTCTAACACAACAAAATTAGAAAATAAAAATAGAGGAAAAATCTCACATTTGTCAATTAGGTAGAAGACACTGGTTTCCATTCTGGACACTTGGATACATCCAGTGTGTTACAAATTTCTTGTTCCTCTGACCTCTGCTTTTATATATATGAGAAAGAAATTTCACTGGTATGCCTGCCATTTGGGAGAAAAATGTCATGAAAGAATTTCAGTTTCTTTACTAAAAAAAACCTGATATTTTTCCAACAAAATTATGATTATGATAATGGATTGATAGTAACTAGAAGAACATCACTTATTACATGTGCCAAGCACTGGATATTTTATTCCCACAACTACCCTGTTGAATAGAGTTTGTTTCCTGACTACCTTATGGAAGAGCAGTAGAGAAGAGTTTAAGTACTTTGCCTATGATCCCAAAGGTCCAATTGATATTGCCTCTGTTTGACTACAGGAAACAACGCTGTCCTACTCCCTTGTTAGGCAGGCACACTGCACCCACCCTATCCTATATGCTCCATAAGTGTAAGGACCCTTCCCCCCCTTATGTACCAAGCATCTTATAGACACAAAACCAACTCCATCTTGGACACAATAAGTACCCACTGCTTGGAAGTTCCAAGTAGGTTTTGTTCTGTTTTCTTGATTCACACACTATGGGTTATCAAAGTATAATATCTTGAAATATTTTTGTGAATTAGTACTCAGCTGATGTCTTAATGTATTCCATTGAAATGGTTATGTCATTCCTTGAGTCAAGAAGCAAAATCAGGGCTAGAGATATAGCTCAGTTGGTATAGTGCTTGCCTTGCAAGCATAAGGTCCTGGGTTCGGTCCCCAGCACCGCAAAAAAAAAAAAAAAAAAAAAAAAAAAAGAAGCAAAATCATATTTTATAGAGCAGTGGGAAATCCTAGGTAACATTAACAACTAGTTTTAAGTCAAGTCTTACACTAAACACAAACACTGTGTCATGTACTCCTCAAATACATTTCACTTAGAGAAAGACTACTAGGTTTACAAGTATATACATAAAGAAGCAGAGGGTGACTTAGTATCACATCATTGCCTTTGGTTAGGTCATGTGACCAGTAAGTGGGGTAAATGCTAAATAGCTGTACAATTCCTGAGCCCATGATTTTGTCACTCAAGTATAAAATCTCTAGCACACTTGGAGATGAAGACATTTGCAGAGTTTAATTTTGAATATTCTACATGAGTGAAGGTATTTGGGGTGTTTTTCTGAACATTATTAATAATTCATTCTGTGTAACTTTAGAAGAGAAAAATTTTGACTCTCACTTCTCTATTTTTGCATGTGAGGATTAGACACCAGAAATAATTGATTCTAGGCCCTGACTATATTTATGAAGTGCACTTGTTATATTCTTGTGAATTTCCTAGTTTAAAATTGTCAACTCTTTCCTGACTAATGTAGTCAGCTTCTGGTTAATCCTATCAATGAACACTTGAAATAGTTATTGAGGACATATCAATAATTTTCTGTCTCATATAAAGTTCTATAAATAAAAAGTAGTTTTAACAGACTACACTCAAGTAGCAGATTCCACTGGACATGCTCCATTCATATATGGATTGGAAGTTTCTAAACCAGATGGTCTGTCATTTAATCAGATGCTCTATTGAAGAAACCAATTATTGTTGTATAATTCAGCAGCCTTTAGAAGCCTCTCTGTCTTTATTCAGTGTCCTCTCATGGCCTATGAATAATATGAGAATCTGAAAAAGAATGATATCAGATGTATTAGTTTACTAGAGTTGCCATAACAAAACAACACATACTGGTTACTGAAACAATAAACTTATTTTCTCACAAGTCTAGAAGCTAGAAGTTTGAGATCAAGAAAAGTTAGTTTTTAGTAAGTTCTGTCTCCTTGACTTGGAGATGGTTATCTTCTCCCTGTTTTTTCACAGGGTCTTCCTTCCATACATAAAACCAATTGATAAACAAATGCAATTAAATCTCTACTCCACTCTGCTTGCTCATCCATTCTCTCTACCTTCTGTTCTGTACTGTGTCTTCTATAAGCCCAAATACATTGCATATGAACTTTCCTACCTCCCTTGACCTTTTTATGTTCAACATGCTCTAGCAGGAAGCAAGCTTTTCTTTGGGGTTTCTATTTCCTTGTAGCCTGCAAGAATCAGCAATACCTTCTCTCCCACTTCCTCTCTAAGAGTTCGAGTTTTGTATTTGGTATATTTCTATATTTCCACTTTTAGATCATTAAGTTCTGGAAAATTATCATTTGTCTTTTCTCATTGTTCTTATAATGGCCTCCAGTCCTTCAATGCAGGCTATCAATGGCTTACTTTTTCCCTTTCTATTCTTTCACCTTGAACAAATTCATTATTCATTTGGGTGAAACTTCTACTATGATGTATGAACTTGCTTGCGTCTCTTTCCTTATTAAAATAACAACAGCAGTGTTTAGTCAATCTACAACTCCTTTCAATTTCATGTTTGCCTAATTCTTGCTTTAGGCTAGTTTGGGGGCTACTCCTCCGTTGGTCTATAATCCAGTGTAAAATTGATTACATATTTCCCTGAATTGCAGTCATTGTTTTGCATAGGTAGTAGCATGTCTGCAATCTCACCTCACGTACCACGTGGGCAAGGGAAAGGATTCCTATAGGAGAGATGGGCTGTCTATGAAATAAAAGCTATGAAATCTATTTATCAGAAATAATGACAGAAGACAGACATTATCTTAAGAGCAGAGGCATGACCCATTGAGTCATCCAGGTCTGGCTCTAACAATGGAAGGAGCCTGCACTTGCTTTATTTATAGTGGTACAGATCAAAAGGGACCCATAGGAGCTTCTTCTGTGAAAAACAGGATGGGGGAGATGAATGTAAGCAAGTCATTTGGCTCTAGTGGGTCACTTCCACATCCGATGCTTGTATTTGAACTTGACTGGTGAGCAACCACAGGATAACCATATGACTCAGGTGGTCTCAAACAGTCATCCAACTGTGAGTTCCTGAGGCCACATATTCCTGGTCAATGGCTCTAAGTATACTTGGTTCTTATACAAATCATCATGGATGGCTTCCTGCACTGCAACACTAACACTATCCAGGATGGGGATGGGGATGTAGCACAGGGGTAGAGAACTTGTCTAGCAGGCCCAACTTCCTGGATTCCAACCTCACATCAGTACCAAAACAAAACAAAACAAAAACACTACCTGCACTATCCAGCTATAGTAACATTGCTATTGTTCTCATGTATTTCTTCAATACTGCTGATTTTTTGGCAAGTTTGATCTACTTATCTTAAATGTCATTCATACAGAAACTAAAGTTTTTTGTTTCTCTAACACATTCTGGTGCATACTCTATGGCTAGCACTTTTCTTGGACTACTTCAAATGCCAATTTTCCTTTAGTCAAGAGGCACAGTTGGAAGTCTTCACCAAGAATTCTGTATATAAACCAATCTGGCATATTACCATTAAAAAAACTATTTTGAGATAGATATTTAAATTCTTCAATATGATAATAGACTAAATATTCATATATTCTTCTATAATTCAGTATTTCCTTTGATATACAGTCTAGTGTTTTATCCTATCAACAGACTTGTGAAGAAAGTTTTATGCATTCTTCTAAGCCTCAGAGCTTTTGTTAAATTAAATAATACATAATTTCTTATAAGATATTATCTGATCAGTAGTCTCACAAGTTTATAAATACTGTATGGAGTGTGAGAGGAGAGAACATGCTTGGACCTCAAGCTGTCAGCAGACTGCACATCAATGCCTGCAATTATCAGTAGACAACTAATCAATATAATTAGATTCAATACATAAGAAGATTCACAGGATATGGATGCTATAAAGCAACCTGATATCAAATTCAAACAAATGCCTCTAAAAAAACATAAAATTGTGTCACAGTTTTAAGATTATGATTTCATGAATATATACTTAGTATTTCTTATAATATAATTTATTCTAATTTTCAGCATTATATTTACTGCTTGAGAGAAATATATGACATAGACAATGCTATCTCAGTTTTACAGATCAAGAAGATAAACTTTGAGAATGGAAATAACAGCCCTACAAAATCTAGATTTCAAATATGAATATCAAATGTTGCATATTCTGATAATTCTTCTGTAGACTAAAAAATACCAAACAAGTTCATGCAAATTCCTAGGTCCTGTGAAGATATGGAAGAAAAGCTGTTTTAATTTAAAGTATGGTTCTTTTTAAACTTTTCCCTATGATGAGAATATTGAAACTGGTGAGAATATTGAAACTGGTATTCCATTTTGCTAAGTTGAAATAACCTAATCTTTTCTATGTTACATTTAAAGTATACTTGGTGTGATTTATTTCAGAAATCATTTAGCTTCCTTTCTTCCTATGAAGTTAGAACTAGTAGGACTGAAACTTTCTATATCAAAAATGTGCTGTGTGCAGGATTTAAGATAGCACAGACTCTTTTTTCTTTAATAGGAGAATCAATCTTGGTTTTCTTTCCTTTTAAAGAGCTGCCTGTGATAGTCTTTGGAAAGTGCTGGACTACACAGGTCAGTTTTCATACCAGACTTTTCAAACCAGTGTCTCAAACTGCTGAGAAGCAATTTTGGTAAACATGGCATCTTAACGCCGCACTCCTTGTTGGCTCAATACAGGAAAGATTCATAGATTGAAACAATCAATAGAAAGCAGCAGGCTAGTCAGCAGCCACCGCTCACCCTCCTTAGAAGTCCTATAAAAGCTTACATCAGTGAAGAAAGTCATGGCAACAGCAAAATCAAAACTAAAATGGCAATCTCCTGCTCTTAGACTATCTGAAGCCACTTAATGTTCTGGTTGAATCTCTCCAGACTTCACATAATTCTGGATTATAGATCTCAAGTTTCGGAGACTGTTTTCCTTCTTACCTACTGACCTGAATTTGACATATGATAGAACATCTTCTACAGTTAATTCCCCCTTCATGTTACTTTCTACCACTTTTCAGAAGAGTAAAACTTTTCTAGGACAACTTGGTGAGGTAAAACATGACAGAGAGCTCAGTCTGGGAAATGAGACCTGGCACATTTTCAGAAGGAGAAAAACTGCCTTTACACCTGCTATTACAAAAGATTCTGCAGTGAATATTAAGTGAATATTATATAACTGTGGCATCCTTTCTGCAAAAGTTTTTGCAATCATAGTAAAATATGATATCTTTTGTTATTCCCACCCCCAAATTTTTCATTTAAGATTTAATGGTAGTAAACTTTCCACTATTACTTTATATTGGTCAAAGGGTAATGAGTTATTATTGCTCCCTCCAGCTTGCCACATTGAAGGATGTAAAATAATGGAAAAGAAAAGATATTACACAATTGCAAATAATATTACAATCCAGCTACAATTAACTTTCATCAGGTGCTTCTTCTAAACACTTTAATTGTGCCATCTCTGGCAATCTTCACAACTCCGTAAGGGTTAGGTATTAATATTACCCCAATTTACAGATGAGGAAAGAAATATTGGAGGTCTAGACACACTAATTAGTGTATCCATTAACAAGAAGAAAAGATCTGTTAAACTTTCTGGAGTCCTGTTTGTTAATCTGAATAAGTAGATAGCTGCTAATAATTTCTTTATTTTAAATGTTTATTCTGTGGTAGGGAAGACCTTTATTAGTGTATGTATGAATTCAATGAAATCATTGAATATATCAATTTATAACCTGTCATCACTTACATGAGATAACAAAGATTTATTTCTGAAGAAAAGAACATTTCTTTATTTGAAAACCTGCCTAAACTTATGACGTGTAGTTTTCTTTTTCTAGTTAGAATATAACTTTCAGGAAATAAAAAGTTATCTTTTCCATGTTTTAATCTGCAAACAATTTTTTGCAGTATTTAAGAGGAAACATTATTATACAAATCACCCAAAATATATAAATTTTGAAGGAAAGATCCAATCTCTTTCAGATGAATCAAGTTCTAATTATGAAATGGAGTTCTTTATTTATCTTACTATTTATTAAAATAATATATGTACATCATATGAAAGTAGAACATGATAAAGACAAAGTTTATTTCATTTCACAACACAGAAATAATTAAAAATTTTTACTACTTCCATTTTCTCTTACACATACATATTATGAGCCTGTTATCAAGTTACATAGCAACCCAATCTACATTTTTATGCTATTTTATTGACTCCACACCAAATTTATATTATTTTTCATATATTACATATTAATTATAATATAATTTTTAAAGGCTAGTATTTTAATATATGGATTCAAAGTATTTTATTTAACATTTTATAAATTTAGGCTGATGGATTAGTTAAATATTTATGTTCCTGTAAATGGTTTTTAATGTTACATTTTAAAAAAATCCATTTAAGAATTGCTTTGCAAGCAAAATCTGTTTAACTATTTGAGGCAAAATAATCTTGCCTTTAACTTGAACAATGTACTCTTGAATGTAACCTTGTCTGATTTCATTTCTAAGATAAAAACTGTATAAATTATACTCCAAGAGATGAGTGAATTTTTCTGCTCATACATTATATCATGTCATGTCATGTCATGAAAAAGTTTTAATATTCTATAAAAATAAGAAGCAGGCTTTCTGGAGAAAAATAATCAGTGTTTTCTTTGGTATATTTATTTTGAAAGACTAATAAGCCTACATTCCAAGAAGAGTATATTCTACTACTATTATTACCTTTGTGTGTGTATGAAATCATCTTCATCCAAATCATAGATGGAAACTAGTGAGGACGCTTCATAAGTTTGAAGTCCTAGGCGGAAGAAGAGGATAATTACCTCTTCTACTTGCTCATTAAAACATGGGTTTCTGCAGCATTTGGATGTTGTAGTCTAGCAGTTCTAAATTCATCTAATTTCAGAAAAAAAATTTATTTAAGATAGTTATATATGTATTATATAATAAATTAAACCTAAGGAAGTTTTATTTATTAATTCATTAAAATAACAAGTTAATTCAAGCAGTATATTTTTGTGCAAATACCTATATTTTCCAAAATTTATTAGAAGAGTGACATTGTTGTATATTTTTTTGCAAATCTCTTTAGTCTATGGGTGAATTAAATACAACTGGATTATTGTATCTGTGTCAGTACCAATTTTCCTTTTGCACTTTAAAAAAATCCATTGTACACTTCTTTGAATATATTCCGATTCCATTATATATTGCTTCCATAAACATTACTTCTTAGATACCATGTAATTTTTATTTGTACTTCTCCTTTTATGAAAGAGATGTCAACATTTTTAAAAAATTTATGGCTATAAAGTTCTAATCTTTAATTTTGTTAATAATGTCTTACTTTATAACCTTTTGTTCAGACATTATTGGTTATAATATTGCTTTATAAGAATTCATAAATTTTGTTTAAAACATAAATAATATCAAATTTTGTGAAAGTTCAATGGGTGCTTAAAAATGTTGCAATGTATTTCCTATTATCAAAAGTTCAACATCTAATTCTTGATTGTGTTATTTAGGACTTTTATATCCTTAAATATTTTTTGTCCATCTGAAATTTCTGGGTTTTAGCGTGTATTCAGAGTGGAATACCAGAATCTTATCTTATTTGTGTATTTACATAAATGTGCCTTTGCATTCCTTGTATTCTTTAAATGCAAGTTTTAATTCTAAGTCATTTCAATTGATTTTTGTCCGGTTTCCCCAGTACTATTTGTTACAGTCTATCCTTTCCCCACTGAGCATTCTTGAGATGCTTCTTGAAGTTCAGGTGATGGTATACGCATGGGTTCATTTCTGTTCTGTTCATCTGTATAACTTTTTTTCTTGTCAGTGCCATACTGTTTCAGCTTTGAGTCGCTGTTACCAAAATATTCAACAAAAACAACTTATAGGAGAAGAAATTTATTTTGAGCTCAACGTTTCAGAGGTTCAGTTCATGGTCAGCTGATTCCATTGCACTGGGCTTGAGGTGAGCCAGAGGATCATGGTAAAAGGGTATGGCGGAGGAAATCTCTGCTCATTGCAGCCTGGAAGCAAAGAGAGAAAGAGAGAGATCAAGGAGCCAGGGGCAAAATATAATGCCTGAGAGCATTCCCCCAGTGACTTACTTCCTTTAGCCAAATCCTACCTGCCAACAGTTACCACCCAGTAATCCATTCAAATTATTAATCTATCAAATGGATTAATCCGAAGGCGGCAGAGGCCACGAGCTGGAGGAAAGATGGAAGACTACCAGGCTGCTGAGGAGACTGCTTTTGTTGAGAAGTGAGCAACATCGTGAAAGAGGCTATAGAGAATGCCATCTGTGGTAACTGCTTACCAGCAGAGCAAAGTCAATCAGTGGACCACACGTGTTGTAGAACAAGCTTTAAGCCAACTCACCAAGCTGGGAAAATCATTTAAATATATTATGACCTGAGTAATTATGCAAAGGAACGGAGCTGGGTTACACAAGGCAAGTTCCTGCTTCTGGAACAGCTCTACCGATGGGAGCTGCACTGTGCGATGAGAGAACAAGACCATGTACTGCTTTGTCAGCGCCTGTGGACTGTCCATCTGACCTCTTTGTCCAGTCTGTGACCTCTTTTTGTCTCAACATTTCTATTCCATCTTTTAATCCACCAACCATGAATTCAGTGGACACCTTTCTCTTGTGTTTCATAGCACTCTCCAAACGTAGACAAATAAACCAAATGACTTCACTGTTCCATGAGCTGGACCCCTGAAGTCACATGAATGGTTCTCTGTAGGTAGACTGGAGTTTGTATTGCCACTTGTCTTAACTCTGTGTTTCTTTTCAAAGGTGCTAAAAACTGCAATCTGCTAGTGGAAAACTCTTTCCTCTCTGAAATGATCCAAATACACTAATTTTCCATACTTTATACTTTTGTTAGAATAATAAATTATTCAAATTAAAAAATGGATGAATCCACAAATTAGATTACATCTTTCATAACATAATCATTTCACCTCTGAACATTCCTGTGGTAGATGTCTTATTTCCGGTAGATGAGGTTTTGGGGGCACTTTATATATAAACCAAGAAACTATGTTAGTCAGTGTTCTGTTGCTATGACCAATACCTGAGATAAATAAACTTATAAGCAGGAAAAGTTTATTTTGGGTTATTGTTTCAGAGATTTCAGTCCACAGTTGTTTGGTACTGTCCTTTGGACTTGTAGCAGCATAGAGCATTGTAGTGGGGACCATGTAGTGGAGGAGGTTGCTGACCTCATGGAGGTCAGAAAATTTAAAAAAGCAACAGGAGAAGCTTCACATAATCAACTCCAGGAGCATGACCCTGGTGAGCTAACTTCATTCTACTAGGTCCCACTTCCTAAATGTTCTGCCATCTACCAGTAGCACCTAAGTCTTTTGCATATGAGCCTTTGGGACATTTAAATCTCAAACCATAATGCATTGTTTTGATTACTATTGCTTTTATAGCCTTGAACTTTTTTTTCTTGCTCAAAACTGCTTTGAATTTTGGGGTCCTTTTTGATTCCAAATGAGTTTTGAGGTTGTTTTCATATGTATTTTAAAAATGATAAATTAGAAATTTTGACAATATTAATTATTCTTGTCCATCAGCATGGGATGCCTTCCCATTTATCTGTTGCTTTAATTTCTTTCACTCATGTTTATTGTTTTCACCATCTAAATTAAGTATATTCATTAGAATTTTATTCTTTTCAATGTTATTGTAATGGAATTGATTTTTAACTTCCTTTTGCAATTATTCATTGTTGATATATTTAAATACAACTAAATTTGTGTATTGATTTTTTTAATTGACACATTAAAATGCACATTTTTATAGGGTATTATGTAATGTCAGTTACATCACATAACATTCAAATCAGAATAAACTTATGGAGGTCTCAAGCATTTTCAAAGGAAAACTATATGACAACCATTTATATGATAGGGGATTAATATCCATACTATGTAAGTAGCTCAAATAACTCAATAGTAAACACTAAAAAGTTAAACCTGATATTAAATATGAAAAAATGGATACATTTCTCTAAAGAAGACATACAAATGGCTAACAGTTAAATGAAAAGATGATCAACATCACTACTTAGAAAAGTGCAAATTAAAGCCATAAGACATCATTTCATCCCTGTTAGTATGAATATTGTCAAAAATCAAACAAAGAAGCAAAGAAAAGAGAATTACAACAATTGTTGAAATGGAAAAGAGAGAACACTGGTACGCTGTTGGTGGAAATGTAAATTATGCAGACACTTTGGAAAATAGTATGGAGATTTCTTTAAAAATTAAAAATAGAAGCCAGGGTTGGTGGCACACACCTGTTATCCTAGCTGTTCAGGAAACTGAGGCAGGAGAATTGCAAGTTCGAAGGTAGTCTCTGCAAAAGTGAGGCACTAAGCAACTCAGTGAGACCCTGCCTCTAAATAAAATACAAAATAGGTCTGGGGATGTGTCTCAGTGGTTGAGTGACCCTGAGTTCAATCCCTGGTAACCCCCCAAAAAAATAAAAATAGAAATACCATATGATCCAAAAATATCTCACCTCTGCATGTATATCCAAAGGAATTAAAATTAAGATCTTGTACAACCAGAGAAATGAAAGTTGTACCCCATTTGTGTACAATGAATCAAAATATAGTAAAAAAAAAATTAAGGTTTTATCAGTTACCTGCACCTTCATTCTCATTGCATCACAGCATCCAAGACACCAAAAACTACATGGAAGGGTAAAAGCATAAAGAAAATGTGGCATGTACACAAACTAAAATATTATTGAGGTTCAAAAGAAGTAAATTCTGTCACTTGGGAAAACACAGATGACCTAGAGGACATTATACTCAGCAGAGTAAGTCAGATCCAGAAGTACAAATGCGAAATGATACTCCTTAATAATATTAGAAATCTAAAATAGTCAAGCTTGTAGAGCAGACTGTTGCCAGGGGCTTGGGAGAAACTGAGGGTATCAGTAAAAGGATACAAATCTTCAGGTATACAAGGTAAATGAATCCTGGAGATTGTTGAACAGTGCAATGTCTACAGTTAATATTATATTAATACTGTAGTCAATACCATACATACATATTAATTAATGTATATGTTATGGGATAATAGCATGCCATATTATATTCCCCCAAATTTGCTAAAAGGGGAAGCAAAACTTCCATTCCCTTCCTTATTTGTAATAAAATTTTCCCATCCAAAAAGAACTAAGATCTTTTTGAAACTATCTCAAAAATCACAAATATTATTTGACTTTCTATTCTCAAGAACAATAAGGAAAACTCTCCAGAAGCAATTCTTAGAGAATAAGGTAGATTTACCTCAAAGTAATTTTCTTTCCATGGGTATATTGTGAAATAATGGGCAACTTCTTTGCTAAGGAAGGAAAAACAATGAGCCCACAAACTGAATTTATAAGTGATATACCTTTGTCAATCAATCTTCAAAATTATACAATCCTAGGATTGCACATTTTCAAATAATACTATGTTTTGTATAACAATTTAAAAATAGTGACTAGATTTTGTCCTTGGATAAAATGAAGTAGAGATTTTTAAAAGTTCAGTGACTATTGGATATTATTGCCCAGTTTTGAGATTCTTTTTCAAAAATTATGGCATGAAATGAGTTATACCGTGTATGTAGTTACATATGTGTTCTTATTAAATGTTCATGAATTAGGGCAATGATAATGTGTAGAATAATGTGTAACTTTATTTAAGTTTCTATTTTTTTCTAGAGTATTTAAAATGTAAATTATAAAACACCCAAAAAGGCATTTCACCTTTTCATAAAACTAGCTACATGCACATAAAGTTTTCAAAGACTTATGTTAATAGAGGACAGGCAGCCCACTGACCATTTATCTACTGGTTTCTGTTGTTGTTTAGTGAAGCACAAGTGTTCTGAAGAAAATGGTTCAAGATGCGACAACTCCTTGAGAAAAACAAAAGGATGTTAAAACGCAGGAATTCTATGACCTTCTCTATATTGCAGCAGCTGGAATACACAGATGTTTGTTTTTTTTTTTTTTATTTTCTGTTGTTTTTTCTTTCCAGTTTATCGAAAGAAACAATAAAAAGACTGTAGCTCAATCAAAAATCTGTGGTTTCCTTCATTCGTTTAACTGAATGTGAAGGAAAGAAATTAAAATGTTAAATTTACAACTAAAAATCAAAATACCAGATGGTTTTATAATTGGATATTTCTTTGCTCCCAGAACAGACCATACTTTCTCAGACATGAAGATATAGACTAAAATACAAGTGTATGAAATTCAGTCCTCACACTTGAAAACAGGTAACTGGAAAGCAAATCAAAACAAAACAAAATCTTCCTTTATTATTGAGAACTTTAGAGACGTTAACCAAATGATAGTTCAAGACACATTATATTTGTATGATCCATTGCATATTGATTTACACTCAACCATTTTGAACATTCTACATTATAAAACATAATTTTAAATATATGTATATTTCCTTTTATATATATATATTTAAGAAATATATATATATTTAAGAAATATATATATATATATATATATATTTAAGAAAATCCGTGACAGTTTCTATTTGAGGCAAAAATAGCAGTCGTTTTATAATCTGCAGTTGTAATATTTTAACAAAAAATTCAAGAAAATAATAATATAAACCAAATAGCAATAAAATAACTATTGAACATAATTGTTATTTTTGGTATGTGTAAGGTTCAACAAGACAACAATTACAGCTAGGTGCCATGTTGCACACCTGTAATCCCAGTGGCATAGGAGGCCAAGTCAGGAGCATAGTGAGTTCAAAGCCAGCCTCTTAATTTAGTGAGACCCTAAGCAACTCAGGGAGACCCTGTCTCTAAATAAAATATTCAAAAGAGCTGGGGATGTGGCTCAGTGATTGAGTGCTCCTGGGTTTAATTCCTAGTATGGAAATAAACAAATGAATAAATAGAAAAGAATTACAAAATTTACAAGTATATTGTATTTAGGCTTATAGATTTGCCTTTTGTATTACAGTGAGTTCCATCTCTCCTAATATATACAGGTTCTGATCTAAGGAAACTGAATATTTATATGGCAAAAGGGACTTGGGTGTGTGACTAATTTAAGAATTTTGAAATGGGATGATTATCCAGGATTATCTATCTGGGTGAATGCTAAATGTAAACATTTTTAAGAAATAAAGTCTTTTAAGAAAAAGGTAAAATGAATTTTGACCACAGAGACAGAAGACAGAAGAAAGATGTTTGATTCAGTGCTGCTGGTTTTGAGTAAAGGGACACAGCCAAGGAAATTGAGGATTGCAGGTGGCCTCCTGAAGTTGTAAATTCCAAGGAAATGGAGTTTCTTCCTCCACAGGGAATATAACTGCTGCATTTTGATTCAGTCCAGTAATACATATCTCAGCTTTTGACCTCCAGAACTAAAAAGAGAGTATACCATTTTATAATGATTTTTTATAGCAATCATAAGAAATTAAAACACCTTTATAACAAAGTATTTTTAGTAGCTGTTAAATTATGTACATTACAAAACATTTTAAAGTAAAATTTAAAACACCTAATTTATTTATAAACTAAAGTATTGTTGTAACAGAATTTTCATACACATAAATTTCAGTATAAGAACAATAGGCACACATTGTCAGATACATAGATTAAAACAAGTACACAAATATTTGTATGTAGAATTTGTATGTAGAAATCTTTATCTTGAAGATATTGTTGTTAAGAATTTTCATTACCTACTACAGTTAATAATGATTTATTGTATATTTAAATATATTTAAAATAAAAGATTTTAATGTCCTCAACATACAGATATAAATGTTTGTAGCGATGGATATGCTAATGATACCACTTTGATAACTACATTTTATATATGCATTCAAACTGTTACATTGCATCCTATAAATGTGTACAATTGTTTCAATTAAAGATAACAATTGAAAGTGCATTATATCTTTAAACTACACATTGAACTAAACCTAGTTTTGTGCTTTTTTTTTTTAAGATTTAAGGAATGAGTGATGATTATTTAAAACTACGCTTGTTTGGACTTTGATCCCTCCTGGTAAAATAAGTAATGTTTCCAGAAAATTACATTAAGATTTGATTATGTTACTATTTATTCAAAGTACTTTTGTTGTAGCCAGTTAAGAAATTTATTCTATTTATTGTAATTCAATTATTTATCCCAATATATAGTCACTTAATTATTTATCCAATGATGGTTGAGATGTAACCAATGATATAAAATAAGTGGCCCCTAATTATAGTAGGAAAATAACAGAATTTGCAATAGGTAGACTTTGGAAATGCCAAGAAATGGATTTCTCCCATTGTGAACATTATTTTCCATAAGTATCTACTTGATAATCAATAATAGCACCTGATTTTTACATTTATTTTTAATTACTACAGTATTTCAACCAGTTTTCTAATTTTTGACATTTCAAAATTTAATTTTGGATAGTTGTACTTTTCTCTTTCAGGTTTACAAAAAGGTGGTTCAATTATTTTGATACTAGTAACAATTATTTGTCCTTTTCATTATTTTTAATTCTGATTTTATTTTTGTTTAATTTGAGCTTATTTCTATTTAGTAAAGTTATATTTTGAATGTATGTAGTCTTAGTAATATTTTTACATAAAATGGTCAGAAAATTATTTGAAAGCATGGTCCTTTTTATTCCTTACTAAATATTTTTCAGATTTACATGTGAAAATTTAATGAATTTAATGCAATCTTCGGCATATAGTATAAAATGAGGATAGCATTTCATATTATTGCAATGATCAATCATTAATTAAAAATGCCTTTCTTATACACTGATTTTCCCTAAAGCACATCATCATTGATAACTTGATCATAGGGGTTTTATTTGTAGAATTGATGTTGTTGTCAATGTTACTGTTGCTTGTGTGTTTGTATTTACTGCTTTATTAGGTGCTTCAAGGTGAAGTCACATCTCAAACCGCTTTCAAAATGTGGGAACAAAGTGAGTTATTTAAAGAACAGCACCATATTTTACCTGAACAATTATGGTTATGTCATTTAAATATATAGTTTTTATTATAGGGGAAAGGATATGCATTCTGAATGTTCATAATTTTTTAATAGCAGAATCAACATGAAACTATCACCATCAGCATTTCTAATGTTCTAGATAGTTAATGACAATGCTCTGATATTTATATTATTTTAATTTAGATAAATGACCTGGATTTTAAAAATTTACTAACAGGCAAAATATGTTTGATTTCGATAGTTCACTGTGACTATCACAAATTTAGAACTTATAATCAAATGCATATTTCACATTCATCTTATAAGTCACCTTGAAAATAATATTTTATTTTCCCCATCTTAAAATACAAATGAAAGTGTAAACCATGCAAAAATGAGTAATGAATAAGACTTCAAGTCTAGTGTATATTATGAAGTTTTAGTTTGTTTTTTCTTGATACTGGAAATTGAACCCTGGAGTGCCTTTCCCCTGAGCTCAATTCCAACCCTTTTGTAAGTTTTATTGTAAGGGCAAGTCTTGCTAAGTTGCCCAGTTAGACCTCAACTTGTGATCCTCCTGCCTTGGCTTCTTCAGTAGCTGTGATATAGGTGTGTACCACTCTGCCTATTTTTTTTATGCAAGTTGTTTTGTGGTATTGGATATCAAACCTAGGGCCTTGCAGCTTCTATTATTGAGCTACTCTTCAGTTTAGCCCTAGAAAATAAATTTGAAAAAAAATTAAATGAATCTATGTATATTTTTAATCTTTTGTGGAAATTTTATTCTATTGTTAAACAAAAAACAGTAATATTATTTAAGTATTTAATATCTTTTCATGACTAACACTTTCTGATTAATGGAAATATCATATACCTCATTTAGGTTGTGATAAAGCTCTATGCTAGATTATAAAACTGCAAATAACTTACATTTTATTAAAGTTTTATTTAACACTGCTTTGGGGAAATGTACCAAATAACGATATTGCATATATTAAACTATGAAAGTTTCTTAAATGAATTCATAACATTACATAAATTATTTTTTAATAGTGTTTAATGACAGAGTTAAAATCTGCATACATTTAAAGGAATTTAAGAACTAGTACCTACAATCTATTCTTCCATAGAATTTTCTAGGAAGTATGAAGTCTCTTCTTTTATGTTACTATTAGAAGGCATTCAATACATTTTCAGTAATGCCTAATCTATTTCTTCAGCCATTTATAGAAATATTGACTTGATAATAATCTTAAAAATTTACATATTGGTTTAATTTCAACCAGAACATTACTTGTCATTCCCTACAATCTTGAACCATCATTGTAGTTTTAGGACTGACTTTGACCATCCCTTTTATATTAGGATACCCTGTTTGTGGCTTAAGCAATGGAGATCACAATATCTTATGAAGTTGGTCAGTGTATGTCAGCTTGAAAAAAATATTAGACTGATGGTTATCAGGTGAATGTCTCCCCACATGATACTGTTTATCCTTCAAGACTTGGATCAAATGACTAATTAATTCATCTTGTCATTCAACATTGAGTGGATGAATGTACTCTCCGATAATGAAGAAAACAATGAAAAATACCTGTAAATCTGAAGTTTAAGTTTGTATTTGAGTAGAGCATAAATAGGTAGGACATGTAATACAAGAATAAATTATATATTTTATTAGAAGGCAAATAATTTAAAAAATAGATTATGATCAGAAAAATTGAGAATTTTGGAGCACTTTTGCCATAAAATACATTGCTGGTAACTGAAGTGGTAGGGTATGCCTGGAGAAGGTGGGAACTGGGGCATGGCCTTGGTTATTTTGTATCTGGAGGGTAGAAACACTTTCTCTGCTTCCTGAAAATGTGATCTACTTCCTTCTGCCACACTCTTCACCATGATGTTCTGTTTCACCTTGAGCCCTGAAGAATAGAGCTGACCTTTTGGGAACTAAGACTTCTGAAACTGTAAGCCCTCCAATAATCTTTTCCTCCTTTATAATTGTTCTGCTCAGATCTTTTAGTCACAGAGGTGAAAAAGATGACTAAAACATACAAATGTTACCTCCAACAACAACAACAAAAAATATTAAAAGAAAATGTTCCCTCATTAAGGAGGTAACATTTGGACAAAGAAGTAAATAATATTTTGGAAGGACTGTTCTAGCTGCTAGGTTTAGGATGCACTAGTGTTGGGTTTTGTTTTGGGAAAGGGATGTCATGGAAGGAGGAGAGTAGTAATGCAAACATGGTTAGAGATGTGTGCAGTTTGGAATAGAACTTTGGTAATGAATGTGATAGGAACAACTGAGAGTCATGCTTTTTTTATGAAGATAGAACCAAAGCAAGTTTTATGGCTCAAGAATGTTGTATATGATAGAAAAACGACCATCACAGTGATTTAAATAAACTTTTTTGGAGAGTAGGTTGAAGGATATAATTACCATCAACTGAGGCAAAGAGAGGTATAGACTGGACTTTGTGTTTAGTTGTTAATTTCCATGTTTTGTTGCAGCAAAAATAAAAGTGAATATTTAAACATTAAAGACTGGTATTTAAGGGAGAAGTATGGGCTAAAAATATAAATAGTCTTTAGCTTATATATTTATTCAAATAAATATAACTGTGTACAATGCTAAATACTAAGTTAAGAGATCATAGGTGATACCCAAGTATTAAACTGAATAGAGCACATTAATCTATTCCCAAATATTTGATTCTTGAACCCAACAGTACCTTTTTATTTTCTTCTGAACCAGTTCACATCTCACAAAATAATTCATTTTTTGTTTCTGAACGAAATAAGTAGTTTCAACCATATCCTTTAAATATTTAATACAAAGTGAATGGGAAAATGAACATTTTCATCTGCTAATAGGGTCATCATGAATCTGATTGATTTGATTTTGATTTTGGAGCTTCTATCTTGAACCTCCTTTCAATCTACATTAACTCTTCAGTCACATTCTCTAGACTCAGGGCTATATATTTTGAATATGTATTTTAAATTTATAGCAGAAACCAAATTTTTTCAGCCCACAATACTTTCTTAAATGTCAGTAATGTATATACAAACACTCACTTAACCTTCTAAGATATAGCCTCTATAATAATTGAGATGAGATAAAGTTTTATTCCTAAGATTATGTTAGAGCATCCACTAAAGTTCATCAGCTTTTTGATCACTATTTATCACTGTTTATTTCCCTTTAATAATTTTTTATTGGAATAAAGTAAGCTAGACCTTCTGAACATTAATTTTATGCATTCAGTTTATTATAAATCTGAGAAGATCAAGATGAGGAAAAGTTTCATATCTTATATACTGGAATAAATCCTATGAACTAAAGTAAAGGAGACTCCATTGCTTATATCTGTAGCAAAATTTTAGCCTCAATTTAAATTTTAGAATGGGACTATTGCACTTGAATGAAAGAGAAAATGCTTTCAGTGGCTGGAAAAAAAATATTGTTCCTCATGCTAAAAAAGGCTGACTTGAAATAAGGAGAGAGGGACTAACTTCAGTTACTTTGTTTTTTATTTATTTGCTAATTTGTTATCTTTGTAGTGAGCCTTCTGCCTCATGAGTTGGAAACTGCAGAAATTACTGACATTTTGGAAGGTTACATTCATCCTAATCTAATAGATCCAAGGGAAAATATGGCAGGGGAATTGAGTTTCTCTATTCAATGACAAACAGTAGAACCTGTTAGCCGATTTTCAAAAGTAAGCAAACCTGTATGCTGAAAGTATAATGAAGCTTAACCAAGATGAAAGTTAATATTTTATACCATGAAATAAGCTTTCTAAGAGAAAAGAGGAACTTTATAGTGTATTTTTATTCACTTTTTCCTTAAAAATTTAAAGGTTAATTTCAATGTATAAACATGACTTCAGAAACCAATGATTTTTTGGTCAACATAGCTGGCACCTACAGAACACCAGCTGGGCACTACATCTCTGTTAACACCAGGAATCATTATGTGGCTCACACCCAGAACCAAGACACTAGACACTGCAAGGAGCAGCTCATTTAACCTCCACTTAACTTCCCTGAGCTACTTCTGCCTTTCTTCTTTTCCAATCCCATTACAGCTTTTCAAAGAGTTGCCTGTCTGTTATTGGCAAATCTGATTTTATCTATGTCAAATAGCAGAAACAAGTGATTGACACCAACATAACCTTTTGTTTCAGGGAGATCCAAGATATTGAGCTTCAATGGCAGTTATACAACAAATGTATTTGACATATTCAGCTTGACAGGAAACAAATATTGTGCTTTGGAGCAGCTTGAAGTTTGAAACAAAAGAGAATGTCATGTTTTTCAGTAGCCATTAATAACTGTTGGCTTATTGATGATGATCTACTCCCTTTTTAATATATAAGGGGAAAAAAAGGGGACCTGCTTTCCAAAACAGTTCAATCGATTTGTATTTTCACTAAGGGGATAAGTAGGTATTCTAGAATAGTTCTCAAAGAAAAAAAGAATCTGAAATTCAGAAAATATTTGTCTCCTGTTTTGTTGAAGCAATTATTAGAGATCCATTATTTTCATATATATTTGTAAATGTTTCTTGAGGGTCCAGAAGGATTTTATTAAATATATAAAACTTTGTCCTCATTTTTTTACATTTTTGTTGTAAAAATACTGAAATAAGTGAAAAGAATAATGTGATCTTAGGAAGGAATGTGGTTGTAAGGCATTAATTTTGATTATTGCATCCAGTGGAAACAAACACACATACAAATCACACATGCTTTGTTAGTTAGAACTTGATGGAGATGTACATATAAATGCCAAAATCTTTTTGAAATTTTGGTGAATAAGTTTCAGGTGAGCTTTTTCTGGAAATATGAACATTTCTACTGAAATATGAAATAAAATACAACACGTTTGTACATAAATCTGTGAGAGTTGAACTGCAGTGAAGGTTTGAAGATGCCAGCCATCTGCGGATATCATCTGTTTGCCATGAAAGCATCAGTACTCATTAGCAAAAAGAGTTGTTCCCTATTTCTGCAGATGTCCACCCTGGTTGCCTAGAGTAGACCTCATCCAAAAGGAAGAGCATGAAGAAAATCCCTGCCAGCAACTAAGAACATGGTTTCTCAGTTTTCATACTGTTAGAATGCTAGCTTCAGCAGGTCTCTAGCATACTCTCTCAAAAGGATTAGAGTTTTGAAAAATAAGTGTTAGTAAAAGGTTTAACATAAGTCCTAATTAATTATGGCTGATTAACAGGTAGGCAACTGACAATAAATCAATGTAACATTACAAATATCTCATTCTGCCAATCACACTGATTTGCAAACAGGCGAATCAGTTTATTGGCAAGTTAATGATTATCTTATGCTCCATATTCATTGTGGTTTATTAAGAGGATTATATTTTTCCTATAACTCAGTAGGGAAAGAACATATGAGCATTATTGCCATTTTCTTTTTTAAAAGTATATGAGATATAAATACACAGAGATTTATAATCACAAAGAATTTAGTAGTAGTTATAAGATCCCAACACAAATGGAAATGTAATATCTTATGTAGTCTCCACCTTGTTCATTTTTACATCATTAGTATACTGGTAGTCAGGTAGGAAGTTAACTGATTACTCTGTTGGCATGGAATTTGAATTAACTGGGAATTTTTTGTTTTTTGTTTTTATTATTCATGTAAGAAATTAGTCACTACTAGTCATTTGGAGATGAACTTCCTGGGTCCTGTGCCTTCCTATTGACATTGCTAGTCCATGACTTGCAAAAAATGCTCACACACACACACACACACACACAAATTAATTGTTTTGTGTAAACTACTACAGGACCTTGCACAGGATTTGCAACAGTTTTCCTAGTAACTTAGTAATAAGACACAATTAAAGGGAAGTGAGGGAAGTGGCATATGTGAAATTCATTTGCTCTTAAGCCTATACATGAATATAAAAATAAGTAAAACAAATTGAGCAGGGAAAAATTGCAAACTGAAATTTGGCATCAAAATCTTCTACCACCTAGTCCCTAAAGTAATTAAAAATTTAAGTTTAATTCTAGGTCTAATAGAAATTGTTAACACATTAAACAAGAAAAAAAAATAGACTTATACGAGTATATGGTAATTATAATTCTTCTTGGAATAAAATTACAATAAAAACATCCAGTTACTACACATATTTAAGTGCTGAATAATGTCCTCAGTTAATTATTTACAACCAACTGGGTCATATCAACTTCGAAGAAGGACTTTTTATACAAGGGTAAAGTAAATATAAATTGAGTTCAGGGAAGACAAAAGCCATTATCATATATGAGATGATCTGAATTCAGAATTCCTAATGGGTATTAAGAGCATTTACAAATAAAATAAGATCTTAACTTTTACCAATATTATGGTATAGGGAGTCATAAAAATTAACTATTTGTGGAGAAATTATTAAGCTGTGTAGACATTATACTGTTTTCCAGTTATGGGGGTAGACAGTTCTGAGAGGGAAAAAGCGATTTCATGATTCACACGCAACTTGTATTGCCTCCAAATAAGCATAAGATTTTAAAGAATTTTTGTGGTCTGCCACCCAGAGGCAGAGAATTGTTTCTGTAATATTCAGTAGAGTTTCTCTAGTCCTCCATATCCACTCATGGCTGTACCAGCCTACAGTGATAATTTATTACCACTGTGTGTGTATGTGTATATATGTATGTATGTATGAATTCACTGAGAATGATCAAATATGCCCTATAGAATAATAGCTACTATATATTGATAGTGATATAGGCAATTATACATAATAATAGTCCTTAATAGGATATATGCTTTGTTATCAAAGCTTCTAGATCTTCCATTTTCGGAGTGGATTGAAACTCTCACCTATGAGTGAATAGGAGACTATATGCTTTCTTGTCCAGTTAGAATTTGTCTTACACATGCACTTTGTACACAATAGACTGTGTTTTCTCCTATGAAGTATTCATAACTAATTATAGAACATTTGTCCAATATGCTTTGTTCAAATTACACATAAAATAAAATGCTGATAGTATTCCTAAGCAGACTTTATTTGTATAATTTTCTACCACATTTGCCATGGCACTTTTTTTTGGGGGGGGGGAATTATTGTACCCTTTAATTCATTGTTCTATTAAAATTGTTCCTTTTAAATTTTTCCAATTGTTTTCTGTGTCCTGGAACCAATGTTCTGTATCAGTAAGAAACAAGACATAGGGAAATAGATAAAAATTATAATGTCAGCTGAAATCTGAAAGCACAATTATATTGTCATCTGTATTTGTAATAGATTATGTGGTATGATAAATCATGGTTACTAGCACTCATTTTCTAAATATTATTATTAACCACCTTACCTGTTTGCAGTGTTTTAGAAATTTATCTAGTATCATGCCCCCTATTTTTTTAGTACTAGGACTTCTTCACCAAGATCTTCTGGTTTCATGGCATATCAGTTGTAAAAAAAAAAAGTACCACACCAAAACAGGATATTAATAATAGGTTGGAGTAGGGATGGGTGGTATATGGGAAGTTTTTGTAGTTTTTCAGTCATTTAAAAAAAAAAAAAGAATACTGTTTTAAGCATAAAGTTTGTTAACATAAAAAAAATTAAAAAATAAAAAATCATCAAAGTAAATTTTCTCTTCCTATGCAGCTGATCATCAAAAGTCTTAGCATATGTAAAATGTTAAAAAATTAAGATAAACTTCTTCATACAATTTATGTTAATAATCATTTTACCACTAATGAATATTCTTGTCATTTTTTATTTTTCTTAGATTGTTTAAAAAGAATTTCATGATACTTTATCAAAATTCCTAAAAACATAGATGTTGCTATTTCTCAGTTGTGCCTCCACAAGGTGGAAAAAGCTGTTCCATATTATAAGTTGTATAAGACTATGGCATTCAGTACATGTAAGTGAGGAATTACCTAAAGTGATATTTGATCCAAATATCAATGTATCTATTGGGAATAGGAATTAAAGAGCTTTCTTTGATTGTAGGCCAGAGTATTAAGTTTTAAACACGGTTCTTTTCCTACAAATAAAAATTTCATTTTTGTTGTTATTTTTCTACATCAAATGGGTGCCAAACTATCAAAGAGCATCCTTACAGTTGTATGCAAAATATTTAGTTGAATTTTTATAAATAGAAATGGAGAAAATGATGGTCGCTGAAGAAATCTGTAAATCAATTGTATACTAAGTCCTCCTCGGTAGCTGCTTTCTAAAAATGTAATCTAAAATTGCACTTGCTTTGACAGCTACCATTCTAATCAGTCAAAATATTGAAATGTCAGCCTCTGAATAATAAGAAAACAAGAAAATTTAAGCTAATCAGCATATTTATTAGAGAAAAAAGACATTTAATGATAATTTCTATGTCAAAATGTTTCATTTTTAGGGGAGACTTGCCTAGTACCAATTCTAAAAACACTATAAATGATATACTGTTGGTGACAGTGGATAAAAATAAAAATCACTGATTATTCTTCTCACTCAAATAATAACATTATTATAAATGTTCATGTGAAACACGATCATCTCAAACATTTTCAATGCAGAAAGTTTTCTATATTGGTTTCTTCTTTCCTACTTTCCTTAAAAAGATTTACTGCCTATCCCCATTAGTTTCCATAGTGTTTCCATTTGCTGAAGTCCAAAGGATTGGCTTTTGCTCTTTTTACCACATGGGTACTCAAACAGGTCGAAAAGCTGTTAGAGTCCATTGTCTTCACAGATGTTCAAATGCAACTGAATTGTATTTCTTCCTTTGTTTTGGTTTGAGGCATTCCAGTTGTCAAGATGCCTGAAAGAAATCATTTCCTGGAAGGGAATCAGTTGGCTTTAACTTATATCAGGAATAATGGAATTGGAAACAAATAAATGGGAGGGGAGCAGGCATACAGTGGCCAAAGAAATGAGAACCAATTAGTAGCTCGATGTGTAATACTTTACTCCATTTACTTAAATTAGTATTTATTGATCTCCTATTACACACTGTGCTTGGCACAGTGGGTGATACAGAGATCAATTGAACATAACTACTGTGTTGTCAGAACTCACAGTCTACTGAGGGAGATAAGAAAAGTATATAAGCCAGGTCAATTCTAATAAGCACTCTCAGGGAGCTATAGACAGAGTAAATTAAACAAAGAGATAGGAGAGATTGCATGTAATTGGATGATTTGGAAATATTTTACTGAGGGCATGACTCCGATAGACTATGAAAGATGGATGAGAATTTTAAATGTAGGGATAGGAAACTGAACTAGATGGAACATCATGAATCAAAGTATGTAGATAGAAAATAAATTTATAGGAGTTCAGTGTAACTAAAAGTTATTGTTAATATATGTTTCTTTTCCACCAAAATAGTTCACTGAAATTACTTCTAGGTATATATTTGAAAATCTAAATGAGTGAACTCTGAAAACCATAATCATATTGATTACGTATCTAGTTATTAACAAATATGTAATGAGTGTTGGGGCCAGCTCAGTCAGCCACTAAACCCAGTACATGTTAAAAACGTGAACAGAATTGAATGTAATGTGTTCCCAGAGGAAGACATGAGGGGACAATATATACAGCTGATAATGGACAAATTCATTTACCAGTAGTTATTTAGAAAAGTGAGTATTTGATATTTTATCTTTTTTCTAAGATAATATGATAGCCTATTACAATTTTATTGATGCTGGCAAAATATATAAAATTCTGGGTTAGAGATAAAGAACAGTTTATTATCTATAACAGTCACTGTGACCAGAATATCTATATTCCTCTGCACTGGTTGCTCAAGCTCCGGTCCTCCCAGGGTGATACAAAGTATATCAGGTGACAGCTGCATATGCAGTGGGTTGCACTACAGAAGATGAAATCTGAGCTAAGGGAACATAAACCTTTCAATGTGCAGTAACATGCCTGCCATTTACTTCAAAGGAAGAAATGATCTTGGTCTAACAGGGCTGTTGGTTATAAAAACACTCTTAAAAAACAATTCTGAACAAAGAAAATCAGGGGTTCAATTTTCAAGACACACGGAAATGTGAGGAAACTCTGAAGAATTTTCCCCCAACAGAATTTGAATAAAGAAAATGGAATTATTCTTTCTGACACAAAAAGGAAGCAATATCACAGATGTATTAACACTTAAGCCAGTTCTTGACAGTTACAAAGATATATAAAGTGCTAGAGGAGGGTATCATAGACAGAAAAAATGTTAAATATATGGTGATGCAAATATTGATACATTTGTAGTGAAAGATATTGTTGAGGAAGCTTTTTCAAGAGGAAAATGCAGCAAAATTAATTTGGGCAAAAAATTAATGGAGGCAATTGAATATTTTTGCTAAATAATCTTTTAAAAGGTTTTTCCCTTATATAAATAAAGATTAAAGAGTCATCAAAGTTTTTTAAGTTAGGCAGAAATGAAATAATTTCATCAGACAGGAGAAATATTGAAGACAAAGAGAACTGAGACCAGAAAAGAGAATTAGGAGAAGATCACCATTGGAGATAACAGCCTGTAGGTAAATTGAGAAGAGTGCAAAAACATTTTGATATTTTAATTAATAGGACTTCTTTACTAATTGCATTAAAGCCAAAATGGTAAAATTCATGATTCTATTCAGGATTTTAGCTATAGAAAACAAACAAAAAGAAGAAAGAAAACAAAAACAAAAACAAAACAAACAAGTATAAACAAGAAAGCTCTAAGTTAAATGAAGCATCTGCATCTAATCAAGAGCTAGAGGTACTTATATTCCTGTTCCAGGAAGACATTCAACTATAGGTCTCCGATGTAACGTTTTTCTATTTAAATCTTGAATTTAGGTGAGGAAGTAAGGCTGTGGACAGGGCCAGGTACTAGGGCAGAACCCCATCCAATGAAGGGACCCACGCTATGAGTTATTGCTGTTTGGATACTCTTAATACTGCCTGAACAAATAATACCAGAAACCAATGAAAGAAAGAGTGCAAATCACTTAAAAATTATGAAACCATTCAGTCTTCCCCTTCTTCTTCTCTTCCTCTCTGGCTATTTTTCTTCTTTCCCAACATTGTTTCCAAAATATGATGTAAGCAAAATAATAAGGATGTGAGATAGTTAACTGCAGAGAGGCTGCTTTTAATTTGATTGTTCTCTTGTATTCCTTGTAGTTCCAAATAACCCAGAGATTTAAAATTTTCAGTTCTTAAAAAGAAACTGAAAGTATTTTATTGAATGTGGAATTAGGAAATTCTAAGGAAACTATATGAATTCTAATTAAATCTATAGGTTAAAATTAAGAATAACAATTTAATTGACTTTGCTGCCTCAGCACTCACTGGAAAATGATAGTTACATTCATTAATTTGATTTTCTGATGATTGAGAAATGATGGTTTTGTTCATTTGTTTTATTAGTTTGGGTTTTGATTGAGGAGTCATGCAAGGCAACTGCTATAGATTTGAAAGCTGCCACCAGGCATTGTCATGTGGTTATCAGCCACTTGAAGGCGTACCTGCTTTTAACAGCCATGCTGTTTCTAATTGAGGATGTCCCTGAAGAAATGGCAAAGAGGTCTTTTATGTCCACTGGGAAACCCAGTTTAAAAGAATGTCACTCATATTACAGGAATTGAATAGATTTGTTTCAGCTGCCATTAAAAGTACCCTTAGTAAAAAGAGAGCAGGTAATTTTTCCCTTTTTTGATTTATTTGTATTATATTCGTGTGATGAATCAAAGCTACATTTTTAATTAAATTGATTTTAAATACATTTTTCCCATTGTGAATTAGCTCAGACACATTCTAAGTCTAATAATAGGGACTCAGGCAACTGAAGCCGGACATAAAGTCTATAATTACTATCTCCCAGAATGTGAAAGAGGAATTTCCAGCATTCAGATCCGTGCACCTGAGTATTGTGTGAAAAGGAGGGAAGAGGATGTGGGTGTCTGCTGGAAACAGAGAACCTAGAGGGTTATTGAATATCTCCATTCTGATTTCCAAATCAAGCAGGACTTTTGTCAGTGTTGGCCACTGGCCTTTCACTTCCTAAGAAAGTCTGATTTACTGCAAATGAACCAAGCAGTACGTTGTAGACTGAAAGTATTTAATCATATTTCCAATTCTTTTCTCTTCCACAGCGGCTGATAACTTCCCTGATTCTATGTTGCTTCATGAAGGATGTTATAAATTTACTGATGAAACATATTGAATTTACTCATTTTCCTCTCCTGACAAAAAAGTTACAGGAGAAAAGATCCTATTGCTGTTTTCAAATCACATGCTCAAGCTACTCATTATGCATTAAGTTTTGCTACTTAGTTCAATGATAATATTTGCTTCCAGTTTCAAATTTTCATAAGGTATAAACATAGAGTTGAATTTTTTTAACCAGAAATTCTACAGTAAGAATGCAAAATAAGTAAACTGACAGAGTGCTTACTAAGTGCCAGCAATTCTCCTCTGGACCAAGGGTGAATTGGGTCCAGTGTTGTGGACCTTTGTTGTAGAATCATCATGTGCAGAAATAACTAGATGTTAGGTTATGAAGTTTTGTAAAAATTTAAGGTCAATATGAATTTTTCTGAGAATAGTTATACTCTTAAGATGCTAATACAAATTAATTTCTAATCTTACCTGGAACATCTTAATAAATGATGGAGAAAAATCTTCTCCAAACTTTTTTTTGCTGTCGACTCATTGCAACTCCTGATGACTCCTGCCTATTCTCATCTGCACCCATCTTTCCCTTGTTATCAATCAAAACTTGTTAAAAACAAACAAAAATCCCTCAAAAATGTCTTCAGAGAAAATCTATATAATGGCCTGTATAGAATAAAACTCTAAATGTATCTATTAATAAAGCTAATTATTACTAGATTCAAAACATGAAGTCTCCTTTACCAACTGTTTATTCTCTTCTGACATTTATTTTCTCAAAATACCTTTTCAAAGATGAACATGCCTGATAACTCTGCATTTAACTTGTTGAAACTCTGATTCTTCAAACTCTTTTGCTTTCATCAGCCTGGGTTTCCTTTGCTGGCTGCTTTCCTGTCCTTTCCATATTAAAGCTGCTTTTCAAGTTCATTTTGGTAGTGACCATTTTTGGGGACTCTGGTAATAGCTTTGTTTGAAAACACTTTTTATTTGAAAATGTTCTATTTCAACTTTATTGGAGAAACATTTGCTGGTTTTAGGAGAACAAAATGGACATGTTTCTCGATTTATACCAACTGCTTTTTAATGCTTCTCTCAGCAAATCTAATATTTTTATTTTATTCTGTGTTCTGCAATTTTGCAGTTCAGATGCATAACCTTCTATTACTTTGGGGGGAACAAAGTCCTCAATATATATAATATCTATGATTTTAGATGGTTTCATCATTATTATAGTGATAGAGTAAGAACCAATGAAAAGATCAGAACCCTTAGAATGTAATTTTGTACATATTATATTATTGAAATGAGATCATGTGGAAATAGCCTAAAATATTAAACCTGTCTTTAGCCCTGTAAATCTAATATTTTCTGCCCCATATCTTTCTCGATGTAGGAATTCATTTGTTATATGTGATGGCTCTAAGATGTATTTTGGGACTATGAAAAACTCTAATAATAGTGATTTTTATATACATGAAGAGAAAATGTTACTAACTCTACAATTTAAATACAGTAGGCTTTTATAAATAATGTATGATGCAATCTGAGGTATAATAAAAAATGACATTTTATATATTTAAATAGGAGGTATTCATATTACTGTACTTAATCTTCCCACTCCCAAGAGTAAGCAACTACAATCACCTTTATTTGGCAGATGAGAAGGCTGCATCTTTGGCAGTTGATGTAACCTTCCACTAGCAAAACAAGAGACACAGTCAACTTAGAACATAATTTTGTGTGACTTCAAAATTATGAACTCTAATTTACATATACAAGTGATGAGCTTATATAAACAAAAACACTAACAGAGTTTGCATATTATTTTGACTAATCAGAAATGTAAGTAATATAGAAATCCCCTTTATATTCAGTTCCATGAATAACAGATTAAAAATCTTTGAGGGAAAATGTAACCTGTTTTGACAACCCAGGTTAATTTTTACTATGGACTACGTTAATATCTCCCTATTTTTATTAGGTCAGAGGAAAGAAATTTTAGAGTTCAGGTCGTACTAAAACTAAAAATCCCCAAATACATGAAAGTCAATCTTAATTTGTATACCGCCCCTTGCATGTAATGATCAGAGATAATATTCATAGGAAACTGAAATATACCATGATGTATTTTTCTTTAGAGATTAGACTGATGACAGTTCTCATTGCTCATGGTAGAAAAATCTAATTTCACAGCCAGTTTCAAAATCCTGCTGTTTCAGCAGAGCTTGCAGAGATGTGAGAATGAGAAGAGTAAATCCCTATTATAAAGCAGCTATGAAATCTGTAATTTAAGGATCCTCTATAGAAAACTTGTATTGCTATTGTTACATTTCCTAAAATGAAAGGTGGTTTCTATGGTTCTGGATCCCCTAAACTCATAAGATAGTGCAGCTGATCTTGCATATCTGCAATGGCTAATTCCTATTGCAAAAGAGGATTATATAAATATACTAAAAATTAAAATGTTTTTATTCAGTATGAGGCTCCATGCAGGTAGAATTAAAATAGAATGGAAGGGGTGGATATGAGCTGAATTACACTGACATCTTAAGAGTCTTGAAAATTGAAATAACTGTCTTTTATATTAAGAAATTGAGTCTGAAAATTCCTCTTAAATTTCTTCATTCTGAATACACAAATTTTGCAGTAGGCAGAATTGTTTCCTTAAAGGTATAAGGAGTAATTTATACTCCAATTTCTACAAAATAAGAATTAAAACATCTACATCCTTAATATTTTTCTCTTTACTAACTTAAAAGGAAATTAAAGGCATTAATTATGAATCTCATTATTGACATGTTTGAATGGTCAGATTTCACTTTTGTCTACTGACTTGAAAATATTGTTAAATTATTAACATGGGCACAGTTTAAAGATTTGTAATTTAGCCATGATCACAGTTCAAGAATGAATAATATTTATAGATTCCAAGATGCTCAAACTAATAAATATTTAAAATGCACAAGCATTTCCTGAGTTTTAATAAAGTTGACATACACAGATACTTATTAAACTCAGAGTATGTTCAAGGCACTGGGTTCAATTCTTAGTGTTTCAAAACAAAACAAAACAACTCAGAAATCTAAATAAGTGTTTATTGTAGGGGTTATCAGATAAAAATATTGTACCAAACATTTATACTAAAAGAAAATAAAGAGGAAGAATTTATGTTGCTAAAAGTTTGTAAAGTTAGAGTTTAAAGTGCTTTGTTCTTACTACTAAATGTGCTATTTATCTATCAGCATATAAATAAATGATAGGATCTTCAGTTATTATAACCTTTAAGTTTATGTGGATTTGAGAAGTGTCCCTAAAGTGCCTTAACTAAAATTATTTTAGGTGTAATAGTTGCAATTTTTTTTAAGGTAATCGTTTCTAGGATCTCTACACCTTGGTAGTAGGATAAGCAAGCTCCAGAGTCAGATACTGTAAACCCACCCCTGCAAGTTATAAAAATGGGTCTTTAAAGATAAAGTAACTAAAAAGACTAAATAATAAAGTTAATTATTCTTTAAAGTAAGAGAACAAACTTCAGATTCAGATCAACATAAGATTCCAAATGTCCAATGGTACAAAAATAAGTTTAAAAATGTGGTCAAAAATATTTCTTATTAATTAAAATATCAACCCCCAGGTGCAGGGTGTGTAAAAAAAAATACCAAATAAAAATTTAAAACCACAAGTCAAAACACATTATTATTTCTGATTTCTAAGAAAAAAAATTGATAAATAGAAAATCTTAAAACTATCAGAGAGAAAAAGTCATATAATACAGAGTGGAACAAAGGATGAATATACACTTTTTTTCAGAAACTATGCAAAGCAGAACATCTTGGAGGATTTCAAAAGAAAAAAAATCTCAACTTAGAAACCTAGAATTCTAATAATACATCCTTGAAAAATAAAAATGAAAGATGTATTTAGGTCAGACAAACAAAAGCTGTGAGGAATTTTGTTTTGTTTATCATTAGAACTTCACTATTAGAAATGCTAAAGTGAATTATTCAACTGAAAAATTCTGCTAGAAAACTTTTAATATCTATTAAAAGAATATAGGGAATAGAAAATTGTGATGATAGAGAAGATTGGTTTCATTTATGACACTTCCAAAAGTTAATGTAGTACTTTGTTCTATACATAAAGTAAAAATATAGCCAAGTATAGTGGAATTTATTTTATAGGTACAAGTAAAATTTACATCTAAGTAAATTTATTTTATAGGTGCAGCCACAGCACACATGATGGGAGTGAGGGTAGGGGCAGCAATCAGTATATACTGGATGTATGAGGTTGTAAGGATCTAACATTGCGTGTGAGTCAGTATAAACATAAACCAAAAAAGTATAATGAAAGGAACCAACAGTGGAGATAGAATGGAAAGCAAAATATACTCAATCCAAAACAAGGTTTGGAAAAATGGAATAAATGGGAAAAATAGAAAACAAAAGAGCAAAACACTAGGTGTAAACCCAACCATTTAAATACATGCATTAAATGTGTATGATTGGCACTAGGGATGTAGCTCCGTGTTAAGGGTGCTTGCCTAAAATGTATGACACCTTGAGTTCAATCCCCGGTACCTTAAGATAAATGCGTATGGTCCCAAGAACTTCAGTTAAAGACATTGATTATAAGGTTAAATTTAAAAATCAATATGACCACTCAGCAGTAAAAGAAAGAAAGACTATAGATACATGCAACACAATATATAAATCTCAAGTAGTGTACTAAGTGATAAAAGTCAAACACAAATGGCTAGGTACTCAGAACTCTAGAATCTGTAAAACTGTAGAGACAGAAATTAGATGCATGGTTACCAGGAACTGGATGTTGGATATGGTGAAGTCCAAAAGATCATTAGGGACATTTTAAGGTGATATGTTTTTTGTATTTTAATTATGATGGTGATTACATTGCTATAATTTATCAAAATTCGACTAATGGATCACATAAAAGGGTGATATTTATTACATGTAAATTTTACTGTTCTAAGCTTAAAACAATGAACATGTCAACATTCCAGCATAAGATTTATACAAGAAACATGATTTAATTTTAAACAAAATAAATAAAAAGTAAAAGAACAAAAAGTAATAAACCATGTAAAACTAAACATAAAAGATAACTGTAGTGACTATATGATTATATCAGAAGGATCAAGGATAAAACTGTAAAATCATTACATTAAAGGAGGATTAAAGTCATTAAGATTACAAACCTATCCTAAATGTGTGTATACACAATGATAACTTCAAAACGTATTACTTAAAAACTGACAAAACAGGAAGGACACATAATCACAATGACAATGGAAAACTGACACACTCCAGTATAATTAATAGAAAAGTAAACAAAGAGAATTGGCAAAGCTTTGGGAAACTTGGACACTATCAAGGCATGCCACACAGCATCAACAGAATCCATAGTGCTTTCAAATGCTCAGTTCTTGGAATAGTCACCTAAACCAATGTGTAAAGTCATATGGAGATACAGAGCATGTCTATGACTCTAAACAAATTACATTAGCAAGCAATTATGTAATATTTTTGGATAATTTTCAAATATGTTGAGATTAAACAATTCACTTATGTATTACCTGTTTTAGTCAGCTTTTCATCACTATCATAAATACCTGAGAACATCAACTTATAAAAATAACAGATTCATTTTGGCTCGCAGCTTTAAAGATTCCAGGTTGTGATTGGGAGGAACCATGGCTGTTAGACCTTAGGTGAGGTATCAGATTGAATGACAGAAAGTGAATACAGAATCAAAATGTCTCACTTCATAGCCAGGGAGTCAAAAAGTTTAAAAAATAAAGTAGAGATAGGGGTTGGAGTCTCATAATTCCCTTTGGAAACCCTCAAGGACATAAAGACCTCCCTCTAGACTTTCCTTCTCCAAGGTTCCACAATCTCCCAATAATTTCGGTGGGCTGGCGATCAAGTCTTTAACCCATGGACCTCTGGGAGACACTTTGGCAAACCATAGCATGGCCCATAGAGAGATGCATATTGGAAATTATTTTGAACTAAATTGAAAGTAAAACACAATGTAGCAGGGATTTTTTTGACTTTACTCATCTTATATTCAGGAAAAATATAAGTCACACTTCAGATTTTTATTAGGGGGTAAGGGAAATAAAAAGTAATAGGGTAAAGTTAATTCTTAGACAAAAATAAACCAAAAGACTGAAGCAACTGAAGGGAAATGACCAGGATAAAGTAATAATAATTTTAAAAATGTTAGCAATTATTGGGTCTTTATGTAGAACCCACCATTCCAAGTGCCTTAGTAAAGTCCTTTGAAATAGATATTATTCATTTCATTTTCTAGATTAAAGTTTAAAAAAATAAGATTGAGCACAAAGAGGTTAAATAAAATTGCTATGTTAACACAAAGGGTAAGGAACAGAATTGTGATTATCGCTGTATTTCTGGTTCTAGAGTCAAAACTCTTAAATATTAGCTATCTTTTCTCCCTCTGTGACTCTAATACAGTGTTTCAGGTGGAGAGCAATCCTAATGAGGAAAAGATCCATGTTGAGTCACAAGATTGAGTCATTAGAGTCAGTTGGAATTGTGAGGTGATGAAAGTCTTGGTAAACAAGGATGTCCCAGGATTGTAAGGCCAAGTTCATTAAGTGTTCCCTCCTAAACTATGAAAGACAATGAAGGAGGGAGAGCAAAATCAAGTTTTTAATTTTTCAAAGTGGGAGAGATATGTGAAATCAAATAAGAAAAAGAGTTTGAGGATGAATAGAAGACTTTAGGGAAAGGATTTTCACTACAGTTTAAAGCATGGAGTGATACATGGTATATCTTCATAGAGTGACACATGGTATAGAAAAACAGACAATCTCTGTTTTTTAATTTATACATTAACAGAACCTTAAAACTCAATGCAAGATAATTAGCACTATAAATTTCCCTCTAAGCACTGTTTTTGCTGCCTTCCGCAAATTTTAATAAATTGTGTTTATATTTAGTTTGTGATTTTTAAAAAATTCTCGGGATTTCTTTGATTCATATGTTCTTTATAAGTGTGTTAATTAGTCTCTGTGAATTTTGGGATTTTTCAGTTATCTTTCTATTATTGATTTCTGTTTTAATTTTGTTGTGGTCTGAGAGGAGACATTTTATAATTTCTACTCTTTCGAATTTATTACAATTTGCTTTATTGACTAGAATGTCATCTATCATGGTCAATACTCCATGTTAGCTGGAGAAGATTGTGTATTCTACTACTACTACTACTACTACTACTACTACTGCTACTGTGGGATGAAGTGTGATATAGATGTCAATTATACCCAGTTCATCATGGTGTTGACAACTATGCCCTTCTTGATTTTCTGGCTGGTGGATATATCCATTCTTGACAGAGGGGTGTTGAAGGTTTTAACTATAAGAAGAGATTCATCTACTTCTATTTCCAGTTCTATCAGGTATTTTTGCCCCATGCATTCTGGTTACTCTATTATTAGGTACATAGACATGAAGTATTATTCAATGTTCTTGGAGAATTGACCTATTTATGATCATGTAATGACCTTATTCCTAATACTGTTCCTTGCTTTGACATCTACGCTGTAGGAATTATTAATAGCTACTCCTTCCTTTTGATTACTGTGAATTAGCATGATATATATTTCTATATATGTTACTTTTCCTGCAGACAGTCTATTTTTTAGTCCTGATTTTTATCCACTCTTATAATAGCTATATTTTAACTGGTATTTTTAGGCCACTGCATTCAAAGTAATGATTTATATAATTAATATACTGAATTATTACTACCTTCTGTCTGCTGCCTTTGTTCTTCCTTGAAGATAATAAATATTGCTAGACGGAAAGGACAACATCTAAAATACATGGACAAGGTGGAACACAACACCTCAGGTCAGGAAGAGTCAACAAGTTCTGTGCAAGATACAGTGATGTTGCCATAGTCCATAAAACCAGTTCAATTTCTCTGATTTAGTAGCTTTCTAACCATGTAGTGAAGCATACAGTAAACCTTTCCTTCAAGTACAATCTGAAGATTGTCTTCATAGGACAGATTTTAAGATTGACTCAGAAGCAAAACTCTTGGATATTTTTATGATTACAGGTATAATATTTCCTTTTTACAGGTGAGGACAGTTTATTTATGTGGAATACTTCAGTCTATAAGTCTGATGCTTTTTGTCCTGCTTTTGCGTCCTTCTTTAAACATTTGGGGCTCTTGTAGTTTAACAATAGTCTTAAATCCTTTTTCCAGGGTCAACTGCAATCAATTCCTGTCTCATTGGCTTGACTCTCTTAATACCAATTTTTTAATTGATCAATCTTATTTTAATACTTGTCTTCCCCTTTCCTTCTGCCATAGAATAGCCAAAGTAGAAAAATAGCATTCCCTAAATATTTGTCTGCTTGTCACCAATTTCTTTCACATCTAGGGCTCATTGCTAGGACTCTCCGAATAAACAAATACCAGTCAGTCTCATTATTGGTATATTTCACCCAGCATTTAAGAATAATATACCCCAGATAGGTTAATACTAATATTTTTTACATAAATATGAGCATTGGAATACTAGAAAAACTATAAAGACAGGGAATGTAACTTATTCTAACTCAAGGCTACATATAATGGGAAAAGGGATAGAAAGGAAAATATGTTTAGAAGTGATTTTTAACACATTTTTTGGCACACACCTATAATTTTGGTGACTTTTGAGGCTGTGACCACACGTTGAAGGCAGGTCTTAGCAACTTAATAAGACCCTGTCTCAAAATGCAAAAAAAGTAAAAAGCACTGGCAATGTAACTAAGTGGTAAAGCACCTCTGGGCTCAATCCCCAGTACCAATAAAAAAAATAAATAAAGTTATTAGATTTTTAATCTACTTCTTGGAATAAAATTAAATAAGGAGTTCAGCAAAACACAGGTAATTAGAACTAACATTCAGCTGTAGGGAAAGCCTTCAGTGAAGTGCGATTAATAGCACTGCACAGACTTTGGACTGCTAAAAAACGTGATTAGTAAAATGCATGCAAATATACTTCCCTCTTTTGTTTGAAAGTTCAAAAACAAATAGCAAAATATTAAGCACTGGTACTAACAATTTAAAATTACTTTACATCTTAATTAAATATTACAAAGCAAAATTCCTAAGATATTTTTCTTGCAGCTAAATTTATGTACTGAGAAGAACAAATAAGTAACATTTGAAAATTACACACATTAGGGGTAATTTTAAAATGTATAAGTGTGAGTGCATCTAATTGTATCAAATATTTAATTAAAAACTTACAAAATTGTTGGGTTAGTACAAGTTGTAAAAGTAAAAGGTATATGGAAGTATCCTGCAACAAATAATTATGATTTCAAGGAAAGTGGGAAAATATGAGCCTAAAGAAAAATACAGTGTTTAAAAGTGAGGTTTTTTGTTTTTGTTTTCATTAAAATCTTTTTTTTAATTATTTTTACAGACTGCATTTTGATTTATTGTACACAAATGGGGTACAACTTTTCATTTCTATGGTTATACACAATGTAGATTGTGTATAACCATATAGATTCACACCATTCATGTAATCATACATATACATAGGGTAATAACTGTCTATTTCATTCTCCCGCCCCATTTTTCTCTACACCTTACAAAGTTCCTTCATTCTTCTCTTTCCCCTGCCATGCCCCTTCATTATATTTTTCATGCACTTATCGGAGAAAACATTCAGCCTTTTGTTTCTTGGGCCTATTTCACTTAGCATGATATTTTCCAATTTCATCCATTTACCAGCAAATGCCATAATTTTATTCTTCTTTACGACTGAGTAATATTCCATTGTGTATATACACCACAGTTTCTTTATCTGTTTGTCAATTGAAGAACATCTAGGTTGGTTCCACAATCTAGCTATTATGAATTTAGCTGCTATGAACATTGATGTGGCTGCATCACTGTAGTATGCTGATTTTAAGTCTTTTGGGTATGAATCGAGGAGTGGGATTGTTGGGTCAAATGGTGGGTCCATTCAAGTTTTCTGAGGAATCTCCATACTGCTTTCTAGAGTGACTGCACCAACTTGCAACTCTACCAGCAATGAATGAGTGTGCCTTTTTCCCCACATCCACGCTAACACTTATTACTGTTTGTGGTCTTGATAATAGTCATTCTAATTGGAGTTAGATGAAATCTTAGGGTGGTTTTAATTTGTATTTCTCTAATTACTAGGTATAATGAGCACTTTTTCATATATTTATTGATCCCTGTATATCTTCTTCTGTGAAATGTTTGCCCATTTCCTTAGCCCATTTATTGATTTGGTTTTTGTACTTTGGGTGTAAAGTTTTTTAAGTTCTTTATAAACTTTGGAGATGAGTGCACTGTCTGAAGTGTGTGTAGAAAATATTTTCTCCCACTCTGTAGGCTCTGTTTTCACATTATTGATTGTTTCTTGTGCTGAGAAAATACTTTTTATTTAGAATCTATCCCATTTACTGATTCTTGCTTTTATTTCTTGTGCTATGGGGGTCTTGTTAAGGAAATCTGGTCCTAAGCCAATGTAAGGGAGATTTGGGCCTTCTTCTATTTGGTGAAGGGTCTCAGCTCTAATTCCTAGATCCTTGATCCATTTTGAGTTGAGTTTTGTACAGCGTTAGAGGTAGGGGTTTAATTTCATTTTACTGCATATGGATTTCCAGTGTTCCCAGCACCATTTGTTGAAGAGGCTATCTTTTCTCCATTTGTAAGTTTTTGGCACCCTAGTCTAGTATGAGATACTGTACTTATGTGGGTATGTCTCCGTGTCTTCTATCCTGTACCATTGGTCTACCTATCTATTTTGGTACCAATACCTTGCTGTTTTTGTTACTATTGCTGTATAGTAGAGTTTAAAGTCTGGTATTGTGATACCTCCTGCATCACTCTTCCTGTCTAGGATTGCTTTGGCTATTCTGGGCCTTTTGTTCTTCCAGATGAATTTCATGATTGCTTTTTCTGTTTCTATGAGAAATGTTATAGGGATTTTAATTGGAATTGTGTTAAATCTGTGTAGCACCTTTGGAAGTATGGCATTTTTGATATTATTAACTCTGCCTATCCAAGAACATGGGAGATCTTTCCATCTTCTAGATAATACATGAATTCCATATATGAAGTAGAGATCCATATAATAATATTATTAAATAGAAATGAAAAATATGATTGACTAATAAGTAATTAAATAAAGAACACTGGTCAAAATAACTAAAGATTTTTAAGAATACAGATCTTGTGGACACTCAAATCCCCGTAGAATATTAAAATATAAACAATTGTGACATATACAATGAGTCAAATAAAATATTTTTTTCTACCTTACTGGACAATATAGTACATATTTTTGGCCCAGTTCAGAATTTTCTTCCAATAAACAAATCCATATCTCACTATCAACATCACCCCTCTTAGACATCTATTGTACCATTTTATTCATGCACATATATCAGCCTTACCCTAAACAACCCCCAAGAAGCAGGTTGGAAAGCAAATCTGTGTACCAGAAATTTTGCCTCTACTGTGTACCATAGATACTATAGTTTTCTTCAGGACTAACATAGAATCATCTCCATAAAATGTCTTTTGCCTTGATTTTTTTTTCCTTTGAAATAAAAATAAAAACAAAACACGATTACTTAACACAGTGGTGAATTGGACTCAACAGTTATGCTGAAGTCCTGTCCCTCAGTATCTGTCACAGGGACCTTATTTGGAAAGATCTTTGCAGAAGTAATCAAGTAAAGAGGAGGCCATACTAGATCACTGTGGACTTCAAATCAAATGATTACTGTGTTTTAGGAGAAGGAGATGCAGAGACACAGACACATGCAAAGGAAGATCTCCCAGGGAAGAGGAATCTAAAATTTGCCTAGGCATACCAAGGATTGCCCACAACTGCTGGCAGCTAGGAAGAGTCAAGGAAGGATCAAGATGTTCAGGAGTGTGGCCCTGCTGACACCTGGACTACCTGGCTTCCAGGATTGTGGGAGAGTACAATTCTGTTGCCTAAGTCACCCTGTTTAGAATAAGTTGGTATGACTGATACATACCCTAAGGAAAGAAAATTTTTGTACCTCTTCATAATTTCCAAATAAATGTGATTTAGCCAGAATTTTACTAGGTATTTATAGTGTGGAAGATGACACATAATTTCTTGCATTTTTAGTGTAGTAGAAAGCACATGATTGAGGGAGTTTAAAAATCCACATTTGGTAAGTTTGAGTTTTAGTGGCAATTGGGTACTTGGCAATTATTTTGGCCTTTGACACAGTCGGGTTTTAGATTCTGATTTTTTAAAAAATTTTATTTGTTCTAATTAGTTGTACATGACAGTAGAATGCATTTATACAATTTGATAGATTATACATAAATAGAGTGTAATCTCTCATTTTTCTGAATATACATATGTACAAAATTGGCCAAAATTTATTAAATTTATATCAATGGATTGTTATAAACATTATTCAAGATAATATATGTTCTATTCCAACTCTTATCTCTTATCCTGCGTTGCCTTTAAGCAGTGTCTCTTAAAACATAATTATCTAGACGAGTATACTAGAAATTAATGGTGATGAGGTAGAATTCAGCATTGATTTACAGGGTAGAATAAACTGCCAAAATCAGTTCATGTTTATTTTCTTGTTCTCTGGGTTCTGTGCCAGCTCAATTTAAGGTTCAATTGAAGATTCCAATTTCTATCTTTAATTATTGAGGGAAATAGTATTCCGTAATTACTTTAACAATTCATTCTCCTTTGGTCTTCCTATAGCCTTTAGACAAAAGTACAAGAATCAATATGCCTATAAGTTCTAAAAATATATATATAAATTAGATATGACAGTGATTTTGACCTATAGATTTAAAATTTAAGCTATGAATTTTCCATTTCTGCCAACGTTAGAAAATATTCTCAAAAATTGCTCTGAATTTTTAAAAATGCATGAAACTAAGACATTACACGTGCATATTCATTTTAATCCAAGATTTACTTCTCTAATATTACTAATAGAATTGGTTCCTTAACAAAATGCTCTTAAGTATGGCTAAGTAATACAGACTATGAGTATATATATGTATACAGATCCAGTTATGTGTTACATACCCAAGAGAAATTAGAAAAATTCCTACTCATATTTTTTTCCCATTTTAACCTATTAGAGGGTAGCTAAAGATGTAAACACAAGTAATGCATTATTAGATATGTCCCATTTTAGTAGTATTAGTTGCCAAAGGAAGAAGTAAAGAAATAAAATGAAAAATTTGAGAGAAAATAAAATGAAGGTTGATTTCATAATATTCATAGAAAATAAGAAAAAAAGTACAAAATAATTTTAATAAATGTGTCTCACATGGCTCTTTATTAATACACCAATAATAATCTTAGGTGTACTGTGAACTTTTATGTATAGATGAGAACACAGCATATATGTATAAAACGTAATGAATTTTCACAAAGTAAACATATCTATGTAGCCCTCAATAACATGGTAAATCAGATTTCACAGCTCTAGAATCCCCATCATACCCTCTACCTTTAATTACCTCCACCTTTCATTACCTTCATGGAAATATAATCACTGACATGCCTACTGTCTGTTTTTGAAAACAAATGTTAATATAAAGGGAATTATATGGTATATACCCTATGATCTCTAATTTCTTTTTCTTAACCTTACATTAGTAAATTTTATGCTAGTTGCTGCAATAAAATAGTTTATTCTTAGTGCTTTATGATGTACAGTTGTATGAATAGAACACCAGTTATTCATTTGCCTACATTGAGTTTTTTTCTATTTTGAATAGGGCTATTGTGAACATGCTTGCTGCTATTGAACATGCTAAGGCAATTCCACTAGGTAACACCTATGTGTAACATTTTGCATGGCTTTATATCAGCATCCCTTTGGATATTATCTGCATGATGTATCCTTTGAAAATATTTGCTTTATGTGCTTTATATTTTTAAGATGCATCTTTAATAAGAAGCTTATAATTGGACTTTTCAAAGATCATTTTGAAATCTTTCTCTATTTGAATTTTTGGTTCACTAGTGTTAATGTGATTATATTTGTATGTGTATCTACTAATAAGTGCTTTGAAAAGTTTTTCAACTGTCCCTTCTCTGGACTTGTTAAAAATTTTAAGTGTATTTTCCATTTGTTAGTTAATGAATTATTCATTGCCTTTTTAGCATCTGTTAAAATTGTCTACGAGTTTAATAAACATCACTTTTGATTTATTATGGAATAGTAAAAATAATATTTTGATGAATTTCTTTGCAAAGCTAGTACCTTAAAACATATTAAATTAATGTAACTTCTCTTACCATTGTCACAGGTGTCATGAATTTTAATGCTAAATATATTTTTAATTAAAATACGTTTGTTTTTTACTTTCCATATTGAGTTATTTCCTGATGCCACATTTGTCTTTGTATTTTTCTTGATTATTTCCTGCATATCTGTGGTTCTGACATATATAATTTTCTTTAGTATGAAAAAACAGCATAACAATGTTCAGTGTAGCTATATACACGGCTTATATTTTTTATTTGAAAACATTTTTATGTACTTTGTTAAAGGGTATTTTAACTTAGTATAGAAATGTACACTTTTGTTTCTTTTTTAGGACTTTATAGATTTTATTTCATTGTCTTAAACCTTCCATTGTAACATTAAAACCTCACTCTTAATTCCTGTAACTCTGAAGGCATCATGTTTATTTTCTCTGGTAGTTTTTAACACATTATCTTTGGCTTTGATTTTCTTATTAACATTCTCCAGAGAGAGTTCCATCTCTCTCTTGTTAAGCAGATAGAGAGATGAGGAAGGAGAATCACCTTAATCTTATTCAAAACCTTAAGGCTTTCCAGATCTCACTTGTAGATTTCAGTCCTGTTCTGTCTGTATCAGGTTTGCCCTCATGGCAAAATCCGCCAAGGTTTTCAGCTCTGGGTCTGGCAGGATCACAGAGCTTCTTGTCAATTAAATCCCAAACTCTAATCTTTAATCTATTCTTCGAAAGATTAAAGCTGAGTCATCCTTTCATTCCTTTTTATAGGATAACTGCCCCTAAAATTTCTCTGTTTACCTGTGAACCTGCAAAATCTGCACAGGTTTCTAACTCCTGGAAATTGTCATTTGGTAGGTCTTTTCCTTGGATCCTCAGTTTTTGTGTAGTCAAAGATTGGCTTTTCTTTTTCTTTTTCTTTAGGAAAAATTGTAGCTTTAAAAGGTCAATTTTCTTCTCCTTGACAGTCCCCTTTTCTTGGGTTGGGTTTCCTTGAGATTTAGTGCCTTGGTTGTTTTCTTTGACTTCAAATAGAACATATAATCTTGTACTTTAGTTAGTCTCTGTTTTGAATAGTAGAAGTTTTGTCTGAAGCTTTTTCATCATTCCCAGAAAAAGGGGTCATATACAGAAAGAGTTGACCTAAAGTTATACAAACTGTTTGTGAGAGAGATGAATAATGGGGATTTGTATAGCAGAGACATAGAAGTATAGAAAAATAAATGAATGTAAAGTGATTACTGAGAAAATGTAAAGAACTGTATTTTTGTATGTGGTGAGTTTATTTGTATCAAAGCTTCTGATGGATTTAAAACAGATAATCACTTAAAACCAGAAGAGGAAATAGTAGTTTCCACATTTAAGCATACTAAGTAATCCAAAAATCATCAGTTTGGGCTTTGTAATTCATTATATAAACTTTCCAAACATTTTTTGGAATGTTCTGGTACTTTTTACCTTATGATTGATTTTTCTGAACACACCTTTTTCTTTCCCAATACACATTAGGTTAAGGTTGGATGAGGTTGTCGTTACAATTATACCAATGTGATCAAAGTGTTTTTTCCCATCACATATGTAGCAGGTTGAGTTAGGTGTACCTCTCCTCCATGTAGTGATTCATTTACTGGCATCACCATTCCAGTTGATAGGGAAGGGAAGGTACAGAGAGTCAGTATGTCTTAGAACTCCTGTGAAGGCCCACATCGCTCTCACCAGTATCTTGCTAGCTGAAACTCAGTTCACAGCTACATCTAGCTATAAGATGAGAAGTTGTAGCCTACATTCATGCTCAGGAAGGTGAAAGACGGTTTCTTGATGAACAGCAAATTGTCTGCCTAATGGTAAATTTAAATAGTTTGGACAATTAAGTAAGAAAACATCTCGTGGTATTTCTATACACACAATTTTAAATAGTGTATTTCCAAATATACTCATTTCTGAAATAATTGTGGATTCAGAATCAGCAATGGCTGAAGGAACAACCAACACATAATCCTTTATATTCTTGCTTCATCTTCGAATGTGTATCTGACAGACAAAAACTATGATATTCCAATGGTGAAAGTACTATAGGTTCATTTTAGAAGAATGGATAATATATAAAGCAAAATTATTTTCATCAATCATCCTTAATTTTCACAGTATAAGACATTATTGATGTTATTTTCTATGACCTTCCAATTTTCATGTACATCACATATATTGCTTGTATTTTTCAACATTAAATTAAAACTTGTCAAATATGTGAGGCTGAACCATAAGACAGTGTTTTTATTCCACATTTTTGAATTACAGGAATGGTGATTTCATAAGACTTAAAGTAACAAAATAAAAAAAATAAAATACTTTTTATCAATTAGAAGAGTAAACCATTTATAATTTGTGTAATATTTTATTTAAAGCACAGAGTATAAGGGACTGGAATGTGACTCAATGATATAGTGCTTGCCCAGCATGTGTGTGGCCCTGGTTTCAATCTCCAGCACCACAACAAACAAACAAATAAAAAAAAAACAAAACACAAGAGAAAACAAAATATGATGGCTAAAATGTGGGGTAATACTCATGTAATTTTTGATAATTAAACTTGGTGAAAGAATTAATTAGTGAATATACTTATGTTTTCTTCAATGAATTAAATGTATAAAAATGGTATACAAATATTTATGATTAAAATAATTAGAAATAAGCAGATGGAAGGATTCTGCATAAATCAATAATTTTTTATATTAAAAATTATTTTAAATAAAAATATAGCCTTTTATCTTGAAAGTAGTGAATGAGCATTCAAAGCATTGCTATCATATAGATAATGGTATCTAGATGTAACAGATATGATAGATATGCTAATTTCTTATTATTAAAATTTTGATTTAACCCAAAACTTAATAATCCTTAAAGTTGAAAAAGGTAGATATTCCATTAAGAGACTAATGGCTCCTAATTTTACTAGATATTATAGAACCACAAAAGGTAAATTATTTTCTAGTCTGGGTCAAAAACGTACAGTAAATTATTACTTTAAATAATCCTAACATTATAATTCATTTCAATTTACAGCATTGGGGATATGATTCACTGAATTAATGTTATTTCATTTGATCAGAGTAATGATGCTTCTAACAGATACACTTCATTGAAATTTTATTGAGCCTGCTTTTGAAACTTTATTTAATTTATTGAAGTGAAAATTACATATCTTGGTATTTCTTCAGTCTTTATTATTTTTTGCTCTAAAATGTCATGCTTTTAAAATTATTTAACTGATGGCAATGGAGTATAACACACCCATACCTGTCACAGCATGAAAATTTTTATTTTATCATCAGTATTTATTAACACTACAGATCATGTAAAAAAATATGCTACTCATTTGATGGTGATATAAACAAGAAAATATTGTCTATGTGCTAACTGCAAATAATTCTGACATATTTTTAGAGGTTTTAGAGAATTAAGAAGTTTAGTCTTTTCTCTAACAGATGAAAAAATACTGGACCATGGAGATTTCATGTCCTGATGAAGTTCTGTTTCTTTGCCACTGGTTTTCCCAATAGAGAAAATCAAAACTGGGATTTTTTGGACTTAGGGATTTCCCTTCTGGGATTCCTTTTAAAACGTAGGTTACTTTGTGTTCTCAACACTTGGATAGGCAGTCTATAAAAGTATGATTTTTTTTTTCTTTTCTTAATTTTTTTTTTGTTAGCTTGAGAATCAAAGTCTCTGAGCCTGTATTCATTCTACCTGTAAATGGAGGCCTTATTCAGACTGTATTCTTCTCCTCATCAAAAGAATCTATCTAATAACATGTCGTGTCATAGAAATAAAAGTTCTTTTTTTTTTTTCCTGAAACATACAAAATAGAGTTTATTGGCTCCTTTCTGAATCCTATATTCCCATGTCATTTCACCAGTCACCTATAGGGATAAATAAAGCCCTGAAAAACCCCTAGACAACAGATTCCCTTTGGCAGTCTTCTCTGGAGACCCTTCCTTCTTTAGGAGCAATGCTTAGTTTCTTTCTTTTTTTCTTTCTTTTTTTTTTTTATTGTAAACACATGGGATACATGTTGTTTCTCTGTTTGTACATGGCGTAAAGGCATACCATTTGTGTAATCATAAATTTACATAGGGTAATGTTGTTTGATTCATTCTGTTATTTTTTCCCCCTTCCCCCCCACCCTTCCCACCCCTCTTTTCCCTCTATACAGTCCTTCCTTCCTCCATTCTTGCCCCCCTCCCTAACCCTAACTCAAACCCTAACACTAACCCCTCCCACCCCCCATTATGTGTCATCATCCACTTATTAGCCATATCATTTGTCCATTGGTTTTTTGAGATTGGCTTATCTCACTTAGCATGATATTCTCCAGTTTCATCCATTTGCCTGCAAATGCCATAATTTTATCATTCTTTATGGCTGAGTAATATTCCATTGTGTATATATACCACAGTTTCTTTATCCATTCATCAATTGAAGGACATCTAGGTTGGTTCCACAATCTGGCTATTGTGAACTGAGCAGCTATGAACATTGATGTGGCTGTATCTCTGTAATATGCTGATTTTAAGTCCTTTGGGTATAGGCCAAGGAGTGGGATAGCTGGGTCAAATGGTGGTTCCATTCCAAGTTTTCTAAGGAGTCTCCACACTGCTTTCCAGAGTGGCTGCACTAATTTGCAGCCCCACCAGCTATGTAAGAGTGTACCTTTCTCCCCACATCCTCGCCAACACCTGTTGTTGCTTGTATTCTTGATAATCGCCATTCTAATTGGGGTGAGATGGAATCTTAGGGTGGTTTTGATTTGCATTTCTCTTATTACTAGAGATGTTGAGTATTTTTCCATATGTTTGTTGATTGCTTGTATATCTTCTTCTGTGAAGTATCTATTCATTTCCTTAGCCCATTTGTCAATTGGATTATTTGCATTCTTGGTGTAGAGTTTTTTGAGTTCTTTATAGATTCTGGAGATTAGTGCTCTATCTGAAGTATGATTGGCAAAGATTTTCTCCCACTCTGTAGGCTCTTTCTTCGCATTGTTGATAGTTTCCTTTGCTGAGAGAAAGCTTTTTAGTTTGAATCTATCCCAGTTATTAATTCTTGCTTTTATTTCTTGTGCTATGGGAGTCCTGTTGAGGAAGTCTGGTCCTAAGCCAACATGTTGAAGCTCTGGACCTACTTTTTCTTCTATAAGATGCAAGGTCTCTGGTCTGATTCCAAGATCCTTAATCCATTTTGAGTTTAGTTTTGTGCATGGTGAGAGATATGGGTTTAGTTTCATTCTGTTGCATATGGATTTCCAATTCTCCCAGCACCACTTGTTGAAGAGGCTATCTTTTCTCCATTGCATATTTTGGCCCCTTTGTCTAGTATGAGAAAATTGTATTTATTTGGGTTTGTGTCCGTGTCCTCTATTCTGTACCATTGATCTACCTGTCTATTTTGGTACCAATACCATGCCGTTTTTGTTACTATTGCTTTGTAGTAGAGTTGAAGATCTGGTATTGTGATACCCCCTGCTTCACTCTTTCTGCCAAGGATTGCTTTAGCTATTCTGGGTTTTTTATTCTTCCAGATGAATTTAATAATTTCTTGCTCTATTTCTGTAAGGTACATCATTGGGATTTTAATTGAAATTGCATTGAATCTGTATAGCACTTTTGGTAGTATGGCCATTTTGACAATATTAATTCTTCCTATCCAAGAACTTGGGAGATCTTTCCATCTTCTAAGGTTTTCTTTAATTTCTTTCTTTAGTGTTCTGTAGTTCTCATTGTAGAGGTCTTTCACCTCTTTAGTGAGATTGATTCCCAAGTATTTTATTTTTTTCGAAGCTATTGTGAATGTGGTAGTTTTCCTGAATTCTCTTTCTGAAGATTCATCGCTTATGTATAAAAATGCCTTAGATTTATGTGCATTGATCTTATATCCCGCTACTTTACTGAATTCACTTATGAGATCTAAAAGTTTTCTGGTGGAATTTCCTGGTTCCTCTAAGTATACAATCATATCATCAGCAAATAGGGATAGTTTGAGTTCTTCTTTGCCTATTCGTATCCCTTTAAATTCTTTGGTCTGTCTAATTGCTCTGGCTAGAGTTTCAAGGACGATATTGAATAGAAGTGGTGAAAGAGGGCATCCCTGCCTTGTTCCAGTTTTTAGAGGGAATGCTTTCAGTTTTTCACCATTTAGAATGATATTAGCCATGGGCTTAGCATAGATGGCCTTTACAATGTTAAGGAATGTTCCCACTATCCCTATTTTTTCTAGTGTTTTGAGCATGAAGGGGTGCTGTATTTTGTCAAATGCTTTTTCTGCATCTATCAAAATAATCATGTGATTCTTGACTTTAAGTCTATTGATATGGTGAATGACATTTATTGATTTCCTGATGTTGAACGAACCTTGCATCCCTGGGATGAAACCCACTTGATCATGGTGCACTATCTTTTTAATATGTTTTTGTATGCGATTTGCTAAAATTTTGTTGAGAATTTTTGCGTCGATGTTCATTAAGGATATTGGTCTGAAATTTTCTTTCTTTGATGTGTCTCTGTCTGGTTTAGGTATCAGGGTAATATTGGCTTCATAGAATGAGTTTGGGAGGGTTCCCTCCTCTTCTATTTTATGGAATACTTTGAGAAGTATTGGAATGAGCTCTTCTTTAAAGGTTTTGTAGAACTCGGCTGAGAACCCATCTGGTCCTGGACTTTTCTTTGTTGGTAGGCTATTGATGACTTCTTCTATTTCATTACTTGAAATTGGTCTATTTAAATTGTGTACGTCCTCCTCGGTCAGTTTAGGCAATTCATAAGTCTCTAGAAACCTGTTGATGTCTTCAAAATTTTTTATTTTGTTGGAGTATAGATTTTCAAAATAGCTTCTAATTATGTTTTGTATTTCAATCATGTCTGTTGTGATATTTCCTTGTTCATTCCGAAGTTTAGTGATTTGAGTTTTCTCTCGTCTTCTCTTTGTTAGTGTGGCTAAAGGTTTATCAATTTTGTTTATTTTTTCGAAGAACCAACTATTTATTTTGTCAATTTTTTGTATTGTTTCTTTTGTTTCAATTTCGTTGATTTCAGCTCTGAGTTTAACTATTTCCTGTCTTCTACTACTTTTGGTGTTGGTCTGTTCTTCTTTTTCTAGGGCTTTGAGCTGTAGTGTTAGGTCGTTAATTTTTTGAGTTTTACTTCTTTTATTAAATGCGCTCCATGAAATAAATCTTCCTCTAAGTACTGCTTTCATAGTGTCCCAGAGATTTTGATATGATGTTTCTTTGTTCTCATTTACCTCTAAGAATTTTTTAATTTCCTTCCTAATATCTTCTGTTATCCATTCATCATATAATAGCATATTGCTTAATCTCCAGGTGTTGGAGTAGTTTCTGTTTTTTACTCTTTCATTTATTTCTAACTTCAATCCATTATGATCTGATAGAATACAAGGTAGTGTCTCTATCTTCTTGTATTTGCTGACATTAGCTTTGTGGCATAATATATGGTCTATTTTAGAGAAGGATCCATGTGCTGCTGAGAAGAAAGTGTATTCGCTCTTCGTTGGATGGTATATTCTATAAATGTCTGTTAAGTCTAAATTATTGATTGTGTTATTGAGATTTATGGTTTCTTTGTTCAACTTTTGTTTGGAAGATCTGACCAGTGGTGAGAGAGGCGTGTTAAAATCACCTAATATTATTGTGTTATGGTCTATTTGGTTTCTAAAATTGAGAAGGATTTGTTTAACATACATGGATGAGCCACTGTTTGGGGCATAGATGTTTATGATTGTTATATCTTGTTGATTTATGCTTCCCTTAAGCAGTATGAAATATCCTTCTTTATCCCTTCTAACATTGGCTTGAAGTCCACATTATCTGAAATGAGGATGGATACTCCAGCTTTTTTGCTGAGTCCATGTGCATGGTATATTTTTCCCCATCCTTTCACCTTTAGTCTATGGGTATCTCTTTCTATGAGGTGAGTCTCTTGCAGGCAACATATTGTTGGATCTTTCTTTTTAATCCAATCTGCCAGTCTATGTCTTTTGATTGATGAATTCAGGCCATTAACATTCAGGGTTATTATTGAGATATGATTTGTATTCCCGGTCATTTGGTTCATATTTAAAATTTTATTTATTTATTTATTTATTTTTTGACACATCTTGGTTCCTCCTTTATTTGACAGTTCCTTTAGGGTAATTCCTCCCTTTGCTGATATGCTTCTTTGTTTTTTTCTCTTCTTCATGGAATATTTTGCTAAGAATGTTCTGTAATGCTGGCTTTCTTTTTGTAAATTCTTTTAGCTTTTGTTTATCATGGAATGATTTTATTTCATCGTCAAATTTGAAGGTAAGTTTTGCTGGGTATAAGATTCTTGGTTGGCATCCATTTTCTTTCAGAGCTTGAAAAATGTTGTTCCAGGCCCTTCTAGCTTTTAGGGTCTGGATTGAAAAATCTGCTGATATCCGTATTGGTTTCCCCCTGAATGTAATTTGGTTCTTTTCTCTCACAGCCTTTAAAATTCTGTCTTTATTTTGTATGATAGGTATTTTCATTATAATGTGCCTTGGTGTGGGTCTGTTGTAATTTTGTGTATTTGGAGTCCTATAAGCCTCTTGGACTTGATTTTCCATTTCATTCTTCAGATTTGGGAAATTTTCTGACATTATTTCATTGAATAGATTATTCATTCCTTTGGTTTGTTTCTCTAAGCCTTCCTCAATCCCAATAATTCTCAAATTTGGCCTTTTCATGATATCCCATAGTTCTTGCAGATTCTGTTCATGATTTCTTACCATCTTCTCTGTTTGTTCAACTTTGCTTTCGAGATTAAATATTTTGTCTTCTATATCTGAAGTTCTGTCTTCCAGGTGTTCTATCCTATTGGTTATGCTTTCTATGGAGTTCTTAATTTGGTTTATTGTTTCCTTCATTTCAAGGATTTCTGTTTGGTTTTTTTTCAATATCTCTAACTCTTTATTGAAATGATCTTTTGCTTCCTGTATTTGCTCTTTTAACTGTCGATTGGTGCTATCATTCAATGCCTGCATTTGCTCTTTCATCTCATCATTCAATGCCTGCATTTGCTCTTTCATCTCATTGTTTGCTTCCCTTATCATTTTAATAATGTACATTCTGAACTCCCTTTCTGTCATTTCTTCTGCCATGCTGTCATTGGATTTTATTGATGTAACATCTAGATTTGTTTGGGGCATTTTCTTCCCTTGTTTTCTCATAATGTTCAGGAATCAGTGGGTCATTAAGATATTGCAGATTTCCTCTGTCGACTTATAATGTCCCTGAAGATTGCTAGTATATCCCCTCTTATCCTTCAGTAGCCTGCAGTCTTGGAGGAAGTTGATAATGCGGAGCTCCACGAAGAAGCTGCCTCTCTAGGGGTGGTGACCCTCAGGTGGCGTATATTTCCTGCTAGTGGGCAGAGGTGCCTCCACTTGTTGACCAATGGTCATCCAACGGGGAACTAGGCTGCGGGCTGAGGCAAGTCCTGTTTGTGCCTGTGTCTCTGGTTTTACTGTCCCTGTGGGAAAACCTCACCCGGCAGGGAAGACTCACTTTGTTGGGACGTCTTGCTGATCAGTTCCTCTCCTAGAGGTTCCCCTCAATCTACAACTACCGCCTGGGCTGGGCTGTTTTCCTCTGCAACGTTCCCAGGGGCCCGGACCTACCTCCTGGGCCTGGGAGCCTCACCCTTCGCAGGCGAGTCTCCTTAGGCTGCCTCTCCCAGAGAATCTGCCCGCAGTCCTGGAAACTTCGCTCCACCCCTAGGCGTGTCTCTGTGCGGCTCTTCCAGCAAGAAGTCACCTAGCTCCTGGGACCCTGCTCTGCACCTAATCGCCTGGCTATGCGGCCCCTCCTCTGAGCTGCCACCTGGAGCCACGTACAATAGCTCTGAGACCCAGAGACCCGCCACACACCTCCTCCTCCGGACAGTGGCCAGGTTTCAGACGCAGTCACTAGGAGTCCAAGCAATTCACTTGGCGTCTCCTCCTCCTGCCAACCGCCTGTAGCCCTAGGCAGTCACTCCAACTCCAAGTGACCCGCCCTCTTCCTCCTCCTCCTCCTTGGGGTAGCCCCCTTGGTGTTCAGGAGCGGTGGCTCCGAGACCAAGTGACCCACCACGCTCCTCCTCCAGGCAGGCCACCGGTGTTCAGAAGCGGTCGCTTTTAGTCCAATCAACTCACCACTCACCTCCTCCTCTGGCAACTGCCTGTGGCTCTGATGCAGTCACTCCTAAACCAAGCGACCCACTGCACTTCTCCTCTTCCTCCAGGCAACCCCCCCGATGTTCAGGAGCAGTCGTTCTGAGTTCAAACAGCTTGCCACGCAGCTCCTCCTCTGGCAACCGCCTGTGGCTCTGATGCAGTCACTCGTAGACCAAGCAACCCGCCGCATTTCTCCTCTTCCTCCGGGCAACCCCCCGGTGTTCAGAAGCGGTCATTCTGGGTCTAAACAGCTCCCTACGCAACTCCTCCTCAGGCAGCCGCCTGGAGCCCCAGTGGTTGCTCAAGTCCAAGCGCTGTGCTGAGGAAATAAAAGTTCTTGTTTATTTTTAGTAAAAAAAAAAAAAAAAATCCCATAGTGAGAAAATGTAAACACTATAATAAGGAATAAATTGGAAAGGTTATTCCTTAAATTATATAATTTTATGTTTTTAAGATATTTGTATCATTTTATTCTTACAAGGATTTTTAGAAATCCAGTGTAAGGAATTTTTTTTTCTCTACACAAATACTTTTAGCTTTGAAATTTAATAACTAAATTATGATTAGTCTGTTTCACTCATTAGGATCATTTTAATCAATAGAATTGTGTGTATTTATACTATAAAGATCAAATATGAATTTATTATAGAATGGCTAAAGCAGACACATTCACATAAGTATTATCTCATGTTATTATTTTATTTTATTTTATTTTATTTTACTTTTGCTACTGGGGATTGAACTCAGGGGCACTCGACCACTGAGCCACATCCCCAGCCCTATTTTGTATTTTATTTAGAGACAGAGTCTCATAGAGTTGCTTAGTGCCTTGTCATTGCTGAGGCTGGTTTTGAATTCCAGATGCTCCTATCTCAGCCTTCAGAGCCACTGGGATTACAGGCATGTGCCACCGTGCCTGACATGTGCTTATTTTTTATTAGAACATTGAAAATATACTGTCTTAGCAATTTTCAAGTATATATTACTTTGTTATTAAATGTAGTCCCAGAGTTAAACAATGAGTCTCTTTGTTTTCTTTGATTAATGTCTTCCCCAACCCCTACTCCCACTCTGCCCCTGGTAATCAACTTTCTGTTCTGCTACAATGATTTCCATTTTGTTTTATTCTACATATAAGTAAGATGATATAGTTTTTGTCATTCCGTGCCTGGCTTATTTCACTTAACATAATAACTTCCAGGTTCATCCATCTTGTTACAATTAACAGGATTTCTTTCATTTGTAAAGTTGATTATATTGTGTTTATTTACCACATTTTCTTCATCCATTCTTTCACTGATGAACACCTGGATTGGTTCTACATCTTGGGTATTATGAATGAAGCTGTAAATGATATGGAAGTGCAGTAACTCTTCGACTACTGATTTTAGTGGTTTACACATGTTCTCAGAAGTGGCAGTACTGGATTATACCATAGTTCAATGGTTAGTTTACATAATGATTGCATGAATTAAATATTCCCACTTATAGTATACAAGGATTCCCTTTTCTCTGCATTATTATCAACTCTTGTTTTTTGCCTTTTTGGTAATAACCACTCTAGCTAGGGTGTCATTGCAGAAAGGTGTTTTTGTTTGTTTCAATTATTATTTTTAATTTTTTTATTTTTACAGACTGAATTTTGATTCATTGTACACAAATGGGTTACAACTTTTCATTTCTCTGGTTATACAGGAGGTAGAATTCAGTAAGGTTTTGATTTGCATTTCTCTGGTGATTATGATTTTGATAATTTTTTCCCTTATACTTGTTGCCATTTGCATGTGTTCTTTGAGAAATGTCCTTTCAAGTTCTTTGGCCATATTTTATTATTGGGGTTCCTTAAAGAGAATGAAATAAAAAGCATTAAAATCAGAAAAGATGTTGAATTGTGTCTGTGTGAAGACAACACATATCAAGTACAGACAACCGAAAGGCTCCACAAAAAAAAAAAAAAACTATTAGAAATAATAAATTTAGTAAAGTGTCAAGATAAAAATCAACAAAAAATAACAGTAGCATTTCTATATACTAATACTATTTTTTTGGTTTTTCTTTTTTTTCTTTTATGTAGAATTTCTCTTTTATTTTGCAGTAAAGCTGCTATGTTTACTTTCTCTTCTTTCTCCATTTTACCTGAATAAGCAAATTACAAGTATTTCATTTTGAATGGCTATTTAACTTTCTTCACACTTCGCAAGAGACATTTACCTTCTCCAGAAAACTAACGGTGGAATTTATATTTTAGGTTGAATTTATTTTTAGGTGATGGGAGCTAACTTGTTTGGTGGGCCTGAAGTACATTCTTTGAGATCTGATTTTATTTTATTAAAGGGTCAATATGGGGTTTACTCAACTGGACTTAGTATATCTTTTATTCTTATAGAAAGGGACATTAGATTTTGTTGCCATCGAGTGTCAGATTTGGATACCATTCCTTGAATTTTAAATACTTTTTTTTTTCTGTCACTCCCCTTCTCACCCATAAACTGAAAAGAAGAGCATGAACTTAATCCCTGTAGTTTTGGTAAACTAACTCATCTTCATTGGACATCCCATAGTCCACACTTATTGACTATTAAATGTATACCTCCTTTTATTTTCTCTTTTGTTCTTAGTTGGTTTGTGTTTTCTAAGATTTTCTTTATCACTAGGGATAGTTTTATTTTCTTATCAGTTTTTCATGCATGTATAATTGGCCAAATAATGGTAGCTTGAGCTCTACTTAACAAATTTATAGAGAAACCTATGATATGGGATTTTTATTTATTCTCATGATGAGCTGCTTTCTTGCCCCTTAGGCCCCTAATCTATAAATGTTCACATCAAGTTGCAGAATTTTGCCACTTAAAGAATGTAAGATTTTTGGGGGACCTTTTGGACAGTTGGGATGGGTGATGATCTGACCTAAGCAGGAGGTTTTCCTCTTGTGGAATTTTAGAAAACTATTATAGAAGGTTGTGTCTCTGTGCAATTTGTTTTTTGTTGTTGAAGATTCTCTAGGCTTTACTTTTGTGCATTTATTTACTCACTATAAAACAATATACTATTATTGGACTTCACTAACTTACCTTCAGATTCTCTTGACTTTCAATTACTTTTTCAATCAAAACTGGCATTTCAATCATGCATTTAGTCCCAAATTATTTTCCTTAAAATGATTTATATATTCACTTACCAACATTTCTAATTAAGGCTCTAGTACTAAATTGGAATATGAATCTTTCAACTGTTGAGTTATTTGATACAGTCATTAGTGCACATCTCAATTTTGATTAGTTTTTTATTCCACATGATGTTTTCTCTTGTTACTATGTTAATAAATATTCCTACTTTTGTAAAGAACCTTTGCTGAAGTCATTTTTTTTAAATGGCAAGCACTTTTTTATGTGCTTCAATATTTTTCCTGTGGTAGTAGGTCAGAATAGGACCATACATATTTATATTTTATTTACTATCACTCCAAATTATATGTTCTTTAAAATTCAAACTATATTTCATTCTCCTTCTCTACTATTGTTTCTTTAATATAATGTTATACATTCTCTTTTGAATTCCAGTTGAAACAGGTGGTTAATTTTTCAGACTGAAGGTCTCAAATCTCCAGAACAGTGCATTGAAAAGCTTCAGAAGTATAGTTAATTGAATAATTGAACCAACTCTACAAATGGCTGAACCCTAGTATTTGCATCTGTTGAAAATTCTCACAAGTGCATGTCAGATGGAAAATCAGGCTTTGCGTAGTTATAAAAGGAATACCCAGTCTCTGATGTACCTTTTATTCTTTGTAGTAAGAACATAAGTGAAATTGAAAATAATCTTTTTTAATTAATTGATTTGCTAATAAACATACACTGTTATCTTCAAAACAATGGATAAACATGAGTGATATATTGGGAATCACAATCACACCCAAGCATAATTCTTTAATCACACTCTTAGGCTTTCCATGCAAATTGATTTTATACCAGATGTGGTTTATATGCCAAAAAATAGATGTTTAAAAAGTAAACTATTCAAATAATTATAAAAAGAAAACCATACTAAACGTGTATAGCTGATAAATAAAAGGAAGACTACTAAATTTCCTGCATTGCAGGTCATTAAATTGAGATTGTTAAGAGACAAAAAAGAAGTATGCTGCATTTTAATATGTGTATCAAAAATTAATATTTTTCATTTTTACATTAATCTAAAACCATAGCCCAACTGATCAATATAAGTTAAATATGACTGGAGATGTGGAATAAAGAAAATTTTCATAATGTTTCAAAAGCAACATGAATAAAGTAAAGCCTCACAATTTCTAAAAGGTAACATGACAAACAACATTAGATATTAGTGGAACCACACCCATTTTTCTTTCTCCACAAATGTATAAGATAGTGTATGGATAAGGAAAATTAAAAAAAATATAAATTGCACATATTTGAACTGTTTGATTAACTTCAAACCTCCTTCCCATACTTCACTTTAGTTATTGTGACTAGGACTAGAAAAGAATTTCTTCTTCTTCAAGTAATATTTTTTCAGGTACATTGTTAGACAAACACTCTTATGTCTGTATAGTAATAGAAGACATTTTAAAAATAAAATAATGCTTCACAGTATATCAGAAAGACTAATCTAGTTAACTTGTGGATCAGGGCTCTTATTTGCAAAAAACTACTCTGGAAAGGGAGAGAATAGACCAAATATATTTGTATTCTTACTGCCTTTATAAATATCAACTTTATCTTGGCCACAACTTTAAACTGATCCGGTACCACTACTTTACAAATTTTCAATAAAATGCCTTATAAGTGTTCAATGAATTTCAACTACAATTATTATTACAGAATTTCCTCACAGGTTTTCAATTTGCAATCTCACAAATTTGTTTTCAAACCAAATTCTCCCTCTGGTTTAGAAATTCCACAATAGTGAACATGAATTTCTTTAAACTGACAGTAACAGGATCAGGTAGAGTCTGAAATTTAGTAGCTAGTATATAAATATTTGCTGCATGGTATTAGAATCAAAAAGATAACATTGTAGGTTTTTAAATTATTGTATTTATATAATTCTGGACTTTCCTGGTTAAAATTAGAGTAAAAGATGTGTAGTTTTGGGATGAGCTTTATACTGGTACAGGCACTAACTTCCTTAACAAACCCCCTAAATCTCAAGAAATAAAATCAAGAATCAATAAGTGGGACAGCATCAAATTTAAAAGCTTCAGAACAGCAACAGGAATAATTAAGAGCATGATGAGAGAGACTATACAATGGGAGAAAATCTTTGCCAATTACTCCTTTGCTGTAACTTTATATCCAGAATATATAAAGAACTCAAAAAAATGTAACAACAAAATACAAATGAACTAATTGAGAAATAGGCAAAAGAATGAAATATGTATTTCTCAAAAGAAGAACTACAAACAACAAATACATGAGAAAAATGCACAATATCCCTAGCAATCAGGGGAAAGCAAATCCAAACTACACAAAGATTTCATCTCACTCCTTCAGAATGGGAATTATTGAGAATATAAATAATAATAAATGCTGGTGAGGATGTGGAGCAGAAGATATACTCATACATTATTGGTGAGACTGAAAATTAATTTAGCCACTCTGGAAAGCAGTATACAGATTCCTTGAAAAACGAGGAATGGAACCACCATATGGTACTGCTATTCCATTCCTTGGTATTTAACCAAGATAATCAAAATAGCATACTATATTGAGACAGCTACATCAATAGTTATAGCAGTGCAATTCACAATAACCAAGTATGGAACCACCCAGATCTTGTCCATAGATGAATGGATATAGAAAATGAGGTTTTCTCAGGCTTAAAGAAAAAGGAAATTATGGCATATACCAGTAAAAGGATGGAAATGGAGAACATCATGCTAAGTGAAACAAGTCAGACTCTGAAAATCAAGAGTTGAATGTTTTCTTTCATAGTGAGAAACCTGAACAAAATAAGGAGAAAATAAAGGGGCAAGGGGGCACTATGAAAATGTAAGGCAGATTGAGGGCAAAATTGGGTGGGATAATGTTATGGTTTGGATGTGAGGTGTCCCCCAAAAGCTCACATACATGACAATGCAGGAAAGTTCAGAGGAGAAATGATTGGGTTGTAAAAAGTCTTAACCCAATCAGTGAAGTAATTCTTAATGGGATTAATTGAAATGGTAGGGTGTGGCTGGAAGAGGTGGGAATTGGGGTATGGCTATGGGGTATATATTTTGTATCTGGAGAGCAGAGTCTCTCTCTCTCTCTCTCTCTCTCTCTCTCTCTCTGCTTCCTGATGAGGTGAGCTGCTGCCCTCTGCCACACTCTTCCATTATGATGTTATGCCTCACCTCAAGCCCTGAGGAATGGAGCGGGCCTTCTATGGACTAAGAACTCTGAAACCAAGAACCCTCGAATAAACATTTTCTTCTCTATAATTGTGCTGGTCAGATCATTTAGCTGCAACAGTGAAAAAGCTGACTAAGACAAATGTGAAATGGGAGGAACAACAAAATGAAGTTAAACAAATTTTGCTGTGGCACATGTATGATTGTACCATGGTGAATTCCACTTTTATTCATTTCTAGAAAGTAAAAATCTATACAAACAATAGATGAGAGGGGGAAAATCAGAAGGGTAGTGGAGGGAGGATGGGGGCATAGTAAGAGGGGGAAAGAGGGAGAAGGTAGTGGGGATTGAAATGGAGCAAATTATATTCCATGAATGTGTAACTGTGTCAAAATGAATCTCAGTATTATGTGTAGCTATAATGTGCTAATAAAAATTTTAAAATGCAAAGAACAAAAAACCACCACAAGGTCTCTCCTCCATTTGTTCTTGAAAGAACAATCTGAATAATGATCGTGATATAAAAATGACATAACGAAGATTTGCCAATTAAAAAAAAAAAGGCCAGCATACTTTTTCTGAGATAAGATGAAATCAAGGATTCTCTCTCCTCGCTGAATAAAAATACATTTTGACTTTTTAAAAATCCTAATGAAACTAATAGTGAGACATCAGGAGAATGAGATGTCAATTTTTACTCTTCCGTATTCCATATTCCTTTAGTTTTCTGCCTAAAACAGAAAACTTTGATCTCTGAACAGATCTTTGTTTCAGATTTGTCAATTTAATAAGTGGTGGGGGCAAATATGGAAAGGTCTCTTCTGCTTTTGTTGTAAGGTGTCCTTGAAATCACAGATAGGGATGGTTGCCTGGAGTTCCACTTGAGATTGACAGTTCACAGGCTTTACTGTCTCAATCAGGTTGGAAATTAAAGCCACATGATGACACTCAGCACCTCCACCAAATCTAATACATGTTATTTAGATACTTTTATGTGTTATTTTCCCCTGATTTACTATCAAAAAGGAAGTTAGTAAAATTTTCAAAGATAAATTTAAACAAACAGTTTTTGTGGCATCACATCAGTGTTACACAAAAATAAACTATTCATTTGTGACCTTTCAGATAGTAACTATTCTTCTTACTTAGAAGAGAAGGGCAAACTTTCTTGTAACTTGGGCACAGAGATCTCAGTATGCTGGACTTAAAACACTGGGGACACTCACATAGTCCTGTGTGATTCTTACCAGAGGACTATTAGTACCTGGTGGTGCTGAGGGTATCAGATACCATATAGATTAACTTCCCCAGTACATTCCATAATAGACTTTACAAAACAGATACAAATTTGAGATAATCGAATCCTGCTGCAGAGATCAAATGTTCTCTTATTCCACATTTACTGAGCTGCCACCATTGTCTGGCACTATGGTAGTTTGGGGGTAAGAATAAACAAGAAAAGCATGGTCCTGACATCATTAAAATGATAGTATATTTTAGAAATGACGAACAAATCAGTAATTCTATTGTATTATATGGCATTGTCAGGGAGCGGGACTACAGTGTGCAAGAATAATCAATTTAGGGCATAGCCTATTTAAGGCAGGAGCACAGTGGATTCCAAACAGGAGTCACAAGCAATGGGCCAGATTTGAGAGAAAGCATGAGGTATTTAGGGATCTGAAGAACATTTAGATTCCATTTTACAGTAGGAGATCATGATTAGATGTAAAATGGAAAGACAAAGAGAATAGAAAAAACTTTGCAATCACTAGGATTTTAACTTTTACCTTTAAAAAAACAGAGGCACTGAAAGGTTTTATGGAGCACAGGAACACGGTTACATTTGCATTTTAAAAGATCATTCTGATCTCCCTGTGAAGTATGGATTAAAAGAAAACAAGATAGTGGAATTACTTAGAAAGTTGTTGAGTTAATCCAGGGAATTAAATGAGAATCCTGTGCTTTCAGAAACTATATATGAGACTTGAATTTAGTGACACAAATTGTGATGGAAAGCCCTGGTGCAAATGAGGGTGATAGGATATGGTCCTCAATAATACGAGCTCCTTTGAAAGGGGGATGTTGTATTCTTGTAATCATGATTCATGGTGTTTGCAAAACTTACAACTGGAAGCGGTACAAAAGAACCAGTTTTGGTGGGTTTGAACATTAGCACTGATAGTGCAGCTGTTTGATTTAAGTCATGAGGATGTAGATGATCATGGAAGCTACCATGGTAAAGCATGAGTGTAGGAAATTTAAGTTCAAACAGAACTTGGATAGACCACTAAAGATCAATATTTGACACATGTTTAGTAAGTGAACCACCTAAAAGTACATTGAAAAAGAAGAAACCAAAAAAGAGAACTGACAACCAAAATTACAGTATCAGTTATGTCAATGAAAAAAGAAAGATTTGGAGAAGAAATGATAGTCTTAGGTGATAGAGAGATAAAGGAAGAGTAGCCCTGAACAAAAAAAAAAAAAGAAAAGAAAAATTGTGTTTAACAGTGAAGAAGCCACAGGTAAAAGCAATTTGAGTGCTGTAAATCAGCTTCTCGGAGTATAAGGAGTGACAGATGAAGATGTACAGAATGCAAATATAGTCTATTTTCACATGATGACTATGAAGAGGAGCTAGTCAATGCAGTTGTTGCAAACAGTAGGATTTTTATTCTTTCAAAGCTCCTATATGGAAATTTGAATCTCCAGTGTTATGGTATTAAGAGAAGAAGGCTTTGAGAGATTGTTTAGGTCATGAACCCTCAATGAATAGGGTCAGTGACTTTATAAAGGCATCCTTCTCCTTTAGTGGTCTCTAGCTCTCTTTCTGGCCTCTGTGGACACAATGAAAAGACATCAGTCTCTAGCCTGAAGAGGGTCCTTACCAGAATCCAGCTGTGCCTGGCACCCTGCTCTCAAACTTCCCACCCCTAGTGACATGATTAACAAGTTTCTGTTGTTTATAAACCACCTGATCTATGGCACTTTTTTATAACACCCAAACCATGACACATAGGAAGTATGTTTGTTCTTCCTGTCTCCATTATGTGCCTATATTATACAAGAGCATACCCATATTCCCAGTTGAATTCAAAACATAGCTTTATATTTATTGCTGCATTTTATTCTCAATTATTACAGTGTACTTCAAATACTGGAAACTCCATATTGTTAATGTGCAAATAAAGAACAGCTTTCGGTTTTCTAAAGAAAACATTTAGTACTGTTATTTATTTTTAATATTATTAATAGTTGACTGTAGAATGCAAGATTGTATTAAAGAAATACATTTTCAACAAAAATCTGAAAAATAAATATAAGATACAAGAATAAATATAAGAACTATTGTTATTATGTTTCTAAATTCCTAGCAAAATTGAAACTAAGACATATTATAGTATGCAACTAACCACATAAATGCATAATGGAGATTTTTTAAATAATGTTTTGCATTTTATCCTGATATAAAAACAAAGTGGCAGAAGATGTGTTACCATTGCTATTACTGTTCCTGGCTTTATAAACTGTTTCCTTTGAGAAGGGCTGTCTCAGCAGTTGGTAATGTGCTCCTCTTGAAGGATGCTCCAGATAGGTTGCCTTGGGAAGTACTTAGTTTTATTGAATAATATGTCAGTGCCAGATATCTCTTATAAGAAGCTTGATTTCTCTAGGTATTGTGTTCATTTGCGTGGCTTTTAGATAAATCAATCTGGAAAATGATCAGGAGGCATTACAGCTCTTACTCAATGCTTTGGTTAAAAGTAATATGAGTACTGTCATAATTTCAGAGAGGTACAAAGGTTACTGAAAATACACTCTAAAACCCTTAGAAACACTGAACAGCAATAAAATATTCAGCAAATTATGAAATAATCAAGTAATTTGGAAAATAAACTAGTATACTAAAAGGGGAATACTTAAAACTAAAATGCAGGTTTTGAATACAAATAAAATGCTTAAAGGGTCCATAACACATACTTACCTCACATGGTCACTCAATTACGTCTTTCCCAACAAAGACAGAAAGGAATATGCACCCTGTGTGCCTGGAATGGGAGGAGGGGAGGGGAGATTTCCTGAACACTTAGTGGAGCACTTTAAATCTTTCTGAAATGAAGTTGTAGACATCAAGTATCTACCAAAATCAGACCACTGCCCAGTTAGAACAATCATAATGATTGATTATTAACTAATAATAGGCTATTAATTATGCATCAGATATTGAGATCATCCATATACAAGTGCTTGACTTATAGCTTCACTGAAGTTATTCATTGGAATAGAAAACAGAAGGAAACAAATTGTAATGCTATAAAGAGAATTATCAAGAAAAAGTTTTTTAGTGATAACAGGCATTCCTAAAATTAAACAAATAAATCTTGCAGCAACTCAAATCATCACCCTAATTGAAAAAAACTAAATAAAAACCAAATCAAACTTTACTGAATAAAGTTCCAAATTCAAATATAAGGACTCACATTTGCACTAAAGAAAATGCTTCTATCAAGGATTATTTGTTCAAATAAACAATTACTGATAGGTAAAGATAATACAAAAATTTTCATTAGCTTTTTCTACAACATAGAAATGTTTCTTTTCAAAACACTTTCCTGAAAATTATTTGAATGAATTGAAAAATGAACTCTTTGATCCCTCCTTCAGGGAAGAGTGTTTTTATTATATAATTAAAAAACCATAGTACTGGTTAGATCATACATCTAATAATACCTTTCCTGTCTTAACTTTCATTTTGAAATGACAAATTTCTAAAGGGCTTATACTACTTTACTTATCTACATATTCCAGATGTGCATAATAATTAGAACTTACATAGTAAATGTTAGTTTCAAAAGTAAATTATTGATAATGAGGCAATGGAGGACTTGAGTGGACTCATAAATGGCAAAAGGATAGCTCCCTTTTAGCATAAAAGTGAAATGTAATTATTGACATAAAAGACTAAAATATACTCATTTTAGAAAACATATATAAGAAATTGGGGAAATTTTCTTTTCATTTTTTTTTTAGATAGATAAGGCAACAAAGACCATGTGAAACTCTCTGTGAAACAAAAGAGCAGTTGACACATATTTTTAAAAAATCAATTCAAAAGAATATTAATTGAAGAAGCACAGTAATTTGAGGAAGAAAATTCATTGGACAAGTAGAGATGGTTTTTATTCAGGCTATTATAATTGAGAGTGGTCTTTTATAAGAACACCTCAAAGAAAGAAAAGATGCCTGGTGTTTTTAGAGGCAGGCAAACTAGTGTGAATCAACTGATGTATGAAATTGACTACTGCTGTGCTATGGTTTGCAGATGTTTATTCAAACACCAGTTTAGATGTTGCTGCATAGGTATTTTAAAAATGTGATTAATATTTGAATCAGTAGAATTAGGGTAAAACATACTACCCTTCAGATGTGAATGGGCTTCCTCCAATCAGTTAAGTTTCTTTGAAGAAAAAAATAAGGTCAGCTCTTCTCTCCTTATCCATGAGGGGAATGTTCCAAGACCCTCAATGGACACTTAAAATCCTGAATGGTACCAAACCCTATATATGCTCCATTTATTTACATATATACCCTCATAAATGGAGGCCGCTCTAGATAGGTTGCCTTTGGAAGTACTTGGTTTTATTGAATAATACATCAGTGCCAGCTATCTCTTACAAGAAGCCTGATATATATATATCAGCTTTCAGATTTCAGGTTTACTAGTCAGATGCCAGAAACATACTTGAGTATAATTATATGTTACTATTCCATAAGATTAATATTTTAAGTAACCTGCATAGATTTCCATTTTTAGACAGCTTTCATATACATTACATTTCATATACATTACATTTTCATATACATAGAACATTTATAGGAGGAGCCAAACATCAATTTAAATTCCCATCTCAAATGGTACAAAGATTACAACATTTTTAATTGATTTACTTTATTTTCTCTTATAAACATTGTGCATGTAAATGAGAGAGTTTCAACATTCAAGGCTATATTTTTTGTTGGTGAAGACATGTGTCCTAGAAGAAAGGTCTGCCCTTTGGTCCTCCCACACATAATAAACCACTAATATAACTTTCCTGGAGATAATCCAGTGAAAGAAGTATAGGGGCTGCTATGGTACAGATAGTTGAAATCCATTGTAGGTTTTGGTGACTGGTAGCATCATCAATCTCAAGTTTAATTACAAAAGCTCCCCTAATGACACCATTTCTAAGAAGGAGGAATAAGAAATCAGGTGCAAGTTAATTGAATTTAAACTTTAAACAAAGTGAAGAACCTTAGAGTTCAGTAGTACAAAGCTGATTATGTCAAATAATGAACCACAGAGTTTAATAGATGGATGCTTTTCCTCATCCTTTGGTGTCTGTCTCAGACAGCAAGTTGTTATGCTGGAGAAGGTGATAATTGCATCTAATAATCATTAGGGACTAGTTTCTGCACTAATATTTATGAAAGAAAAGATCAGGTTTTGAGGAATTAGAAATCCTTCAGTTCAAAACAAATGTCATGCACTTACTTAACTGAGTAAACTCCAAAATTTTTTTATAGACCGTTCTACAATCAGAGAATCAAAGAATTATTCTCCCAGGAATCTATTAGCAATGAAGAAGGGAATCAAGAAATAGGGGAAGGGAAAGGGAAATAAGAACGTGGATATGATTAAAGTAGGTCATTTGCATTTTGAATAGGCCACAATGAACCTCATGATTCCATAAATCTAAAGTGCCTACTTAAAAAAAAAATTGTCCTTTGGGATCAGAACATGTAATGTATAGAATATACAGAACTACTTCTATTTATTTCATAGTTTTCCTGACAAAAACACCCATATGCACCTGGTAGAAAGGACTGCAAATTACCTGAGCTTCTGGACCTTGACCTTGGTGAATGATTATTAGGGGCATTGGGTCTTCTACCTTGGGATGGGTAATAGGATTTTATGCATGGGAAACAAGGCCAACATAGTCATAGGAAAGTAGTCATAAGGTCTACAATATTTAAGGGCTCTACAACAGCTTTTTTACTCTTATCCAAAAAGATAATATATTTTTTAGGTCAGAGAAACTATTTTAATACACAGTATTAACATATTTATTTACCTTAATATCAACACAGTTGTAAAATAGTATATTTAACTATTTTGTAAGGAAGGTGTTTCACAAAAGCAAAAGTTTCTAAGTTTTAGTGAAAACTTTCATTTTCATGAAAGTCACAGAATTTAAAATGGGTCCTTGGTGGGAATAAAATTGTAAGGCACATTTAGTGACAAAATGGCACACTTGATAGAGACTATGCTGTTTTCATTAAACCCATATTTATTTTATTTAATTTTTTATTTATGGATAAATAAGTTTAAATTATATTGGCCAGACTTTTTACATCTAGATGATGCTGTTTGATTGTTCCTCCCTATGGAAAGTAAAGAAACTGAATTTTCACTTTCAAGTATAGTTGTTAAGAGTACATCTATTCTCTTCATTCCATTCATTCTCCCTTTCTCATTTGCCAACTCATTTTGATGATGCAGATGCCTATGGAATTTCCTATGAAAGGAACCTGTACCTCTGAAAAAACAAATGCATCAAAGATCCTCTATAAGGTATAATGTACCTTGATTTGAACAAGAAGTAATATTTTCCTGTGCTGAGCCACAAACATTTTGACACCACGTTATAGCAGCTAGTATTATATAGCATAATTTGGTTATAACACCATATTCTTCCAGTTAATCTTCTCATTTAATACACAATATCTTTATTCATAATACATTTTATGACAAAAGTATATTCAATTTCTGAATTAAAAGCAGAGTACAAATAAGCAAATATTTCTATATTTAAAAAGGTAGAAAGGTCATAATTTTTTATTACAAACACAGGATACCTAAATTACCTTTTTTAGTCTAACCTGATTAGATTATTTCAAATGCAACATAAAGAAATTCCCTTTATGGTGCACAGTTATATCTGATGTAACTTTTCATTCCAATCACACACATATACACATCCACACAGACACACACACAACTCATACAACCTTCTTTCCCTATGTTGCAAGCTTATTTTACACACATGTGAATTAATTTTCTATATTGTGATCTTTAGAACATTACTTTCTTTCATTTATAAAATGAAAAGAGTATGATTTACAATGATTGTCATTATAATAGGTTTTGATACTATAGATAAAAATGTTTTGTAAATTAAAGATCACAGAATTAATGTATATATGGTGGCCATGTTGAAACATAAAGATAGGAAAACCTTGGGTCCTATTAAAAGGAAGCTCAATATATAAAAATAATCAATGTAAAATATATTTTGAAGTCCTCTAAGGAGTAAGAAAAATATGAAGTAAAAAGAATCACAGATTTCTTGATTAAAGCTTTTTCTTTATTTAAAGATTTGTATGTTGAAACTTGAGAACAAAAACAAAGGTCCTTTCATAGACTTGAAAAAGCAGGTCTATTATGAAAACCAGACTGTCTGGAAGTGAACAAGGCATTTCCTCTTGCCCTAGATAGGTAAGATGGGAAGTACTTTTATTTTAAATCTGTCAGGGTAGACATAGCCACACTCAAGGTGAGAAAACCAAATAACATCATTTTATTTCCCTCTTACTCTCCACTTTACAAATAAACTAATTGAGATCCAGAGAGAATCCTTTCTTTTTTCCTGGAATTTCCCTGGTGTTTTTTTGGGACACTAATGATCCTGAGAGACAATATCAAGAACAAATTCTTCTATCTGTGCTGATCTACCATGATGAATAACCATGAACATAAAACTCTTGGATATTCATTTTGAAATAATGAAGAATGTATGCTATTATCATAAAGCTTATTTAATAATTGGCATTATCTTGTGTACCATTACTGTATAAATGAATAATGTCTCTATAAATCCCCTATTCAAAGGGAGCACAAAGGAAGTATAGTGGGGAAATTATGGGTATAAGTACCCAAGTTGACAAAATTTATTTTTAAGGATGCTAGGATATTTCATGGAACACAAAGAGAACACTCAATTTTTAGTAATGGTTAGAAGTGGTTTATTCCTGAAGACTTTAACACTAGTGTTCTTAGATATTTCATACCATCTCCTACTTTACATTTCCATGTTCCTGAAAATATTATTGGCCCAGCATGGATCCATCTGTCTACTCCTAGAACAAATAACAAAATCATGAATGTTGAAAGTAGAAAATCCCAAAATAGTAAAACTAAGCATAGACTCAAGTATACTCTATTATAGATTCCCAAAGTCAAGAGAGGAGAGGGAGAACAGAAACAACTCTATGCACTTAATTCACTAGGAATTGCATAAATAGAAGAGGTATTTTTACTTGGGTCTTCCCAATTTTCTATATAGGAAAAAGAACATATTCAATATTGATACTTCATTGCTATTATGCCCTTTCATATTTCTTATGAAGAAAAACTGTGTTAGAAACAAAAATCTAATCTGTTACAAATATTTTAAAGTTTACCTCCAAAGAAATTATAAAAATGCACATTTACCGTTCAAACTGGTATTACAGATTTCATGCCACTGATAGAAGATACTGAGGTCCAGTTTGTTTAAAATGGTCTAAAATTATAGCTGTGAGTCATACAGTTAAGTGTATCATAGTTATTACAAGGCTGCTAAATAATTTAAAAGTATTTTCAAATTTTTAATCTATAACTAGTAGATTGTTGCCATTGAGAATGCAGTAGCAGCTTTGACAGACTTCACTTTTAAAAAGTAATTTTCAAAAATTTTAGATGAAATATTTCAATTATTGAACAGACATACTTAGTTTCCCTTTTTAATACTCTGCAAACTAAATAAAGCTTACATATTTTTATAAAGCGCCTTCTACATTTTTAATTAAGCCACTAATAGTTGCTGGGGCTTTTTTGGGTGGGGGGGGGTACCAAGGATTGAACTCAGGGGCACTTAACCACTGAGCCACATCCACAACCCTTTTTTATACCATATTTAGAGGCAGGGTCTCACTGAGTTGCTTAGCTCCTTGCCATTGCTGAGACTGGCTTTGAACTCACAATCCTCCTGCCTCAGACTCCTTAGCTGCTGGAATTACAGGCATGTGCCACATAATTGCTGTTTTTTAAATTTTTTTTAACATTTTAGCATACTGACTAGTGTACCTATTTATTCTGTATCAACTGATAGAATGTATTTACATTAATTCATACAGCTCTCTTTCTCTCCCTCCTCTCATCTTACTAAGGTAAATTGTGCCTAACATAAAATGTATGATTTAACTATTTGACATTGTATAGTAGCATTTGAAACATTACAACTATTGCCCAACCATCACCACTATCCAGAAGTTTCTCACCAACACTAAAGGAAACTTTGTACAAATTAAGCAATCTTTCCTCCTCTCAGTCCCTATGAATGGGAATTTATTTGCTTTCAGGTTACTTTAACCAGGAGATATATTGCAATGTTTCAATTGTTGGGAGAACCTATGAGTCATTCAGATGTTGAGACATACCAATAACCTGTTTTAAAATATACCTGTGAAGTAACAACCAATCATGTAACTTTCAGATAAATATTGAAGAAATTGCCACAAAATATAACCCAAAATGCAGTTCTGAACTGATAAAAAAACTGGATAGCACTTTTTGAGATGTCACTTGTTCCATGAAGAAGCAGCATTTCCTCCAGCCCAAACCTGTCAAAGACTCTTAGGCTTATCTATTTTATTTATTTGCACTCCATTAATATGGCTATAGTAGCAAAAATATTAATTTTAAGGCAAGAATTATCTCCATTTGGGGCTGGGGATATAGCTCAGTTGGTAGAGTGCTTGCTTTGCAAGCACAAGGCCCTGGGTTCAATCTCCAGCAACACAAGAAAAAAAAAAAAAAAGAATTATCTCCATTCTTCTTGGGAATAGTCTCTTATAGCTAAAATGTCTTAATGGTGTCAATATTATTAATATTATCAATACCATAGTAGAAAGATTCCAAAAAGGCATCCATATCTCCTGTCTTCATATTCCTGCTTTATATAAGATGCCAATCCTAGGCATATTTCTTACTTTTTAATTAGAAAGATATGAAATGTTTATAATAATTATAATCACTTATGATTACAGATTTGAAAATGGAACAAAAACTATGTACCCATAATTTGAAGATAAAATTCCTACTTTAAAACCAAGTTAATAAAATCAATGTTTAAAAATCCCAGAAATTATCTTAATTGATTAAAATTTATGTCAATAAAAGTATATTTCATAAATTAGAAAAGGTATACTTCAACATTACTTGAGACAGAATAAACTTGTATCTAATTGGTTTAGGCAAAAGAAAACTTTTAATTAATAAATTACATTATTAAATCTTTGGAAATAACAGCATTATGATAAGAGTTTAAATAAGGGGTTCAGATATGAATGACTCTTAATTTTTATTTTCAGTAATATTTAAAAATAAGGCACCAGTGCCTGGAAGCATTGCAGTTATCTCCTCAGAGAAGTAAGTGCATTTTATTGGGGAGCAGATAAAAAAGTCAACAGGCTTTGCCATTACCTGAATAAAGTGTTAATCAAGATCATCCATTTCTTTTTATTCTAACTTATTCAAGTGAAAACATGTTTAGTTGTCTAACATTCTCTTACATCCTTAGGTTTAACTAATTAGTTTGTAAAATTCAAATGATGAATTCTTGACCCTTGTATGAACATGTGTGTCACAGTTTCCTAATCCTTCTATTGGAAAAATAATGGAAAAAAATTTCAGAATAAATTAATTTTTCTTTCTGTTGGTTGGGAATAGGACAAGAAAGAAAGAAAGAAAGAAAGAAAGAAAGAAAGAAAGAAAGAAAGAAAGAAAGGAAGGAAGGAAGGAAGGAAGGAAGGAAGGAAGGAAGGAAGGAGGGAGGGAGGGAGGGAGGAAGGAAGGAAGGAAGGAAGGAGGAAGGAAGGAAGGAAGGAAGAAGAAAAAGAAGGGGGGGAGGAGGAGGAGAAGAAGAAGTAAAGGAAGGAAGGAAAATGGAAGGAAAAAAGTACCCAAGGAAAGAGAATAGAGACTTGAGAGAATCTGCATTCTCATTGTTATAATTAACATCTGGATTTTACTATGTGTGTAAGGCATTTTTTCCTTTCAACTTCAAGCTACATAAAGTATCAAATACCTGTCTCTATTTTATCCTGTTTCAACTGGAGTTTTTAGTAGATGATTGCTTCTTACTTAAAACTAACTGAGGCAGAAGTTTTTGGTTAATAGTTGGTTGCAAGAACATCCCATTGTCTCTTACTCCTCTCCTCACATTCATGCAGGGGATCAATGTGTTATTGAAAAGTTCCCTTCCCTGATTTTCAGGTAGCTAAGTATGGATGTGTATCTGAGTCCTGGCCAATGCATATTAAGAGAAATAAGTTATTGGAGATGATTATAGGAATGCTTTAAAGATAGGGGTTCTTATCCTTTTTTCCCCTTATACTATTTAGAATGTAGATACAATAGCTAGAGCCAAGATGATAAATGTTTCATTTTAGTGATAACGTGGAAAAGTTCCAAGTATTTGTGTTGTATCTATTCTGAACTATTTCTTTACCATATTTTTACTTGAGGGAAATGGAAGATTCTTGTTTAATCTGTTATTTTTTTTATTCTATTTATGAAAGCCAAAATCAATCCTTACATTTGTGACCTCCAACGACATAAAATATCCTTCTGATAACTTCTTGTTTCTTTTAGTACATTAGGACAAACATGACCTACACATATTAATATATTAGCATTATGATTTATTTACTAGTATCTTATACATTTTATTAGCAAGAGACTAGGCAAACATGGAAAATATACATGTTCAGTAACTAATCTCCATAATGTTTTAGCTATGTGGCTTTGGGACAATGTTTAATTTCATGGGGATTTGTTTCTTCACCTGTAAAACAACACATATAAGAAACTCCTGTTTGGCACAAAGATACCCATCAATACATATTAGATGCTGTGCTGTTGCAAAGCTTGGGAAATAGAATTATGCTGACTCTAATGCATTCTTTCTCTTTTTAAGCAACCACTTGAAATCCTACCAGAACTCACCCAATTCTTAGTCACATTGATTCCAAGAAGAAAAAAAAAAATTTTTCCTTCTTCAAGTATCTATTCAATGTGAACATGTTTCAAATAGATAACCAAAAAGTCCTTACATAAATGTCCCCAAATTATGCTTTTCAGAATTGACCACATCTTATCCAGAGTACAGAGGTTTAATGACAAAAATGAATGTTTTCCAACAACAGAAACAAAAATCAGGGAAGGTGGAAAACTGTTTGACAGAATTGTTAGTTTTCTAGGGCTACCATAATGAAGTACCACAATCTGGGTGACTTAAACAACAGAAATTTATTTTCTCACAATTCTGTGAGCTGGAATCTGACTGAAATCAAGGTATTGGCAGGCCTGGTTCCTTCTGAGGACTGTGAGAGAAGACCATGTCCAGGAAGTTTTTAATGTGTTTATGTCTCTAGTCAGCTGCTGTTACGTTAATAGAGACATAATCCTGTGGGAGCCTGACCTAATTAGATGAACCCCTTAAAAGAGGGTCTAGAGGTCAGACACAAAAGATGTTCTCTTAGAGACATCTTATTTTACCTTGAAAAAGAAACTGCCATGTTATAAGACAGATCCAAATGTCAAGTAATGTTGGGCAGCCACAAGGAGCTTTGTGTCTCTGACATACAGAGAACTAGAAACTGAATTCTGGAAACAAGAAGTCAGGTTGAAGGAAAGCTTCAACCTGAGATGAGATACTAACCTCAGCTGCCACCTTGATTCTAGCCTGATTACTGCTTCTGAAGAACATGCAATCAGCCTTTACTGGAATTGCATACCGGTGGAAGCTGGGAGATAATAAATTTTTATTGTTTAGGCTACTAAACTTATGATGATTTAATATACTTTAACACAATCTAACACAAGAGAAAATACTTAAATACATACTGAATGCCATGCATACCTCTTTGAAAATAGATTTTATATCATATATTGTTATACTTTAATGCTGCAAATACCACATGTATAGCTTATTCTGTTAACCTTGTAGATGTAGGTTTACAGCAGAGAAGCTTACGTATGTACATGTGGAATTTTGTATGTGAAAAAGAGGACTATTTGGAATTTGGGTAAAAACTGAATTTCTGCCTCATAAAATATATATCATGATGACATAATATAATGCATTACATACTGTAGATGATTCATAGAAGCAGGGTGTAGTTTGGTACATATCAACATGTAAGTAGTACTTATCATTAAAGATGGTATCAATATTTGGAATGTGAAAAGGGAAGAGGAAGACAATTAACTTTTTGTTTATGGAAACTTCATTATTACTTTAACTAGTTTGGCAATTTGTTATTAGACCTGAGTTTAGCCAAATTGCTGTAAAATGAAGGGAAAACAAATTTGTAATCTTCCCAATCAGAATCTGTACAGTGCCATGGAGAAGAAATTAAAATGTATACTGCTGTATTCCAGTTGCTATGTGATATGAAATATCAATCATTTTATCTATTGTTAGAGTACCGAGGAAAATGCATAGGATTCCAAGGAGCCTGGTAGGCCTGGGTTCACAACCCAGTTGGGTATGTTTTGTGATTTTTCAGTCTCTGACATCCACATTGGATATAACATGTCATTTATCTTATCCTATTAACCTAATTCTTCTTCAGACACCAAAAAGGTACATAGTGTTTTGATAATACCTGCTTTCATAAAGTAAAATTCGAAGTTAAGAAAATTCCTTATTCCCTAAGTAGATGCTTCTGTTACTCCACTTTTAATCTTACTCAGGATGGCTGTGCTTCCAGTTGCCCATTTTCTGTTTCCAACCATTTGTAAGACTCCTGTATATTCTCAATTTTAACCAGAGAGATCACAGATATCTTAGAATAAGGTCTCCCTCCTCAACTTCAGCCATGCATCTCTTCTTTCTTCTCCCTAACCTAAATGGGAAAGGACAGGACCCCACTGTGTGTGAAGAGGTTTAGAAGACTGAAGTGATTGTTAATGCTTAGAAGTGGGATGAAATTAAAACTGAAACAGAGTAAATGGCATTCCAACATTCAGGATTTTCTTTACCCCAAATCCCTGCCTTCAATACTTTCAAATATTGATTCTTCTTAAAATTGACCTTCCTCCCATAGCCCCTAGTTTTAGAAAAGTGTTCTGTCTGTGGTAGCACTTCACTTCCCCTATATCTGTACAGACTGGGTCCAAGGAATTCCTATTGAAATTCTACACTGATGCTCCACAGAATTTCGATTTGGCTTGTTTATCTTATTAGAAATATACTCAATTTGACTAACATCACCATAGTTTTTAAAGAAGTTGAAATGGTAACTTCAAGGTATGTATGCTTTTTTAAAGTCAGCTTTTAAGATGGTTAAAGCTCAAAAAGGCTTTTTAGTCAACTTAAAATGTCTATTCTAAATTCTTTATAGCCATTCTAATTCTTAATTTTTTTCTCAAACTGAAATGGTAAATTGTATTTTGATACATCTTACATTCATAAAATAAAAGTTGGAAATGAGAACATTTTTTTTTTCCTAAACAGATATTTCCGTCAGCTGCCTTTTAATCGTCTTCAGGATGGCTGTGTTTCCCATTGCCACGTTTTCATTTCATACCACCAAAACTTTCCACTCTAAAGACTCCATTTCAAAGTTGAAACAGTTGAGAATTATTACACTGTAATATAATCTCTCAATCAATTTATATTAACTGAATGTCTCATCACCCCCATTGGAAGTCATCAGTGCTTAATGTTAATCTACTTGTGTCTGTTCTTCATTTCCACAAAAGAACAGTATTGCTTTAGTTCCTCGATTTCAGCAATGTGTCTTTGAGAAATGTATGAATTATACTCTTACAAATGAAAATACAAAATATCAATTAAGTACACTATATGGTTTATAAATCATATGATTTAAATCTTGAGGTGGAAATCATTGGTTTTCAACTTTCGCAGCCTCTACTATTTCATGAATATGTTGAAATAAATAGTCCAAAAGATATATTATTCTCCTTTCTTCAAAAACTTAATTTCAACAAGGTGCAATGACTCATGCCTCTAATTGGAGCTCTTTGGGAGGCTGAGGTGGGAAGATCCCCAGTTTGAGACCAGGTGGGGAACTTAGCAATTTCATGTTTCAGAATAAAACTTGGAAGGTTCTGATGATGCATGTCAGTGCTACAGAGCCCTGGATTTAATCCCCAGTACCATAAAAAATTTTAAAACATTTAAAAAATTAATTTGTTAAAAATAAATAAATAGGTAAACAATATCTTGTTATATTTGTCAAAATAACAACTATTGAAAAAGTATAGTGAAATCTAGACCATTAGTTCTAAGCTCACCTCTAAGCTTACCTCCAAATGAACCACTCTAGTCTCTAGTACTCACTACATGACAGTAATTTTATGTTAAACATGAATATTCCATGAGAGATAGTCAAACAAAAGTTTGGCCAAAACGAATCTCATGGAAATAAACTTTTGCTGATAAATGAAGAGCTGAAATGGAGCAGTGACAATCCCTAATGAGTCAGGAAGGAGTTGCTACAAATTTCCTTCCTTCCTTCCTTCCTTCCTTCCTTCCTTCCTTCCTTCCTTTCTTTCTCTCTCTCTCTCTTTTTTTTTTTGTAACTAAATAACCCAAGTAGAATATTGAATAATGCCATTTGGATTTACTCAAAATAATGCATAATTTAAAACAATTTGCCTCATGAAAAAAACTAAAGCTAAAAAATATCAGAATGCTTAATTCACTTAATAGGGCTCAAATAATTTTTGATTCTTTTTAATTTGATACCAAATATCCTATTAGACATAAACACATAAACAATAACAGACATAAAACCATTATACATTCATTAGACAAATTATATAACATCAGTAGTTTGAGAAGAAAAGCTATACATAAGATGCAAGCACACATCACTACAGACCTGCCCTTTCATATCATTTTACCAGCGTGTGTTCTAATTTGCCTTTTTCAGAAAGATATTTTAATTTCATCTCATTTAGAATAGTGCTCTATTTTATTTAAGGACACTAGTTCGTCAATTTTCTTTCATTTCTTTTTTTTTTTTCAGGTGTTCTGTATCATGTATTCTCAGTCAAAGCAACAAGTTTGTGAGGTAGACTTATAGTACTGTAATGATTTGGATGTGAGGTGTCCCCCAAAAGCTCACATGTGAGACAATGCAGAAAAGTTCAGAGGAGAAATGATCCCTGATGGGATTATTTGAAGTGGTAGAGTGTGCCTGGAGGAGGTAGAAATTGGAGTGTGGCTTTGGGTGTATATTTGTATCTGTTGAGTGGAGACTCTGCTTCCTGATGTGAGTCCCTCAGCCATTCTCTTCTGCCACGATGTTCAGCCTAATCCAGAGCCCTGAGGAATGGAGCCAGCAGTCTGTGGATTGAGACCTCTGAAACAGAGAGCCCTCAAATAAACCTTTCCTTCTATACAGCTGAGCCGGTCGGGTCCTTTAGTTGCAGCAGTAAAAAAACTGACTAAAACAAGTACTACATTTTAATCTTTCTCTTCCCATGCCCTAAGTCATGAACAGTAAGCTATGGTACTTACAGTCAGCTGGGGAATTTGGAAGTAAGGAGACAAAGCAATTAAAGATTACTGAAGTATGTCTGTCTGTAAGCCAAGATTAGAGTTGATAGAATTCTTGGAGTGGAATTATTAACTGGGTTGGGATATGCTTGTAATATTGAGTTATAGTACAGAAACAAGATGGAAATTAGCAAAAGTTTAATAGGTTGAACAAAACAAAATGTTCATATGGTTCTGCACAGTGTATATATGCATGTGCTTGAGTGTGTTTTATAAATGTTACTGTTTATAAATGAAATTTTCTTTGTAGTTTTCACTGTACGTTGACAAAACATTTTTATAAACAATCTTTTTTTGATGGGCATTTGGACAGGGTTAATCTAAATTCAATGTTTCAATGAATTACTATGCATATTTGCTTATATCTATAACTTCATATCTATACGAAGTGACTACTGTAGTAATAAGGTATATACACCACTCATATTCTTCAGTTCAATATTTTTACTGTAATAACTTTATTTTTTTGTATTGAAATTGTGGATTTCCCAAGACTACTTCTTTTCCTAAATAATTCCTTTACAGAACTTAATCTTAGAACTTCTATATGACTAAACAAATATTCAAGAAGTAGTAGAAAAAGTTTTCTATTTCATAAAAGTGGTAAGAAGTAGATCCTATTCTGCAGAATCAAATTCAAAAAATAACTTATGGAAAAGGAATATGATAAGACATCCAGATTTAAGAAATGATGCTCTGCATTAATCTCCAGGATATATAAAGAACTCAAAAACCTAACATCAATAAAACAATTAACCCAATCAATAAATGGACTAAGGAACTGATCAGATACTTCACAGAAGAAGAAATATAATGGATCAACAAACATGGAAAAATGTTCAACATCTCTAACATTCCGAGAAATGCAAACCAAAACTACATTGAGATTCCATCTCACTCCCGTCAGAATGGCAATTATCAAGAACGCAAGCAACAATGAATTTTGGCAAGGATGTGGGAAAAAATGTACACCCAGACACTGTTGGTGGGACTGCAGATTGATGCAACCATTATGTAAAGCAATATGGAGATTCCTCAGAAAACTTGGAATGGAACCACCATTTAACCCAGTTACTTCACTCCTCAGTTTATAACCAAAGGACTTAAAATCAACATACTACAGTGATACAGTCACTCAGTAATTTTATCAGCTCAATTCACAATAGCTAAACTATGGAACCAACCTAGTGCCCTTCAACAGATGAATGGGTAAAGAAAATATGGTATATATACACAATGGAATATTACTCAGCCTTAAAAATGAAATTATGGCATTTGTCAATAAATGGAAGAAGTGGGGAATATCAAGCTAAGCAGAATAAGCCAATCCCAAAGAACCAAGGTTTTTTCTGATATGCAGACACTGATTCACAATAAGGGAGTGGGGGCTGGGGAAGAATAGAAGTACTTTGGATTAGACAGAGGGGAGTGAAAACAGGGGAGAGGGGATGGTGTAGAATGAACTAGACATTATTTCTTTATGTGCATATATGATTACATGACCTATGTAATTCTATATCATGTACAACCAGAAAATGAGAAGTTATACGTATAATGTGTCAAAATGCATTCTATTGTAACAAATAAAATACAAAATTATGCTCTGTAAAAATAACCCTTACACTTAACACTATAATTCCTACTATCTTGTTGTCATGGTTATATTATTTAAATTGAAATCAGTGTTTACCAAAAACATTATTACTTTTCTTTCTTAAGTCAGAAGAGGGTCATTGGTTTTTCCCTCTTCTACATATGCTTGGCATCCGGAGAGAATGGCTTATGGAAATTAGTAGAACATGTAGAAAGCATGAAGTTAGAAAGAAAAATAAAAGTAAGTAAATTCAGATACATTAACCGAATTTCCATAAAATGGCTAATAGTATATGAGAGGGTAAATTTCCCCATACCCTTGACCTAGAATCAAAATGTTCAACACCTGAAAAGTGAAACTGGCAATTTGTTGTAGTAGTTTTGACTTAATTTTTAATTGACTTTCAGAGGTGTGGGATACTGACTGGTCTTTCTTCTATATGAGAATATTGATATTTGTAAATATTAGCATTTGGCTGTCTTTAAATTTATTTTGTATTTTGTAGTACAATATTATTTATTAAATAGTTAAAAAATTCAATATTTTGAAAATATGTTATTAAAATTAATGAATACTTCAATGGGTAAGGTAAATCAACAATCGATATTGCTTATAAGTTTATCTCTGTACTTATTACCTCAAGATTATGAAGAGGTAGCATTGATAACGAAATATGTAGCAATATTGAAATTGATTAATTAAAGATCATTCATTATGTATGAATTTATTTATAAATTTACATATAAAAGTATTTGAGGATTCAGTAATTTCACGAGTACTATCTTACATAGTTGCATAGGGGAAGAATATTTCACTCATCACAAATCAATGGAACAATGCCTTTTCATTATCATTAAGAGAGCACTGGAACTTTTCTTAGCAATATCTTGTTAGACAATGGGATATAGGCATTATAGTGGTATAGGACATTATTTATAAGTACATGTTCATCCTATTTCTCTAATATTCTCTATTTCTCTCTAATTATGTATGCAAGTACAGTTTCGTTTCATAAGAAGTTACCCATTATTTTCATTTGCTAATAAGTCTATTTAAACACCCAATTTTATAAAACAGGACAGAATGAAGATTATTCTCTGCAGAAAAAAAAGTACAGTTTTAGTAGGAAATATGAGTAGGTTTATCTTTGTGGAAAGCCTTAAAAATAGATCTTTTGTCAGAAATGAATTGATAAAAAGTAAATCAATAAAATATAACACAATGGCAGCAAAGGTGAGAGAAAATTTTAAGAAGATAACACTTTTGATTATGTGGTAGAAGAGATAAGAGGATGAAATATATGTTGAGAAAATTGCACAGCATTTACAATTTTTAAGTTGCTCATGAACTTGAAAAGAGGACTATTTTTATTGTACCAAGTTAAATACGAAACAGATTAAGAAGATATTGAAATGTTAGACCAATATATTTACAAAAACACATTTTTTGTTTAAGTAGAACATGTGCATAAAAGATAATTTACTATGCAGGTGTTACAGACAACCAATATGGTATGTTTTACTCATTTTTATAAACTATCTTGTATACTAAGTCCCCAATATGAATTTCTGTATTAAAGAAAACATGATTTTTTTGGGTACTTGTCAACTAATGGTAAACTTGAATTTATTCTTATTTAGCCAGTTTTTGGTAATAAAAATGATTTGCTTTCCTTTTATTCATCAGTCTTCATTTTCCTGATTTGCACAGCAGTATAATCACCTGTTAGTCATTTTATCAAATTATGAAATGATTTTAGATGTCTGTAGCATTTGCTAATACCCTACCTTGATATTTAGCAAATATAATATCCAGTTATTTGACTAACTTGCAAATTGTTTTTCTTATTCTTATATGATTTTTTTTTTCTTGAAAGCCTAGAGCACCCAAGGCAGTACAATTTAAGAGTAACTGTTATGTTTCCTAAGAGGTAAAATTACCCCATATTAGAATTCCAGCCAATGCCTGATACAATCACCTGAAAATTTACTGCCTACTGGGTTTTATTATTGACAAAATGGATGCATTCCTTAAATATTTAAAAGAAAAGAAATGATAATTGCAGTGTTCTAAGAATGGCAACCTTCTGTTGTCTGCCCAAAACATATTTATTAGGATAATGTTCTAAAATAACCTTATAATAAGACTAAAAATATCATATGGAAGAGAAGGTATTACATAAATACAAAATTTTTAAGAATACCTCAACAATGCTAATATCATAACTGTTTATGAGAAAGCTATTTTTGAAATGTTCTTTATATAGCAATTTGATAAAAACATTTTCATCCTAATTTACTATACTTTAAGCCTAACATTTTTTGCCTTAATACATAAATGGTGAATTCAATACATACATTTTTAAAGTGAGATATATAGGATATTTTCAATATCCAATACATACATAATTTGAGGTTAAATATATAAGATTTTTTTCTCTTAAAAGACCTGATTTAAAGGTATTATGTACCAAATATTTAAAAATGAAAGAAAAGATCTATTAGTTTGATATATCAATAAATAGACATTTTTAGGTATAATTTACATCTAATGTACCCAATTTATGTACAGTGCAGTAAGTTTTGACAAGTGTATTTAGCCATATGATTAAAGATTCAATCAACTACAGATATTTCATCATTCTACATTGTACTGTCATGCCCCTTCACAATCAACCCCACTTACCAATGATTTGCTTTATTGCACTATAAATGAGTCCTGTCTTCTATAGAATTTTATAAAAACTAAACCATATCATTGCTGCCTAAGCAAAGTTTATTCAGTTTCCCGAACAGGGCAGTGAGTAGATTGGAAAAAAGTACAGACAGAGACAAATATAGAGAAAGCAGGACTCAGTGGATCAACCAAACTCCTAATGGGTGAAAGACTGGCCACCAGCAGGCTCTGCATGTTTATTATATAGGTTTCAACATAAAAGGTATTCATTGTAAGAAAGTTACTTTAAAACAGAACTGAGGTCAACAGTTTGAACAGCCCAATTATAGTCATCAGTTTGTACCCATAATTCTCCAGCCACCCTGCCTCAGCTGGCATTTGAATGTTAGGTCATGAACTGATAAACTCCATGGTAACCATAAATTTCCTTTGAACGGGGCATCACCATACAACTGGCAAATTTTCTGGACGCCTTTGCACCAAGAAATTGCCAAGAGAGGTGTCACCTGTGCCTCTGGGCAGTTCATGAACTATAATTCATTCCCCACTCCTGACACCATAAAGTATACACACTTTTTTACGGCTTTCATTTGACTCAGTCCAATATTTTTAGATTAAAAATGTTTTTTAAATGTATAAACATTTTTATATACACTACTAAAAATTTGTTAAAAATAGTAATTATGAATATACATTTTTCTATATTCAGCATACAATTATATTTAGATGCCTAGTGATATGTTTTGGCCAAGAATAAAATGAATAAAATGAGAGCAGAAGGATTAAACTTGTTCCCTATTGTTCCAGAGACATTTTGGACCTAGTGGGCAGAAGTTACGAGGGGAAAAAAAGGTTTTAGCTAAACAGACAGCAAGAATGTTTTTTAGTTGGAACTGCCCAGCACTGGAATTTACCTATCATGCTGAACTTCCAACTGCTGGGACTATTAAGGTCATGGTGACTGGTCAGGATAATCCATAGATGTCCTCATTCTAGGGTATGTCTTCTTCCTAGGGATGTAAGCTGAGTCTGGAACACAACAGATGCTCTTGCATTCTGTCATTGTATGAAAGTAATAAGTATATGCTAAATATTTTGAGCATTACAGTCATACAAATAAATGATATACTGCTTTCATGCTTTTAAATTTGTTGGTTTCTACCACTATCACCCACATATATTTCAGTCTTATATCCCTTATTAATCACAAAAAGCAGTCCCCCTAAATCATTGACCTGTTATAGATACTTGAACAAGATTTACCTTCTCTTGAAGTACAGTGCCAGAAATAACAAATATATATGCAGGATGTCCAGCTAAATTTGAATTTTAGATAAGGATTTTCTCAGTATATACCTTTCTCTTGCAATAATTTGGCTATATATACTGTAAGTCTGTAAAATTTAAATTTAACTGGGCATCCTGCATGTGATTGGCAATTGTACAAAGTGAAGAAGAGCGAATTTTTGCCTGGGCTTAAATTCTGTGCACAGATAGTGAGTGTTTCCTGTCATTCTTGGTCATAGAACCTGTCATGGAAGGTAAGGCCAACATTTAACATCCTTACCAAGCATCCACTTTAACATAGAGTGCAGGTATATCTCTGTGGAAATGAAAAGTTGAATGCCTTAGTCATTTATTCCATCATTTATCATGTAGATCACACAAAATTTAAAAATCAACAAAATTATTGTTACATCTTTTATAAATACTTACAAATGACCTGAAAACATGAGCAGTCTTTGAAATAGTAATATCAGAATATATGAACCAGCAAATGTTCACTAAATGCCCAGAGTTGGCACGTTTACTGGCTTACCATGATAATAACTGGTCACATGCTATTGCCTTGTGGCATGCCAGTCCCGGGGAAACATTCATTTAGGTTTATCTGGATTAGGTACACCTGTGGATGAGCTGCTTTTAAATTAGGTCATAAAGGAAAGTGTACTTATTCACACATTCAAGAAGTTTTGAGCACCATATTATGAATGGTTAGAAATGTACTCATGAAATGAGATCTGAGGTAAAAACAACACAGGGAATTCAAGCAATAAACTTTGCACACCCCATCACGTATCAAACAGGTTCATCTCTCCTACCTTATTTAGAGTCTTACCACTTGTGAGAAAATATGACTAATGAACTGGTTTTGTTTTTCTAGGTTCCATGATAAATAAAATCTCGGGAAAGAACTTTTTGTACTAGTATAGCTTAGTACACGCCTTTAGTAACTTGGTAACTAGCTACCAAAGCTAATTTATGTATGAGAATGTGGTAACTCGAAACATCAGTTCTGTACTTTCTAAATGTTGAGCCCTGTTCCAAAAACTGAATGCAGATTAGTGAGTAAAGCAATTGTAGTTCCTGCTCTCATGAAGCTTGAATTTTAATAGGGCCTTGCTAGTTCAGACTAAAACCCCCTTGGCCTTAGGAAGAAAGGGTAGATGCTCCGACATGTAAACACTAGTAAGAAAAACAAATCACGATAAGGATAAAAACAGAGCTACAGGGTGTAGGGGAGGAGTTAGAATGTGCTTCTTAAGATAATGTGGTCAAGGAAAGTTTTCCTGAAACTCTAGGATATAAGAAAATATTTACAGGAAGTGCATATGTAGGTAACTGGATTGTTTGTCACCAGCATCTTATTGACTAGTAGTGGGTTGGTGAGTTTAACTTGTTTTATTATGCATGACACAAGGTATAACACATCACTTCAAACCTATTCTAAGCCTAACCTATTTCTCCTAGTGCAGAACCCAAAGCATGCTTATCACCATGTGTCTTAGTCCAGGAGCTATTGTAGGGCTCCTCCTTGGTGGTGGCAGGGGTCACAGGGAGCGCAGGGTCAGGTGTTGTCTCTGATGTCGTCCAGTCCTGCTTCGGTTCTGCTACTCCAAAAGATTTGGGGCTTTAGTGCAGCTTATAAATTCTGGTTGTGAGTTTCCACCGTGTGGTTATACCCATTGGTGTCCTAGGTGTGTCACAATAAACTGGGCTTAGCTTGGGCTTGCCCATTCAACCACACAACCCTTAGTGTCCAGCATAGAAGCAGATAGACAAGCATGCTCTGATCTTGCACCAGGCTGGCCTAACACTCACTACAATGTTGAAAAACTTCCAGGAATATTAACAGAGAACTGGTAAATCAATTAAATGAAATTTGTTAAGGTCATTTCAAGAAGAATAAATACCATATTGATAGTGTCTTTGTAGCCTATCAAGACAGTGGAATTAGAGAGTGCTATTTGTTTCTTTTCTTTTTTTTTTTTTTTATTTTCTTTTCGATGCTGGGCTACGGTGATTTTCATGCAAGTCCTAAAAGTTGGGGAACTGGTGGGAATTGAGCAGACTTAGGGATATATATCTTTAGATTGGTGGGCCAAGTAAGGCAAGGATCTTAAAGCACATGGTGATGAGCAAGCTGTGTTGATAATTGAGATTTGGAATGTACAGAAAGTGATAAGAACATAAAGAAGAGCCAAAAAGGAGACTGTGTGATTTCACAAAAGAAAGAGTCCTTTTCCCTTGAATGGAAACTAGGCTTTAACATATTCATAGTATTTCATCAAATACAGTGAAAATGAAGTAGTGATTTCAGAGAAAACAGTAGGGACAAAGGTATGTAGAGAGACAATGTTCAGGGCATAGAAATATCACTGGAGATTATAAAATGAAGTAATGTATAATTTACCTAGAAATTTAAGTAGGTCAAAGGCAAATCATGGAAGCGTTCAGATGCCTGGTGGCAATATTTTTCTTTAAACATTGGGGAGGGCTCCGTCGTGGCTCAGTGGTAGAGCAAATGCCTACATGTGTGAGACATTCTCAGCACCACATACAAATAAATAAAATAAAAGTTTGACAACTAAATAGTTAAAATAAAAAAGGGGGAGATATTGAAGACTGGAATTATTGAGTGGGATGATTCATGTGATCTAATAGCATTGATTCATTTCCACACTATAATGTTATGCAGAATTGGAGATAGTTGGAATTTTGGCTGAGATCTATCAGACTTGTAGAAAACTTCCAGAGAAATGAAATATATTGCTCCTTAGTGTGGCATTACCCTGCATACCTGTTTGTGAGTGTGTATTTACGCTTGCATTATTAAATTATATCAAATTTTACTTTTTTAAAGGTTTTTAATGTTTATGGAGGAAGAACAATGTTAATATCTCTATGCAATTGAAGAATGACATGATTTTTTTCTTTTTTATTTTATTTTTTTTATGGTGCTGGGGATTGGACCCAGGGCCTTGTGCTTGCGAGGCAAGCACTCTACGAACTGAACTATATCCCCAGCCCTCTTTAGTTTTAATAATGAAATAAATTATATTAATGTTTCTTATTTGGAACCACACTTTGCTTTCCTTGAATAAACCTCATTTAGTCATAGTACTTTATTTGTTAGTTTGCTCTTTTCAGTTTGCACACATTTTATGTGAGTTTTGCATCAATATTCATAACTGTACTTGCTTATTACTTTATTTTATGATACCTTTATCTTTGTGTTTTAGGATCAATATGTAGTAGCTTCATAATACAAATAAAGATTTTTTTTCATTTACATAATCTGGAATAATTTAAATAGTGTTACAATTTATTTTTACAGATTGGTAAAATTTCCTGGAAAACTTATCTGTACCTGGTGCTTTCTGTTGGGGCTGTTTTTTTCTTTTTCTCTTCCTTTCCTTTCTTTCTTTCTTTCTTTCTTTCTTTCTTTTTTTTTTTAAGATGATTTCTATTAGTTTTGGATCTTACTTAAATTTGTTATTTATTTTCTATTCCTTCTTTTTTGGTATGATATTTGGTATGACTAAAGTCTGTTTAGACTTTCTATCTCCACTGAGATAAATTTTGAAGAGTTTTATCTGTCCTAAAAAATATATTTTTCACTTAAAATTATGCAAAGTAAACTTGCAATATTATAAGTTCTTTTTTATAGTTATTCTTCCTGTTCAATTTCAATTTCATGTTTCTGAAGTTTCAGATTTTTTTTTCTTTGTTGGCTCTACTAGTAGCTTTTGTTATTTGTAGATATTTTTTACAACAAATTATATTTGGCATTTATTTTAGGTTTGTCAGATAAACTGCAAGTTTCTCAGTTAAATTGAAATTCAGATAAAAGGACTCATAGGAAAACAACTTGTTATTATTTTTAATGTTTATCCCACATATTGAATGCAGCAAATTCTTGTGTTTTTTGAAATTTAAATTAAGCTGGACATTCCTTATTTTAACTTAAAATAGGTGGCATTGCAACTTTGCCTATTTATTTGTTGTATGCTTTACTTAATTCTAACTCTTTTTGCTGAAGACATTTTTATCTTAATTAACTCTTTGCTCTATTCCCTTTAGTTTACTATGAGATACTTTTCCTGTATTTTAAAGTTAGATGTTTATTTCATGTATCTTATTTTATTGTCATAAATATTTCCTCAGGTGTTTTAGGTCTGTTGATAGGTCTTGTCTTTTTTTTTTTTTTTTTTTTTTGTACTGGGGATTGAATCCAGAGGCACTTTAAAACAGAACTACATCCCCAGCACTTTCTATTTTTTTTTTTATTTTGAAGCAAGTTCTGATTAAGTTGTTCAGGGCCTAAGTTTCCCAGGCTGATTTTAAACTTGCAATCATTTTGTCTCAGTGTCCTGAGTCACTGGGATTACAAGCATGAGTCATTTACTCAAAGTCCTTAAAAATTATACATTAAAAGGTATTAGGTGGAAATAACTTTTATTTTGCTCTTAATTTATTATTTTAAGGAGTTATGATAAAAATGCCATTTTGATTATTTCTTGTACATAACACTTAATTTTTTTATTTCTATCATTTTTTATTTTTTACAGACTTTATTTTGGTTAATTTTACACAAATGGGGTACAACATTTTGTTTCTATGGTTGTACACTATGTAGATTCATACCATTCATGTAATCATACATGTACATAGGGCAATAATGTGTCTCTCCACCAGTTTTCATACCCCTTTCTCTCATTCCCCTCTATGTAATCTAAAGTTCCTCCATTCTTCTCTCACCTCCTACCCTGCAACCCCCATTGTATATCATCATCCACTTATCAGGAAAAACATTTGACTTTTGGTTTTTTGGAATTGGCTTATTTCACTTAGCATGATATTCTCCAATTCCATCCATTTATCTGCAAATGTCATAATATTATTCTGCTTTATGGCTGAATAATATTCCATTGTGTATACATAGAACAGTTTCTTTATCCATTCATCTGTTTAAGGGCCTCTAGGTTGGTTCCACAATCTAGCTGTTGTGAATTGAGCTGCTATAAATATTGATATGGCTGCATTACTGTAGTATGCTAATTTTAATTCCTTTGGGTATAAACCGAGGAGTGGGATAACTGGGTCAAAAGGTGGGTCCATTCCAAGTTTTCTGAGGATACTTCACACTGCATTCCAGAGTGGCTGCACCAACTTGCAACTCCACCAGCAATGTAAAAGTGTGCCTTTTCCCCGACATCCATGCCAACATCTATTGTTTGTGTTCTTGAGAACAGCCATTCAAATTGGAGTAAAATGAAATCTTAGAGTTGTTTTAAACCTCTATCTCTTACACTGCACACAACTCAACTCAAAATGGATCAAGGACTTAGGAATTAGACTACAGAGCCTGCACCAAAAAGAAGACATAACGTTTATTGAAGATTTATTTATTTTTTTGTACAGTATAAGTTTTTCTGAATGCATCATATTCTCTTGAAGGAAATTATAATTTAACATAGGAGTTAAACATTTGATAATTAAAATCTTGCTAATGATTATGATGTTTAAACCTTATATTTGCTAATTTATATTTCTATTTCATCTGTCTTCATCAAGAAAAGTGAATTAGTCTCACTACTATATTTCTACTTTCCTTAAATCAGCTGTACATTGTTTTATGAAAGTTAGTATTAAATTATTGAGCTAATATTATAACTCAATTATTAATTAACTGCTATCATATGATAGCATGTTCTTTGTTGTGTTGAATACTTTTTGGATTGAAAACTAGTTAAATAAAAAGATAAAGACTTACAGTTCTTTTGCTTATACTTTTCTATTGTGATTTTTTTGTACCTTCCATTTTGAAAATATTTTTGTTTCAGTGGTCTGAGTAAGGACACCTATTAATATGTTGATCTCATTTACATCCTATTTTCCCTTAAATTATAGTAGTCTAGTCCTTCATAATGTATTTTATTATTTTTTGACTATAACCTATATTATTTATGAAGTTTTAAAAAATTTTGTGTCTATTATGAACACAAATTTATATAAGCATACAATTGCATATTATTTTTCTGAATTATTTGTAAAAATTATGCATACCTTACCATTCAATATGTACTTCCAATATATATTGATCATCCAATATATATTTTCTGAAGTGAGTATTTTCATTCATATACCCACAGTAAAATTTTCAGTTGGAAAACAGTACAATAATGCTACTAAAATGTAGATCATAAGCAAATATCACCAATTGTCATAATAATGATATTTTAGTAATTGAAAATCAGATTATATTTATAGCATGTAATTTTTGTAGGTAGAAAAGCAAATTTAAAACAAATTTTCAATGTTTTTTCATCTGTTTAAAAGCACGGTGAAGGCAAATTAAAAATAATATGTTTACATTCAAGTAATGAAAAGGTATGTCAGTGATAGAAAAAGGTAGAAACAGGTAGAAAGGAAGGGAAGGTTATAGGATTAGGGGAAAAATGAAGGACAATTGTTGGATTATAACTTTTTATACATTTGTGATCATTACAATCATGATGATCATCCTCATCTTCAAAACCAAAATCAAACAAGTATACAACTAAAATAAACACTATAAGCCTATATCCTAAAGGAATATAGATGCAAAAATCCTCAATAGAATACCGAATTCAAACCAACTTCAACAGAAAATTTAAAAGTTATTAGCCATGATAAAGTGTAATCCCTCCTAAGAATGTACAAATTGTTTAACATTCACAATTAAGAAATGAGAAGCACCACATCAATCAAATGAAGAACAAAAGACGGTAAGATCATTAATAGATGAAGAAAAAAAAAACATTATAAAATTTAACTTTCTGTTATAATAACAATGTTGAACAGATTAGATAAAGAATGTACCTCACATAATACAGAGCATTTATAAGCATTTATAATAAGCCAATAGCTAACATTATATAAATAAACAGACAAATATATATTAAGTATAAGTGTATATACAATTGTACATAAATGTAATAACAATAAACTAAATGCAGTATTAATAAATATAAATAAATCAATAGTTATATGTGAATGCTATATTATCTAAACCAGAAGTCAAGAACTCAATCTCATTTATAATAACTATAAAAATAAAATGACATAAAATACCTAGGAATAAATTTAACCAAAAAGGTCAATGATCCCTGCAATGAAAATTATAAAACACTTATGAATAAAATCAAAGAAGACACAAAAGCATGGAAAGTCACCATGTTCATGAATTAAAATAATCAAAATTTTTAAAATGTTCATTCTACCCAGAGGAATCTATAGATTAAATGCAATTCTTTTCAAAGTGTCATTCTTTGCAGAACTAGAGAACAATACTAGAACTTATAGAGAACCACAAAATAACTGAATAGCTAAAACCATCTTGAGCCAAAAGAATAAGACAAGAGGGATTATAGAAGCTAACTTCAAACTATAGCATAAAGCTGTGGTAATCAAAACAGCAAAGCAGCATAGACCAATAGAATAGAACAGAGAATCTAGAAGTAAAACCACATATTCATGGCCAATTGATTTTGCACAAAGTTTCTAAGAACATGTGCTGGAGAAAAAACACTTATTTCAATAAATGGTGCTGGGAAAACTGGATAGCACCATGCAAAATTGAAACTATTCTTATATCTCAGCAGGTGTTTCATTAACTAAAAATGGATTAGAGACTTAATTTAAGATGTGAAACTATGACATCACTAGGAAAATAAACAGAGAAATCACGTCAGCTCATTGAAATAAGGAAAGATTTTCTGGAGTAGTTCCCCCAAAAACATAAGAAATCAAAGCGACAATCTAACAAATAGGATTACATCAAATTCAAAAGCTCTGCATAGCAAAGGAAGCAATCAGATAGTGTAGAGTTAACATATAGAATGGGAGGGAATATTTGCAAAGTATACATTTGACAAGTAGTTAATATCCAGAACATATTTATAACTAAAATCTTGATAATGAAGAAGAAAACATCTTATTAAGAAATATAAAATAGACTCTAATAGACATCTCCCAAAAGAAGATGTACAATTGGCCAAAATGTATATGAAAAACACTAAACAAATGCAAACCAAAACCAAAATGAGACAATTCCTCACCTGAGGAAGAATAGCTATCATCAAAAAATACCAAGTGTTTGAGGCTATGAAGAAAAGGGAATCCCTACTGACTATTGGTGGGAATGTAAATCAATATAGTCATTATGAATAAGTGGATGTTCTATTAAAAACAGAGCTATCATCTTATTCAGTAGTCCCACTAATGGGTGTACAAACAAAGGAAATGTAATTAATATATGGAAGAGACTTCTGCACCCCCAAGCTTCTTGCAGCAATATCCACAGTAGCCAAGAAGTAGAGTCAACCAAAATGTTCATCAGCTGATTAATGCATAAATCAATTGTGATATACATACAGAATGGAATACTATTCAGTCAAACAAAGAACAAAATCCTGTCTTTTATGACATGGATGAAACTGGAGATCATTTTGAAAAGAGAAATAAGTCAGGCACAGAAAAACAAATACCACATGATCTCACTCATGTGGGACTTAAAATCTGATTTCATAGAGGGTAAGAGTAGAACGGTGGTTATCAGGGGAGGAAGAAAGAATCCGAGAGAGTGGAATGGGGAAAGGTTGATCAACAGGTACTAAGCTGCAATTATAAATAGCAAAAAGTTCTGGTGTGCTATTGCACAGTACAGTGAACATAGATAACAATAATTGTTATATATTTTCAAAAGCTAGAAGAAAGCATTTTGAAAGCTACTACCATAAAGGAATGATAAATGTTTGAGGATACATGTATTTTTACCCTGATTTAGGCATCACATGATTTATACATGTATCAAAACATCATGTGGTATCCCATTAATGTGTATAAATTTTATGTTTTATGTATCAATTAAAAACAAATTTAACTTAAATTAAAAAGACTAAAAAATCAATAAGGACAGAAAAAGATGGAACAAAATTGTATAGAGCTAGGCATGGTGGCACATGCTTGTAATCCCAACGACTCCAGAGTCTGAAGCAGGAAGATGGAGAGTTCAAAGCCAGCCTCAGCAAGAGCGAGGCACCAAGCAACTCAGTGAGACCCTGTCTCTAAATAAAATACAAAATGGGGCTGGGGATGTGGGTCAGTGGCCAAGTGCCCCTGAGTTCAATCCCCAGGACCCCCCCAAAATTATATATAAACAAAGCAAATGAAACTAAAAATGAGGAGGAAGAAGAAATTAATTAAATTTTGACATGACTATGTATCCTAAGCGTTATGAAAAAATTTCAGAAATACTTCATGTGCATTTTGAAGCTCAGAAAAGGAATAAGTGTATTGTGGAAAATGAGAGTCAGGATTCTCATCTTTAGATAAGGGGGTTATAAATGTGGAAGTGGGGAAGGTAACAAGAAATTGTACCACTCTAAATTGGAAACAGAGTTTCAATTTTGAGTTTGTTAGTTTAATATAAAATGTATTTTAAGAAGTATATTTAAGTGAAACATATATGTATATAAACATACACATCAAATACACATATCTACTTATATATTTTTATATAGATATAAGTACATGCATATGTACATATATGTATTAAAGATTGAAAATATATATGTGACATGGGAATAAAGAATATCTGGAAATAATTTGCTACATGATTTCATTTTCTAAACATGAAAATATTTTAATGTGAAAGCTATTTTTACTGCCACTATATCAGAATCTTTTCATAATCCTTTGTTTCTTAACACACATCTTGCAGTTAAATCTAAACATACATTTTTCCTTAGGTATGTTGTGTGAAAAAAATATCTCCAGTGTTTCTCATATTTTTGTTATTTTTTTTTATTCCTGACTATATTTGATGAGTTCAAGTAAATTGGGTGATTAAAGCTAGACAACTATCACTTGTATCACAATAATTTTTACTGATATATCAATGAAATTACCAATGGAATGTCCTTCCAGTTTTTGTTATAAAATTCACTCATTAAATTTGATACATGTCAGAGTGTGTCCATTAAAGTGAAGCACACTTCATGTCTTTTGGTGAAGATTTGATTTTAGAATCTTAACATTTTTCCAATTCAGTTACCATAAAAGTGGTAAGACTAAAGATACATCTTGAAGACTGCATTTGTCATCCTGATACAGTGTTCAGCATGTAATAAACATTTAGTTTCAGGTGTTTATCCTGATTCTATCCTAGCAATTACAGGATTTAATCACTTGTTAAAAATGTCAATAGTTACATGATTTTGTATACAAAGTTGTACATCATTCATCTCTGTATTTATGAAAGTTTATTATAGGTACAGAGATGTGAATACACTGGTGTGTTGGAACTGGCTCACATTGCCTCTCCAGAGGAGACTGAGGCAGGAGGATGGCCAGCCTCAGCAACTTAGTGAAGCCCTAAACTTAGTGAGACTATGTCTCAAAATTAAAAAAAAAAAAAAAAGAAAAAAAGAAAAAAAAAATGCTGGGGATATAGCTGCTCAGTGGTTAAGCGCCCCTAGTTCAATCTGTGATACCAAGAAAAAAAAAAAAAAGGTTGATTGGATATGTCTCCTTCCAATCCTACATAGAGTGGATCACAACAGTAGTTTAAAATCATCATCAGAGGTATGATTATATCATGGAAATTGATAGAGGGAAAAAACCAACCCCTGCTTCCTTTTCTATTCCCATGGAGCTGTTCAATAAATCTATGCCAGGACTCTCATTGCTCTAATGCATTCTCTTTGACTATGGGAGATTCTACATTGTTTAAATGAACGGTTGGAAGTGTACTAAAGAGCTAGCTAGTTGAATGTGGATGGTGGAGGGTAAAGGGTAGGGGAGACACAAATCCATTGGAGAATCAGCATACACGAAAGACAATGGTAAAAATATGAATACTTAAAAGAACTGAAACATGCTTTAGCAGAGGCAAGAGTCCAAAAATTATGAAAGAAATACTGAAGAAATACTGTAAGCATTCCATAACTATGGACTTGTGACAAGGAAAAAAATTAGACAAACTATTAAAAGGAAAATTGAATAATATCATAAGCACTGTATAACATCTATTAGAGATGATAAGGGATTAGATAGGGGAAATCAATTTCACATGTCATTTTGGACACAGACTAACAACAGAGTCTGCTATTACCATACCAGGGTAAAAATTATTAATACCAAATAAAACATGCAGGATAGCAATTTTCAAACACTAGCCAATAGGTAACACAAAATTATGATTTTGCAAAGAGAAACAATGAAATGATCAGATGATTGCCCTGGATTTCTGCTTGAAGGAAATTATTAGAAGGTGGAGGAGGAAGAGGCTCTAAGTAGAGCTGATGGTTTTGTTTACTTGAGAAGGCAAGGATTCTGAGTTTGGAAAGTATGACACATCCAAAGTTTATGGGTAAGATACTGTTTTTTTTTTTTTTTTCCCCTTTAAAATTACCTTTCTATACTGAGTAGAAAATAAAGACTTTTTTTTCATGTTAAAAAAGAAAAGTAATGAAATTTTCCCAGTGAAACTTTATTATAAAAATGTTAAAGAAAACTTTTCAGACAAAAGAAAAAATTATATTAATTAGAAATATGGTATTTCTAAAAATGAACAGCAGTGGAAATAGAAAAAAATGCTGTTGTTGAATATAATTAATTTTATTCTTAATTTTAAAATTACATTGAAAGATAATTGATTATTAAAGGAGAATCACTAACAACATATTTTAGAAATTATAAGAGCAGAAAAATGTAGGCAAATGATAACTACAGTACAAAAATACAAAGTAGAATATGAAATTATACTTTCAAAGTATATTGTATACTTATATATTACAAGCAAATTATTATTACAATTTTGAGGATAGTCTTGATATCTTAAAAATGCATATTATAAACTACAACAACAACAAAAAACCTTAAAAGGTATATAAAAGGAGACAATAGAAGAGATGCAATGGAATCTGAAAAATGTTCTCATTATCAAAGAAGACATAAAATTAATTGGAAGATAAAAGTGTTATACAACACTATCACCCTACCTCATGGAATTAACAATTGTAAAATACCATAGGTTTGAAAACATAAGAATCCACACTTTTCAGGTACCATGATCTTTTCACCAAGTATATTCTATCCCATGTCCTAAAATAAGTTTCAATAATTTTATAAGGAATAAAAATATACATAATATATATTTTTAAAATTTTTAAATTTAAAAAAATTTATTTGTTCTAATTAGTTGTACATGACAGTAGAATGTACTTATACAATTTGATAGCTCATACATAAATGGAGTGTAATCTCTCATTTTTCTGATTATACGTATTCATCAGTCATGCAGTCATACATGTATATGAGGTAATAATGTCTGTTTACTCTACTATCATTCCTTCCCCCATACCCTTCTTCTACCTTCACTCCCCTCTACCTAATATAAAGTAACTCTATTTTTCCCTATCCCACCCCCACTTATTGTGAATTAGTTTCCGTGTTTCAGAGAAAACATTTGGCCTTTGGATTTTTGGGTTTGACTCATTTTACTTAGCATGTTATTCTCTAACTCAAATCATTTACCAGCAAATGCCAGAATTTCATTCTTCTTTAAAGTTGAGTAATATTCCATCATATATATCACATTTTCTTTATCCATTCATTTGTTAAAGGGCACCTAGATTGGTTCCATAATTTAGCTATTGCGAATTGAGCTGCTATAAACATTGATGTGACTGTGTCACTGTAGTATGCTGATTTTAAGTTCCTTGGATATAAACTGAGAAGTTGGATAACTGGGTCAAAAGGTGGTTTCATTCTACTTTTTCTAAGGAATCTCCATACTGTTTTCCATAACGGTTGCACCAATTTGCATTCCCACCAGCAATGTATGAGTGTCACTTTTTCCCCACATCCTTACCAACATTTATGGTTGCTTATATTCTTGATAATTGCCATTCTGATTGGAATGAGTTTAAGTTAGAGTAGTTTTGATTTGCTTTCTCTAATTGCTAGAGATGATGAACATTTTTTATATGTGTGTTGATCAGTTTTATTTCTTCTTCTGTGAAGTGTTTTTTCTGTTCCTTAGCCCATTTATTGATTGGGTTATTTGTTTCTTTGGTGTGAAGTTTTTTGAGTTCTTTTTATATGCTAGAGATTAATGCTTTATCTGAAGCGCATGTGGTAAAGATTTTCTCCCACTCTGTAGGCTCTCTCTTCACATTATTGATTGTTTTCTGTCAAGGAATATATTAGTAAATAATCAATTACATAAATATATATTAAAATCATGCAACACTTTGTAATATAAGTCATGGGATAAAGAAGAAATTATAAGATGTTTGTGGTCGTGCACATCTGTTATCCCAGTGATTCTGGAGGCTGAAGCATGAGGATTGCAAGTTTAAGATCAGTCTCAGCACCTTAGGTCCTAAGCAACTTAGTGAAACCCTATTTCAAATAAAAAGTAAAATAAAAAGGGGTTGGGTAGTTAGCTCACTGGTAAAATGTCTCTGGGTTCAATTCCCATTACCAAAATTAGAAAGAAAGAAAGAAAAAGAATAAATTATGAATTATATTAGCAACTATTTTATGTTAAGTAAAATAGAAACACAATATATAAAATGTGATAAAATAGAAAGTTCAAAAAAGAAAGTTTATACTTTTGATATTTACACCAAAGAAGTCTAAAATCAATTGACTAAATTTCCATCTCAAGAAAAAGAAGAAAAAATTAAACCCAAAGTAAACAAAATAAGTGAAATATTTAAAATAGAGGTAGGTTTATTAAAGTGGACAATCTTACAGAAAAGTCAATTTAATAAAAATAACATTAAAATTAATAATCCTCTGGTTAAACTGAAAATGAAAGTACAAAGCAACATATAAGCAATGTTTGGGATGACAGTAGGCACAGTATTACAAGTTGTGGCATTAAAAGTATGGTAAGAATTATATTTTATACATCTTAATTACAGAAAATTCCATGTACAGATAAAATGTGCAAATTATTTGAATGCATCAATTAATTAAACTGAAGAAGAAACAGAATATCCCTGTATCAGTTTAAAGAAATTATCTTTGAAGTTTAAAATCCTCTCTTTTCTTTATTCCTTGGTGTATTCTAGCAAATGTTTAAAAAACAAATGATGCCAAGCCTACCCAACATTTTTCCAGAAAATAAAGAAGAATGAAATATTTCTTATTGCATTTTATGATGCCAGTATTTTCAGGCACTATAACCGGATGATATTTTTAATAAATCCTCAAAACCTCTACTGCCACTCATGGAAAAAAATAAATCTGAATTCTCATTAGGCTAGAAATGGAAATTTCAAAATGGCAATGGTCCTGATATATCTGCCATTAGCATATTTAACAGAAAAATAAAATACAAATCTGGGTACAACTCGTGGGACTTTTTATCTTCTAGCAGGAGCAGATTATTCTTAAGAAAGTTACAAATGTTATTAAATACACAGCAGGCATTTCAGAAAAAGTTAATGTCTACTTATTCTATGCTTGAACTCTTAATGATACATTGAAATCTTCCTGTCAAAACTAAGGCAAATGATTTTTACAACTTGTCTACACTATTGTCTAAAAGGATCTTGATTGACCCACATATTCTTGCTCCTCAGAGAGGCATTTGTATGAAATGAATGCTGTGCAGGAATATTCAAATACTCTTTGTAGTTTTAGCATAATTTTCATAAAGGTAGTATAAAACTTTTACATCCATATTTTTATTTTACATCCATATTTTATTTTCATTACCAATAAAATAATTGAAATATCTTTTTCAGAAAGCAGGAACATTCTTAAGTTTATCAGATCCTGAAACAATGAATTCCTGGTGAACTATTTGATATGCACTTACATACATACATTTTTTTCACTGAAATATTTAGCATAAATGGACAAGGATATTGAGAGCAAGAAATAAATCTCAATTTTGGACATACTGAGATTAAATTGTCTGGATTCATCTATGAAAACATACGTAGGAAGATGCATATCTTGTATGGGCTATCATAATAGAAAGCTGAAGAGGACCGACATTAAAGATTATAATTAAAATTTGCAAGAGGGGAAGAGGGCTTAGAATAGAATGCTGAATAAGGTAAGCATTTAAAGATTAGTTATGGGAAAAACAACTGTCAATGGAATTGAAAAGGAGGAGAGTGAGGGTCAAACAAAAGAGAAGGGCCCCCCAAAATCAAGACGGACCCCAAGGAAAGAGTTACAAGCATCAAATTCTGCCTTAGAGTTCTAGTAAGTTTAAAAAGGAAAGGAAGTATGAATAGAAGTGATGATGTTGCAAAGCAATTCAGAGAGCAGAAACAGATTGCAGTAGAGTGAGAAATAATTGCAGGCCCTGCCTAATTACAAAATCAATAGTCTATAATTTCTCAGTCAAAATATGTTACATATTTGCAGACAAAATCAGATACCAAGTACGGTTACTACTTTTTCATTTAAACATACAAATGAATGATGTATGTTGAGAGTTGTTGGATATCTCAAATTTCTTAAGCTCTTTCCTCACTAAATACCAAGGTACCCAGATTAAGAAATTGGACTTTTGTGATTATTTGTAATTACTCAGGCAATTTAGGCACCAAAAATAAGCAGTTAAAAAATATTTAATGCAACAAATATCATGAGGGATATAAAACCAGATATAAGTTATTTATATTGTTATTTAGATTAGTTGTAGATGATTCAATATTTGTGAACACTTTTATTCATTATATAGTAACCACAATAATTATAATATATGAACTGGTATAATTAATAATTCTGAATGTCAGAGTCGTCATATAACATGATTTCTGTTTTAGTCAGCTTTTTCACTGTCAAAAGACCTGATGAGAACAATTTTAAGGAGGAAGAGTTTATTTGAAGCTCATGATTTCAGAAGTCTCAGTCCATAGACAGATGACTCCATTCATTGGAGCCTGAGATGAGGCAGAACATCATGGCGAAAGACTGTGGTGAAAGAAAGCAAAATCATGGCCACCGGGAAACAGTGAAAGAGACAGATTCCCTCGCTTCAGACAAAACAAAAACCCCAAAGACACACCACCAATGACCCACTCTTCCAACCTCAACCTACCTGCCTATAGTTACCGTACAGTTAATCCCCATCAGGGGATTAATGCACTGGTTAGGTAAAGGCTCTCATAACCCAGTCCTTTCACCTATAAATCCTCTTACATTGTCTCACACGTTATTCTTTTGGGCACACCTCACATCTAAACCAAAACATTTTATTTCTCTCTTACATCGCAAAGTTTTACAATTTGTATATGAAGTATTTCCCAAAAGCTTCTGTGTTAATGTTCAGAAGTAAACGATTAGATTTTGAGAACTATAATTTAAAGCAGATTATAATATCAAGTGGATTGATCCATCAAATGAATTAATAATTTGAAATTACTATCATACTGGGTGGTGAGAGTAAGCAGGTGGGGTGTGGCTGGAGGAAATAGGTCTCTGGGAGTTTGCCCTTGAGGATTATATCTTGTCTCCTGGGTTTCTCTCTCTCTCTCTCTCTCTCTCTCTCTCTGCTTTCAGACCACCATGAATTGCGGAGATTTCTTCTGACACATTCCTCCACCATGATGTTCTGCTTCACCTCAGGCCTAGAGGTAAAGCCAGCCCATATGGACTAAACTTCTGAAACCAACTATGAACCCCAAATAAACTTTTTCTCCTCTAAGTTGTTCTTAACTGGTTATTTTGTCATAGTGATGAAAACCAACACACAAGTTATAACATTTGACTATGAGGTGAAGTCTCCCTCTACTAAGTAACTTGTCCTGTAGCTAGAAGTCTAGCTGAAGGTAAGGATTAGAGAGAAAACAGTTGTGTGTTTCTGTGGTTTAAGACAAAACAAAAAGTAAAATACATTATTTCCACTTATATCTGAACAGATAAATCTCATTTACATGATTCAAATAGACTGCATGCAAATTATGATTAAGACAGATAATCCTGAGAGCCAAAGTAAAGAGAATGTAGTTAATACTTTGAAACACCTGGTCCAGAATGCTCCTAGGAAACTTCAGACATCATGTACACTGTGGGGAAATGTTAAGGTTTATATATTAGGTATCCCCAAGGGTTCACCTGTGGGACAATGCAGGGAGTTTAGAGGTGAAATGATTAATGATTGTGCTATGAAAGCCTTAATCTAATCCGTGCATTAATCCCTGATATGGCTTAACCTGGTGGTACCTGTAGACAGGTAGTGTGTGGCTGGGGAATATGAGTAGTTGGGGCATACCCTTGGGGTATATATTTTGTTCTTGTTGAGGAGACCTCTCTTTCCCCTCTCTGCTTCCTGATCTCATGTTTCAAGCTGCTTTCCTGTGCCACACACTTCTGCCAAGATTTTCTACCTCACTTCAGGCCCAGAGCAATGGAGCTAGCCATTTACAGACTAAAACCTCTGAAACCAGGAGCCCCAAAATGAACTTTTCCTCTAGAATTGTTCTTGTGAGGTCCTTTAGTCACATCAGCAAAGAAGTGGATTAAAACAGGTACTAATCAGAAAAGAGTTTAAGATGATGTCAATTAACTTAGTTCTTCACAAAGATATACAAATCTCTCATTTTCTCCGATCTTATAACCCCGGTATAAGCCACCATCATTTCCTACCTGTATTGTTTTAGTATCTGTTATGGTTTGGATGTGAGGTACCCCCGCAAAGCTCACATGTGAGACGATGTAAGAAGGTTCAGAGTAGAAATGATTGGGTTGTGAGTCTTAACCCAATCAGTGATTAATCCCCTGGTAGGGATTGACTGAGTGGTAACTGGAGGCAGGTGGGGTATGGCTGGAGGAAGTGTTTCATTGGGGGTGTGGCTATGGGTATATATTTGTTTTTGGCAAGTGGAGACCTCTCTCTCTCCTCTCTGTCCCTTTCTGTCCTTCTCTCTCCCTCTCTCTCTCTCCCTTTCCCTCCCCCCCACCCTCTCTTTCTGATATCTGATCATTATGTGACCATGTTTCCCTCCACCACACTCTTCCTCCATGATGTTCTGCCTCACCTCAAGCTAGGAGGAATGGAGCCAACCTTCTGTGACCAGTGAGCCCTCAAATAAACATTTTCCTCCTTGACAATTGTCCTGGTTGGGTCTTTTAATCACAGCAGCGAAAAAGCTGACTAAAACAGTCTCCTTCCTTGTTTCTCTCTTTTAAACTTGTTCCCCTGCCAGTAGACTATTTTGAGATTATGTCTTGACTCCTGGGCTCCTCCTCACAGAAGTGGAAGCCACACTTATAAAATCATGAGATATTAGGTTACTGTTCTATTCAAAATCTTCTGGTGGCTATTTATCTTACTCAGTGGATATGTATGACCTGAGTTTCCTCTACTCTTCTCATATTGTGATACCTTTACTCTTTCAACTCCAAGTATGTGATACTTACTGCTTTCAATGGACATGCAGGATCTAAAAGCAGAGATTTGAACTTGCTGCTTCTTCTGCCTGTAAGAAATACCCATAGAGCTGTGTGGTTTCTTTTTACATTTTATTTGTGCCTAAAAACACCCAATCTTTAGACCCCTTCCTGATCACACCATGTGAAATAGCTTCCCTGTATATATCCCTCCAGTAATCTCCTTCCCAAATAATACATAGATTAATTTTATTCAATAGCATGCATCCCTATTTGAGATTATCTTTATTTACTTTTTATTTGGTTACTTCCTATTCACCACCAACACAATGCAATCTCCACAACAGCAGCTACCCTGCCAATTTTGCTAAACTGTCTGTATCCATGGTCTAAGCTCTTAGTAGATAATTGATTCCCAAATTATGTGTTGAGTGAATAACAATAATAGAAATGTCGGTAGCATTTAATAATAGAAATTTTGTTTAGTTTTTAGTATGAAAGTATTGTAGAAGTATATATAGTCTTAAAATTGATGCTGTCAGATGTGTATATATATATATATATGTAATTAATATATAATTTGTTTCTTATTTAATGTATTTTCTGGAAATATTTCTATAATATGACTTTTAATTCCAAATTACTGAACATTTTCTCTTATAAATATAATAACATTGAAGAACTATTACATGGATAAACTCTTTTACACATTTTAAAATTGATCACTCATGCTAGATTCTTGTAATTGAATTTACATTGTCAAAGGACAATGACATTCTTAATTTACAAATGCTGAATATACATTTTTTCCTAGAAAAACTACGCTTTCTAGACATGCTTACTAATGTCAAGTATCACCTAAAAATTTCTGCTAACATTAATATTTAAATTACATAACACCCTATAGTGTGGTGTTTTATTATATGCTCATTGATTCAACAAACTCTCATTGATTATATACTTAAAACATAGTTTCCCTCTGCTCAGAAATTTTTATGTTATTATTTGTAGTTTTGGTTAGTAATTAATCTTACAGAATTTAAGATTGTAAAAATAATTGTTTGTTTACTCTCACATTTTAAATGCATAATTCTCTTATAATTTAAAAAGTGCTTTTTCACTTTTAGTTTCACCTGATCTCCATAATGAAGCTTCTTGTCTCAAATTTATAATGACACTAAACAAAATTTTGGCCATATGAATCTGTTTAACTTATTAGACCACAATTTCTGATTTTCTTAGATATATTTCTTGGAAATTTCTGGTAACTAATTTTTGTTTTTCCAGAAAATAACATTATGTTGTTAAAGAATAAGTTAGAGATTATGAATTTTATGAATGAATAAATGAATGAATTATGAAAATTCTAACATCAGAATATCTCAGAATATTCTGAGAAAGTGACTTAAGGCATATCTGCACTTAAATCAAGATCTTCTGATAGCAAGCCTATTGTTGTTTCTTCAAACATAAATACAAGGCACATGATCCATATGTGAGAACAGAAGGAGTTCCTCTGAAAAGAATATAAATGACCGCTACTATGAGAAGCCCCAGATAAGCCATGTCCAAGGACATGGGCTTAGAGAATTTACTAAGGTGTAAACATACTTTTGTAAACTGACTCATTAACAATGAATTTCATTAGTAGATTATGACCATTCTAACCATAAACCTTGCATGGAGGGCTCTTCAGAATAGGCATTTGTGTTAATAAATGATTGGAACAAAAATTAAGCTGCTTACAGTTTTCAAATCTGTTTTTCCTTTCTCTTGCTTGAACATTTATTACCAAAATAATGAAGTTGGGCTACACCCTATCAAACAATTGGTGGCAGATTTCAAGTTAATGCTCTATGTTGCACAAATATAATAAACCTATTTATTTCATATACTAACTACATTAAGCACTGACAATTCCAAATAACTTCTAATATAAACTATATAACTAAATTTCTTTTACAGGCCCAAAGAACTAAACCTGAATCAAAAATAACACCCAGTGTAATTGAAGGACAATGCTGACCTGTATAAATACTGCGGCATAAATTGAAAGCACAAGCCATCATTACCTATTGCAACTACAATTTAGACTTCTATTTTATTATTTGCAATAGAACTTAAGTTTTAGCAGACCATTCTCATAATAGGTAAATAGCCTGTTTAGGAGTGTTTTTGTTTGTTTGTTTTTCCCCCTTGGTACTTGGAATTGAACCCAGGGGCACTTAAGCACTAAGTCACATTTCCAGCCCAGCCTATATACATACAGACACACACACACACACACACACACACACACACACACACACATACATACATATGTATGAATATAATTTAGAGACAGGGTCTCACTGTTGCTTAGGGCCTTGCTAAGTTACTGAAGCTGGCTTTCCACTCCCAATCCTCGTGCCTCAGCCTCCCCAGCCTCTGGGTTTGTAGGTATATGCCATCTGTGCCTGGCTAGGGGTGTTTTATTTAGATTTACACATAGCTGAATTGCAGTAATGGTAAAAATAAGAGAGGTCAAAACTGGAAAAATGTCTGTGCATTCTTCTCCAGAGGGAATAATTTTTATTTCCATCTCTGCCACTTATTTGCTGTGACTTAATCAAGAAAATCTGTTACATTGAACTTCAATTTCTTCAGGTGTCAAGTTATAATGTTGAATAACTCTTCCTGAAGATTGTTTTGAGAGATACTTTGCCATACAATTTGATTGAATATGGATCATCCTTTTTGACTCCTTACTAGGCATGTCAAATTTGGTTCAGATGCCATCTTCTTTTATGCATTGACCAACATTAGGACTAAGATTTCTTTGATTTTAGTTTACCTATAGTTGAAACTATATTGTTACAGAAGTCCAAGTAGTTCAATGTTACTTGTTTATGAGACTTAGACAACCCTAAAAAAAAATGCAGGAGACACAAAATCTACCATAAGAAATATCTTTTTTTATTTAATAATTTGGAACAAAATAATTAAAATATTTTAGGTGAAATATTTAAAAGACAAATACCTGAATGATTTTATCAGAGAAGATTTTTCTGGTTTGTTCTGGGTTCAGCAATACTTGTTTGGGCATGCTATTTTTCCCAGTACAGGCATCCTCCTTGCTGGCAAAGACACACAAAGAGAATGCCAGTTTAATGCTCTGGAAGACTGTCAGTTCCTCCTGAGTTCAACTCATGCATCCTAATGTGGCATAAGTTTTCCTGTAGAAGACCACATTTCAGAGGTCCTTTGACAAAACCCATATTAAAAAAATGTGATGTTCAAGAAACGGAGGTGGCTTGAATAATTTAGCAGCTACATATAGACCTATGAAATATTAAAGGGACAATAGGGTACAATGGGGAGTTATACAGAGATGCTAGTTTGACATCGGTCTCCTTGCACAGTTGGCTGTTGGCTCTAGTGAGACTTGATATGCTGTGATGGTGAGACAGTAATTGCAGTGAAGCTAATAAGTACTTTAATAAAAGTGAAACAGGCTTACTGACATTCAGATCTTAAAAAAAAAGAAAGAGCTCAAATAACTTCAGTTTTCTTTGGAATATTGAGCTGATATTAAACATCATTTTGAAGAACAGCCCATTCTTGGTATTCTTAAATAAATTTGTTATGAATAAGAACTGTTCGGCCAGCTATGTATTTCCTTCAAAAATATGATAGGTTTAATGATCCCTTTTCAAAATGAAAGGCAAGAAAGCAGGTGCACAATCTCTTAGGTTGTGCTGACATGATTTAAAGATTCAATGCTTATCATTTTTTTGCAGTACATCCATGTACTCCGGCCTCATATTATAATAAGGAAACTTTCTATCAGAGGCACAGATTGAAATGCTGATACCCAGATAGGGCAGAAAGGCCTAAACATGGACACTTATTCTTCTTTATTGAAAATCTTAGCTTCAGACACCTAAATCACCTTAAAACATTTGCTCCTAAAAATATAATTGTCTTTGTTTCTCTTTACTTCTTTTGCATACAAAATCATTATAATTAGACAAAGGGATTTTTTTTCCACTTTAAGTGAAATAAATGTTTGAAAAATTGTGCATAAAATAAACTACAGTGATATTTTGCTATTACTTTCAAGTGGCTTCTGTTTCGCTTTGCATCTCCTAAACTGTGCACTGAATTCTCCTTTTGAAGAGATACCTGAAGGCTCAGGCAAATGGAGAGGATGAGACATGATCCCAAATAAACATTTTCTATTTTTGAGTAAGTTAATCAAGGTGGTGAATCCCACCCTTAAATATTGGATATATTTTATATTCATGTAGCATTAATGGAAATTCATAATGTGACCAAGACTGTATATGTTTTATTTAGGAGACCTAACAGGTCTGCAAATTAATGATTTCCACTCTGGCAAATAATTTCAGAAGAGTCATAAAGGAAACAACAAAATGGTTAAGTAACTCTACCATTCATATAGACTCCTCACAATGTTTAGCTGTTTTGAATTGCCTTCACATCCATAATTTCATAGGAAATCTACTTTGCACAATCCTCTGAGGAAGATTTGGAAAGGAGAGGGTGCATTCCCAGCAGAAAAGTGCTCAGCAAGTTAGTCACCATGTCAGTTATCAGGAATCCAGAGATATAAAAGACAGGAACATACTTTCCAGAGCAGAGTCACAGAGTTGGCTTTAATGAGGTACGATAGACAAAAATTGTATGTATTTTTTGATATTTTTATATATGCATACATTGTAAAATGACCACTGCAATCAAGCTAACTAACATTTCTATGACCCTAGGTCATTATCCTTTGTGGGCACACATGAGAGGGAATAATATTTATAATTCGTTGTCTTAGAAATTTTCAAGTATATGATTATGAACTTTAGTCACTGAGATATAAAACAGACATCAGAAACATATTCATCTTGTCCAGTTGAAACATTCTACGCTTTGAAATATATCTCCCCAGTTCCTGGGAACCACTGTTCTACTCTTTGCATCAATAAGTTCAAATTTTTTAGATTCCGCATATAAGTGACAGCGTATAGTATTTTCTGTCCCATACCTGACTTGTGTCACTTATAGGTACATCCATGTTCTTGTAAATGACAGGACTTTCTTTCTTCCATTGTGTATGTATACTACATTTCTTTAATCATTTATCTCTTGATGGATGCTTTGGTTGATTCAAGATATTAACTATTGTAAAGAAGACCAATTATTCCAGTTGAATACAAATAATCTTACCTATCTTCCATTGAAGTCTAGCTAAATGGAAAAACAACTTTATTTTTTATAACCCCTGTTAATAGAAGAGCAAGAATATTACTATGAATTATTCTCTGATCATAGTAAAATTATACATTAATAATGGCACTGTATTGTGGATGCATCATTGGAGTGTTTCCACAAGGTAAACAGTACCAATCTGTCAGAATTGGTATTTGAAGAAGAATTCCAGCCAACCCACTCTCCATTTTCATCCTTTGGTGAAGTAGTTCTCTTGGTCTTAGGTAGAACTCACACATCTCTGGCTTGTGTTATCTCCTTCATAAAGGCCTGTTCTTATTACTTTTTTTTTTGTAAAGGATAAGCTCTTTCTTGAGTTAAAACCTTCCAACTTAACAAGATTTCATAAATATGGTTATGCAGTTTAATTTCTTGCTTTTTTCTTTCATTTTTATTCTTCTTGTTATTGGTCTGTTTTTTGAGGATATATGTTTTCCCTTAAAGATTTGTGTACCATTACTGCTATTTTAGTGCAATGTCTAGTAGTCAATTCCCCAAATTCATACAATCTTATCTGTATAGGTTTGTTTTTTAAAGTTTATTTTTGTTAGTATCTTAAAGCTGTATCAGGAGACTACATAAACATAGCAGCACCCATAGTGAGATTTGGATACAAATAATGATTACGATAGAATATATAACTGCAAAATAATCAAAGCAGGTTTGTGTCAAAAGAAGCAGAGGAAGATTTTCTCTGAAAGTGAATATAAAATTATTATTGTTCTGGAATACAACTTTAGCTTATAAATATTCACACACATTCTGAACTTTAATAAGATGATCTTACCAAGAGATGTTATAGAGAAATTTGTTATTTTAGATTTGGAGTCCTAGAACCAAAAAGAGAAATGCTGAATGCATTTTTAAAACTCAAAGTTGGTCTAGCTAATGAAAACCAGTCAATAAATTTTATAGAAGACGTCTAATCATTTTAAGAGTGCAAAACAGTCTATGTGTGCATGTGTATGAATGTGTCAGTGTGTGTCATGTGTGGTGAGAGTATATGCACATCAAATGTAAAACAATCCATTGATTTTGCTATATTGCCATCTCTTGAATGATAACTAAAACAAGTACACCTGCTAGAAATGAAGCAGAATTATAAATTATTAACACACATCTGAACATTTACTTAGCTACTCACTATTGAGAATATCAAAGACTATGGCATAGGGTACCTAAAATTAAAACCCAATTTGTCTTATTAGGGAAATAGCTCTGCACATCAGGGATAAAATATAAGCCCCAAAGGCACATCCCCTAGTGACTCATCTCCTGTAGTCACATTCTGCTGCCTACAGTTCCCGCCCAGTTAATCCTCGTCAGTGGATTAATGCACTGATTGGGTTACACCTCTCATGTTCTAATGATTTCACCCAGCTGTAGTTGTTCAATCACAAATACATAATTTTTACATTATTTATGTATACTTGTGTTTTTAATGTTTGCTTACCTTTTCTCAGTGATTGAATAACATCTTTATGAATTTTTATCTATATTTTAAATCAGTTATTTTTTTTTTATTGTAAACAAATGGGATACATGTTGTTTCTCTGTCTGTACATGGCATAAAGGCATACCATTTGTGTAATCATAAATTTACATAGGGTAATGTTGTTTGATTCATTCTGCCATTTTTTTCCCTTCCCCCCCTCCCCTCCCACCCCTCCCCTCCATCTATACAGTCCTTCCTTCCTCCATTCCTGCCCCCCTCCCTAAACCCAACTCCAACCCCAACACTAACCCTTCCCACCCCCCATTATGTGTCATCATCCACTTATTAGCGATATCATTCTTCCTTTGGTTTTTTGAGATTGGCTTATCTCATTTAGCATGATATTCTCCAGTTTCATCCATTTGCTTGCAAATGCCATAATTTTATCATTCTTTATGGCTGAGTAATATTCCACTGTATATATATACCACATTTTCTTTATCCATTCATCAATTGAAGGACATCTAGGTTGGTTCCACAATCTGGATATTGTGAACTGAGCAGCTATGAACATTGATGTGGCTGTATCTCTGTAATATGCTGATTTTAAGTCCTTTGGGTATAGGCCAAGGAGTGGGATAGCTGGGTCAAATGGTGGTTCCATTCCAAGTTTTCTAAGGAGTCTCCACACTGCTTTCCAGAGTGGCTGCACTAATTTGCAGCCCCATCAGCAATGTAAGAGTGTACCTTTCTCCCCACATCCTCGCCAACACCTGTTGTTGCTTGTATTCTTGATAATCGCCATTCTAATTGGGGTGAGATGGAATCTTAGGGTGGTTTTGATTTGCATTTCTCTTATTACTAGAGATGTTGAACATTTTTCCATATGTTTGTTGATTGCTTGTATATCTTCTTCTGTGAAGTGTCTATTCATTTCTTTAGCCCATTTGTCAATTGGATTATTTACATTCTTGGTGTAGAGTTTTTTGAGTTCTTTATAGATTCTGGAGATTAGTGCTCTATCTGAAGTATGATTGGCAAAGATTTTCTCCCACTCTGTAGGCTCTTTCTTCGCATTGCTGGTAGTTTCCTTTGCTGAGAGAAAGCTTTTTAGTTTGAATCTATCCCAGTTATTAATTCTTGCTTTTATTTCTTGTGCTATGGGAGTCCTGTTGAGGAAGTCTGGTCCTAAGCCGACATGTTGAAGCTCTGGACCTACTTTTTCTTCTATAAGATGCAAGGTCTCTGGTCTGATTCCGAGATCCTTAATCCATTTTGAGTTTAGTTTCGTGCATGGTGAGAGATATGGGTTTAGTTTCATTCTGTTGCATATGGATTTCCAATTCTCCCAGCACCGTTTGTTGAAGAGGCTATCTTTTCTCCATTGCATATTTTTGGCCCCTTTGTCTAGAATGAGAAAATTGTATTTATTTGGGTTTGTGTCCGTGTCCTCTATTCTGTACCATTGATCCACCTTTCTATTTTGGTACCAATACCATGCCGTTTAAATCAATTATTTTTAAAGGAGTCAATTTTTTTCAGAACCCTCTCTCAAGCCTTAGATAATTGAAGTTCATGTTCAGGAGCATGGATGTACTAGTCCTCCTGCTTATGCACAATGGAAAATGCATTAAGTGTGGTCTCAACAGAAAGGTAACACAGCTTGCTATCACACTTCTCAGTTAAAATTTTATTCTCTGTTTTCAATCTTTAATGACTTACCAGAACTAGCATATAGACAAAGTTCTCTGTGGAGAGAACAACAGGTTAATATAATTATTAATTCTTATAAAAATTATTATTTTTCTTGGGTTTGATTACTATGTGAGTCTTCCATAAATTTTCAAAATAAAAAAGTATTAGAATATTTTTATATTAATGTTTTTAAACATAGCTTCTTTAACCATATGTCCTTTGAATCTGTAGATTTAAGATCTTGTATTTGAGGAGGAAAATGTTTTTCAGTTTGTTTGGATATTAGCTTGAATTTTTTGTGTTGTTTTGTTTTTATCCTAAATGTTATCAGTGAGAGTGAGTTACCTATACTTTAACTTCCTTTGAAAGGAAGTCATTCAAGTGTTATGTAAATGTCAGCATCCTAAACAGAATAGATAAACTGAAATTTAGTAGTAAATATGGTAATTCCTCTAAGTGGAGATTTTTTCCTATTTTTAGAAAATATTTTATTAGCAGAGAAAATATATAATAATACTGTCATAGATAAATGAGCACAATTCAGATGAGCAGAGAGAATGAGGTAGGATATTCTAGTTCTGAGTGTCAGTGGGTCAGAAGAAAAAGCTTAGCAGTCTTTACATCTGTTTCCTGAGAAAATGGATATGGTTTTAATATGCAGATTAGTTAATAAACTACACAGTCTAAAATCAGTTTGACATTTTAATTTAATTTGTCAGAAGTGAATTTAAATATAATACCCTGCATGTTAATGGCATTTATTTTTCATAGCGCTTTTGCTCATATGTTATATAAATGCCTTCTCTGTGGAATAGAAATTGAACTTGAAACTTTTTTTCATTAATCAATGACTGATCATCCATTTTATGAATGTATCAGTGTAGAATTATGATGATCAATTATTCATTCACATACTGTATTAATTTAAAGGATTTACTAAAACTAAGAATATCCAAATATAGACTGCATTTTACATTTGCAAGAGTTTTTCACAAAGTAGATTACCACAATGACAGTGCATTTCTGGAGGGAATTCAAGCATCGGGTGGGTAATACATATTCAAATCATGAGATAATATGGATCACATTTGCAGTCATATTAAATTTAATCTCCCTCTGGGGAAACAGAGGTCTATGGAAGTTAAGTAACTTGTTTAAAATTCTCAGATTGATTGAGATTATGAATGGTATCAAGCTTCAGGGTCATGGCATAAGTGAAAAAAATGAAAGCCCATGTCATGAGATAGATGTTTCCCAACTCACTTTAAAAATGAAATTATGAATGAAAAACACAGAAACACTGACTGCACGGAGGCTTTAAAGTATTAACACGCTCACCACTTCACTCGATTCATCGTACTGCTTGAATGTAGGAATGAAAGCAAAAGAATTATAAAATTTTTGTTGAGAGAGCAAATGGTGAGGAAAAGCAAGAACAAAGTATGACACTGGCTTGCTTCTAAGTTCACCATTCTTTTCGGATAGATTTTGAAACTTTTTCACCATTCTACAGGCTTTCCTTTCATAGACTCAGAACTTCTAGTTACAGTCAATTGGTGCTGCAGATTCAATTATGACCAGTTACATTTTCATCTATTTCACTCTGATCCCTGGAAAATCTGTCAGACTGACCTGTTCTTTTCTTGGCCTGCAGGAATGGGTCACTCAAAAGTTCTAAGCTGATCTTCCGCTTTTAAATACCATTTTAAACATTACTTTCATCCTAAAAGCACAATTGGTTTTCTTAATTTCCCGTACCTTCTCCCTGGTGCAGAAGTGGTTTTCTTTTTACACAACAATGTGTGTTCAGTAAATTTTTAGTGTATGTCCATATTGCATTTTCTGTATTTCTTTACTCCCTCCATGTAAATCAAGTTCCTCTTTGTTTCAGCCAGTCATGCCAGGGGCATTTCAGAGCTTTGTTTCTAAACTATAAATTAGGAAATAAATTTTAAACTTTGCAAATGATTTGCGAGTGATAAAGTAGAACAGTGCATTTTATTACTGTGAAGGGTTAAGATAGGTCCAGTTTCAGACAAGCAGGTATAATTGCTCCTTCATACCTTGGCCTTTTTCCTTTTAACGTTTTGAAAGTCATTTTGTAATATTTTGAAATGCCCTTATTGCTTGAGGAAAACTTGTCATATAACCAGGTTATAACATTAAAATAATACAGCTATTTTTCCCTACATGATTTATAATATTGCATTACCCATAATGTGTAATTTATTAGACATGAGGCAAGATTTTATGCCAATTGTGTCATTTATTTCATAAATCTTGATTAGAGGCATGGAAATTGATTGTAGAGAGTAGATAAGTTGCCAATAATTTCTTTTGACATTTCTAGAAGGCATCACTTATTTTCCACCTTTTGGCTGCCGACATAATTGTACTCTTTTTTTGCCATCATGCAGAGATTACTAAAGAAGCCTCAAGTGTCATGTTTCTGGTTTATTCTGCCTCTATGTATTAACCTCACCATCACAATGCCTCACAAGTTAAAGTTTTCCACAGTTTGAAAATATCAGGACAGAGTATTATTCTTCACTGTACCTGGAAGCCATTATATTTTTTTTATGTTTGTTGATCCCCTGATTAGGAAGCTGTATTTTCTATCTTCTGTTGCAAATAACACAATATCACAGAATGGGCAAATTGCAAACAAAAGAGATTTGTTTTGGCTCCTGGTTCCACAAATGCAAGGTCAAGCAAGTCACATCTGTTGATGATTTTCTTTCTGACAGAGTCTTGATGCAGCTTGGGGCATAACATGGAGAGAAACAGGGGACACATGCATTATGTGCCTCTTCTGGTCTCTGCCCCTGTCGTTTCAAAGTCACAGGACTCAATCATGAAGGTTCTGTGCTAATGACCTTGTGAATTCTCTTCCCCTCCTAAACAACGTAGTCTCAGTAAGTTTCCACTCTCTTAATTCCTCACAGTGGGGACTGAATTTTAGCACATGAAACCTTGGGGGACACACTCCAACCATATCCTTGCCATAACAAATAAAAGCAGTATCTTCTGAGTTCCTGTGGTCCATCACCTTCATATGATCTCTGTCACATGCTGGGTTCAGTAGTACTTTAGTGGTATTCGAAGGTTGTAGCATACTTTAAAATGATTATATGAAAATTATATAAATAATTCAATGATGATGATGCTAATGTAGCCAGCAAGCACCAAGAGTAATAAATCAATCATTAATGGTTTCTTACCATTATAAATAATTTTATCTACATTGATTACTGCATATGAATAGGCAACTTAGTAACATTTTTAAATTAATATTTCTATTGAAATATAATTCAAAAACCATATAATTCACTCTTTAAAATGTGCAACTAATTGTTTTTTAGGATGCCCTCTGTTCTGTAACCATAGAACCATATTCTGTCAACATCTTCAGTGAATGAGGAAACAGATATTTCATAGATTCTGCAAAATGAAATATAGCCTGCCAACATCTTGATTTGATAAAGTTACCAACTAACTACAGAACTATAACAACCTTTGTGTTGTTTCAAGTAACTGGTTTGTGTTAATTTGTTACAGGATAGCCAGAAATCAAAAACTAACATAGGTATCCAAATAAAGCGTTCAGTGTGCTCAAATGTCCTGGAGTTAGTATAAAAGCATATCATAAAGAGACAGTAATTAAATATTTTTAGATTGTAAAATTCAGATGCATAGAAGTATGTAAAACAAATCTGGCAAGGAAAGTAACCGGAGAAGAATAAATAGGTTCACTAAGTAGGAGACGTAGAACAAGAAGTTTGTACTGTTTTCTGTGAAATGGAAATATGATTGACAATTTAACATAGGATAGTTGTATGGTCAGTTATTTGTAATGGAAACAGGTTTGACTGCTAGGCTTCATGCCACTACATTGAAGGGGGAAAGGCAAGAGTAAGATACTAGCTGTAAGACTTGGAAAAATTCAGGTAAGAGCAGGCTGCCATGGTCCAAGTAATAAGAATGAGGTTGGGAAAAATGGAAGCATAAGGGAGAATATTTGGGTAAATATAACTAAAAACTTGTGGTGTCTGGGTGTAGACTAGGTGAAAGAATGGTTAACACAGAATGACATCTATATTTCTGGCTTATTTGATGGAGATGGAGAAGAATGAATGTATTAAAAGAAAGTAGAGACAAAAGGGAGTTATCTACAGAATATTTTAATTCCTGAATCTATTAATCCTAAATCTCAGCCATATCTATTCATTCAGTTCTATGAGATACCATGTATCTTCAAATTAAATTGTTCTTTTTGTCTATCTTAATTTAAATTCATACTTTATTGTTTTTCAGGTTATATGGCAGTCATTTCCATGGAAAATGAATATGGCTCTAAGGCATAGAAGTATGTATAAAAATGAAAAATGAGATGTATACTTTATTTAGATGAAGAAAATAATGGAGGATACAAGAGATGGGTTCACACTTAAAAAAGCCACTTTGTGGTTTGTACTTGAGAGGAGTTGTGGGGATAGAAGAAATTGATCTGCCTGAAAGATTGGCCCTGATGATTCAACTCATGAGTTACCAATGACAAAGACAAGCATTTCTCATTCCAATTATTACTTTATCTGCAGGTAGATAACTCTACCCAAAATATTGAAAATGAAATCAAGTGCCCAAGATATTTCAAGTGATCAAAAGTTAGGATTGTACCTTCTTACACTTAAATGTTGTGGTAAGGCTGTGGAAATGCAATCTGAATGAAAAGAAGGTTAAAGGCATTGGATTAGTATCTGTTTCTGGTTTGGGAAACACCCCATTACACATCTGATCCCTTTGTGATGTAGATAAGCCACATGTGGTTAATAGAGATTCCATTTTAATGCACGATAATATCACCCTTAATATGTGGCAGTATTGCTATATTTAGTTGTTAATCTAGTTTAATCTACCACATTTGAATATTCATTAAAACATATCAACAAGATAAAAGGCTAATAGATAAGGCAATTTGAAAGGGTGTTAATAAATGAACCACACTGGCAAAATAACAACATAAAATTTATTAAATCAAGCTTAGATCCAATTAAAATCTTATACTAAGAGTTTCAACCTTATTTCTCAAGGTATTTCTGTGCTCCAGAGTGTGCAAGCATATTTGTTTAGGTTTTCATTTCCTTCTTGAAATCTGTGTTAATATCTACAGTACATGATGCCTTTAGGAAGAATTTTTTATCATTATGGGCTATCATTACACAGAAAACACTCAGGTTTATGTCTCTCTATTTGATAATTTAGCTTTGGCAGCGGATGATCTGATTCTGAGTCTGTCTACAGTGAATAATTGAGTGTCAAAAATGTTTTAAATTAAATTCTGACAAAGATGAAATGCTTTGTGGGGGAATTTCAATGTTAAGTTCTTTGTCCTCATTTTCATGGCCTCTTAATGGTTGCAATCTTATATCTGCATTTGCAAAGAAGAGTCTGTATGCTATTGAAGAATCTGTGGGGAGAGCTTTTAGGCACATTAAATCTGTTCCTCTGTATTTGTTCATCATCTTAAGTATATTATAAAAATAAAATAAAAAAAGCAGCAGTGAAAGAATTTCTGGCAGGATGGCCTAATTAGTATCAATGTATATTTTATTTCCTGTTAGCAGCTATACACTTAAGAAATAGGACTGATCACTGATTTCAAACTATTAAACACAAAGCAAAATTTAGAAGTGGCCCTCTGATATACTAAAAAGTCTAGTGAACAATACAGTAAGAATAGCTAGTAGTTTTCTTGTATGTGGCTTACAAATATACCCATTTCCTATTTTAAATTCAGTATGTACCCTTAGAAAAAGGAAGTACAGGTGAATTCTACTTTTGCAGAATTGAATCTTGGTTTAGAAATGAAATGTAAACTTTGGATTATTGATTTCAATTCAAATTCTAGCTCTGCTACTGATTATTTGATATTGTACAAGCTACTAAATAATTAGCTTCTGTATTCTTTTTCTTAATTTGAGAATTTTATTTTCCTCACTTAATAATTCAATAAAAATATTATTGTCTCCTACCCTATCCTAGTTATGGTCTAGGCATGGAACCTAGAGTAGTTAACAAAATGGAGGAACTTTTTGTCCTCATAGACATTAACTTCTAGTGGAATACAATAAATGAGAGGATAAAATATGAAATAAGTATTATTAGATTATTATCAATGCAATACAAATAAGAAAGGGAGAAAGGGTAGGAAGTGTGTGTATTTATATTTTGTATTTGATATGCAGAATTTGAAGATGATGTATATACTTTTCCCCAATCATTCAAACATTATCAGATAGATGGATAGACTGATTGACTTATAATCACAAACGAAAACATAACAGTTGGATTTCTTTCTTTTTTGTTTGTATTGCTGAAACAGATACTTGCAGTGGGAGGAGTAAATTCTAATTCTTTATTTCTTAGGTAACTAGAACCAAGTGCTCTACTGAACACAAAAGGAAGATATTAAAAGATAGATAAGGTTGTGTTCTTCTTAATTGTAACATAAAAGATATACCTATTACATGACAAGAAATGTTACTGATGGCAAGAGAGATTACCAAATCACTGTGAATAAAACTTTCAGTTATATTATGTGTTATGAAACTTTTTTCTGTGCAACTCTGTAGGATTTTCAAAAAGAAAGCTTGGATGTTTCTATCTTCTTTATTTACTTTTGCTTAACTGCAGGTACCTGGAAGTATTCCAGTCGGCACATCCTTTTTGGCTGTGTTAGATAGACTCTATGCCCATACCTGACGCCTGCTTAGAATGACAACTTGTGCCTTTCTCCTAGAATCAACTAGCTTCAATGTGTGCAGTGGATCCTTATAGTCATTGACAAGAATGTTCTTGCTATAAAGATGAAAATTAAACTTTAAAATGGTCATTTTAATTTTTAAGGAATTTGAATGGCCTATTCCTAAATTATATTTGCTTTTTTATTTACTATCAGTAAACAACCAGACACATATTTATCTTTTCTTCATTTCTTATTTACTATCAGTAAACAACCAGACACATATTTATCATCACTAGAAACCTTGCATTTGGAAATATATTTGTGTTCAGCATGCTTAGAAGTTGGGATATACAGAATCATCTTGCCTATCTAAAATTATATGCTGAGGAAAAAATGTTTTAGATTAGCTTAAACAATTTTCTACATACTAAATAAAGTGAATAACAGTAGACACTAAGATAAGAAATAAATTTGTTCAAAATAAAATTCTTCAAAAGGACTGGTAGTAGTGACTGCTTTCGTGATTCTTTGTGTTTTAACTTTTCTATAATAAACATACATTGCCTTTATATAAAATAGGTTTCAATTTAATAGCAAATTTTGTTTCATAATTATTTACCTGGATTAATATAGTATGGATTTTAAATGAGTTAAATTCACTAATGTCTTCTAATTACTTTCCATTAACAGTCATCACTGTTTATTAATAATTGCAATAAAATCTGTATTTTAGTCTTTATATTGAGTATAGATTACCAGAGGCAGAACCTCAACCTAACAGCCATTTCATTGCCTCTGCCTCCTAGTTAACTTCCAACTTCACCTCCAGCAGTAGCTGTCTGCTGGTCAACCTCAGCTAGTATAGACTGTGAATAGGGCTTGAATTCTGGAAACAGAGACTAAGCTTAGCATCAATGCCACTTCCACAGTCCCTATTAGCTGCATCTAGGCTCCAAAAGTAAATGGGAACGTACAGCATCTAGAAGGGTGTTGGTAGTTTGACCTCCCTAATCTTCTCACTAGTTTGATGGAATCTTTCCTGATACCTTTTTTTATTGGCGGGGGAGCAGTGGAGGGTTACTGGGGATTGAACTCAGGGACACTGACAACTGAGCCACACCCCCAGCCCGATTTTGTATTTTACTTAGAGATAGAGTCTCATTGAGTTGCTTAGCGCCTCGCTTTTGCTGAGGCTGGATTTGAACTCACAATCCTCCTGTTTCAGCCTCCCAAGCAGCTGGGATTACAGACATGTGCCACAGCACCTGGCTTTTGGTATCTTTCTGAATTAAAGACTCAGTGAGGAGTAGACAATTTCAATGCTGTCCAAGTCTGACACCCCAGGAGTAGTAAGAGGAACTCACTTAGAACCAGCAGCCACAGCTAAAACTCTAATTTGTTCCCAGCTTGCCCTGTGTTGGTTTCCTATTACTTCTGTACTCAAACACAAACTTCCCAAGCTAGTATTTCTGTCTGAGTTAGCGCTGTCCAGAGTTTCAAGGAGTAGCATTCAGGGTCTATTAAAGACCCATGTGGAGCAGAATTGAAAGCCTCCTTCTGGAAGAATATGTAGAAGGGGGTTGAAGCTTAAGTATCTGCTGGATCCAAATGAATCTCTAAATATGATCCTTTCTAATATAGGTCTGTCCTGGCTTATGAATTCATATGTTGTTATTATTAAATATTCCTCTGTTTGTATTAAGAGCTTTTAAATTGAGAATGCATTATTTTTAACTTCATTTAGTATATTTTCAAAGAAATGATTGTATGAGTTTTATGCTGACTTATTAATATGGTGAATTGTATTAATATATTTCCTAATACTTAAATATGTTTATAATTTGAATTAAAATTGTTTACTGAATTTTTACTAAACATTTTTCACAAATATAAATAATGAGATTGGTTCTAGTTTTCTCCTATCATACTAAGTTTATGAATGCATTATTGATATTTCAAAAAAAATTAAAAACTTAGAAACTTTTCATTAGATTTTTCTTAGAAAACTTCAAAACTACTCAGGGGATTAGGAGTATATTTCAGTGGTAGAGCACTTGCCTAACATGAGTGATGCCCTGAGTTCAATTCCTAGTACAAAAATAAATAAATAAATAAATAAATAAATAAATAAAAATAAAGGCTAGAAAAAAAGAAAGTACTGGAATCTGAAATGAAATGTTTCTTAAAAGTTATACAAATTATTCCTATGCAATGTCAATATCTGGTGAACATTGAATTCTTTAAAAATTGTCTTTTATATGTGATTTTTATCACTGAAGTTAATTTAAGGTCAGTGTTCATATAATTCTAATTTCTTAGAAAATTATTCATTTAATGTAGATTCTCAAAAAATTTGCATAGAATCGAGCAAATAATTTAGAAACTGCATTTATAAACCAGACTTGTTTCTTTCCACTTATGTCAGATATACTTTCTTGTAAATGGCATCATTTGGCCTTTAATTTTACTACGAAGACACTGAGTTTTCTAATTAGTGAAAATCTCTTTCCAATACCATCAGTAATTTTATGTGCACACCTGGTTTTCAACACTGATATGTTTTCTTCATTTTTTGTATTTTCAAAGCTATTTTAGTTGCAAAATAAAGGTTGTTTTATCAAGCACTGTTAGTCATAGCATTTTAAACCAAAGTTTTATAAAAGGATATGTGTTAATGATCTATATCAACTATAATTTATTTATAAAAATGACTGGACTTCTCTGTTTATGATTGAGACTGATTTCATATTTCACAATTAGACTCTAATGAATAAGCATAATGACTAATATACAACATACTTGGAGCTTTATTAATAGGGAGACCACTAATTTTACAAAAGGTTTTATTGATCAAGTTCATTTTCTGCTGACTTTTAATATAATAAGTTGCTACATAGAATACTCTAAGTCTTTCACATATATATTCAGATGGGAACTCCCTTAAATTGCCAGTATGAAATGGGTGTTTGATAAATGTTTTGGTGTGAATGTATGTCAATGACATTTTATTGGTTTTATATAGTTCTCTTGAACTGTGAAGTTTTCTGTTTAAATGACCAAAATGTTTCTTCCTGTTATTGAAAACATCAAAAATTCTTGTTATTAACAGTCTCAAAGAGATATATAAACCATTATCTGATCAATAGAAGTGAAATACCAACAACTGAGCAAAATGGATTACTTACTCATGGAAGAATTAGCCGACTAAGATATGATGGATACAATCATGTTATGGTTGGTCATCTTGGTTATACTTTTAATTATAAGTTCAATCATCTTAAGCATGCTACTTAGATACACATAAAACTAAGATCGTTCAACTATAAGTATGTTCATCTTGAGTCTCAGTACTTGCTTTAAGGCTTAGTTTGATTTTTAAGTCATTTTTAAATAATAGAATTTTGTGAAAATTTAATAGTGCACATTTTCTTATTTACCTATATATAAATCCTGATTTGAATTCTATGTAGAGCATTTTCAAATTATTATCCTTAAAAGTAGGTAGCATTATTCACTTGCTTATATCTCAAGAAAGCCAATTTTAAGAGAAAAATACTTTTCAGGAACTAACGCTTTTGCAACTGCATATAGGAAATGCCCAGAAATTTATAGATTGAATAAAATAGTATGGTTCGCCTGGTCCACTATATTATTTTTCCAAAGACATTAATTTTATATATAGATAAATCAGTGTTTTGTTTCATTTTGTTGAATCAGTATTTTAGGAAAATTTATTCCCAAATAAGATGTAAAAATAAGCAATAGTATAGTATAAATTTTAGAAGGCTTCTATAATTTTACTGTATAATTTTTAATTTTTTTCTTTTGTTCCTTTCAAAACTGAGGAATGTTTAATGGAATGTTATCATTATTATTTTTAATTTGTACCAAACATAATAGATTAAATTTTGAAAATATTGGACTGAACAGGGTAGGAATGGATAGACAAATATTAGCCCAAAATTGGCATGTCCATTTTTTGCATTAAAACATATAAAAGGAAATATTACCTCTGCCTAGGGTGATATGCTGTGTATGGTGCCATCTCAATTACACTTCTCAAAGTTGTCAGGGACTTTCTGTCTGAGAGATTAAAAATCAGCAAGTGTGTAGGAGAGGTCATTTCAAGCAGAGATGGCCCTGCCAGCATTTAGTACAAGTAGTTATAATCCCCTCTGCCCTGTCCCGATAGGAAGCAGATTAGCCAGCTTTCAACTTTCCTTTCCTTTTCCGAAGCCATTTTCCAGCTTTGATGAAAGCAGAATAGACACCTGAGTCATTTGTTCAGTCCTCAAAAAATTTCTAAAATAACCACTTTAAACTTTTGCTGTATGTGGCTAAGTGTTACAAAAAAGTCTATTATTAATAGGATAAAAAATGTATGATCTCAAATAAAATTCAATTTCAATAAATCTCAGGTGTCTCATTTGCCCACTCTCTGGGGAGTGGGCTTCCTGCTTACCCAAAAGAATTATTTAAGAAAACTGTAAATTACTAGCCATGGTCGATTACAGAAATTTGGGGATTTACAGAATTTTCAGATGTTCAGGAACAGGTTAATTTTTGGAGCAATTTTTTTTTAAACTAAAATCCTTATTCACATTTTGGTGTCTATGCTCTGCTAAGCACAGAGTTCTACGTGGAGATTTTCTTGCCTTTTACTTTGGTTAGTATGGATTTTCTTGCACGATGGCAGGAGGCAGGCATTTATCGCTATCTCTCCCAGGAAGTAAGAATTTTCGATACTGTGCTGAAGGTACTAAGTACAGCTTCTTTCCTGATATTCTACCAGGCAAGTCGTAGTTACATCAATTTCTGATGGGGAAAGGAGATGGTGTGAGTCACTGGTGCCTGTCACCAACACACAGTTGGCCATGGGTTGGTCTCTGATAACTAACCAGTTGAGAATTTTTTGTTTTGTTTTGTTTTGTTTATTTAATCATGAGGTCAGTGGTCACTAAAGCATCTATTAAGTGAAGGCAAATGTCATTTCAGAGTGTTAGCTCTGGATTGTCATTAAACTTGACATATTTTCATAGTATTTTACATTTGTTACTAGTGTATGTCACCCAAAGAAGTATATTTTGAAGTTAAATTTTATTACAGATCCTAATAATGCCCAGTGAAAGGTATTCCAGAATGCTATTGAATTCTTGCTGATATTTAAAATAAGTATATAAAATCATTTTCTGTAAAATTCAATAACATTTATCAAATACTCTAAAACAAAACCCAAAACTCCATCTAGTGGTATAATATTCAGATGAAGATTATTAACATTTAACTCAAGTTGCTTAACATAATTTAATGATGCTGATAATAAATTTGAAATGTCACTATTTAAATCTAGATGCTGAATATTGTCACTTCTTGAAAATAGTGGTATACTATTATAAATCACTAAAATAGGACCAATCATTAAAGCAACATTGTCTAAGATAAAATGTGTTTTTAAAATGAATAGAATGAAGGGTAAGAAATAGATGTGCAGATGATAATCTATCACAATATGTATATTCTAGCTTAAGGAAGGTTTATCACCTTGGGATTCCATTATCCTTGCTATTCTCTCAAGTCTGAAAGAAGTCAATAAAAAATTAATTAAAATTAAAATAGCCTATCATTTGTCCAGATTAAGATCAGCCTTAAACATAACCACTTTCGTTCAAATACACTCCCTCCCCAACAAACACATTACTCCTTAGTTAATTCTACAGTGTGTGAGTAGTTCATATCTGTTCAATTACAGGATTTCAAAAAGTGGCAATGATAGCAATGTATGTATTTTCAGATGCCTACAGCATAAGAGATATCATATACATGTTAATATATTAAATTATTCATTAAGTCTGAATGTTGACTACACTCCATTTGAATATGGTTGAGAATTATTTTTTAAATGCATAAAGTAAAATACTTTAAATAGTGCTGAGTCATTTGCATTGTTTATATGATAATAGCATGATGTATAATATCATTATACTGTTGTACAATCAGAAAATAAATGAAAGGTGATCCTTTAAATTGATTTCCTAGAATGCATTCTCTATCTTTGTTGTCAATCTTCATTAAATAAGTAATTTTTAATGGTACATTGATGACATGACAAAAATGGCAAAAATAATACTTCCTGTCTCCTAATGACAACTTTATTCTATCTTGGGAAGAATGAATAGAATACATATAAATCAAAATTTGCATGTTAAAAGAAGGTTCAAGATAATGAATGACAGCAAAAGAAAAGGAGAAAGAAACAAGAACAACGTTGATGGGAAAAACACAATTTAATATTGTGCTCCAATACCTGACACATCAAATTGCAAACTTGAAAACAATTATTAAAATGTCTTCATCCTAATATGAAATGACAAAGCAAAACACAAGAGCCTTAAAGAAAACAGCAACTATAATCATTAAATTGAACTCATGATAGCTCTTGCAAATTCCCGTAATTTTAAAAAATATTCAGCATAACAAGAGCCAAATAGGAGGAAAATAAGCTAAACTGTTAGCTTCTGAATGTTAGGAAAAATTGAGGATTTCTTTTATTATTCTCCAGACAAATATTTTCATTTTAAATGATTGTTGCTATGAAGTACCCAAAGTATTATTTTATTTATTCCCTTCTTTAACTTATGAATTGTTTATTTACCTTCTTGAACACTACTTTTATATTCAGGTCTTTGTACTTTATGTTTGTGAATATTTGAGGATTATTAGGGTCCTGATTCATTTTAATATTATTGAAAATTCTTATGTTACCGATTTTAAATTTTTTTCAGGGGTTAAATAAAAATAAACATATTCCTTTTAATTTTGAATCATTCAAGGTGTGATTAATCTTTTTCTCCAAATATTGTATTATTTCATACAATGATCTCTACTTAAAAGAATTAATTTTTAAGCATTGTATGTATATCTTACCTTATTTTGCCTTTACACATCAAATTAGAGTCAATGAATTCAAGCATTATTTTATCATACTGAACAATAGAGACATTTTGACAAATAATTTTTTGCCATGCTATATTATTAAATAAACCCACTAGAGAGAATTTTGAAAATTATCTATTATTTTATTTTACTATTTTTGTTTTACCTAGTGACATAAAGTTCTTCCAGTTCAATTGATGAAACAAAGATGCATGAGAGAATAATTTGATTTTAAAATCCAGTCTAAAAATCTGTAATAGTAATGCAAGGATGGGAGGGTCATTATTAAGTTATATAGTAGGTGGAAATTAGTGATATGGAAAAAGTGAACATAGAACAGTGGTTATTTGACAGAAGAAAAGATAGCACATATGCTTTGTAACCTCTGATTCCCTTTAGGGAGAGTAACATGCTAAAATATTTAACAATGATACATTATAGGTACAAATAAAGAGATGTATAGTGAAGGAATCTTCATGCATTAGACCCAATGTCAATAATTTCTGAATCAATTGCTTGATTAGTGCTATTAATAACAAATTTTGCAGAGCTTTGACTAGCATCAAGCATTAATTTGAACATATGTTTTGGGTGAAAACCAATACAAAACATTGATTTTTAAAAATTATGTTTGATACATTTGGAATCATTAATAATTGTCCCATTTCTACCCATCCATGAGAAATAGGTTGTCATGTTTTACATGTAGAGTCTGTTCCTTCTCTGGTTAAGATAAAGGAAATTGTGTCTGAGGTATCACTGAAAATTTTTAAATGAATGGAGTAATTATACTTAGCAAATGCTCTTCAAGTGGTGGCTACTTACAACACTGGTCCCTTGGTTAAGCATGGTATACATATCTTACCTTATTTTGCCTTCACACATCAAATTAGAAATTTGCGCACACATGTGAAAAAAAAGGAAAAGGTTCTGAAGTAATAAAATTAATGTCCTATTAGGAAAATATGATTTATACAAGTTTTCTGTGACTCCAGAGCCTGCTATACAGCAGAATAAAATTAACAAAATTCTATTCAATCTCAAGGTTACAATACCTTCAAGGTACTTGTTCTCAGATTATGTTCTAGTACCATACTTTCTTCTTTACTGTCCTTTTGGCAAAGTCTACAGGTTTTTCATAGTTTTAAGTATCTTTTTATTTATTTATTTGTTTATTTATGGCAGGGGAGATTGAACCCAGGGACACTTTATCACTGAACTAGCTTTGTCAAAGTCTAGTTTTGGCAATTTAACCAGCCCTACCTCAAATATAAAAAAAAGAAATAAAAAGAAAAGGTGTTGTAGATGTTGTAAATAATAATAATAATAGTAATAATAACATAAACTTGGTAATATAAAACAACAAAAATGTATTAGTTTATAGCTCTGGGGGCAATAGATCTGAAATGAGTCTTCTGGGTTATCATCAACTCTTTGGCAGGGCAATATTGCTTTTGGAGACTCTAGGGAAGATTCCACGTGTTTGCCTCTTCTATAGACTCCATACCTTCATTGGTACTTGACTTCTTCTACCTTCTTAGAAATGTAATGACCAATGATGGCTGACACATTCGTTTTCACTTTACTACTACATTGTTAGATCTACTCTTCTGCTTCCACATTTCACTTGTTAAGACTTTTGTGATTCATAAGCTTACCTAGATAACCTGGAATGAGTTCCCAATATCTAGTTTACTTAGTTTACTCACATTCACCAAGTCCTTTTTTCTGTGTATGGAAACATGTCCACAGGTTTCCAGGATTAGGTTGTGCATCTGGGTAGGGAGCCATCAATGCTTACTATATTCAGACTTAAGTTTTCAGATGAAGGTGAATTCCTCCAAAAAGTTACATAGCATGGCAATACGACACTTCTATTCATTACCATTCTTATGTTGTTTTTTTCATTCAAGAATAAATATAACAACCACTGACCATACATGGTTTACTCTAGTGAATAATAAAGAAGATGGAGCATGTACATAAGAACAGGAATTTGTCTCACTCTTTTATTCCTAGTAATTATAAAAATCTGGAAAATATTTAAAAATATTTTGAGTAAATGAATAAACAAATAAGTAGAACATTCTTCTTTCCACTTAACTGCATTTAACACATTTTGCAATCATTAAGCTCGTTTACTTGTAAATATATTTTTTTAAAACCAATATCTCTCCTAGCCCTACAGTGTTATTTTGAATTCTTTGGTTTCCCTTATTTTCTCAAGCAAAAGTATGTAGAACCAAAGTCACTAAGGCTTTTCAGTGCATCTTTCTAGAAAATGTTGGATTAAACAAAAATATACATATAATACAGCCTTTCCATACATTTGTAACAAATAATCAGAAAACAAAATTAGGAAAAAGCATTTCTTTTACAACATGAAAAAGAAAATAATGTTAAGAATACATTTAATGAAAGAAGGACAATGTTTATAATCTGGTAACTACAACATATTGTTGACAGAAATTAACAGTGCTCAATTGTTTAAAACATCCCATGTCATGTTCATGATTGGAAGACCTAAAATAGTTAAGTTGGAAAGACCCCCAAATTCAACTCCACATTCAATCATTCTCCATCAGAACCCTGGCTGATCTCATTGTAAAAATGGACAAGCCGATTTTAAAATTCATGTGAATTTCAAGAGACACAGAATAAGCAAATAATTTTGAAAAAGGATTAAAAAAAAACTTACCTCACACTTCCTAATTTCGAACTTCACAATGAAGCAACAGAAATCAACTATGGAGTCTGATAAAGGACATATATGGTCAACTAGTTTTTGACAAGAATATCAAGACCACACAATGAGGAAAGGAAAGGACAGTGTTTTCAGTTAATAGTGCTGAAACACCTAAATAGGACATACCAAAAAAAAAAAAATTGAGACCTTACTGTACACCATACATAAAAAAATAACTAAATTTTGTTGAAGACCTATATTTAAAAACTGAAACTATAAAACTCTTAGGATAAAATGATAAAATATGATAAATCTCCTTATCCTTATAGACTTCTTAGAAATGACACCAAAAGTTTGAGCAACAAAGTAGGTAAACCATATTAATAAAAATTAAAAGCATAATTTTTGAAAATATTAAGTGAAAAGATAACACAAAATGGGAAAACATTTGCAAGTCATATATCTAAGTAACTTGTACCAGAATATATAATGGCTTTTCAACTCAATAAACAAAAGACCCATTTAAAAGATCGGCAAAATATCTTGATAAATATTTTTTCCACTAAGACATACAAATGACCAGTACACACTTGAAAAGATTCTAAAGTCTCATTAGTCACTGAGAAATATGAATAAAAAACACAATGGGATACCATTTCATACCCACCTGTACAGTTAAGAGTCTTACAGTGAAAAAAAGTTCACAAGTGTTGGTGAGTATGTAGAGATATTGAAAACCCTGCTGGTATGAATTTAAAACATTGTAGCCTCTCTGGGATATCACTCTGATAGTTACTCTACTGCTTAAACATACAGTTTTCATGTGATCCAACATTTCCACTGCCCTGTATGTATCCAAGAGGAATGAATATGTATTTTCACAAAAAGCAATGCACATGAATGTTCATAGTAGCATGAATCAGATATTCATCAACAACAGAATGAATAAACAACATGTAGCATTTTCACACAATGGACTATTCAGATATAAAAAAATAATGCTACTGGTAAATACAATAACATGGAAATAACTTGAAAGCATTATGCTAAGTGAGAATGCTACTTATTACATAATCCATATTATTTTGTCACAAAATGTCAAATATTATGTGATTGCATATAAATAAAATGCTCTGAATAAGAAAATTACAGATGCAGAAAGTAGACAGTGATGCCTTAGTCCTAGGCATGGTGATTAGGAAACTAGAGGAATGATAACAACAGGGAATAGAGTTTATTTTTAGATGATAAAAATGTTCAAAAATTGACTTTATGATGGTCACACAAACCCATAAATATAACAAAAAGTTTGAATTTCAAGCTTTGAGTGATTGAATCATTTTGTTATATGAATTATATCTCAAAAACTATTAAAAATAGTCAACACAAACTTCATTTAGAAAATAACAGCATTGTATTTCTCCAATGCTAACCAAAAAAAAAAAAAAAAAAGAAAAAAGAAAAATCTGGCAATACTATTATTAAAAATAAATATATTCTCAAATGTTTGTTTCATTCCACTTTATTCCTGGAGCATCTGTTATAGTTTGGTTCTTGAATGTCCTCCCCCAAAGCCCATGTGTTAAAAAGTTTGATCATCAGTCCATGGTACTATGGGGATGTGGTGAAACTTAATAGGCAGGGCCTAATGGGAGAAAGATAGGACATGGTGGCATACCTTTGTAGGAAATATTGAAATCCTAGTACCTTCCAACATTTCTCTCTTTCACTTGTTGACAACCATGAGGTGAGAAGCTTTTTCACCAATTACTCCTCCATGATGCTCTGCTTCACTACAGGTCCAAATGCAATGGGGTCAAGTGATCACTGACTGAAACACTTGAAACTGAATACTAAATAAATGTTTCCTCCTTTTATGTTGATTCTCTCACTTATTTTTTTTCATAGAGATAGAAAGCTGACTACTATAGAAAATTGGTGCTAACAAGTGGGATTGTTTCCATGACTACACCTGAAATGATATAGAAGAGTCTTTTAAGTTGGTTTGAAGGATAATTTCAGAAAATTTTGGAGAAACTGGTTAAAGAAAGTCTAGAATGCTGCAAATGGAGCTTAACAGGCAATTCTAGTAAGGGCACAAAAGACCAGAGTGCTGATAAAGTGCAGATACTAAAGGTTATGCTGCTGAAGTTTCAGAAGGAAAAATTGACTTTATTGGAAATTGGTATAAAGCCATCCATGTCACATTCTGGCAAAAAAAAAAAAGTGGGTGCATTATGTTCATACCTGAAACTCTATGGAGGCTGAATTAAAGGTGATAGACTAGTTTATCTGGTGGAGGACATTTCAAGGAAGCACAGGTTTTAGGAAGTAGCATGAAACTCCCCATCCCACACTGCCTCAGATATCACTTCCTTGGTATCTGTTACAGACAGAAAGGCATTTGAAGCTGCTGTAATTATGGTTAAAGAAGCCCTGATATAGTTCATGATGGTGATAAAATCTTGGCATTGTCTAGCTGGTGCTGGTTTGCAGGTATGCAAAAAAAAAAAAAAAATGTTTACAGGTCACAGAGGCTTCCACCAAGATGTCAAGGAAAGCCTTTAAGACCAAAAAGTGTATGGCAGTTTTAGAATCCTGGAAAGCAACCCTTGACTACAAATTGCATAGTGAAACTATGAGAGTGGAGTTGAAGGTGCAATGGAGACTTCAGGAAATTAGAAATACCAGGGATAATGTGAAATGTCCATTGAGGAAAGCTATAGGTAATGAACACAGCTCGTCCAAAAAGTGACCATATGAGCTAAACAAGGTCACAGGAGCAAAGGTGCCCAAACACTCTGGGACTCATACCATACCACCAATGCCATGGGTGCCAGACAAGGAGTATGAGAATTAATATTTGTCCTGCAGTGATTTTTTTCTTGCTTTGTACTCCTTATTAATTTCCCATCCCTCCCTTTCAGAATAGGTATGTTTACCCTGTGATATTTTGTCTTGGAAGTAAGTAACTTATTTATTCATTTATTTTTACCTGGGTTAATAGATGAGTTTACTTTGAATCTCAGGGGAGACTTTCAACTTGGCCATTTGAGTAATGCTGGAACAGTTCTATATTCAGTGTCTCTTTGAGATGGGTTAAATGCGTTTTGTCTTATAAGTATGAGTTTTGGTGGGCAGGGATGGAATGTTATAGTTTGTATCTTCAATGTCCGGCAAGGCTGAAAGCTTGGTCCTCAGTCCAAGCTTTTTTAGGAAGTGGTAGAAGCTTTCAGAGGTAGGGCCTTGTACAAGGAATCTAGATTTCTAGGGATTTTCTCTTAAAGGGAATATTGGTACTTCAGCACCTCCATGTCTCTCCTTTTTCTTTCTGGCTGCCATGGAGCGCACAAGCTTCTCCTACCACATGCTCCTTGCCATGAAAAACCACGTGACTATAGTTCCAAAAGCAGTGGGTCAACTGGTCATGGACTGCAACCTCAAAAACGGATGCAAAACAAACATTTCCTCTTTTCAAGTTTATTATTTCTTATACTCTGTCACAGTGATGGACAGCTGTCCAATGTGACATCACTGGTAAAATAAAGCATTTTTTAATGATACGAAAAAGCTCCTAAAAGTTCTCTTGAAGATGCTTGGAAATTGATTTTCTCATTTATCAAAAATATACATCTGAACCAAACTGATATACTGAATTGAATATGGGGAAATTCCAATCAAATCATGTGTTTCTCCTTCTCTTTCTCCCTCTCCCTTTCTGTTTCTAACACTCTTTCTCTTATTCATATTTGATTTAGTATTATCACTTGGCTATATACATTTTATTTTAGTTTCTATACAAAAAAGATAGTATAAAATATTTTAAATAACTTGAGGGGAAAATCATGATGCAGTTATTTTTCAACTTAACCAATAATAAAGGCCTGACCCAAAGATGGAAAAATAGAGTATGGAACCTACTTTTCACAAGTTGATTTCCTGAGGAATAGATGCTGAGACGGAAGTAGCGAGCAGGAGGAGGTTTATTAGGGAGTCTGTACTAAGAGCTATGGATGAGTAAGAAGGAACTTGGATCAGCCAGAGGCAAGAGCTAAACTACAGTGCAATTTCAATGGAAGGATGCACTATACCTACAGGAAGTACTAAATATGGAATAACCCACCCAAGACATCCCAAGTCGGGACAAGAAAGCAATATATTTTAATCCTGCAATTTAACAGTTATTGAATGAAGGTCAACCTAGAATGGGTTCATGATCTTTGGTGGTCAACTTCATCCGGGAAGATCAGGAGGTCTTCATCATGATCTGAAATTGAGGCAATCTTTGAGAAGGTTTGCAGCTGAATTCTATTCACCAGTAACATTCCCAGTAGTTGAATTAATAGGCAATATCCCTGAACAAGTATGAAAACATTGCATCTACTTTGAACACCACTACTACTAAAAGAAATCTTACTTGTTGCTTTAATAAGGCAATATGTTAATATTTACTTAGCTAGTTTCAAATAAAATATATTAAACTTTTAGGTTATAATTAGTCACACACAGATTATTTTTTAAACAATTCAGCTGTCAACTACCTCCAATTTGCTCATTTGGAAGTGGTATAACTTTTACTCCGGTCTTATTTTTTTTTTTCAGATTTTTCTCCCTTGTCAAATTTCAAGTGATTTTCCCAGGTGTACCTTTATTTTATTTATCATGTTGGGGTTTAACAGCCCTCTTGCTGTTAAATCTTTCCTTTGTCCTGCCTTACTTTCTGTTACCCTGTCTGCTTGTGCTTTAATTAGGATAGTTGACAATTTCATTTTTGCCTCAAACATTTTTGTGCTGTTTTATCCATTTTCCATTTTTTCTTTCTTTATGTTGTACTAACTTATGTCATGGTTTACAGATTCTCTCTTTTGTTCATCTAATAGTCTGTGAAAATTTTTATTATTAAATGCTGTATTTCATATTCTAATTTTTATTTTATCTACTCTGTTATTCCCTATATTTCAGCTCTCATCAATCATTTTCTTTTGTTAGTTGCAATTATTTTTTACTATTTTTAATAATTCTAGAATCTTGATCAGTATGAATCTGTTCTAATTGAATATTTTCTATTGACTTTAATTAATACCATATTTATGTGTATCTAGGAGTTGTTGATCTTATGGTGTTAATTATGCATTAAAAAATCTAAGGAACACTTAATATTATCTTCCTCCAATGAAACTTAAATTTCATCTGAAAATTATAATACGAATAGTAGTCTAGAATTTAGACTTTATAGAGACCGGTAAATTTTTTTCAGTAGTATATAGTTTTTCAGTGAACTCAACTAGAAACCTGGAATATTTACTAGGGCTACTTATACAGGGTATGATATGAACTCTGCTTTTTAAAATCCAAAATACTGTAAGATAAACAAAGATTCTGCAAGCTTTGATAGGCTCAGCTTCAACTTTCTGCTTGTCTTCTTGGCCTCAAGTAAAGAATATGAAAATGCCTTGAGATAAGTGACGTAGGATATGGGGCTATCTATCTTCTCTGTTCTCCTTCCTTCAGAACCTTAACTTCTCAACTTCTAACTATCCTTGAACCCCTGAACTTTAGTGTTTCTGTTTGGCCCTATAATACCAATAAAAGCCTTAAGCAGCTATGTTTTTCTTGGTCTGTCTCCTCTCTGCTTCTGAGAGATAAGTACATTTGCCAAGGGGAGAAGTGATAGTAAATGTGTGTAACTCAGTTCACTTCACAGTATAGGAAATAAATACAATTAACTTCGGAGGTTTTTATGGGACTAGCATGAGGGTTTGTGACCTATTTTGGACTTTGAATAAGAACTAAAGGATGTAAAAAGGCAGAGAATTCTGAAATAAATGGGAGGGGTAACCACAAACAGTCTATAGGGCAAGAATGTATTCAGTTTGGCAATATAATAATGTTTGCAGCAAAGCCCATAGAAGTCTTACTTATATCCTTAATATTTGGCAATCTACAACTAGTGCTCAGAGTTTTGAGCAGTTATATACCCACTAATGTGATTCTGCCACATATCTTACTTATGGTTCTGGCAATGAATAGTCTTTAAACTACTGTTAACAATTCTAGCAATTTGTCAATATAGTCCATAAACCCTCAATAAATTATTTTCTACTTTTTAAACAAAATGCTCCCTTTAACCAACCTACACTCTCACCAGCAATATGGGAATACAATTTCCCAGCACACTATTATCAACTTTTGAATTGCTGCCCATTGAATAGGTGGGAAACCATAGTTCATTCTTATTTTAACTTGGTTAAAAATTTAAATATGAATAAAATCAATTGTATTGCTTTTTAAAAAGCCACTATATACTGATTGCATACTATGTGCTAATAGCTTCAAGTCTTTAACATTAATCTCACACATTAGACTCATCAAAACTTTCTTGTATGGGTTTTACTTGTATATTCTTATAGACATAAATGTTTAAAACTGACTCACCCAATGTACTATAGCAAATTAGTGTGTAGCTGCACTTTCAACCCAAGCATCCTGGCTGCATAGCCCATATATTTAAATACTGTGCTTCACTGTATCTCTATAATATAAAAATTATTTCCTTGTTCATTTGATTGATTGAGAATTTTTGTTTTTATAATAAGAAAACAAAATAGGAATAAATTGTTTTAGAATTATAATGAAGACAATAAAACATTATTAGACAACACTATATACAATGAGAGCACATGTGTCATAGAATACAAAAAAAGGCTCAAAAGCTCAAATTAATTAGAAAATACAACATAATTGGTAAAATTTGGTCTAGAAATTTAGTTAAGCCACACTTGCAAAATGCATGAAGCATATGTACAACAGCTAAAAAGCTGTTTTCTAAGCCAATTTTCTTCATACATATTTAGAAAATGTTTATATCTATATGCATATATACATATGAAAGTAAGTGCAAGTATTCATATATATACATGTGTGTATATACATATAAATGTACATATAAATACATATATATATATTCATTCATCTATTTATATATAGTCTGGTAAACCTTTTAAATTGGCAAAATAGTAAGTGTTCTGATCACCCACACAGAGAAAATTATTCTTAATTAGACTAAAAATAGTATCCCTTTCCCTCAGAGGATTCCTTGTGGAAATGATCTGCTGACCAACAGTACTCTGGCTTCTCTTCTCAATTCAAATATTAAATGCATTTTTACTTTTGGTCAGAATTCTGTTTGTTTTTTGGTTTGGGGTTTTTAACAAAAAGAAAGTATAATAAATGTGATTTCTGCACCTGCCGAATACAGAAGAAATACATGGATTCTACTCCTCTTGAGAAAAATGTGCTCCTGTCGTCCTGGGAAAAGACTGATTGCTTTTGGCCATAGCAATAAGTAACCACCTGAGTCAGTTTTAAACCCATCATATTTGGTCAATGACAACTTCCTTCAGTAGTATACTTCTTCAAATCAGTCAGGAGCAGCAGTCTCTTTTCTGTTGCCCAGATTTCTAAAAGTCAGCCAATCAGAAACAATCTCATTGCACACTCCTTTCACATCTAAAGTTCAACCAATCCCTCAACACTCTCCTGCTCAAAGTTTGCCATGCCTTGAGAGCTTCTCTTTCTTAAACTCTATGTAATATTATTACTCTGCTTTTCCTCTCCTGCTGAATTTGTAGGAAAAGACTGATTGCTAAAAAATAAAGAATAAATAAAAATTTAAATCGACCCAAAATAAAAGATTTCTAAAATACATAATTTTATTTATGTGTATGTATTAATTTATAAGAAAATAGGTATAGTTTGCCTTATTGTATAATATAAAATCCATGAATAATCAACATAAATGAGATTTCTAATGACCATAGAAAAGTAAGACAAAAAAGACCAACAGCTGAGCCCTGGGACACTCCAAACTTGCATACTTAAACGTGTATATCTGTAAGAAATCAGGAACCTGCAAAAGAGACTGAGGAGAAAACAGGGTGGAAAGAAGAAAATCAGGTGAGTGGGTCTCAGAAGTAAAGTGAAGGATTTATTTTGGGGGATGGTCAGTTAATTGATTAATTTATTTTTTATGGAGGAAGGATTGACTATATCAAATAAGCCTTAGATATCATTGAAAGTTACACTCAGAAATATGCTTTGAATGCTATAAGTTGAAATTTATTTATGATTTTGACAAAAGCAGTTTAGATGGACCAATTAAAGAGAATGGGAATATAAATGGATCTTTCAGGGATTGTAGGTATTGATTTGTCAAATAAGTTTGAGCAATGCTATCTTCCATAATACTGAACATCTCTCTTTTGACTCATATTTAACTGATCAAATATGCATATGGAGAAATTTCCTTAGAGAGTATAAATATATTCCACAGATATAAGTAAGCATTTCTGGCCACACTCATTTAATAACAATGGTGTTTTATTTTCTAAAACTCTTGAAGAATTAGTTTTTTATATATTTGGAAAACAGGGACTTGTGGTCATTCCTGCTTCTGGGTTTCAAGAGAATCATGTTAAAAGAAGTATTGACTCAGCAAAACCAACTGAAATACTTAGCACTTTCTAATTTCTTTTATCTGGATATATACATATATTTTTGTAAGTTACTTTGCCAAGTTATATTTATTTCATACCTTGATGTGGTCTAATACTACTAAATAGAATATGTTTCTGTTCTTAAATTACCGAATGTAAATAGTACTAATAGGTGTTACTAAGTACAGGTATCCAAACAAAATAGAAACAACGAAATTGAAAGCAATCTCCTGATTCTTCAGCTGGAAAGATAGTTAAAAGAATGCCTGACAGAATGGCATTCCATTGCTTCTCACACCATAACCCAGGAGTCCTTCACAAATTCCCTTCAGGTTTAATACCATCAAGACTAAGGAATGTTTTTCTTCCCTGAGCTAAACACAACAATGAATGACTTCTCATTAGATGCAGCAGTTTTTAAACAGCATTTCTGTTATTCAAGGCAGGAATTCATAATTGTGTTTCTAATAGCAACAGCAGTCACTTTCCAATGTTGGCACTGATCTCTGCTCAGTTCATGTTCCACTCTCTACATGGTGGAGCATTTGTATGCATTCTCCTGGGTGCACAGAAGTGTCAGACTACTTTCAAAGCACCTGTCCTCCCAGATAATAATGAAAGTATGCCCAAGTGAACTTTTGCAGCAAGGGAGCAACCTGTGCTTTCACGTCACAGCTGTTCAAAATGCAACAAAAGGACATGAATAGGATTTGGCATGTAGATTAACCTGCCTTTTAGGTGTATTTAAGGACCTGGAGGATATTATGCAAATAGAAGAACACGCACATTGAGAAAATATATTCAGAAAATTACCATATAGTTTGTGATGCCTTAATATCTCCAACAGAGTCAATTTTTACCAATTTAGAACAATTGCAGTAAGGCCAGTCCCCATTAATAAAAAGTCCAATTTTATTTATTTATATGGAGAGAGTTTTAGAATGCACTACTGTATGGAGTATATTCAAACTTTGGACCAAGAGAGATTATTAGAGGATAAAATGGTGCTAGAGAAGGAGACCTGTGAGCGTCTATATTTATGTAAACACAATGGCAATTTTTCTCTTGGAGTCTGCAGGCCCATACTCAAGTTCTAGGGAGAAGTTTAATTTTTCTATCTTGATAATAATTCAAATAAATAGTAAAATCATATTTTATGTCTAGATATAGAGCTGCCAGATAAAATATAGGGCAGTCAAACTTGAATTTCAGATAAATGTTGAATACATTTTTAACATTAATAGATCTTGCGCATTTCATGGGACATTCATACTAAAAACAAACTTTATAATGCTACATGACATTAGTGCATCTATGTGTGGATTTATTTATTGTGTAAATAAGATATTAATATAAGGAATTGGATCACACCATTATGGAGACTAGCAAGCCCCAAGATCTGCAAGGTGAATCAGCAAGCTAGAAACCCAGGAAAGATTATGGTTTAGTTCTTGTCCAAGTCCAAACGCTGAGAACAAAGAGAGTTGATAGTACAGTTCCAGTCCAAATTCCTACAAGCTAGAGACCCAGTGCAAAAAGTCAATGCCCCAGTTTGAAGGCAGTGGGGCAGAATTCTCTCTCAAGGAGTGGTTAGCCTTTTTGTTCAAGTCAAGCTTCAACTGACTGGATGAAGCCCACCCACAGTAAGGAAGCAATGTGCTTTACTCAGTCTGCTGATTGAAATGTTAATCTCACCCAATACCACCTTTAGAGAAACATGTAGCATAATATTTACCCAAACATCTGAGTACTCCATAGCCCAGTCAAGTTGACACAGTGCAAAAACTACCCATGTATGTGGTTTATGATGGAATTGGGAATGAGTAATAGAAACTTGAATCATAACAGATGATGAGAAAAGGAAGGGAGATATAATCTCAAAGTGTGATATGGTCACTTTTACTGAAGATGTAAGAAGCATTAACTGTAAGAAGCAGAATTTCTCAAAAATACAAATAGGATGTTTGTGGGAGAACTGAGTCATCAATGCACGTGGTATCACAGGCATGATGAAATCAGAAGAACCTGCCCTATAATGGACAGCAATGTAATGGGCCAACAGGAACACTGCAAATAGTCAGATTTTTCTTGTAGTATTGTATTTAACTCATAAATTTGTTTGGTTTTATTATTTACAAGGAGATTTTTTTCTAGTTTTATATCTGTGAATACTTAATTACCATTAAACCAAAATATTCTGAAGTCACTACTAAGGATTCCATAGGATATTTTATCACTTTAAAGGGGTCTATTAAGAAATAATAGCCAGTGACCATGTATTGTGTAATTTCTTTAAAATATCTAAAATGGGAAAATCTATAAAGGCAGAAAAGTAGATGTTAGTAGTTAAAAAAAGATTCTTGGTACATATTAGCTTCCAATAAATGTTGGTTCCCCTACATGCATTTTTCCATGGAAAAAGTGTTCCATAAAATTATAATTCCAAGGAATACACTTGAGAATTAGAGACATGGGTTAAAAATATTTGTGCTTCAATATAGTGAAACCCACATTGTAGGTCTTCCCTTTAAATGAAAACCCTTACTGGTATATTGAAAGCTCTGAAAAGTTCTGAAATAAAAGGATCTTTGCTTGTTGTCTTTCCCTACCAAGAAAAATACCTCAAAATTTAGCTTCAGAAATAAAGAAATAAATAAGCATGTACTATTTATCACAGGTTCTCTGGGTCAAGTATCTGGGAGCAGTTTAGTGGGGTGGTTCTGGCTCAGTCTCTTGGGAGCTTGCAGTCAGGATGTTGGTAGGGGCTTCACTGAAGATGTACATCTACATTCAAGGCAGTGTACTCATTTGCCCTGTAAGTCAGTACACATCATTAGTGTAGGGATTCATTTTCTTGTCGTTTGGCCCTTTCTATGGGTCTGCTTAGATGTAGAGAAATGTTTAAGCAGCTCTAAGGTGGCAGCTGGCGTTGGGCCAAGAGGTGGCACATAATTAGTGTTAACACGGGTGTGATCTCTCATGACCTTTTGCCTAATTAGTTAATGTCTCCTCTGCACTAGTGGTCAACAGATGTTCCTCATTCTTTCTTGATTGGTACCGTGGCGTGTGCTCCAATCGTGCTAACCCTAAGCTGATTGGCTGCCTTAGGTATATAAGACATTCTCTTCACCTGGGAGGAGATCGCAGGATGGAGGACTAAGAACACACCTCTGGGACGCAGGTTGCAGGACGCAGGATGCAGGCTGCAGGACGCAGGCTGTGCGGTGCACCCCGCACCTCCAAGAAGCGACCCACCTCTAAGAAGCAATAGACCTCTGAAAGCGTAGCACCTCTAAAACTAAGCAAAGTCTCTCTTCCTCTAAGTAAAGTTTCTCTTCCTCTAAGCAAAGCCTCTCTTCCTCTAAAAGCAAGCAAGAAAGCAGCCCACTACAGAAAAAGATAATAGAAGTAGTTCATTCCCAGTCCACCTCTGATTCCTTCCCGTGGGATTGTTGCTGTGGACGGCAACACTCAGATGTCTTTATGACATGGTAGTTAGAATTCCCCAAAGCAAGTAATCTAAGAGAAAGAAGGGAGGAAGGGGCTCCAATGCCTTTTATAACCTAGTGTAGGAAATCATAAGGGTCAATTTTTCCCAGGAAAATCCAGATTTTCCTGAAGAAATTTGACCATAGGACTCTATTTAAAAGGAACATATTTCCAAGAATTCCCTAAGGTAACCAAAACATAATTCTATGTAACTTAATTTCAATAAATATATGAGAAAGCTTGCCATGAGAAAATTGAGTATTTCTAACATATTCAAGCAGGTTGACAACTGTTTTTTTTACATATTCCCTAAAATTATATTTATATGATTTGCTGGTCTCTAATAATTCGAAACCATTGATCATGATCTGAATTGAGAATCTGAATTGAGAAGATTTTTAGATTGTGCAAACTCAATAAAAAGAGATTTTTAGAGGGAAATTTTCTGATTTCAACTTGGCATGTACTGCTATATTTTAAAATTTTAACTGGTATAAAACATTCACTAAGGTCAGTATTCTAGAATGTGAAGCTGTAGGAGGAGGAGTGAAACTACAGTTTTAATAGCAGAAGGGTTCTACTTCTTCATCAGCTATTAGTCTAATAAAAGAGAACATCTGTTAATAAAATACTCACCCCAATGCTATATTCTAAGAAACACTCACAGGATTGGAATCCCATAGAGTTCCTCACTGTTGACTATAACATAGGATTCTGCAATCAGTTCAATAAAGCTTTCTTAGAGTCTTTATATCTAGTCCAGTTCCTTCAAGTAGGTGAGTACACAAGGCTTTAATAGCTGTCATTACAAATAATGAATTTCAAGCAGCTTAAAAATGTCAAGTATAAGCATCAACAAAGTCATAGAGTCACTGGTGGTCAAAAACCCTGTATGAGATACCAAATATCTGCAACCATCAGTAAAATAGAATGACAAGAGACAATGTTGCACAAATGTGAGCCACACAAACAGGATACACTCATAGGGACTCAACAATAAGTACAATCTAGGGTTCCACATGCTCTGTTTTGTAAAAAAAAAAAAAAAAAAAAACCAAAAAACTGTAACATAAGAAAACCAAATGTTAGAATTTAACTCTCCTTAGATTGTAACTGCTTCCTTTATCTTTTGTTTTGTTTCTTACTGAAGGTTTGAGCTATTCTGTGCCCCATGTAGCCCCATCACCAAGAATTGTACCTCTGGGAAATGATAATTTTCCACAAGAGCAATTTTTATATCTAAAAGACAAGGGGAATATGAGAAGAATAGTTGTTGCTGTTAAAGTATATCCTCAGGATTATAAACTGCATTATGCAGTCATGAACTTCTGTATTAATGTCATTTAACCTTTGGCAATATTAGTCTACAGAGGATCTTGTGAAGGATGGTACATTAACTTTTAGAAGTGATGGGTTGTGATATTCCTGCTGTGATATTGAATGGCATAAGCTGAACTTCAACACATCCTTCTAAGATGTAAGAGATTTTCTTTCTACAGGGTAAAACTTACCACATATGAGAGCAGAGCTGTGAATTCAGATAGCTCAACCTGTCCTTTGAATAGTTGGACATAATGATGACATTTTCAACAGGATTCTGAAAAATAGTCCACTTTCTTGGTTACTACCCTCTATTTAACTCTTTTTTTATTCAATTTATTCAATAATGGTACAAGTTTCATCTCCTCTTTAAAACAGAGTGTGTGGAACAGAATATGAAGATTTTTATTTGTTTTGTGTCACTATGAATGCAAAGTCAAAAATTGTAGATATTTTCAAGCTATTGTGAATTGAACATGAGGCATCCTTCAAAAGTTCCTGTGTTAATGCAGTAGGTGAAATAATTAAATTGTGAGAGCTAAAGTCTTCAGTGGATTAATCCATTTGATGAATTAATAATTTGAATGGATTACTGGATGGTAATTGTAGGGAGGTAGGTCCTGGTTGGAGAAAGTGAGTCATTGGGTGCCTAGTGGATTGTATATTTTGTCCCTGACTCATCTTACCTCTCACCTCTCTCTTTCTCTCTCTCTCTCTCTGCTTCCTGGAGGATGCTATGTCCCAAGCAGCTCCCCTTGTTCATATCCCTCTGCCATGATATTCTGTCTCATGTTGGGTCCAGAGCAATGAAGTTGGACAACCATTGACTGAACCTCTAAACCCGGATGCCAAAATAAATTTTCCTCCTCTGATTTCTGTTTCTACGGTAATTTGGTGACAGCTAAAAAAAATCTAATTAACACAAAATATTCAGGATAAAATGAAAAGAAACACAGAGCACAAGCAGTTGAAACATAATTAGATTAAGGCTGTATCAGTCATTTGTACAAATTATAGACAGAATTAATAAAAACAATTTTCTGGTGGGGTCAAGTGATGAAAAGAGAATTCCTTGTAGGAATATTATTAGCCAAAATCATCAATGAAGAAAGAACATGGAAATGAATATGAATCTGGAGTCAGACCACAGTTAAAGCCTTGTTCTTCTACATTCTTACTAAGTTTTGACACATTGCATAACTTTATGGTACTCCAGTCACCTCTTGCATATAGTGCAAATATCTTATAGTTCTAATAAATAATCAATTTCTTCTTTTTTATGTCCCAGTAACATCTTTAATTGCATATGTCCAAAAGTGAACCTAATATTTCTTTGAAAATGTGACCCTTCTTTATTATTTTTCTTAATTCCCCCACATATTCCAGAAATTTGATAAAATTCCAAGCACTATAAAATACATAATATTTCTCTGAATATTCTCCTTTCTATCTTGATGGTCTGTTGCTTAATACAGACTCTCAACATTTATCACCTAGTTCAGAACAGATTTCCAACTGGATAATTTGATAAAAGCCATATAACTTAGTCTCTGCAATATAAATCACATAATTTCTCTGAGAAATATGTTCAATACATAGCTTTTGCATAGAAACTGTGGTGAATGGCCACCAGTTGCTGTCACAATAAAGTCAAAACTTCTTAACATTGTAAACACAGCAATCCCTTGATTGACCTTCCCACTTCTTTGGATTATCCTCTGCCACAGACATACCTCACTGCATGAGCCATAATGATAAGCTGTGACTAATTACTGTCTACTGATTGTTTTGTCTCTGCCAGGTAGTGTACTATGCACTAAACCAACGTTTCATCCTCAAAAGGAGCTTGTGGGTTAGTCAACATACTAATTACAGAGATGAGGAAACCAAAGTGATTGACAGAAACTATATAGCAAGTAATTACAGGACCTGGTGTTTGAATCTAGGCAATTTATCTTTGGAGCCCTTCATTGTGTAACACTACAAAACACGAGGCTTTGCACTTATTTGAATGCCCTTTTTTTAAATGTCCAGTTAATTTTTTGTGTGTTCTTCCCAATGGGGTTTTACAGTAGTTTGCCTCATGCAAAAACTTGAAGACTTGACTCAAGGGACCTCTTTTCCATTAAGCCTCTTCTCATTCCCTTAGTGACTACACTCTCAATAAGATCTATGCAGATCTCTACTGCTTATTCTTTATCTGTCTGTAATTATCATGAAAGAAGGAGTATTTAATTTTCATCATCTGATGATATGGTCATCAGTGGTCTCTAAGCACTTTCAGTCAATTTAATAAATATATACAAAATTTCTATAGCAGCATGCAGTCACCAGTAACACCCAGACACATATTAAACATCTTCTACCTGTTCTCTAAAATCCCATCCATTCCTGTTTCCATACGATGATATAACTCTTATAAAGTATAGGTTAAAACTTACTTCTCCATTACTTAAAAGTATACAAAAATTTACTGCTACAATTTAAAAATGTGAACTACACCACAAAGTCTTTCAAGGGCTAAAACAGGCCAGACTCAGCTACTCTCTGACCTAAATCTTCTAACCTTTCATCATCCTCAGGATGCGTGGCTCTTTCTATTACTTGAATACATCAAGTTTAATCTATCTGGGCCTTTGCTATATCTCCTTGTTCTATTATCACATTCTTCTTTGCATGACTTTATCTTCAACATTTTTGTTTTCAAATGAGAAGTCACTTTACTATATATCTCTTCTTTAGGCTTTATGTGGCAATAGTTTTACATTCCCTTATATCTGGCATCAATCTTTATTTTATTACCCAGATTTGTTTTTATCTTAGCATTATTTACTATCACTGTCATAATATGAAATCATCTTCATTAAAAATGAAGTCATTCATGGTGTCCCCACTGTAATATAAGCTCAGCAGCAAAGACACTGAATCTATTTTTACTGTTCTATTTTCGATGTGCTGAATGGTGGTAAATATTCAGTTAATAATTTTGAATGAATGATGCAAAACTTACAAGCATACATGTAGGAAATAATGTAAAAGAAAATTTAGGTATAATTCTTCACAAGAATAATGAAAAACAATTGCAAAATAAGAATTATCCATAAAGAGTTATTTGAATAAGTGAAGATAGCAGAGATAGGATATATTAAAGATTTTAACGTGTATGCTGGCTAGAATTTAGTCACCTATGATATACAGAAGCAAAGAGTATCAGCATCAATGATTTATTTGCCTTGAGTAAGTCAATAGTGTTACTATTAAATTTTATACAATTTAAAGGAAAACAGCATATTTTTGGTTTAGAGTCTAGAAATAAGATTATTTTAGAAGTATCCTGTTCAAGTTATCTATGAAATACCCCCTTATAGACAGATACTCAGGACTTGGTAGCTAAGAAGAGGTGTTAAAGATCCAAATACACCTGTAGCATTTAAGGTGGATGAGTCTGTTGCCCCAAATCATTTGACATATGAGAGAGGTTAACAATAATCCTTCAAGAAATAAAAGAATGAAATGATGAATGAGAAAGATGGAAACACCCTCCAAAAAACAAGTATTAACATTAGTTCAGAACGAGTGTGATATAAATATCAGAACGTCTATCACTTGAGTGTGGGTATATGCTACTGCCTGTCCCAATGCTCTAATCTACAATTTCAGGCCTCATAAACACAGAAGCCTTCAAACTCAGACAGGACATGGAGGGTTATTTGTCTTCATCAGTGTACGTATTCTGAAGCTCCATCTCCTTTCTCAACACAGTTCACAAATCCTTGAAATCTATCGATGTGCTGATCAGAGACCAGCATAGTCCCATGTGTGGCCTTTATACAATGTCTTCTGTGGTCCCAATGTTCTTAGTGTGTGGTGACTTGATATATACTGCATCTATTTCTGGTGCTAATGAGCTCAATGATATTTTGAATCTAGGTCAGTCTGTATAATTCTGGGTATTTGTTCATAAGTCCTCTTGAAGGAAATGTTGTTTGTGAAATGTTACAAATAAGTTTCCCTCTGTTATTATACAACTGTGTAATGTCAGGAAATATACAACCATGAAAAAGGATGCTTCCTGTTTTTAAGGCAAAATATGAATTTAAAAGAGAGGTTAACAACTGACATCATTACCCTATGTACACATATTATTACACGAATGGTATGAATCTACATTGTGTACAACCATAGAAACGAAAAGATGTACCCCAATTGTGTACAATGAATCAAAATGCAGCCTGTAAAAATAAAAAAAATAATAATTAAAAAAGAAAGGTTAACAATCACTGACACCGTAAATTGTACAGTAGAGTTTCACTCTCTAAGGCTTAAATAAATATTCAAAGTAAAGTTGTTCTTGAGAGAAAATCTATTCTTCCATTGCTGTATGTTAAAATGTAATGCTTATAAAGGTCTTTATGAAAAAGTAAAAACAATAAATAAAAACAAGAAAAATACAATTCGTTATCACCCCTGGTAATTGTATTATATAACCTTGGTTTTAAGACTTTTAAATCCAAGCTTGAAAATATAAATGAAAAGACAAAAACACTATTAGTAAGAAGGACAAAGGTACTTCAATTCCAAATCAATTATTTGAAATGAGAGCAGAAGTCTGCATTCTCTTAACAGTGTCAGAGTCAAGTACAGGAAAAAGAATTCCACTTTTTAGATTGGGTCGAATTATTTGATATGCTTACCAAATTAATTAAAATTTAGTGTGTCATGACAAAAAATAATGTTTAAGTAACCTTACTTCTGAACAACTGCTACTAGATCTTGAAAGTAGCTGGAAGCTTAAAGGAATTGACCCAGTCTTTGCTACCTAAAGTGCCCCCCAGAAGTCAGGGTTTAGATTTAGATTTCCTCTGTGGGTAGGGAAAGTCTTGAATGCTGCAGAGGATGGAAAACCAAGGTGAAAGGTATAGAAGTAACTTAATTTTAACTTACAAAAAATTTATTAATCAATATTGTGGTTTCATAATGAATGTAGCATTGTGGATCTATTGGAACTGTACCTAGAGATTAACTCTGAAGATAAAGTTTTTGGGAACTGCAAAACCAACTTTAGGTCATTCAATTTTTAGGTTGTTATGTCCTAGCAGTTTTTCTTTATTTTAAGAATTTAAAATTCTATTTAGCATAAATATATATAGCTAGCACATATGACTTTTGGGTTCTTTGGGCATCCCTGAAGGACTAACCTAGTTTTAGTGTTGGAAAAATGTCAGAGCAGGCTGGCTGGGACAGTTATTTCACTTCCTGCTTTATCTCATGATGAACAAAATGGCTACATAGAGGAGAATTCCAAACTATATTCTCACCCATCTTTGGAATAATACCTGAACAGTGCAAAATGTAATTTAAGAAGTAAAGTCTGCATATGTTAGAGAACCCCCAAATGAAGGATACATTATTTTAGGAAAAAAATAAATGTTAATAAAGATATTGAATTTTAAATTTGAATATTTTAGTTTTATGACTTAATAAGTACTCATTAAGTTTCAGTAGAAATACACATAAACTTTTACATGCCATTTACTCGTTACATTTAAAATATGAATATATGCACACTGCATATGTACTCAACGAGGAATACCAAAAATATTTTTTAGAGCAGTGACTGAATTCAGAAATTAGCTTGCTGTTTGAAACACCAACATAGAAACTAGTCTCCTAAGTTTAGGTTCTTTCTTTCATGCAAATTTCAGACTGAGATTTGTTTCCCAGTAAAAACTGGGGAAAACCCTCAAGACAAATAAAATGGTAGAACAATTATATGAACAGCAACTGGGGTAAAACTTTCAATTTGAGAATAGGATATAATAAACATGTATTCTTTTAGAATAAATTAGATAAATTTAGATCAACATTGTCTAATTAAAGTCAGAGGAAATATCATAAAAATCAGTAGCAGAATGGGACATAGTTTATGTGATCAAATAAATTTAAAACTAATTATTATTAATTTCTGAGAATATCACAGAGAACACTGTTAAGAATATGGTTTTATTTCTTAAAATTGTATCTCTGTTCACTTAGGAATTGTTATTACCCTATACTTGCATTTTGCAGAAGAAATATTTGAGCACATAAGGCTAACAAATTCCAAACTCATAAAATTTATATTAAGACCAAAATTTTTTTCCAATTAAGATAAAAGTATATTTCTAATTTTAGTGTTGTATTTTATCAACTTATCTCGAGTCTGAGTCTTACTTCCATTCATTGCCTCCTATGTGTGTACCTTCTTTCATATTCTTAATATTACCACCTAAGTCCAGAACTTTATGTCCAAAAACTTAGAATTTTAATAGGATCCAGAAGGTCCCTAAGTACCTAAATTCTTTCCCTTTCCCTCTGAGGTCAAACTGGACCATTTTCTTGTTCAACCTTGTTTTCTTATTCCCACTTACTCATTTAGGAACCTATAACATCTGTTCTTTGTCATGAAAATGCCATAGCTACTCTACTTCTAGCTTTAATGTATGCCTGAACCTGTCATGAATCAGTGTTCTCTTTAGTTCACAACACCAGATTCTAGGCCTGGAGTTCTTTTCAAACCTACTTTCAACTCATGATGACTTCCTGCTTTGAATTCACAATAATTTGTTTTTCCTATGTCAATTATATGGCATTTAGAGCAAGATTCTTCTTTGATCTATCATGTATAATTTTTCCTTATAACATTCTTTAAGAATTAGTACCCATCTTTCACTAAATCATTTTCTGGAATTGTTTCCAATCCAGAGTCATCTTGTTTGCATTTATTCAATAGACAAACATTATCAAGGGTATAAAATATCTTTTAAAAAAAACCCTAACATCTCCTGAAAGAAGATGTTATAAAGAGGAAAGAAATCATTTACTTGTGGTTTGAAACTTCATAATCTTCTGGGGAAGATAACAAAAAGAACAGATAATAACTACATTGTATTAGAGTTCCTTGTCATGAAGCCAGGCATGTATGAAGTAATCTATGACTGTGTACCAAAATTAACAAAAATTTATTAGAGTTATTTCTAGATACTGTAGAAGTCATTTTTAATTTTATGTCCTTCAAGAGCATTAAATTTGTTTTATTCATTCACAAAATAAATGCTTATCTATGCCTATCTCATTTATTCATTATGTAGATATTTATCTTTAAATTATTTGTGTACTTTTAACTGACACATAAAAACAAAAAATATATATATTAATAGGGTACCATGTGAAGTTCAATACATGGATATACTGTGTGATATTTAAATCAGGTTAAACATTTCTAGTTCTTGAAATATTTATTATTTCTTTATGGTAAAAACTTTCAAAATAATTTCTTCTAGCTTTTTGAAATGTATATAGTTCATTATTTTTAATCTATAGTCATCCTCCTGGGTAATATAGTGCACCAGAACTTTGTGTTTCTATTTGACTTGAACATAGTACTAATCAACTTTCTCTCTACCCTGCTCTCTCCTGTCCTCAACCTCTGACAACCACCAGTCTACTCTCAACTTCTATGACATCAACATTTTATAGTCCATGTATAAGTCAGACCATGTAGTACCTTTCTTCTGTGCTGCCTTTTTTCACTTAACATAATGATCTCCAGTTCCATTCATGTCGCTGAATGTGACAGAATTTAAGATTTCATTTTGTTGTTGTTATTGTTTTATTTTTGGTACCAAGAATTGCACCCAGGGATGTTTTACGGATGAACTATATTCCTAGCATTTATATTTTTTATTTAGAGTAGATTCTCACTAAGTAGCTTAGGACCTTGCTAAGTTTCTGAGGCTGGCCTCAATCTTGTAATCCTCCTGCCTCAGCCTCCCAAGTTGCTGGGATTACAGTGTGTGCCACAGCACCCAGAAGATTTCATTCTTTTTATGGCCTCAATAGTATGCCTTTGTGTATGCGTACCACATTTTCTTTATCTATTAGTCAGACAATGGACATTATGGTTGATTCCATTTCTTGGCTATTGCGAGTGGTGCTGCAATAAATGTGGGAATGTAGAAGTTTCTTCACAACACTGACTTAATTTCTCATGAATGTATGGTAGTGGGATTGCTTCTTTACTGTTTTCCACCAACAATGTATGAGAGTCCTTTACCCCTACATCTTCAACAGCACTTATTATCTTTTGTCATTTTGATAACAGTCATTCTTCCTGGGATGGACTGATATCTCACTGTGGTTTTAATTTACCTTTCCTTGATGATTGGTGATGTTGAACATTTATTTACATACCTGTTAACTAATAGATTATTTTTATGTCTTCTTTTGGGGAATATTTAATCAGGTCCTTTGGATACTGTTTAATATTTTTTAAATTATTTATTCATTTAATTATTTTATTTATTTTGCTGTTCAGTTTTGGGAATTCTTTATGGGTTCTCGATATTAACCTCTTGTTAGGCGTATAGTTTGTACATATTTTCTTCCATTCTGTTTGTTATTTCTAAATACTGATGACTGTTTCCTTTGCAAATTTTTTTAATTTGATACAATCCCATTTGTCTAATTTTGCTTTTGTTTCTTATGCTTTTAGGGTGTATTCCAAGACATATTTGCCTATTCCAATGTTCCACAGCACTTTGACCTTTTTTCAATAGTCCTGTTGTTTTACTTCTTTTGAGACTGTCTTGCTAAGTTACTGATCCTGGTCTAGGACACGCAAATTTCCTGCTTCAATCTCTGGAGTCGTTGGGATTATAGGAGTACACCACTACACCCAGTTGTCTTTTGTTTTTTGAATTGATTTATTACATTTATTGATTTGCATAAACTGGAACAAAATCCCACTTGATAGTTATCAATGATCTTTTTACTATGCTGGTGGATTGGTATGAAAATATTTTATTGAGAATTTTTGCTCCTATGTCTCTTTGTCTATGATACTTTTTGTCCTTCTGTGATTTTGGTGTAAGGGCATGTTATTCTTATAGAATGGTGTTTGGAAGATTTCTCCTGCCTACCCTTTGATGGTTGGGAATAGTCGAAAAAGAATGAGTATTAGTTCTTTCTTAAATATTTCGTGAAATTCATTAAAGAGCCCTAAGCAACCCTAACTCAAAAATCTTAAAAAGTTTTTAAAAAAGGGCTGGAAATGTGACTCACTGATATAACACCTCTGAGTTCAATCCCTGGCACCAAAAAAAAAAAAAAAAAAAAAAAAAGTTTGGCAAAATTCAATATGAAGTCATGAGATCCTAAATTTTCCCTTGCCAGGAGACATTTTAGTACTGATTACATCACTACTTGTTATTCTTAGGTTTTGATATGTATAAGATCCAGAAATTTATCCAATTCTTCTAGGTCTTCCAATTTGTTGGCTGTTTGCAAAAAGTCTTTAATGATTCTTTATAATTCTGTTATTAGTTGTAATGTCTCCTTTTTCATCTCTAAATTTATTTATTTAGCTCCCTTTTTTTCTTATCCCAGTTAAAAGATTATCAACTGTGTTTATTTTGTCAAAAAATGCAACTGTTTCATGAATCTTATTCAATTCTTTTTAGCCTCTAGTTCATTTATTTCGGCTCTGATTTTTGTTATTTCTTTCCTTCTACTAATTCTCGATGTACTTTGCTCTTTTATTTCTATGACCTTAAGAGACATAATTAGTTTATTTATCTGAAATTGTTCTATTTTTTTTAAATGCAGCCATTTATTGCTAGAGACTTCACTCTTTTTACTGCTTTAGCTCCACTTAATGAATTTTGAAATGGTACAGCTTCCATTTTCATGTGTTTCAAGAAATGGTTAGATTTTCCCTGTGATTCCTTTATTAACCCATTTATTTTTCAAGTGCATGTTTAATTTGTATGTGTTTTTACAACTTCTACAATTTCTCTGTTGGTTTCTAAATTTATTCCATTGTTGTCAGAGAAATCGCAAGGCATGATGTGAATTGATTTTTAATTTCTTGACACTTGTTTGTGTCCTGTAATGATCTATCTTAGAGAATGTCTCACATGCCAACAAGAAGAATGTGAATTTTTCCAGAAAGTTCTGTAAATATCTATAGTATAGACTATTCTATAGTATATACTACTTAGTCTATACTATAGTCCAAATCCAATGGACTGCTTGTTTTCTTTCTTCTTTCTTCTTTTCTTCTTCTTCTTCTTCTTCTTCTTCTTCTTCTTCTTCTTCTTCTTCTTCTTCTCCTTCTTTTAATTTGTTTGAATAATCTGACTACCAATGAAACTGAGATATTAAAATTCTAATAATTTGTTTGATATAAGAATAGTCATTCCTGCTTAATTTCAGTTTCTGTTCAGATAGAATATCTATTCTCATTCTTTACTTTCAGTCTCTTCCTGTCATTACTGGTGAAATTCTATGTTGCCAGCATATTATTGGTCTTGCTTTCATATTCATTCAGTCAGTCCATATGTATCAATTAGTATATTTACATTCAAGGTTAATATGGTAACCTGTGATCTTTTACATTTTTCTCTTTGTTTTGAATATTATTTGATCTATTCTTTTGTGTGTGTGTGTGTGGGGGGCTACTGGAGATTGAACTCAGGGGCACTCAACCACTGAGTCACATCCCCAGCCCTATTTTGTATTTTTATTTAGAGATAGGGTAACACTGAGTTGTTTAGTGCCTCACTTTTGCTGAGGCTAACTTTGAACTTGAGATCCTCCTGTCTCAGCCTCCCAAGCCACTGGGATTACAGGTGTGTGCTCGATCTATTCTTATTTTCTTATTTTCATCTTTGTAATTTGGTGGTTTATTGTATTGGTACAATTTGATTATTTACTAATTCTCCTTGGAGCCTCTGCTTTACCAGTGGTTTTTATGCTTTTGTGTGTTTTCATGCGGGTACACATCTTCTTTAGCTTCTGGATGTATGTATCTTTTAAGCATTTTATGTAAATTCAGTCTAGTGGTGATAAATTCCCTTAGTTTGTGCTGGTATTGAAAAGGATTTCTTCTTTATTTCTGAATGATAGTTCTGGGTGTAGTATTGCTTATTGACAGTTATTTTCTTTCAGATCTTGGAATGTCATTACATTTCCTCCTACCCTGTATATGAAGTTTCTTCTGAGATAACTGTTAGTCTAATGTGGGTTCCCAGAAATGTGATTTGGAGTTTTCCCCTTGAAGTTTTTATAATTCTCTTTGTCATGCACTTTTGAGAGTGACTTTTTTCACTATAATGTGTCATGGTGAGGATCTTTTCTAATCATGTCCATTTGGGATCCTATGGGGCCCCCTGTACCCGTCCATATCTTTCCAAAAATTTTATTTAAAAGTTTTTCCATATTTTCCTGTTTCTTCTTATTTGGGAACTCCAAATGTGCTTATTTGTTAATACAAATGGTGTCCCAATGATATTGGAATTTGTCTTTTTTTTTTTCCTTTTTCTTTACTTCTTCTAACTGGACACTTTCCTTCTGTCTAATCTAGTCTATTGTTAATGTTTTATACTCTTGTTTTTTTCATTTCATATGTTTGAGATTTTCATTTTCATGATTTTTTTAGTTTTCATTTTCAAGATTTTTTTTAGCATCTCTCTTTAGCGAATTTCTCATTTATGTAATTCATTGCTTTACTAACTTAATTCAGCTCTCTGTCTATATGCCTTTGACTCTCACTGAACCTCTTTATAATTATTCTTTCAAATAGTTTATAAAGAACTTTATAAATATTTTTTCTTGGGATCTGTTCCTAGAGAGATATCTGTTCTTTTGAAGTCTTTGTGCTACATTGTTTTTTAATATTTCTGTGTTTCAATGTTGAGATTTTTTTATATCATCATCTCATAATAATTCTTTTTTTTTCCTGAAGCTGTGTCATGGCAAGCCAGTTTGGTATGGCCTATGGGCTTAGGTTTTACTTATGCACCATAGTGCAATATCTGCATAGCTTTTTTGAGTGTAATTAATGGTTTTGGGCACTATGCAAGCCATGGTGGGGTAAAAGAGACCCACTGTCTCTGAGAGTCACACAGTAGTTGGGACATTAAAATGGCCCATGCCAGTGTGCTGTATCCAGCAATGAGTGAGGTGTATGCATGTGTGGCTACATTAAAGGGAGTGGTGGTCCTGGTTGGGTGATATTTTCTCAGGTAAATCTAAGCTACATATTGCTATTCACGAGGGCCTCTGGCACTTTCAGGTTTCTACCTAAAGCATATACCTTTAGTACAGTTAGTGTTGAGGACCTATACACAGTTGCCCACAAAAGGAAGTGAAGTCAGGAAACTAGGCAAGTCATCTCCCATTGCCCAGCCTCAGGTCCAGTGGTGGCATTCACCTAAATAGCCCAGGGGAGGTAGCAGCAGGAACCATGGTGCTATTCTTAACCCTGTCAGTGGCACACGCCCATAAGCAGCACTGGGAGAGGGGCCTCAGCATGGGACAATATAAACATGTGTTTTCAGCACCAGTGCTGGCCCAAATGGATGTGCATCTGTTCCTACCCTGAGTCAGAGAGAACAACTGACCTGGTCTCAGTTCTTGAGAACTACTCCCTTCATTCCCCTCTGTGCTGAAACATCTGTTTCTTATAAACCAGAGCACTGATGAGATTGGGTGCTAGAGTTAAACTGTGTTCGTAAGGCTACAGTATCTTGTGCTAAGGTGATGGAATGTTAGTAGGGTCACAGAGATCAAGATATGCAAGGGTGTGTGACCCTAGGGCAGAATAAATTTGGACAATAGCTCCCTTCTCAGGATGGTGCCCAACATCTGGACTACAGTACCATGCACTCTGAAGTTGGTAGGAAGACAATATGAGTTTCCTCTCCAAATCAAAGCTACCATGCAGACTCCAGGTTGTTTCCTCAACTGGGTTGAAAGACTACAATGACTGACACTTTCCACTAACTAGGATTGCTAGTGTCTGCTCTGATAGAGTTACTGACATTCTCCTGTTCACTCTTTCCTCACAAAAGGAAGATCCCTTTTTGTTGAGTAGCTTGGATGGCAGTTGTCAGGGAATACTGGTCTGCTTTCTAGGATGACTGTCCCAGGTTACAGAGTTTAAAAAGATTACAGTCTCTCACTTGGTGAGTTCTAGAATTCTCTCATGGCTGTACAAATCAAAATGAAGTTGTGTACCTGTCACTTCATTCTGTGTGGAGGAGGAGTTGAGACTTGGGCAATTCCATTTGGCCATCTCAAATCTTCAATTTTTAAATAAATAAAGTAATGCATCACACAAATGAGCATAGTTCCAGAAACATGTAAGCATTTCATGTAAATCAGGTTGCAATTTTGCTTTTTCATTTTTATTAATACCATGTGAGATATTTCATTCAATATGCCTATAAAATATTTTTTCAAGATAACTAAATTGGATACATATGTTTAAGTACGAATATTTAACCTAACCCTGTAATTATCTACCTATCATTAAACAGGAAAATTTAAAAATTTCAGCTTAGTTTTACAATTAGTATGCATTTTTTTCCTATTAGCATCCTTGACAATTGAGTTTTCCTTCATTGTCATCCTATTAAGACTAGGTTTAACCAGGGACCATCTTATGTTTCTACAAAGAAATCTTCTTATATTTATTCTAGGTCTCCACCAGCTATTTTTTCATTCTATAAAACAAACACATAAAGCAAGAGACAGTGAATGACTGGGGAGTGAGTGACTGTTTTCTTTCCCTTAGAGTTTTTTTTTTTTTTTTTTTTTTTTATTGTACACAAATGGGGGACAAATTTTCATTTCTATGGTTGTACATGATGTAGATTCATACCATTCTTGTAATCATATATGTACATAGGGTAATGATGTCTGTCTCATTCCACTATCTTTCATACCCTTGCCCCCTCCCCACTCTCATTTCCCTCTATGTAATTTAGAGTTCCTCCATTCTTCTCTTACACCCCACCCCCACCCCCTTTATGTATCATCATTCACTTATCAGGGAAAACATTCGGCCTTTATTTTTTTAGGATCGGCTTATTTCACTTAGCATGATATTCTCTAATTCCATCATTTAGGTACAAATGCCATAATTTTATTCTTCTTTTTGACTGAATAATAGTCCATTGTGTATATATAACACAGTTTCTTTATCCATTTATCTGTCGAAGGGCACCTAGATTGGTTCCACAATTATAAACTTAGTTGCTGTAAACATTAATGTGGCTGTGTTACTGTAGTATGCTGATTTTAAGTCCTTTGGGTATAAACAAAGGAGTGGGATAACTGGGTCAAAAGGTAGTTTCATTCCAAATTTTCTAAGAAATCTCTATACTGCTTTCCAGAGTGGCTGAACCAATTTGCAACTCCACCAACAATGTACAAGTGTGTCTTTTTCCCCACATCCATGCCAACACCTCTTATTTCTTGTGTTCTTGATAATAGTCATTCTAATTGGAGTAAGATGAAATCTTAGAGTTGTTTTAATTTGCATTTTTTAATTATTAGAGATGTTGAACCCCTTTTCATATATTTGTTAATCTCCTGTATATCTTCTTCTGTGGAATATCTATCCAGTTCCTTGACCCTTTTATTGATTGGGTTCTTTGAATTTTTTGATGTAAAATTTTGTAAGTTCCTTATAAACTTTAGAGATTAGTGCTCTATTTGAACTGCATGTGGAAAAGATATTCTCCCACTTAGTAAGCTCTTTTCACACTATTGATTGTATCCTTTGCTGAGAAAAAGCTTTTTAGTTTGAATCCATCCCATTTATTGATTCTTACTTTGATTTCTTACACTTTGGGAGTCTCATTTAGGGAGTCTGATCCTAAACTTACATGATGAAATTCTGGGTCTACTTTTTTCTTCTATTTGGTGCCTGGTTCCTGGTCTAATTCCTAGGTCCTTGATCCATTCTGAGTTGAGTTTTGTACAGGGAGAGAGATAGGGGTTTAATTTAATTTTATTACATATGGAGTTCCAGTTTTGCCAGCACCCTTTGTTGAACAGGCTATTTTTTCTCCATTGTATGTTTTTGGCTCCTCTGTCTAGTATGAAATAACTGTATTTATTTGGGTTTGTCTCTGTGTCTTCTATTCTGTACTATTGGTCTATCTGCCTATTTTAGTGCCAATACCATGTTGTTTTTGTTACTATTGCTCCGTAGTATATTAAGGTCTGGTATTGTGATACCTCCTGCTTCACTTTTTCTGCTCAGGATTGTTTTGACTATTTGAGGTCTCTTATTTTTCCAGATGGAGTTCATGATTGCTTCCTCTATTTCTATGAGGAATGTCATTGGAATTTTAATTGGAATTGCATTGAATCTTATAGCGCCTTTGGTACTATGGCCATTTTGACAATATTAATTCTGCCTATCCAAGAGTATGGGAGATCGTTCCATCTTCCAAGGTTTTCAATAACTTTTTTCTTTAGTGTTCTGTAGTTTTCTTATAGAGGTCTTTCACCCCTTTTGTTAGTTTAATTCCTAAATATTTTATTTTTTTGAGGCTACTGTGAATGGAGTTGTATTCCTAATTTCTATTTCAGAGGATTCATTACTTATGAATAGAAATGCATTGGGCTTATGTATTCATTTTATATCCTGCTACTTTGCTGAATTCATTTATTAGTTCTAGAAGTTTTCTAGTGAAGTTTTTTGAAACCTCTAACTATAGAATCTTGCCATTGGCAAATAGTGATAGCTTGAGTTCTTTTTATTCTTTTCATATCCCTTTAATTTCTTTGGTCTGTCTGATTGCTCTGGCTAGTGTTTCAAGGATGATACTGAAGAGAAGTAGTGGAAGAGGGCATCCTCGCCTTGTTTCAATTTTTACAGGGATTGCTTTCAGTTTTTCTCCATTTCAAATGATGTTGGCTGTGGGCTTAGCATAGATAACTTTTACAATGTTGAGGTATGTTCCTACTATCCCTATTTTTTCTCATGTTTTAAGCATGAAGGGGTTCTGTATTTTATCAAACACATTCTCAGCATCTATTGAAATAATCATTTGATTCTTAACTTTAATTCTATTGAGGTTATGAATTACGTTTATTGATTTCTGCATGTTGAACCAACCTTGCATCCCTGGGATAAACCCCACTTGATCATGGTGCACTATCTTTTTAATATATTTTTGTATGCAATTTGCCAGTATTTTGTTAAGTATTTTTTGCAACTATGTTCATCAGGGATATTGGTTTAAAGATTTCTTTCCTTGATGCATCTTTATCTGGTTTTAGTATCAGGGTGAAACTAGCCTCATAGAATGAGTTTGGAAGGGTTCTCTCTCTTTTTCTCTTTCATGGAATACTTTGAGGAGTATTGGTATTAGTTCTTCTTAAAGGTCTTGTAGAACTCATCTAAGAATCTGTCTGTTCCCGGGTTTTTATTTGTTGGTAGACTTTTGATGGCTTCTTCTATTTCAGTGCTTGAAATTGATATATTTAAATTGTGTACATTTTCTTGATTCAGTTTGGGAGGATCATATGTCTCTAGAAATCCGTCAATTTTGTTGGTGTATAGATTTTCAAAGTAGCTTTTAATTATGTTATATTGTTCAGTGGTGTCCATCATTAATCTTTTATTTTTCATCACAAATTTTAGTAATTTGAGTTTTCTCTCCTCTTCATTAGTGTGGTTAAGCGTTTATCAATTTTGTTTAATTTTTCAAAGAAACAACTTTTTATTTTGTTAATTTTTTGAATTATTTCCCTAGTTTCAATTTCATTGATTTCAGCTCTGATTTTAATTATTTCCTGTTATCTACTACTTTTGGTGTTGATCTTATTTCTTCCTCCTAGGACTTTGAGATGTAATATTAGATCATTTAGTTGTTGACTTTTAATTCCTTTAATGTATGAGCTCAATGCAATGAACTTTCCTGTTAGTACTGCTTTTAGAGTGCCCCAGATATTTTAATATGTTGTATCATTGTTCTCATTTACCTCTAATAATTTTTTTATTTCCTACCCAATATTTTCTGTTATCATTGCATCATTCAATAGCATATTATTTTGTCTCCAAGTATAGGAGTAGTTTTTGTTTTTTATTTTATCTTTGATTTCTAATTGCATTTCATTTTGGTCTGATAGAGTACAAGGTAGTATCTCTATTTGTTTGTATTTACTTATGGCTGTTCTGTGGCATAGCATATGGTCTATTTTGGAGAAGGATCCACAACTTGCTGAGAAGAAAGTGTATTCACGCATTGATGGATGAAATACTCTATATATGTCCATTAATCTAAATCATTGATTGTGCTATTAATTCTATAGTTTCTTTGTTCATTTTTTGTTTGAAGAATCTATCCAGTGGTGAGAGCAGTATGTTAAAGTCACCCAGTATTATTGTGTTGTGGTCTATTTTTTTTCCCTGGAATTGAGGAGGAATTATTTGATGTACATGGATGTGCCATTGTTTGGGGCATAAATATTTAAAATCACTATGTCTTGCTGGTTTATGGTACCCTGAAGAAGTATGAAATATCCTTCTTTTTCCTTCTGACTAACTTTGGTTTGAAGTCTACTTTATCTGATATGATGATGGAGTCCCCAGCTTTTTTACTTAATCCATGTGCATGGTGTATTTTTCCCCATCCTTTCACCTTTAGTCTGTGGTATCTTTTTCTATGAGATGAGTCTCTTGAAGGCAGCATATTGTTGGATCTTCCTTTTCAATCCAATCTGCCAGTCAATGTTTTTTGATTATTGAGTTTAGGTCATTAACATTCAGGTTCATTATTAAGATATCATTTGTATTCTATTCATTTTGGCTTACTTTTGGTTTTGAACTTTACTTGGTTTTGCCTTCTATTGGCTTTTCCTTTAGAGTAGTTCCTCACTTTACTGATTTGTATGTCCTCCTCATGAAACATTTTGCTGAGTATGTTCTGTAGTATAGGCTTTCTATTTGTAACTTCTTTTAACTTTTTTTATCATGGAAATATTTTATTTCATCATCAAATTTGAAGGTTAGTTTTGCTGGGTATAAGATTCTTGGTTGGCATCCATATTCTTTCAGAACTTGAAATATATTGTTCCAGTACTTTCTAGTTTTTAGGGTCTGGGCTGAGAAATATGCTGATATATGTATTGGTTTCCCCTTATATGTGATCTGATGTTTTTCTCTTGCAGCCTTGAAAATCCTATCTTTATTTTGTATGTTAGGCATTTTCAGTATAATGTGCCTTGGTGTGGATCTGTTGTAATTTTGTGCATTTGGTGTTCTGTAAGTTTCTTGTATTTGATTTTCCATTTCATTCTTTAGGTTTGGGAAATTTTCTGATATTATTTCATTTAACAGGTTGTTCATTCCTTTGGTTTGTATCACTGTGCCTTCCTCAATTTTAATAATTCTTAAATTTGGTCTTTTCATGATATCCCATAATTCTTGGAGGTTCTGTTTATGATTTCTTATCATCTTCTCAGTTTTGTCAACTTTATTTTTAAGGTTAAATATTTTATCTTCATTAGTTAAGATTCTGTCTTCCATGAGATCTATTCTGTTGGTGATACTGTCTATTAAGTTTTTTATTTGGTTTATTGTTTCTTTCATTTCAAATATTTCTGCTCAGGTATTTTTCAGAATATATCTTTATTGAAATGCTCTTTTACTTCTTGCATTTGCTCTTGTAAGTGTTTATTGGAGTAATTTTACATTGCCTGCATTTGCTGCCTTATCTCATCCTTTGCTTCATGGATCATTTTAATTATGTACATTCTAAACTCCTTTTTCTGTCATTTCTACTGCCATGCTATCATTGGATTCTATCAAAATAGCATCTTGGGTTGCTAGGGACCCTTTCTTCCCCTAGTTTTTCATATTGTTCCTGTATCTTTCCCTCTGACAGTGAAGATCTGACATACTGCAGCTTCCCTCTTGTAGGCTTATTGTGACCCCACAGGTTTCCAATACTTCTCCTTTAAGGGGAGATCAATATTAGCAGCATCCAATACAAACAATATGCAGCCCCAATCCTGATAGCCCCTATGAAGACATTAATAGTAGTATAATAAAGAGAATGAGTTTGATTATTATCTATAGTATGGCCAATAGGCTTGCAATGAGCTCTATGGTTTCTAATTATGGGCGAAGAGGATGGGGAGTGCTGTAGGATGTAACCATTAATGGGACAAGAAGTGAGTATACAGAGGTACTAGATCAAGGGAAGAGTGAAAGCGGAATCCAAAAATGTTGGTCTTTAGCATGAGAAAAAGGAGAAAAAGGCTCCAAGGAAAGTGGAAAAATAAAAGGAAAATAGAGTGAGAAAAAAAGAAGAAATAAAAAATTGAAAATTAAAAAAAAATTCTATGATACACAGTCATCCACCACTCAAACCTCCCAGTTCTTAGTATCCTGATGCAAGCAAGGTACCTTTCAAAGGCCTCCAGTCTCCTTCAGGCACCTCATGATGGGAGCTGCCCCACCCAAAATGGTGTTTACCCCCTCAGGAATAATTCAAGATGTCTGCACCAGCCTCCAAACATGCTGGGGAGCCACAGCAGGGGCACCAAGTTCACGGGGGCGCAGGTGGTCCAGGGTCTGGACGTGGCAGGTGGTCTCCCTTAGAGTTTTATCTTACATTAAGTTTCAATTAGAGAGAGGTCCATTTTGTTTGCACTGAAATAGTGCTATCTAAAAGAAATTTAAGGGAGGTAAAAGGCAAGATGCATTTGAAATCTCACATTATCATCCACCTATAATATTTTAAATAGAAACCTCTTATTAGAAGCTACTAGTTTAGTTTTTGAAATGCTGAGATTAATAGTTATTTTTCTTCACAACTTTGTAGACTCTGTGGATTCATGAAAACTAGGGAGAATCCCTCTCTTGTAGGAACTTATTTTGAATAACCCAATATTCAGTCTCTCCAGTGAGACCTGAAATGGTAAAAGTCCTTTTTGTTGTACATCCAAGATAATTAGCAGTGTTGGAAAGATTCAGTGTAATCCTTTTTAAACCTGACAATCAGTAAATGTCTATGTTAGTACCACCTAAAAGTCAGTTCAAAATAGATCATCTTTTTATAATAGTTATTACCAAATATATAATGTATGTGAATAACATTAATAACAATTATCAGTTGTGTATTTCATATCATGCCACATATTATACTACATTAAGAAGTTACAAACTTGGTCTTAATTTTATTAAGTCTGTGACATAACCATTGTTATTTTTAAGTTTATACTGAAATTGAGTCTCAGCTTGAAGTTTCTAACCTAATAATTATCAGAACTTAATCATTGATTATATTAATTGATATGAGCTCCTGAACTCCTAACTAGTTGTATATACTCTTCATAGCTTTAGTTAGTTGAGAATGTATATAGAAAGGGTAGATAAAAGGGGTTGAAGAAGAGAAGTAACATCTTTTCAAAATGTAGTTTCAGCTTAAGTCTCAGTTCTTGTTCATGTCATTGTTGAAGTTATTCCGCTGAAGAAGATAAGGCAAGCTCTGCTGCTTTCATACATCCTGTTCCACAGAGCACTGATGAGCCAGTGAATCTACTAGGGAGAAGCTCTTCCTAATTCCCTGATCTTTGGGATTTCTGAATCTTTAATGTAGACACATCTGCCTTTTTGTTATAAATATAGGATATTGGTTTGATTTTTATCAAATGTGATTGAAGGTATTGGGAAACTTGTCACATTATTATATATGCCTTAGGAGATTCAGGCCATAGGTTCCAGCGTGAAATGTACTTCTCATTTCTAAAGCAAGAATTTTGGACTATGCACCATACAATCTGAAACAAACCAAGAAAGCAAAGTTTTGAATTACTTCTAATACTACCTAAATAAAACCTTTACAGAAAAGCATCAGAACATATTTTTCATTCCTGATGATTTCTCAAGATAGTGCTGTGTGCTTCTGCTTTCTGCAGAGTCAATCTGATTCAAAATGGCTGTAATGCCAAGTGATTTATATGGCACACTTCAAGGTTGTGGCATTGGCATTATTAGAGGTTTCAAATAAGCAAATTCACCAATATAAATATTTAATCTTTTAAAGCAGTTTGGACAATCACTTATGAGATTTTAGATAGTTCTTTCCCCTCTTATGATATTAAGTTATAAAATGCTGTTCCTAGTGTCTTTGTCTTAATGAGAATTTAAAGAGCATTACACTTAAGGGAACATAAATCAAGAAAACTCATTTCTTTTCAGGTTTAAAAAATTTTAATATTTGGATAATAACTGTGTGAATCAATTGAGGGTTCATATAAAAGTAAATTTGTTTAATACACACATGTCCTGACATTTGATTAAATATTTTTCAGTGATACATTTTTATAATACCAAAAAAAAAAACATAGAGCCTTAATATGTTAATTGAGCTGTTCTTCTAGAGTTAATCCAATCATAAGGTTTTATGTTAATATTAAATTGTATTAATTGATAAACTATATTTGCATACCAGGAAAGTATTATCTAAATAAGGAAAATTTTTGTCAATAACTATGTTTATGATTCATAGTTGTTTCTTATTTTTATATGTTTAGAAATAAAAACAGATCAGTAAGTTATTGAAAGGTTTTATTTAAGTTATTTTGCCATGGCAGATTTGTTAAAGTGATAGAAAATGTTTGGTCAAAACTACACTTGCAAGGTAAAAATTTCTGTACCTTTTTTTTCCTGAAAAAGACAAAATTTGTCTACTTTGAATGTGATGGTAAATACAAATGGTTGATTTTGTAGCAGATAAAACAGTGACAGAGAAATAGAAACACAGACACATTAGAATAAATGACTAGTTTGTTTCTTGATGGAATCATATAAGAAATTTAAAAAAAGTAAATTGAGTTATATATTACATAGAAGCATTTAAAAATTTAATGTACACTGTTATATCTAATTATACATTAAAACTAAAAGATAATGTTTCATTTTATATATTTATATATTTCTGTATTTATAAATATGTGTATATATGAAAAAATGGCATAGTAGATTAATGGGCAGATTTATTAAGTATAAGGTAAAAAACAAAAAAATGCTTAAGAAAATGAAATTATATTTACATGGATTTATGATGCTTAAAAATATTCAACTTGAAAGAAATTTTAAACTGTTAAGTATTTTTAGTCAATTTTGGCTCAATATTAATGGATTTATCATGTAAATAAAATACACAAATATTTTACTATAAATTTTAACAAGGGTGATTATATAAATTATAAATTTAAGTAACTATTAAAATAATTATTTGATTTTCTACAATTAAATAGGAAATCATTCACTAAAACCTTTGTACAGCATTCTTTGTCTTCATATTAGTATTTGGCATTCTGTGAAAGAAAGCAAACCTAATACAACCTTTTCCAGAAAAAGGCAGGGAAAATATTGAAGCAATCACAAAAAAAGGACTATGAAAAAAATCAAGGATAATTAACTAAGGAAATTTCCTATTATTTTATGAGATAAAAAATTTAGAGCAAACACTACATATTTTCTGTTAGGCTTTTCTTAGAATTTCACAGATAATAAATTATTTGATACCAGACTTTAAAAATTAGAAAGTCTCAATACAAGAAAACATCTCCATTTATTCAAGATTTTTCTTCATTTTAATGGATTATATTTCAATTTTTAAATATGATAATACAGATAAATACAAATGCATGCAGAAAAACACTGAGTTTACAATAAATCCAACTTATGATAAGTATTCAATAAAGTGTACTTAGAGTAATATTAGATAATAATTTTGTTTTTGTTAGTGATGTTTTTTAAAAAGTCATTTCCGTTTTATTCTCATAGGCCCTGTGCAATTTTATGGATTTCATTGCTGAATATTTAATGCTTTTTCTACTATGTAAGGTATAATTTTACCATTTTGTTTTCCAAATAGTAATTATTTAGTTATTGATTTTGGTATGTTATCATAATAATACTGTTTCCTCTGCTGTTATTGTTGTGCTAAGTACCATAGGATTATTATGTTTGAAGAAAATAGGTATTATTTGTTTTTCTGTTCTGTACTTACCTCTTCTTTCCTACAAATGAAATAATAATCCATATAGCAATTATTTCTTCCTACTACTGAGCTTAACAATAATGACAACTGACATTCATAGATTACTCACAAAGATAATTTTAATATTCCTCTCGGTTTAAGCTACATTTTCTTTTCTGACTATAGACCTCTTGACTTCCCTTTTCCACAGCATTTACTTTAGAAATTTTGAATTATAAATTATTTCTATGCCCTATTGAAATGTAAATCTCTCAATCTCTTGTCGGTTTCCTGCCCGGAGAATTTATTTCTCATGGACCTGGGAACTGCCCTTCAAATATAATCAAGGAAGACAGCATCCCTCTCTCAATTTCTATAAGTGTGGTGGAACCTCGCCTCCCAGAGCAAAATTTAGCAAGCTGATCATAGTCTTCCCTGTTACAGTGATCTTGGAAAAATGTTTTCTTGCTTGTTTAAATCTATCTAGTGCAAATTTTCTTGGACAATACTTACTGTTCCAAACAATTTAATAAAGTGCTTTTAAGCATTATCTCATTTAGTTAATAAATAATCTTTGAGTGATCATTATAATTTTTATTTTGAGAATAAGTACACACAAATTTAAAATTTTAAGTAGTTCACCTAAGTACAAAAGATGGGGCTTGATAAATTTTGTTACAATTAATACTGGCGAGATTGTTGTCTTCAACTCTACAGTTCAAAAGGAACTGAGTAAGAATTTGTTTGATTAGAATTAAAAAAAAAAAAAACAGAGAATTTTGGGTCTCTGTCTCCCAGGTTTATTAAAGTCAAGAAAAATCTATATATAGAATTTTTCATGGTTGAATAATCTCTAATTAAACAGTGGAAGTCAAGAAACAAAATAGTGTTTATAACAAGTTCTAAGTTCTGGCTTTGCCAATTGGTGACTGATTTATGGGGAGACACATTCTTTGACCAATGCTTTAGTTAGCATTTGGCTGATGCAGCTAAACAACCCAACCAGAACAATTATAGAGGAGGAAAATTTCAATTGAGGGCTAATGGTTTCAGAGGTCTTAATCCCTAGAAGTCCAGCTCCATTCCTTAGAGCTGGAGGTAGGACAGAACATTATGGTGAAAGAATGTGACAGAGAGAAGCAGCTCATATGATGATCAGAGAGCAGGAAGAGAGAGGTCACCACTTGCCAGATACAAATATATACTCCAAAGCCACACCCCGCCTCCAATGCCCACCTCCTCCAGCCACACCCTGCTGCTTCAGTTACCACTCAGTTAATCCCTTTTAGGGGACTAAGTCATTGATTGGGTTAAATCTCTCAGAACCCAATCATTTGTCCTCTAAATCTTCTTGCATTGTCTCACACATGAGCTTTTGGGGGACACCTCACATCCAAACCATAACAGCCAAGGATATTTAAGAAATTTAAGCTATAATGTGTTAATTGGATCATCAAAACTAATAACAAGATGGCCAAAGACATATCTGTTGGAGAGAAAGATTAATAATCTGAGTCATCATGTTAATAGAAATAGATCAAGCAGCAAAAAGATGATACAGATTTTTAAAGAAGGTGTTGAACGAAAGTAGTGTTAATTTTTAACATAATCTGTAGTAGTGAGCAAGATGGGAAGTTCTTCTTCACACCATGAGTCAATAGTTTGAGAAAAGGAATTAACTTCATTATCAGCAGCAATTTCAAATAATTCTTGTAGAGTTATAGGGAAAATCCAAAAATATGAATGGTTTTTATAATACAAGAAAAATACATTTCTAGAAACAAGTGAATGAAGTTAGCTGAGGGGTGGTCAGGTGGAAGAAGTAATAATAGGAAAGAAACTACCAATTCAGAAAGATTTAGGTATGGAATATTACTTTTTGGTAAAAAAAAAGGGGGGAAAGAGAGACTGGAGTCACATTTTACTCCTAATGGAGAGTGTTTCCATCCAAAATGAACATTTTAGTGAATCATCTACTTTTACCATTCTCTTGTCATTACATGTAGTCAATGTCTATTAAGATACTCCCCATGATATCACCATCTTAGCAATGTCTTTTCTTTGTACTTTAACAGACATGTTCACATTTAAAACATTCTAAATTTCTTAATTTTCTAAGAATGATCTTACTAACATTTGCTAATAATGAAAACAAAATCACATACAACCTAATTTTCACAAACTTGTACAAGTGCAATTAAAACACCTTGTATAAAACTGTGTAAAATAACATGATTTTTACTATAAAATTTTAGAAAATAAAAAGTAATAAGGTTATCTACAACACTAACACTGAAACAAAAATAATGGTTATAATTATGAAAATAACACTAAATAGAGGATGAGAGTTTAGATCTTTAAGAGGTATTTCTTAAGTAAAATTACTAGGAAGTAACATTGCAGGTATTCTAAAATGAATCATTGACCCAGAAATTTAAAGGATTTTCAACTTTATTGTTGCTGAATATTTAACTGTACCTCTGTTTATGTTGTTAATAATGTAAAACTTCCATTCTAGTACAACTATTGTAGCATAGATATCTTGTAGCAATGTAGTGCACACAAAAATCACCTGGGGATTAAAATAGGAATTCTAATTCAGTAGTGGTTGGGTCTGAGAGTCTACATCCCTAAAAGGCACCACTTGATACAAATATCACTGGTCTTCTAACAGCACTCTGAGTAGCAAAGTGCAACCTGTCCATAATTATTTGCCTTTAGATAATGTTGCAAAGTGAAATTGCTGAGACAAACTATGTGAACAACTGTTTTTTTAACTTAGGGCCCAAGTGTGCTGAAGGAAGCCTTTATTATCTATTGCTGTCTCCAGAATGTAATTGTGTAAGATGGCCTAACTCAGTCAGCGCATTGAGTATATTCAGAGTGGCTGTGGGGTGGTGGTGGTAGAATCTGTCTTTTATAGTAATTTGTAAAATTCACATGTTATTCAATACCTCAAAAGGCAAACCTTGTATCCAAACCTTTGTGTGTAATTGATAATTTTCTTCCCTTTGATATTTCCCATATATTTCCTTTGTTTATTTTCACATGTACTTCTGGTCCTCTGTCCCAGTGTCCTCATTTTTATGTGCAAATACACATGGGTTCCATCCATTTAAAGTAATTAAAATGATTAACACAAAATAATTTGCTCAAAACATTAGCTTTGGCTACTGTTGTCATTAATTAGAACTATTCTGAGAAAAATTTTAAAATTATACACAATTCTATCATTCTAAAACTCCAATCATGTTTATTTTTCTGTGTTCCCTTCTACTTCTTTCCTTTAGTTCTCATACGAAATAGTTATGAAGAGACTAAGTTGCAAAATTAGGTAGAAGGTTGGAAGTTTTTAATACCACTTGCTATGAGTTCCCTAAAATACGATTTCATTTATTAATTTTTGAAAGGAAAGGTGGGAGTGCTGAGAAGAAGAGAGATTCAATATTGAAATTTTAAAAAGTAAATGACTTTACTCTACTTAAAAAAGTCATCCACAGTAACTTCATCTCATAGTCCCTATTGAATTCCTAACTAAGGAAATTTGTAAAAGTCCTATCATAGAAAGCAATCAGAGTTATTTATAGACTAGTATTTCATACTACTTCTTTTAAGACAAAAATGTCCAGACCAAGATGTGTTAGTGCGGAAATATAATGCACTTTATAACAATAAGAATATAAAGAATGAAGGGAACATACATGTAGTTAATATGTTCCTTTGTATACTTGAAAATTGAGAATATTTTGGAAATAATAAATTACATCAGAAGGAAATGCTGATTTTTGGTGTTAATTTGGCCTTCATTTTTGAGGGCATGGTAACTTGTAATATTTTTATTTTTTTACAGCATCTGAGTAGAACCAGTATTTTCACATTGTTGTTCAGTACTTCAGTATAAATTTGTTAGTTTAAAAATGGATTTCTTTAAGTTACCACAATATCAGTTGTTACTAATTTATATGTCATTTCTCTCAATGTAGATTAACAAATTTTCATGGTACATTAAAATATTGAGTGAATTTTTAAATTTCAAAACAAAAATAATAAATCTGAGATTGAAGCAGAAAATTAATGACAACTTAGAATATTAAAGAACATTACCTTTTATAGAAATTGAGTGCATTATATCATCACCTTTATGTTTAAATGTAAGATACAGGCAGTAATAGTTACTGATCCTAAGGGTTTCTGTAAGAATTCAGCTTTAGCAACATTAAGTAATTTGCATATGGAGCAGGATATGTGAGTGAATGTGGGCTAGCTCAGTGTTACCTGTTATTATAATGTGTGAAGTATCAAACAGTTCATTTATGCTTTTTATGAGAAAAAATAATAAGTGGACATAACTTAATTAAGCTGGGTTTTTAAAAACTAATTAATGATTTAATAAAATTAGATTACCCCTTGAATCACAAGATCAACATTCCCATTAAAAAGATGGCATTACATTTAAAAATGGAGATAGTTTGAGCTCTTCTTTTCCTATTCTTTTCCCTAATTGTTCTGGCTAGAGTTTCAAGGACTATGCTAAATAGACATGGTGTAAGAGGGCATCCTTGTCTTGTTCCAGGTTTTGGAGGGAATATTTTCAGTTTTTTCTTTGTTTACAATGCTGATGGCCTTGGGTTCAATGTATATAGCTTTTACAAAGTTGAGGTATGTTCCTACTATCCCTGGTTTTTCTACTGTCTTAATCATGAATGAATGCTATATTTTGTCAAATGCTTTTTCCACATCTATTGAGATAATCATGTGATTCTTGCCTGTAAGTCTATTTATGTGGTGAATTATTACATTTATTAATTTCTGAATGTTGAAGCAAATTTGTGTCTCTGGGATGAATCTTACTTGATCATGGTGCACTCTCTTTTTAAATGTGTTTTTGTATGTAATTTGCCAGTATTTTATTAAGAATTTCTGTATCTATATTCATCATGGATATTGATCTGAAGTTTTCTTTCCTTGATGTGTCTTGATCCTGTATTTTGAAGATCCAGAAAACTCCACCAGAAAACTTCTAAAACTCATAAATGAATTCTGCAAAGTAAAGTAGCAGAATACAAAATTAATACCCATTAGTCAATTGAATTCCTATACACCAAGGGAGAATCAGCTGAAAAAGAAATTAGGAAAACTATGGCATACAAAATATCCTCAAAAACTTCTTGAGAATAAATCTAACAAAAGAGACAAAAGACCTCTACAAAAGAAACTACAGAACACTAAAGAAAGCAATTGAAGATGACTTATGGTATGGTTTAGTTGTGAGATATCCCCCAAAAACTCATGTGTGAGACCATGAAAGAAGGTTTAGAGGAGAAATGATTGGATTATGAGAGCTTCAACTCAATCTGGGAATGAATCCCCTGAATGAATCAACTGAGTGGCAACTGAAGACAGGTTGGGTGTGGCTGGAGAAGATGAGTCATTGGGGTCATGCTTTTGAGGTATACATTTGGTATCTGTTGGAGTCTCTCTCTCTCTGCTCTCTGATCATCATGTAAGCCACTTCCCTCCACCACACTCTTCTGCCATTATGTTCTGCTTCACCTTGAGCAAGGAGAAATGGAGTCTCTTATTTATGAACTGAGACCTCTGAAATCATGATCCTTGAAATAAACTTTTCCTCCATTACACTTGTTATGGCTAGCTTTTTAGTCACAGCAGTGAAAAAGCTGATTAAAACATCTCAGAAGATAGAAAGATCTCCCATGTTCTTGGATAGGCAGAATTAATATTGTCAAAATGGCCATACTAACAAAGGTGCTATACAGATTCAATCCATTTCCAATTAAAATCCCAATGATTTTCCTCATAGAAATAGAGAAAGCGGTCATGAAATTCATCTGGAAAAATAAGAGGCCCAGAAGAGGCAAAGCAATCCTTAGCAAGAACAGCGAAGCAGGAGGTGTGAGAAGCCACCATGTGAATCTGTCTCTGACTGTCCTGCAGCAGAAGTGTGCCTGCATTGGGAACTTCCTGTATAAAGACTGCAGGTTAAGACTGCCCAGTGGCTATGGTGATGCCCTGCACAAACGGGGTTATGTGCAGGGCATGGCACTATCAGTCTTGACCCTGAATTCAGACACCAGCTGCCAGGAATAGAGAATTATGAGCGCAAAAAAGATAATTATAACTGGCTGCCCTGAACTTTATTCTTCACCCTGCTTCCTTTGAAGAAACTTTTTCACAAAAAAACCCTTTTGATGTTAAAAACTATATAATAACATGCTAAGCTAGAGCTGGGTCATTAATCTCCATCAGAGAGTAATGTCCTACCTATTCTCAGCTGTCTGTCTCCTTTTTTTTTTTTTTTTTTTTTTCTTTGTGGTTCTAGGCATTAAACCCAGGGCCTTGTGCATGTGAGACAAGCACTCTTCCAACTGAGTTATATCCCCAGCCCCAACTTTCTCTCTATGTTTGTTTGTTTGTCTTTTCTAATACCCCATCACCCTTCTCCAGTTTCTGAATTGACAACCGTGCTGGTCACAGCAAGGAGGCATCACAGACCCTACCTTATGTTATAGATCTATAGTAACAAAAACAGCATAGTAGCAAAAACAGGCATAAAGACCAATGAAACAGATTAGAAGACACAGAGTCAAACCCACGTAAATGGTTATCTCATATGAGACAAAGGTACTGTAAACATACATTGGAAAAAGATTGCCTCTTCCACAAATGATGCCAGAAAAACTGGAAATCCCTATGTAGTAGAATGAAATTGAATCTCTATCTCTCACCCTGCACAAAACTCAACTCAAAGTAGATTAAGGATTTAGGCATTAGATCAGAGACTATGTGCTACTAGAAGAAAAAGTAGGCCCAACTCTCCACCAGTCAGCACAGGAAGAGACTTCCTCAATAAGATTCCTAAAGCACAAGAAATAAGATCAAGCATTAATAAGTGGGATGATATCAAACTAAAAATCTTCACAGGAAAGGAAATAATCAAGAACATGAAGAGAGAGCCTATAGAATGCGAGAAAATCTTTACCACTTGCTCCTCAGATAAGGTATTAATTTCCAAAATATACGAAGAACTCAAAAAGCTTATCACCATAAAAAAGCAAATAACCCAATCAATAAATGGGAGAAGGAACCAAACAGACAATTCTCAAAAGAAGAAATAAAGTCAACAAATATATTTTTAAAAAAATGATCAGCTTCACTAGCAATAACAGAAATGCAAATTAAAACTACACTGAGATTTCACTTCATTCCAGTCAGAATGGCAGTTATCAAGAATACAAGTAACAATAAATATTGGCGAGAATGTGGGGAAAACTGTACACTCATACATTGCTGGTGGGACTGCAAATTGATGCAACCACTCTGGAAAACTGTATGGAGAATAACCAGGCAGAATCTTAAACTACAGTAATGCAAAAATATCTTTGAAGAAGGAACTAAAGTAGGAATTAGCAGAAGACTAGCTAAGCAATCTAATTACCTCATGTTCATGATAGTGGAGTGGGAGAGATAGAGATGCACATCAATAATGTAGGGTTATAACCAACAGGATGTTGCATAAAATTTGAATGTAATTCGCAAGACAGAAAGTTAAAAATGAAAACAAAGTTTCTTGATTTTTCTGGGGTAGAGTGGATGGGATGGGAAAAGCCAAGTAGCATTAAAGTAAATAAAAAACCAAGAAAAAAGAAAGGATTAGAAAGAAATATAAATTTTTAATTTAAATCTTCCAATCTTTAGTGTTCAATTCTGAGACAAATTCTAGGATCTAGAATCTGGAAACTTATGACAGAACTCAGGATTTGAAATATGATTTTGGATAGCGATACCAACATGATATAATCTTTTAACCATTAGTGTGACCATTTTGAAATTATGATATGGAAGTTTAAGTAAGAGCAAAGGGTTTTTAAAAAACTGTTTAAATCTACTTTTAAATTGCTTCTCAATTCTCAGGTATCACTCGGTGGAAAGTCAGCTGCATCAGACAAAAGACACACAGCACTGTTAAAGAAATTCTGCCTATTTAAATGTGCTCAAGAAATCAATACACAACTGAAGAGTATGACTTGAATAAACATAAAAGAATAATCTACCAGGCTCATTTTTGAAGCCCATTTGATGAATACATGACACTGTCACAGAAATACCTTTCAACGCCCTCTGTATCACACAACCTAACAATTTTTCCTGTGGTGGATGTGTTTTGTTAACATCACACCTGGCCTCCTTGTGTTTTCCTTTGAGAATCCAGGCAATATCAACAGCCACAACAGACACAATAAAGACCAACAGGGAATAATTAACAGCTCTAAACATGTGAGATTTCAAAAAGCTATGGCAAAGGTAAGAGAAACTAAAAGCTATACCACATGTTGTTCGGTCTTTCAAGTTAATCTTTATGCTGAATCATTCTGTTAAAAAGCTGCTTTCAAGATCAGTCCTGGCTCCTGTGGAACCAGAGTATACAATAAGACTTTCAAAAATGACACCGTTTGTGCTAACAAAAGAGCTAACAAATACACATCAATGTCTGTTATGTATGGAGAACTGTTTAAGACTCTGATGTCTCATTGATGATCAAATTGGACTTGGTATCAACTCTCAGGGTGATTGTCTTTGGAAAGACAAAGAAATTAAGTACTCACGTAAAAAGAACATTTGTTAGAAATTGTCTTTTAAAGGAAACAAACTTCATGGACATAGGGGTATCTCATATTTTGTAGGGTGATATTTGAACTGAGAACTAACCTTGAGTATGAGAATCAGCAAACCAGTATAAAACAGGAAGAGAAGAATTTGAGCAAGAATAACTTGTAGAAGGGCCACACTTTGTTAAATCTGAAAAAGTGATGGTAGGCTGCAGGTAGACATCTGAAGGGAAAAATATGATGAAAGAAGGAGAGAGAGAAGGAGAGGAGTGAGGGGGAGAGAGAGAACAGTGGCCAAGAATGCAGGAGCAAAATCACTCAGGACCATCTTGGGTGCCATGGTGCATGACTTATCCCAGCGGTTCCAGAGTTTGAGGCTGGAGGATCTTGAGTTTAAAGCCAGCCTCAGCAATGGTGAGGCTGCTAAGCAACTCGATATCTTAAAATAAAATACAAAATAGGACTGGGGATGTGAATCACTGGTGGAGTGGCCCTGAGTGCAATCCCTGGTATCAAAAAAAAAAAAAAAAAAAAAAATCATTCACGACCACGGTAACAAGTTTCAATTTGTGATAAGAGGATAAGAGCAGGGTATGTCATGACATACATGTTTTTAAATAATTAATCTGAATTTCCTCTTCCATCTATTATGTAGAAAGTTAAAGAAGTTATTGTCCCTAAAATAATAACAACAAGAAAAAAAATGACTAAAAAAATGTAATTTTCTTGAGCTGAGAATACTGGGATAACAATGTCAGACAGGCCCTGCAAACAGTTTGGATATGTCAACAGATGGAAATTTTCAGAGTATTCTAGAAGAAAATGACAACCAAATAGGATGAAATAAGCTGAAATATTAAGATATAATGAGCCATTGGGGGTCAAGTGTCGACTGATGTGCCATTTGGGATGGCACAGGAAGATTTTTGCATTAATTCATGGTCTCTTTTCCATGCGATGTCCCTGTATGCTCACATGGAAAACACAGCCCATGGAGAAAGAAATAGAGTAATCCTCAATGACATACTTCAGCTATGTTCTTTGGAAGTGAGAAGAGATGTTTGAGTGTAACATGTGTTGTCAACCATAGAAACTTATTAGTACTAATTAATGGAAATAGTCACTTAATAATTAAGTTATCATTCATTTACTCATTTAATTGTGTCACCCAATGTCCTCTTTCACCAACTCTTTTACAGAAAACTCCCAAGTTTTCTTATTTGAATAGATAATTTTTAGTCATTTTCCTCAAATCCCTTTTTAAAAGGAATTAAGATTTTGAAAATCTATCCAAAATTTTTATATCATGAAATGATAAGTGAAAAGACAGCAAAAAATCTTCTAGCTAAGAAGATATAGGCAATGATATTTACAGTGTCCCAGTTGTTATCCACACTTTTGATAAACTGAAATACCAATAGGAATATTTTGCACATAATGAAAAATATTTTAGAGCAAATTTTAAAGGATTTTTTATAAAGCTAAAAATAATCAAGATATGTAAAAGAAAAACTAATATTTCTGTGTTACATGAAGTTCACAGAAAAAAAAAATTATCCAGATGGCACAATATAATTTTTAAATTGTTACATTTTCTTTCCAGATTACTCAGTTAATGTAATCCCAAGCATTACAATAAAAATAAGCTCACATATAATAGGGTCTAGCAATTACATTTTTACCTAAATTACAGGAAATCTTACAAAAAAATGTGTGTATGTGTGTGCATGCTATTGTAACTTATTCATCACAGTGGCTTGTTAAAGAAATATCAAAACACATTATCCTATTTGCATTGCATTGAACAACTGACAGATATTTAATGATCAAATAAATATAGGATATAAATAATATTCGGTGTGTATATAAGATAAAAAGGATGCTTAATTAAAAGTGATTAATTATACCACCCAAACTGGAAGAGGTTAGATTGCCTGTAAAAGGGAAAGTAAAAGTAAAAGTGAGGAGAAATTTAACATTTTAATTTATGCAGCTGGAATTGTTTAAATAAGCATGTATCAGCTTTGAAATTAGAAACAACAATTTTGGAAGAAGACAGATAATGTCAACTCTTCTTGTGCAGCTATTTGAGGAGTTCTTTTTTAGTGTTCTCTAAACTTATCCTATGAATAAGAAGTCATCACAACTTAAAACTTATGGCTGTAATATTTATGACAACAAATATTAAGGATTATGTAGATTTCTTTATTCTGCAAATGAACAAAAAAAGCAAACTCAGCACATTACACGTCATTTTTTCATTTTGTCTTTTGTAATTGAGACCTGGTCAGCCAAGCATGGGGGCCTATGATCTTGAGTTTTATCAATCCTGTAGATTACCTAAATGAAGTTCCAAAATTAAAAATTAGGGAAAACAAGAAAGAGGTTTTATGAAGTAGTTCAGATCTTTTGTGCCTCCAGATATGATATCCAGACTCACAGCAGGATCATAACCAGAGCTGTATTTGTTTTTGCTCCCTAAATTCATCATTCCTTCAATTTACTGCAGCACTTCATTTCTCATGCAAAATTTCAATCTTTCCATGAACTTCAGGGACACACATTCTAAATATGAATTGAGGCCAGGAGGAGGAAATCGTCATCATCATCATCCTGCAAAAATAAGAATTTGCCTATAATAAAAACAATGTGATGGTAAGCTGGCAAAATTGTATGTTTACAATGTCGATCAATTATTATTTAAATATTGGATATTGAAAAGGGCCAAGTTAAATTATATTCTTCAAGGGATAGCTTTACTCCTAGGTCCAGTGCATAATGTACTGTATAAGCTTTGGGGCCAACCAAAAATGCATTCCCAGAAAGCATATTTTCCTCAAGACTAATGTTTTCTGTGTTAGGATTACTCTACTTAAACAAATCAATATCTTCCCACCAATGCGATGACATCAGGAACAAGCTAGTGTGCCAGATTCTGTTCTGGGTTCTGGGAATATAAAAGGAATTAGATAATTAGCTTTGATTATTGATCTCAAATGTTTTTAAATTTCGCTTGAGACCTTTTTTTGTTTTGTACCAGAGATTGAACCCAGAGTCACTTACTGCTGAGCTACATACACAACCCTTTTATATTTTATTTGGATTTTTTCGGCTTTATAATATAATTGGAAATTTTTTTTTAAGACAGATGCTATTCTAAATAGGCTTGTATAGAGAGGGGAAAAGCATGATCACTTTTCTTACATAGAAATATTTTTTTTATAGAAGTAACACCTTTTTTCTAAGATGAAACTTTTTTTTAATTTTTTTTATTTTTATTTTTACAGAATGCATTTTGATTCATTATACACAAATGAATCAACTTCTCATTTCTGTGGTTGTACACGCTGTAGATTCACACCATTCGTGTAATCATATATGTACATAAGGTAATGATATTTGTCTCATTCCACTATCTTTCCCTCTCCCACCTTCTCCTCTCTCCTTTATTTTATTTTGAGAAAGGGTCTCACTAAGTTGCTTAGGGCCTCTCTAAGTTGCTGAGAGAGGCCTTGAACTTGTGATCTTCCTGCCTCCCGAGTTACTGGGATTACAGGTCCAATCCACCATGCCCAGCTCACTTGAGACTTCTTAAATCCATGTGTTATGTATTTGTATTTTGCATAATTTCAAAATATTTTGTGATCTTTCAGTTGTTGATTTCTAGTTTAATTCCACTGTGATTTAAGAACAAATTGTGTGACTCCTACTCTTTTAACATTATTAAAGTAAGTCTCATGGTTCAGAATGAGGTTTATCTTGGTGAATGTTCCATGATAACCTGAGAAGAATATGTATTCTGTTGTTGTTGAATGGAGAAACAATCTATAAATGTCAATTATATTATGATGATTGATACTGATGTTAGGTCCTCCCTATACTTGTTGATTTTGTCAGCTTGGTCTATCAATAACTAATTGATAGATGCATTTATATATTCAATTATGACTGTATATTTATCTATTTCTCTTATGCCCAGCTCACTATAAATAGTTATATCAACTTTTGCCTTACTTACTTTGATGCTCTGTTGTTAAGGACATATGCATTTAAGATTGAAATGCCTAGCCAGGTGAGGTGGCAACCACCTATAATCCCAGTAGCTCAGGAGGCTGAGGCAGGAGGATCACAAGTTCAAAGTCAGCCTCAGCAAAATGAGGTGCTAAGCAACTCAGTAAACCTTGTTTCTAAATAAAATTCAAAATAGGGCTGGGGCTGTCACTCAGTGGTTGAGTGCCTCTGAGTTTCAATGCCTGGTACCCAGCCCCTGAAAAAAACTATTGCAATGCCTTTGTGGAGGATTGATTATCATTATGTAACTCTCCTATTTATACCTGATGATTTTCCTTATTATTAAGACTGCATTGTCTGATATTCTTATTGCTATTGCAATTTTGTTTTGATGATGTTTAGCATGCTTTTCCCTCACCTCTTAGAAAATACTCTGGAAAAGTCTTTACCTTGAAGGAGAAAGCCTTTATATTGGAGAAGCATTTGGGTATATTTCACAAAAGAGTACTTTTCCAGCTAATTATTGAGTCAGGAAGGGTATTTCTGGGATCTTTATTGTGAGATGTTAGTAGGGGTTCCTGGTGGTTAAATGTGTCCGCACCCCAGTCATGACTGTAGCCCCTGGGACTCTCTCAATGTCACTTTCTCATTCCTCTGCTGGTTCAAGCTCAGCCTCCAACAGTTGGTCATTACCATTTAAGTCTCCCTATCAGTGTGGACCCAGAATCTTCTGTCCCAAGTAAGTAACTTGGCTGTGACTCTCTAGATTTATCTGTTTCTCTGGATTTTGAAGTGGCATTTTGTCCTGAAAATTCGTGCTTAAATTGGCACCCCCAAATTCCATGATTTTTCATTTCATTCCCATTTTTCACAGCATAGGAATGACAATGACAACTTTGAAGCTCTGTATTTTGAATCTGAAACCAAAAGTCCCACTATTTGAAATTTGATTGAAGTCTTTTATGATAAGGAAGTATCACCCTTATGAGAACGAAAGTGCAGAATATTCCTTGCAAAGCACACATCAGATTCAAAGCTTCTGAGAAAGAAGGGTGAAGCAAGTCAAATCCAGTGTTCACTGTTTAGTGTGGCTGGGGCTTGAAAAAGTGAGTGTTAGATAATTAAATAAAAGATGCAGGCAGAGGCTAGAATTCAGGTGATTGTAGGTCATGGTAACAAATAAAATTATCCTCTAAATGTAGTGGGAAGCTACTAAAAGTTTTATGAATGGGGAATGGTATGATCTGATTAACCTTTGAAAAATAGCTCTGGATATTTTGGTGTATAACAATTGTACTAAGATAAGATTAGCTGAAAGAAGACTGATTGGATTCTACCAAATAACTTAATTAAAAAGCAAGTTGAACTACAGTTGTAACAATGAAGGAAATGAGATAGACTGGGAATTTATCTTAGAGATTGAAGCAAAATGACTTATGGACATAATGGGGAAGAGCAGTTAGGGTGCAAGTTAACTTGTGAGAATTATTACAGAAGAAATTCTTTGAGAACTCTTATCATCTTCCTTTAGTTACTAGGCCCTTTAATCATCTCAGCAGCCTGTTCCACTTTTATTTCTGTGCATTGTTTGTGTATAAAAAAAACACAATTCTACTTCAGGTATAGACATATATGGTGTGCATTTTTCCCTTCACTTTTTTAAAAAAGATCTGGAAGTCAAACTGCTTCAAAGTTTGCTGGTGGTAGATATTCCTTTCATAATTCACACCCAAAAGCACTTTTCTACTAAAATTAAATTAAAAATAAGAGAAAGGCTCAACCAGATACTCTATTTAATGTGGCATTGCAATAATTTTTCAGCAAGGCACAAGGTAACTGTCTTAAAATACACCACAGTGAACCTAGCCAAATTCTTCTCAAAGAAGAGAACATATCTACGGTCCAATGCAAACTCAAACACACCTAGGTCTTCTAATTAAACTGACTGTGTAGGCAAAAATAAAAACTTAAGTTATATAATTGCACTGCTTTTAAAAATGTATCCTTCCTTTAATTAAAGGAAGTTATGCTTTAAATAATAAACTTCTGGCATAATTTTACAAGTGGAAAAACTTCTTAGTTTTAGAAACAATTAATAATTCTATAAAGTAAAGGACAATTGACTGGTATGCAAGATACTCAATTACCTATGAACCTTGTGATTTTAACTTTCAATGGGAGTAAAACTTTTTCTGAAAGACTAAGCATTTGTAAAAATAGCTATTATATATATGAGCTATTGACAAGACTTTCTTTTAAGTTTTTACATAAACTTTCTAATTAAAATCCAATTTGTGAGTGAAGTGTTTTTATTATCCTCATTTTGTAAATGAAGAACTTGAGCACCACTAGGTTATACTTCTAACATAACTCACACTGCCAGACGTAGTAGACACAGGACTGAGATCAAGAAAATCTGCCACGAGAGTCTGTGCTTTTAATCACCTTATTTCCTTCCTTTCTGTTTATAGCATACTATCACTTTGCTATCTATAATTTATCTTTCCACATTATAATTCTTTTTTTCACAAAATAATTGAGAAAATTCACTTCAGGTACAATTATTTAATGAGATCAGAACAAAGAGAATATATTTACGTTCATCATTAACCCATTTCTTTAAATTACCTAACATTCAATTGAAATATTCTGAGCAGCTTTCATGCACTATATTAGGATTGGAGAATGCTGAGATTAAAGACAAAGTTGCTGTTCTAAAGTATTTTAAAGTACATGAGAAGACTACAGAAATTTGCATAAACTTTGCACGTTTTAAAGATGATCAAGAAGACAAGTAAAGAAGGAGACAACACAGAATATTAAGTCATATGGAGAAAAGACTTTAGTGTGGTCACTTTGCTTTTATATCAGGAGAATTTCAAAATATTGTGGTCCTTGAATCAGTATCATTAAGTAGGACCAGGGAGTCTGATACAAATGCACAATCTTGTGTCCCAACCAAGTTCTACTGAGTCAGAACCTTCATTTTTATAAGAACTCAGGCTAATTTGTGTGCACAATAGAGTTTGATAAGCAGTGTTACAGAGACAACTAAACTCAATGTGTATGTCTCTATAGTGCCCACCAGCATCATTTTCATTATGAAAATTTATTTTAATTCATTCCTGTCAATAATATATTTCTGGGGATCCACAGTGAGTACAGTTTATTAGTCAAAATTGAACCCAGGGAATTGCTGATACTGAAAGGGGGCAGATCATAAGAGTCGGAATGGATCGTAATAACCATCTGGTGCATTTACATTTGGTTTAATGGTCATAATTAACCATTAGGCAATATAAGGAAGAAGAAAGAATTTATGTGGGAGAGATGTTAGATTCTAAGTAAAAATGTCATTTGTATTGATCAGAAAATCAACAAAAGAAATAGAAATTGTTCATCTGTTAAAAACAGGACTCAGAAAATTAAACAAGTTACCATAATAATGATAAATACACTATTAGTGTGAATATACAGTTAGCAGCATCCCAGGAACTTCATTTCTCATTTCAAGATAATAGGTCATGATTGAATAAGTATGAAATCATTCAATGACTCCCTTTGATTATTAGAGCTGATCATTGTACAGTTTAGATTACTATGTGATGAAAAATATTAAAATGAAGAGACTTTAATGTTGGTAATACTTGTATAATACCAAATTTTGCTAAAGTTTATTACTAAGTTGATTACTAAGTGTATTATAAGTTGTCCTTGAGTTGATGTTACAAAGAGACATGGTCAAAGTCAATAAATTCTGTTTTCCAAATCAGTGTGACATTTAACAATACTTCTTATACATTCTTTAAACTGGAACAGTAGTTTGAGGTAAAGACAATCTGCACTATTTGAAATAGTTCAGGGAAAATAAACTCTGAAGAAACAAACTGAAGTCACATCTATAACCCTTAGTCCTCAAATAAACTTCCTCTACATCTGAGACATTGCCACATTTAGCTGGAACATTTATATATAAAGAATAGATACTTCTGTGGCAAATGTATCATTTGGTTAGCATATATCATACCTCACAGAATGTTTTCATGTGGATGAGCATGTTATTAACTGAGAGAAATAAGTAGATTGTTAAAAATATGAGTGATTTATGTCAGGAAATTCACAATATTTAGAAACCTGAGAGAAGTGGATTTTAATTTCTCTATCTGTCATTTCAGGGTGTGAAATCTTATTTATTTATCTCAGTTTCCCCATATGTAAACTGAGTTAGTTGTGCCTACTTTGTGGAGTTGTTGAATAGGCATTTAAATATAAGACAATTTAGCTATGTACATGTATGATTACACAAAAGGTGTGGATCTACATCGTGTACAAACATAGGACAAAATGAAAAGTTATACCCCCTTTGTGCACAATGAATTAAAATGCAGTCTGTAAAATAAAAATAAATAAAATTTAAAAAACATTTATAAAACAATTTAAAACTATTAATATATTGTATATATAATTTATTTTCTCTTTTTCTAATACAGACCTTTTAACAAAATTATTCATAGTTTAAGTTGTCATCTGCACTTTCTTCTTTAATTGAAACTGAATACATCAGTTTCTTTTCCTGCTCCACCTTGATTCCCATATATATATTCTTACACCTTCCATTAATTTCTTAACAAACGATGCTACTCTTCTACATAACCTAAGTGGCTATTCATCCTTGGGCTAAGGAGTTAATTTTCACCAGAACAACATTTAGTAGGAGGAGCACTTTTAAAGAATCTAAGGCACAAATATCTGCAATAGAGAGAGTAGATTACTGCAAAGATTCTTACCATTATAAGTGTCATATCAAAAGGAGTTATTGATTTATTGTCAACAGAAACAAACTCCTGTTGATAGCACCTGGAAACTCATTTCATTGTCCTTGACTACAGCTCTTCAAAAAGAAATATGAAATTGATAAAGGGCTCACACATTATAGAGTGTTGTCTGAATATGTTATTTTGAAAACACACTCTGTCCTGAATGCTTTTATATTCATCAGCATCATAATCTTTATTGTGTTAATTTTATTTGTAAATATGCTTTCTGTATCATGGATAAAAAGTAGTAACAAAAAGAACTTCTTGTTAGGCTGTAATACACACATATATTCAGACACACACATGTACACAGATGTACATTTGGACACAGATGTATGGACTTATTTCTGATCTGTCAGTCATATTCCATTAGTGCATATATCTATCCTTATGCCAATACAACACTGTTTTCATTTCTGCAACTTTATTTTTTGAGGAAAGCTATATAATTCTGTAACATGTTCTTTATATACACATATACATATTATATCCATGTATTTGGGGGGAATAATATTGGAGAATACACATGCATTCCTTTCTTTTCAGAAATCTTTGAGTTGACTTTCATTAAAGCAAATGATCTACAGTGGCATTAATTTTTGTATCTCGTTGTTTATGTCCATAAAATAATTCCTTATAGATAGAGCTAGCACATGAAATAATGCAAAAAGGTATGTAATTCAGCACAATTAATTTAAAACAGTGATAAATGTTTGCTGATGCCCTGGATTAATTCAGTCTCTCAAGTCTACTGAGAATCTTAATGAAGTGAAAAAAAGTTGAAAAGAAAATCAAATATCTAAGGAAAAATATTTTTAAAAATATCTTTATTAAATATCTATTTTACAGGTTAAACCACATGATAAGTTAATATTTCTTAACTATTCTTCGAATTATGTGTTGATGTGCATAATCCACTTGTGACTTTTTGGGGTATTTTTGCAAATTAGACAAAACACCTTCCCTCAAAGAATTCTGCAATTTGAGGAAGCCTAAGGTATTTGAAAAAATTGCTAAGAATATTTTCACAATTCATAAATAAGTTCCTTCTACTCTGTGCTTGTTAGTCACAGTGGGCATTGGTGGAATGATCACACTGTTACAGTATGTCCTTGGGCTTTATCTAGCACTAATTACTCAGGTGACCTTCTAACTCCCAATGTCAAAATGTCACACTAACACTTGTATTTCCTCTGAAGTGCTTGCCAGGGTTTGAAATCTATGCTGCTATAAACTGCATAAATGTGCTACATACATGCTCCTTTCCAGTGACAGAGTGAGGACAATTTTCTGACACATTTATGAAATTAACTAATAAAAGCATTAACACAAATCTTCAAAATACAAGTCAAAGTCTGCTAAAAGAAAATCATAACAACACATTTGAAAACATCTTCCCCCTCAAAGGAAAAGTTTCTCAGAGTTTATACCATGAAAAAATTTAAAAGGGAATACTATAACTATGAAAATAATTCCTTAAATTGCAGAATCTCACAAGAAGACTGAAATGAACCGATTTCTGTACAGATACAGAGACCATAGCTTGCTGGAAAACTTACCCTTAGCAATCATAGATCTTAGCATGGTGTCATTTTTAGGGCCAACAGACAGCTGCCATGGGACATTTTGCTAAAAGAACAAAAGATGTATTTTTCAGTTGGAGTGAGTTTGCTATTTCACTCTCATTGTAAGGTTATGACTAAATATATCTTCCCCATTACAAGTCAAAATAGCTAAAGAATTTACAGGAAATTTCATTTCAAAGCCTTTGTGGAGGATGGGGATGGAGAGGTGGGTGAGGAATTTTAGTCATCATGACATTCAAAATGAGACAAGATCTCACAGTGGAATTCTAGGATGTGATGACTCTAATTTTAAAGCAAGTCATTTTAAAGTTAAAGTCTTTATTAGAATCTTTGAGTTTCAAAATTTGAACTTTCACCTCTTAGAACCCTATTAGACAGAAAAGTGCCTACACAGAGATTTTTTCATTTAAATTTTTAGAATCACAAGCTGTATACTACAAAAGTTATTCCCAAATACACACAACAAACATTTTAGAGATAGGCTCCAAATATGAAAGCAGTATGTCCTCTCTCTCTTTCACTGCAATAGAATCAACTCTTTTACTATGAGATAGTAGAATATCTGTCCATTATAGTGTATAACTGAAAGAATGAGTGCATCAAAGTATACTAACTCATGTAGAATGTATTTTTATGAAATCTCCAGGTCTAAATTTTGCATTAGGAGGAAAAAACAGAAGGATGAAATAATTCCAGTTAGAGTGATATGTGTCTTTTGGAGTTTAGAAAAATGTACTAACATTAAGAATGATACTTTTTGCCTGAAGATGTATAAAAATGCAAGACTAATAAAAACAGCAGCTGCTAGTGAAAGAGACAGCCTAACTCTAAACACCTGCCCCATCCTTATTATCTGTTGCTGTATATTTTTCAAATATAACATTACATTAGTAATTCTTGTGATTCCATGTTAAAATATTTCAAAAGTTAAAAAGGGGGAGCAAATGAGGAACTGATAAGTTGCTTATTAATTATCATACACAGTAAGATACCACTTGTTTTAGTAAGCTTTATCACAGCTGTGACCAAAAGGCCTGACAAAAACAATTAGAGGAGGAAAAGTTTATTTTGGAGCTCATGGTTTCAGAGGTCTCAGCCCATAGTTAGCAGGCTGCATTCCTTAAAATTTGAGATGAGGCTGAACATCATGGCAAAAGGATATGGTAGAGGAAAGCAAGACAGACCATGGCTACCAAGAAGCAGAGAGACTAAACTCTGGGTCCAAGGTATATACCCCAAAAGGATGCCCTCAATGGCCCACCTCCTTCAGTCATACCTACCTGCCTACAGTCACAACTCAGTTAATCCCTATCAGGGGATTAATGTACTGCTTAAGTTAAGGCTCTGATAACCCAATCATTTCACCTCTTCACCTTCTTGCATTGTCTCACACTTGAACTTTTTGGGGACACCTAATATCTAAACCATAATGCCACTGGTACACCTTTCAAAATTTTTAAATAGTAATAATGTAGTAAGAGAGAAGGTAGTAGATTAGGGGAAGGATGCACTTCCCAGAAGTTCCTTAGCACTGAACTTATGAAATGGGAAGGTTGCTCCTTAGTCCATTAAGGTGGGTAGCTTAATACTGTATAGTAATAGAGACACAAAAAGTCAGAAACTTTGAATATAATATAAGAAATAATACATTAGAGGTACACCAGTATGGCTGGTAGCAGAGACAGTAGTTGTGGCTGCTGGATGGAGAGGGGGAGCACAGGCAGAGAAAGGACAGTGTGACCAGCAAGAAGAACAAAAAACAAACAAACAAACAAACAAAAACAAAGAATATCAGATAAACTGAAAGAATTCATGACCAAAAAGGCAGCATTTAAGAATACTTAAAAATATACAAGAACAACAAGAACTCAGAAACAAGCCCTAAAACTCTTCAACAGATGAAGTTTACCAAAAAAGCAACAAACTGAGTGAAAATCAAGGGCAAATTAAATATAGCAAACAAACCAAAATGGCATGAAATAATAAATATCTGTGCATGATAACAATGAGTGTAAATGGTCTCAATTCACCAATTGAAGACTTAGATTAGCAGAAAGGATTGAAAACCAAGATCTAATTATAAGCTGTTTGTAAGAAAATCATCTCATAAGCATCACCCATAGGCTGGAAGTAAAGGGTCTGAAAAATATTTCCTGCAAATTGAGTCTGAAAATAAACAGGAGTAACTCTTCTCATATCTGAAAAAGCAGATTGCAAGCAAAAGTTAAGTATAAAATACAAAGAACTTCATTACATATTGTTAAAAAACAATTGGTTCATTGAGAAGATATAACAATAATAAAACCCCCAAATGTTAATACAACTAATTTCATAGAAAATACTTCTTTACATTAAATCTGATGTAGACTCCAAAATAATAATATTAAATGAGTTCAACTCACCCCTATCATCAATAATGAGGTCATCCAAACATAAAATTAATAAAGATATTCTGACCTAAATAATAGGATATAATACTTTTCAAAAATAGATCATATTAGAAGTCAAAATGTAATCTTAGCAAATATGAAAAAAATAATATGATCCAGTGCAAATTATCAGATCATAATAGAATGAAATTAGACATCAACAATAAGAAAAAATTATAGAAACTACATAAGTACATATAGATAGAAAAAATACACTTTTAAATGAGGATCATAGTAGAAATGAGAAAAAATCAAGAAATTCTTAACTATAAATAAGAACAGAGAAATAACATACCAAAATCTCTGGGAGAGTATGAAAGTAGTTCTAAGAGGAAAGTTTATAGAATTAAAGAAATAGAAAGATCCCAAAGAAATAATCCAATGCTATTTCTCAAGACCTAGGAAAAGAAAGAACAAACTAAGACCAAATTAGTAAAATACAGGGAATTAATGATATCAGAGTCAAAATTAATTGAATTGAGAACAAAATCAATACAAATAATCAATGCAACAAAGAGCTGTTTCTTTGAAAAGATAGACAAACTTACCAAAAGAAAGAGAAGACCTATTTTTGTATTTTTGTTTTGTTTTGTTTTGTTTTTGGTTTTCTTTTTGACACCACTTGGTTTCTCGTTTATTTGGTGGTTCCTTTAGGCTAGTTTCCCCCTTTGCTGATTTACATCATTGTTTTTCATCTCTTCCTAATGGGATATTTTGCTGAGAATGTTCTTTAGCACCAGCTTTCTTTTTATAAATTCTTTTAACTTTAGTTTATCATGGAAGGATTTTATTTTGTCATCAAATCTGAAGGTAAATTTTGCTGGTTATAAGATTCTTGGTTGGCATCCATTTCCTTTCAGAGCTTGAAAAATGTTGTTCCAGGCCCTTCTAGCTTTTAGGGTCTGGGTTGAAAAATCTGCTGATATCTGTATTGGTTTCCCCCTGAATGTAATTTGATTTTTTTCTCTTGCAGCCTTTAAAATTCTGTCTTTATTTTATATGTTAGATATTTTCATTATAATGTGCCTTGGTGTGGGTCTATTGTAATTTTGTATATTTGGAGTCCTATAAGTCTCTTGTATTTTGTATTTGATTTTCTATTTTATTCTTCAGATCTGGGAAATTTTCTGATATTATTTCATTGAATAGATTGTTCATTCCTTTAGTTTGTTTCTCTAAGCCTTCCTCAATCCCAATAATTCTTAAATTTGGTCTTTCCATGATATCCCATAATTCTTGTAGGTTCTATTCATGATTTCTTACCATCTTCTGTGTTTGGTCAACTTTGTTTTGAAGGTTAAATAATTTGTTTTCAATGTCTGAGGTTCTGTCTTCCAGGTGTTCTATCCTATTGGTTATGCTTTCTATGGAGTCCTTGATTTGGTTTATTGTTTCCTTCATTTCAAGGATTTCTGTCTGTTTTGTTTTTTCAGTATCTCTAACTCTTTATTGAAATGATCTTTTGCTTCCCACATTTGCTCTTTTAACTGTTGAGTGGTGCAATCGTTCAAAGCCTGCATTTGCTCTTTCATCTCATCATTTGCTTCTCTGATCATTTTAATTATTGTACATTCTGAACTCCCTTTCTGACATTTCTTCTGCCATGCTGTCATTGAATTTTATTGCTCTACCATCTAGGTTTGTTTGGGACATTTTCTTCCCTTTTTTTCTCATATTACTCAGGTATCTACCCCTCTAGTAGTGAAACTGAGATACTGAAGATTTCCTCTATTGACTAATATTGTTTCTATAGATTTCCAATAACTCACCTCTTAGCCTTCAGTAGCCTGAAGTCTTGGAGGAACTTGATAATGTGGTGCTCCACAAGGAAGCTGCCCCTCTAGGGGTGGTGGCCTTCAGTTGGGGTATATTCCCTGTCAGTGGGCAGAGGCGTCTCCACTTGTTGACTGATAGTCAGCCAAAGGGGTACTAGACTGAAGACTGGGGCACGTCTGATCTGGGCCTGTGTCTCTGGTTCTACTGCCCTGGTGGGAAAGCCTTACCCACCAGGGAAGACTCACCCGGTGGGGAAGTGACACATAATGGGGGCTGGGGGGGGGAAGAATGGAGAAAGGAGGGACTGTATAGAGGGAAAAGAGGGGTGGGAGGGGTGGGGAGGAGGAAAAAAATAACAGAATGAATCAAAAACTATTAACCCAAGGTAAATGTATGATTACACAAATGGTTTGCCTCTACTTTATGTACAAACAGAGAAACAAGATTTATCCCATTTGTTTACAATAAAAATAAATTTAAAAAAAAAGAAAGAGAAGACCTAAATGAATATAATCAGGGGCAAAAAGGAGATAGTACCACAGAGACCTCTGAAATTGAGAGAATCCCTAGAAACTCTTTTGAAATCAATACTCCAATAAACTGGAAAATCTAGAAGACATTAACAAATTTCTAGACACATATGGCCTGCCCACATTGAACCAGGGACATATGTAAACTCTAAGAAGGCCTATATCAAGTAATGAAATTGGAACAGTAATTAAAAGCCTTCCAACAAAGAAAAGGCCAGGACCAGATGGATTCTCAATTGAGCTTACCCAGACCTTTAAAGAAAAACTAAAATCAATCTTCCTCAAATAATTCTATGAAATTGAAAGAGAGAGACGACTCTCAAATGTATTTCATGAAGCCAACATAAGCCTAATACCAAAACCAGATGAAGACATATCAAGGAAAGAAAACCACACAATACTCTGGTGAAAATAGACGCAAAAATCCTTAATATAATATTAACAAACAGTATTCAAAAACACATCTTGAAGAAGATAATCAACTTGTTTTCATCCCAGTGATGCAAGGTTGGCTCAACATATCCAAATCAATAGATTAATTCACCTTTTAAATAGAATTAAGAACAAGAATCATAAGATCATCTCAGTAGATGCAGAAAAGGCCTGTGATTAAAATCCAGCTCCCATTCAGGTACCTAACAATAAAGTTTGGAGAAAGAATAGCCCTTTTAACAAATGGTACTGGGAAAACTGGAAATCCACATATAGAAGAATGAAACTAGATCCTTGACTCTCATCCTGACCAAAAGTCAAATTAAATTGTATCAAAACTTAGAAATTTAACCAGAAATGTTGCAACTGCTAGAAGACCACATATTCATCATATTGGTGCAATCACCAAATTCCTTAACAAAAACCCCGAAACTTGAAAAATAAAGCCAAGGATCAGTAAGTGGGACAGTATTAAATTTAAAACACTTTAATAAATATTCCTAAAATCAATCTTCCTCAAATAATTAAAATAAATTTTAAAAAAGTCTATGAAAAGAGAGAATACAGAATGGAAGAATATCTTTCCAACTGCTTCTCTAACAAGTGAATATCCAGAAAATATAAAGAATTAAAACAATTAACACACACACACACATACACACACGCGCACACACACATATACACAATCCAAATAATCCAAACACAGAAGTGGGAAAGAGAACTAAACAGACATTTCTTAAAAGAAACAATAAATGGCCAACAAATATATGAAAAATGTTCAACATCTCTAGTGATCAGGAATGTACAAATCAAAATGACACTGAGAGTTCATTTCTCTGCTGTCAGAATGACAATTATCAAGATAAATTTATTATTAAAGAAATTAATTCCCCCTAAACCAGGAATGGAACCACCATATGACACAGCTATCCCACCACTGTGGTTATTTATTGAAAAGAAATGAAGTCAGCATACTACAGTAAAAAGCCACATCAATGTTTATAGCAGAGTAACTTATAACATTTGAACTATGGAACCTGACTTGATGTCTGTCAAGTCTGTCAATAGATAAATGAAATAAGAAAATGTGATATATATATATGTACATATATATATATATAAATCAAATATATATGCGATATACATATACTACTGCATATATATATACTGCTGCATGACTATATATATATATATGTATATATATACATATATACACACACAAACACACACAAAATGGAGTTTTACTCAGACATAAAGAAGAAATTAAGTATGACTTTCACTGATAAATGAATGTAACTGGAGAATATCATACTAAGTAAAATAAGCCAGACAGAAAAAAAGAGAGTCAAATATTTTTTCTCATATGCAGAAACTAGAGTAAAATAAGGGGCAGAAAGGGGGAGAGGTGGACAGATATCATAAAAATAGAATGTCAGTGGTGTACAAGAAGATTGGGTGAAGGCTAGAGGGATGGGAAAGAGGAGGAGGAAATGCAGAATAAACTTGACAAAATTATACTATGTGCATGTATAAATATTTTACAAGGAGATCCAAGATGGTGGACTAGAAGGCAACTGCATCTCCCGTTGCTCCAGAACTCAGGATTCAAGAAGGGGAGGTATTGAGAGACTCAGACCAACATAGAGCCGCGTGGTGAGATTTTCCCACCAGGTGAAGCTCCGTCCGGGCAGCAGGCCGGGACAGGGTAGCTTCTCGGAGCAGGGAAGGGCAGCAAGAGTCTTCTGCAAACAGCCCTGCTCTCTCCAGCGGCAGGCGGGATCTACAGCCAGCTCCTTGGAGCAGGTCCGCCCAGTGAGAGTTTTCCCTATGGAGCCGACCCCAAGCACCAGACCCAGTGGTGGGCCCTGGCCTGTAGGCGACTTCTGGGACCAAGACAGGTCAGGGAGAGGCTTTCACTGAGAGGTTGGCTCCCTCAGGCGGGGGCAGACCCTATCTATAGCCAGCTTCTAGGAACAGGACCACCCAGTGAGAGAATTTCCACGCAGAACCAGCCCCAAGCCCTCAGTAGTAGGTTAGGGGCAGCTGTCTTCAGAAGCACTGCATTATCAAGTTCCTCCAAGACTTCAGGCTACTGAAGGCTGGGAGGTGATATACTGGAAATCTAGAGGGACACTCTAAGCCAATAGAGGAAATCTGCAATATCTCAGAGACTGACTGATATCTGACCAATATGAGAAAACAAGGGAAGAAAATGTCCCAAACAAACCTAGATACTATATCAATAAAACCCAATGACAGCACAGCAGAAGAAATGTCAGGAAGGGAGTTCAGAATGTACATAATTAAAACAATCAGGGAAGCAAACGAGGAGATGAAAGAGCAAATGCAGGCATTGAAGGAAAAGATGAAAGAGCAAAGTCAGGCATTAAATGATCGTACCAATCAACAGTTAAAAGACCAAATACGGGAAGCAAGAGATAATTTCAAAAAAGAGTTAGAGATACTGAAAAAATAACAAACAGAAATCCTTGAAATGAAGGAAACAATAAACCAAGTTAAAAACTCCATAGAAAGCATAACCAATAGGATAGAACACCTGGAAGACGGAAACTCAGACACTGAAGACAAAATATTTAATATTGAAAACAAAATTGACCAAACAGAGAAGATGGTAAGAAATCATGAATAGAACCTACAAGAATTGTGGGATACCATGGAAAGGCCAAATTTAAGAGTTATTGGGATTGAGGAAGGCTTAAGGAAACAAACCAAAGGAATGAACAATCTATTCAATGAAATAATATCAGAAAATTTCCCAGATCTGAAGAATGAAATGGAAAACCAAGTACGAGAGGCTTATAGGACTCCAAATATACAAAATTACAACAGACCCACACCAAGGCACATTATTATGAAAATAGCTAACATACAAAATAAAGACAGAATTTTAAAGTCTGCGGAGAAAAGAATCAAACTACATTCAGGGAGAAATCAATAAGAATATCAGCAGATTTTTCAACCCAGACCCTAAAAGCTAAAAGGGCCTGGAACAACATTTACCAAGCCCTGAAAGAAAACAGATGCCAACCAAGAATCTTATACCCAACAAAACTTACTTTCAGATTTGACAACGAAACAAAATCCTTCCATGATAAACAAAAGCTAAAAAAATTTACAAAAAGAAAGCCAGCATTACAGAACATTCTCAGCAAAATATTCTATGAGGAAGAGATGAAAAACAACGATACAAATCAGCAACAGGAGGAACTAGTACAAAGGAATAGCCAAATAAAGAAGAAACCAAATAATGTCAAAAAAAAAATGAGTCAAATGACTGGGAATACAAATCATATCACAATAAAAACCCTGAATGTTAATGACCTGAACTCATCAATCAAAAGAAATAGACTGGCAGATTGGATTAAAAAGAAAAATCCAACAAGAGACTCATCTCATAGAAAGAGATACCCATAGACTAAAGGTGAAAGGATGTAAAAAAACATACCATGGACATGGACACAGCAAAAAAGCTGGAGTACCCATCCTCATTTCAGATAATATGGACTGCAAGCCAAAACTAGTCAGAAAGGATAAAGAAGGACATTACATACTGCTTAAGGGAAGCATAAATCAGCAAGACATAACAATCATAAAAATCTATGCCCCAAACATTGGCTCATCCATGTACATCAAACAAATCCTTTTCAATTCCAGAAAGCAAATAGAACACAACACAATAATACTAGGCGATTTTAACACACCTCTCTCACCACTGGATAGATCTTCCAAACAAAAATTGAATAAAGAAACCATAGATCTCAATAACACAATCAATAATTTAGACTTAATGGACATATATAGAATATACCATCCAACAAAGAACGAATACACTTTCTTCTCAGCAGCACATGGATCCTTCTCTAAAATAGACCATATTTTATGCCACAAAGCTACTGTTAGCAAATACAAGAAGATAGAGATACTACTTTGTATTCATTCAGATCATAATGGATTGAAATTAGAAATAAATGACAGAATAAACAACAGAAACTTCTCCAATACCTGGAGATTAAATAATATGCTATTATATGATGAATGGATAACAGAAGGCATCAGGAGGGAAATAAAAAAATTCTTAGAAGAAAACGAGAACAAAGACACATCATATCAAAATCTCTGGGACACTATGAAAGCAGTATTTAGAGGAAGATTTATTTCATGGAGTGCATTCAACAAAAGAAGTAAAAATCAACAAATAAACGACTTAACACTATAGCTCAAAGTCCTAGAAAAAGAAGAGCAGACAAACACCAAAAGTAGTAGAAGACAGGAAATAGTTAAAATCAGAGCTGAAATCAACGAAATTGAAACAAAAAACACAATAGAAAAAAATTGACAAAATAAATAGCTGGTTCTTTGAAAAACTAAACAAAATTCATAAACACTTAGCCACAGTAAAAAAGAGAAAGAGAGAGAAAACTCAAATTACTAAAATTCAGAATGAACAAGGAAATATCACAACAGGCATGAGTGAAAAACAAAACATAATTAGAAACTATTTTGAAAATCTATATTCCAACAAAACAGAAAACCTCGAAGACATCAACAGGTTTTTAGAGACATATGAATTACCTAAACTGAACCAGGAGGACATACACAACTTAAATAAATCAATTTCAAGCAATGAAATAGGTCATCACAAATCCTACCAACAAAGAAAAGTCCGCGACCAGATGGGTTCTCAGAAAGTTCTACAAAACCTTTAAAGAAGAGCTCATTCCAATACTCCTCAAAGTATTCCATGAAATAGAAGAGGAGGGAACCCTCCCAAACTCATTCTATGAAGCCAATATCACCCTGATACCTAAACCAGACTGAGACACATCGAGGAAAGAAAATTTCAGACCAATATCCTTAATGAACATCGATGCAAAATTCTCAACAAAATTTTAGCAAATCACATACAAAAATATATTAAAAAGATATGCACCATGATCAAGTGGGTTTTATCCCATGGATGCAAGGTGGTTCAACATTCGGAAATCAATAAATGTCATTCACGACATAAACAGACTTAAAGTTAAGAATCACATGATTATTTCGATAGATGCAGAAAAAGTATTCAATAAAATACAGCATCCCTTCATGCTCAAAACACTAGAAAAAGTAGGGATAGTGGGAACATTCCTTAATATTGTAAAGGCCATCTATGCTAAGCCCATGGCCAATATCATTCTAAATGGTAAAAAACTGAAATTATTCCCCCTAAAAACAAGGCATGGATGCCTCTTGTACTACTTGTATTCAACATCGTCCTTGAAACTCTAGCCAGAGCAATTAGACAAACCAAAGAAATTAAAGGGATACAAATAGGAAAAGAAGAACTCAACCTATCCCTGTTCCCTGATGACATGATTATATATTTAGAGGAACCCAGAAATTCCACCAGAAAACTCTTAGAACTCATAAGTGAATTCAGTAAAGTAGCAGGTTACAAGATTATTGCTCATAAATCCAATGCATTTTTATACATAAGTGATGAATCTTCAGAAAGAGAAATTAGGAAAACTACCCCATTCACAATAGCCTTGAAAGAAATAAAATACTTGGGAATCAATCTCACAAAAGAGGTGAAAGACCTCTACAATGAGAACTACAGAACACTAAAGAAAGAAATTCAAGAAAATCTTAGAAGATGGAAAGATCTCCCATGTTCTTGGATAGGCAGAATTAATATTGTCAAAATGGCCATACTACCTAAAGTGCTATACAGCTTCAATGCAATTCCAATTAAAATCCCAATGATATACCTTACAGAAATAGAGCAAGCAATCATGAAATTCATCTGGAAGAATAAGAAACCCAGAATAGCTAAAGCAATCCTTAGCAGGAAGAGCGAAGCAGGGGGTATCACAATACCAGATCTACAACTCTCCTACAAAGCAATAGTAACAAAAGCGGCATTGTATTGGTACCAAAACAGATAGGTAGATCAATGGTACAGAATAGAGGACATGGACACAAACCCAAATAAATACAATTTTCTCATATTAGACAAAGGGGCCAAAAATATGCAATGGAGAAAAGATAGCTTCTTCAACAAATGGTGCTGGAAAATTGGAAATCCATATGCAACAGAATGAAATTAAACTCCTATCTCTCACCCTCCACAAAACCCAACACAAAATGGATCAAGGATCTTGGAATCAGACCAGAGACCCTGCATCTTACAGAAGAAAAAGTAGGTCCAAATCTTCAACATGTCAGCCTAGGAAGAGACTTCCTTAACAGGACTCCTGTTTTCTTCTTGTGACAAGAAATAAAAGAAAGAATCAATAACTGGGATAGAGTCAAACTAAAAAGCTTTCTCTCAGCAAAGGAAACTATCAGCAATGCGAAGAAAGAGCCTACAGAGTGGGAGAAAATCTTTGCCAATCATTCTTCAGATAGAGCACTAATCTCCAGAATCTATAAAGAACTCAAAAAACTCTACACCAAGAATGCAAATAATCCAATTGACAAATGGGCTAAGGAAATGAATAGACACTTCACAGAAGAAGATCTACAAGCAATCAACAAACATATGGAAAAATACTCAACATCTCTAGTAATAAGAGAAATGCAAATCAAAACCACCCTAAGATTCCATCTCACCCCAATTAGAATGGCGATTATCAAGAATACAAGCAACAACAGGTGTTGGCGAGGATGTGGGGAGAAAGGTACACTCTTACATAGCTGGTGGGGCTGCAAATTAGTGCAGCCACTCTGGAAAGCAGTGTGGAGACTCTTTAGAAAACTTGGAATGGATCCACCGTTTGACCCAGCTATCCCACTCCTTGGCCTATACCCAAAGGACTTAAAATCAGCATATTACAGAGATATAGCCACATCAGTGTTTATAGCTGCTGAATTCACAATAGCCAGATTGTGGAACCAACCTAGATGTCCTTCAATTGATAAATGGATAAAGAAACTGTGGTATATATATAGAATGGAATATTATTCTGCCATAAAGAATGATAAAATTATGGCATTTGTAGGCAAATGGATGAAATTGGAGAATATCATGCTAAGTGAGATAAGCCAATCTCAAAAAACCAAAGGAAGAATGATCTCGCTGATAAGCGGATGATGACACATAATGGAGGGTAGGAGGGGTAAGTGTTAGGGTTAGGGTTAGTTTTAGGGTTAGGGTTAGGGAGGGTGGCAAGAATGGAAGAAGGAAGGACTGTATAGAGGGAAAAAAGGGTTGGAAGCAGTGGGGGGGAAGGGAAAAAATAACAGAATGAGTCAAACAACCTTACCCTATGTAAATATATGATTACACAAATGGTATGCCTTTACTCCATGTACAGAGAAACATCATGTATCCCATTTGTTTACAATAAAAAAATATTTTATAGTAAATTACAGACACATACAAACACACACACACACAGACACAGACACACACACAAAGCACCCATTAAAAATAAATAAATAAATGAGTGAAAGGTAGACTAGGAGACTGCTGTATTGAAAGGGAAGAGGGGAGTCATGAAAGAAGGGAAAGTCGGAGATGGGCAATGGAAATAGTGTGATTTAAATTCCATGCATATATGATTATGTCAAAACCAACTCAAGTATTATGTACAAGTGTAATGCACTAATAAAAAATAAACAAAATGAGAAAAAGAAAAGAGAAAAAAATAAACTATTCAGTGAAGACTTCAATAAAACAAGACAACTGTTGCATGACTGATGAGCAGTGGCTGCACATACAATATGGATACTCTGGACCAAGGATTGATTTGCATCCAAGACAAGAAGGAGTGAGAATGGGCAAAATTTCATTGTGCTGCTAACAGCATGCAATTTAAAGTTTACAATTTGTTTCTTTCTGGAATTTTCCAATTAGTAGTTTCAGACCACAGTTGACAGCTAGTAACCATGGAGAATAAAACTGTGGATAAAGGGGAATTACTGTATAAGATTTGCAAATATTTTATACCTTTCTGATGATTTCTTTTCATTTTCTTAATATCATTGACAGCACAAAATTTCCAATTTTGATGAAATTCTATTTATGTATTTTGTTTGTTCTTCTTTCTGTATGGTGTCTAAAAAGACTGTATTATCTAAAATCTGAAGAAATTTAGCCAGTTTTTTTTTAAAGAATTTTATAGCTCTAGCACTCACATTTAGGTCTTTGAACTATTTTGAGCTAATTTTTATATGTGGTGTGAGTGAGGGTCCAACTTCATTCTTTTACATGTTGATAACTGGCTGCTTCAGCTTCTGTGTTAGTCAATTTTTTTCACTGCTGTGACCAAAAGACCTGACAAGAGCAACTGGAGGAGGAAAAGTTCTGGTTAGGGCTCACTGTTTCAGAGGTCTTACTCCACAGACAGCTGAGTTCACTGCTCTGGGTCGGAGGTGGGGCAGAACATCATTGTGGAAGAGGGTGGTAGAGGAAAATGGCTCAGGACATTGCACCAGGGAGCAGAGGGAGCTCTGCTCAACAAGAACAAAAGGTGTACCCCAAAGGCACACCCCGAGGTGTGCACACTCCTCCACACCCTACCTATCTACAGTTACCACCAAGTTAATCACCAGGTAATAAATGCACGGATTAGGTTAAGCCTTTTATCACCTGATCATTTCACCTTTAAACTTTCTTGCACTGTCTCACACATGAGCATTTAGGGGACACCATATATCTAAGCCATAACAGCTTCATTTGTTGAAAAAGTATTCTTTTCCCATTGAATTCTTTGAAAGGAGGCTTGGTCCTATGCCTATTAAATGAATTCATTCTGCTCTCATGCTTTTCATTTACTAGCACTTTCCTTCACATCCTTTGCAACCCAGCCATATTTTCCCTCTCATCCGTACATGGTGCTCTCTTTCTCCAATGAACCATTTAATATACTTGCAATAATCATTTTAAAATATCATTATTCTAATTTCAATACCTGTGTATATCCATGTATATCCATGTCAACGCTTATTGTTTATTCTCTTAACCAAATCATGACTGTTCCTGCTTTTTCATGTCTCATTTAAAAAAAATTATGTACAATAAAGTAGAAAGCAAACCAGATTGAAGTCAGAAATATTTACTTTCCCAAAATGGCATGTTCCTATGTATCAGGCTTCTGTTGTAGGGTGACTAATCAACCTCATCTGTACTTTTTCTGAGTTTAGTTCTTTCATCAGCTTCTGATGAGTTTATTGTGACTTTGGTTTTAACGTGGAGAGATTATACAGAACCACTCTTTGTGATGTGCTTTGGATATGACTACTAATAAGACTCTGGAAACCTCTGTCTCCCTCAAAGGAGTCCATAACACATCCTATTCTCTGTAATAGTGATATCCATTTTTTTCCTGGCTTCCTGCTCAATTGACAGCTTTTTGGATCACAGTATTTTCCTTACTTTTCAAACTCATCCCACTTTTCATCTTAGAAGATCTTGTCAGTACTCGCTACTTTCTCTCCAGCTATTAGAAACTTACTCACTGTTAGGGTCAAAAATTGCTTTGAAAGGATTGTTTGAAACTAATATCATGCACACACAACCAGCTCCACTTTGTACTTGAGCAAATTCCCAGAGGTCTCAGATGGTTTGTCTCATTGCCCTCCTCTCTATCGACTAACTTCATGTACTTGGTGAAAGTCTATGGGAAAAGGGTGACAGGTAGGTACAAGTTTACTCTGAGGCTGAGTTAGCTGGGATTAAGGTCCATGGAACCTGCCAATATGTTTCTGATAAATTTTTGTTAATCGTTTGGTTAATATTTCTTATCTACCTTTATTTTTTTTTATTTTTTGGTAACCAGGATTGAACCCAAAGATACTTAACCACTAAGGCTACATTCCCAGTCCATTTTTATATTTTATTTAGAGACAGGGTCTCGCTAAATTGCTTAGGACCTCACTAATTTGCTGAGACTGACTTTGAACTTGTGATTTTTCTACCTCAGCTGCTAGGATTACAGGCATGTGCCACCATGCCCAGCATCTATTTCATTTTAAAAAATATAATTTATAAACAAAAATCACATATTTAATGTATACAATTTCATGAATTTGTACATAGTCAGGCACCCATGAATTCATCACTACAATCAACATATCTTTACACACACACACACACACACACACACACACACATCACTCCAATAATTTTCTCATTCATCTTTATTTTTGTTTTGTTTTTCTGGTGAGAACACTTAACATGAAACTTACACGCCTCACAAATTTTCTAAGTGCATCAGACAGTATTGTTAAACATGCGTACTATGTTGTAGAGTAGATCTCTAGAAACTATTCATATGGTTTAAGTAAGATTTCATGTCCATTGAACAACAACTCCCATGCCCCCCCACCCTTAGTACAGAGCAACCACCACTCCATCCTCTGCTTTTATGAATTTTACTTTTTACACACCTTTTTTTCAGTGGAACCATGCAGGATTTTTTTTTTCTGGGACTTATATCACTTAGCATAACTTCCCACAGACAATTTCTCCCTATCCACACTAATTTATGTATTTTAATTTTTTCGATAGTAGCCATTAAAATAGGTATAAGGTCATTTTATCTTTAATACTTTTTTATTGCATTTACCTGGCAATTTGTGATTTTAACGTCCTTTTAATTAACTGAAACCATTCTTATGACTTGTTTAGAGCAACGTATATTCAAGTCCTTGGCTCTTTTAAAACATTGCGTTATTGGTGGATCCAAGACGGGGAGACTAGAGGGAGGATGTATTCCTTGTTGTTCTGTGACTTGGGATTCAAACAGAGGAGATACTGTTTGCTGTTGCTGCTGCTGATCTCTCACAGTACAGTCTGGGGACACTGGCCAGAGATATATTGTTGGGATACCTGCAGATCTGGTTGTGCCTGAGGTCTTCCTGCTGGGTGTGCTAGTGGCCACCATCTGGCTACCTCTTTGCAGAGTCACTCTTTTTTGTGAACACATCCCTGATGGTCTCTCTGCAAGTTAGAAGGGCACTGATATCTTGGGATTGCAGCAAGGCACAGCCTGGGGAATCTGAAATCCAGGTCCCTTAGATTGTAGCTGCATCTGCATGGGCCAATTTGGGCCTGGCAAGCCTGCGGAAAGCTGGAGACTTGGGGCGGTTCCCCAAGGGAGCACAGGTTGGAGAAACTGGAGAAAACTGGATTGTCTCCAGCACAGTGAATCCTGAAGTGTGTGGGGACAGAAGGGGCTGGACACAATGGGTGGGAAGACTGGAAGAGGGTGTGAGGGCTCTTGCTATCTCCTTGCCCAGCAAACTAGTATGGCATTCACTGGACTGAAACTATCATCAAACTTCAGACAAACTCACTACAGATAGAAAAGGACAGCTGAGAAAAATTTTGAAAGCCAATAGAAGCAATCGTTCAATTTTTCATAGAGACTTTCCTTTCCTTTCCTTTTTTTTTTTTTGTCTTCTCTCTCACATCTCTACTATCCTTGAATCCAAAAATTTTTCATGCATCAATTTTTTGAGGAATGGGATGTCTGAATAGTATATTACAGATTTGTTGTGCATTCTTAGATTTTTACTTTTCTCTTTTAATCTTCAGTTTTTCTCTCACTTATCTGTCTCCCAGGATTCTTTTTCTCACTTTTCTCATGCTTACAGCATCCTACTCTGCATTCTATCAAATCATAGTGGAATAAAAGAACATATCAACAATAAAATTTAAAAAAATAGAACTACTCTAATACCTGGAGACTGAATAACATGCTATTGAATGATAAATGGATAGCAGAAGAAATCAGGGAGGAAATAAAAAATACTTAGAGGTAAATAGTGATACAACATATCAAAATCTCTGAGACACTATGAAGGCAATGCTAAAAGGAAAGTTCATTACATTATTCTCATTCATTCAAAGAATAAAAAGTCAAAAAATATATGACGTAACACTACTACTCAAAGCTCTTGATAAAGAAGAACAATTAACACCAAAAGCAGGAGAAAGGAAACAATTAAAATTAAAGCTGAAATCAATGAAATTGAAACAATAGATATAGTTGAAAAAACTGGCAAAATGAAGTTGGTTCTTTGAAAAAATATTAAGATTGATAAATCCTTAGTTACAGTAATGAAGAGAAAGAGAGATAAAATGGAAATTACTAAAATTCATGATGAAAAATATCCTGAATGACACTACTGAAATGCACAAGATAATTAGAAACTATTTTGAAAATTTATAATCAAATAAAACAGAAAATCTCAAAGATATTGGCAAATTTCTAGAGCCAGATGATTTACCTAGACTGAATCAGGAGGACAATACAATTAATGCAGTTCAATTTCTAGCAGTGAAATAGAAGACACTATTAAAATCCCACCAACCAAGAGAAGTCTAGGACCAGACAGATTCTCAGCCAAGTTCTACAAGAACTTCAAAGAAGAATTAACACCAGTACTCTTCAAATTATTCCATGAAATATAAAAGGAGGGAGCCCTTCCAAACTCATTCTATGAGGCTAATATCACCCTGATACCAAAACCAGACAAAAGCACATCAAGGAAAGAAAAATTCAGACCAATATTCCTGATAAACACAGATACAAAAATTCTCCATGAAATTTTGCCAAATTGCATATAAAAATATATTAAACAGACAGTGCACCAGGATCAAGTGGGGGTTCATGCCAGGGATTCAAGGTTGTTTCGACATATGGAAATCAAAAAAGTAATTCATCACATCAATAGATTCTTGTCTTTAAAAGACAAGAATCATATGATCATCTCAATAGATGCCAAAAAAGCATTTGACAAAATACAGCACCCCTTCATATTCAAAACACTAGAAAAACCAGGGATAGAAGGAACATACCTCAACATTGTGAAAGCTATTTATGTTTAGCCCAAGGCAAACATCACTCTAAATGGAGAAAAATTGGAAGCATTCCCTGTAAAAACTGGAACAAGAGAGGGATTCCCTCTTTCAAAAGTTCTCTCCAACATACTCTTTGTAACTCAAGCCAGAGCAATTAGATGAAAGAAATTAACAGTATGCAAATAGGAAAAGAAGAAGAATTAAAACCATCACTATTTGCCAATAACCTGATTCTATATTTAGAAGATCCAAAAAATTCCACCAGAAAACTTCTAGTACTCATAAATGACTTCAGCAAAGTAGCAAAATATAAAATCAATACCCATAAATAAATGCATTTCTGTACATCAGTGATGAATCCTCTGAAAGAGAAATTAGGAAAACTATTCACAATAGTCTCAAAAAAAAAAAAAACACTAGGGAATAAACCAATAAAAGAGATGAAAGAACTCTACAATGAAAACTACAAAACACTAAAGAAAGAAATTGAAGAAGACCTTAGAAGATGGAAAGATCTCCCATGCTCTTGGATGGGCAGAATTAATATTGTCAAAATGGTCCTACTTTTAGATCTCATTAGTGAATTCAGTAAAGTATCGGGATATAAGATCAATGCACATAAATCTAAGGCAATTTTATACATAAGTGATGAATCTTCAGAAAGAGAAACTAGGAAAGCTACCCCATTCACAATAGCTTCGAAAAAAATAAAATACTTGGGAATCAATCTCACAAAAGAGGTGAAAGACCTCTACAATGAGAACTACAGAACACTAAAGAAAGAAATTCAAGAAAACCTTAGAAGATGGAAAGATCTCCCATGTTCTTGGATAGGCAGAATTAATATTGTCAAAATGGCCATACTACCAAAAGTTCTATACAGATTCAATGCAATTCCAATTAAAATCCCAATGATGTACCTTACAGAAATAGAGCAAGCAATTATGAAATTCATCTGGAAGAATAAAAAACCCAGAATAGCTAAAGCAATCCTTGGCAGAGAGTGAAGTAGGGGGGATTGCAATACCAGATCTTCAACTCTCCTACAAAGCAATAATAACAAAAACGGCATGGTATTGGTACCAAAATAGACAGGTAGATCAATGGTACAGAATAGAGGACATGGACACAAACCCAAATAAATACAATTTTCTCATACTAGACAAAGTTTCCAAAAATATGCAATGGAGAAAAGATAGCCTCTTCAACAAATGGTGCTGAGAGAATTGGAAATCCATGTGCAACAGAATGAAACTAAACCCATATCTCTCACCATGCACAAAACTAAACTCAAAATGTATTAAGGATCTTGGAATCAGACCAGAGACCTTGCATCTTATAGAAGAAAAAGTAGGTCCAGAGCTTCAACATGTTGGCTTAGGACCAGACTTCCTCAACAGGACTCCCATAGCACAAGAAATAAAAGCAAGAATTAATAACTGGGATAGATTCAAACTAAAAAGCTTTCTCTCAGCAAAGGAAACTATCAGCAATGCGAAGAAAGAGCCTACAGGGTGGGAGAAAATCTTTGCCAATCATACTTCAGATAGAGCACTAATCTCCAGAATCTATAAAGAACTCAAAAAACTCTACACCAAGAATGCAAATAATCCAATTGACAAATGGGCTAAGGAAATGAATAGACACTTCACAGAAGAAGATCTACAAGCAATCAACAAACATATGGAAAAATACTCAACATCTCTAGTAATAAGAGAAATGCAAATCAAAACCACCCTAAGATTCCATCTCACCCCAATTAGAATGGCGATTATCAAGAATACAAGCAACAACAGGTGTTGGCGAAGATGTGAGGAGAAAGGAACACTCATACATTGCTGGTGGGGCTGCAAATTAGTGCAGCCACTCTGGAAAGCAGTGTGGAGACTCTTTAGAAAACTTGGAATGGAACCACCATTTGACCCAGCTATCCCACTCCTTGGCCTATACCCAAGGGACTTAAAATCAGCATATTACAGAGATACAGCCACATCAATGTTCATAGCTGCTCAGTTCTCAATAGCCAGATTGTGGAACCAACCTAGATGTCCTTCAATTGATGAATGGATAAAGAAAATGTGGTATATATATACAATGGAATATTACTCAGCCATAAAGAATGATAAAATTATGGCATTTGCAGGCAAATGGATGAAATTGGAGAATATCATGCTAAGTGAGATAAGCCAATCTCAAAAAACCAAAGGATGAATGATCTAGCTAATAAGTGGATGATGACACATAATGGCGGGTGGGAGGGGTTAGTGTTAGGGTTAGAGTTAGGGTTAGGGAGGGTGGCAAGAATGGAGGAAGGAAGGACTGTATAGAGGGAAAAGAGGGGTGGGAGGCGTGGGAGGAGTGGGGGGGAAGGGGAAAAAATAACAGAATGAATCAAACAACATTACCCTATGTAAATTTATGATTACACAAATGGTATGCCTTTACGCCATGTACAAACAGAGAAACAACATGTATCCCATTTGTTTACAATAATAAAAAAAAATGGCCCTACTATCAAAAGTGTTATACAGGTTTAATGTAATTCCTATTAAAATTCCAATGATATTCTTCATAAAACTAGAAAAAGCAATCATGAAATCCACTTGGAAAAATAAGAGACCCAGAATAACCAAAGCAACCCTTAGCAAGAAGAATGAAGCAAGAGGCATCACAATACCAGACCATAAACTATATTACAGTGCAATAGTAACAAAAACAGCATGGTATTCACACCAAAATAAATAGGTATACCAATGGAACAGAATAGAAGACACAGAGACAAACCCACATAAATATGGTTATCTCATACTTGACAAAGGTGCCAAAAGCATACACTGGAGAAAAGACAGCATCTTCAACAAATGGTTCTGGAAAAACTGGAAATCCTTATAAGTCCCTATCTCTCACCCTGCACAAAACTCAACTCAAAGTGGATCAAAGACTTAGTCACTAAAACAGAGATCCTGTGAGTAATAGAAGAAAGAGTAGGCCTAAATCTTCATTATGTAGGTTTAAGACCTGACTTCCTTAACAAGGCTCCCAAAGCACAAGAAGTAAAATGAAGAATCAATAAATGGAATGAATTTGAACTGAAAAGCTTCTTCTTAGCAGACAGAGCCTACATAATGGGAGAAAATCTTAACCTCATGCACCTCAGATAGAGCACTAATCTCCAGGATATATAAAGAACTCAAAAAACTTAACACCAGAAAAACACATAACCCTATCATTAAATGGGCTAAGGAATTGCAAAACCACTTCACAAAAGAAGAAATAAAACTGATCAACAAGCATATGAAAAAATGTTCATCACCTCTAGCAATTAGAGAAATGCAATCAAAATCACTCTGAGATTTCATGTCTCTCCAGTCAGAATGGCAATTGTTTTTGTCTTGCAAATGGTTATTTAATTGAAATAGAAACATAAGCTTTATAGGTATATAGGAGTAAGTTATAGACTCTAACACATATACTGATTTTTTGCTCATATCTGGGAAAGATGGTTATATAAAGTATTTTTTACAATTAAGCTAACATTTAGCTCTTAAAGTTCTCTAGATATGAAAACTTAAAAGCCTATTTCAACTCTCCAGAGGTACTACTTACAACTGTTTCTAAATTGCAACCACCCAATTCTTATGGAAACTTTCATTCTTTTATTTTTTATTCTTTTTGTTTTAATTTAAAATTTAAAAAAATTTTACAGACTGCATTATGATTCATTGTACACAAATGCGTTACAACTTTTCATTTCTAGGGTTGTACACAATGCAGACTCACATTGTGCATGTAATACATATACATAGGGTAATGCTGTCTGTCTCATTCTACTGTCTTTCCTTCCCCCACACCCTCCCACCCCATTTTCCTCTACACCATCCAAAGTTCCTCCATTCTTCTCTCCCACCCCCCCCCCCCCGACCACCACCCACCCTCTTTATATATCCTCATTCACTTATCAGAGAAAACATTTGGCCTTTGGCTTTTTGGGCTTGGCCTATTTCACTTAGCATGATATTTTCCAACTTTATCCATTTACCAGCAAATGTCATAATTTTATTCTTCTGTACAGTTGAGTAATATTCCATTGTGTATATAAACCACAGTTTCTTTATCCATTCATCAATTGAAAGGCATCCCCATTGATTCTGGCTGGTCCAAAGGTAGTGAGTTATCTCAATTGATTGCTCACAGTCAGTACCAGAATGACAATTATTAAGAATAAAAGCAATAATAAATGTTGGTGAGGATGTAGGGGGAAAAGGCACACTCATATATTGCTGATGGGACTGCAAATTGGTGCAACCACTCTGAAAAGCATTATGGGGATTCCTCAAAAAACTTGGAATGGACTCACCTTTTCGTTCAGTTATCCCAGTCCTTGGTTTATACCCAAAGGATTTAAAATCAGCATGCTACATTGATGCAGCCACATCAACGTTTATAGCAGTTCAATTCACAATAGCTAAACTATGAAACCAACCTAGATACCTTTTCACAGATAAATAGATAAAGAAATTGTGGTACATATACACAATGGAATATTAGTCAGCCTAAAAGAAGAATTAAATTTTGGCATTTGCTGAAAAATGGATGGAGTTGTAGAATATCATGCTAAACAAAATAAGTCAAACCCATAAAACCAAAGGGTGAATATTTTCTTCTATAAGCAGATGCTGATCCATAATGAGCTGGGCATGTAGGCAAGAATGAAGCAACTTTGGATTGTGGTGCAGAGGGGATTGAGGGGAGGGGAGGGAATGTGGGGATGGGAAGGATGGTAAAATGAGACAGACATTATTACCCTATATACATGTATGATTGCATGACCTGTGTGATTCTGCAACCATGTATAGCCAGAGTGCATTCTATTGTCATGAGTAACTAAACAGAACAGATTTTTAAAAATCAGATTGTTTGTTCTGGTAGAAGTTCCTCATCTGTTTTAGATACTAACCCCTTTTCAGATCTATTGTTTGCAAATATTTTTTCTCATTCTGTAGTTTGCTTTTCCTTTTTTATTGATTCCTTAGCTATTTGATTTTATGTAATATCTCTTTTATATTCTAATTTTATTGCCTATCCTTTTGGTATCATATCCAGGAATTGATGCTGAGACCAATGTCTAAGAAGTTTTCCCTCGATGTTTTTGCATAGGAGTTTTAGAATCTCAGCTCTTACTTTCAGGCATTGTATCAATTTTCATTTTATTTTTGTGAATCATCTAAGACAAGGCTTCAGTTTGTTTCTTTTGCATGTGGATATCCATTTTTTCCAACATTGCTTTTTGAAGAGACTTTCTTTCTCCACTCTGTATTCTTGTCAACTACACTGAAGATCATTTGACCGCTGTATGCATTGTATTTACTTCTGGGCTGTCTATTTAGTTTCATTCATCCATAGGTCTATTTTTATATTTGAATCATATCTTTCTAATTCGTAAAGTTTTATAATATATTTTGAAATCAAGAAATATGTTGTTTCTACTTTCATTGTTCCACCTTCTTTTTCCTTAGGATCACTTAGGCTATTCTGAAATTTTTGTCATCTCATATGATTTTAAACATCGCTTTTTTCTAATTCTCTCAACAATTGTCATTGGAATTATGATAGGCTTGGCATAGATCCCCTGAATAACATAGACATTTTTAAAAGTCATCTTCTACTCCATGAACCAAGATGTGCTTCCACTCACTTGTGTCATCTTCAATTTCCTTCAAGAATATTATACATTATTATGTAGCTGTCAGTGTCCAAGTTCTTCACTTCTTTGGTTAAGTAATACCTAAGCACTTTATTTATTTTGTTGTTATTATAAATAGCAGTATTTTCTTAAATTCCTTTTTGCAGTTTGCTCTTAGTGTGTGGAAACACCACTAATCAGTCCATGTTGATTTTGTATTGCATAGCTTCACTGAATTTATTAGGTTTAACGGTTGCTTTTCTTTCTGTGAAGGCTTTACCAGTTTCTACATATAAGACAATGCGATTTGCAAGGATAATTTTACTTCTTTAATTTCTAATTTGAATGTTTTGCCTACTTTCTCTGGCTGGGACTTCCATATGTCAATGATGAAGAGAATCGGCCAAGATTGGTCTTATTCCTGATCTTTAAGGACAAGCTATGAAGTATTCACTACCAAATATGAAAAGAGTTGTGGATTTGCCATGATGTCTTAATTATTTTGAGGTACATTCCTTCTACATTTAATTTTGTTGAGAGAGTTTAATATCATGATCATCATGAAATGATGTTAAAGGTTTTTTTTAATTCTTTTTCTGCATGCCTTGAAATTATCCTGCTTTTTATTCTACATTCTATTAATGTGACATATTGCATTTATTGATTTGACTATGTAAGCCACCTTTGTATCCCAGAAATAGATCCCACTTGATCATGGTGTTTGATCCTCTAATGAGCTGTTAAATTTGTCTTGCTAGTATTTCTTAAGGATTTTTGCATTTATGCTTATTAAGAATGTTGAGTTGTGTTTTTCTGGCTTCAGTATCAGCATAATACTGGTCTCATAAAATGAGTTTGGAAGTGTTCCCACTGCATCATATTTTGGAAGAGTTTGAGAGAAATTGGTGCTAATTCTTTAATGTATATTAGAATTCACCAGGGAAGCCATCTGGTCCTCTGATTTGCCTTATTGAGTGGTTTCTTTTAAAATTTTCGGTAGTTTGTTTCTAGAAATTTATCAGTTTCTTTTGTGTTATCGAATTCTTTGGTATATAATTGTCAATAGTCTCATGATTCTTTTTGGTTTTGTGTCATCAGTTTTATTTTTTATTTTATTTGTTTGAATTCTGTCTCAATTTAGTTAAGGGGCCATCAATGTCCATCAATGTTGTAAATATTTTTAAAAATCCTTTTTTTTTTTTTTTTTTGTGGTGCTGAGGATAGAACCCAGGGACTTGTGCTTGTGAGGCGAGCACTCTACCAAGTGAGCTATCTCTCCAGCCCTTAAAAAATTCTTTGTTTGATTTTCTGTTATGTTATATTATTAATTTTATTTCTAATCAAATCCATATTTTCTCTCCTGTTAACTTTAAACTTAGTTTGTTCCTCTTTTTCTATGTAAATTTAGGTTATTTATGATCTTTCTTTTTTTTAATGTACTTATTTATAAACTTCAGTCTTTAAACATTTCCTTCATATGATAAGTTTCATTGTGTTGTATTTTGATTATCATTTGTCTCTTAATATTTTCTGATTATCCTTTTGTTTTCTTTGATCCAATAAGTGTCCAACAGTCTGTTGTTTAATACTCATATATTTTTAATTTTATAATTTTCCTTCCACTATTAGTTCTAGTTTCATTCCAATGTGGCCAGAAATGATACTTGGGAACCAGGACACTGGATGCACTCTTCACTCTCTCTTTCTGCTTAGGGAGAAAGTATAGAAGAGATCTTTCTCAGTGCTGGGCAAGGCCAGTTGTTTCTCACTTTTCATAAATTTGTCTAATAATAGTTAATGTGGAAAGTAAATAGGTAAGCAAATGGACCCTTTACAAATAAATTATTTTGAAATTAAAATAATAATTTTAAGAGGTTTTATTTCTGATTTGAAATACCCAGCAGTGAAAAAAAAAAAAAAAAAAAAAACCTAAGATTGGTGTGCTTTCAATCAAATAGTCAACTCTTTACTTAAACTATATATTATTTTGTAACTTTTCTTTTCACCTAGAAGGAAATTTCCAAAGTAGGCATGCAATAACACACTCAACAAAAATAAAAACAAATGAAATAAAAAAGAATATATAATCAAAGATTCAAATTGTGGCATACTTTATTGGCTTTAATAATTCTGATTCTATTGTTTTAATTATAGAAATCATGCAGATTGAAGGGGGATAACATCTTGAGTACCATGTAGGACCTGAAGAAAGCACATGGGGTAAGAACAGATACCTGTGAAAGCATTTTATTTTATTTTATTTTTGGCCCCAAAATATCTGTATTCATTATAAACAGATATTGAGAGCAATGTCCAACTTGTAAACTCTTATCTTCTTTCTCATGATTATTATGTGAGTTCTCTAACAGGATCTAATCTTTGAAATGGTATTGATAGTTTTATATAAAGATGATATTAGGAAAAAGTTCTTCACTCTAATATTCAAATCCAAGTTTCTGAACATATTGCCTTGAGGATAAAAAGAAGAAAGAAAAGGAAATCTTCTTTTGTATTTTGAACAAACTAAAGCATATTCACTGAAATTACTTTTTGTTGTAAATATATGATTTGACTTAACCAATATTTCCGTATCAAAATTTAGTATAACTCCAAGGGAAAAGAGAAAAATGCATCAATTCTAAATGGACAATGTCATTTTTCACTTCATTTCCTATACTCAGCACAAAGTTTTACCGTAAGTATAAAAAAGAGTCAAGTATATTTTAATGAAATACAGCATAAGTTCACAAATCTTAGTGTATAGCTTTTCAGAACTTGGTTGTATTTACTAAAGTTTTAAAGTGCTGTTACATTCAGGAGATTGATGAAATTACGTCCAGAATCTTCCTAAAGAGAATTATTGGGAATTTTAATAAGGATAATGTAACTATTTACTCACTAACTAGTAAGAGTCAATTCTACTTAACTATCTGATATTGCATAATCAAAAATGTTGCTCTTTTTGCTTTAGTTAAGTTGAAAACATTTAGGAATTTTTAATAAGTAGAAATTAGGAATATATCAGTCATAGTGTATTAAAATATTATCTCTCATTAATATCCTAAGTTTTAATGTGATTTAAATCCTACCTTAGAATCATGATAAGAAAGATGACAAATGTTAAGAATAATACTACAAATTCAAGATTATATATATTCATATATAATCATCTGTTGAGCAAATGAAAACCAGTCAGATTTCAGAAACACATATCGTCCAAGTACTCCAAATTTTATCAGTTTACAATTTTATTAAAACCAATGTCATGAACATAGGACCTGGGCAATGGAAGGGTCCTATGTTTGGTTTAATTCTCTACTTTCACTATTTGTAATTCTTAATAATTTAATCTTTAAATTGTGTTTCTTTAAGCAAAGCTTCTTGGGATGATGAAGCAAGAGCATCAGCATAGGAGAAAAGTGTAAAATATTTCAGCCACATATTTTACATATTTCCTTTTTATCCTTCCTTACTCATCAGTATAGCAGAGGTGGAGGTATAACTAAAATGTGTGTGAATGAAGAAGTGAAGTGAAAGCAGTTGATTTAGCTTTGTGGAACCTTTTCTGTGATTCTGATAAGAACATAGCACATATATATATATGCACTAAAAGATGTAAAGTATGTAATTTAGTTTATTTCAGATATGAGTTAGATGGTTTTATATTTGCACTTATCACTGGAATTGAAAAGATAAAGATAAATAGTAAAATTCATGCCAAGAAAAATATTAATTTTTCTTTATAAAGAAAAGTAATAGTAATTGAAAAGGAACATGGCATATGTAATAAGGAATCCCAGTATTATGGATAATTATGTAATGCACCAATATTTTTTTTTAGTTAAGATATATGGAAAAAAACAACATGACAGTTTGAGAAAGAGGTACAAGGGATGAAGAAAATAAAAGGCAGCCCTAGCAGTTTAGTCCGTTCTCACTGCTATAGCAAAACACAGAGCGACAAACAGAAACGACAGAAACATCTTACTTGCACCTCTGGAAGCTGGAAAGTTCAAGATGAAACACTAGCAAACACTGTCTGGTGCTCACTCTCCATTCCATAGATGGTCTTTCTTGCTGGTCCTCATGGTGGAAGGGGAAAACAAATTCCCTTGAGCCTACTCATGACCTAATCGTCTAAAGACCCGACCTCTTAAAAATATTGCACTGTGGATTCAAAAACAACATTTGAATTTTGTGAAGATACAAAGCTTTTTGACTATAGCACAGGGTCAGTAATTTCAGGAATACTTACTAGTTAGTACCTTAATGAGAAATTCACCATCTAGGGAACTATATTTGTGTATACTTAGTTTTTACTTTAGCCTTATGGTATGCAATTGAGAGACATTGTTAAGTTACTTATGTCAGCTGCTTTTTGTGCTGAACCTGATAGTGAGGATATATCATATATATGTAATAAAGTTAGGTTCATTTATCAAATCTGATTCCATCCTGGCTCTAAAAAATCTTTGTTGATTTTTTTTTCTTGTACAGTCAAAAAATCTAATTTTTAAAAACAATTTTAAGTACATTTTATTAACGATGTATCACTTTGATAATATTATGCTTCAGGTGGCTTGTAATGCCCTTGACATAAACTATATACATTATACAGTACCAAGAAAACAACAACAGAAAAATCAAGGTGAGGAAAACCATTTGGGGAAAAATCTTATTTAAATTATATAAACTGAATGAAATATTATTACAGAAAATATATAAATACTTTTTTCTTTCTATGTTACAGTTATACAATATAAATCAGATTTCAATGTTTGTTCAGTGACCTATAAACACCAGAACCTCCAAATAGGTAGCAGCAATTTGCTAGCAGCCAAATTATCTAATTCTTTGATTAAAAATTTCTAAATTATTTTTAACACAATGCAACAGAATTTTATAAAACTTCTTTGCAAAAACATTCAATTCCTTTGTAGAACATTTCAGTTTTTTTAAATATATTAAGAATACTTAACATTATATCTGCTGTCTTAATAAAGTTGTAAATGCACAATATATTTTTGTTACGTGTCAGCACAATGTTGTAAATCCAATCTCTAGAACATATTCTAGAATAACTGATATTTTATACCAGTTGAACAAACTCAACCCTTGGCCCTGGAATAACTGTTTTACTTTCTGTTTCAATGAGTTGGGCTATCATAGACACTTCAAATATGAAAAATAATGTAGTATTTGTCCTATAGCTAGTTTATTTTACTTATAATAATGTCTCTATTTCTTTTAATTGTGTAGAATACACTTCACTCTTTGTAAAGTTCAAATGAGTTTTGACAAGTTAATTGTCACATCATCACATCAGGACCACAGGGAACAGTTTCATCACTAAAAATTCACTTGTGCAACCCTATTTTAGTCAACTCCAGCTATTAAATAAGGCTCCTACCCATTCCTATGCTTTTCCTTTTTGAATACATCACGTAAGTGGATAATGCAATAAACAATTTGTCTTTTAGATGTCATATTGATACACAAATCAATAGTTAATTCCTCTTTGTTATTGAGCAATATTCTACAGAATGTATGTAAAGTAATCTACTCTTGTACATAGTTTCACTTCACATGATGCCAGGTACCTGTGTTTGACCAGGGTCTGAAAGTTATAAATGGGAAATTCCAGAAATAAACAATTTTCAAGGTTTGCATTGCATGTCATTCTGAGTAGCATGGTGAAATCCCAAGGCCTCCCACTCCATTCCATCTGGGGCATGAATCACTTTGCCATATGCCAGACACTCTAAAGTGCCTCTTGTAAAGTGAAAAGCTAGAAGTTCTCAAAGTTCTCAGTAAGGAAAGAAGAAATGATCACATGCTGAAGTTGGTAAAATCTACAGTAAAATCTGATATATAGAGAGAGACGTTCACATAACTTTTTTTGATGCAATTAACATTTATAAAAGCACTCCACTCAACAAGAACAGAATACATTTTTTCCTTCCCCCCCACCCCTCCCACCCCTCTTTTCTCTATATACAGTCCTTCCTTCCTCCATTCTTGCCTCCCTCCCACCCCCCTATTATGTATCATCATCATCCGCTTATCAGCGAGATCATTCATCCTTTGGTTTTTTGAGATTGGCTTATCTCACTTAGCATAATATTCTCCAATTTCATCCATTTGCCTGCAAATGCCATAATTTTATTATTCTTTATGGCTGAGTAATATTCCATTGTATAAATATACCACAGTTTCTTTATCCGGTCATCAATTGAGGGGCATCTAGGTTGGTTCCACAATCTGGTTATTGTGAATTGAGCGGCTATGAACATTGATGTGGCTGTATCTCTGTAGTATGCTGATTTTAAGTCCTTTGGGTATAGGCCAAGGAGTGGGATAGCTGGGTCAAATGGTGGTTCCATACCAAGTTTTCTAAGGAATCTCCATGCTGTTTTCCAGAGTGACTGCACTAATTTGCAACCTCACCAGCAATGTATGAGTGAACCCTTTTCCCCACATTCTCACCAACACCTATGGTTGCTTGTATTCTTGATAACCATTCTAATTGGGGTGAGATGGAATCTTAGGGTAGTTTTGATTTGCATTTCTCTTATTACTAGAGATGGTGAATCAACAGATATATGAAAAAATGTTCATATAACTTTTATTACAACACATCGTTGTAATTGTTCTATGTTACTATTAGTTGTTAGTATATTACTGTACCTCATTTATGAATTAAAGTTTAGATGGTGGCATTGAGGAATTTTTCTCAATTGGCATAATGTTTCAGTCATACAAGTTGTCCATCTGAGCAATGGGCAAGGTCTTTAAAGTACTAAAAGTAATTCTGAAACCCAGAATGAGTTACTCAGAAAAAAATATCTTTCAAAATGAATGAAAAATAAATAAATTTTCAGACATACAAAATTGAAAGTATTCATCGTTAGCAGACATATACCGTCTGAATGTTCAAAAATATTTTTTCAGGTACAAGGAAATAACTACTAAATGAATATATATAATATATATAATATATAATATATATGTATATATCTACAGACAAGATCAAAAAGCAGCAGAAATGCAAAGTATAAGGATAGATGTGTAATAGCATTTTTCTGAAGATTTTAATTGCCTTCAAAGATAATTGATATTTGATCCATCTCAAAAGCATAAATACAAAAGGTCGAATTATAGAATTTTAGCTCTTTATTTTTCTGTTTTTGTAGTAATAAAATCACGTGAAGATAGATTGTCATAAAGATATAAAATACCAACATGAAATTGATCAAAAGTAACACCAGTTATAGTACTGCTATATCTCAGCAGAGATTATAGCATATAATCATGAAAGAAAGATATTCTATTAATGTAAAATAGGCAGAAAAAGAGGAAAAAGAGAAAAAGAGAATAATAGAAGGAACACTCCCCCCACACAATTACACACACGAAATTCTCACCAAATAGTAAGCTGAATAGCTTAATCCTAAAAATGAAAATTAACATATTAAATGTTAATAGGCTAATGGGATCAATTTTAAATGTAGAGATTGTCATATTGGATTTTAAAAAGTAAGAAGCAACAGTATATTATATATAAAATACATGAAAATATAAATATATAAGTAGGTTAGAAATAAAAATTAAAGATCTACCATGTTGCTACTAAAGAAAATAAAGAATATTCCCAAGTGGAAAGTAATTTCATAAGTATGAAGGGATTAAACAAGAAATAAAAATGTTTAACAGATGAATGACAAAATAGATTGAAGTCTTCTTAAATGAATTTGAAACACATATAAGACAATGCAGACAGTGCACTACACTAAGATAAGAAGTTTTCATTGGGTATCTCCTCCCATGTCCATCCCTCTTCCTCTTTCTCCTCTCTCTTGCTCTCTCATTGCCCAAGAATGTTGAATTTTTACCTAGAGTGAATATGTTAGTTGGAGATGTTTACTACAACAGAGGGAAGGGGCAGTTTTGTGCTTAATCTATCATCAATACCTCAACTATTTCCTGTCATTTTTTAGAAAATTTTGAAAATGGCCTTAGAGTTAAAAAATTAGCCTTTGAGATATCTTGCAAAAGGTCATTATAGATCTCTAGTGACATAGGAAGCAGATCATCAGGGTTTATTAGGGACATTGCAAGTGGAGGAACAGCAGAGCACATGCTCTCCTCCTGCAAGATCTCATCATTTTCTATAATAGGATGGCCACACATGTTCTGTATGCAAGTCTGGTGGTGGAATACCTGTCAAGAGATTGAACATTCCAAGTGAGCAAGCTCTGCCCAAACACTGAATTGCATATATAGATGTTAGCCTAAAAGGCAGCTAAGCAACACCAAGTTCCAAGAAACAAATTATCAAGGACTTGCAGTACAAGAACTAAATAGAGAGTGTGCACACTGAGAGCCAAGGTTTACATATGGATGATGCTGGGAATAACTTTGCAAATTAGGATGCTGACATGAGTCTGAGGCTTTGCTCAGCAGCCTGGTTTAACTCATTTTATGAGCTTTTTGCTAAGCTATTATAAAGAAGAAAATGAGCCTCCTGGGGCATCCAGATATGTATCTCTTCAAAATCATAATTTGCTATAAATATACATATTTATAAGTTATATATGTATAATTCAAATATGCATATTTAAATTAATGCCTAGTAGTACCAAGTAATTCATAATTATCTAAATTGTCTATCTCTTTTATATTATAATAATACTCAGTAAGCATTAAATTAAAATGGGAATGCCAGATGGCAAAGAACTGGATAAGAAGAGCAAAAGGATTTGTGCGTGTGTGTGTGTGTGTGTGTGTGTGTGTGTGTGTGTTGGTTTTAAACTTATGACATGTTTGCATACAGAAACACTGCCAGATCCCTTGAATATGGCACATCAGGAAACCATCCAGATTTCTATTTTCTTTTTATTTTCTGCAGTTTTCCTTCTTGTTCTTAAAACTTACATCTGATTAAACATTCATAGATTTTATTTATATTTTACACTTCCATAATCAGTTATCATCACTATGTACCTATTAATTTAACTATGTAGAAATTTCTTATGTAAAAAGTTTTAAATTTTTAATTAGATACTCTGTCTCAAATTGACCTATAGGTTGGATGCAATCCTAGTCTAAGAAGTGGATATGTGTAGGCAATATCAAGCTGATTCTATGATTCACATGGAAACAAAATCATCTAAAAATAGCTAATCAATCTTGGAGACAGAGAGTAAATCCAAGAAATTTAGCTTCCATATATCAAGATTTATCATACAGTTCCTTAATTTGGACAGGGTGATATTTTTGTAAAAATAAGCAGATCAATAAAAGAAAACAGAAAATTCACCTTATTTTATGACAAAAAAATTAACACTACAGTTCAGCAAGGAAATGTTTCTGCCAAATGTAAAACAAGAATTTTGACCTCTATTTTATCCCACATAATTCTAGATGGACAGTAGATCTAAGTGAAAAGGTCATCAGTGAAGATTCTATTAAGAAAACACTGAGAACACCATCATGCCCTTAATTTAGGCAAAATTTTCTTAGATGAGTAAAACAAAACACTAAACATAAGAGAAAAATGATGAATTGGAATCTCTTAAAATTAAAATTATTCATTGGAAATACACAATAGAATGAAACAGGCATCACTATTGTAAATATATTTGCAATAGGATATCTAATAGAAAAGTCATATATTAGAATATTCTTACAATTCTGGAAAAGGCATACATAAAGCAGGGATCGTGCTAAGACAACAATAAACAAGAGAGCAAAGAATTACTTTTTGTAAACAACACAAAAGCAATTAGTATTTCAGCTAGTCTTTGAAAATCATGAAGACAGTAACACATATTAGTGGAAAACAGGTCAAATTTATCAATGTAGGAGGTTGGGAAATTTGTAGGTCTATGAGATCAAGTTTAAAGTATCTCAGGACAAACTTGCTACTCTAGAGTCTTTTATGATCTTTATTATCAGGTACTCCCACAGAAGAATCCTTCCTCTGTAGCCTCCAACTTTACTTTTGGTACAGCTAACATCATAAGTTGTATTAAAACAACAACAACAACAACAACAACAACTTTGTTTTACCTTTTAAATGTCCATGTTGGACTGTTCTTAGGCTATAGTCTCCTGCCAGGTGTATGTACATGTATGATTACATGAATGGTATCAATCTACCTTGTGCACAACCACAGAAACGAAAACATGTACCCCATGTGTGTGCAATGAATCAAAATGTAGTCTGTAAAAACAAAACAAAAAAAATTTTAAAAATGACCTTGTTACTATCTACTCTTAAGATTCAGCTGAGATTCCTCAGAGATCACTCTTGGGGATGTGTGTGAAACCTCTTGGGTTCTTTCACTTTCTTCTACCAGTGTTACCATCTGCCATGATGGGTCAGGGTCTGACTGACCGTATGTGACTTTTCTTGGAAGCATAAGGGACATTTAGCTCACCACTGACCCTCCTCTTTGAAGAATGTACACTGGTTGCCTTCCTGTTCTTTCAGTTATTCTTGATCATCCTGATCTGCATAACAGGTGACTCACCCAAGTTGCAGGACACAGAGGAGAATCCCATCATTCTCTTGGTCCTGGCTGACCATAGAGGGCAAGGACCAAAATGTTGGCTGCTATTTCCTTGGCTCTTTTACTTCCTTGACTTTGGTCTCCAAGTTTTTGGTTTTAAACACCCAGCAGACTAGTTTCACCAGTCTTAAAGTGGAAGTAACAGCTTATAATTTCGATAGCTGTAATTTTACAGTACCCCTTTCATTTGATTGGAGTCAGTATTTAATACTGGAAGTCAGCATTATAAGCTAGCTGTTCTTTACTGATGGTTTATTATCTCAAATTAACTCAAGTTGTTTTATTAGAAGCAGTACCTATGCAAAACACTAATAGGTAACAGTTATAAAATGAAATTAACAGAGCAAAGAGGTATTTAATTTGTGTAATAGCTACAAATGAAAAAATTATTTTTATAATCTTAAATCTTTACTTAGTTATATAATATATCCCATGTTTATTTTTAGATCACTGAAATCTTTACAAAAAACATCTGCTCTGATGCTGAATACCCATAACTGTCCACACCTCACCCAGTGGAGAGCAGGGACTTTGGGTTACTTCCCCCAACTTCACCCTTTTCAGCAGGAAGCTGTTTGGAGATGTCATTGCCCATTTTCCCATAGAAATGGAAAGTAGAAATTGACAGTGGGGTAATATAGCAGTGGTCCACTTCATGAATATATCCCCTTGCTGCTCTGCTGCTACAAGTTATTTTTAAAATAGACATATTTCTTTCTCATCCTGTCTCCCTGCTCCTTCCTAATTTCTCCCCATCCCTAATCTCAGGGAAAACAAATTACCCATGATAGGCAGAATTATCTGTCCTTGAGTACACATCCACCATAGGAACAAAGTAATCCAGACTTTGGGGATGGTACCAGAAGAACTCAGGAATGACTATCTCACAAATTAACAAATAAATTACAACTCCAACACAGAACACATGTGTTTAAAAGCTCCCTTATTCCTGTTGATGGGCAGAATCACAGCCTCTGGGAAAGGAATCCCCTGTTTCTCCTTTGCTAGCAAAGCAATAAAACTTTCTTTTTTCTCAAAAAAAACAAATCTTAAAATTTTAACATATAGAAGAAATGGAAATTGTTTCTTTTTAATGCTTGATGGATTATTTCCTCAGGTCTGCCTCCTATCAACTTGCCCTAACTAGAGGCAACAACAATGAACAACAGACCAGGTAAACCATGAAAGTTAATACATATCCTATAGGAAAGGCCAAAAGATAGGTAAATACAGATGACCTCAGAAAATAATTATGTTATTAATCATTAACCATTAATAAAATGAACAGTTAATAATATTAAAATCCTTTTACTTATTTCTGTAATTTATTTCATGTGCATTGAAGCAGTCATGTAATTTATTTTGATTTATTTCATGTGCATTGAAGTATATCTCGGAACTAAAACGTTGAGCTTCTTTCTATATCTTACAGTCATTCAGTCTGATATTCTAACCTCACCCTATACCTCTCTGTCACAAAATTAATGGCATTGATTTTTTATTATAAAGTATTTAACATTTCTTAATAAACATATGTGCATGATTTTTTGTTAAGGTGAACTGAAATATTGTCACTATGAAATTTTTTGAAGTATTCTTCCTATTGCAAGGAGAGAGGAAGAGACAAAACATGTCTATTTTAAGAGAAAGAAATCTGTCTATTTTAAAAATAAGTGGCAGTGGCAGAGCAGCAAGGGATATATTCATAAAGTGAACCACTGTTGTATTTCCTATTGCTTTCCATGTTGAAATATATAGATAAATATTTGTATATTAGTAAATATATATGTAAATATATATATATGTATATATATATATATGAATCAATGGGAAGTTTACTATGTAAAGCACAAAACATGGGATATGAGGTATATTTAGAGAATATTTAGGAAAATATTCTAAACCATATATTACATATTTATTTATATATATATAAATTTCAAATGAGAAAATTTATACAGTGGATAAAAGGAATTGAATATTACGTACGTTTTCACATCTGTGTATATCCCTTGGTAGTCACCATTTTCTCAGATTTCTTACTTTCTGTTTTTTGTTATTTTAGTGTCTGACAACATCCTTCCTGTTCTATTCTTTTGCTACTTCTTATAATGGATGCCAAAAGCATAACCCTCAACAGAAAATCTTACTGCACCTTTGTTCTTATACTCCTAAGATTAGTAGGGACATTAACTTTGCATTATCAGAAAGTCTCCCAAGCAATCATGTTTATTTAGGAACTGCTGGGTGCAGAACCCTATACTATGTAATACCAAAATCTATATTCAAAAGATACTGTCCTAGCAGGTGACTCATGTTATGTCAAAAATAATACAAAATAACATTCATTTCTTGATTTGTCTATTTAATGTTAACAAGCACTTTGCCAACTGATGTGATAGTTTCTTCCACATTTTTATTTCTTATTTCAG